>NC_141669.1:75456863-76656863 GCF_028749965.1 Puma concolor
CACATCCTGTCCCCACTCCTTGGCTCATTCTCCCAGGTTCTTTTATTCTGGCCACCAGGTCTCTACGGGAGAGGTCACTTCCCCCAGAAAGCCTTCTTTGATGTTCTCCAGCTAGCTGAGATATCCCTGCTATGTGGTTCCCTAGTACCCTAACCTTTCCCTATCACCATTCTTATCAGTTTTTATTGTTATTGCTTGTATTACCGTCTGGCATCCCCACCCAAACTTAAGTGCTAAGAGGGCAGCGAATGTATGTCCTTTCCTTTCCATCATATATTGAAGTCCTATACCTGACAATGCCAAGGGGACCAGACAATCATTGATTGAACAAGTGAGCGTCTGCTTAAGCATAGTGCTCTCTAAACAACAGAGACATTTTCTTGGTTGTGTCTCAAGAAAAGGTATAAACCCAAACAGAAATCCCCTTTGGGATTTAATCTGCTTTTACATTAGCAGATTTCTAACAAGGGAACACATTTCACCGGACAGATGCCCCTCTTCTGAGAGGGTTTTTGACCCCTGGGTGTGAGATTCTCAGTCCTGATGGGTCCACAACTATCTAAGCCAGCAGCCGTATTCTTCACCCAGTTCTTGCGTTTCAGCCCCTCAAGGGATAAACATTTAACTTGGCAACATCAGAGCCTTGAAAAACTATTCATTCTGATTGAGAGAGAGGACTGAGGAGACATTAGGGAGGGGAGCCCCCATATGGTGACTTGATGTTCAGAGAGCAGCTTATGGGACCACCTCCAATGATGTCTCGTGTTCCAAGGGATCATGGGAATCACGGACCACATCTCTGAACCTTTCCAAAGGGCACCAGGCACCCTTGCTACTTTGATTCAGTTGCCTCCAGAGACGCACTGAAATCATTTGGAGAAGCCATTTTCAGACTTTCATTTTCAGATTCTGTTCAAGGCATTCCCAGACCAATAATCTCATGGTCACAGGGCTAGATCATCCAATCCTGCCTACACGCAGGGTACTAAAGTCCAGAAGGGAGAATTTGCCTAAGGTCACAAGGCTGAGGCAGAGCCCTGTTCGAGTTCTGGGCCCTGAGTCCCAGCCCATGCTTTTCACTGCAGCACTTCATCAACCAGGCACCGAAGAACAGAAAGACCCATGGCAGGGGCACAGCATACAGAAAAGGGCCCAGGGGAATGGTAGTCTAGCAAGAAGTCCATTAGAAAATACACCCTGTGGGGATGCCTGGGTGGCTCAGTCACTTGAGTATCTGACTCTTGATTCCAGTTCAGGTCATGATCCCAGGGTGCTGAGATCGAATCCTGTGTCAGGCTCTGTGCTGAGTGTGGAGCCTGTTAAGATTCTCTTTGTCTTCCTCTGCTCCTTTTTCAGCTTGTGCGCTTTCTTAAAAAAAAAATCCTGTGGCCAAATATGTTTAGAAAATTCTCCCACCTTCCTGGAGGGGGTTCCTCGATATGTTTGAATGGGTTGGCCAAGAAATCAAGGACCATGGGGCAAAACCTTAAGTTCAGCATAACTGGGGGAGCTCTCTGTATATGATCTTTCAACCAAGAAAGTTACAATACGATGTAAGAAATGCTATTATATAAGGTAGCAGGTGCAGTGTGAACAGGAGAAGGAAGGGACTCACTGTGCTTGAAAAGGCCAGGAGATAAAGAAGTTGTGGTTTATATATACAACGGAATAGTACTTGGCAATAAGAAACAATGAAATACAGCCTTTTGTAGCAACGTGGATGGAACTGGAGAGTGTTATGCTAAGTGAAATAAATCATACAGAGAAAGACAGATACCATATGATCCTGAGAAACTTAACAGAAGACCATGGGCGAGGGGAAGGGGGAAAAAAAGGTTACAGAGAGGGAAGGAGGCAAACAAAACATAAGAGACTCTTAAAAACTGAGAATAAACTGAGGGTTGATGGGGGGTGGGAGGGAGGGGAGGGTGGGTGAGGGGCACTGAGGAGGGCACCTGTTGGGATGAGCACTGGGTGTTGTATGGAAACCAATTTGACAATAAATTTCATATTAAAAAAAAAAAAAAAGAAAGGGCCAGGAGAAATGAGCTGAGGCAGAATCTCAAAGGATATGAGTTAGAAAAAGTAAAAAGTGAAAAAGAAGGTATGGTATTCCAGGAAAAGGCAAAGGGAGGAAGGAGTCCTGTGACTGGTAATGTTCAGGATCTAGGCAATACATGTCCAGTGTGTGGCTGTGTTGATAAGGACACCTGTTAGCCTCAAGAAGATATTCGAGCAGGAGCTGGGTGGGAGAAACACTTGAAAAGCTGGGGGTAGCAAGAGAATGTTCATAAGTTCCAGAGACGAAGCTAATTAAGAGAGTCAGCTTGGGGATGGCTTTGAGGAAGAGGTAGAAGAAGTCTAGACATTATCCTGATAATAGAATGTGACCGCAGACTTCTGAGCAAGAAAGTGCATCAACTCCTTATTTTATGATAATTAATCTGCAAGGAATGGTCAGCCTGTTACCCCATGACCAAAGAAAGAAGCAAAGACAATTAAGTGTGACCCCTGTGGCCTCAATGTGCTGAGGCACCCTGTCCCCCCACCCCGAGCCCGAATCATTCTGGACTCAGCCAGGGCCCACAGAGACCACAGGAGAGGACCAACTCAGGTGTTCATGTACATTCTGCTTACCATGGGGCGGAGCCACCCATTGTTTGCTAAAACAATTCCCATTTTTAGTAGTTCAATCATTAGCCAAAGGCATTGAAGAAACAAAATCATATGACTAAACCCAGGAGGGTTCAGGCTCTTATTATCGACTACTTTCTAGAGCACATTTTATAGTCCTATAATAACAGTGAATATACAGATATTGACTGCCTTCTCATATGGCAGCTCCCACCTCCTCAGATTAGTCTTCATTTGGAAGCTCTGATGTGACAAGGTGGTTTTCATCCATTTGCCAGCTGGCAGGATACGTTCAGGGTGAAATTCTCAAGACAGACAAAGTGAATCTTATCCACTGTTCACTCTGCCACTTGTGAAATAGAATAATATGACAAGGAGGACAGTAGCTAACACCTAGCGAGTGTCTACTTTGTACCAGACACAGTCGTAGTTACTTTACAGATGAAGAAACTGAAGTTTAGAGAAGTTCCTTGCCCCAAATCATATACCCGATGAGCCGTGGAGATAGCGTTTGAGCCCAGAAGTCCTTAACCACCATACCAGGTTCTCAGCTCTACAGTAGGTAGCATGAGAGACACAAAAGTAGATGACAAGGTCCCTGATAATTTTTTTTTTTTTTAAACACATACTATTAGCTGAAACACTGAAACAAATTTAATCAGGAGTTTCCCCCTGGTTCCAAACTTCCTGTTTGCTCTGAACGTCCGATGTCAATGAAGAGTCAGAATCCTACTTCTGATCAGGTCAGCAGTAATGTGGCTTCCTCAGAGGAATGTAAACTTGGCCTTTCAGCCCAAGCAGCTCAGTCCCTTCCTCTCATTCTCCCTCCCCTTTCTCATGTCCCAGTGACTTTACCCCATGCTGTGACGGGCAGGTAACACCACACAAAAACGGTTTGGGGTAAAGATGATCTCACATTTAAGAAAATCTGGACCCACAAAAAAGCAATTACTCCTGAAAAACTCCTGATGATATTTAGCATTCCTTTATCAGGAGGGTAAGCACTTTAATTATAAGAGATGGTACAGGGGCAGAATGATTCTCATGACCAAAATGCACATTTCTGAAGTCAGTGCATTTGGGGAAGCATGTCACGTGGGAAGCGGGTGGTACAGGTGTGGGAGGGGGTGACAATGGATGGATGCAAATGGAGCCCAACAGGAAGGCTGAGGCACAACAGTCAGACCTCCAAGCTTTCCAGCGCAAGCACATCTGTTCAGGCCACTGGTCGCTGTCAGGCGCATTTATCAGGAGTTGCCTGTCCTGTCCCAGGGCCTCTGAGTGCTCCCAGTATTAGAATAGCACCAAGGAGACGCCTCCTTTTCTGAAACAGTGCTTGGCCCTGAGGTCTGGCCCTGCCCTTGGTGGGCCCCTTTACTTGCACGGGGCACACGACATCACATGTCCACCATCCTGCTCCCCTCGAACAGGGGCATTACTACACCATCATTACTGCCACGTGCCTGTACCTCTGCAAGGCTTGCTGGGCCCCAAACAACTTCCAGAGGCCTTTCTGTGTGCATTAGCTGATTTAAATCCTTCAATTTATGCCGAGACTGCAGGCCTGGCCACCTTATTTTATTTATTATTAGCAGCTCCATTTTATAGATGAGGAAACTGGGGCTCAGGGAGACTAGGTCATTTGCCCAGGATGACACCAATTCATAAGTGGCTGCGCTGGGTCTTGAACCTGGGACTTCAGTATTAGTTTGTTAGGGCTGCCATAACGAAGTACCACAGACCGAACGACTTAAGGGAAATTTATCTTCCGAGGCTACAAATCCCACATTAAGGTGGCAGCAGGATTGGTTTCTTCCGAGGCCTCTCTCTTTGGCTTGTAAATGCGTCCTTTCCTGGGATCTTTACATGGTCCCTCTAGGTGCATTTCTGTGTCTCAATCTCCTCTTCTTCTAAGCACACCAGTCATATCAGATTAGGGCCCACCTATGTGACCTCATTTTATTTTTTACCTCTTCAAGGGTCCTCCCTCCAAATAAGCAGCCACGTTCTAAGGTTTGGGGGATTAGGGCTCCAACATATGAATTTGGAGGGGACGCAATTCAGCACATAACATCCTCTGACTCCATAACCTATTCATCTAACAAATATTTCTGGAGCCTCCTAGGTGCCAAGGATTGTACTTAGTACTTCTGTAAATGCTTTCTCATGCGATTCTCAAAAGCAGGCCCGGGTAATTCCACAGGAGAACGAGGGCACTACATTTCAAGCAGCTTGAGGATCCTGCCCAGGGAAACACTACAAAGACTAGGCAGAGCCAGGATGCGGCCGCAGTTCTCCGAGTCCAAACTCAGCGCTGTCTCCAACATACAACTCTGCTGCCCACGTGAAATCACAGCTGGCCTGTCAGGGAGACGGGACATTGGCGGCAGTGGGTGGGTCTTCAGAAAGATCACAAATCCCGTGGATAATGGCAGTATCTACTGCCAGTATCTAATGGCAGGGGGCTGTGAGGATTGAATGAGTTAATAAGTGGGAAGCGTGCAGAACAGTGTCTGGTTTGTAACAAAGGCTAAATAAGGGTCTTGCTATTCGTGGTTGTCACTGCTGCTGCTGTGGCTGTTGTTGTTGTCGTTGTTGTTATTATTATTGACTTCTGGATAAAAAGAGTAGCTTGAATAGCCACAACGACTTTTGTCTCCTTCCCAAAATTACACACAAAGGCCTAAATACACAAAGATGGGGAGAAGAAGAGAAGAAACAACAGCAACACAACGTTGGAAGCTGGCAAGCAAAGGGATGAGTGGTGAATAACTTAGTAGACCTGAGAAAGAGCTGAACCCAGGACATGCCATGGGGAAAGTCAAGAACAGCTACACGTACGCTGTAGAATCTCCCGTCCTCTGTCCCACCCAAAGCTCAGGAATTTGCAGTAACGTTTACTTCTGGAGAGGACGGTGGAGAGAGATAAAATAAAAACAGTTGGCTGAAAAGGAGCCATAAACCCAATTCTCTTCTTCACTCTGCATAGCCCCTTCCCTGCCCCCAGAGGTTTATTCTCTGGAGAAGAGAAACAGAGGGTCTCTGGACACAGGGTAGGATGGGGCAGAGGGCAGGCACAAGGATACAGAACTGGAAATGGAGGATTCAATGGACAATGTATCCTGGGAGCAGGGCCCTCCAGGTCTCCCTCCTCATGTGGCTCCTATGATGGAGCCTCTTGTGGCTGCTAAGCCCTCTCTCTTCAGGCAGGATGCTGGAAGAGTCTTCCCAGGGCAATCTGAACATTCTAAGAGGAAAGTTCTAAAAATATTGACAATCGGGGCCTCCCCAACTATGTAGCCAGCCATATTAGTCCACAAGCAAGCCCAAGTTGACTAATCCAATACCCAAATGACAGTTCCAGAAAGAGAAAACAGAAGGAATCATTAAAGAAGTATTTTCCAGAATTGAAGGACATGATTTTCTAAATTGTAAGTCTATCCAGAGCCCAGTTCAATGGATGAAAAATGGCCTACCCCACATCATTAAGTAATCGCCAGCCTCCAGAAAAAAAGAAATAGATCCTTACCAAGGGATCAAGAATAAAAATAGCTTGGGACTTCTTAAACAGTAACACTGGAAGTTAGAAGGCAATGGAGCAATACCTCCAAATTTTGAGTGAAAATGGATTTCAATCTAAAGTTCTATACCCAGCCAAAGTCTTTAGCAGGGTTGAGAGTAAGATAAAGACAGTTTTATATACAAAAGAAAGGTCTCAAAAATTTATATCCCATCCTTTTCTTCAAAAACCTTCTGGAGCTGCTTCACCATATCAAAGGAACACATGGAGAAAGGGGAGATGGGGGACACAAGACCCGAGATTCACAGAGGAGAGAGGCCAAAGGAAGCCTGGCAGCAGGGGAGGGAGAATGCAGGATGACAGCTGGACGGCAGCCACGGGGGCGGAGTTCAGACTGGAGCGGTCTGGAGGGCTCCAGGAGAGTTACCCATGAGCATGCAGTTGATAGAATACCCACTGCATGGAAACATCCTTCAGGGAGATGTGAACAATTTGTAGAGTTTGTGTTGAACTAATAACCACGTAGAGAGCAAGGAGATAATGATGACCTCCAGGGAAAACAAAGAAAATGTATAGGAAAAGTAATGATAGCTTACCACAGGGCTTAGTTCCACGTAGTCTTTCACTGTCATAATAATGTACACAACGTATACTCATTAACCATGATTGCAGTAAACTCTAAGGAGAGGAAGGGAGGAAGGGGGGTTGGTACCAGAGTGTGGATGTGGGTGGGGCAGGGAGCGGGTAGAGGGTGGGGCAGAGAACCAAGCTCTCACTTCCACAGTGGAAAGTCACTATAGAACGCCTAAAATAAAGTCTGACAAAAGTAACAATAAAGCATGCTATTTAGAAATACGAAGGTCCATACGAAAGGCAGCAGCTGGAAAGATTGCAAATGGTTATCTCTGTGGAAGAGGAAACTGGGCAAGAGGGAGAGTGGAAAATGGCTTTTTATTGGCTTAGGCACCTTGTAGAACAGTTTGAATCTTTATCTATATGGGTATCTCTGATTAAAATAACATCAAAGCTTTATAGTGCCTCAGTGTGTAAACGTTGGGGAGTTACTGCTCAGCTCTGGTTTCAAGTTCTGCATCTAGAAAATAGAATTGGATTAGACTGTCTCTGGGCCCTCCTTGATTTAGCATTTGAGATTCCTGCCACCCTCTCATTACACACTCAGGTCTGACATCCTTAGGAGTATTTTATCACAATATCATGTTCTAGAATGTTTGGGGAAAGGCTGACAGTAAGGGACAGCGCTTTGTGAGGGAAAAGATCCCCAAATGTCCTAGGAGATTTTCTGAGGGCAGGCCACAGAAGTCTGGGAAGGAAGAAGGAAGAAATGATCCTAATCCCTCCTCCTCCTCTGCTTTTTTTAGCATTAGAGAAATCGAGAATGTAGTGAAAGAAGATAGGACTCTAAATATTAGGACTTCCATTTGTTAGCACAGGCTTTAGCTGGAGACCTTCACCAAGTCAAGAAATGTCTAACTGCCAATGGCAGGAGATGGCTCTGGGGATCAAGGCAGGCCATCATTCCCCAAACTAGGCACACATGTTCCCCCTTGGACTAGCAGGAAACAAGGCTAGTGTTTACATCATGACTCTGTGTGCATTTTCCAGGGGGTTCTGGCTTGCGAGCATAGCTAGAGACCTCACTGTGTCTCCAGCTCTGTCGAGGGAAACCCCCCTCAGCCTCCCGTTGTTAGCTTTGTCCCCCAGTCCTTCTGAGGACAAGGCATTTAAGATTCATGTTTATTAGGTATTCTGAGGTTTTACCTAAATCTTTGTTCCATGCTTCTCACTCTTATTTGACTTCTTGTGAACATGATCATCAACAAGGAACGTCTTTTCTAAGCACCTCTTGAATATAGAGTGATCTAGAGTGAGCCAAAGCAGAGACACCCTTCTCTCTCCTCCTGGTGCCCCACTGCCCCCACTTCTGACACCGGGCATGCAATAGGCCCCTAGAGCAGGATAGCTCTTGGGGAGCAGTGGTGATGATGTCTTGTTACAGATGGAAAGTTCTGAAGAATTAACAGAGGAGAGCATTAGAAGTCATTGTCCCCTGTGCTAGATCAAGACAAAATTTTAGTGATCGCAGTGAGACATCATTCATCAATGAGGCTTCCCATGAATAAAATGCCTTGTCATTTCCCACTTGCTTTCAGACCCTTCACCTGGACCTGGTCAGTGTGACTTCCAGGAATCACGCTCTGCTCCTGCATGAGGGAGACAACGCAGGCATTGTCTGAGCTCCAGGTCAATGGAGGCCAGTCACAAGGAGGTTCGGCAATTTGCTCAAGAAGAATTCTCAAAGGATTCTCTAGAAACTGTTGAACTGTTTTACCGTGGATGGCTGCAAGGCTGGTGAAGGGAAAACTGACTTCATCCCTCACTCTGCTGCTTAAATTTTTATTTTTCCTATAACTACTACTTTCATCATTTAAAAAAAGGAATCAAGGGGCGCCTGGGTGGCGCAGTCGGTTAAGCGTCCGACTTCAGCCAGGTCACGATCTCGCGGTCCGTGAGTTCGAGCCCCGCGTCGGGCTCTGGGCTGGTGGCTCGGAGCCTGGAGCCTGTTTCCGATTCTGTGTCTCCCTCTCTCTCTGCCCCTCCCCCGTTCATGCTCTGTCTCTCTCTGTCCCAAAAATAAATAAAAACGTTGAAAAAAAAAATTTAAAAAAAGGAATCAAATTGTTTAAGAAGGAAAAAGGAATTCATTCTTCTAATGTGATTCCAGGAATCCCTTTTGGAGCCTGGATTGGTTAAAAGATCTCCAATGTTCTTTGAATACATTTTAATAAAAATCAAGATACAATAAGATAGCTAACCTTTATTGGGGACCTACTGTGTGGCAGGCAGTATTCAAAATTACTTAGGCCTATCAGATCACAAAATCTCTACGACCTCAAGAGATAGGTATATACAACTATCATTCCCACTTTAGAGGTGAGGACACTTAGGCGTCAAGTGTTAAGATGCTTGGCCAGTGTGACAGCGGCCATGTTCTCCACCACCCTCTGCCACAACGGTCCTGGCTTCCGAACTCTAAAAACACAAAAGATACATTCCTTTCTGCCAAGCTTTTGGTTCACTTCCCAGGGGCCCCCAGCTGTCCTCTCTGGGGTGGATCACACCGTCTTTCTCTCTCATGTTGCACACACAGAGAGAGGTGTGCTGAGAGTCAGCTGCTCCCGATAGAGCAGCTCAGAGGAAAATGGACAGGCACCAGGCCTGATGTAGAGGAAGAGAAAGTTCTCTGAACCCACGCTTTTTTTTTTTTTAAGGCAGATTTTTTAAAGTATTTTTTTTTTTAATGTTTGTTTATTTTTGAGAGAGACAGAGCGCCAGCAGGGGAGGGGCAGAGAGAGAGGGAGACACAGAATCCGAAGCAGGCCCTAGGCTCTGAGCTATCAGCACAGAGCCCTACACGGGACTCCTCCTCGTGAACAGTGAGATCATGACCTGAGCTGAAGTCAGACGCTTAACCGAATGAGCCACCCAGGCGTCCCTGAACCCACTCTTAAAGAAGGCCCACCCTTCAAAACCTCTACCTTTCACGGTGTATGTGTGTAAAGGAGGGAAAGAGATTCTTTTTAAGCCATAGTTGGGAAGAGCAGACCCACAGTGAGCCACACAGAGGAGTCCCAGGAACGCTGGGCAGGGGACACAGAGACAGTGCCCTGTGCAGCCTGGTGCTGGAGCCTGGCTCAAAGATGAGAAGAAAGGGGGCTATGGGCCCTCTGTTGTTAAGTGTGAGCCACCAGCCAGAGAAATGACTTTTTTCCTCAGTTCTTGAACGCTGGCCAATTAGCCGCTAATTAGCATGTATATAAATTCCAGAAAGAAGGCCGGAAAATTCAATCTCAACTCCAGCCATCAGCTTCCTCCTCCAAAACCTGGCCTTGCCAATCTCCTAAGACCCTGGATCACACAAAATAGGGTCTCCGCCTGGGCTTCAGGACAGAGGCAAATGGCAGAGATAGTGTCTCTAGCCAGCGGCATGCAGACACACTTCCCCTTAGCACAAAGCAACATGGGAAACAGAGATCATATCACGCTCATTAATCCATAAAATGAGAGATATGAAGGAACTGGGGGGCCTTTTAGGGTCAAGGAGTTAGGAATGCTTCCAACACAGACTTTTAATCAGTATGCACCTATGAGGGAGCAGCCCACTGGACTGGAAGGCTCTGGAACATTACATACATGAGGAACAAATATTTAGTGAACACCTACTATAAGCAGGCTACTGTTCTAGGCCAACCAGGTAAGGACTCTTGTGTGGAGTTCTCAACCACGGAACAGGCATCTTAAGTAAAAATATAAGCCCTGCAAAGAGAATCTGCTAAATGCCTGGTATGGAGAGACGTTATGTTGCTCAGGGAAGGCACGATTGCCAGGACAGCCTGGGTGGTCAGGGAAGGCCTCACACAGCAGGGGAGCTTGGCATAGTTCCAAAGGCACAATAGAATTTTTCTCGATCTGTGGTCCCCAAGCCACCTGAGGAACACTTTACAAAAATAGAGATTCCTGAACCCCATTCCAGACCTACTGAATCAAAAACTAAGAATGTTACCCTGGAGTTGCTAGTCTTTTTTAAAAAAGATATTATAATTATGGCAAATTTAAACATATAAACAGTAGATAGGATACTGAAGCCCCAGGTACCCATCGCCCAGCCTCAGCAATCATAAACTCATGGCCGTTCTTTTCTCGCTGATACCCTTATTGGTTTCCCCTCCTCCAGTATTATGGAATCTACACACCTTTTAAACCAGGGACTCAGAGGCAGTCAGAACACGGATGCGAACTAGGAACTGCTCATTGATGAAGACACAGATTAGAAGCAAGGGATTTCCAGGGACAGGTGTACAAAGGCTCAGAGAAATGAAAAAGAATGGTACTGGGGGAGGGGGAGGGGGAGAATGGCAAATAATTTGGAACACTTAGAGGGTGGGATGTGTGGTTAGAAGGAACAGTGATAAGGGTCACAAGATCACTGGGGCTACTGGGGCCCAGTTAGCACATGTGGTGTCTTTGTGAGAAACACAGTAAGGCATCTCCTCTGGGTAGAAAAAGCACCCCTTTCCTGGGCTGAAACCACCCACAGAAGCAGAGCTGACCTGGATGCCACCCTCCACTCACTGCCTGTGCTCTTCACTGCTAAGCCATGTCCAGACCACAGACCTCTGCACAACAGGGCCAGGGCATGAGGGAGTCTGAAGGCCAGAGAAGGGGACTGTGCTTTATCTTTAGGGGCTGAAGAATGCTAAAAAGGGGAGCATGTGACAATCGTGTGCTTTCAAAGAATGCTGGGCAGCAAACGGAGGGAGGACAGAGAGGAACAATGGGACACCGAGAACCGGTGAGGGAGTCAGGTCAGTAAACTACTGGAAACTCACCTGGGAAGAAGGAAGAAGGCCCCCAAGGTCAACTCTTGAGAGAGAGAGGTTTGGTATAGAGATCTTGTTTGGGGGTCTGGGGATAACTGGGGACTGGATATAGTGACATAGAGTTGCTGGCACACAGGAGTCATCTGAAAGAATGTAAATGTTGAAATCGCTCGGGCAGAGTATTTAGGGTGGGAGTAAGGAGGGATGAAGGCCCTGGGGAAAACCAGCATTTAGAGAATGGACGTTGGAAGGGAGAAGCAGCCGGGCTGGGTAATACGGAGACTGAGGAGAAAGGGTCAGGGAGGTGGGAAGGAGTGGGGGGAGGGGAAGGTACGGCGCATAAAAGCCGATAGAGCAAGTATTCACAACTGCGATGAGACAGACTTGGAAAGCAGAAAAGTAGAAATGTAAGGGAAAGTCAACTTTTGGAATACCTGGGATGACAAGCCTAAGAGTCTGGACTTGGACCTGAAAAGGCAGAGTAACAGGTGTCATGGCGTACAGCACGAGCTTGCTTATCAGTCACTGAGACTTCCCGGGTTTGTCACTGACCAAGTAGGGCCTTGGGCAAGCCATTTAAGGGGAGTCTCTGAATCCCTGCCAGTAAACTGGACAGTTTATACCCACTCCTAACAGGGATGGAATGGGGATGACATCTCAAAGGACAGAAATTCTTCCTCCTGCCACTGGCACCTAACAGTGCACTGCCTTGCAGGATGGGTGAGCCCTTTGCATACGTAACTCCTGTATCTGGAACTGGCTTGTGAGCTGCTCTGGGGGCAGAGATTAGGGTCTTAAACTAATTGAAGTCAATGGTCATTTGTTGAATATTTACTATGTGTAAGACAAGAAGAGTATGTAAAATAAGATGATTGAGGGCTTAAAGAAGCAGCAGCAGCAGCAGCAGCAGCAGCAGCAGCAGCAGAAGAAGAAGAAGAAGAAGAAGAAATGGTCCTTTAAGGTTGTTTGCAATTTGGTGAAGGATCCACAGCGATGCCTACTGCTAACACAAGGTGGACAGCGGTAGGCGTAGCGACGCAAGTCTCAAATCCCATTCATTCCCAAATTGCAAATGGAAGTGCCCAGCCTGGAAAGACCTGCTCTGGCTGGTGAGACCAGGCTTTGTGCAGGCAGGCAGTGTTGTGTGAGGCCTCTGGGCTGGACAGGGGAGGGAATAAGCACAGGAAATTGGGAATTGGCAGGTGAGTTTGAGAAAAGCTACGAACCTTGGCGAGGTCAAAACAAGGTGCTATGGGGAGTAAGGAGAGAAAGGTGTCCTGGGCTATAGAGCAGATCCAGTCTAAGCTGAGCCCCACTGACTCACACGCTGGTATAATCCCGTAACCCCTCCCCCAAGTATGGTGGCAGCTGTGACTTAACTCTAACCAAAAGAAGGTGGAAAAGATGATACGCTATCACTATTGTGATTATGTGACATTATAGGAAAAAGGACTTTTGCAGAGATAATAAAGGTCCCTAATCATTTGAGTGAAACCAAAGGGAGATGATCCTGGACAGTCCTGATCTAATCATGTGATCCTTTTAAAAGAGGACCCAAGCCTTCCCTGAAGGTAGAGACTCAAAGCAAGAAAGGTTTTCTTTCCTGCTGGTCTTGAAGAAGCCAGCCATGTGCTTCGAAGAAATGAATTCTGCCTACAAGCACATGAGCTAAGAAGAGGACCCCACACTTCAGACAAGCAGGCAGCCTGGCCTGACAACCCAATCGCAGCAGAGAGACCCCGAGCAGAGAGCTGGGGCACATGATGTCTGAACTCCTGACCCATGGAAACTGGGAGATAATAAATGAGTGCTGTTTTAAGCCCCGAAGTCTGTGGTATGTTGTTACAGAGCAATAGGAAACAAATACATGGACGCAAGATGCGGAGGGCCATGACTAGGGGCTAAAGAGCATGGGCTTTATTATGTAGGCCATGGGGAGATCCTGACTATTTTTGAGCAGAGAGATGCATACTTTAGGAAACTAAGACTCATCAGTAGAAAGGAAGTCTGGGGGGCGGTTGGTCAGAACCCCTTCAAGAGCATTTACTCAGAGCACTATTCCCAGGAGAGAGTCAGAAAAGTTTTGGTGACTAAGTTCTAGGTTGAACCCAGCCAGCTATTATTCAACCCAATTAATAAAAGGGGGGGGGGAGCAAAAGCAATGGACAGTCATTGAGAAAACCGTAAGGAACTTTAGTGTCCTTATTGCTAATTATAAATATTTACTCCCCCCAGAATTCCTGACCTCACAGAAGAGCCTGCGTAAATAGCCCTGCTCCCTTGCTGGAAAATCAGTGTGTGTGTGTGTGTGTGTGTGTGTGTGTGTGTGTGTTTTCTTGGAAAGGGGACAGGGCGGCAGTAAGGGACTGGATGATCTGCAGTCACTTCCTGTTGGATATTGTCTAGCTCCCTTCCCCTCCTCCTCCTTGAATCATAAACCCAGAGACCCCCAAGCAACTCCTCCTTCTCTGATTCTATCTGCTGGAGACAACTAAGCCAAACAAACTCAGGAAGTGGCAAGAGGTTGGGAAGGGAGGAAGTTCATGGCACAGAAGGAAAAAGTAAGGAGAATGCCCTGATGTTGAAGGAAGAGGGTGGGGAGAGAGAGAAATGAAGGTCACCCCAAGGTCGCTCGGCGCCAAGCCTTTAAAATGTTGTGTTTGGGCTTTCAATCAAAACTGGCACAAATGGTGGGCCAGATCTCCCGGGGCTATTCAAATATTAACATTCACAGTGATAAACAGCCCCCCAAAAAGTCCTCTGTGAGCAAATTGGAACAAACAACTAATCTAAAGCGGGTTGCTAAGAGACCAGTTGGGCAGGAGCCAAAGTCAGTTCAAGTGCCTGCAGAATTCTTTATTTTCTCGCTGTCAGGGAAGGGAGGCGGAGGAGGAGGGAAGAGCTACCTGTAGATGACTCCATGTTGGTGGAGGAACATGAGGGCTGACGTAACCTCTGCAGCATAGAACCGGGAACGAGGCTCATCGAATTTTCGAGAGCGCTGAATCTGGAACATGAGGTCTCCACCATTGACATACTCCATGACAAAAAAGAGACGGTCCTGAAAGGAGAACAGAAAATGCCATTTAGGTATTTCTACCGCAGCTGCCCACGCAGGCCAGAGAGGGTATCGTGAGCCCGACACAACAGAACTCGAGGGGGAAGAGGGTGCGGAGGTGAATGAGTCCTGGTAGCACCCAATCCAGACAGAAGACAAATAATGCAGACAGCACACGGATTAGGGTATGAGGTGTTATTTTAAATCTCTTCCTCTGTTTTATTTTTATGAACATCAGCTTAGTCTAGTGGAGAAAGCCCAAAGCTGACAGAAAGGAGACTTGTGTCTTTGTCTGATTTCTGTGACGACCTTGGAGTGTGTCCTTGGGCAAATCTCTGCCCCTTTGGAAGCTCCAGTTACCTTTACACGTGGGGTAGGTTGGATAATGGCTCCCCAGAAGAAATCCATGTCCTAATCCCTTAATGTGCAAATGTGACCTTAGCAAAAAAGGACTTTGCAGATGTGCTAAGGATCTTGAGATGGGGAGTTATTCTGGATCACCAGGATAGGCCCTAAATGCAGTCACAGTTGTCCTTATAAGAGAAAGGCAGGGGGGAGTTTTTTGAAGCAGGGAGAAGGCAATGTGGCCTCAGAGGTAGCGACTGTGATGTAGTCCCAAGCCAAAGAACATGGCGGCCACCAGAAGCTGGAAGAGGCAAAGATGGACTCTCCCCTGGGGCCTTGGGAGAGAGCAGGACCCAGCCCACACCTTGATTTTGGCCCAGTGACACTGGTTCCAGACTTCTGGCCTCTAGAGCTGAGAGAGACTGGATTTCTATTGTTTTAAGTTCCCAAACTGGTGGTGATATGTTAAAGGCAGTCCTAGGAAACTACTACAAAGTAATGAGGCTGCAAGTGGCCCTTCTGCGAGGGCCACTTTTCACTCTGGAGGAGGTTCCTTCTGGGATTCCCATCTTGGCACATTTTCCCGTGGATTCCTCCCTCAAGGCAGCCTTCTGAATGGCCCGACCACACTCCTACCTCATGGGAGGAGGGGCCTTCTTTATCTGCCCTACGTGAGCACGTTACATGAGCATGTGCGAGGCAGATAGATGGATATTCATTTTGCGGTGAATTTCTTGACTACTATTTCCTAAGGCTGTGGGGGTGTGGGGTGCTGGGCTGGGTAGGAGACAAAGAATGACGAGCCAGCACTGTCCCTGCAGAACTTATGATCCAGGGGTAGAGATGAGAAATGGGCAGAATGAAAAGCAAAATAGGAGCAGAGTGTCTTAAAGATGAAAGAGCAAGAGAAGGGCGGGTTCTCTAAGCCAGGGACCATGGAGGATTCTGGACAGAGCTAGGGCCTGAGAAAATGAGGATGCGGGGGTGGAGGGCATGAACAAATCCCAGGATTTGGGGACAGAGTGAGAATGCCCAGGACAGGAGCTGAGCAGCTCAGCGGGGGAGGAATGTTCATGGAGCAAAGGGAAAACATTGATGTTGGAGAGGCCAGAGGAACAGAGCACATTCTTAACATATAGACAGAGTCTGAGTGAAGCTTCCAGGAGGAGGTGAGCATACTGTTTTCAACCAAAATTAGTAGAAACACTTCCATTAAGACTGACTAAAAATCACAATACTTCTTTATTCATGAAGCAGTCTTGATAGCATATTTACTTTACAATTGGAAGTGCTCTGAAAATAAGTCCCCCGTTAAGAATTGTTATGAATTCAGACTGCCTTCTCCTCCCACAACAGTGTCCAGATTTATTCAAGCTGTATTGGTATTCACAAAGGGCCTAAGGTCTGGCTTCTCTTCCATTTGTCTTCTTTCCCCTTCAAGACCTGCCTTGTTTTCTCCCCCAAGTATGATTCTGACTCAAAAATACACAGGCTGCCTTGCCAACCATTCACTCAATCATCCACTCCCCATTCAAGCCTTCATTACAAGAACCAAATGCCCAGGCTGACCCCAGCCCAATGACACCAGGATTTCTGAGGTTGGGACTCGGGCATTGGTAGTGTTCAAAGCTTCCCATGTGACCT
The DNA here is from genome assembly GCF_028749965.1 of Puma concolor. Classification (NCBI taxonomy): domain Eukaryota; kingdom Metazoa; phylum Chordata; class Mammalia; order Carnivora; family Felidae; genus Puma; species Puma concolor. The sequence continues at coordinate 75,473,464 of NC_141669.1, forward strand.
CAACGTGCAGCCAGGGTTCAGTATCAGTTTCTGCCAAGGTGTTTTGCATCTGTGAGATACATGGATTATAAGCTATTCGGATTTTCCCTCTTCTGGTTTCAAGGATACCCCAAGAACACGGGTTTGTGTATCGGAATCACACAAAGACTTGTTAGAACATGGATTCCACCCCTCGTTCCCCGAGGTTTTGATTTGGAAGACCTGGGGTGGTGAATCTGAGAATCTGCATCTCTAACAAGTTCCCAGGTGATGTCAACGCTGTTGGTGTGGGGACCCCACTCTGAGAACCGCGGCCCTGAAGCACTGGGGGCAAGCCTTTCCACCCAGCAGTGCAGCTGTGTCACGTATCCGACGCTGCCCTGCTCTAGCTGAAACACGCCATCAGAAACAACTGCTACAGTGCCTTCCTATGGTCACCAGCCCGGACTTGGGCTTTAGCAACAACGCTGCATTTCCTCAGCTGACTTTGAAAGAATCCAAATCTTTCAAGAGGAGAAAACTTCGCTTTCCCATGCCCCTCTCCACTCCCTGACTGCTTTTTATTCCACCAACCCCAGACACACAGCATTTAAGAACAGGGTCCATGGAGTGACGGAGAAGAGCTCCCTCCTGAATCTGTCACTTACTGGCTATCTGAGCTCGGGCAAATGACTTCATTCCTGTCCTCAGTTTTCTCATCTGTAAAAAGCAGATGACATAGGACCTGCCTTACAGGTGTCATACGGGGGATGAAATTATATGTTAAGATGCATGGTTCACGACTGGTACTCTGTGAAGGTGGCCTATTCCTATTGTCACTGATGGCTGTAGAGCTGCCACCATTACCAAGTCTTCATTTTCCTGTCCTTTTAGCAGCATTTTCTCGTGATCACATCTTCTTCCTGCAAACGCCTGGCTCCCTTGGCTTTTAGGCTGGTTTCCTCCCCATGTCTCGGGCAGGTTGTCTTGTGCCTACTCATGTGAGCATCCTGAGGGAGGTTAAATCCCTTACTGTATCTCCAGCAGCTAGAATGGAGCCCGGCACCTAGTGGGTTACTAGTGTGTCTTTGTCGAATGCACAAGTTCTTGAACATCCACCATGCGCGAGGCTCTAGTTGCTGGAAATTCAACAGTAAATCAGAGCTGGTTTCCCGTGTTATTTCTATTGTTAACCTCACTTTGAGTTATTCCAACATTAGCTCATTCTGAACTTCTGTTTTAACCTTTCTACTCAATATACCTCAGTGTACATGGCCCCAAAGCAGAATCAACCCTTTTTAGATAGGATGGACTGCTGCTAAAGCAAGATCAGTTTTTCACTCCCCCTCCCTCTGTTCAGTGAGTTTGGATCCTTTCTGACCTCCACACCTAACACATCTGAGAAGCATGTTTTGATGCATAGTGAGAACCTCAAGTCATTCTGGGAACTGCTTAATTACATAAACTGAAATCAAAAGAAAGCTGGCAAACCCAGCAGCTACTCGTTAATCCCCTCTTGGCATCAGTAGAAAACAAAACAAAACAAAAATCCAACTTCCTGGTAAAGTAAGCAAATATGTTTTCTGAGGTAACCAAAGGTTTTAAAAGCCTTATTCCACCTCCTCCTCCCTTAATCTCACCTGAATGTCTAAAAAGTTACGGTCTTGTGATAGTAAGTAAAATAATAAAATTAGGAAAGAGATTATATGTCATGGCCATTTAGGGTAAGAATAGTTAATAATGACCTACAAGCCGGAAGGGCCACACCGTGTGTTTGAAATTCCCATTGGGCTCTGTTTTCCCAGAGCGCTAACCTTTCCTGCCTTTGAAGGGAAAGCTGGGCCTGCCCTGTTCATCTTTCAAGGTGTGATGGATAGCCAGAGGCTTCCTCTCAACAGCACCACATGTCCTGCCAATTGGATTTGTTTGGATGCACATTCTCCATCATTTGTTAGCTGTTTATATGTGCAAAGATTCTATCGCTTTTGAATCAATTTCACATGAGTGCCCAACAAAAGACTGGACTTGGAACAGTCCTCCTTTGATGTGCCAGTGACAGGATGAACGATTTCTCCAATGCACCATCTAAGGGAATCGTGGATCCTCACTTCACACTCTGTGACATCTCCTTGACCCCTCCACATCTACACCATTTAATCTATCAGTTCAACAGGTCTTTCTTGGGTGTCCAGCCCTGGAGTGGGTACTTGGGGGGATATGAAAGATAACATAAGCCAAGGCTTTGGTTTCAAAGAACTAGAAACTGAACACGGGAAACCACAAAAAGCAACACAAAATGTTCTATTGTTATGTACGAATCAGATCGTGAAAGCTATGTATCTGGGTCATTACTTTCTAGCCACCATAGAGAGTAATCATCTGTCATCCAGGCCTTAGCACTTATGATCATTATAGGAAACAGTCAAGGGAAAACCCTTTTTATATTTTATTTTCCATAATATCACTGGTCCTGGTCGAAGTGGCCATTTCTATAGGAATTTGGATGACACAAATCTGAATTAGAGTCAGGAGGGGGGGCGGGTGGAGGAGAAGTCCTGGCGAGTGAAAGGAACAGCCCTCGAGGACAGAGGGAAACAGAAAGGGACACTGCATGTGGGGATGGGGAGGCTGGGAGCAAGCAGGTGGAAAAAACTTGCTATCTAGGAAATGGCATAAACTCTGGGTGTGGGTAGGAAGACAGACTGGGTGGTGGGGGTGGTACAGGGAGGAAGTGGTTCTGAAGACACAGGGAGGAACCAAAGAACCCTAGAAATATTTCTGAGTTGTGAAATGGCATAAAGAAAGCTGATTTTATGCAAAGCTATTCTGGAAGCAGACTTCAAGATGGAGTGGTAGAAGGCAGCCTGAAGTTATTCCCACTGTTCCCTATTGCCACTGTCCTAAATACTTCATTATCTTTGAACAAGAACAACAAGCCATCCTTCCTCCTCTCTATTACACCTCCTTGGTAGAACCAAAGGAAAAATCCAATCACTCTGGGAAACTTAACCAAAATAATTTTTAATTTGTTTTTTATTGTTTTAATGTTTTTGAGAAAGAGAGACAGAGTGAGAGTGGGGGAGGGGCAGAGAGAGGGAGACACAGAATCCGAAGCAGGTTCCAGGCTCTGAGCTGTCAGCACAGAGCCTGATGCGGGGCTCAAACTCATGAATCATGAGATCATGACCTGAGCTGAAGTCAGACGCTTAACTGACGGAGCCACCCAGGTGCCCCAACAATTGTATTTCCCCACAAAGAAAGCAAGCCATCATCACAGGAAACATCCTTTTTCTCACTGGAGACTCAACTCTCAATTAATAGAGAAGAGTCTCGTGTGAATAAGAATTAGGATTAGTGATGTCAGCGTCCCGATGCAATAACAAAAATAATTATCACTTAAATAATGTTGTCTACAGAAAATCATTTTCACACATTCTCAGTCCTTCTTCTCATAGGCCTTCTCTTCCTTTCGTCTCCCATCATTCAAAGGCCTTACTTGAGTGTAATGACCTTGTTGTGATATTTCCTCAAATTCAGATTTATCTCAACTGAATGCCTATCACAATAACCGATTCTGCCAACAGCAATGGTAGCACGGGAAATAGAGAGTGGGTTTTCACATGGCTGTGTCTTGTAACGATCTTCTAGAAGCCATCGAGGGTAGAGTCCACCCTACTTTGGGTAAAAGGGGAGACGCTTATTTTCATGTGGGAAAGCCTTAATCAGAATTGGCCAAATGGTAAAAATTCCACTTGACAGTTTGCCGGTTGAGAAGGTCTAAGCTTCATTCAGGTACATCTGATGTTTGTCTCCAATTGCTTAAAACTATGATTATTTGACATACACAGGATGCCCCAAGTTTAAAGTGACCTAAAGCTGTAGCAAACTGACTCACCCAATAAAGTTCAAATAAACATTTCCTGCCTCTGACTAGAGCTTCACCTTGCTCAGAGAACAACTTCAAGTTACTGCCAACCTGCACCACACACTTTCAACTGTGTGAAAGCCAGGGGCAAGAGGAAGGGTGTGCGTTCAATACATCAGAGAACACTTTCCTTTTACAGCGGTCATCAACATCTTATGAGAAAGAAGCTTCTATGACATGACACGACAGTACGTATGGAACAGCCCCCAAATAGGCTACATGTCCACAATGTTGACTGCTGGAGTGTCTTCCTGCCATGAACAAGGGCAGTGTCTGAAGTTAAGTGGGAATAATGGCATGTCGTTAATTCTCCTCCCCATTTTAATGTTATTTTGAGAGAGAGAGAGAGAGAAGGAGGGAGGGAAAGACAGAGGGAGAGACAGCACAAGCAGGGGCGGGATAGAGAGAGAGAGGAGACAGAATCCCAAGCAGGCTCCATGCTGCCAGCGCAGAGTGCGACGCAGGGCTCGAACTCACGAACCAGGAGATCATAACCTGAGTCGAAATCAAGAGTTGGACGCTTAACTGACTGAGCCAACCAGGTGCCCCAGTTCCCATTTTGAAAATGATAGAGTCAAGAGGGTTTCAATGGGGAACAGTGAAAAGGATAGCAGTGTGGCTTTGCTGAGTCTCTTCCACTTCACCACATCATCAGAGCGTCAATGTCTTGTACCTCAGTGGCACCTCACAAAACCCAAGGTCCTTCTTCCTGGTTTCCCCCATTGGCTGTTTTGTTCATCAAGTGCCACTCCTGAGGTGTAGCATCTGATGACTGTCCTCTCTCCTTGGCTGTTGACCTGGACTCCAGGAAAGCAACAAGGTATCAGGAACCTTGCCCCTCACTCGTTTGCTCAACTTAGTGGCCCAGTCACCCAGCAGAGGTTTTAGGATCTGTGCTATGCCTACTGCCCACCCAGAATCTGGTCCTTCCCATTCTGGGCAAGATGGTGGCATAGGCCAAATCTGTCTTTGATGATACCAAGAGATCATTTAGAGAGGAAGAAGACACTGCCCGTTCATTAGAGCCCATTGTCACCAGTTGTTGGCTGTTTGAAGCCAATGTTAAGGACCTCTGGAATGTTCCTTCTAAGTGTTTTTAAGCATAGGAATAAAAGTATTCTTGTTCTAACTCCATTTTCCCAACCCAGCCGAGGTCCACATCATAGTCTCGTTCTTTACCAATGTTCTTCCCATGAGCTCAGGCTGTTCCTCCCAATCCAGTGTGTGACTGTATCCAACTCTGCTTGTTTCTCACGCATAAGCCTTCCTGTGTCTTTGTTAGGTCATAAGCACCAATAGGTGGGGCTCAGGACATCCCTGTCTTGTGTAACCCCATCTTGTCTAGGCTCGGTGCATGCGCAGCTGAGTAAAGAACTAGCTGAGATGCTCAGTTTTGATGCTAGAGATGGACCCCACACAGGACTGAAACAGCTCATTTAGCTGCTGCTCTGATTCCAGAAACTAAGCCGTCACCTTATCGTTTCCTGGGCCCAACACAAAAAGCAGCACCTATAGAGGTCATATTGAGGTCTGATTTCCAGGGAGCTCATGCACCTACTACCACTGCAAATAAAGCCTGTGGTCCTGGGTTAGGTCAGTCCTTGAAGCAGGTTATTGCTGTTGCTATTGTTTTTTTGTTTTTTTTTTTTTCGTTTCTCTATCTTTGTTTTTGTTTCTGTGCTTACCTGATTCTATTTAGAGAAAAATCCAGCTCACCACTCAGAGGATTAGAACGTACCCACATTCATGGTAAAGTGACCAAGTCTATTCAGTGAAAAGCAATCAAGGAAAGTTTTTTTCAATCTTGTGTATACAAAACAACTGACCAGTTAACTGAATTGTTCCCTTTACACCTAGCTCCTTTCTTACCTTTCTTTTCTTTCCAAAGATTATGCAAAGTTCTTGTGCCAGCTTTAAAGATAAGCAAATACCAGGTAGGTGACTCTGAATGGAGAAGGTACATCAATATTTCCCTTCAGTTGTGGGAAGAATACAGAACCTGCTTAGATGGGGATATTCAGGTTGATCCGCACCAAACGTGAAGGAAAGAAAAGCTGCCCCCCACTTCTCCCGGCTCTGGGTAGCAGACAGAGCTGATCATCTGTAACAAGATCCTAGAATGTAAATTCCTGAACCAAAGGTTTCCAGCTTCTTCCATTCTAGCACTCTGACGGACAGAGTGTGTTCTCATGAAAACCACGGCTTTCCACAACAGGAGGCGTCTCCTGGAGTGATCAGAGCCCCGTCCCCTGCATCTGGCTGCGTCTCTGCTGTGCTTAACACCATGCTGGGCTCATCCAAGCCATTCCAGTAATGCTGTACGAAAGCACTTACTGTGTAGCTGATACTGCGTTGTGTCGTGTGTTTTGCAACTGTAGGGCCATACGAAATCAAATCAAGGGCCTGAAGTTCCCACCCGGGGCTAGAGAGCTGTGGTTTCACTGCATCATTGTATTTCTGTCTTTTCCTTTCTATCAATCCCACTTGGCTTGACTTTTAGTCCCATAGTCACGTTGTTGGACTCACATGCATGGCTGCCTTGAACCAAATAAGCCACTCCATGATGGCAAGGAAGCGTGGTTGACATCTCCACTGTGCTAAATCCCCTTTCATGTTCTGACTCCTTTAATAAAGCCGAAATGAAAATGTGCTAATCTGGGGGAAACTGGCAACTTGGAAATAATACACTAACGTACCCATACAACTCAATCCTGTGGATTCTGAACGCTCAATCACATTGTTTTAAATCTTAAGTGGCATGGTTGGTGGCTGCAGGCGTGCTAAAGAGGATTTCCATACCACTTCACTAATACTCTCATTTGATGGCAGATAGAGCGTGAAAGGTGGTTTTTTGATTATTAAATTCTTTGATCTCCATACTACTGCCCAGGTTTACTCAGAATGCCAGGCGGTGTGGTGAGATAAACTTCTAAATATTTGGTGTCATAGCACAGGGCCCTCTCAAAGGAATTGTTTAGCTACGGTTGTGCTATCGTAAGAAAGTGCTAAATTCCGGCATGTGTTGCTTTCAAAAATCTATGGGCACGGACTCCGATCGACACCAGGTAGTCTGCACTAAACAGGTATAGGTACTCAAAAAGCAGAACACAAACAGCGTAGGTTTAATCTGTTCACAAACCTTTTGTTCTTAATGACCGGGAAAGGTGGTGATAGGGACAAAGCAAGAGAGAGTTTCGGGTTGAGTTGTAGCTCTGATGCAGACCGGGGGCGGGGGCAACAAATTTAATTTGGCTAGAACGCTGGTTTCTTTAAATGTAGAAATCCATTCTCTAAATAGATTCATTTAATGCCACGAATGAGGGGGAAAAAAAAGACTCAGGAACTTGCACACCTCAACAGGAATAGGGTATGACTGGACTATAGTCAAATCCTATTTGTGGTACCTTGTCAGTGGGTGTTTTTTAACGTTCTGATATCGTTCTCCATCCACACTCTCACCTGCTTGGTGTAGTGGTCCGAGCTCAGCCTGTGGACCCAGATTGCCTGCGTTTGAATCCTAACTCAGCTGCTTATTGGTTGTGTGAGCCTGGACAAACACGGACGTTGGCTTCCCCAACTATCAAATCAAGATCCGATAGCAGTGACCGCACAGAAAACAGATTACCTTTACTATAGGTGCTTGGGTCTGGAAAAAAAAAAAAAAAACAAAAACCAAAACTGCTAAGGAAAACATTAGTTCTAATTTTTCATTCACAAGCCTCCTTTTATTTGGTGGCTGCACGTGGCTCACTCAGTGATGGACTCATTTCAAATCAGTCCTTTGTACTACGTTTTAAACTATAAAGCACCATAAAGGTGTTTGCTGTCATTGGTGACTTAGCTAAGTTTTTGCATAACACACGCATTAAAACAAAACCCCTACTTACAGAAACCTACCATAGATGCACACCACATCACTACCCAGACAGGACCTACCCTCAGCCTTCAGAAACCACTTCAAAGAGCATTTATATGACTTCAGCTCCCACAGTTAAATGACTGGCAATTTGGAGAGGTTTTCTCGTGCAGGTGGTGACCAGCAGGTGAGTGAGAATTACAAGTGAGAATACTGAAGAAGCATACATGTTGAAGACCATCTCCCCAAGGCCCTGGTTTGCTAGCTCACTAAAAAACAGGCCACCTCTCTACTCCAGAGCCTTCAAAGGGTCTCCACTGTCATTTGGAACAAAGCCCCAACTATCTGTAATGGTGCTTTTCAAACTTCAGTGTACAGAAGAATCAAACGGACGCTTTTTTAAGAACACAGATTCCTGGACCCCAAATCCCCAAATTCTGAGTCTGTAGGTCCAGATTGGGACCCAAGATTCTGGATCTCCAGCAAGCTCCCACGCACTGCAATACTGCTAGTCTGGGGATCGTGTTTTGAGTAGTTCACACTGGAACCTCCCCATCTGGTGGTGATCCAAATTTCAGTCTATCTCACTGCCTCCTACTTGACTTGATTTCACTTCATCTTGCAAGCAGGTCTTGGTCTTGGTCTTGGTCTTGGTCTTTGTCACTTCTGAACCGTCTAGGCAACTCTGCTCCCAGGGCCTCCTCTCTCCACATTTCAAACACTTCCTATTCTCCTCCTCCTTGGCGACGTCCCTTCCAGTGAAGACAGCTTTTACAGAACCCTTTCTCCAGTGAACTCATGGCAGTCCTCAAGCCTCCCAAGAGAATGAGTAATCATATCCTGGGCACTATAAACTTACACCATTGGCATATATTTATTGTGAATGCATACAGGGTTATTTGCCTCAGTGCTATTTTTCTACCCTACTTCTTCAACGAGACTTTCTCAGGCCATGAGAGCAGGACTTACACCTTGTATGTAACAGCCAGTCAATAATAATGACTGATTAATTAGACTTATCAGTCCACGTAATTTAATATAATTTTGGTTCTGCGCAGCTAAGACTGTCTGAATTATGAGGTAGGTGAGTACCACCAGACAATCCAAGTCAACACTTTTTTGTGGTCTTGGTTCCTTCAGTGGCTCCTGAGGTCTCTTTCTGAATCCTTTACTGGACCTAGCACAGAAGGCATGCTTATAAATTAGATGGTTCACCACTGGTGAGGCTCACCCAAATAGATTACTTCTCTTCATCCTGGATACAGACTAGCTGAGGTTTACACATGTTCATGACCCTTCTTTTAAGAATTCCACAGGGGAGATCTATCCACCAATGATGTAAAGTGCAGGCAAACCATCGCAGTCTCTTATGAACAATGAAAACAAAAGACTTTTCAATTGCCTTCTGACGAATTCCTTACTTAGTGAAATAATCAGTGAGCTGGTAAGGAAACCCTGCTTTCAACCACAGTATTATGTAAAAAATGTGCACTCTCTTGCAATACTGACCTACAAACAATCCAATGCCAGGAAACTCCAAATAAATGCCTGGAAAAGAGGTGCATTTCCAGATTCACATGAATTTTACTGTTCCTCTGCTCTGCGTCAAATTCTTGGTTTGCCACATCAGAGGAAAACTAAGTAACTATTCTGAAATAAACTGGCTTCCTAAGGATGGGCGGTCCTGCATCCGAGAGCCTTCAGGCCCTGCCCGGCTAAGTCTAAGTTTGGTACGTTCATTTCATAAATGTCAATCAATCTTTGGCAGATACTTTCTGAGCACCTACTAAACACAAGGCAGCATGCCTCCAGGGTATAAACTGCTCATTCTCCATCTCCGTTCTCGGAGAACTCCAAGACATGCCATGCCACCTCTTGAGATTATCGTTGGTGTTTCATTATGTACCGTGTGGACTGGGCCTAAACCTGAACATGTGCTGAACAGACAGAAGAGATGCACAAGACTGCAAGAGGGCACAACATGCACTGCCTTAAGCTGCCAGGTACCCCCCTCCGTCCCGCCTCCCAGGCACGGTCCAAGTCGCCTCTCAGAGGCTGCCTCAGGCTGTCCTTCAGTGCTCTAAACCACTGTTTAAAAATTTTTTTTCAACGTTTTTTATTTATTTTTGGGACAGAGAGAGACAGAGCATGAACGGGGGAGGGGCAGAGAGAGAAGGAGACACAGAATCGGAAACAGGCTCCAGGCTCCGAGCCATCAGCCCAGAGCCCGACGCGGGGCTCGAACTCACGGACCGCGAGATCGTGACCTGGCTGAAGTCGGACGCTTAACCGACTGCGCCACCCAGGCGCCCCTCTAAACCACTGTTTAATATCTCTTTCCGTAAGGTGGACAAGGCCTCAGTATACAGTGCACTTCACCAATGTGGCATGTGTCCAAACACAATGCTGTAATATCTCGAATGGGAATAAATTGAAAATTTATCTTTATAAAGGAATGCATGGCTTGGCCAATGAATGGCCAATTCAAATGCGTGAAAACTGTGTAACTAACTGAAGAACACAAATCTTTAAGCACACTGACAGCACCCATCTACTCTCTAGCAAATGTGCTAATTAAAATTACGCTTATCGTTTTATCATGGAAGGTTCCTAGGGAACCTCTACCTGGCAGCTAGGAGTTAGCAGTTCTAATTCCTTTCCACGCACAGGGGTAGTAGCACATCATCTTTCTGAACATATTCCACATAATTCAGATTTACCACCAATTCTAATTGTCCAAATTAGTTTTCTTTTGCTGTGTATCTCTGTTTGGATAAGATAAAATTCTGCCAACTTGGTTAAAACAGAAGCACTGACACAAGAATAATTAGCAGAAGCTCCCGACAAACCCGAGGTGGACTTCGCCCTAGAAATGAGCTTTTCTCCACGCCATGAAGGCCTCGACCAAGTTCCCATGCACCTACAACCCAGGGTCGGCCAGTGACAACAGTTGCCTGTAGCTTAATAGTGCCACAAAAAACTTCTGCCCTGCTCTGATCATCCAAATGGAAAATTTATGAGAGACACAGACACATCAGTTCACAGACTATGCCCCGAGCGCTAGAAATCACTTATTTTCACAGTTTACTCGAAGACAATGCACTGAGTAATACAAAGTTGTTAAATGAATATACGTCTAGGATTTCTAATTAGAGCAGGTGGTCTCTTGCCCTCTTTTCCCCAGACACTGGTTTAGCAAGAGGCAACCAACAGTTTTGCCAATCCAACCTCTGATTATCTATTTCCATTTACAAATGTTTGGGAAAAGAAAGGAAGGGAAGGAAAGCAAGATCAAAATAAAGGCAGGTGACTCTGGTTACTGCAACATTTCCTTTGGGGTGACTCTAGCCACGCTGACACTCGAACGGGCATGCAGGCATAAACGGAGGGGAATCTACAAAACCCAGGAAAGGGAGTTTATCAACTCTTCCCCCTCACCCGATATTGTACAGGGCTATCTCATCTCCCCACAGACCCCCTGAAGCCCCTTACCACTTTCATGTCCTTCCTCTAGGTCCTGGCCTGCTACTCCTCTATTCTCTCAAGGGAAATGCCAAGGTTAAAATGGTGGCTGAGCTATCTGCAAGCAGCCTTTTGGAATGTCTGTGAAATAGTAATCTCCGGAGGGCTGCTGCTGGGTCTTTACAAATGTGTTGGGGCGGGGGAGAGGAGGGGAGCAATACCGTCTCAGAAGAGATAGCTATGTCAGAGTCAGCAGCGGCATTCCATCAGCCCCGTGTGCATAAGGCAAGGGGGCCTGAGCTTCCAAGGAGACAATGCCATCAGCTAAAGCATGCGTCAACTGGCCCCTTCCACTTTCTCAACTTGTGTAAACACCTTCCTGGAATCAGCAGCATGACTCAAAGCATCTGTGATCATTTACAGCTGGGAAATATAGTAAAGATATTTCAGGGTAATTTTCCAATTGAAAAATATTTAAATGTTCTTTTTTGCTTATGGTTCTGACCTCTAGTCACACCAGACCTTGATCATTAAGACAAAGCAAAGACCTGTCAGAAGGATCTAATTCCAGGATAGGAAGGTAAAAGGGTGTCTGCTAAAATCTGAAAAGTAACGTTTCCACATTTAGTTACAACAGATCTTCTCTGAACTGTGGTCCCCACACCCACATGATCTTTGGCGATTCCAATGAGAAGAATACCCCATTTCCCCCAAATGACTGTGTCCTTTTTCTCACTGTAAAGCTTAGCAATCAATGGACAGATAGTAACATGAATGGTCTTCTGGTAGAGTCAGAGAAAGACTTTCCAAGGAGTGACACTGGCATTCACTTGTTGGGAAAGAAACTATTTCGTGAGTAGGTTAGAAACTATGACAAACCCCAACAACCAAACACTGTTCCTCATGGAGACTTGGGGAGAGGTTGCTTAGATCACCCAAAGACACGTTTCCTGACACTTGGATACTTGGTGGACAGTGTTATTTCAAGGTTCAGGTCTTGGACGGTCGCTTTCCCCTTTTCTCTTCCCTTAAGGGTAGGCCTTTAGGTTTAAATGAGCCAGGAATTACATCAACACCCCCACCCCCACTCCTTTACCTGTCTGAATAAAAGAAGCCTGGAGAATTATTACCCTATACTCTAGGATCCTAGCTCTGAGGTGTGGAAACAAGGAAAATATTTCAAAGGGTTAAGAATGTGCAAGGGTCAAAGAACTTAAGAGTATGGTCTTGTAAGTTAGAAAGTCAACACTTTCTCCTTCATACCCTGGCTAAAAGTAAAGAGCAACATCTGTAGAAGGCGTCAGCTCACTGTCAGCGACAACACCTAACCCCCCTTCCCCGCCCCCTCAATCACAAGCAAAGGAACATAAATTCCCCGGGCCAGGGACTTCCACAGGCAAAGAGAGACATGTGAGCATAAGGTAGCAAAATTCTGTAATACTAAGGAGCCCACAGAGAGAGCCCGAAAGAGCTAGAAAACATCAGTCGCTGTTGACTGTGCTTCCCGCGGTAGTTGGTCGTGCTGCCAGCGTTAGGCCGGTGAGGCGTTTTCCAAGTCCCAGTCCACACCGTCCCCCAACTCCGAGTATAGCCAACCTCAGAAAATGTTTCCTTGTACCTCCCCGGTTCTTCTATCTAATCTAGAAGAGAGATAGCTTTCAGTAAGACTTTGCTTCTAGTGCAGGCTGCTGATGATAATCTCAATCCCTTGAGTTATAGTTGAAGCATTTGTGGCCAAGATGTCCTTCCCATTATCATCCACTACCATTTTCTAAAGAAGCCTTCCATGCAGGGAAGTCTAATTGATTTTGGGCTGCCCAATTAGTCAGTATTAAGAAACACATCATTAATTGACGTTCATGTGAACTTCATTTATAGATATATTTAGATGACTTTTGGGTGTCAGAGGAGTAAGACTATTGTAATGGCAGTTAGCTGTCCTTCTGTGCAGCAAAAATTAGCAAATGAAGGATTTGAGGACTAAAACCTTATTATAGTCAACAACCCTTGGGGCTCAGAGGGGAAGGAGGGTTCTGTCAGGTCATTAGAAATGAATCCTCTGTCCTCTCCCTGGGTTATTTAACAATTTGCATCTTCAAGGAGTTTGATAGGAAAATGCAACTCCAATCTAGGCAGAAGAGGGGTCCAGGGGTCCCTAGTAAGAACTCCTGCAGCAGAAAGAATGGAGACGAGGCTTTCTCAGGAAAAAAAAAAAAAAAAAAAAAAAGCTGCAAAAGAGTTCTCTGTCCTGGGAGCGTGCTAGGCTTTCATTTTCAAGTGCAGGGGAAAACAAACTTGGGCTGCTTCACACAGCCTCAAATAGCTTCAGCCCTTGTCAGGTGGGTTTTTGAGGGCCCAGACCACAGAGACTGTCTGGGAGTCTGTGCTCCAAAGTCCAGAACAATTCAGAAATTATTTCAGCTGTTCTCGTTTTAGAAGTAAAACAAAAACACCAAGTAGGAATAAACAAACACATGCTTCTATGTATCTATTTTTAAAAGAAAAGCACAGCTCTGCCCCTGACTTTTTGTCCGTGTTTTTTTTTTTTTTTTTTTTTCCCCTGCGTAACTTCAGAATCTTGCTCATAAGAAAAAAAGTGTCCTGCATTGCTGGACATGGGGGTAATTCCAAAATTTATTCTCCTAGAATATCACCAATTCACTCACTTAGCTGAGCCTAAAGCATTTTAGCTCTCCCGCCTGCTTTTCCTGGCCGTGGATCAATCAAACATAATAACCGGTGGCTATTTCATCAGTATCGCCTAGTTTAATAGCCACCCTCTCTGCCCTCCCTTCCAAGTACCGTCGCCCTCTAGCGGCACAAGCGGCTAACTGCAAGATGTTCAGCAACTGGCTTGAAGAGAAGAGAAAAAAGATCAGCTTTTCCCCACTCCGCTTTCTGCTATGGTGTCCAAGAATACACTTAGCAAAATGAGAGACGTGCTTGAATATTTGTGTGCTGTGGTTGTAAATGTAGGAAAACCTACATTAATAAGCTGAGTTTTTATCCTTCACCTCCTAGTTAAAAGACGGGTAGTGAAATGGGGAGAGGGAGGGGTGGATGCAAAATAAAGAAAACGGAAAGTGAGCATATCGCAGAGAACCTCAGCCATCATTCTGTCCAACTCTCCTATTTACCCCTCAGTCCTCATGCTTTGTGTCCAGTCCTGGATTCTCAGGGATTGTTTTAGAATCACAGCGGGATTTTCTTGGCATGCTGGGCTTCTCATGGCTTCCTGAGGGGAACACTTTGCATGAAGAGGCTGACTAGATTGGGTAAGACACATCCGCCCAGGGAGTGCCCACAGGGATGACCTATCACCAGAACACACAGACTATGCACTGGGACAGATTTTGCCCCTGAAAGCCTAAAAGTTATCCCCAGCAAGAGGATAGGGGCCACGTCTATCTTACTCACTTCCACGTCACCAGCATCTGGCGCAGTGCTTTGTATCTGGGAAGAGAGCAAGAAACACAGTTGATGCATGAATGACAGCAACATGCTGAAAAGGTGCTCAGGAGAGCAAGCATGATACTACTCTCCGGGAGACTCTGGACTACCAGTCCTGATTTCCCCCCATCAACGAAAAGAGGGGATTTAAAATTATATTCCAGGAATCCCAGGTACCAAGGAGGAACTTTGGGGGCCAGCCACCAGAAAGCCAAGTCCCCTTTTATAATTTTATACACTGAGCTGCTCTGCAGGTTTTGTTTTAAGGAAGGGTTCCATTACTATAAACAGCCTGGAATCACCTGCTGTAGGGCATTGGTCTCCGCAGAATAACAATGAATCCAAGAGAATTGCTTCTCCGAACTAGAGAGCACAATGCTAAATCAATTCTAAAAAAAAAAAAAAAAATTAGAAGGAATTGGACACAATTAAAGGAAAAAATAAGATCTGGCGCTAACATTGACAGGACTAGACAGAGTTCTTTGGGTGACTGGGATGGACACACAGACTGAGATGCCTTCAGCGTGAGCAGGGCTGAGTATCCTACAAGCATATAGAACACTCCAGAGCCCTGCTCCCAGTGGCCCATTGCAACCCAGCAGCGCTGGAAGAAAGGCCTGCTTTGTAAAGCTACCGTGAGCGGTCACCACCTGGTGTGCATGTGGGCTCCCCGGGTCGGCGGGGGGTGGGGAGAGGGTGGTAGAGCTCTGAGACTTAATGCTCCAAGGCCTTGCCCATGCAAGTCTCACTCACAACAGGTATCCTGAAACCTCGGACAGGGTCTCCTTTCCGTGTCCAGGCAGTGCTCATGGAAGGGCTGTCTGACCTTACGTGTGGTGGTTATACACGAACTGCTTTCGCAGTCATCCACGTTGTTAACTTCGGCTCTGGGGGCTGAAAACACATTCCCAAGTTGAAATGGTATGTTCTATAGAGAACAGATATGGCAAAACTCTTCTTGCGGCATTTAATAGTGTACAGCTCAAAGCCAACAACATGCTCTGTTGTTCTTTAATAACGTACAGGATAATTCATGTTTGGTTAATCCTATGCCTGGTATTTTCTTTAGTCCTTTAAAGGTCTGTTTGGTTTTCATTCTTATCGTACATGTAATGGTGCACCCACATGACCTTGAGCATAGAGCAGTAAGGACGTGTCAAATTAGCAAGGAGAAACGCTCTGGTTGGCTAATCTTTAAAATGTTCAAACATCCCCTGAATTCCAGTTCATTTGAAAATGAATTCAGATACTTGTCTTCAGTAAGCACATGACAAGTAGCGAGCAGATGGCCCAAGCCAGACGCTGGGTCCAGAGAACGTGAACACGCACAGGAGTGGTAGGGAATGCCCACAGTGGAGTGCCTCTCACATCTGCTTGGAAACATTAACAAAACCACTAATCCCTGCAAAAGCAAGACGAATCCCAGTGGTCTCGAAGATGAACTGTTCTGAGTCAGACCACTCTGTACAGACTCACCGATCACTTACAACTGCACTGGTTACCTAAGGATCTGAGTGACAACAAGTGCCCTGGTTGATGCAACGAACTATGTGCTGTGGCCACTGTCCCCGAGGAGTCGAAGAAGAGAACTTCACTGGCCAAAAGAAACAATTAATGTGCAGGCAAACAGGCATTCATAATATTTTACTTCACTTAAAAGTGACATTTTTAAGTAACAGAATCAAGAACCATTCAATGAGATGGAACCCATGGCATTTGGTGAACCTTTTGGAACGTCCAGAAAACCGGAAGTCCCTGGGTCTGTCCTGCTTGGGTGAGAGCTCAGCCCTCCTCTCACCAGGTGGTATATGCGGACCAGGTCCTGAGTGAACATCTTGATCGCAACTTCTGATCGAAAAAGACTCTCTTCTTTCCTTCCGCACTGTCCGTTCCCTCTAAGCCAAGTCTGTGGGATTTCAAATTCAGACCCTTTGACTAACTTCTTCAGCTGAAGTCTGGTTTGACCAAATAAACATTTAGCATCCTAAACAATGAGCCAGTTCCTTTGGAAACATTTCATCCCATCCCCACACAATGGGCATCTGGATCCCAGCCAGTCCAATTCCGGCTTTCCAGGGGCTGGGTGGACGGCATGGCCAGCTGACCTCCTCGTGTCCTGACCTGCCACAGGCCACCTAGGCCAGGATATTTGTGTCCTGTCAGGACAGAAAGCTTTAGTCCTTGATCCTGGTAGGCCCTGCAAACGCGGGTCCTCCCTCCGGCCTTGTCTAGCATCTGTGTGAGCTGTAGCAGGCTGTTTTCTCTCACGGGAATTGAACTAGCCAGTCGCTAAGGTTCCTTCCAGCTCAAACTGCAAAGTACTGAGAAGGGCATGAATTCATCCATTATTTTGCTCCTCTTGCAAACCAAAAAGTGAGGGCAAAGAGGGGGTCGAGGAGAGGAAAGTGGGTTAAAAGTAATTCTTGAGGTCTGAACCTAACCTTCTCATTTCATGTCAATTGGCTGGTGGGGGGCCTTTGCCTCTTCTGTGTTTCAGCCAGTGTAAGAAAAGTCCCTGTGAATAATCCTGACAGAGATCTTTTTATATTCTCATCTTTTCCCAAGTGGTTCCTCTTCTCATCCTTCCAACAGCTTGGCCAGGAAGCCAGGGAAGCTATATCCAAATCCCCGTTTTTGTGGAGGAACAAATTGAACTTCTGAATGCTTGAGTAAAAAAACCAAACCCAAACAAAACAGAACAAAAATGCAAAGTCACAGAGCTGAGTCATTCAGCAATTTGAAAAGAGAATCTTTCTTGCCTTATCCTATGTCTCGCCCTCTTTCCAGCACTTTACCCCAATAACTTTATCAACTGTGTGTTAGAGTTCTACGTCAGGCGAGACTGGGTGGGAAGAAGGTTGCGTGTTTTCCAGATTGCTGCAAATTCCTCATTCCATGTGTCCCTTGAAACTGGATGGGTTTCTGTGGAAGAACTGATGCAACGTGACTCCTGAGGTTAATCACAGATGGCACTGAAGGCTCCCCATTGTTCGCTGGAATGTTCTCTCTTGAAATCTTCAGCCACCACACCTGCCCTGGGGCCACCATGTTGTAGGGAAGCTCAAGTCAACCCATGCGGTGAGAACACAGGGACAGGCTTGGAGACCCCATTAGGAGGGAGGGATGCCAACCAGTCCCCAGCTGCTTCAGCCCCCTGCCCCGTTTCAACCACCCTCTGACTGCCCTCAGCCAGAACCAACCAGCTGGGCCCTCCAAGCTGAGGTGACCTCTTTTGCAGCAAAAGTAACCAAAACAGGGCCAAAGTCGCATCTTTCTATCAGGAAGGAAATGCCTTTGGCTCTTTCATATGTTCGGGGTTTCTCATTAGCATCAGAGCCATGAATTCCACCACTAAAATAAAAGGTTTGAGAGCTATCTTTAGGAAAGAGAAAAGGTAATTTCAGCCCTGCTGCTACCCACAGGAAGGATGGTGTCAGGAGGGCAAAATCGAACTCCAGGCTTGTCTAGTTTCCAATATTCATTTTTATACAAAGAGACAGTTACAACACACAGTAAAAGCTCTTAATGAATAGTGATTTGGGAGGAAATAATCTAGGGGCACCTGGGTGGCTCGGCCGGTTAAGTGTCCAACTTCGGCTCAGGTCATGATCTCGTGGTTCACAAGTTCGAGCCCCACGTCGGGCTCTGTGCTGACAGCTCAGTCTTGGGATTCTGTGTCTGCCCCTCCCCCACTCGTGCTCTGTCCCTCTCAAAAATAAACAAACATTAAAAAAAGAAGAAATAATGTAAAATCTAGAAACACCTAAATGCACTAATTGCCACCAATTTCTGTCTTAATCACTACAACACCTTTTGAGAAAGGAAAGGAAAGAGGATCTGGGGACAACAGCATATGCTCCCTCCAGGTAACACCTACGAAATGAACAGCTTTATCAGGAAGCCTTGTGCTGACACATGAATCCCATCTGAAAGTGACTGTGGGCTCAGCTCACAAGTGGGCTTGGTCAGACACATCAGGGGTTACAGAGTCCAGCTCTGGCGTCTGCCTTTTGGGACAGTTCTTTGCAGGCAGAGTGTACCCAGAAGAGCGAGATCCGAAAGGAAGGTCTGTAAGCCACCAGAGGTGGTGGGGAGGCAGGTAAAGCAGCAAAGGTGCTGACATGAAGAAGAGGAAGCTAGACTGGAGTGACCAAATATGGTAACAGTGAGCAGCCCCGGGCGCCTAATGATGCACTCCTCCCAAGAGCTTGTTTGCATTTTACAGATGAGAAAACTAAGGCCCAAGGTTACAGAGTGTGTTTGTCACAGAGCTGGGCTTCAAACCCAGGAAACGGGACTCCCTGAGCACTGTTCCAGAGGCAGAACCGGGGCTGAGGATGGAACTGACAAGGCCAACGCCACCTGGGGCTCAGAAAGGAGGAGAACGTTCTATCTAGAAGGGCTATCAAATAATAGTCACTATAGGGAGCTTCCCAGGGCAGAAAATGCGTAAGAGGAAGCTGTGTAATGAGCTTTTGGTGAATATGGGTGAAATTGCAGAGATGCTGAGTTTGGATAGGAGTTGCCCTGAAGATCGAAGATTTTTCGTTCTCCTGTCATTCTTCTCTAACTTACCTTACTTTATGTATGTGGGACGTGTGCTCGCAGTGAACAGGATGGGTGTCAGTGTCTGAGGCAGCAGAAACACACCAGTGAATTGATGGGCAACTTACGTCATGGCCTTGAATAATTGCTTACAGGGTCTGTCCCTGCACTTCCTCAGTTATATGCAAGTGATAGCAGGCCGTACTGGGCCTGGTGAGGAGTCACCGTCCTGTAGCCATGCTGCACGAATTTGTACCCCAGCTCTGCACCTTCTTAGCTGTGGGTCACAAAACCATATTTGCCTCAATATCCTCATCTGTAAAATGGGCGTGAGAACAGTACCCACCCCCTTGGGCTGGCTTGAGAATCCAGCGAGCTTGTATTCTGTAAAGAGCTGGGAGCAGAGGCTGGCACTAGGCAGGCATGGAGTGAAGATGATGGCAATTCTGCTCCTATCTCACCAGAAGGCTGTAGTGTTGGGAGGGGGGAGAGGGGGGAACAAAACAAAACAACAACAACTACATACAGGAAATAACAAAAAGAATTTGAAATAAGTAGCTATTTTATATTAAAAAGTTAAGTTCCCTTATAACATAATAAGGTCCTTATTAGGTCCAAATTTCTTGGTCTGCAGATGACCCGTGGGGTCCAAACAGTGAAAGGTTCCTGCTTTCAGAGCTGGGCTTCTCACCATGTCTCTAATCTGTTTTTCTCTCCCATCCAGTAATTTCTGCAGAATCACTGAAGGTCCTGCTTGTATCTCTTTGGACACTGCCCCAGGCCTTTGACATTCTCATTCTGGTGACTTCACAGGAAGCTGTAGGTAGGACAAGGTCTCACATTTAGGCTTATAATTCGCTTTAAGTGGATTTTAGCTGATGGTGTGGGAGAAGGTTCTACATGTCCTGGCACCATTTGATGAAAAGATGATCCTTCCCGCAACTGAGTGGCCTTGTCCCTCTTGTCAATGATCCATCCATTCACCATAAATGTGAGAGTTGATTTCTGGAATCTTTGTTCCACTGATCTGTAGGTCTACCCTTATGCAGGCGCCACACTGTTTTGATTACTGTAGCTTTACAGAAAGTTTTGAAATGAAGAAGTGTGCCTCTTCCAACTTTGTTCTTCTTTCCCAAGATTCCTTTGGCTATTCCAAGCCCTTTGAATTTCCACATGAACTTAAACTTCAGATTGCCGCTGTTTGCAAAGAAGCCTGCTGGGGCTTTGATAGGAATTGCATCGAATATGCAGACCAACTTCCGGAGATATTCCATTTCAATAATATTGTTTTCTAATCTATCAATATGGACTGTTTTTTTCATTTATTTAGATCCTCCTTAATTTCTCTCAGTACTTTGTACTAAATTTTTTTTTAACGTGTATTTGTTTTTGAGGGGCAGAGAGAGAGAGGGAGACACAGAATCCAAAGCAGGCTCCAGGCTCTAAGCTGTCAGCACAGAGCCTGACGCAGGGCTCAAACCCACAAACTGAGATCAAAACCTGAGCCAAAGTCGGACGCTTAACCAACCGAACCACCCAGGTGCCTCCAGTACTTTGTATTTTTTAGTATAGAAATCTTCAGCTTCTTTTATTAAGTTTATTCTTGAGCACTTAATGCTTTCAGATGCCGTTGTAAATGGAGCTGTTTTCTTAACTTCATTTTCGGGTCGCTCCTTGATAGTAGATAGAAATGCAACTGATTTTTGTAGGTCCATGCCCTTGCCCTTTCTCTGCTCTTTTATTAGTTCTAGTAAGTTCTTTATGTGTGTGTGCATTTGTTAATATTTTCTACATACGGGATCATACATGGTGACTTCTGAAAGAGGCTCAACCCTTAGATACACTCAACTACTAGAGGGATGAGGGATCATGTCCAAAGTGACACAACCATCGATTATTCAGCTTTTCTCCTCTCTCTCCATGCACCCCAGAAATCATCCCTAAATATTTGCTTCTCACTTGACTTCAGTGAAGCCTTAAAAAAGAAATAAATAATACATGCAAGTGGTAAAGCACCGGACAGATAGAACAGTCCCTAACAAATACTATGCCGGGGCACCTGGTTGGCTCATTGGGTTGAGTGTCCAACTCTTGATTTTGGCCCAGGTCATGATCCCAGGGTCTTAGGATTGCCGCCCATATCAGGCTCTATATGGGAGCGTGGAGCCTGCCTGGGATATTCTCTCTCTCTTTCTCTCTCTCTTTCTCTCTCTCTCTCTGTCCCTCCCCTGCTCATACACGTGTGTGTGTGTGTGTGTGTGTGTGCGCGCGCACGTGTGGGCACACGTGCATGCTCTCTAACAAAAAGAAAAAAAATGAAATGCAGCATGACTTCAAAGTGGGTACCAGATCCAGGAAATAGCTTCCAGCTTCCCCCAAAGGAGATCAGAGCCACGTTAAAGTCTGCATCTGGTAAGAAAATAGCAAGGGTACTGCCTCGTGCTCAGGGGTTCAACCACGCCACAGGCTGCATGACTGAGCCTCAGCTTCCTCATCTGTAGAAGATAAACACACCTGCCCTGTTCACAACTTCCCAACCTTCACCACCAAGTCTCAGACACAAAGTGACAGCCTGTATATGGTACACAGAGATGTCTGGACAACTCCTTGCCACTGGGAACCACCAGCCTGAGGACCCGCTACTCTAGGCTGCCCCAGGGCTGGCCTCGTTTTTGACAGAAGCAGTCACGTTACAGCGTGCCCACAGCGCCCTGGTGGTACCCTGCCTGGAAAGCTCACATCCGAGCATCAAATGACACCAGCCGGAGGTATTTTGAGAACTGCTGTTGCAAAGAGAATTTGTGTTCAGCACCCAACCTGACACGACACACAGATCGCCACCCCCCTTCCTCTCCCACTCCGCACAGAATGAAGGTGCAGGGAGAAGAGAAGAGGATCATGAGGAATCGTGGCCTTTATGGGACCCCTCAGATGATGACCCAGGAGGTGCTTCTGCCCATGGGGAACCTCGTGAAAAATCACCATTTTGGTTTTTGTATGTTTTGCTTTCATTTTCCTGGCAAAGAGTGAGGCTTTGATTAAAAAAAACAAAATGGAAGAAGGCACATCCCAAATGTACTCGCCCGCCCACAAATGACTCCCAGGACATGGCTGAAAAAAAAAAGTAAAAAAAAATCAGAGATCTACCAAGTCATGTTCTTTCTAAGCCATGGTAGCAGTGTCCTGAAATTGCCCCTGGTACCCTCTGGAACATCACCAAGGGGCCAGTGCCGGGGGCGGGGGAGGGGAAAACCAACCCCCAGGGTGGTTCCTTCCCAACCCCCAAGGTCACACCTAGCATTTTATAATCCATTTGGCTCATAAGGGAGGGGCTGGGAGAGAGACGAGGCAGGGAAGGCTGGAAAGGAAACCAAAAGACCAGAAATAATGCTTTCTCTCCACTGCAACCCACAGGGATGAAAGCCATTAAGCTTGGAGTGATTACAGAAATGAGACTCCTTCTAGGGAGCAGGACCCAGAGCCTAGGTGTGCCCCAGGGCAGGCACATAGGGACGCCCAGTGAGCAGCACTCAGACAGCTTCTCACGGCTTGGGGATTAGAAGGAAGACTGTTGACATGAATTGCAGAAACTCAACAATCACACAATTGCTCATAAGAAATTACCAGGGTTAAACAAAACTAAAAGGCAACCAACGGAATGGGAAAAGATATTTGCAAATGACATATCGGACAAAGGGCTAGTATCCAAAATCTATAAAGAGCTCACCAAACTCCACACCCGAAAAACAAATAACCCAGTGAAGAAATGGGCAGAAAACATGAATAGACACTTCTCTAAAGAAGACATCCGGATGGCCAACAGGCACATGAAAAGATGCTCAACATCGCTCCTTATCAGGGAAATACAAATCAAAACCACACTCAGATGTCACCTCACGCCAGTCAGAGTGGCCAAAATGAACAAATCAGGAGACTATAGATGCTGGAGAGGATGTGGAAAAACGGGAACCCTCTTGCACTGTTGGTGGGAATGCAAACTGGTGCAGCCACTCTGGAAAACAGTGTGGAGGTTCCTCAGAAAATTAAAAATAGACCTACCCTATGACCCAGCAATAGCACTGCTAGGAATTTACCCAAGGGATACAGGAGTACTGATGCATAGGGGCACTTGTACCCCAATGTTTATAGCAGCACTCTCAACAATAGCCAAATTATGGAAAGACCTGAAATGTCCATCAACTGATGAATAAAGAAATTGTGGTTTATATACACAATGGAGTACTACATGGCAATGAGAAAGAACAAAATATGGTCCTTTGTAGCAACGTGGATGGAACTGGAGAGTGTGATGCTAAGTGAAATAAGCCATACAGAGAAAGACAGATACCATATGTTTTCACTCTTATGTGGATCCTGAGAAACTTAACAGAAACCCATGGGGGAGGGGAAGGAAAAAAAAAAAAGAGGTTAGAGTGGGAGAGAGCCAAAGCATAAGAGAATGTTGAGAACTGAGAACAAACTAAGGGTTGATGGGGGGTGGGAGGGAGGAGAGGGTGGGTGATGGGTATTGAGGAGGGCACCTTTTGGGATGAGCACTGGGTGTTGTATGGAAACCAATTTGACAATAAATTTCATATATTGAAATAAATAAATAAATAAATAAATAAATAAATAAATAAATAAATAAATATTAAAAAAAAAAAAAGAAATTATCAGGGTTAGAGTCTTGGTGGTGGTGCTTGTAAAGCTTTCCTGCTTTGGCCCTTTTCTTGTGAAAGGTAAACATGACTTAAAGGAAGTGAGTTTATAGATGTGGGCCATGAGCTCACCTAAGCCACCCTGTGAACAGGGCAGCTGAGTGAACAGAAGGCCAATGTAGGAAATGCCAACCCCCCAAGGCCACAGGGCTTAAAGTTTCCCACTGGTCCAGAGGCCTGGTTTTCCCCTACAGCCTTCACTGGCTGTGACAATGGCATTTGAGGCTGGCACTGTGCTGAAGGGCCTGGTCTTTGCCCCAGGGGCCTTATAGTTATGAAGGGGAAACGCATATCACAAGAAATTAACCGCAGAACATGAAATAGTGTGTCCTCAAGACCTAAGTGGGGGTAAAGCAGGAGGAATTGGACAGAGGGAAACCAACGAGGGAGATTAAGATAGGTCACCTAGAACAGATGGGACTTAGGACTCAGTAGAAAAGTGGAGGTTAGGTCCCTCAACCCTTGGTGACCCAGATGGAATCAAGTGAGAAGACTTTCCCACAGCTTTCAGGAAACCAGAAGGGATTTCCTGCAACAGGTATATAACCTACAGATGCTTCCCTCTTGCCAGAGTGCTCCTCAGGAACAGTTCAGGCTTAAACCAGCATGGCTCCTCAAGGCCCGGACTCTGGTCTGGGCTCATAGTTCATTGCAAACTGTGTGTGTAAAGGGCTCTGCACCATCTGGTACATGATTTCCCATCTCACCCTATCTCAGACCACTTTAAGTCAACAGAGGCTTAATGGACCTGTAGGCCTCAGTGAGGCCTGGCTACAGGCATCATCAGGACTGGAAAGAAGCCTGGATGGCACTAATCCAAGGGCAGGGGCTTCCATCACACTCTGAGCCCATTCTGCAACTAGTCACTGCTTGGGAAGCTTCTAGACAGAAACCCTGAGGCCCCTGGAGACACTAAAAAGGGCCGGGGACCGGATAAGGAGAAGACACCAGGAAGGATGGGCCTGGACCGGCTTTCCTGCCCCAAGCTCAGTCCAGAAGGGGAAAGAAGGGCCTGTGTCTTCTTCTTGACCTTCTAACTCTGTCAAGGTCAAGTCATCTCTATCAGGGGACCCCAAAGAAGGTCTTCGGGACTCTAGACTGCAAGGAAGAACCAACTAACCTGTTTTTAGAACTTCACTGAGTTCCTCCCATACAGGTGAGAGACCAGGCTTCACTGGAGAGCCATATAACACAGGCCCAATGATTACACTGTGTTATTTGTGTCATGTGGACGTGTGAAAGAGGAGAGTGCATTTTCTCTGGGAAGGAGAAGGAAGAAGGCAGGAGTCACTCGGAGATGGGTCTTGCAGGATGAGCACCATTCCCCCAGTTGGAGAAGGCTCTGAGTGCCCTGACCAGGCCCCTTTTGCATTCAAAGCCCAGTGCATTTCCTACCCAAAGGAAAGGCTCACCTCTCAGATGCTGGTTTCCTTCACCACCACCAAAACCCCCATGCAGAGCAGATCACTTCCAGCTATCACCTGCCTCTTCCTGGAGAAAGGCCAAATGTTAGGGAAGAATAGGGTCGAGGACCACTGGGCAGATTCCCTATCCTGGGTGAACTTGCCCCTGGCCCTGCCCTCTGTGTGGAGACTGAGGCCCTTGCTCAGAAAGCCATCTGTTTGGTGGGAGGCGCTGGCAAGTCACTGAATGCAGTGAACACCATGTGGGCCCTGGCTGGAGGTGAGGAATCCTTGGAAGTGGGAAGCTGATGGCGGAATACAAAATACAGAAAGAACACACAGGAAGACTTTTCCATTTTACTAACACCCTCAGGGCTCTACAAAATGCTGTTTAAGCCTGAGGACAATGAATGAATTAAGCCTGAGGACAATGAATGAAAGATACAAAGGACAATGAATGAATGTTGTCCCCATTTCACAGATGGAGAAAATGAGGCTCAAATGAATCACCATCCAGCAGCCCTGACTACAGCTAGTCAGAAACAGAACAGAAAATAGAACCTAATTGTCCTGGTTTCCCCCATGTGCCCCTGAGCAAGGTGCCAAACCTTACTGCGGTGGGCAGGTGCATCCATCTGTGGAGTTCCTGTCCACGGTGCAGAAGGAGTTCAATTAAGACACTGATTTTATGACTGTTGATAATAGTTAACACATACGTTGGCCTTCCAATGTTCAAAGCACTTTTTTTTACATTTAATGAGCTACCCAGCTGGTCTTGGTGAAACTGAGAGAGAACAACATTTCAAAATCAAGTTCAATTTTCCAGGATTTGCTTGGCACTTGACAGCAAACTTTCTGTATGCAGGTCAGAGGTCAGCAATCAAAGTGGAAATGCTTTGATGGGATTTTTTTAGGCCAAGATATCTTCTCTCTTGAAAATTTTTTCCCCAAGTTTTGTTTTTGAGTCATTTGCTCACTCAAAAATAAATGAGTTAATGATTAAGTAAATAAGAGAGGGGAGAAAGGGGACCACTTTGATTTAAAGCCTTGAATGAGTGAAACAACCAACATTGTCAAGTTGGACCCAGTCCACTTGAGTGTTCTGAAATGTATAGCTTCTCAAACATTGAGCATCTAAAATGTGCTTAATGGCCTGAGCACTATGGTGACCTCTAACTTGGCAAGTTAGCCAGGATGTGCCAACTACATTGCATTGACCTTGCACTGACCACACGGCACTGTGAGCTCGGTGGCCTGCTGGGTGGGCAGAGGGTGCAGTGACTTCCCAAAATGTCTTCCATGACACGTGTTTTGCCTTATTCTTGTTTCAGCCGTGGATCTTCATCATTCTATAAAAGAGCATGCGCATCACCAGTTATCTGTGGTATTTATCAACCCCTAACAAAATCTTGTCAAGTTCAAGTGCTTGGTCCCTTTGGCCAACTGGAGAGGAGATTTCTATACTCTTTTTTCTGAGGTTTTAGAAAACAGTATAGCAAAGAGTGATTCAGATGAGGAGCACAGCTTCAGTGAGAGCCCTTGCCCATCGGCTCATCTGAATCAATCTATTCGTGTGCCTTGAAACTTACTCTAACGAGGGATAAATACAGTCAGGAAGGCTGGGTCTCCCAGAAAAACAAATGCCACAGGATTTCTCCCTCAAATAGTTCATGGATATCAGATACATCTCTCCTGACCCAAGAAGAATCCACTGCAGGAGAAGGGACAGAGAACAAGGCTGAGCATGGTCCTTCAGTGCTGAGTTGAGGAAAGCGGCAGAAAGCTCAGTGTCAGGCCCATGGGGAGCTCTCAAGAGTGGCTTGTTAACTGGAAGATGATATTGGAAGTAGGGTTGTTCTAACGAGGTTCACTTATTACCAGAAATAGACTGAGAATGTGGAACACCTCGTGAATCCCATCTAAGTCCTTGCTTATAAGATGGTATTTTCAAAAGGATTTCTGAAGGAGTCATGCCCAAGGTGATGCCCCAAGATCAGTGCTCTACTGTTGCTGCTGTAGATGAAGAGTTGATTCTCCCACTTCCTTTCAGTTTCCAACCAGCCACATAGCAACCCTAACCAAGAAGACTCCACAATGAAGCCGAATTAAAGTTTTTTAATTATGAAAGAATATACCCCACATGCTTACGTTTTTCCATCTTTCAGTGTGATATGTATATCAAAGAAAGCCAAAGCTGAGATTCTCAAACTTTAATGCATAGAAGAATCCCCTAGAAGGCTTGTTAAAAAAATCACCTGGGACTCAGCCCAGACCTTCTGCCTCATCAGGTGATTTTGATGTGAAGCTGAAGTTCTGTGGGCCACTCTTGGGGAAGACTGCTCTGTGGAGCTGCTCTGCCCCATGTCATCCACCAAGGCAGCCTCTTTTCACAGTAGGATCTATGGCCCTCCGTCATCTGGTCCCAGCCTACCTACCCAACCCCCCTTCATTTCCCCCTCTCTGGTCAGGTGAGTATACCCTCACTCTCTTCCCTAACCCTGAAACTACCGTCCCATTTTCTCTCTCTGTTTACAGCTGCCTTTGAGACTCTATTCGTGCTGATCCCCTGGCCTGTAGATTCCTCCACTGCCCATCTCAGAATTCAAACATTGCCATTCTGCCTCCTTGATGTTATGTAATCGGGACTTAAAGTGCCCTTTCATTATTTCATGTAGCTAAAGCTTCCATGCTAAATAAGAACGTCAATGCCTTAAGGACCAAGCCCAGATTTTCTCATTCACTCATTCATTCAACAAATATCTACCAAATATTTGTACCACTAAGCACCACGTTACCCTTCTCTCTTATCCTTGGTCTCTAGACCAGGGTTTTGGAGAGTCTCCGGTCTACACCGCCTGTATGGAAAAGAATTTAATGTGCATAGCTGGTGACCAAAATGAGAGACGTGTATTTTGGCCTCAGGCCTAGGGTAGCTGGCTTAAAGCCTTAACGAGGACAGAGCCCATGATGTCACCCATCGCTGCTGCGTTCAGGACACTCAAGCCAATGGACCCAGACACTCGCCATCCTCTCTTCACAGGAGGGTCTTCCCCACTTTGGAATTCTGCATCTGCCGGGAAGTGGCTACAGCCAGAATACATGAACCACTCCGACACAAAAAGTCTCTATTTCACTCACAAAAACACCCACATTTTCAGACAAATTGATAAGAGCTGTAATGATTCATGGATGTGGAAACAAATTCCTTTCTTATTCCTTCCATGTGGAGCTCCATGATGAAAATACAGGGGAGCAGTCAGAATTAACAGAACATTTCTGTCACCTTCCTTTCTCTGAATGATCATCACAGGTGCCTCCAGCCCTGCCCTGTGCCTCCCACCCGCACCACATCCCCACCACCCATCCACACAACTGGGTCTCCTTTTTTTTTTTTTTTAATTAAAAGAAGTTTGGTGGATGCTTCCATTATTTAGCATAGTGCCTTCCAGGCAACCATCACCTTGAGCGCCACAGATCTCTAGTGGAAGGTACACTATGTAATTGCCCCTTGAGTTAAAACATTTCAATGTAACATATCAAAAAGGAGATCAACTGGGCATTTCTAATGTTACTTAAAAAAAAAACAAAACACTGAAATAATTACCGCATGTATGACTCTTACCCTCCACTGTTGGACTGAAAGTTGTTTTTCTTGCCATATAAGCATGTCTATAAGAAGTCCAAACAAGCTCTGGGTTATATAACATATTTCACATTTTTGGGGGCTATAATTAGAGCGATAAGATTATGGCAATGATCCTAGAACAGATTAAGGACATAATTGTGATGAAAGAGGGCTCTGGGTCAGTAAAAGTACAGATCTGAAACTGTTTTATTTAACATGGTTTTGGCACAGGAGCAGTAGTAATCCCCTATTTACAGAACACCTTTCAAAAAATGTGTTTCTGAAGGCCCCACAAGGTTTTCCCACTTCACATGTTTAATCTGGATGTAGAGTTGCCTTGTGACTTTAGAATGAAGTTATAAAACCAAGAGAGGGACTCTCAGGAAAACCACCACAATTTTGAAGGGCGTAAAGAGGCAGGTGACTCGAGAGAGGCCAATATGGTTTCTAAAACTTCACCATGTTCTCCTATTAAAAAACGGTACACACAACACAGCTGTGCTGGCATATGATGTCTGAAAATCAAAACGCTGACGAGGGCAGTGCCTGCCCATGAAGCAGTGTCCATGGGAAGGCCCACAGTCAGGTCGGAGTAACCACACTGCCTAACCTGGGGGAATCAGGAGAGGGTCTCTACAGCTGAGCTTCTGGGAGTGAACCCCTGCCCCTTGCCTCTGACATTCTGTAAGATGGGCAGAAGTCCCCCTTGGAGAAGGAGATTTCTTCTCCCACTGGTGACTTAACAGTATACTCCTCGCATTCCTCTTGGGGAACAGTATACTCCTCCACTGCTCTGTGGAGCTGCTCTGCCCCATGTCATCCACCGAGGCAGCCTTTTTTCACAGTAGGATCTATGGCCCTCTGTCATCTGGTCCCAGCCTACCTACCCAACCCCTCTTCCTTCCCCCCTCTCTGGTCAGGTGAGTATATCCTCACTGTCTTCCCTAACCCTGCAACTACCGTGCCATTCTCTCTCTCTGTTTACACCTGCCTTTAAGACTCTGTGCTGATGGTCGAAACTTAATAGAAGGACCAAGAAAGGGATACCTGGGCCTTGAAGATGGAGGTGGAGGGCCCTGGCCCTCGTTCTCCAGAGGTAAACAGAACAGAACCGTAGGCTGGCATGTGGACCTCTTAAGCCTGGCTGGCCATTTGACTCTGTGGTTAGAGCTTATTTAAAGTTGGAACAGAATCTCGGACTCTAACCTCTCCTGCTTACTTCTGTTTGTTTTCTCTTCTTACCAATGTCCCTTTTGAAAAAGCCCAACTTTTGCAGGCAGTAAACAGTCAGAAAAAAAACTTTTTCCTTCCCTTAATAAAAATTTAAAAATGGGGGGGCAACCTTCTTTTAGGGGGGACTAGGACATTGGAGGTAAGAAGTGAACAGGAAAAGGGAACTCACAGAGCCAGAATGTGGGTCAGCCACGGAAGCTACAGCCTGAGTCAGAGGGTTTGATGAGATCCACATGCTACAAAGACCCGCAGGTACGGGTCCTTACGACGCTGTTCATTTACCCATTCTGACTTGTCCTTTTCACACTGACCTATTTTCAGCTGGCCAGTATTCACAGTCGTCAGCTTTTGGAGCTTACATAGAACTCGCATATTAAAAAATGAGACAAACAACAAAACAAGTGAGATCCCTAGAAAGGCGGCTGCCACATCAAATTATATTGCACCCTGCGATACAGAAGGCAGATATTGTGGTAACTAAAAATCAGCCACAGAAAAGAAAAGCTTATATGTCTGTAGGGTAGAAAACAAGAGGGTTTGAGCTGAAGTGTTAAAATGGCAGACTGGCTTTTTCTACACCGGATTGCCAGCAGTGCATCGTAGTTGTAGAATTTTAAACAGAACTATAAACAGTGTAATGTAAACTGACCTACCGTTTGCCATGATGCATATGGAAAGGTATTTGCGAGGAAACACTTCAGGACGATGTCGTTCATTCCACATTAAGCAAAACAGCTATTATTTGCGACCAGGCAGTTAGCTTAGTAAACAAACGCAAGGTCGTCAGTGCCTTCATGGTTACTCAGGACAGTACCTGTAAAGCCCGTCCTAGACTATGTGCCCAGATTCCTCCAGTCCTGCAAATGCTGTCACCTCCCGCGTTCTACATTTTCCAGCCTTTCCTCTAGAAGTCGGCATGGATGTGAGCAGAGTTCCAACAGGTGTAGGGAGAAATAGGCATAGGTGAGTTTCTCTCTTTAAAACCCAAGAGGGGACATGTTCTCTACTAAGTGGGTCTGATTTATCGAAAGCCCAAGCACCGGGTAGTGACTTACGGAAAAAAAGATGAACGGAACAAGTCCCGCATGAAAAGCATTCTGTTTGTTTTAATACTGCTTTAAAATTCTTACACAGGACATGGGCATCCCCAGTATTCTACCATCAAAGGTAATTATTTGTTACCTTAAACCCTACGGCACAGTTACTGGTACCAATATGAGAAACGCCCGAGACTTATTCCACACTATGAACCTGAAGGCCTGAGGAATGCAACCCTATATATGAAACGAATGCTTTGCCTCACTTACTCATGAGAAGAAACAATCTTCAAAAAGTCAGGATGTGACGGTTATACTAAATGATTTATTTTGAATAGAAATATAAACAGTACCCTAATGAGCCTGCTGGCTTCTCACTCCTGGGATATATGGTGCTTTCGCTGTGACCTAGATATAGGGTAAAGTCTGAACTACATTTAAAATTGAGATTAGTCAGTTTGCAAGCATTCAGGAAGTCAGCAATTTTCAGAGTGCAAGGGTTACAATTAAGGGAGAGCAGGGGCAGGCGAAGTCTTAGTAAGTCGTTAGCACTGCCTGCCCCAGTGGTTTCTAGCCCTTATCATTTATTCTTTGTCATTGACCGATCTCTCTCATTGATTTTTACTCCTCTTTCTAGGGTTCACGCCGGAATCCTAAGCTCCAGCCTGGAAGGCTCTAGAGGCAGATTTTGCCATTTCCCCGAGACTGTTACCAGTTTATTGTGAAAACGGCCTCCTGGGTGTGGGACTCTTGCCTTTCTGCAAAGTGTCCTGGCAGTTCTCAGCCCATCCCCAGAACCTTCCAGGCCCCACCCGCAGGGATTCAGTTTTAACCAGACTAAGGTGAAGCCATGAGGGGGTACATTTTTAAAGTAGCCCGAGTGCCTCTAACCAGAAGCCAAGGAGACAGCACTACGCTAAGGTACTCAGCACACAGCCAGCGGCTGCTGTCTGTCCTCCCCTCACTGCAGTAGGTCACTGAACTGCAGTGGGCTTGCCATTCACCATTCGTGATCCCTGCTTCCTGCCTGCTTGGGCTCCTCCTTCGTGTGGAAACTTCTTCCTAGAATGCTCCGAGCTCCCCACTTCTCCCAGGGACCATCCTACTCATCCTTCAAAGCTCACTTAACATTCCCTGGGCACCCACTGGGAGCCAGACGCTGTGTCGGCTCAGAACACAGCAAAGATACACAAGACACAAGGGCCAGCCTTCACAGAGCTTCCAGCCATGGCTGAGAAGTCAGATTTTCTGAGACGCTAGCCCCAATCAAATGTCCTACCCTCAGCAGGTAAACACGGCAATTCTAGAAACAGCGTGGGCCTATATGCATGGTAGCCCAGAAACGTAACCGCAATCAACTCAGGTGGTGGAAGAATAGATCTAGGATGCCAGGGAGAGCGATGAAGAACCCAATGACAGTAGATGGTGGTGAGACCCCACACATCCTCCTCCTTGCTCAGTAGTGATCAGAGGGAACTAGCAAGTGGAGCCTCAGGTCTAAGCAAAAGGGCTTCATCCCCAAAACTTATCATCCCGTTTCTTGAATAAACAATAAATAAAAGATACTTTAAAGGATGTTAGCTAGAGCAGGTGTCCAGAAGAGGAAGACTGAACCAATCCAATCCAGAGATCGAACTTAGACCCTGGGAGCAGAATTGTTTTTTGCTTTTTGTCTTTTAAGTTTGGTTTTATTGTTTTGTTTCGTTTTTGCTTTTTGAAGTAAGCTCTATGCCCAATGTGGGCCTTGAACTCACAACCCCAAGATCAAGAGTCACATGCTCTATTGACTGAGCCAGCTAGGCACCCATTTTTTTTTTTTTAATAACATGAGCCAATAATACAGCCAGAAAAATGTAGTAGCGATAAAAGAGACAGGCTTGGTGGAGGTTTACTTGGCAACTGTTTGGAACATCAGTGTGGGAGCCTGAAGCCCCAAGTCAAGTGCAATGCCAAATGAAAATGGCGGCAACCCTGCTAACTGGGTTCCAAGCTCTCTGGAACTTGTGAGAGGCGCAGAGAAACTGGAGGTGGGAAAACAAGGAACAGTAAACTTGCCGAGAATGGTAATAAAAATCATAGCAAATTTTGTGTGCCCTATACTTTACATTACAGACATCACCTTAGAGTCATTCATCTAAATCCTCAAAATGAGCCTTATTAGTTACGGTTATTTTCATTTGGCAGATGAAGAACCTGAAACACCGGGATGTCAAGTAGCATGGCCAAAATCACACAACCAGTCAAAAGAAAGGTGGGATTTCAAGCAAGGTCATGATCTTACCACCATGTGAAACTGCATTTTCACAGCAGAAACGGCGCCTAAAGAAGTAGATAGACTGCACTTGAAAGTCTTTTTTGAATATGTGCTCAACGCCAGGAACTGTGTTGGCACTTCAAACGTCGATTAGTAAGATCTAGTTCTCAGTTTGAAGATGTTCATGGTGGCTACAGTGAAAAGTACAAAAATTCAAAGTGAATTGGCATTTAAAAAAAAATCAAAATACATGTTCTATTTTTCATTTCACTGTTTGGAGTCGGCAGAGCAGCTCTGTTTATCGTTATAAAGTATGGCTAAGCCTGGAAGCTTGATGTAATGGAACAAGAACATTACTCACACGGAAATATCTGGAAAAAGTGTGTTTGTATGTGAGAGTGTACGTATTCGGGAGGGAGGCTGGTAACCACGATGCCTTCACTTCATCTTTCCAGGCTATTTCTTCCCTATCCCCAACAACAGTGGTGAATACTGGGGGGCATCTGGGAGGCAGGAGCATCTGTGGGTCAAATCATTTTCGAGCCTCTTCTGAAGTCAGTTCATTTTAAATTGACAGATCACTTGGAGCTAACAGGAGTTTGAACTTTTGCCCAGCAAGATATCCTGCCCACTGGTAAGTAAACATGCACCGGGGACAAACAGTTTTTATACAGCTCTTCATTGTATGATGATAAGATCTGGGGAAGCTTTTTTTTTTTCCCCCTAGTTTAGATTTCTTTATTCAAATATCACACTCAGAAATTCCCCACCCCACTTTGCCAAGACCCGACATTCACTCCCTTGTCTGGGAACTTCAATAATTTGGCATTGGCTGCCAGTAGGCTTTTTCTTCAAAAAGAATTTTAAGTGCTATGTAGCCTCCTGAATTTTTTTTTCCCTCAAAATTATACCAACAGTATAATTGGCTTATAAAGAAGATAAATATAGAGGAAGGGCCTCCGGCCAGTGACTACCACACCCGACTGCTCCCCTTGAGTCCCCAGCTGACGCTGGAAGGAAACTGGCACACTGAGGTCCCTGTGCTAGGCATTCATAAACATCTTCCCATCTGAACCTTGAAGCAGCTCTAGCAGATGGTAACGGTCACCCTGTCCCCATCTTCCCCCCTGCTTTACTGAGATACAACTGATATATGACATTGTGTAAATATAATGTGCACAACCGTATTGATTTGATACACTTACAGGTTGCAAAATGATTACACCACAGTATTAGCTAATACCTGCCCCCACTTATTATTTTAAGAGGATAAAACTAAGGTCTGAAGTGTCTCAGTAATTTGACCAAAGCCAACCGGCACTGAAACCAGAGGTCACACAGGTGTCTGGATTTGAAGTCTAGGGTCATTTCCTCTTTGCCAGAGCGAGGCTGCCATGTTTTAAGACGTTCCCTCCCACCCCCAAAGGCCTCTTAATCCTGCCTGTAATCTGATCATAACCCAGACCAGTTTCTGGAGGTTGAAGGGTGGCCTACGAAGGAACAATAGCCCCATGATGTCCTGCCCGCAGAAATAAGGTTTAGAAGTTGCTGCTGTTTCCTAGTATTATTACCAGGCTGAATAACAACGTGGGTATATTTCTCCCTCTTTTGAAAGATGGCAAGTAAAACAATACTCAGCTCTAGAGTTACCAACGTAAGGATGTCAGCATTAGCCTGGGGGGAGCTTCAAACTCCTCCGGAGTGTTTTATGTAATAATGCATCTCTAAGCCAAATGGCACTGGCAGGTAATCCCTTCTCCTTGTTTTATGGCAACAGTGCCTCCCCGCTTCTCTCACACGTGGCTAATTGCTGATGGAAGGAAGGAGGTGAGCTGGTTTCAGGGTGGCTGGCAGATAAGCATGCCTTGGAGTTGGAGGTCCTTATCTTGAACTCTCGCATGCCTTTTCAGTCCAGAAGCTGAGTAACACTTTTCATAATAGCTGCCCACCCCCTTCCTGTGGGATTCCAGTGGTTCCAGAAAGAGCATTCCTGCAGACCTCAGAGATTTATGTCCAGGGAGGGTGTCTGTGGCTGGGAGGGGACCTGGTTTGTGCCCCTGGCAGAGTGATAGTCATCACTGGAAGGGATACAGGAAAGTCTGAGTCAGCAACAGCAGGGTTGAACCCGAGGCAGGGTTTGAGACGCTCTGGAGAGCCGGAATCTCCACCAGGCTGGGCTAAGCTGCCTGCTTGGTGGGATCGAACCCTGGACAGCCAGGCCCGCACGGACTTTTCACAGCCTCATCTGCCATCTGAGGCCCTCTAAACACGGCCCCACTTCTGGGTTCAGCTTTACTGTCCATTAGCTTCCTCCACATCTCTCCTGCCTGGAACATCCTCACCCCCACCTGGCCATGCTGCCCTTCCTCTCATCAAGCCTTTCGTCTCGCAGGAGGCCTTTCTTGACCACCCCAGCCCAGAGAGGATGCTCTCTTCTCTGGGTGTTTTAAAACTGTCTGTGCCACTCTGTGTGTACTTACCACATCCTGCTTTTCTCAGGTACCTAAGT
Source organism: Puma concolor (assembly GCF_028749965.1). Lineage (NCBI taxonomy): Eukaryota > Metazoa > Chordata > Mammalia > Carnivora > Felidae > Puma > Puma concolor. The sequence continues at coordinate 75,509,439 of NC_141669.1, forward strand.
TTTTATGTGACTATGTTCTTTCTTTCCTAGCATGGCCAGGTGAGTGCCTGCTGTCCTTCTGACTCCCATCTCCTCCTACCCTCCTTTTGGCTCACTCTGCTCCAGCCGTGCTGGCCTCCTCACTGTTCCTCAGAAAAGCCAGGCACACTCCTGCCCCAGGGCCTTTGCACCAGCTCTTCCTTCTGTCTGGAACACTCCTCCCCCAAGTAAATGTCTCACTACTTCCCTTCCTTAAAGGCTCTGCTCTGTTATTATAATTTATCAGAGAGGCTTCTGGCATTACCCCAGATTACAACAAACAAACATTCTTTCCCAGGACTCCACTTCTACCTTCCCTTGCTTTGTTGTTCTCCTTTCTTTCATCATGGATTTTTAAATCTGCTTATTGCCCTTCTCCCCCTACTTGAATGTAAGCTCTATGAGGGTTGGGATTCCCCACTATTTTGTACAATGCTGCAACACTAAGGACAGTACCTTACATGTAATAGACGCATGCTAAACAGGTATTGAATGAATATCTCTATGTTATTCTGGCCCCTGTGCCTAGCCAGTACTAGGCCATACGTGTTTATGTGTGTATTTGGGATACACACATGTGATATATACCATATATGGTAAATGCTCAACACATATTTGTTATAAATGACAATATTGTTGTTTCTGAGCTCAGACCCCTATTACTGAGGTATCAGCAAGGTGGGGGGGGTATCTCTGGGTCTAAAGAAGGGAGGTATGGGGTGGGGTAGAGCAAGCACGGACCAGGGAGGACAGAGTGTCCTGTTGTCACACTATGTCCAACATTACAACCTACCAGCCAGGTTGGGCCCATGCTCACAAGACAACTATAGAGTCGCCCATTGGGCATCTGGTTTAAGTGTGAATTCCTGGCTGGTAGCCCTGAGAAATCAAGGGAAAAATTTTCAAGTTAACCTGCATCTTCCTGAGAGGAGCCTCAATGAGAGACACGGGCTAGTCATGCAAAGCCCTGGCCCTCTCTGCTTCCTGCCCACATCGGAGATTCGGACCTCGTCGCCTCTGTAGAAGGGGGCTTGGGTCTTTACAGCCACAGGGAAGTCTCTGGACCTTCAGCTCAGCTCCGATTAGGTATTTCCACAGAAGTATAAAGTACACCCTGAAGTATGGCTGACTGAGCTGAGCTACAGACGAGCCTGCTGGTGTGCGGACACCTGGGATGGGGGGCTGATGGGGGCTGTGAACGTTCTTTGCTCAGAAGCCCTGAGATCAAGGACCATCCTGATTTTGCTGAGTGGGAGTAGAGGAGATCCTGTCTGAGGCAAAAGACAGCCAAGGCCTTCGGTTGCAGCACAACTCACGTGATCACAAGCTGCTTCCGAGAACGGATGGGCTGTTTGGGTAAAACCCAAATACACGGTCCCCTTCCCAGAACCAAGATCTGCGCATAGTGGGGCTACCATGTAGTCAGTCCAACGTACAAGCAGCACGTGCCGGTGAGCAAGCAGTCCCCAAAGTTGTAAATCTCAGAGCATACCATCAATAATGAGTCAAGCTACTGTTTATTAGTCCCTGATATGTGACTGGTGCTATGCTAGAGTAATTTTCCCAACCACCCTCCATGGTGGGTCAGAACGGCTCATTTGCTGAAGGACTCGCTGCGGTCACACAGCACAACCAAGCCTGGGACCCCTGGTCCAGGATGCCAGGCTGCCTCTCACAGCCCATGGCCTCAGAGTGCTCCCAAGGCCAGGGGGGTGAAGGTTACAGAGACTGAGCTACTGTGGAACCCCTCCAGGTGTGGGAGGGACGTCTGCACAAAGGAAGCAGTGATTCTGCCATTTCTTGAGTTTTGATGGACTGGTGGCCAGAAATCTACAATGTTTTCAAAATTGACTTTGGAGGCAAGATACTCTGAGGAAGAACATAATAGCAAATATGCAGGCACAGGCACAGAGCTGCCCCCACCTCTATACGAGAGTAGTGGGGGGGGGGGCCCTAGTGACTGCTATCATTTATGCAAGGCTAACAGCCCAGCACCATTCTCAGTGCCTCACCCAAGTTACCTCATTTAATCCTCATAGCACCTCTCCCCAGTAGGAGTTAATATACCCATTTCTCAAATGAAGAAACTGTGGTGTGGACGGGTTAAGAAACGTGCCCAAGGTTATTTAGCTCATAAGAAACAGAGCAGTCTGACTCCAGAGCCTAAACTCTTAACCTCCATCCAGGCTGGGAAGTCAGAGGATTTCTGCTGTGGTCATGGCCCTCCCCACCTTGGGAGGATCGCCTGGCCTATCAACCCAGGTTTTCTCATCTTTGAAAGTGCAGGTTGGACAAGGGCCTCTAAGATCACTCTTTTGCTGTACATTGGCTGAGTGCAATTCTTTGCCTGGCACTGAGCTCGTCTAGGAGAAAACAGAAGTGGACAAGCCATAGACTCTGTATTCAAGGAACTCAAAGCCTGGAAGGATCCTTTCCAGCCAGAAAATCAGAGGCTCCACTGCAAGGGGACCCTTCTAGGCTGCCTCAGGAAGTCTCAATTCCTCCACAGCCTCTCTCAGCTCTCTGGAGTTAGGACCCAGCCTGTTCTCCATCTGCCTGATTCACCTGTGAGCACTAGCATCTTCCAGCCCTGATGCTGTGGTTCACGCTACTTAAACCTACCCAACGTCCCAAGGACCAGTAGACCATCCAAAGGATCCAAACCAAGGACCAGCAGAAGCCCCAACTCCCTAACTCCTTCAAGATACCTACATTCCCTCTTTTTTTCCAAATTTCACTACCATTTACTGCCTGGCACATACAGTTTAACTCATTATTGGCATATGTGTCTCTACTCATTTTGTTTGTTTCAGCCTTGTTTACCAGACATGGTTTATACTTTTTTATTCCCCACAGTAAGAAACACAAAGCTACACACACAAAAGAATTCCAAGCTTGCCTACGAGTTCCACCAAGGTTGTCTCTTTGCCCAAGAAGGGGTTCTAAACTGGACTTCCTTGACTCACATCCATTCCCCTCAAAGGAGAGTCATTAACTTTGGAAGCCTCAGCTTCTTCATTTATAAAATTGAAATGATACTAGCATTTCCCCCATCAAACTGTTATGAGGATTCAACATAATGCATAAAAACACTCAGTTTTAGTACCTGACAACAGTGAAAGCTCAGTATTAACTGCTTTCATGACTGGTAGATATCCAAAGATGGTCCCACTGATTCTCCCTTTCCTTGATGGGCATGTTCCTCCCATCGAAAAGTGAAGTTTGTTTCCCTCCCCTTGAACCTGGGATGGCCTGTGGCTTGCTTTGGGCAAAATACACAGAAGTGATGCCAGAACTGTGCTAGTTCTGGATCTAATCTTAAGAGGTCTGGCAGTTTCTGTTTCTGTGCTCTCTAGGGCAGTGAGCCACCATGCTGGAAAGAAGCTTGGGTGCAGCCACCAAAGGATGAGGCCCTTCGTGGGGGCTACCAGATGTAGGAGTGAAGGCTCCTAGCAACTTCTAACCCTATCCCAGAGACCAGCTGAATGTAGCCAAGTGAGGGAAGCCACCTAACCCAATTTCCCAAATTCCTGACCCACAGAATAAGGAAAATTAACTTATCATCGTTTTAAGCCACTAAGTTTTGAGGGTGTTTTTTTGTGTAGCCTGGATAACTGAAACAATCAACATTATTATTGTAACTCTTGTGATTAGATAGATTGAACTCAATCAGTTAAGGACACATTGAGGGGCTACTGAATGCAAGACAGGTATTTGTATCCCCCATGATCCTCAGAGCCAAAGCAGATAAAAAAAAAATAAACAGGAGTCCTATCTAATTCTTCACCTTGAGGTTTCCGGTCTAGTTTGGTGGGAAATGCTACCACAGACATAACTACCATACACATAAGCATGGGGTACATGGTACTCAGAGTGACAAAGTCTCAGGAGGATAAAAGGAAGAAGAGATGAGCCTTGTTTAGGAGGATGAGGCGGCACAGGTCATATGGGCATTCATAAAGAGAAAGACGTTTTAGATAGATCTCAAAGGGCAATAGGAAAGGATTTTTTCTTTTTAAACAAAGCAGAGCCCTAAAAATGACTCCAAGAGCCTTGGTCCTCACACGCAAACTGGTCTCAGTGGGGTAGCAGAAGGGTCTCAGCTGCGGACCAGAGGGACTCAATCCCACCCCATATCACTGACAGGATTTCAGGAACACTCCACCTGTTTTCTTACCTTTTAAAGGAGGTGACAGTCCCCAAATCCCACCAAAGGCTCAAACAGAAGCAAGAGCTGTGAAAATCTGGAACATACTCTGCAGACAGGTATAAATAGTGAGGTCTGAACTGTTAGAGGCCACAGCCTACGTTGCCCACGTCACCCTTTGCGTCAGAGTACAATTCTGAAAGCCCAGAGTGTCACTTGCCATCTGCAGCTACGTCCTGACCTGTCGGTAGCAGGTGGGGCCGCTGCCCAATCTTGGCTCACGGACACCAGATTTCAGGGAATCTCGGCCAGTGCCCACTGAGCCTATGACTTTCACAAAACTGAAATGTATGTTTTCAGGCTGGTGAAGTACCAAACTCAAGGCTGCACTCACACTAGTGGTCCCCCATCACAAATGCCTCCTTTCCCCTCTGAGTCATCAGTGCAGATGCTGCTGTCCTCCAAGCTCAGCTGGAGCCCCCACCACCCATGTCCCACCGGCCTTGACTCTCCAGCCCTTTGGGAGCTCCTCTGGCAGTCCAGCATCTGAGTCTGCCAAATCCTGTATGCCCACTCCAATTCTTCCATACACCTCTCAAGCATGAGGCTTACGGTATGTGAATCTTTTGCAAATCCCAGTGGGGCCTACGACAGTGTCTAGGACAGTCACCTGCCATCTAAGGCCAGCCGTCCCCAACAGCAGGTGGCTGTGCCACTTTCTAATGAGAAAGATAAAGAGCGATAGCTACCTGACCCTCCTCTTGCCCCTCAAACGTTGATGTGCTGATATGGTGCCATTCCTACAGACGAAAATGATAGGCCTGAGTCTGTAGCCAATGTTTGATTCACATTTTCTCCTTTCTAATCCTCCCAGAAATATCCGATATTTGTAAATGCTACATGTTGATTTCATGCCGTTGCTTCGTGAGTGGGGGCCATCCAGTCCATGCTTCCATACCGTTCACACTGATCACAGAGGAAAGTGGGCCTTTTCTCCTCCAGCTGAATGGCTCCAGGTCTGTAAATGAAACCTCGACCTTTAGAAGCAGTGCTAAGGATAGATACTTCATTCTCTAAACTTTCCTGTTTCCAGTTCATGATGAATTCCCGGCAGAGTTCCTTTCTCACAGCTGAAAACATTGGCAGGTTGCAGATTTGGAAGTTTCAGCCGGGAAGCATGAAATTTCATTGACATCCCCCAAAGCACACACCTTGGAAGAGTAACTTTACCCAAGACTAATTAGAGTCGCTCTTAATAAGGAAATTACAGAGAGGATTAAGACACTTCATCCCTTTCTCTTGGCTTCCCATTAGGGGCTTCTAGGGTTACAGGGCTTTTCATAAATCACCACCCGTGTAGCCCATCTGACTCCAGCATCAACACACCATCACTGCCTGGGTGTTTTCCAGCCCAGCCAATGAAAGCTCCCAAGACACCTTGGAACTTTCTAGAATAACTGGGATGCAAGAAAAATACATGGTAACCTTGAACAAATCCTACTGCTGGAGGTAAGCAGGGGGGAAGGTTCCAGAGGGCTGGGAATAAGGAGGTGGCTTGACCATAATGAGGGCAAATCTTGCCAGAAACTCATGTCCATTCTAAGAGGAGAGTGGTAGGCAGAAGTCAGGCGCTGGGGCTCAGTCTGTAGGCACAGGCTGCCCCCTCTCCCCACTGCCCACAAGGCGAATGTTGCCAGGAGGAAGACCAGGCATGGCAAGGTCTCAGGTCTGGCCCAGCCCTTCGTGAATCATGGGTCCTTGAGAAGACCCCTCGCTGATTTGTGCGAGGGGTTTCCTCATCCCTCATCCCTCATCCCTCAAAGGAAAATATGCTACTGTCCTGCCTATCTCAGAGGCTCTGTGAAGATAAACTGCAGTGAGAGCCAACAAAGGACTCTGTAAGGTGGCTGAAGGGCTGCCCGTGTGCACCTGCTGGGCACTGTGCTAAAGGCCGGACAGGCCCACACTGAATTCTCGTGGCAGCCCTTTGAGGGGAACATCCTTACTTCCACTTTGCAGAGGAGGACACAAAGACCTTGTCTGGAAGTTTAAAAAAAAAAAAAAAAGAAGAATAGGTCTCTGAAAACTACATGTCTGTGCAAAATAAGGGCTCCTGTGCTTAAGGGGCTGGGCGCTGGGCATATCTAAGGGGAGGGGAGGCAAAGGAGAAGTTGGGATTCTCTCCCATGCTACCTGTGGTCAGTCAGTAGGGGCTGGCAGGGGCAGTGCAATGTGTTCAGGAGTCTGCAGCAGCGTGCCCAACGGAGGAGGAGGAGGGCGGGTTCGTCGCACGACAGTGGTGGTTCAGTCAGCTGATTTCAATTCCCGAAATGATTCCTGCTGGGTGCAGTCACATTACCATCACTGCCATGGCGACCACAGGAAGCACTTACTGAGCACTTACTTTGGGTAAGCAGGCTTTTCCTAAACACACACACACACACACACACACACACACACACACACACACGCACACACGCACACATGAAAAGTAGGAAGGGGTAAAAAAATGTGTCAGCCTTTGGACACATATAGCTGGTTTGGGGAGGTAAGACATTTGTGCACACGAATCTAACAGCTAGTCATGCTGTATATGCTGGGTGGCGAGTAGTGAGTAATTAATAAACACTAGTGAAGTTCCGATGAATCGAAGGGTTCACAGAGGAGGCAGATATGGATAAGAGGTGGGCTGTGTCTCTTAGGCAAAGGGAACGGGCAGAGAGGCAGGAATTGGCATGGTGGTGCCCAGAAGTTGGGCAGTGAGATCGACAAGGGCAGGCTGTGATCCGCTGGAGGATGTTTTATTTTGTAGGCCATGGGCAGAACGGTGTGGCAAAAGGGGCAAGCTCCTTTGGTCTATTTGTAAAACTCCTTCCCTGATTCATTTCAAATTAAAATCAAAATGGCTAATCCCACCATAATCTGTTGCTCCTGTCACCACCTGACATCCCATTTAGGTAAGTCCATTTCAATATTCATCCCTACTCATAGGGAGTGTGCTACGTCATCCACAAGGAGGCAGCTCAAAAGTAGGATGCCCAACGGGTAAGGAATGATGGATACGGAATGAGTGCAAGATGCATCCCCCAGAGAGGTTCCCTTCTACCATGAAAGGAAACACAAAACGAAAACTGTTTTCAGGGAGAAGAAACTTATTCTATGGATGACAAAGATGGCAAGGAGCCTGGAGTTTGTGGGGCAGGAAGACAGGGACGGTCTCCCGTCACGCAGGAGCAGGAGAAAGCAGCATGGTCATTTCAGTGGTTAATTCCTTTTACTGGGGCATAGTTACAGTTTGCTACAGAAAAGGGTCACTCAGGGGTGCCTGGGTGGCTCAGTCGGTTAAGCATCTGACTCTTGATTTTGGCTCAGATCGTGATCTCACAGTTAGTGAGCCTGAGCCTCGCATCAGGCTCTGTGTTGTCAGTGCAGAACCCGCTTCAGATCCTCTCTCTCTGCCCTTCCCCAACCTGAGCTCTCCCTCTCTCTCAAAATAAACAAACATTAAAAAAAAAAAAAAAGTGTCACTCAGCAGCAACCTTAGGAGACATTGATTTCAATGATTCTAAAGGCAGCAGTGACTTTATATCTTATCACATCCCCCAATCACCTCTGAAAGATGCCATTGCTTTTCAGAAGGAACACCAGTGGGAGAGAACGGACAGCGCTTACAAATCTCCAGGTTTAAGGGGAAACTGGGTGGCTCAGTCGGTTAAGTGGCTGACTTCAGCTCGGGTCATGATCTCATGGTTTGTGAGTTCAGGCCCCGTGTTGGGCTCAGTGCTGACAGCTCGGAGCCTGGACCCTGCTTCGGATTCTGTGTCTCCCTCTCTCTCTCTACCCCTCCCTCGCTCATGCACGGTCTCTGCCAAAAAATGAATAAACATTAAAAAAAAAAGTTTTTTTTTTTTTTAAAGAAATATTCAGGTTTGTTGTGTGGCTGGAAGAGCCCATGGGTCATTTTGGCAATTGCATCTTCTGACCACCTAATCCCCTCCCCCGCAAGCCCCACTGCCCAGCACCACTGTCCTTCGGGGGCCCTGGGATACAGGAAGAGCTGAAGTCTGATGAGGCAACCAGGAAGGCCCTCTGGAGAATCCTAGCGTGGGTGTAAAGGATGTGGACATTCCCCATCCACAGGAGGCTGATGGCTGGGGTACTGGTGAGAAAATGAACTAGTTTTTTTTGGTACGTCAGCTGTGTTTCTCAGTGTATCCTTACCCTCTCCAAGTACATGGGGGATGCCTAGAATACTATGTTCATACACAGAAGACAGAAGTGAACATAGTCCACCTTCAGGACAGGAGGGCCACAAAGAGCTGTCAGCGTGGTCACCCCATGGGACCTCCCAAAGGTTTTGCAAGTGAGGACTTTTCACCAGTCCCTGATGGGAAGTCGCTTAACTTTCTGATTGGTATTCACAATCTTCTAGCCATGTTTTGTGTGTGGACTTTCCTCCCGACATCACAGCGAGGGCATTCAGAAGAATGCGCAATGTGGGAAATATTTACCCAAATGTGCAGCCTGGGAAGGGGGTCATTATTCATGAAGCCTTCTGTTACAAAGGCCCCAGCAAATGCCCCTAAATATAATTTCCTACACTTACATTTAAAAGAGAGAGAGAGAGAGAGAGAGAGAGAGAGAGTGAGTGAGCTGGAGGAGTCTGATATTTTCTAGCAGTTTCCTTTTTCCTGACACTCTCTGTACAGGATGATGTAGTTGTTTACTTTAAGGCTCAGGAGTCAGCCAGCATTGTATGAAAAGCTTTCCCACACACGCACACACACACACACACACACAAAAACAACAAAAAACACATATAACGAGACAAACTCCTTTCCATGATGTTCGAGCAATTAGCAACACATGAACAGGCTTGCTCATGCCCTCGCTCCAGGATCTGCTCCTTCCTCCTGTCATAGAAGCCACTCACCCCAGGATTGGCTGGGGTAGGGGGGACAGGGAGGACACTCATTTCCCCAGGGAGTGGGCTGGGGAGGGGAATGAGTAGGAGGGTGAAGGAGTGGGGGGCAATGAACAAATGGTGTCCTCAACGGTCCCATATCCAAGCCACTTTTGTGGCTTCCTCTGCTGTTCAACCCTGCATGAAGTGAAATTACAAACCTCAGTATGCTTATCTGTAAAATTGGGAAATAAGAAAGCTTTCGGAGGCACGGTTAGAATAAATCACACCTATAAAGGTGTTAGCATGTTACCTGGCCCGCACAGTGGAATGGTGGGCACACAAATGAAGGAGTGGGGACGATCTGGGTTCAAATCCCAGTTCTACCACTTATTGGCTGTGTGATATTAGGGGAAGATCTTTCTGTAGCTCAGGAGACCTACCTCGTAGGTCCCTTGCAAGCATTACTGGTCAATATATGCAAAGAGTTTTAAAAACAACAGGTACATGGTAAGTGTTGTCAAAATGCCAGCTCCTATTATTTTTGGCTTACAGAAGACATTGTATAAATGTTTGCTGCTGCTGAGGACAGCGAGGAAAGCTATTTGAAAACCAGCGGCAGGACAGGGGAGGGTGACACAGGAAGGGTCATGTTCTCCGTAGAGGATGTGTCAGAATCCAGAAAGAACACGTACATGTACAGCTTAGAAGCAGAGTTAACTCACAACATAATTTTATAGATGGGAAATGGAAAGATGTCTGTGGTTTTCATGATATAAAGTACCAAATGAAATCTTTGACTACATCTTCTTAGCTGTAAAATGTGGTTCAAAAAATGCTGAGAAATGCCAAAGTTGTGGAAACCAGGAGAGATTTCTCCCCTCGTCAGAGCCACGTGCCGAAAGAGTAGGGCTCGGCTAGGTCACTCCTTGAGAATTCTCCACCCGTGAGGCCACAGGCTGGGCTAACAGCAGGCCAGCATTCCACCTGGGATAACCCTGAGGTCCCAGCCTCATCTTGGCCTTGGTCTTGGGAAGGAGACAGGGACTGTGCTTTATCCTTCCAGCTAACCAGACCACGTGACCAGCTGCCACACTTCCTGTCCTTGAGACAGACCTCCCTGCCAAAGACAACAGGAAAATCAAGACTTTGGTGGCAAAATACTGACATGCAGACATTGTCCTCAAGCTCAGTTCTTACTACAGTGAGGTTTTTTTTTGAGGGGAGGGGCTGGATATTATAACTTAAAATGCTAACATCTCTGGTAGTTTAGATACTTTCACGATCTTGTTCTATCCCCCCCTTTAATTATAAAATACACCTACAGAAGGATATACAAAATGCATTTATTTTAAAGAATAACCAAATAAAACAAACCCCTTTTAGCCATGACACATCTTGACAAACAGAAAATGGTTGCTTGCTGGTCCTCAGAAGCCCCTTTAAACCTCTCTGGCAACAACCCTCCCCCTACTTCCCATCCAGGGGTAAGGGTAACCACCATCTTGTTTTTCTTTATAGTTTTATCACCCCTGTGCTTGTCTCCAAATAATATGTTGCTTGGTTTTTTTCTGTTTGGGCCCTTTCTATAAATGCAGCATGCTACACGTGTCTTTCCAGAACTTGCGTCTTTTGTCTCTGTGTCCTCTTTAAATCACCAGCTCTTACAGCTCGGGTCTCCATTCTGAGTGGGGGAGGGGGCTCCCTCTTTGTCTTTTTAAAAATTTTTAAAATGTTTGTTTAGTTTTGAGAGAGCATGAGTGGGGGAGGGGCAGAGAGACAGGGAGACACAGAATCCAAAATAGGCTCCAGGCTCTGAGCTGTCAGCACAGAGCCCGATGTGAGGCTTGAACTCATGACCTGAGCTGAAGTCTGATGCTCAGTCAACTGAGCCACCCAGGTGCCCCTCCCTCTTTGTCTTTTAAAAGCACCTTTATAAAACATCCCTCAAACATCCTCCATAAAATATCATGACACAGCCACTGAATGGATTCATTCCATCCCCTTGCTTGCTAACCGGCTGCCACATTTACTCAAGCTGTGGCCACTTCCTCACCTTTATAATTCAAATGTACTTTCCTTAAATCAAAATGACGTATTTTGGGTAGATTTAAAGATAAAAGAAATGCATTCAAACCTTCCAGATGATAATCTCTTCCAAAAGGGGAGTTCCCCGCCCCCAGTACCACATTCTTAATATTTTTGCACATTCTGTGTTTCTTTCCAGTTTTGTCCAACTGCTCACACTCTTCCTATTCTTGCCCTTCCTTACTGATGAAGTCTAAACATCCCTTTTTATGGAATTAGGATTTTAAGTCTCACATCTGTACCGTAATCTTTGACCAATTTGTATAGGTGTTCACAAAGCCCTCTGACTGTATTTTTCTCCTCCCACAAAAGTGCCTGTTTGGATCAAATGGGCTTTTTACTCTCATAATTCTGCGAACTGTTAGCACCATTTTCTACAGAGCAGGAAGGAGCATCAGACTGTCTGCGTTTTATCCTAAACTTAGTGTCTTCAGGATTCAGGATTTACCGTGGAGCTCAAAGAGCTGAACGGAATCCGTCATCCCGGGGATACAGATGCATAGGAATCACGTAGTTTTTGCACTAGAAGCATCTATCATTTTTCAGTTTAGGGGAGGACCCAGTTTGTTCCTGCCTGTGCCATACACAACATATTGCCTTCCTGTGCTCACCCGATGCCAGCGCATCAGGCTCTCCCCAGTTCCCAGGATGGGGGGCTGATTTCCCTGCCATTAACCTGCTTTAACACTGGGAGATCAACCCGGGGGGGTGGGGGAGGGGGGGGTAACAGCTGGATGGGAGGACCTGAATTACAAAAACATCCAGACTAGTCTCACACGAAGTTCGTTCCTTGTCACAGAATGACAGGACCACATAGAACCAGTCCCATGGACTCAGCCGGGCTCTCAGCACTGTGCTCCTGACAGAGATGGACCCAGGCTCTTCCTCCCATGACAAAGCCCCTCATATGTGACAGTAGTGCCCCTCCCTTGTGCAGGAGTGTGCCTTCTGCCCCAGCCCACTCATGCCTCTTTCTCTGACTTCCTAAGAAAATTTCTGCATCACTTACTTTTGTACAGATTTCATTTTCTGGTTCACCTGTGCTGGTCTTACCTTCCTGCACAGACTAGAAGTTCTCTGGACAAGGATTGTGTCTTTTCCTATCCCTGGCATACCTGCCACTAAGCTGAAGACATACCAGGTATTGAAGAAATCCTGGGTGTCTACCATATACCAAAGCAGGACACTTCCTCTCTGGCTGATGGCGCGTATTCTGTGTGCCTTCCCTTCCTTGGGACCACTCTTCCACTGCCACAGGTTTTAATGCTGTAGGTTAAATACCTCTACATGTCAGCCGTTCCACCTGGCAAGTCCAAGTGGACCTCGTCAACCCAAGGTGTTTTCTAGTGAATTCTCTGCTAAACGTTTTACAAAAGGAGTTGGCTTTTGTAAGGTGAGCAATCACACCTAAGTATGTATGTATGTATATTTTTTTAAGGGTCAGATTTTATTTTCAAGTTTTCTTGTCACTTCTACTTCTTTGAGGTTCACTTCTAATTTACGTACAATAAGAAATGCTTCCGTATTTCTAATAAATTCCCCCATAGGAAAAAAAAAGTCTGAGTGAATTAGACTATGGGATTATTGCCACATTAACAGCAGTGCATTTCATTTGGTTGTGTTTGAGTGTTTCTAGTGTTAACACCGGTGCATCTAGGAAGCCTTCATAAGTCAGGACTGGATAAAGGAGGTTATCAATCTATGACTTGAAAGCCAAAACAAAACAAAATGGGTGTCAGCTGGATAAATAATGAAGAAACGCTAAGAACAAAGCCATCATTTTCCCCAACCACTCCTTCCTCAGACTCTTACCATACTGCATTCTCCATGCTCTTTCTGGAGGACCAGGGAAGGCCTCAAAACTCATCACCACTCCTGTAATTATCAGTTAGCCAGGCCCAAATTGAGCCTTAGAGCTGAGCAGCTCAGCTCTAAGAGCCAGGGCCAGGTAATGAGCTTAGTTCCCTAGCAACCTGTACATAAGTATTCCTGATAAAATGGATTACATACTGCTGACGAATCCCAAGTAAATATCATATTGACCCAAGAAAGGAGTTAATTTGTACCTTCTGCCATGCCATGGGGGCGCTGAGAGAATTCTTTATTCTCTGTTTATATTATCCCTGGAACATCATGGTAAAATAAAATGCCCCAATGGGGTCAAGAGTAGATGTTTCGACTTCTTATCGCCCCTGCAAAATAAAGGTCTCATAACAGGAATAAAAGGGTCTGTTTTTCCTTCCATTGCTTTCCCAATACAATTCAGATTGCCTAAAATACTACTCCCCAAGGAGTTATTCCAGAATGCCCTGAGCAACAGACATAAGTAGTCACCCCACCGTAAATCAACCAACCGCCATTTTATTTACACCTGGTCTCTTAGGAGATTGGTTTGTGTTCATCAGTCTCAGGGGCCTAATCTGCACTGGATATTCAGACAAAATGAAGTTTCTAGAAGCCAATGGAGTGTGAATCCAGACTCTGCCACTTCCAGCTGTGTGACCTCTCTTTGGAATAATAGGTCTACCTCAGAGGCTTGCCTTGAAAATTAAATGAGTTAATAGATAGAAAATGTTTGAAATTGAACATGGAGTATAATGAGTCCTATAGAAATTGTTGCTATAGTATTGTCATTATTGAGCCAAGGACGACCCTGAAATGGAAGGTGAGGACTAGCCCACCTAGATGACCCCTGTCCCCCTTTCTCAGACCACCACAAGGGCAGTTTTGCCCAAGATATTCTTTACTGGAACCAGTAACCTCTTCCTCTCACATTGGGGACCTGGCCCCAATATGTGACCCCCTCCATCCACCATCTCAGTCATAGGAAGGAGACAAAGTGTCTAGCAAGAATTCACTAGAATCCTGTGGATGAAACAAAGCATTTAGAGGAGACATGCAGAAGCCACTGTCATGGTGACCTTGTGTTGGCCCTAGTTCAAGTTATGGGTTGGGGAGTCAGAAGGATGAATTACTTAACTCCTAGGGACATATAATCACAGGCGTGTTCCTCACACCTTAACTAGTTACACTTCTTTTTTTTTTTTTTTTTTTTTTAAAGACAAGCTTTTATTTTATTTTTTTTTAATTTTTTTTTTCAACGTTTTTTTAATTTATTTTTGGGACAGAGAGAAACAGAGCATGAACGGGGGAGGGGCAGAGAGAGAGGGAGACACAGCATCGGAAACAGGCTCCAGGCTCCGAGCCATCAGCCCAGAGCCTGACGCGGGGCTCGAACTCACGGACCGCGAGATCGTGACCTGGCTGAAGTCGGACGCTTAACCGACTGCGCCACCCAGGCGCCCCAACTAGTTACACTTCTAAGTGTAATTGATTTCATCATTAAGAAAAGATTTTATAATTAACAAAAAAGGATGTAACAGAGCATTCATTTTCTAGTTGAGCAGACACTTCTTCAAAAAGGATGGCCCCTCCTGATGTACTTATGAGAGGAACAGACGAATTCAGAGAATGAGCCACAGCTATAGTCAAGGACAATCTGGGCTCAGGTTAGGGGACAGGTAATATATATTTTCTCTTGGTTTAGCTAGTATGCCTGGGGGTCAAATCTACCAACAATGGGGGCTCAAGTCTGTTTCATGAACAACTGGCCCACTGGTCAGAAGAGGTCATCATTATAGGCAAACAAAGCAGGACAAAGCTCTCTATCCAGTTTGGGGCCTATTTTTGTAAAGGATATTGAAATTGTTAACTAGGTAAGACAGAAGCTAACATTTATTGTGCCTTCTGTGTGCTAGAAACTGTGCTATGCTTTAATGAGAGCACAATAATACCTCCTAGGAGCTCTTCCGATGTGGCACCATTAGTCATTGAAAGTATGTCTGAATTTGAAACCCTGATGAAGAAGGAAAGCCCTGTGAACGTAAAGGCTTTGATCAAGTAGAAGCCTTTACTGAATTGAGCTCTGAAAAGGGAACACTAAATAGAAGCACTGTTAATTGATTTCATCCTTGTTTTTCTCTCACATTAACAGCAAGCAAGTCTGGAAGGGTCCTGTGTATGGTTCCCAGTGAGTTGCATTTTCAAAGATCTTTAAAATCCTATAGATCATGCTGTCTAATTCTTTGTGTCCTCCCCCAGCTTTTATGATGAGTGAGGAAATCAATGCCCAGAGAAATATCTAAGAACCATCAGTGTCAGAACCAGAACAAGAACCAGAATTCCTTGATTCACAGTGCCTTCTTTCCTATATCCCATTTTCCCTACAAATCAACAGGGCACAAACACACAGAAGTAGCTGAATGGGACATACCCACTGTCTGGCAGGATCTCAAAGTCAAAGCATTAATGGCCAGCAGGGCCATCTGAAGTACCTGAGACCATTGTAACAAAAAGTTCAGGTTATGTGAGGAAAGCCTGTTGCCTAAGTTGAGCAATCTCAATAGACTGACTTCTCCAAATTGCCCCGTGTGTAAAACATCAGTCTACTATCAAAATTCAACATGAATCTAAAAATGGACACAGATACACACACACACACACACACACAGAGTAAATCCCGAAACCCAGCAGATGGTGTTGGGGGAAGGTGGGAGGTCTGATGTCAACCAATGAGGAAACTGGCTTTGTTTGGTGAATGGGTTCGATGACTTGGCCCTCTGGTTTTAGATTTCAAGTTGAAACTTTGTATTTAAATCTGATCCTGTGTACCCATGAACTGTGAGCAAAGGACACCTTAGAAGTGTGTAGGTCACCGAACCCAACTGGCAGCTATCTAAATTCACATTTCTAATCTGTCTGGGATTACACCACCAATATTTTCTAGACTATCCAAAGGAACACTCTACTTTCTTCACCAGCCTTTCTAGATGCAGAGGGAAGGTCAAATGGCCTGTGGCAATTCTTCCTTCAGAAGCTCTCTCTTACTGCCTCTGGACACATGTGGGTTATTGAAACAGCCTCTTTCCCAGTATGTCTGCTTTTCCTTTCTCCCTTTTGTCCATGGCACACGGAGGCGTCACGCTGCACTAAGTCCTCACTTCCCATGTGACCCTCAAGGAACCTTTTATCTCCAGAATAAGTCCAGACTGCTTGCCGGGCATTGTAAGTTCTCCCCAGCTTGGTCAGAACCTCCTCAGGAAGGTGTCTGTCTCATGCCTTCCCACTGTGGGCCTCCTGTTTCAGCACAGCCATTGCTCTCCTTTCACTGGCGGGTCTGTTCCTGGCAAGCCCTTCTTCCCTGTGGCTCCCTGTGCTCTGAGCCCCAGATCTGTGTGAGCCTGGCCAAGCTGTTGAGCACCCCAACCTCAGTTTCCTCATCTGCCCAAAGAGACGGCAGAAGCAGCACACCCCATGAAAGTTTGTGTGAGATTACATCAGTTCTATGCAAGACTCACCACATAATAGGTGCTCATTAAGTAGAAGCCTCTCTGTGCCCCTCATCACATACTATATTCTCAGTTACTGATTGATGTATATTTTATCTACTCCCCTTGAACAGAAGAGTTACAGTCCCTGCTATCTTCCAATGGCACCTGATAGGGTGCTGGCACAGAGCAGAGCTTCATGACCAACTTTCTCATCATCAGAGTGGCATATCCTAGCCATGTTCCATCTACTTCCCTCTCTCTCTCTCTGGTAGAAAACCTTCCTCAGTGAGCCAAAGTGGTTTATACACTTGCTTCTAGGTACTGTTTTCTGCAAATGCTTGTATTAACCATCCAACCCATTCAGAGATGGCACTCACAGAGAATATGAGAAATCTAGGTTTTAAATCTGCTTCCCCAAATTCCATCTCTACCTAAATCTCAGGAATGCGCCTGTTTTAGTAACGGAAGGACCTTTGTAATGACAGTCTTCAGGAACCGCTGCTCCATATAAACATCAGCTTACATATGGGTAGGTAAAAATCATCAAGATTTATTCCAGACTCTCCGAAGTTACAGTGGTTTTAAACTGTTGTTTTGTTTTGAAGTGAAATCCCCTCTTCAAACGATAGGTTACTTGGAATCCTAATGTGTGAAGAAGTTAGAAGTGCTCCTTTGGGAGAAGGAGGTGAGCGAGGGTTCCCTTGCCACGGCATATCCAGGGTCTGTGTGTCCTCATGCGTGTGCACACACATGCAGGCACACACCGCACCTCCACAAAACCTCATGCAAAAATTACAGCTTAGAAGAATATGCAGATAGTTTAGGGAGATGGGTAAGTATATTCCTTAGAGGTGGAAAGAGCGTTTAAATCTTGCTCTGCCATATGTCAATGTCAGATTATTTACAATTTGCACTCGAGTTTATGTTCTAGAGAAAGAGAAATGGCAATAGAAAGAGGCAGTTCTGTTGCAGAGAGGCAAAAGCCATTTCTGGGCAGCACCTTCTGGTTCACTTCCTGCTGACGCAAGCTCCACAGGAAGCCAAGCATGGACTGATGGCCTGCAGCCCCCAAATACAGCATTTCTCTACAAGAGGCCCTCACATATCGTAGAGACCTTGGAAATCATTTGATGGAAGAATAGTGACAATGGGGATGGTTATACGCTGTCACCTGGTGAAACAGTTTATTATATAGAATATCAACTTTATAAATAAACAGATAACTACTTTTAAACTGAAAATACATCAAATACTAGTCATTAGAATCACTCTTATTTTCTTGAGCTTTTCTGAATTTTCCAAATTTTCTACAATGAACAAAAATGCTCCGTGATAAAATTTAAATATTTTTTATTTTTTTAAAGTTTTTATTTGAGAGCATGAGAGAGAGCATGTGCGCATGCATGAGTGGGGGAGGGGAAGAGAGGGAGGGAGAGAGAGAGAGGGAGAGGGAGAGGGAGAATGAATCCCAAGCAGGCTCTGTACTGTCAGCACAGAGCCTGACATGGGGCTCTTTTAACTCATTTAACATGAGATCATGACCTGAGCTGAAACCAAGAGCCAGACGCTCAACCAACTGAGCCACCCAGGTGCTCCAAAATTAAATATTATTTTTTAAAAGCCAAGGACAACAGTTTCGGAAAGAAAACAAAGCAACGAGTTCTGGGCAGTAGGTGCATGCCAGCACTTCTCACACTGTGGTGCAACAAACATGTTCCAGTGAAGCTTTGAGTTCCATAAGGCCAAGAAACATAACTATCTGGTTCACCACTAACTCCCTCAGCAGGTAGCATGGTGCCATGACACCCATGGCATGGTACATAGTGGTTGCTCAGTAAGTGATGGCTGAGTGGTCAGGTGTGAGGACCTCATCCTATTCCTGCCCATTTCGGATATATGGACAGTCCCTGATTCCCGATGGCTCAATTTATGATGTTTGTGACTTACGATGTAGTGAAAGCAATATGCTTTCAGCGGAAACTGTACTTCAAATTTTGACCTTTACACAGGCCAGTGATTGCGGTACACCCTTTTGAGGCTGGGCAATGGCATGAGCCCCAGTTCCTAGTCAGTGACATGGTCACCAGGGTCAACAGCCCACGCGCTTACAACCAATCTGTATCCATACAACCATTCTGTTTTTCACTTCAGGACAGTATTCAACCAATCACATGAGATATGCAACAGTTTGTTGTAAAATAGGCTTGGTGTTAGATGATTTTGCCCAACTGTAGGCTGATGTAAGTATTCTGAGCATATTTTCAACTTATGATGGGTGTGTCAAGATATTACCCCCTCATGTAGAGAAAGAGCTCTAATTCCTGTGCCTAGGTCCCTTTCTCTTCCCTTCTCTTGCACTCCCAGAAAACAGACACATTTCTAGAAACGGTCTGATAGATCCTACTATATCTGCCAGCATTTTTTAAAATTTCAATCTCACTGGGTCCAAGTCAGATAGAACTATCATCCTTAGACCCTTTCTCCTATGTGTGATAGCAAATGGAGACAGGGGAAAGGAGTTTGGAGGTGAGGCTATCTGAAGTAGAGAATTTAAACAGTAGGAAGGAGCTCCACAGAATAATGTGTGAACAAGGGCCATCAGGAAATCTCCATTCCAATCTGGATTCTATTACAGACAAGTTGTCAGGCCTTGCTGGGCCTCAGTTTCCCGTCTGAAAGAGAGAGTAACCATACTCACCTCCCAAAGACACATTTAGGGCATGTTCAATGGCTGATATAAGCGAAAGCATTTTTAAAAGCAACTGTCCATTTTTAAAAGCAACTTTAAAAGGCATTTTTAAAAGCAAATGCAAGGTTTCCTTAGAGGCAAAGAGGCAGGAGCATCATAGATTAAGAGCCAACATGCATACCTCTCTGCCCCCAGGGCACATGAACATTAATTAACTCTATAACCTTTGTTTCATCAGGTAGAATGTATCCTGGTATGTTTCAAGACCTGAGTCAGATCCTTCTCCTCTGTGAAGCCTTGCCTGATTATGAAAACTCTTATCTCCTCTGACTGGCTTGGGCATGCCTGGCCTGTCCGCACATAGACACATCCTACCAAACACACACACACACACACACACACACACACACACACACACACACACTTTCTCTCTCTCTCCCTCTCTCTCCCCACCCACACTTCCTCTCTCTCTCTCTCTCTCTCTCTCCCCTCTCAATCCCCACCAGCCCTCCATGGCCTCAGACCACCCCTCCTCAAGAGAATTGAATGTGTCCGCCATACTAGTTTGATTTGCGAGCATCTTGATTACCAGGTGGCTTTCTGACCCACATGCCAACTCATGGTGTTGAACATGTCAGTCTACTCTTGTGAGGCACCAGTTCCAGTCAAAACTCCTCCAGCCCCTTCCACGTCTGGCTGCCTCATACAAGCACGCTCTAGTAGGAGGCATACTTTGTTCAACTGTTTCTTGGCTCTTATAATCTGACACAGTCATCTGTTTTTCAAAATATCTCCCAACGGCCTAATTTTTAACTTTGCTTTTTGCTTTTGTGTTTGCCATCCTACAGAAACAATGATCAAAACAAACATCAGGGTTCCTTGCAACTGTCATTTTTTTCCCTATGCTGTCAACACCCCTGTTCTGTAGTTCTCACCCTACGCTCACACGGATTACTAAAACTCATTTGAAAAATGTCTCCAGTTGCTTTTTAAGGATTTTTCCATTCTGCATTTCCCCCAGGGCAGCGAGGGAACCTGGCCAAGGGAGATTCTCTAGGAGTTCACCCTCTGTTTCCTTCACAGCAGCTGAGAGAGGCACAGCCCTCCAGGAGCTAGCTTCCCAGGCCTGGCGGGAAATGCCAAAGGGAGGGGGATGGGGGCGATGAGGTAGAGATTAATATTTTTAAAGAGGAAAAATCGTGGATGAAATTACTCGAGACAAGTTTTATGGGTCCAGTCGGAAGCAATGATTTCACAACGGGGTTCATACATAGAATCTAAAAATGCCTGAGAATTTTATTTCCTGTAACTACAAAAACAAAAACAAAAGCAAAAACAAACCCATCACTCAGTGGCTCTCTCGTCCCTAAGCTTTCTGTGCATGAGTGAGAGGCCTGAAGAGGCAGTTCCTGAAGTCACTCCTTGCCCTAAGCCCTGACTTTGACCAAACCTATAACTTGTGGAGCTGCACTGGGTGCCTCGCCCAGTGAGGTTGGCTCATAGTACAGTAGGTCTGGAACAATATGGCAGTTGGGGTGCGCAGCCCCTGCACAGTCAAAAATCTGCATAGAACTTGACTCCCCCCAAAACTTTACCAATAGTCTTACTATTGCACAGAAGCCTTGCTGAGAACACAGTCGATGAGCACATATTTTGTATGTAATATGTATTACACACTGTATTCTTACAATGAAGTAAGCTAGAGAAAAGAAAATGTTATTAAGAAAACCTTGAGGAAGAGAAGACACGTTTGTAGTCCTGTACTGTCTCGAAAATAAGCCGCACATAAGTGCGCCAGTTCGAGAGCGTGTTGTCCAAAGGCCAACTGTACTTCCGCCCCCTCTCTACCAATCATCTGATCTCGCAGGTGCAGGAATTTTCTGAACATCCTCTACTCTTCCTCTCCTTCACTGCTGTTGTTCAGCCATTTTCATTTGCTTGCGGAAGTAGGGCACAGAAAGAGGTGAGAGTTCCAGCGTTGGGAAAACAGTGTCGAAGAGGAGATTGGTCGATAAGTTCTAGGTTTCCTCAGTCATCTCTCTGCCCTTATCCTCTTTCAAATGCCACCCATGCTTTGAGGTCCTGGTTTTGTTCCACCTCCTCTAGGAAGCCTTTCCAACTACCCTTTGCAGGGCTTCAAATGTCTCATCTCCGTGGCCCCATTAGAAGAGCTGTCCATCACTCCACATATCTGTCTCCCCAGGAGACAGTCATCTCCCTGAGTTCAGAGTTGGTATGTTTGGAGCTTTGTAGCCCCAGAATCTAGCAGTGTCTAGCCTATAATAGATGCTCAAAAAATACCTGTATATTCATTGAAATCATTATGGACACTACTTTTTTAACCAAGAAACAGTTATTGTGTGTGAAAATAGTAAATACCATTGATAGCAGTTTAACATCATCCATTTAAAAGTCATCTGGCAGTTTTAAATATGGAAATTTTAGTTTCTCATCTGTATCAATAGATGATACTGTAATTCTGGATGGCTATGTCAATCTTGATGAGCATAATGCCTTTATGAAATAAGAATTACATTGAGGGTTCTTTAGTTGTGAGAGAGAGGGTCTGATAGAAATGAGGGTTCTCTATCTCAGCTGGAGTTGGAAGTCCCTGACCCACCTTTCATACTATGTATTTGATAGTTAATTAAATACAGTTTTGTAGCTTTCCCTAGTTCAGGCTATTCCACCAGCCCCAAGAGCACACAGCATAGCAGGAACTGAGGTCAAATATACTGGTTTGAATTTGACTGAAATTGAAGTTACTGGCTTAATTTACTGGCCTGTCTGCCTTTTCTTACTAGCACTGGAACAACGGAGCTGTTTCATTTGCTTTTCTTCCTTCCAGATCTCCAGGAGAAGGATCAGAGTATATGAACCAATGGCAGGTAGGCACGGCACAGAAAAGGCCAAATTGGCCTTGAATCGTACCTTCAGTGGGCTGTGAGGACCATATCTAATTCACGACTTGACATCATGACTGGTGCCAGTAGGTTTATATACTCATCACAATTGGTCACCACACCAGACATGGCACCCACACCTCACACACATTTAAGTCCCATTGGGCAATCTGTATAATAGTGTGTGGCCTGAAGCTATGTGCAAACTATCAAGAAGTTCTAAAGGTGTGTTTCTATGGGGGCCTTTTCCCCTACACACTGAAAAACAAAGGCTCACCTAAAAGTAATTAAACCCGACTTAACATTATTGCTGCTTTGTGTGTCATAATTAAGTAAGAATGAAAGAAATCTTAATAGGATTGCAATCAGATCTCACATTCCTTTATCATGTATTAGAGTTTTAGTTGAAACCAGGTTCAGGGTCCTTTCTTTTCAGGAAAAGTGAAATGAAAGCCAGACTGAGCTATGGCTACTGAGCCCGGTTCCTGTTCCCACCCAGACCCTGGCCCAATCCTCCCCTCCTCACAGCCTGGCTTGAGCACCCTCCCCACTCCAAACCCCAAGAGCACCTCTTCTCTGAGTCCTCCTAGTTTGAACACCCACCCAATACTCTCTGCTGCCATTTGTTTACAGAAAGAGTATAAACTCCCCATTGCTTATGGAGTAAACCCCTCCACATTTTGCTGATAAACCTAGAGCCAGCACCTACCTCATAGTCAGGTGAGTGAATAATAGCTACTCTTTAAAACCATGACTCCTGGGGGCACCTGGGTGGCTCAGTCGGTTAAGCGGCCGGCTTTGGCTCAGGTCATGATCTCATGGTTCCTGGGTTCGAGCCCCGCATTGGGCTCTGTGCTGACAGCTCAGAGCCTAGGCCTGCTCTGGATTCTGTGTCTCCTTCTCTCTCTGCTCCTCCCCCACTCATGGTCTGTCTCTCTCTGTCTCTCAAAAATAAATAAATGTTTAAAAAAACATGACTACTGGTTGTCAGAGGAAAAGTCACCTTTTCTAGAAGTTGGGAGTTCATAAAATGATTCTTCATAAGACTGCTTTCATTAATAAGCTAAGGTCCTTCAGTGAAGTTAAAATATGATTCACTTTCAAAAACTGAGATGAACATATGTCTGCTGTGTAAAGTGGGGTGTGCTATTTCTCTATGGAATGATGGTGGCAGGGAAGAGGTGGGGCAAAGTTGCTCCTGTAACTATAGCTACCTGACATCAGCCTGAGAAAAAGAGTTAGTAAATATCTGAACTACTAAAGTCTCTTCTCTCCCCAACCCCATGCTTTAGCCATCCAGACCCCAATCTCCATGTGTCAGTTTGGGTATTGTTCTCCCATAAAGGAAATCCATGGTGTTTATTAAATACTGCTTTGTGTTCCAAAAGCTGCCATACAGTGAGGAACCTTAGCCTTGATATTCTACAATGCACAGAGGAGAACACTGCTGACATGGAAGACATCCATTCCCATATCTCACTTATTCAACAAGAGGTGTAGGAAAGCTGACCCTCCACTGTGGCTTCCCAAGAATGTTGAACCTCTTGGCAATATGTCCAAAGAAAAAACACCAGTGTGGATCTCTACCCATGAAACCACCTCAGACAGGGAAAGAGATGGCTACCTGCTAGGGGTAGGGGAAGAGGGGGAAATCTCCCCCCACAGAGGGGGGCACGGTGCTGGGTCAGGCAAGAGAGAATATCAGTGTGATATCAGAGCAAGGTCCCACTGGACTAGGAGTCCCAGAGACCAGATGCTAAGTCCACTGTGGCCAAAACAGAGTGTCTATAGGCAAAAGACTTATACTTCGTTGACATCTGATTTTCTCACTGGTGCAAAAAGTAGAGTAGAAGAGATAATTTTTATAAAATCTTCCAACCCTCCAATTCTGATAGTGAATACCCACCAAATGTGAGGCCCTGGGATAGGTGCCATGGAAGATAAAGACTTACAGGACACTTTTTTTCATTAATCTAGAATTACACTCGAGTGGAGAAAAGAAAAAGTTAACCATATGACTGATCCTCTTTTACCATGTTGAGCTCCGCATATGTACACATACATGCATAGACCCACAAATATTAGGAATTACATAACACATTTCAAAAACAAGGATAGCTAATGACTCCTGCACCTGTTCAGAAAAGGGATTTCCAGATTTTCAGAAGGTGTTTCTTATCTTCCTGAGAGATCAGAGGGATAGGAAATATCCACTACATCACTGTTTCTCAGTGTGGAATAGGTGATTGTAGAAGTGGAGCTTGAGATCAAATAATTGGGAAATAGTAGATTAAACATAGGCAATCTTTTTTTTTTCCCCCCATTGCATTTCTCCTCAGGGACTTAAAAAAGCAAGTACATGTTGAAGCAGTCTAGAAGAAGTCAAAATTTCAGTTCCCCAAACTATGGGCCAAAGGATCCTTTATTCTTAGAATTTCTCAAGTGATGAGGGTTCAGAGAAATACCCTTTGAAAAACAGTGTACCAAAGAGACTGTAAATTCCCTGAGGTGAGAGACTGGAGATACCGTTGTATCTCCAGTACCTGGCACATGGGAAGAAGTCAATAAAATATCATAAAATAAAAATTTGCCAAATGACCAATAATAGTTGAATTCAAAGTGGAAGAACATCATGGCAGTGACATAGAGGTGAGAGTGTGCCAAGGGGCAAGAGATCGTCTCTCCATGATGGTGCCCTGTACTGTCTGGGCTCCAGATGGGCACGGGGGGAGTTTCAGGTGAGGTTGCCTTTGCCTTCTCAAGAAGCTAAAGACGACAAACCCATAAGCCACCATAAAAGACCTTCACTCCCCACAACAAAAGGGGTAATAAAACAGGAGCTTCATAAAGAATGTTGGCATTTCTTTACTAACAAACAGTAAGTTAAAAAATCAGTTACGATAGTCATTGGTCAGACTCCATAATGCAGCTACAAATTATTTCCATTTCTTTACTGCCACCTTCTGGTTCCCAGGCTCCCGCACAGCCAGCTGAAAATGAGCATTGTAAGCACTTGTCCACATCCTCTGCCTCATATGACATTATACAAGTCAGAAGTGGTCAGGGCGGGCTTTACTCCTTTTCATTTGATCTGAAGGCAACAGAGAACTTAAATGATTTGCCTAATGATAGAAAGTTAGGAGAAGAGCAAGGACTAATCACGCCTGTTGTTTTTTCCAGGGAGCAAACACTGGGTTTAGCCATTTGGCTTTGTCCAGCTGCATTTGCAAAGTTCTATTGCCCTCTCATCCCTTCACGAGCACAGCCCTGAATGGAAAATTCCGCACCCTTAAAAGAGAGGATGCCGTTCAGATATACCCTGATCTTTTCAAGGGTAAAATCCATGCCACTTCATAAGGCCTGTTAGAAAATAATGGAGAGGGTCTATAATTGATGTTTTTAATCAGACATCAAGATACCATCACATCATACAGCACTACCTCAAGATGGTGGCTTCTTCCTAGACATACCTTGGTCTGAAAGCAGCAATAGAGTTGGGTTAGGTACGGGTGTTTCCGCGCCAGAGCCAAAATCCTCTTCTCTGTCATCGTGCAGTCCACATCATCATCCTGGAGGATGACATCCTTCTTTAAAACTTTCACAGCATATACTTCATCTTTGCCTTTCAGCTCGGCCAACATGACCTGCAAGGAACCAAAACCACTCATAGCAACCTATCCATGCATGGAATCCAAAGAAGAAACACAAGTCAATCTCTAGCATAGAAAAAAAAAGAAGCAATACATATCTGTTAAATAATTGTTCATATGTTCATATAGATTTGTCCTGCTTATAATCATACTATTTCACATATAATTTTATTTAAACGAACGTGATTTCATAAGGTTTCATCACCTACATCGTCACCAACATCATCAGGGATGCTTATATTTAACTCAAGTAAACATATTACTGGAGCGCCTAGGTAACTCAGTCTGTTAAGCATCTGATTCTTGATTTCAATAAATAAATATATATTTATTGGATTGGGTGTTTTTGTACATGTACTTTTTTTTTTTTCAACCATATCCTTAAGCTAGAAAGTCTTAGAAGTTGACTACAGGGTTAAATATTTTGCACATTTCTTGAATTTCAAAAAGGATGTACAACAGAATTTGCCATCAGGAGTGGAGAGGTGCCTTAGTTTTATGGCAATGTACCCACATTGGGTGTTTTCACTTAAAAAGCATTTTTGCTCATGTAACAGGTGTGATATATAACCTCCAGGCTGTTGTTTTTGTTTTTTTTTTTAATTTTTTTTTCAACGTTTTTATTTATTTTTGGGACAGAGAGAGACAGAGCATGAACGGGGGAGGGGCAGAGAGAGAGGGAGACACAGAATCAGAAACAGGCTCCAGGCTCTGAGCCATCAGCCCAGAGCCTGATGCGGGGCTCGAAATCACAGACCGCGAGATCGTGACCTGGCTGAAGTCGGACGCTCAACCGACTGCGCCACCCAGGCGCCCCGAACCTCCAGTCTGTTTTAACTTGCAGTGAAACTTGTTTTTAATTTTAAAATTTTGTTTAAATCCCCATTAGTTAACATATAGTGTAATAATGGTTTCAGGAGTAGAATTTTGTGATTTATCACTTACTCATGCCAGTAAATGCCCTCCTTAATGCCCATCACCCATTTAGCCCAACCCCCACTTACCTCCCCTCCAGCAACCCTCAGTTTGTTCTCTGTATTTAAGAGAAACTTGAAAAAATTTTTCCTCTAATTGTGTGAACTGTCAATTTATATTTGTCAAGGTAACTTTGTCTAGTTATCTGCTACTTTATATTATTTTCTTATGAGTTTGTAGGAGTTTTGTATATACAGATGCTAACACTTTGCCTTCTGCAAAGGTTTGTCTAAGCCTGTTTTAGGATTTTCTGTTCTATCTTCTATCAGACAGGATCACTTGTCCTCATGTAGCTACATCCGTCATGTTTGCCTTTGTGGTTTCTTCTAACACTGGGAATGTGATTCCTTTTCCAGAGGGCAAATTACCAGATTATTAAAGTTCTCCTATCACTTGATATTTTTGCACTCATTTCTGCACAACATGACAAGACTTTCTCCTTTTAAACAGCTCCTAAGCACACTATTCCAAGGTGAGCTGCCAGTTCTCAAGAGTGGGAACTCAGAAGCCTCAAGAGGGAATTCAGGGGGCTACCTAAGGACCTTTCGTCGCCCACACGTAATTCACTCTTTAAAACTAGCTCCAACGTTGGCTGCAATTTTCCCCAAGAAACAACCTAAATACTCCAGAGTCTTCCAAGTTCCCATCCTGCCTACACAGTATGGAGACCTGGAAACTCTGAGCCTGCTTGTTTACCTTGAATTTGTTCAAAATTAAAGTGGCTCACATCCCGGAGTTAGGCCTGGACCAAGGGACTGGGGCCTGCTTCTTACTTACTCGGTCTCTGAGGAATGTGATTGCTTCAGCATTTGCCATTTAAGCCCCCTCTGGTTACCTTCCTGCTACAGTAATCTCAGGAGGAGATGGGGCAGGTGAGGGGCCAGGGGGCAGGCCCATACCCTGGAGGCTTCCTGAGCCCTTCCCTTCAAGAGCAGTAGAGCGGTTCAGCAGCTCCGCAAGCTGGCTGATCTGCCCGCTGAGGCTTTCAAGAGTCCAGGACACGGGAGGGCACGTGACCCTGGGGAGCTGCGGGGGGGGGGGGGTGCCTGGGCCCCAGAACAGGGCCTGGGGAGACACCTCCCGTGGACTCCTGCCTTTGAGAAGAGCAAGGGAATCATCGGGGGTCTTGGCTGAAATGTTAGCCGACATCCCAGGCTTTCCGCCCTTACACCTTCTTTCTAAAACGAACAGTATTTACGCACCCCACTTTGCCAGCCATCAGAATCGTGCCTGATCGCCACGAAAGCTTCATGGGACACGCTTGGCACCCCTACCCTGCATGGTTCTGCTCACCTCAGTGTGGAGCAGGACAGGGAGCCTGGCACCGAGGGCAAAGCAAGACCCAAGACATGAGATTATCCTCATTCTCTCGCCAATGTGGAGGATAAACCCAACATGTAGTAAGTGCCAGAAAAGTCGGTTCAATAGCGTTTACCTTTCAAAATAACCCACACTCAGATTTGCTTTGAGCCCCAAGCTCACTGAGTGCAGCGATTCTAGAGTTCATTTTTTAAAGTCTTTGCAACGAATGAAAGCCAAAATTTCTCATGGAGCTCTGAGGAAGGGAAGTAGTAGCTAGTAGTACTGCTAACAGGAAGCCAAGCTCATGTAAAGCAATTTAAGCTTTTCAAGGTGCTCTTCTACCCGTGATCTCACTGGATGCCTGTGTCACCATCTGACAAATGAGAAAAACTGAATCCCAAAGAAGTTAAGTGACTACATTGAAATCTCATAGCTACTTAGCAGCAGAACCCGGACTCCCACCTGCTCAGCCGCAGGCCGTTTCCACTGAACAAGGAAGGAAGACGCAACAAGACTGGGCTGAAATGTTCATAGCTTAATCTGATTTAGATCAGATAGATGAGGCAACGCCACAGGGCAGAGAAAGTCAGCGGTTGTACCCACGCACGCCACAGACCTTGCCAAAGCTGCCTTTGCCCAGCACCTTGATGAAGGTGAACTCATCCAGACCCAAGCGCTTGGCCTGGCCCTGCCGCACTTCGCCATTCTCGCCGGGGCTCGCCAGGTGGCCATCGCTGCAGGCCGCCGCCCTGTGCTCCTCACCTCGGTTGTCAAATGACAAGGCCTTCCGAATGTTGTTTTCAAGTTCTTTTATTTCTAGGGCCAAGGGTGACAAGATACCACATTAGTGCATCCTCATGATCCCTTTCCATCAGGACCCAGCACTCAGAACGTCCCCTGCCCCCAAGCGTGAGGCCTCCACCCTCCATCTGGTTCTTCACAGCAGCCAATCCAGTGCGGCATCTCTTCCCACATTCATTTGCTCTACACACCTTCATTGGCACCGAATGTACATGTAACGTACACGCTTTCATTGGCACCGAATGTACCTGTAATGTACACGCTTTCATTGGCACGAACGTACACGTAACGTACACGCTTTCATTGGCACCGAATGTATGTGTAACGTACACGCTTTCATTGGCACCTAAGGTACATGTAACATACATGCTTTCATTGGCATCTAGGTACGCAAACAAGAGGACACGGTCCCCACCAGCCAACACCTTCGGATTACACAAAAACTCGGCCCTCTCTCTGAAAGCCCCCTTGGCTAGCAGCCTGTTGTTATCTTAGGTGTCGTGCAGGAATCCTAGCCTTGTCTGGAATCCTGCAGAGTCTCAAAGGCAACAGGTACCTGTCAAGTCCCTTTGAAACTTAGAACAATGACTGAGAACAGTCATCACAGTTATCACTGGTGATATGACTATATCAAAAGCGAGGACCAGGAAGCCTTTAACTTGTAAAGCACTTTACTCGGCCTTGTTGTTGCGTTTATTCTAATACCCATCTCCCAAGAGGATATTAAACCAAATGAGCAATGGGCTTATCATTAAGTGAAGAACTGTTTCCCGAGACTGGCATGCTGCAAATTTATCGGAGCCGGGGCAGGGATTCCTCAGTTCCATTTCACGACCATGGGACAGTCCTGTGCCCCGGCAGAGCATGTGACCTAAACTACCTGGCGGTGATAACACTGGATGACCCCCTGACCTTTGCTGTTTGGGGAAGCTTTATTGTTAGCTATTCATTCACCAGGACACACACACACTCCTCATTGTAGAAGTGGGCACCGAAAGCATACTCCAGTTTTAAGAGATGCTCATGAATAACTGGGATGGTCGAAGGAGAACACAGACCATTAACCCTGAGGAATCCGGGTTAGGCATGATAAGCATGTGCTGCCTGACATAAAGAGATCTTCAGCTTCTTTGCAGGACTGAGGCCCATGAAGCCTGCTCAAAGAATCTGGATCTTTCTTAGACCTGGAGTCCAGTTCCTCTAAGATGTGCTGGGGTGGAGGGGAGGGCAGGGTGAGGGTGGTTCCTGAGTCTAAAGCTCTCCCCTTGGCCAATTCACCCATTTCCTCTCTTTTATGCCTCTACTGAGTATAACTTCTAGTCTCAGCAAATGGCTTAAAGTCTCTGTTTTCAAGGCAAACTATTAAATGGGTTTTGGAAAACAGGACTTGGGTGTTTAGGGGCTTTAGAGCTTAAAGAAAATGTCACTGTGGGTGTTCCTTCCTGGAAGGAAGAGGAACTATGCGGCATCCCTGTTGTGTAGCAATGCTGTGTCTTGCTAAGTGTCTTTGCATCCATTTGTGCCCACACCACTGCCGGGTAATGCTCGTGCCTGCACTGACCAGAGACAAACACAGGCACTGCGTCCTGCCGGGTCTGGGCAGCACGCTGGCAGGAGCCAGGCCTAGAAACTCCAGCCAGCTCACTCTTACTGGGGGTCTCTACCATAGAACCCCGGCTCCTTGAAGCTCCCAAAGGAGGTCTCAGCACTAACATGGGGCACAAGAAAACACCTGCACGGGTTCTAGGATAATACCTACTAGTTTGGAGGCCCCCTGAGTGCCACTGGAAGTACATACAAATGGACCAAATTCTTTTTTGGAATTAAGCAGACACAGGAATAAAGACACAGGAAACTAATCAGAGCAGCAAGAGGAGGGATGCAGGCTGAGTACTTTGAGGCCTCAGGATCGGCATATTGCCCTGCAGCTGTTTCGTCTACTGCTGGATAAACTGAAGTGGGTCACACCCCCAGGGAGAGTATGACAGCACAGATTCTGAGGTGGGGCGGCAGCCCGGGGCAGTGGGCGGGGGGGGGGGGGGGGGGGGTGTCCCAAAACCAGGAGGGGTATGGCATTGCTCTTACTGCTGACTTAGTTCCAGGCCTTTGGACAGAACTTTTTGACTCTCTGATCTTCCGCTTCCCACCCTGTAGCATGGGGCCAGGGATGGGGCACACCAACACAGAGTTAGTGTGCGGATAAGATTAAGATAAGGAACACAACTGGGGCTATGGAAAATCAAGGCACTATTGCCACGCAATGATGATTATTCCTGCTCTGCAGGAGCAGACATCCCTTTCCCAGGGACGCCTGGGTCTGATCACCAGAGGGCAAGGTTTTAAATGTGTTAGTCTCCCCTCAGCATTCTTGGATGCCTGCAGAACTCAGAAACTTCGACTACATGAGGCATATTCTTACGGGGAAGAAGGAAACATCCTAAGCTGAACTTTAGGAAGGGGTCAGGCCTAGAGCTGGCTTCCTCCCTTCTCTCGTCTGTTCTCTGCTTGGCGCTCCTGTCCCTGCTCAGCCACAGGCCCCTACTCATGCCCTGCTTTCAGGTTTTTGGGTGTGATGACCAGAGTCAGGAAAGAATTTGCTCTCAGCTGAGTGGCACAGACACATGGAAGGTCTGGGAGCAGGCTCAGGGTGCTTTCCTCCACTTGGAACCCGGGAAAGAGGCAGGAGTAAAGAAAGAACCACAACATTCCCTGCTTTTTCTCTCCTACCCTGGCATGGACAAGGTTTAACACGAGCAGAGCCATTTAGTGCCTCTCCCTGAAGAAATACTTGTAGAGAGAAAAGAGTAGCTAATGAGTCAGCAGGGAGAGGGTGTCTGAAGCCCTCAGTCCTTCAGATGATATTACTCAGAGGTCACAAAGCAAATCTGAGGGTCTCACCCTGGTCACAAGGGGAGGTGGGTGCTGACTTGGATCGATCTTCCTCAGACGGTGAGCTTCCGGAAGCAGGCTGCGGAGACTCAGCGCCAGCGATGAGCTAGAGAGAGGGAGAGAGAGGGAGAGAGAGGGAGAGAGAGGGAGAGAGAGGGCGGGGGTGGAGACGTGAGAAGGGAGGGTGGGGAGCAACCCCCAGGTCAGAACCGCCCAGATGCTGGACCCCAGCGAGGGCTGTAGGAGCCCCGGGGGCACAGCAGCACTTGCTGAACTGACCTTCTGAAAGCCCAGACTCAGGTTCCTCCTGACAGTTAAAAGGAAGACGAGACTGCACGTGGTGATGCACGCGAGTGCTGAATCACTAGGTTGCACACCAGAATCCAACATTACACTATGGGGCAGCCAACAGGAATTAAAAACTTAGGAAGAGACTGTGGTTTGTTCAGTTTTCATCCTATGCAAAGGCAATTGACCTGTCTAAGCAAAGCACAACTGCACCCCTTCTGTGAAAACCCGCTCGCCAATGCAAGCAGCGCGAGTTATCACGTTTACCCATCCTCTTGTTCAGCTGTGTTTAGTTAATGGCTTCTGCTTGTGGATACTGTGTGGGGCACTCTCCTTGGGTAGACTATAGGCTCTTTGAAGGTAAGACTCTATCTAGCATTTGTATTGCCTCTGGCGCCTTGTACCAAATGATACCTTTAGTCGAAGCTCAATAAATATTTTTAGGTGCATTGATATCGGTTGGCAAATTTTAACAGGACACCCTCCAGGGAAGTCTATTTCCCAGCACAGGTGTCAGTGCACCCATGTGGAGTTCCCACCAAAGTCAGAGGTTTGGACTAAGCGGTCACACATACTCTATTTTACTCTTGCTCCAGAGCCGTGTGCACACATCCTTGCTGGGTGAAGGACTACTCGCAAAGGGCAACGTGAAGACAGACAATGCTCCAGCAAGCCTGACGCTCTTGGAAAAAGCCCGCTTAGCTTCTGACCAAGAGACTTCTCTCCCTTCCTCACATGCTAAGGGACCAAGGGATCCAAGCCACGACTTGGATCATGTGGCTTTTTTCCAACTTTTGCATCAGAAGCAACCCAGCAATAAAAATATCAGAATCCTTTAGTCTTTAACGGTCTCTTCTTGAATTCCTCCATGTTGGCTTCATATCACCAGGTGCCCCCAAACCTCAGACAGACGATGGCTGGTTATTGGCATTATGGCCTGTGTAAATTGGGGGTGGGGGGCAGGGAGGGCAGGTGTGTATTGAGTTTTCTTTTAAAATGCTTCATGATGATTAATGAAGGTTCTGTCTCCATTTCCTTCTAGCAAGGAGAAAAGCCATATCTCCTGAAAAGGGCTCTCTCTAGAGCTCATAAATGTGTATGTCCAACTCTGTCATCACAAGGTGTTTACTTAACCCACTCCTTCGGTGGGGGTCTAGCATTCCTGGGTGCAGACATTCTGCTTGCAATTGCAATGCCTTGGGTCAGTAGCTAAAGTCCTACTTCCACTGGTGGGAGTCACAGAGCTAAGAGTCACCAGAAGCACAAAATCCCATAGCTAACCAACCGGGGAGAAGAGAGTTCTTCTCCTCCAACCTTTGCTTATTGGGAAGGTAAAGAAGGAGGAGTTTAAGAAGATTAAAACGATCCAAACCTCCCCATTCAAGGGAAAGGGCTCTTCTGAGATGCACCCGGGAAAAGGGGTGGGTAGCCTCTAAAAGAAGGGAAACCCAGAGCCCTTCAGAAGGAATTTTAGGGCAGGACTTAGGGAGAACATTGGGAGTCCAAACTGTAGAGCACCTGGTGTGAGAATTACTTTTCTAGAAAAAGTGCTTGAGAATGCCTGGTACTGGGCAATGAGGATCACTGCCTGCTTCTCACCTCCACCAGAACTTCTTGCCCAGTTAAATGTGGTTCTGATTTTCTCATAACTTACTTTTTCAAAAACTCTTACATTTTCTAGGCTGGGAGCCAAGGCTAAGAAGGGCCTTCAAACAAAATGCTATGGAGGCCTTTAGCTCTGTTTACATCTGTGGGCCCTGACTTACCAAAATAACATTTTAGCAAGTGGATCTCTTCCCACTGACATTCCAAAGGTCACCCGGGTAGAGACGGGGGCTTAGGTCTCCCAAGAAAGACCCAGATGTTTCATGTCACAGGGCATTAACAATGTCCCTTGGGCAGCTGAGTGCGGGCACTAGCACAGACCTTCTTGGCTTGTTCCCTAGAAAAGAATGTGGCTCCAGCTCTTCGTCCATTTATCCTCATTACAGCAATACCAGGGGGCAAAGTTCAAAACAGTGACATTGCTTTCATGCCAGTTCTGGAGGCAGATAAGCCTGTTGCCTCATCTAGAACGGTGCTTTTTCTAGAGAGAATTCCAAAGTCCTCATCTCAAAGGTTATGTTTCCCCAAGGAATGTAACACTTGAGACTTGCTTTGTTTTCCCCCCACTTCTGGAACTGAAGGAGACTTTAATGTCACCTGCCTAATTTCTTTTTTTTTTTTCCTTCCCTTTAAGCACATGCTATTTTGGGTGCAGTGTCTCAAACCCAGTGATCTTAGAACCTCACTCCATGGGGCTCTCAGGAAGCCAGCACAGAGAAAGTGGGCCCACAGAGAGCTCCAGAAACACCACCAAATAGCCAGTTACCTTTTTCCTCCTCTGGCCGCTGTTGGTGATTTTGTCTGGAGTGACGCCTAGGTCCGCCAGGACTTTGGCAATTCCTCTGGCGTCCACTCCACAGTTGGGAGCTACATTGGTCTCACAGCGTCGGTGAACGTTCATCTTGCAGACTGTAAGGAGACACGGAGAGGAGACTTCCAACATTCATGACTGAAAACATTACCTTATTTTTTTCCTGATTGTAAATGTAATACATGTTCATTTGACAGAATTTGGAAAATGCAGAAAGACAAAAAGAGAAAAATAAAATCACACAGAACTAACAGCATCCATCCAAACACCATACAGTGGTCACCACTGTTTGTGGATAAATATCACATTACATTTCCTTTCAGGGAGCAGAACACTGACTATGAAAGAACAAAACTGGTTTATTTAGAGAAAGTTCATTTGGATCCTGAGCACAGATGGGTTGCATATATACAGTGCATTATACTACTTTGCTAAAATGTGCGAATATTACCCAGAGAGAAGTGCCCATAGTAGAGCCTGAGACACTCATCTGAACATGAGGACACTGAGTAAGGAGACCCCCAAGGCTCCTTTCAAATCTAAAATCCAATTTCAAAGGAACAAGAGCCGTGCCTGAAAGTCTTATTTTGCCCATATCACTTAGTTGTCCTTGGTATAGAGCATCGCAAGTGAAAACATCAACCAGCTGGTTTCCAGCTTAGTATTCTGGTTTCCAGCTTAGCATGTACAGCATTTGGAGGACATCACTGGGTCCTAACAAGCACAAAGCTTGCACGAACCGGAAAACTCATTCTTCTCAGATTTACCAGAGAAGGAAGGTCACAGGGCAAACGCTACCGCCAAAATGAATGAGACAGATGGGTAGCTACAGTGAACCACAACTCACCAGGCAGAAACTCCCCAGCAGCAACCTCTGAGGGGGCCAGGGCAGGGGAACTAGAAGCGAAACTGACAAAGTGTTGGAGTCTCCGGGCAGACAAGGCTGAGTCCAATCTCTGGGCAGACCCAGTCAGTCATAGGGACCCCCCACATCTTTGTCAGTTTTGTTTCTAGGAGTTTGACCAGGTTCTCAGAGTAAACCCTAGAGAAAAATTCCCTTATGCTTCTGGCTGCGGGAGGGGGGGGGGGGGGGGAGGCGGGACAGTGGGAAACCATTTTGAAATAAACCAGAATACTTTGTTCTTAACAAGGCCTGCTTTTAGGAGAAACTATTTTACAAGAGCCTCAACTATAGTAGTTTTATCAGATGCTACCTGACCCTGGCTCAGGGGGGGGGGGGGGCGGATACCCTAAGTCTAGCCTGCTGTAGCTTCCCATGTGGAAGAAGAAAGATACCCAACTCCAGCCCACTCCAGCCATACTGTCCTACCTAAGGTGGGAGGGAAAAGAAGAAAACAAAAAACCCTGAGTAATAGTCACAAAGCTCATAGTTCAGAGGAACAGGCTCAGGCAAAGACAGATCTAATTACAGGACTATAGAATGCTTCCCCTCCCCCACACCCTCGCCACCACCTTATTAAAGGCCTATTTACTGCAGTTCCTTTCACCTAGTACATCATGTCCAGCTATCAAGAAAAAGTTAAAAGGCATTCTAAAACGGCAAAACACACAGTTTGAAGAGACAGAGCAAGCTGTCAGAACCAGACCCAGACATGGCAGGAATGCTGGAATTATCAGACTGGGAATTGAAAACAGCTATGATTAATTTGCTAAGCGCTCTGATCAATAAAGTAGACAGCATGTGAGAACAAATAGGCAATATAAGCAGAGAGATGGAAATTCTAAGAAAGAATCAAAAGGGAATTCTAGAGATCACAAACACTTAACAGAAATGAAGAATGCAATGAGCCTGGGTGGCTCAGGTCATGATCTCATGATTTGTGAGTTCGAGCCCCACTTGGAGCTCTGCGCTGACAGCTCAGAGCCTGGAGCCTGCTTTGGATTCCGTGTTTCCCTCTCTCTCTGCCCCTCCCCCACTCATGCTCTGTCTGTCTCTCTCTCTTGCTCTCAAAAATAAACATTAAACATTTTTTTTAAAATGAAGAATACCATTGCTGGGACCATTGGTAGAATGGACACAAGTGAGGAAATAATCTCTGAGTTTGAGAATATGTCAATAGAAACTTCCAAAACAGAGAAGCAAAGAGAAAAAAAAAAAAAGACTAAGGAAAAGAGAGACTGTCTAAGAACTGTGGGACTATAAAAGGTATAATGTGTATGATGGAAACACCAGAAGAAGAAGAAGACAGAGATAAACAGAAGAAATATTTGAAGCAAAAATGACTGAGAATGTCCTCAAATTAATGTCAGACACCAAACCACAGATCTGGGAAGCTCAGAGAATACCAAGCAGGATATATGAAAGAAAAAAAACAAACAAACTATACCTAGGCATGTCATACACAAACTTCAGAAAATCAAAGATAAAGAAAAACTATTCTTGAAAGAAGCCAGAAGGAAATAACACCTGACCTACAGAGCAGCAAAGATAAGAACTACATCTGACTCATCCCCAGAAACCAAGCAAGCAAGAGAACACAGTGAAATATTTAAAGTACTGAGAAAAAAAAAAAAAAAAACAAAAACCACCAACATAGAATTCCGTATCCATGAAGTTATTCTTCAAAAGTGAAGGAGAAAGAAAGACTTCTTTCAGACAAATAAAAACTGAGGGAATTCATTGTCAGCAGACTGGTCTTGCGAGGAATGTTAAAAGAAGTTCTTCAGGAAGAAGGAAAACAACATCAGTCAGAAATTCAGATCTGTGTAAAGAAAGACCATCGGAGAAGGAACAAGTGATGGTAAAATAAAAACTTGTATTTCCCTCAGTCTTCATCTAAGAAATAACATTTCCTCAAAATAATGGCAACAATATAACCAATTACATATGCTGATGTACATCATATGTATATAAATATGTGTGCTTACATGTAAGGGAAATGAACCATAGCAATGATACATGGAGTGGGAGAAATTATGATTATTTTGTTATTATAATGTACATGCATTACCTCTGGAGCATTAAGAGTATTATTTGAAAGTGGATTTGGATTAGTTGTAAATGTATATTGCAAACTCTAGGCAACCACAAAGATAATTAAAAAAGGAAAAATTATTGATATGTTAACAACAAAGAGAAAATGGAACCATATGAAATATTCAATTAATTACAGAAAGCAGGAAAAAAAGAGAATAAAAATAGGAAGAACAAGGGCATCAAATGGAAAACAACAGCAAAAATGGTAGCTATTAATCCAATTATGTCAATAATCACTTTAAATGTCAATGGTCTAAATATACTTGACCCTTGAACAACACAGGAGTTAGGGGTATTGACCCCCCTGCATAGTAAAAAAGCCAAGTATAACTTTTGACTCCCTCAAAACTTAACATCTAATAGCCTACTGTTGACTGGAAGCCTTATGGAAACATAAACAGTCGATGAACTCATATTTTGTATTATATACTATATTCTTTCAACAGAGCTTGAGGAAAAAAATGCTAGTAAGAAAATAATAAGGAAAATACATTTACAGTACTGTAAAAATTCCACATATAAGTGGACCCACACAGTTTAAACCTGTGCTGTTCAATGGTCAACTGTATGCCAATTGAGATTTTTAGAGTGGATCAAAAAACAGGACCCAATTATATTTAATCTACAAGAAATATACTTTTTTTTTGTTCTTTTTGAGGTTAATTTTTTTTAATTTTATATATTATTTTTTAATTTACATCCAAGTTAGTTAGCATATGTTGGAACAATGATTTCAGGAGTAGATTCCTTAATGCCCCTTACCAATTTAGCCCATCCCCCCTCCCACAACCCCTCCAGTAACCCTGTTTTCTATATATATGAGTGAAGCCATATGATATTTGTCTTTCTCTAATTTCATTTAGCATAATACCCTCTAGTTCGATCCACGTAGTTGCAAATGGCAAGATTTCATTCTTTTTGATTGCCGAGTAATACTCCAGTGTGTGTGTGTGTGTGTGTGTGTGTGTGTGTGTGTGTGTGTGTGTGTGCGCGCGCGCGCGCCACATCTTTATCTATTCATCTGTCGATGGACATTTAGGCTCTTTCCATACTTTGGCTACTGTTGATAGTGCTGCTATAAACATTGGGGTGCATGTGCCCCTTCGAAACAGCAAACCTGTATCACTCAGATAAATACCTAGTAGTGCAGTTACTGGGTCGTAGGGTAGTTCTATTTTTAATTTTTTGAGGAACCTCCATACTGTTTTCCAGAGTGGCTGCACCAGTTTGCATTCCCACCAGCAGTGCAAAAGGGATCCTTTTCCTCCGCATCCTCGCCAACATCTGTTGTTGCCTGAGTTGTTAATGTTAGTCACTCTGACAGGTGTGAGGTGGTATCTCATTGTGGTTTTGAGGTAAATAATCCACAAGAAATATACTTTAAATGTAAGACATATTTAGGTTAAAATTAAAGGTATGGAGAAAGATATACTGTGCTAACACTGACAAAAAGAAGGCAGAAGTGGCTATATTAATTTCAGACAGAGCAGACTTCACAAGGTAAGTTGACAGGGATAGCAAAAGGCATTACATAATGATAAAGGGATCAATTCTCAAAGAAGACATTAAATCTTTAATGTGCATGCACCTAGAAGCAGAGTATTGAAATATGTGAGGAAAAAACAGAACTGCAAGGAGAAATAGATGAATCCACTGTTACAGTTGGAGATGTCAATACTCTGCTATCAGAAATGGATAGATCGAGAAGGCAGAAAATCAGTAAGGACATGGTTAAAGTCAACAGCACCACCAACCGACTGAATATAATTGACTACTATATCTAGCAATTACTCCATCCAACAGCAGCAGAATACACCTACTTTCGAGCTCACATGGAACATTTACCAAGACAGACAACATTCTGAGCCATAAAACACACCCTAACGGATTTAAAAGAACAACAACAAAAAAATCATACAATGCCTGCTTTCAGACTATAGTGGAATTAAATTAGAAATCAATAACAGAAATATGTTTGGAAAATCCTCAAATGCTTGGAAATTAAATAACACACTGCTAAATAACACATAGGTCAAGAGGAAATCTCAAGAGGAATTTAAAAATATTTTGAACGGACTGAAAATGAAAACCCAACTTCTCATAATTGGCAGGATACAGCAAAACCATTACTGAAAGACACAAACTCTACCAAACCTCACAAAAGAAACAGACAATGTAAAAGGTCAAGTTCTATTAAAGCAATCAAATCAGTAATTAATAATTTTCCAAAACAGCATCAGGCCCAGATAGGTTGACTGGTGAATGTTACCAAACCTTTAAGTTAGAAATTATACCAATTCTCTATAGTATCTTCGGGAAGATGAAAGCAGAAGGAATATTACAAGAAAAGACAACTACAGCCCAACATCTCTCATGAATGTAGATGTAAAACTCCTCACTAAAATACCAGCAAATGGAATCCAGCAGTGCATAAGAAATATAAACCATAAGCAAGTAGGACTTATTTCAGGTACACAAGACTAGTTCAACATTTGAAAATCAGTTAATGTAATCCTTCACATCAATAGGCTAAAGAAGGAAAATCACACAATCCTATTGATAGATGCAGAAAAAGCATTTGGCAAAATCCAACACCATCACAATCAAATCTCTTAGAAACCAAGAAATACAGAAGAATTTCCTGAACTTAAGAACATCCACAAAAAAACCCTACAGCTAGTATCATACTTATGGATGAGAAACTAGAAGTTTTCTAACGTTAAGTACAAGGCAAGGATGTCCCTTCTCATCCCTACTATCCCTTTTCAGTATTGTATCAGAAGTACTAGATAATACAATAAGACAAGAAAAAGAGATAAAAGGTATACAGACTGAAAAGGAGGAAATAAAACTGCCTTTATTCACAGATGACATTGTCTGTGTAGAAAATCCCAAAGAGCTGAAAAAAATCTTCTGGAATTAATAAACAAGGATGTAGGATACAAGGCTAATATACAAAAGCCAATCATTTTCTTATATACCACCAACGATCAAGTGGAATCTGAAATTAAAAACATGATACTGACATTAGCACCTAAAAAATACTTAGGTATAAATCTAACAAAATATGTCCAAAGTCTATATGAGTAAAACTACAAAACTCTGATGAAAGAAATAAAAAAAGAACTAAATAAAGGGAGAGACATTCCACGTTCATGGGTAGGAAATCTTAGTGTTGTTAGCATGTCAATTTTTCTTAAGGCATTTTCAATCAAAATACCACATTTTGTGGATATTGACAAAGGGAGTCTAAAGTTTATATGGAGAGGCAAAGACCCAGAATAGCCAATGCAATATTGAGAAGAGCAAAGTTGGAGGACTGAGACTACCTGAGTTCAAGACTTACTCTAAAAGGTATATTAAGACAGTGTGTATTGGTGAAAGAGTAGACAAACCAATCAATGGAACAGAAACAGAGAGTGCAGAAAGAGATCCCCATAATTATACAACTATCGATCCCTGATAGAGGAGCAAAGGTACAATGGAGCAAAAGATAGGTTTTTTTCAACAAACAGTGCTGGAACCCCAAGACATACTCACACACAAACGAATCTAGACACAGACCTCACACCCTTCACATAAATTAATGGAGCACAGACCCAAAGATAAAACTCAAAACTATGAGACTCCTAGAAGGTAGAAGAAAACCTAGGTGACCTCAGGTACAGTGATGACTTTTTAAATACAACCCCAAAGGCATGATCAATGAAAGAAAAAATTGATAAGCTGGACTTCACTAAAATTAAAGACTTCTGCTCTGCAAAGGACATTGTCAAGAGAATGAGAAGACAAGCCACAGACTGGGAGAAAATATTTGCAAAAGACAATCTGATAAAGGCTTATTATCCAAAATAAGCAAAGAATTCTTAAAACTCAATAAGAAAATGAATGACCCAATTTAAAAATGGGCAAAAGACCTAAGCAGAAACCTCACCAAAGATATACAGATGGCATCCGTTGAAGATGCTCGATATCATATGTTATTAAGGAATTGCAAATTAAAATGACAATGAAAACACCACTACCATGCCTATAAAAATGGCCAAAATCCAAAACAATGACACCGAATGCTGGTGAGGATATGTATGAAGCAACAGGAATTCTCATTCATTGCTAATGGGAGTGCAAAATGGTACAGCCACTTTGGAAGACAGTTTGGTAGTTTCTTTCAAAACTAAATATACTCGACCATACAATCTAGCTATCACATTCCTGGGATTTACCCAAATGAGCTGAAAACTTACGTCCACGTGAAAACCTGCACAAGGATGTTCACAGCAGTTTTATTCATAATTACCAAAAGTTGGAAACGGCCAGGCTGTCCATCAGCAGGTGAAGAGATAAATAAACTGTGGCATGCCCAGACAATGGAATTTTATTCAGCACTAAAAAGAAATGATCTATTAAACTATGAAAAGACATGGATGAGCCTTATATGCATATTGCTAAGTGAAGGAGGCCGATCTGAAAAGGCTCTGTGTTGCAGGATTCCAACCACACGACACCCTGGAAAAAAAAAAAACAAACAAACAACTATGGAGACAGTAAAAGGGTCAGTAGTTGCCAGTGGTTGGGGGGAAGCAGGGATAAAGAGGCAGAGAGCACAGAGGATTTTTAGGGCAAGGAAAGTACTCGGTATGAGACCATATTGGTGAATACAGGGCATTATACCTGTCCAAAATCATGGAATGGACAATACCAAGAGCGAGGCCTAATGTAAACCGAGTGATAACAATGGGTCAGTCTAAGTCCGCTGATTGTAACAAATGTACCGCGCTGGTGGGGGATGCTGATAGTGGGGGATACCGATTGTGTGTGAGGGTATGGCGTATATGGGAAATCTCTGTACCTTCTCAATTTTGCTGTAAACCTAAAACTTCTCTAAAAATTAAAGTCTATTAAAAAAAAAAAAAAAACAAAACACAGACAAATCTTTCTGAATGAAACCAAGCAGGGTGGCTGGGCCTCCTCCTGGCCCTGCATAGCGTGATGACTGACCTGGAGGAGGGACCGCACAAATCACACCCCCGACCCCAACTCAGGCTTGGAGGGTTCAACTGAGCTATGGAGCTCAAGATGTCCACAGAACCAAAGATGAGGGTGCAAGGTAGGGGTGCTGGTGGGAGGGGCCTTTCTCAGACAATATAAACATATAAGGAAGCTCCCCTGCAGCCTAGCCAAGGTGCTGATTGCATTCACTGAATGTCTGCTAGTGAGGTCCGGAAATCCTCAGGCCCATCATGTACTCCCAGCCCTCTGTTCTAAATTCCCTATCCCGCTCCCTGTAGCAGATGCTACCCTCTGACGCTCAGCTCACCTTACTACTCCTGCCCACCAGCCCTGTGAATGCTTTCTCCTGCCTCTTCTTGAGGTGACAGAAAGGACAGGAACAAAGCAACCAAATTAAAAGGATTTCTTAGCAAGGGCAACTGATCTACATAACTTAGCCTCTGGCGCCCTCTGCTGTTAAAATGTTGACCCTGTCGTAACGAAACCACAATCAGAGTGAGTTGGCAGATAGGAGAACAGAAAGTCTTCAGGGACTTCATCTTTTACTTTTAAAAATTTTGTTTTCTTCCTCAAAGATTTTGCTTTTTATTTTTAAAGACTCTGTTACTTCCCCGGGAGAGCCATGTAGTTTTCTTAATACGTAAGAAAAAACAAATCCCAATGATGTGTCAGTTCAAACGGATGGCACGAGACAGTGACGTTGAAAGTGCTTTGAAAAGTCTGGAAACATGACAGCACAGCTGGCTGAGGAAGGGGAACTTGAGATAATTCAGGCAGCCACATGGGTCCCCTGGAGGCTGGGGGGTGATACCCAGAGGCTACAGACCAATAAAAGTATGTGGCCCTGCTGGCTGGATCCAAAAGAAACCTGAGGTTCACTCACATTAATGGGGACCAAACAAACCACCCGCACTGTCCTTCCTCACCTCCACACCCCACCACTACTGGTGAACACCA
Source organism: Puma concolor (assembly GCF_028749965.1). Taxonomy (NCBI): domain Eukaryota; kingdom Metazoa; phylum Chordata; class Mammalia; order Carnivora; family Felidae; genus Puma; species Puma concolor. The sequence goes on from NC_141669.1 coordinate 75,552,803, forward strand.
AAGTCAAGGGCCATCAGCCCTGGGCTGCCAGTCTCAGCCCTTTAAGGTTTCCCTGTCCAGACTGCCTTGAATGTCCATTTTCAGTGGTTTCACCTGCACGATTCATGCCAGGAAGAAACAGAGAGGGCCTGCTGGGGCTCTTCTAAAAGGACAATCATTATTCTGCTACTTCCCAGTTACTCATAATTGTTGAGCTCCTACTGCGTCCTGGGCAGTGCCACCACGCACTCACCTACGTTTTCTATCATCCATTCTACCGTCCTTTGGAGAGATTTTCTATGTTTGCAGCCTTTTCTTTGTGAAGATTAAGGATGGTACCAAGGTGGGTCAGGCTGTTGGGAAATTTTCCAAAGCAAGCAGCCAGCCTTCTGAGAACAATGACGGAGCCATGCCTGAAGAGAGAGGCAGGCCCATGTGTCCTGCAGAATTCTCTTTATGTTAGTGTGATCTGGCCCTTGAGCACGAGGCAGGGCGCTGGTTTGATTCCATAGCAGGTTAGAGAGGGTCGTGCCGTGCTCGGAGGCAGAAGATAAACAATTGTCAATAAGAAACGGTGTAACTACGTAATGCAGGTTGGCACGGGGCAGGAATGACAGACTGTGGAGTCCCAGGCAGAAGATGATAAAGGAGGGTAGAGGGGAAGCTGCCTGGCGGGTCACACCGGGCACCGAATGTCACTGGATAGAGATTTGGGAGCCCTGATCACACTGGAACCACCAGTCAAAGCTTCCCAGGGACTGACTGACCAACTATCTGCTGCCCAGCACTCTTCAGACGATAATGCTGATGGAACGCTCCACCGAACGTGCAGGCATGGCCCCCAACATCGCCAGGTGCCACTGCAAAGGAATCCAAATCAACCAGACTCCCGTGGCATTCTGGTGCTGAGCACAAAACTGCTTCTTCCTTCCATGCCCTCCACTTACAACTTGTTGCTTACCCTTCCCTCTTGCCCTCCTTCCTGTTCAGGTCCTTCTCCTCACGGTATAGCTCAAGCCCCATCTACCCTCAAAAGCCTGTCCTGACCGCCTGAGTCCCGAGGGCCTCTCTTGCCCATGACCTGCTCACACTTATTTCTGACTCACTGCTTGATTTACTATTATTTAACTTGTTAATGTTCACCACCCAAGTAAGGTGGAAGTTGCTAGAAAGCTAAAGTAATGCTCTATCTCCATGTTCTCCATGATGCCTTGCACAAAGCAGGGTGCCACGCTCTTAAATGAATTTAACTCTCGAGAGAGTAGCGGAACGTTGGCAGCATAAGGGCAACTCAAAGACCAGACCCCAGTACGTGACAGTGACTGAGATCCTAAACTCCCTACACAAGCATTTTCCACTCATGCAAAACCCAACGCCAAGGCAAAAGAAGGGAAAGCAGTTACGTAAAGAGAAACAAACAACAAACGAAAGTCCCCTGATGTAATTACCTCCTCATGCAATTCAACCACACAAAGACGAGGACTTAAAGCTATTGCAGGACTTCTAGGGGCCTTTGTCCCATAACTATTTATACATATGTGTGAAGATACACATACGAGGATGTTTGCAGCAGCTTGAAATAGCGAGGCCGCAGAAACAAGTAAGTGTCCCTCAAGAGGGCAACGTTGAAATGACGGATGGAATGGTTATAATGTGGATTATTAAGCAGCCATTAAAAAGAATGAGGTAACTTATATATACACTGACTTGGAAATACTCTAAGATGTACTGGCAAGAAAGCAAATTACATAACAAGGCATAGACAATTTAATTAAATATTTATTGAGTGCCAAGGTATCAGACACTGTCGTAGATGCTGGGGAAATAGAAAGACAGATGGAAAAAACCTTTTGCCTTTATGGACCCTTGGAGAGAAATAAACATTATATATAAGCAATTTAGAATATTGGAAGGCGATAAGTGCCATAAAGAAAAAGCAAGCAAAGGAAGGGGATGGAAGGTAAGAGGTGAGAGCTTCAGTTTTTAAAAGGGTAGTCAGAGTAGCCCTCACAGAGGAGGTGATCACACGTGTGTGTAGGAGAGCATGGGCGTATGGGGTGGGGGGGGGGGTGTGGGCAGCTTCTAAGATGGTTCCTAATGGTCCTCCTGGTACCTATGCCCTCATGTCATTCCTTCCCATTGAGTGTGTGCTGAATGTAGGAATCTGTTCTCATGAACACAGAATGTCAAAAGTGATGGGATGTCATTTTTGAGATGAGGTTACAAAAGGCTGTGACTTCTGTTTTGGGCATCCTTGTTCACATTCTTGCTTGTCTGCTCTGAAGGAAGCCGGCTTCCGTAGTGTGAGCTGCCCTAAGGAGACACCCACGTGGCAAAGAACTGATGTCTCCAGCCAACATCCAGCAAGGACCTGGGGTTCCAACAGCCACATGAGCGAGCTTGGAAGAGATCTTCTTCCAGTCAAGCCTTCCTATGAGACCAGAGCCCCAGCTTGCCTACAAGCTCATGAGAGACTCTAAGCAAGAAGCACTTAGCCAAGCTGCAACTGGAAAGAGACTCTGAGATACTATTGGTTGTTTTAAGCCTCTAGGTTCCAGAATAACTTGTTATGCAGCAATAGATACCTAACACAGAGTGAGCGAGCGAGTTTAGGTATCCATGCAGCAAACATACCCAAAAACACCCCTGGAAGGACCCATAGCAGTTAAGTCTTGGGATGGAAGTAGAAAGGGACCATAAAAAGTCTTTAATATCTTTTATAGAAGTTTTAAGTCTTATTGGAATCTTTTAGAGTGAGAATGACTTACATATTACTTGTTTTTGTTTGTTTGTTTCCTTCTAAAAATACAAACAAAATTTGAAGTTATGACAAGGAGCCAAGTTGCTAGAAAAATAATAAAGGATCGACATTTTCAGAAATGAGGAGAATAAAAATCACTGTTGTGTGTGTTTAGTGTTTTACAAATGGCCAAAACACTTAAAAAAGAAGAGAAGAGAAGAGAAGAGAAGAGAAGAGAAGAGAAGAGAAGAGAAGAGAAGAGAAGAGAAGAGAGAAGAGGAAGGAGGGAAGGAAGGGAAGATTCTTCCTTTCTCTGGTCTTTCTGGCTCCCCACAGCCACTCCCCAAAGTACGCCACAAAGGTGGCTCAGTTCACCATTTTCATTGCACTTCCCAGAAGGCAGGAGGGCAGCTGAGATTAGAAGCAAGCCCAGGGTCACCAAGCCAGAGTGACTCCTGCAACTGCTCAGCCAGGAGATAATAGAACCAGGACCGAAACAGCCTCCAAGACTCTAACCCTGTGATCTCGATGGGCCACAACTCCCCTAGGTCATTTGTCCCCAAACAAATTGACCCATTCTTCATCACTTCTTGGAGAGTAAGTGATACTCTGGCTCCTTAGCCCATGAAAGCAGCCTCAGAGCAGGGCGGTTATTAAGATGGGATCTCGGAGAAAGGCAGGGAGCCCGGAGGATTCTTTGGGAATCTCCCAGCCAGACTTTCCCCCAGGGTACCGTCACCCCTGCCTGGGGACAGAGATGCAATCAGAATGGACATGCAGGCACAGGGGGCCCACCTCACATGGGGATGACAAAACGCCAGCGCTTCTGCAGGTCCCTGCAGGGCACACTGTGAGCAGTGTAGACGGATCTGGCTTTCTGCTGCCTTGCTCCTCAGTGCCCGATGACTTCAGGGCAGCTGTGCTGGAAGATGTGAGTGTGGGGGATCGTGGGCAGAAGAGAAATGGAAGGCAGGCTACGAGGAAGGTGAGAATGTGTATCTTCTTCAGAGACGAAAAGAAAAATCATAAGGTATTAGGTGTCTTTCCCTCCAGGGGGACTGAGTCCATGTGTCAATGGAAAAATAAAACACAGGTGCAAAAGGGGCTGGAGAGGTTCATGGTGCAGGTGAGGTCACATTGGGGAAGCTGAGCAGTTAAAATAAAGTGAAGAATTGGGGCACCTGGGTGGCTCAGTCAGTTAAGCGTGTGACTTTGGCTCAGGTCATGATCTCGCAGTTCATGAGTTCGAGCCCCACGTTGGGCTCTGTGCTGACAGTTCAGAGCCTGGAGCCTGCCTCAGATTCTGTGCCTCCCACTTTCTCTGCCCCTCCCCCACTCATGCTCTGTCTCTCTCTGTCTCTCAAAAATTGATAAACATTTAAAAGTAAAGTGAAGAACAAGGATTCACATGCCTCAGGGGCTTAGTGATGCTGGCCTCTGAATGTCTGAAGCCAGTTTCTGGTCTAACAGTGGTTGGGGTGCTCAGGCAGACCCATGAATGAATCCGGAGAGAGACGCAAACTCTACGGGCACTTGAGTCCTAAGAAAAAAGGGATGAAATGTTTTGTCTGCGTACTTAGTGCTGGTGTTTTTCTACCCTTTACTAAGGAGCTCGGTTACCCAACAAGTGTTGGTGAGTGTCCTCCTTAGGGTCCAGTGCCTCCGGGCCGTGGGCGGGGAGGGGGCAGCCCAGAGGACAGAGGTGGGTCCCTGTGGGTCCCTGCCTGTATCCTCCTCGTGCACTCCAGTTCTCCATCCCCCACCAGTAAAACAGGGTGGTTATGTTCCCTCTACCCGGCCGACAGAGGGACGGTCTTTAGGGGAATACACACACAACCCATGAACCCACAGGGCTCAGGCAATTTAAGGCTGAAGGGAGACAACCAAGACAGCCCCGTGGGTCCTTCCCTGTAGACCCAAGCTCTCAAGAAAACGGTTTCACTGAAAATTCGTGACCCTATTCACAGGAGGGGGACAACAAAGCTGAAGGCATGGGCCAGGGGACCAGGGCCCCAGCCTAGGGGACCAAGCCAGCATGATCCAGCGAAGGTGGGAACCTGATGGAGGCTTCCAGAGCAGGAGAGGGCATGGAGCAGAGATCGGAGGCAGGTGGGGTAAGCTCTGGCCCCACAGGAACGTGCTCTAGGCCCCTGGGCAGGTCTCTAATTCCTGGTTTCTTTCTTTTTTTTTTTTTTTTTTTTAGCAATCATAGCAGCAGAACCAGACTCAGACCCAGGCAAGAGGGGCCCCTGCTCTGAATCCTGCTGGCCTCTTCAGACCATTACCCTCCCTACAGGGTAAGGGGTCCACAGGAGCAAAAAGACATGAGGTTGAGAAAGGATCAAAAGGGAGAAGTAAACACAGGAGATCTGGAGCAAGGAAAGCATTCTGTAGATACCATGGGGGTGGATTCAGGTCACTGTACATTTGTCAAGACCCAAAGAATGTCCAACTCTAAGAGTGAATCCTAATGAAAGCTAGGGACACTGGGTCCCCAGGGTCCTACTGTGGCAATGGAGGCTCAGCCATTGTAACAAACGTACCACTGGTGGGGGGCACATTGATGGTGGGGAGGCTGTGTGTATGTGGGTGCAGGGGGTATATGGGAAGTCTCTGTACATTTCTCTCACTTTTGCTATAGACTTAAAGTTGCTCTAAAAATAGTCTGTTAATTAAGGGTGGGGGAGAGGTAGCCAGGATAGGGAAGGAGTAAGAGGGAGTGACCACACCACGGTAACAGGGGAACAGGAGAGGGGAGACCTGTGAACGTGTGCTGGGGACCCTATATTCTGACAGCCTTGGCCTTGAAGTCTGTGTGGCCTGCCTCCCATCCGCTGCTCTGGGCTCCTGGGAACAGGTATCCTTGCTGTAGGTAGCCTCACTTGTCCCCTTCCTCTGCTTGAGCTGGCATGAGAGCGTTTCCTGCCAAAACAGCTGAATACACGTCTCTGAGTCCTGCCTTCTTCTAGGGTCATCCAGGGACCCTACAGCCCTGGCAGTGACATCTGGGTGCCTGGGAGGCTTTCTTAAGATGTCAATATTTATGAGATGATGGTATTTTCATTTAGATTCCCCACATTGATCAGTCAGTAATATATTTACTGAAACCCAGACATGGCCTTATCAGAGTGGCATCCAAAGCAGCTCTGTGCTTCCCGGCAACCCCACTCAACAGTCCCTAAAAGCATCACTCCTCTGCCAACAACACTCGAGAGTCCTGCTCCACTCACTCCCTCCTCTTCCACTGTTTTGATGTCACTTAGTGTCAAGAAGGATTTCGGGCAGGCCCTGCTTCTTTGTCTCAGGGTCGTGTGCGGGAATGCTGGTCTGAAAGTCTGGAGAGCTCACCCAGGACAGATGTGTGGACAGCCAGAACTTCCTCCTGCCCCTAATCAGGGTGCCCTCGGTCTCCAGCATAGCTGCTTCCAACATGCACCACCTCTCACACCCTCCACCCACTCCTTACCTCGACTTCGAAAGGGATCTCCTCGTTCAGAAGACAAGGGGACTCTCGCGCAATGCCCTCAACAGAGTCAGAACTTAAAGGGTCACCTTGTGTCCTCACCTCCTACCCCTGACACAGGAAACACATCCGCACCTGTGCCTGGCCTCGAGGCTTCCTGTCCACCTGGCAGGAGGGGTGTCCATCTTTCTCCCCAAGGCCCACTCCTCTCCCTCCCAGCTCACTAATCTCTCCTATTCTCACGGTCTTTTCCCTCATTACCTTTTTTTTAAAACATTCTGAAAATACTTCATCTACAGCCTCCACACTTGGCCTTCAATCCCACCAAGACACCTCCTGTCAGGAGGTCACTAGAGGCCTCCTGAGAGTTAAATCCAACTCCATGTTCTACTTCTTACCTTGAATGACCTCTTGGAAACATCTGGCGCCACTTATCACTTCCTTTGAACATTTTTAAATACTCTCTCCCTCTTTGTCTTCCGCGATGCCTTTCCTCAAGACCTTTCCTCCTACCTTTGAAGTCCCACCATAGCCTCTGCAGGCTCATCCTCGAATGCTGGTAACCTTCCTCCCCCAAACCTCAGGGTGTTACCCTCTCTCTCGACGCTCAGGTTCTTCCAGGGATGAACTTTATAGCTTTAAGTACTACCTACTATACCTTTAACTACTACATTGACAAATCCCAAGTCTGGATGCTCACCATAGCCTTCACCCCAAATTTCAATGAGAACGCCCAAAAGTTAGCTCTGGTAGATTTCACACAGTCACCTCAAAGGTAATATGTCCTCAACTCAACTCCACCATCTTTGCCTCTAGCCTGATCTCCTCTCCTATTTCCTCTCAGTGAATGGTGTCACTGCCCTCCCAGTTGGATCTGGTCACACATCCAATAAATCACTCCTCAGTATCTCTTAAGTTACTCTCCTTCTCTTTATTCCCTCTACACCTATAAACTTTGTTTCCAGTCCTCATAATTTCTCATTGGGATCCTTTAATGACTGGCCTGTTCATGGCCTCCAGTTTCCTTTTTATCCTTTACCTTTAATTTTTCCGTAGTGGGAATTTATTAATAATATATTCAGTACAAATCCCAACAGTTCATGAATGTCCAATGCTGCATGCCAACTGGACCAGCCCATGAAACTAAGCACTCCATTCAGATCCCCAGAGCATGTTCCCTCCTCCCCACATTATTATGTATTGTTACCCATCTCATCCGAACAGAAGACAATTCATGAGCAGGACAACAGGAAACAGAGGAAGGAAGTCGAGGCTCAAGAGTCAAGGTTCAAACCTTATTTTTACTCATAATCAGTGTGGCATGAGCAAGTTACTTAGTTGCTGAGCCTCAGGGTCATAGGAATAATATCACCTATGGAACAGACCTATGAAGGATCAATAAGACGTCTTAGGTGATAGGGTCCTAACATGGCTCCTCCCAAGAGTAAGCTCGGAACCATGGATCGTGACAAGGTATTACTTCTTTCGGGTCCTCTCTCCAGAAATATTTCTTTCTCCTCTGCTCCAACCTATCTTTTCCTTAAATTATTTCTACACTTTTATGGACTCATCGTGTTGCTCTGCCTTGTTCATGGTCCTGATGGAAGAAGCACACCTCCCCCCTCCACATCCGCTCTGTGGAGTTTCTTTGGCCGCCATCTGCATGGCGATTGTTTAACAAATTCACAAGTAACTAATAAGAGCCAAATAAGGGTTTGGGCTCAGTCCTCTGGCCAGACCTGGAACTTACTGGGGAACAAAGATTTTTCAAAAAGGAGACCAAGGGGACACGCGAGTACGGAAGGGTGAGGGTAGGGCATGGGGCGCCTTACCTTTGCACTGCAAACCCTGCCGTAAGAGGCCCCAGAGCAAGGACCCACAGTGGTCGCAGAAGGTGGGGACCTTGTAGTTGTGGATACCAAACTTGTGGGGCATGTTGACGCTGAACCGCTGGGAGCCCACCTGCAGGGACGGCAAAACACAGGGTCACTGCCAAGCTCATTCACAGCCCGGCGTGCTTAGTGCTGGAGCTCCCAGAAGGCATGACCGCTGAAGGGGGCCAGGTCCGAGCGGGGCTCTGGAAGCTTCCCTGACAAACGAGGTGAAGAGAACCTCCCTGGACCTCTGCTCCTGATGCCTGTAACTCATTCTCAACCTATCGGTTTGACCTTGCGAGGGCAGGCCTGCTCCCCTGTGTGGTCCCTCCAGGACCGCAGGCTTCAAACTCTCACGGTGCACAGCACCCACTTCGTACCTCATGTTTTGGCTTTTGAGGAGATGTCGCCGTGTGCTTTTCAATGCCGCTTTGGGCATGGAAGCTGCACCTGGGCAGTCTTTCAGCAGCTTGATGGTGCGCGGATTCCATAAACACCCTGAAAACCCAGCACAGCTGTGGAGACTGTCGGCCATCCATTGGGACAATCACTGTGGTACGGAATGCTAATGCAGAGTCGTGACCACTACGGGCACTAAGCTACCAGTGCTGGCCACAGGCCAGGCACTACCATCACAGTGAAGCCTCACCAGCACCTACGGGCTAGATGCCATCATTAGCCTGAGTTTACAGACGGGGAAGTTAAGGCAGCATGAGATTAAGAAGCATGCCTGGAAGCTGAGGAGTGGCAGAGCCAGGATTTGATGCCCACAAGTGTGAATTCAGAGCCCAGGCCTTTTAACTACTCTGTTGCCACTTACCCGTTACTGAAAAGGGGTAAAGACAAGGTGGCAAGACGGATGGGGAAGGACTGGAGGATGAGTCGGGGAACCTGATCTGCAGGCCTGGGTCCGCCACCAACCAGCCGTGAGGTCTTGGACAAGTTCCGTGACTTCACGGGGCTGCAGATTCCTTACCTGGGCAAATAAGGACAGCACCCCCTATCCCACCTAATGTCACAGGGCTGTGGGGTGGACAAGACACACGGAAATGAGGGGTTATCAGCATGGTCCACCATTTTGGGTCTCCTGTGCCCCTCCGTGGAGCCACTCTCCACCTATGTCCCTAGCGAAGCAGCCACATGAACCAGGTCCCCCTCAAAACGGGCAGGGACCAACACCTGAGACCCCATGGACTGGGAAGAAAGTCGCTCTTGTTACATTGGGAATCAGGGGGTACAAAGCAGGCCGCAAAGAAGCTGTCCTTGGCTCGCTGCGGACTGGTGAATGAAAGGCCCCCATGGGAGGGGGAGCATCAAACGGGGGAAAGCGAGACACAGACATGACAAAGGTGTGGATGCAGACTTGAGCACAAATGTGGAGGCGTGCCTGTGCACACGCACACGCACTCAGGGTCACTCGCCTTCGCAGCAAGGCACAGAAAGTCTGATTCTTCCAGTGGGCCAGAATTTTACTGACCCCAGCTAGAGACGCATGGGCTATCAATTAGGGTCTTGCCCCAGTACAAGATCCCCTGATTTACTGAAAACAATTGCGCCCACCCCTCCTTAGATGCATAGCTTAGGTGTATGTATTAGTGAATATAGTCACCTCACCTCTATGTGTGCCTGCCCACCCCGAAGGATGTACATCATTGTACCCACCCTCTTCCTGCAAATGCTGAAGATGTGGTGGACCTACGTGGAGAACAGGGTCGTGGGTCCCAGGACGAGCCTCACAGGGATATGGGTGACAGACAAAGGTTATCCAGGAACTAGGAAGTTCAGGGAGGGGTGGGGAGAGCTGTGTGACTCTCAGCTGGGCTCCCTAAGGACCGGAAGGTGTCGGAGAATGGTGGGAGGTGGGTGGGGCACGTGCAAGAGCCACAGAATCAGAGAGGCTGCGAAACGGGCATGAGAGCGCACGCATCAGGGCCCAGCTGTGCACACACCACTCTACCAAGGAAGACCAGAAACGGGCGAGCGAAACCAACCCGGAGCTCATGGGGAGGAAGAAAAGAGCAGAAAGACAAAACTAGAAGGTTAAAAAGTGAAGGAGGGAAGGTAACACGAAGGAGAGCTTTCCTTGGTCACCACGCTCAGAAGTGCGGGGAGAGGGGTGTCAGGAGTGCTAACCCCCGGATGCAAAACAGGGAGAGAACGCCAGCTGGGTGCTCACGGTGTCCAAGTTCCAAAGCATCTGATCAGAGGAAGACCCTAGACATTTGGTGTTTAAAGCTACGTGTGTGCACGTGTGTATGCACATGCAGGCAGTTATGGGGGGAAAAATGAGCTCGAAGGATGCTCCCCAGCAGTGCTATATTGGGCAGAGGGCATGTCGGTCGCCCAGGTATGCTGCAGTACACCAGTGCTAAGGGAGACCGGTCCTGGGAGCAGCGGCCCACAGCCCCCGTCCTCAAGCCTTGACAACTTATCTCCCTTGGGAGACACGCCGAGTGTGGGAACACACCTCACCGGTGACTTCGATTCACTGCCAATATGCCAGGAAAGACAGAAGAACTCGGTCACAGACTAAGCTGCTGTGGGTATGTCAAATCTCAACCCTCTAACCCTCATGGCGAGGGCTCATGTGAGACTTTTTCTCTCCAAGGAGACAGGAAAAAGCTGGAGAAATATCCAGGGGCTCTCAGTGGATGAAACCTGTGAGATCCTGGAGGGCAGGAGTTGTGTGTTCCTCCTGGTTCTGAGGAACATGTACAGTAGCTGGTATACAGGCAGTGCTCAGAGGACTGTCCGGAGGAAGGAACAGAGATGGACAGCGAGCCAGCCAAGTATCTCTCATTTACCAGAAGAGTAACAAGGGTGACAATCTATTCGGGTTATGATCCTGGTGCCGGAGCCAGGAGGCCCAGGTAGGGACGACCTGCAGTTTCCACCATGACAGTAAAGCTCCTGCAAACAACTTCAGTGCCCTGGACTGCCTGCCCCTTGGGGACATGGAAGGTTCTACCCTGGGCTGCCTGCCCCTCGGGGACATGGAAGATTTCACCCAAGCTTCGTCCCTTGCTGCTCTCTGGAGACCGCGTGAAAGCAAAGGGAAATGAAAGATAGGAGATGCTTCAGATGCAAGGATGCCATTTGGTTGAATTATTTAAGGAGTAGAAGGTCCTGTAAGTCATTCCTTTTGGAAGACACATTAAAAATCCACTTGATTATGAAGCCACCTAGGGTCTCTCTGACCCCCAATTCTAATGTCCTATGATTATAACTGTATTTATTTCACCAAGAATTAAAAGCATGCCTTTGAAATCAACTGTTGTGAACACAGATAACATCCAAACTCTCAGTCACGCTCTTCTCCCACTTGCTTAGTTAGGAGGACTCTACCTTCACTGTTGAATCACCTTGCTTCCTTACCCCTAGCGACCTTCCCTAATAACCAATCCAATACTAGTTGGTAAGGATAAGAGACAATGAAGTCTGGCGGTCAAGGGCTCAGACTCTTCTAGAACAGACCATCTGGGTTTGAATGGGGCTCTTTCACATAGCAGCTGTGTGATCTGGGGCAAATTAATTTGACCCCTCTGTGCTTCTACTCTCTTTGTTGCAAAATGAAGATGGTAAGTGCATTGATCTCATTAAAACTGTTATGAGATTAAATAATATTCGATGAAGTACTGAAATCGGGACATGGGAAGTACCCAGTGAATGTTGGCTCTTATTATTACTGTGGCTATTTCCACCTCCTTAGTGTTTCTTGGGTCTGCTGCTTCTACTCCGTTCCCCCATCACCTCATAAAGAAAGGTTCTTGCTTGTGCATTGTCTCACACTGTTTATAAACAGTGTGGAGCTACTGACATGTCAGCTAGCTACTTTTCCGTTCCAATGAGATAATGGCATAAACCAATTCACATTTTCCTCACAGGCTTTAGCTCTGGGGTCACACGGCTCTTGGCACAACATCCAGAGACGCGAACCTGACTCTGAGCCACGCTCATTCTGCAGAGTGTGCCTCACGCTGGAAGGCTGTAGACAACTGCTTTAATTTTGATCAAACACAAGGAAGAAAGCAAGGAGAGCTCAGAGAGACAAGGATTTTCTTAGGGAACCTGGAGGAGGCAGGGGAGGGTGGGAGTGGCAGAGAAGAAAGCCCAGAATTTCAATGTTAGAAATAGTTACCTCGTCGGGAGTTTCCTGTTTCTTTAATCCCGCACACTTCGTAATTATGAGCTCATGGCATCGCTTGTGGACCACGCAAGTGCAAACTGCAAACAGCAAAAAACGGAAGGCTGAGCAACAAGTGGGGGGTAGGGAGGTGCCCAACCCAAGATTCAGCTCTGAGCAGAGGGCTGAGGGGAGCCACGCCCCTTCTGTCATCAAGTCTTAAAGTAATATCCTGGCTGAAGCCCTTCATGCTTCGTCATTTCAAAGCACTTTGCCATCAGAGCCATTAGGGTTTCCTAAATGTTCTGGAGAAGAATGCACCACTCACACCCAGAGGGCGTCAGCACTTTTCTCTAGTTCCAGAAGTACCGATCAATTTCCCTGCTTCTTTACGCCAAGGTCAGGGAACAGTTTCCCTTCCGTGAAGCAGGTCTATTAAAGGTACTGCAGCAGCCTTGTGGTCCACTCTGGAACGTCAATGTTGCGATAGCAAACACTGCAGCAGGGGAATGGATGTCTTGTGGCACAGGAGTTCCTAAGCTTTTTGATCTGGCTGTGCCCTTACGTGCCGAACATTTTTGTTTAATTTCATAGCGGCCTGTAGCTGTGTCATCAGTGTCATGGGGCAGTGTGGTGGAAGAGGTAAGCAACTGTTTGTACACGTGATATCCTAAGGACATGGGAAGGTCCAAAAGAACCTATCCAAGTTCCCCAGGGGTGAGACCCAACTTAACCAGTGGCTGACATGACCACAAGCGCATATCCACCCTCCAGTCCTGGACAACCTGACCTAGCATTTTTGCCAAAGAACCAGAAATAAACAATCTGCAGTAACTTCAAGTGAGTCTTAAATGCTTACGAGCTAAAGATTCCACAGTAGACACTAAAAAAAGAGAATCAGCAAGGGCCATTGGGTGATAGGAGTGAAACGAGGTGAGGGAACTTCTCCAGGGAGCGAGAGAAGGAGGGAGCAGACAGGAGACACAAAGCCCAGCTCCTTGTAGAGTGGGGCCTCCAAAGGGCACTATTGTGTCTCACCAGGAAAGATGCTAAGACCCCTAGGACACCTGGAGACGGGTGGCACCCCCAGGTACTCTGCTCTCATATGTGAATGCAGGAGCCAGGGCCAGGCAGGGACAAAGAAGAGCAGGGTCTTGCTTCTCAGAGAGGGACCATAAGCAGGCAAACAGTATGGAGCCTTCAAATGTTGTCAAACCCAGCACACGCTTCCCGTGTCACTGATCCCGATAGGCCTGTGGGCCCCCAAGGATTTAGTTCATACAATGTCTCTTACCTTGACACTGGTATCCCTGCTTTCCTATGACACCCCTGAAAAGAAGAATACAACCTTTTAATAAAATTTAGCAGGTCAAAAACCATACAAAGCCACCCCATTCTGGCCACCACCCACAATGCACTGAGTACACGGGAGGACCAGCTAGTGGTTTCACGCCCACTTGCAGGGTGCTTTAAAATTGGCATCAGAGGGTAGACCCAGTGCTTGGGATGAATATAGAGTTTGGTCAGTATCAGGTCTTGGCTCCCTAGACAAACAGCCATTCCAGTGGGGCCATTAGTGTTCTGGAAAGCCACAAAGACTCTGTCTGCTCAAGGCAGGCCTTGATTAGTCAAACGTGCTGTTCCTTGTGGGTAATCATGTAGGCAGGCTGCAGCTTATAGATACATTTCCTGGGCATTCCAGAAGCAGTCAAGAGTTCCAGGTCAGCCTGTGGCCAGGACTAGGGGTTCAGTGTACTCTGTGGTGAAGGCCAATGTTAGAGGTTCCCTCCATGGCAGGCGTAGGGTTCCCTGGAGCAGGGTTTGGGTCAGCATGGATGGACAAGATGGACCATCTGGACCAATGGACACAGAACAATCCAACCAACCTGGCCTGGGCCCTGTCCTCAGTGAACCACCACCAAATGGCCAGGGGGCAATCTGCAATTCCCAGCCCAGCAAGAGCAGCCAGACGCCACTTGGGGGCAGTGCCTCAGGAAGCCTAGAGCCCCGTGGAGCTCACCATGGGCTCAGAGGAGAGCTGAATCCATAAATCTCAGCACTCACAGCCTACTCCCTCCAAACACACAACTTATGACCGAAATACAGAAAATGGAGGTCAGAGGGCAGAAGCAGCCTTGGGGGTGAAATGTATCTGTGGGTGGGAGTGGGGTGTTATTTCTGCTTCCATCGAGTCGAGTTTGCTCTGATCTGCACTGCCTCAGATGCCCATGCCAACCTCGGTGGCTAGTCCTGGAAAACCACAAGGACAAGACAAGCCACTCCTGGACACCTTGGGAATCCGGGGGGTCCTCAGAGTCCAATTCAAACATTCCCTGGCATGATCCATGCTGCAGACTGGCCTCACTCTTTCTCCGCCACACAGGATCCAAGTATACTGGCAAACTTCAAGAGCTCAGAGAGGTTGCCAGAAAGGCTGGTGGGATGTCAGAAAAAGCTTTCCGTCGGGCCTCTGACACTTCATACCTGGGGGATGCCAGACTAGTCTTGTTTTCATTTCTGAGCCTCGGCACTGTTGTTAATGAACTGGGTTTGATAATACAAAGCTTGTAGGACACTGGGAAGATTGAATTAGACATTTTCAGTGCCTAAGAGAAAGGCTGGCACATGGTAGGTATTCCTTAAAATCCCCCCAATACCCAAGCAAGTGCCCCTTATCCTTCTCCACTTCCTCAAAAGGCCTACAACCTGTCTCTGCCTACCAAATCCCAGTCATCATGAAAAAAGAAATGCCACCTCCTCTAGGAAGCCTTCCCTGAGCACTCCAGCCAATGCTCTTCTCTCACTCCTCTGAAATCTGGCCACCCTGGTAGCACCACTGTTAGAACAGTTATTAACAACTGCTTGGAATTACAGGTATTGGCAATCAAGTATTTTTTAGGCTTTATAATGGAAAAACTCAGATGTATACAAAAATAAAGAGATAAATGTAACGGGTCTATCACCCACCTCCAACAATGATCAACACGTGGCCAGTATTATGTCCTTTACCCCAAGCCCCTGTCCTCTCCTTCCAGATCATTTTTAAACAAATCCCAGACACATGATTTGTAAATAATTAAGCTTGTGTCTCTAAAAGAGAAGGATTCTTAAAAAAAAAAAACATCACAATATACCATTACTAGTTATAAACTTTTAACTCCTTAAATGTGATATGTGATATGATTCTAAGTATTAAGTCACCAGGAACCATGGTTTGTTCTTCCCATTTATCTCCCCTTCCCAAGCACTAAACATTCATTTAGCCTTCCAGAAAAGTCTTCTCCAATCAAATAGAGGACATAAAGCACATCAGCGCTTTAAAAATAAAGTTTCTATTCTCCGACACCGCTTCCCCGACTCCTTGCCTCGGAGAAGGCATAGCTAGAAGTTCCCGGGAGAGAGGGCCTTACCAGATAAAATCTCTGCAGTGAGAGCAGTAGGTGGGCTGCCGAAGGTAGGTGGCCATGAACTTGTGGCCGTTGACCTGGTGGACCCTGCGCCTGACGGCCCCCTGACGCTTCCTGGGCCGCATGCGCTCCCTGAACACTCGCTCTTCATTGTCTTTAGGGGCTGGGGAAGGACAAGAGCAGAGAAGAAAACACAATCTGGGTTAGCACACTTCACAAGAGACCGCCCACCCCACTCTCGGTGCCTGGAGTGGGAGAGGCGTGGGGGCAGCATTCACCGGCTGAGGGGCTCCGGGGTCTGAGCCTCACTGCCCAGCCCCAGCAAGGGAGCACCACTCAGGGCAGGAAGGCCCAAAGTGTGCCTTTCCCTGCACCAGTGGCACCCTCCAAATCCATCCCAATCCCAGTCCTGCCCTGGTCCTGTGGCTGCTCCATCCCCCGGCTGCAAGGGTGTGGGAACCCAAAGGCTCAAGGTGCACACTTTATTGCAGCTTCTTGCAGTGTGACCTTAGACAGTGGCGTTTCCCTGCCTGGAGCCTCTGAAGGCCTGGCCCTCTGTAAATGGGAATAACAGTGCTGAAAACACAGGGTGCTGTGGAGTCGGTGGTGTGAGCCCTCTGCACCCAGCTGCCTGGCCCAGAGAAGCAGCCACCAAATCTGACTTTTCTTCCTTCCCCTCTTCCAGCCTAGGACAACCAGGAGCCTTTTCCCGAAGGTCAAAAGGAAAGGGAAATATAACACTGTAAGAGGGGTTTTCCAGAAGGCTCAAGACCCACCACCGTGGACTTGAAGACCTCACTGGAGACAAAAGGACTGTCCCCATTTCTTCCTTCCTTCCACAGGAGAGGTCGCTGCAAACCTAAGTAAGTCCTGCAAGGGGGCTAATAAATGACAACAACAATAACAGTGATTGTTATGGACTGAATGCTTATGTCTCCCCCCTCCCCAACTCACATGCTGATGCTCTACCTGCCAATGAGACGCGTTCATGATGGTGGGATTCCCAGGATGGGGTTAGTGCCCTTAGAAGAGGAAGAGATGTGAGCTCTCTATTTTATGAAGACACAGCAAGAAGGTGGGTGTCTACAAGGTGGGAAGAGGGCCCTCACCTGACCATGCTGGCACCTTGATCTCAGACTCACAGCCTCCAAAACTATGAGAAATACATTTCCACTGTCGAAACCACCCCGTCTACGGCATTTTGTCATGGGAGCCCAGCAGATTACTACAATGATAATAATGGCTAATGCTCACAGAGGGCTTACTCTGGTGGCAGGTGCTCACTGAATCCTTACAACCACCCTTTCTTGAAGGATACTGATAGCATCCCCCCTTCATAGGCGTGCCAACTGAGGAATAGAGAGTTCACGTCTCCTGTTCTCGCGAACACAGCTACCAAGTGGTGGAGCCCAGGTTCTAACCCAGACAGCGGGGAGAAGCCACCGTTCCACTGTCCACACATTGCTTTCCCAACAGCAAAGCCTCAAAGCTCTCATAACACAAGGGCTGAGTTGCCTTTAGCTTCTCCGAGGGTAGGGAAGGTAGGCTCTACTCTCCTGCCTGGTTCCCAGTACTACTGCAGGCCCTGGAAGGTCGCCTACATGGCACTGAAAAAGCTCCATGCTCCCAAAAGTCCCCCCACACTCAATATGCCACCGTGGCAGGACCGTTACTGGGGAGAAGAAACACGACTCCTCCCAGACCCCTTTGAAAATAAGGTTCTTTGCAATGGAGGGCACCCGTGTGAGCCAAACAGCTGCTGACTCCAAGGGCAGCTGTGGGGTCAAGGCAGAGAGGGTAGGGGTGGAGGGACGTAAAACTGGAGGGAAAGGCAAGACAGAAGCACATGCCCAGTGTGGGCTTTTAGAGGGAAGCAGCCTCCAAGCAGACAGGCAGAGCTGCTGATCCCCAGCACAGACCCTGAGACCCCGATGGGGGTCTGCCTGCGGACCCCCCCACTTCCTGGCCCCCAGCCTGCCTGGGTCCCCTTTCTAACTGGTGCTTATTATTTCAAAAAGTCTCTGACACAGAAAGATATGGAATATGGAAAGCCCACCTCCTACCCTGCCACAGCCTAGGGACCAAGACCCAGGTGACCAAATTCTTATGGGGACATCCCAGCTGTTTTATTTTATTTTTTAAATTTACTTTTCCAGTTCTTTTTTAACACAGAGACATGCACACACACACACACACACACACATACACACACACCAAGAAATCTGGCAACCATCACCCAATTGTGCAATGATAGGTGACTTCCATTTCTGCTTCCTACTTTTCACTGCATTCAGAATATTCTACCATTTTTATAAGGAGGAAAAAAAAAACCATGGTTAATAAAAAAAAAAAAAAAAAAGAAAAAGAAAAAAGAATCTATGCAGCCCTTACTTGCTACAAACCTCATCTACAAAAATCCAGACGCCAATTTCCAGGCCTGGGCAGCTGAGGCCAGAGGATGGAAATTCTCTGCAAAAGGCAACCTCTAACTGCCTTCACTGGATTCCCCATGGGACACATTGAAATAGTAAGTTGGCCTCCTATTGCATTTAAGGTGCAATTTGATTTGCAAATCCCTCAAGCTTACTAGTCATTTTGACCCTGGAACGTTGTGTTTCCAGTGAAACTCATGATGAGTCCAATCTAGTTTCCTCAAGGGAGTCCTGCTGGAACGGGGGTTACAGGTATCCCTGAAGGCCTCATTTCTCAACTTTTTACAGAAATGACCAGGGACCAAATCAAACTTCTAGACTCTGTTTCCAATGATTTGATACGTTAACACAGCATCCCATTAATTTAACCCCACCGATTTTTAAAGATCTCTTGGAGGGGTGCACTCACACCTGGAGAGAAGCTGTTTAATGTCTGTGGCGGGTGAGGGGAGGGTCCTGGGGACAGGTTAGACAGACAGCCAAGAATAATTCCCCTTAGTCTGATTGTCAGACTGAACTTTCCCCCAAAGGTTCTGCCACTCCTGCCCCCAGAGCACATCCACACTGCCTCATGAGTTACATTCTGTGTCAAAGATGCGTGAAAACAGAAGGCTATAGGAGGGGAAGAACACAGGTAAACCTCATGCTCCCTTGAGGACCTCCCCACCTGCCATGTACACAGTAGTAGTAGGACAGGCAATAGGAGAAAGGGGACGGGGCCCCGGGTCGGTCAGCACACTCCCTCCCACATTCCTCTGGACAGGGAAGCCGAGGGTCCGGCCAGAGCATCTCTGTGCCTGTCACCCACATGCCTGGATCATGAGGGGAGGCGCAGGGTTCCTCAGCCCCACAGAACCTCCCTGCCGGGCCTGGAGTCACCAGCAGAAACCGGTCCCTTGAGCATTTCCTGCTGCTGTCAAGGGTCTCAATTAAAATGCAGTTCCTGTGGGATAATGCACCTGTGGGGTAATGCATCACACACGTGTATATGTGAGTGTGTGGTGTGAGTGTGACAGGATTTATAAATGTATACAGATGTGAATATAAAAATCAGCTAATAGATTAGATATTAAATATATCATGAATAATTTCTATTATTTATAGACATACATAATAATACAGACCAATAAAGTATTATTACATTTATTTACATCACGAACATAGTATAACCGTATATTATAATTACAATATTAATATTATGATCATGTTTTAATCATAATATTATTAATATAGAGTATATAATAAGATATAAACCTATGTAGTTTGGCTAAACCATTTGAAGGTGGCAAACACAGTGACACCTTATCCCTAAATACTTTAGCCTTCATCTCCTGAGAACAAAGCCATTCTCCTACAAAACCACAGTATTAGAGTCAGGAAATTGAACATTGCTGTAACATTATCTAACATATAGTTCATTTTCAAATCTCTCCAATTGTCCTCCCCCAAAATACCTCTTATAGTTGTTGGGGCTTTAAATTTTTTCAGAAGCTGGGGCGCCTGGGTGGCGCAGTCGGTTAAGCGTCCGACTTCAGCCAGGTCACGATCTCGCGGTCCGGGAGTTCGAGCCCCGCGTCAGGCTCTGGGCTGATGGCTCAGAGCCTGGAGCCTGTTTCCGATTCTGTGTCTCCCTCTCTCTCTGCCCCTCCCCCGTTCATGCTCTGTCTCTCTCTGTCCCAAAAATAAATAAACGTTGAAAAAAAAAAATTTTTTTTTCAGAAGCTACTTAGAGCTCATGCCTTGCATTTAGTTGCTGTGTCTCTTTAGCCTTCTTAATCTAGAACAGCTTTGTTTTCTTTTTATGACACATTTATGTTGTCTTATGGAATGTTCCACAATCTGGATTTGTCTCTTTCCTCCTGATTAGCTTCAAGTTAAATGGCAAGTATACCACAGAGGTCTATGTATCAACACATCCAAATATATCCATTAAGATCCCTAGAGACAACTGTGTAAATGACATGAGCATACAATTTATGGGGGAGATACAAAATATTCACTCTTCCTAGGAATTTTTAAAATGCAAAGCAGAGCAGTCTTGACATACCGCTGACTTACCATATAATACCTAATAAAGAAACAAATTTGCTTTAAAATGGTATTATCCACAGTATACCTACACAATGTGACATAACATTTCCAAAAGTGATATTATAATAATAGCAAATACCACAAAGAGACTCACATCCTTTCATTTGAGTTCCTTAGCTATTAACTCTAAGTCAATAATTAAACCAAAAGCTATGTAATTTACAGATGTTCCCCATCGCATATCTAATTTGGCCAACAAACAGAAGTAACTTGATTGTCTAACATTAAGAGAATGGTCTAGGGGTGCCTGGGTGGCTCAATCAGTTAAGTGTCATACTTGAGCTCAG
The DNA here is from genome assembly GCF_028749965.1 of Puma concolor. Lineage (NCBI taxonomy): Eukaryota > Metazoa > Chordata > Mammalia > Carnivora > Felidae > Puma > Puma concolor. Next base: position 75,573,199 of record NC_141669.1, read on the forward strand.
GTCATGATCTCACAGCTCATGGGTTCCAGTCTTGCATCTGGCTCTGTGCTGACAGCTCAGAGCCTGGAGCCTGCTTTGGATACTGTGTCTCCCTCCCTCTCTCTCTCTCTGTCCCTCCCCTACTTGTGCTCTCTCTCCCAAAAATAAATACATAAACATTTTTTTAAAAAGAGAGAGAATGGTCTAATGAATTATATTACATCTATAGCAATTTAAAAACGGTAAGTGGAGACTATGTAGGAACACGGGGAAATGTGATAGAATACTGTAAACAGAATTCACAAGAGCACAAACCTATGGAAAACACATTTGCAGGTTGAAGGTAACAAAAGTGAGAGTTCCTATGCTCTACTAGGATTATGGGTTTATGTATTGTACATAGTGTTTGAAAACAATGTTCTCTAATGTTCCTTAATGACTTTTAAAATCAGTTCTCTGTGCCTAAGGGTCCTTTGGGCTGCGGAAGCGGGAGGCTGCCTGGCATGAACGAGGAGACAGGCTGCAGTGCAAAGGGGGACAGGACAGATTTCATCAGCTTCACAGCCGCCCGTGCTTCTAAACTGAGCGAAGAGTCACCCTGACCTGTCTCCCGACGCCCGCTCCGAAGGATGCTCACTGCTGTCACTGGATGCACCCAACTATGCCCACCTGGTGGGACCCTTCGTTTGCAGCAGCCCCAGAGGCAAAATCAGGCTAGCTTTCCTCCCAGAACCCCCATCTGGCCCTTTCCAGATCCTTTGTTTTATGGGTGTGTCTGCCACACAGCAGAAGGGGAGACCGTAAGTCACGGAGAGACCAACAAAAAGCTGGATCACTTCTGCCAAACTTTCTGCGGAAACGCAGATTTGGTCGGTCAGATATAATGACAAGAGTTCACAGAGGCATCAAGCGAAGGAGCGAATCCTCTGGAGCAACCCTGAGATCCTCTGTAACCTCAGCCTCCAGCAACATTCCTGGCAGGTTTCCCACGTGGTTCGATTAGTCTATCAACTTCAGGCTCTTAAGAGCTTTACACGATGAGCATCCTACGTCCCCCAAGCTCAGAAGAATCTAGGACAGCCTGCAGGCAGGTGACAGAGCAGCACAAAGAGCCGACGCGTTGCAGTCACGACTCTGTTAGTCTCTCCTCACCTGGCCCCTTTTCCCGGGGCTGAGACCTCCCTGTTGCAACCACAGGGACACTCTTGCACACAGAGAAAAGCAGCTCCTGGCACCAGTCTGATCGTTGAAGATCTCACTGCTCCGCCATGTCCTCCCTCACCCCACCTCACCACCTCTTACACAAAAAGGGAGCTGGCTTGACAGGACTGAACACCATCCCCTACGTGAGGTGACAGACACCCTTCACCTCCACACACCTGGGATATCTTTCAGTTTAAGAATACCGTGCAGGGAATTTCTGACAGGCCCAGACCTATGAACACCTGGATACCAGCACTTCCTTCCAGGTCACATGTAGCAAGGACGGCCAAACCCAAGGATCGACCCTGCCCAAGACCCTTGACCAGAAGCCTGGACCAGACTGACCAATATGCATGACCAGCAGCCTCTGGGTACCACTGCTGTTCCTCACCACAGGACAGTCACCTATCCTTATGCTCAGGGGCACACGGGGGTCTTTTCCACAAGCAAGTAGCTGTGGGGTCGTCTTTATTTTTTTCTGACTTCTCTCTTTTGACCTCTTCTGCCAATATGGTTGAACTAGGCATTAGGAGACCAGACAAATGTTGCCTCTGCCCCAAACTTGCTTTATGTTCTAGACCAATTCATTCAATGTCTTTGGGCTTCTGCTTTCTTATCTATCAAGCAGAGGTAATGCAATGGCTCAGCCTAAACCCCAAGCTCATGTGCTTCTCTTTTTCTTCCTGGTGCGAACACAATACCTCCTTACTGCGGGGGTGGGGGGTGAAACAGCCTCACTCCCCACCCTGGGAAACCTGCTCAGTCACCCCCTAATTGCCCCACCCTGCTGGGGCACAGCTGCCTCCAGATGTTCCACACCTGTCACTGTGAGTAAGAGAGAGTCAGCATTATCTCTCCCCACCCCATCCATTAGGAGCTTTAGAAAAACAACTCCATCTTCAGACTTGGCAAGCTTCCAGGAAGGTTGGGCTGGGCGAGGGACACTGACTCAGTTCTGGGACTCAGTGAGAAATGTAACGGGTTTGGGGAAAGGCTGGGGACCTTCTCAGAAGGCTTTTCTTAGAAGCCAAGCCAAGAATGAATCCAGTCCTCAAAGACAGGTAATTTCACAATGCAAAGAAAACTCAACCATCCTCGTAGTTTTGGTCTAAGTAACTGTCAAACCTGAGAAATGGGAAGCTGAAAAATAACAGCTACAATTTATGGGGCCCTTGCCATGCACTGAGTACCATTCTAAGCATCTCACATCCATGAAATACTATTCTGTGCCCATGAGGTACTGTTACATACACATGAGGTGCTGTTCCATATTCATGAGGTACTATTACATATCCATGAGGTGCTGTTCCATACACATGAGGTACTGTTCCATATTCATGAGGTACTGTTACATATCCATGAGGTGCCGTTACATACATATGAGATATTACTGCATACACATGAGATATGTAAGCAACTTACATACATCCTCTAATACTAAGGAGTGGTATTATTCTCGACTTACAAAGAAACCAAACCTTCAAGAGACTAAATAACTTATTTGTTGAAGGTCATACAGTTAATAAACAGTAAACGTCAGTTCAGAAATTCCCACCTTGGCCCATCCAGTCACACCTCCCAAGGATGGAGGGATGGCCTGGGGGTCCCACTTGTACCCAACTGTGTGGACAGAAGTCACCTCCTGCTGCTGCCCACCTCCCTGTCCACACGTCCACCTCTGGTCTCGTCTGGAGACATAGGAAAGGAAGCTTAAAGGGACTGATGAGTTCATGATCCACCCACATGATGGCATTTAATGCAGTGGTTTAAGAAAGGGAGATATGCGGGGCGCCTGGGTGGCGCAGTCGGTTAAGCGTCCGACTTCAGCCAGGTCACGATCTCGCGGTCCGTGAGTTCGAGCCCCGCGTCAGGCTCTGGGCTGATGGCTCAGAGACTGGAGCCTGTTTCCGATTCTGTGTCTCCCTCTCTCTCTGCCCCTCCCCCGTCCGTTCATGCTCTGTCTCTCTCTGTCCCAAAAATAAATAAACGTTGACAAAAAAAAAAAATTAAAAAAAAAAGAAAGGGAGATATGCTTAATCCATCAAGAAACAATAAATAGAAAAAAGAAAGCTAAGAAATGTGTGTATAGTCTGTACGTATATGAGAAAGAGAAAAGGATAAGCATACTCAACTCAAACAACATACGTGAAAAGACACACTGAAAATCTTCGAAGGGAATAAAATAAACCGTTCATCTAAAAACGTTTATTATGTGGATAATGGATATCAGGCACTGTTCTGGACACAGACTCCACACCACAAAGGATGGCCTGTGGCCACTCTCTCAATTATTGCCCTCGGATATTCTAGATTTGGTCCTTAATACACAGATCTCCACTAACAAAGCAACAAATACAAGGTTATTCCAGACAACGGTGGTTATGGCTTGGGGGGAGCGCCTAATAGAAGCCAGACAGAACCCTTCCCATTCCGTCTCTGAGGGGTTAATTTCCCCTCTCAATAATTCTCTGGTCTGCCTGTATGGACTTATTGGTGAAAAGATACAAGATAAATGGAAAGAAGACAAAACCACCCTTCCCCCAAAACTAGGTACTGAAAATCAAAGAAGCAGTGACTTTTCTTTTTTATTTGCCATGAGGAAAATAGGTTATAATATTTTCAAGTGGAATTAATGCTTCGTGAGCATGAGTTTTAAGTATTAAGTAAATATTTATGTGATGCCAGAGAATATGTTCTACATGCTGTACTCACACAATAAAGAAAATTTCTGTTCAAAACAGGAAAGAGGAAACAATTAACTCCCCGGGAGAGATTACTCCATGCTATCTATATCTTCCCAGAGAGTCACACAAGGAGAATCGGAGATGTCTGAGGGCGGAGGCTTGCTGTTGTCTACATGTTTTATTCGGTGTGGAATCTAATCAGAAGAGCACTGGGGGCATTTCAAGATTAGCATCTCAAATGTAATAGAAACTATTTCTTCTTTCTCTGCTTTCTGAATGATCTGTCCTGTGTTTATTGCAGAGTCTGAGCTCTGTCCACATAGTAAAATAAAACTTAAGCTGGTTTGTGCTTTGTAGGGAGAAAATGTGAAAGAATCAGACGCTGATAGGTTAGGGAGAGAGCAGAGTATAAGGTGAGGTGGAGGGGCGCCTGGGTGGCTCAGTTGGTTGAGTGTCCGACTTTGGCTCAGGTCACGACCTCACGGTTCATGACTTCGAGCCCCATGTCAGGCTCTATGTGGACAGCTCAGAGCCTGGAGCCTGCTTCAGATTCTGTGTCTCCCTCTCTCTCTGTCCCTCCTCTGATCATGCTCTGTCTCTCTCTGCCTCTCAAAAAATAAAGAAACGTAATAAAAAAAAATTCAAAGTGAGGTGGAAAATATGCTGATGGCCAGACAGTGGGATGATGATCACTGAGGGAGAATGGGGAGGGTGACCCCCCCAATCCCACCACCCATGTTCTGATGCAAAGCACACACATGAACACAGAGAACCATTGGACAGCAGCAATTTCACTTAAGCATGGAATGTGCTCCCCTCCTGCCCTTCTGTATTCATTCATTCATTCATTCATTCACTCATTCATTCCCTCTCTCCCTCCTATATCCATTCAAAATTACATACTGGAGTTACACTGGAACTTCACTGCATGCCTCTGGAACCCAGGAGAAGTCACTACTTGCCAGGAGGAAACCACAGAGCAAAACCCTCCAGGCTGACCTGCTAAAAACTCCAAGAACTTTCCCAGCCCGGGAAATCAGCCAAGTGGGGCACCAGCCAAGGGTGGGGCGAGAGGCCCCGCGGGTGCCACTGACAGTCCTATGATTCAGATCGCAGGAAATAGAGCTGCTGCCGCATTCCTGGGCACCTGAGCCCTAACGGAGCTTATGTCCATGAGGTTGCGTACTGTCCACTGTTCATGTTTCTAAAATACTGTATTGAAAAAGGCCTGTGGGAGAATAGTGGCAGAAGTCTGTCTCGGCAGGGCGTCTGTCCACTCCCAAGTGCTAACTGGTTATTGTGGAGAGGAGTGTCAGAGAAGGGGTGTCAATGCCAAGTGAAGGCTGGCTCCCACCTGCCTTCAAATATATAATAAGCCTTCTAATGCCACGGTCACCCCCACCAAAAATGTTATGGGGTTACAAAAAGCCCACACACATCCAGTGTTACTGATATCAGCCCTTCCGCATCATCCGGTCAGCGGTAGGCAGAGCTCAGAAAGGTTTGAGCACAGTAAACTACCAATCATAATCTCTAGTGCCCCAGGGCCCCTAGCTACCTCATCCTGGGCTCCACCCAGCTTCTCAAAAGTGCCTGTACCATTTTCAAAGACATCACAATAAACTAACTCTGTCTTCTCCAACCTTCTTCTTTGCTAAGGTAGTTTTGAGTGCTTGCTAATGAAGTTAAAGTTCAAAAGACAACCCACATCCTGTCCCTGAGTGATCTGGAGTCCCAGGCAGGGGTCCCAGGAAGCTGGCCAGGTGGGTAGGTCTTGTTACACTGGCAGGAGAGAAGGAGTGTTTCAGGGAACTAAAAGATGGAAAGAAGAAAATAAAAGGCAATGTAAGAATGGCAGGACAAAGGAGTTGGAGCAAAAAAATAAAAAGAGGTAAAGATGATTGTGAAGTCACAAAATCCAGGCTGGTAATGGGCTAAATGAAGGCCACCCCTTCCCAGGAAGTTGAGGGCTTTGCCTTAAGTACTCGATCCACCTTCGCCAGCCCTTTGGTCCATGCCGACCAAGAAGCGAGCTCACCTTCCTTCCACCCTCCCTCTTGGAGGCCCAGCCCAGTCCAGGCCCCAGGGCATATCACGCAAGAGGCTTAACACAAGTGAACAAGCCCCATGTCTTTCTACTGAAACAGCTATACGGGCCCCAGCTCTTGTGGAACTTGGATGTTTTCCCCTGGCTCTGAAACCCTGCTTAAACCTGTGCTTTCAAATTTTATGTTCCATTAAGAGTGTGACCAAAACTCTGCACATGGAGAGAGGGATGAACAGGTCAAAAGCAATAATGCTTTTGTTATGAACTGAAAGCATCCCATAATCCAACCCATGCTCCCTTAAGGTGCGTGCCTGTGCTCTTGTGTGCCAGAGGTCTCTCTCCCACCCTCCCCCCACCCCCTGCTCCAGGTATTCTCCCCAACCAGGGGACACTGCAGTCGAGGAAACCTAATAAATCCCCAGTTACTGCTTCTTAGGGCCTCGGAAACTCCTATCTCCCCCTCAGCTGTCTTTCCTAGTGATATGGGAAGGTTGGGAAAAGAACAGTCACTATTGTGAGGAAAAAAAAAAATGTTTTTCTAATAACTTTGTCAAACAACAGAGCCATTCATTGAAGTTTGGGCCCTGTATCTATAAACTCCCATACAAAGAAAACAAAAACTGCCGAGAGGAAAAGAGGTGTTGGGGGTCGGGGGGGGGGGATCTTCTTTTGTTCCAGTTTAATGAACATAAGAAAATATTTTGAGGCCACAGATGCTGAAGGGTGATCCAGTTAGCTTAGGCCTTGGTGCTAATGAAATCCAACTGAGGATCAAATTCTCCAAGTAAGTGAGTTATCTTTGTCCACAGGCAAATGTTTTTGGCCACAGGCTCTGCCTTGAATCTCAGTAACTTCTTGCCCGTATATATTCTTGGTCATCAGAGCCCCGGGGAAGAAGTGGTTATGGCTCAACATTATCCAACCTCTGTTCTAAAAACATAACTCCCATCCTACACCCTACTACCTCTGGGCAGCCCAAAAGTTACGTCTCTGCTTACAGAAGGTGGTACTTTCCTAATCCGGAAATCTGGGTCACGCATACAGTGCAGCGACCTCCCTGAATTTTCATTAGGGCTTGGCTTAGCAGTAACTGAGACTATGCAGCAAAGGTTAAGCTGAGGTTAAGGTCTATCACATATTTAAGAGTCAAGAACCACTGGTGATGGATTAGCATTGCCCCTGGCCAAAGCACATCTCTGCCACATCTCTGAAGTGCGAGTGAGTCTGGTTATCCCTTACTAGGTCATGAGATGCCTAAGAGGAGAGAATTGAAATGCATCTAGAAGAAAAGTGGTAAAAAGGAATTTTAGTTTCTGGCAGAAATAAGAAAGGGTTGAATAAGAGGTATCGTAGCCAATCTCCAAGATGACCCCTAGTGATCCCTGCCTCCCGATACTCACACCTTTGTGTAGCCCCCTCCTACAATGAATAGAAGCAACCTGCTGACTTATATAACCAAAAAGATTCTGTAGACTATGACTTCTGAGGCTAGGTCATAAAAGACATTGCAGGTTCCACCTTGTTCTCCCTTGGGTCACTCGCTCTGGGGAAAGCCGGCTGCCATGTCAACAGAACACTCAAGAAACCCTAGGGCAAGATCCATTTGGTAGGAAACCAAAGCCCCCTGCACACAGTCAACCCTGAATCGTGAACCATGTGTGTCAGCCATGTTGGAAGTGGATCTGGCAGCTGACCAAAGCCCTGGCCAACATCCCATTGCAACCTCCTGAGAGACCGTGGGCCAGAACCATCCAACCTAAACTTGCTCCTGAATCTCTGGCCCCCAGAAACTGTGCGAGATAACACATGTTCATTCTTGCCTGCTAAATTTAAGCTGCTAAATTTGTGGTAATTTGTTGCATATCAACAGATACCTAATTCAAGAGGTAAAAGATAAGCCAAGCAGAAGAGATATAAGGTCAACATTAGAAGGAATCATTTTTTACTTGTGAGAATCAGTCATTCACTCAATCAGTGTTTACTAAGTGCCTCTTAGATGCTAGGCACTGTGTACTTTGTGTTACACACCTATCCTGCCTATGGAGAGAGAGGGGAGAAGAATAAATACTAACAGGACAGACTGTATCAGATTGCTGTCACATGGATCCCAGAGTCTGTGTGAAAGCAAGTTTGGCTGACCTAGCTCTTGAATCTGGGAATTCAGAGATATTACTGGCTGTCCTAAAACCCAAAATGATCCCTGTAGGCGTTCGACTGTACTGCATAAGCTTTATCCTTTAAGTGTGAGGCTTTAACCCTGTTAAACCCTTAGATGCTCTGGGAGGGCCCTCATGAGTTTAGTTTGTGAATCTCAGATCCTATTGGGAGAGGTCAAGCTGGGAAGGGAGGAAATTGTGCTGCATGAAAAGGGGGAGGACCTAGAGAGAGTGGTGGCAAGAGACACATTTTGGAAAGTTCATATCCAAGGCTGGTGAGTGCTTGGCGCATCTAAAGCAAAATATGAAATCTATTTTTTTTTAATCTAAAACTCAGGGTTCCTGGGTGGCTCAGTCAATTGAGCGTCTGACTTCAATTCAGATCATGATCTTGTGGCTTGTGAGTTCCAGCCCCATGTCAGGCTCTGTGCTGACAGCTCAGAGCCTGGAGCTTGGAGCCTGCTTCAGATTCTGTGTCTCCCTCTCTCTCTGCCCCTCCCCACCTTGTTTTCTCTCTCTCTCTCTCTCAAAAATTAATATATTTTTTTTAATTCTAAGAATCATGGTGAGCACTGAGTAATGTACAGGATTGTTGAATCATTCATTATATTGTATACCTGAAACTAATATCACACTGTATGTTAACTGTACTTGAATTTAAAAAATAAATTTAAAAATAATAGAACTTATTTACTGCATAATAACTTCTCAAAAGGGTCCTCAGGATTGCCATTATTACCTGCACTCTACAAATGAGGGGTAAGAAAATCTAAGTGACTCACCCAAGGGTGCGTAGTTATTACGTGGTACAGCCTGATTTTGCATCAAGGTCTCTCTGGCTCCAAAGTTCATGGTTTCCCCACCATATCTCACATGTTAAAGAATATGAAATGGGGGCGCCTGGGTGGCGCAGTCGGTTAAGCGTCCGACTTCAGCCAGGTCACGATCTCGCGGTCCGTGAGTTCGAGCCCCGCGTCGGGCTCTGGGCTGATGGCTCAGAGCCTGGAGCCTGTTTCCGATTCTGTGTCTCCCTCTCTCTCTGCCCCTCCCCCGTTCATGCTCTGTCTCTCTCTGTCCCAAAAATAAATAAACGTTGAAAAAAAAAAGAATATGAAATGGGACATTCCCCCAACTCTTCCCCTTTCATCTCATATGGAAACTAGGGAAAACACAAGAAAATTCAAGCATGCTGTTCATATTTCTCTAACAGGTGGCTCATAGATTTTTTTTTTTAGTGACCTTTCCTTCTTAAATGCTGTAAATGAAAAAACACTACGTGAAAAATTATTAGCAGATTGGAAAGGGAGAGGCCAATTTCTTTCAAGTGAATATGGGGTTTGATGAGAAGTTCTGAACGTTGTTTTGGAAACCAGACCGCCGGCAAACTAACAGAAAATGCAAACTCACAAAGACAACTAACTCACTTTCATATATACACCAGGGAGCATAAGGGAGTGTCAGAAAGACCAGAGACCCCACTTTGGGTCTATTTGTACTGATCCAGTTAGGTCGTCCAGAATTTTGAAAAGCAGGAGGAGATGTGAGGTATGATGCAGGGACAAATGCAATCACCACATAGGCAACAACCTTCTGGAACAAAAGGTTTGTATTCACTCAAGTCAAGCAAGGAAGCAAGTTTCAGTTCTAAGTGTTCCCCAAATCTGACCCAAGTCATCTAGTGTCCAGCAGGAACACTGGTCATGGAGAAAAAGTCTATTCTTTTCCCCAGGTCGGTCCCCTCCTCAATCCTGAGGCTACAAACATGGAAATTTAATGCTGCTGTTTTGTTTCATTTTAATAAAAATCATCCTCTTTTTCCAAACACAGCAGTCAACAAAGGCTCAGTTCGAATCTATTACTGGAAAATTAAAAGTGAGAGGTTAAAATATCGTGTGTGTCTAAGGTAGAGAACTAACATGAAAATATGACATTATATCTTTTGCTCTTTTAAACCATTTTCCTGAGGGGAAAAAGCTTGCAGTGTTGAAGATGGCATCCCTCCTGTATCCCGCAGCTGCCCTGGCCTCTCTGGCTGTAGTCTGTCCCAGACCATCTGTGGAAAGGCCACCTCTTCCTGCATTTGCCACCCAACATGGGAAGAACAGGGCGACAATTTTCCTCTTGCAGTCAGGAAGTTTGAGGCTTTTTCATGTTTATTTATTTTTGAGAGAGAGAGAGTGCAAGTTGGAGAGGGGCAGAGAGAGAGGGGAACAGAAGGTCCAAGCTGGCTCCGTGCTGACAGCACTGAGCCCGACGCAAGGCTCGAACTTACGAACCATAAGATCATGATCTGAGCCGAAGCCAGACGCCTGACTGAACCAACCAGGTACCCCAAGTTTGAAGCTTTTTAAAAGCTTACACAATATTCCCCCCTTATTTGCAGTCAAGAAAACCCCAGTTGACTTTTGGGTGGGGAGGACCTGGCACTTGACACTCACTAACCAGTAGAACCTTAACCTATCAACCTGATATGCACACCCATTAGATCCCTGACTTGGGTCTATCTGAAGTTGGTGTCTTGCTTGAAAACCTTTCTCGATATCAGAAATGCCCTCTCATTCCTCAAAGGGAACCTCATTTCCTGTTGGAGTGTGATGGCCACAGGAGTTCAGAGAAACATTTTAAGGGCAGGAAGGAAGGGAAAAAAGAATCTCTTTCAGACAGACAAGAGCCACGGTCTCTGGTCCAATCTGAATGAGAACACAGAAGAACCTGATTAAGCCCATTAACATCATTCCACCATTATTTTCTTCTAAATGACCTAAATTCTGAGATCTTCACCTCCTTAAAAAAAAAAACAAAACTGTGTTTCTCAAACTTCAGCATGCATCAGAATTACTTGGAGGGCTTCCTGAACACACGCTGTTGGATTCCATCCCCAGGGTTTCTAATTCAGCAGGTTTGGGGAGGCCCTGAGGATTTCATTTCTGACCAGCACATAGGTGATGCTAACGCTGCTGGTCTGGGACCACATTTTGAGGACTGTCTAGACCACATTAGGCGCCTTATCTGAATCACTGAAAAGTGCTACACTTACTTATCCAAAAGGGCTAGGGCCCTGCTAAGAATGTAGAAAGACCATCACTCCCACCGCTGCGATAAAAAATAGACAAACAGAACAAGGAAACAGAATAGAGCCCAGACATTAGTCCACACATACATGCTCAACTGACTTTCAACAAAGGTAGTAAGGCAATTCGATGGAGAAACTGTAGTCCTGTTCAACAAACAGGACTGTAACAATTGGATACCGGTATGCAAAAATAAACTCAAGATAGAGGATAGACAGAAATGTAACAACTATTACATATCTGGAGGAAAATAATCTCTGAGACCTTGGGATTAGGTAAATATTAGATACGACACCAAAAGCACAATTCATAAAAGACTGCAAATTTGAACTTCACCAAAATTAGTAGTAGCTGCTGTTCACAAGACATCGTTAAGAGAATAAAAAGGCAAGTCCCCAACCTGAAAAAAATAATTGCAAATTGCACATATGGTAAAGCACTCAGGTCTAGAATATATCAAGAACTCCCAAAACTTGATAGTAAGGAACTAGTCCAATAAAAAATGACCTCAGATTTGAAAGACACCACACCAAAAAAGACATACAGATGTCAGCTAGGCCCCTGAAAAGATGGTGAATGTTAGCTTTAGGAAGATAAAAATTAAAACCACACTGAAAACAGTACGTACCAGTTAGAATGACTAACATCAAAATAATAATAATAAAACTTGAAAATATCAAGTGCTAATGATGATGGAAAGTAACTGGAATTTTCATACCCTGTTGGTGGGAAAACAAAATGGTTTCACCACTTCGGGACACAGTTCACAGTTTCTTAGGAAATCAAACTCACACTTCCCACACATGTTCTAGCAATCCCATTTCCAGGTATTTACTCAAATAAAAAATTATAGTCACACAAAAACCCATATGCAAATATCCCTAGCAACTTTACTGGCGATCCTCAAACACTGCAAACAATCCAAAGTCTCTCAGCTGGGGGACGGATAAACAAATTGGTGAACACCCATACAATGGAATTCTACTCAGCCACGAGAAGGAACAAATCACTGACACAATCAGCAACACGGATGAATGTCAAATGCACTGTGCTAAATGAAAAAAAAAAAGCTAAATTCAAAAGGCTATATACTGTATGATTGAATCCAAATGCCATCCAAATGACATTCTGGAAAAGACAAAACTGTAGGCACTGAAAAGGGATCAGTGGTTACCCCCTACCCCTTCCCCCGCACCCCACATGTCACACATTTTTAAGGTAGTGCACTGTGAAGGGGAAAGATAATGGGGGGATTTGGAGGGTGATAGAGCTATTCCATACTTTGATCATGGTAGTGGTTACATAACTGTATGTATCTGTCAAAATTGGCAGAAATGTATGCTAAAAAACAGAGGAGTTCTACTGTCTATAAATATTGCCTTAATATTTTTTAAAAACAGTAATTAGGGAGGAGCTTCCATATCCTCAGCCCTGAGTCAAGAGCCATTAGAGATAGAAAGAGCCAACCTGAGGACAGCTTAGAATGAACATCTACCTAAAGCATTTAAGAAGGCCTGCTGAGAACTTGGGTGAGCTGGAGAGATGGTAAACACCAGAGAGAGCTGGGGTACCTGGCACAAAGCCAGTCCCCTCCACCCTCTAGTTCTACCGTGAACCTGAAAGCTTTTGTTCTTCTGCTCCTGCTCTCACCAGCCTACAAAGGTCCATCCAGACGGTCCTCACAGAAGTCATGTTTTTCCTCCCTCCAAGCTTCCTGTAAGTCACTCCTCCTTCCCAAGACATGGATCTTTTCCTATCTCCCAATCTAAAGCTTTCCCATCCTTTAAGGTCTAAATCTTCCACAAAACATTTCTTTATCTGAGCAGTCCATTAGGATCTTCTCCTAGCACTTGGAGTCTTTACTATTCAATTTGATATCCATTCACTAAACACCCATTTATACACCTTCTGAGTGCTTGATGTGGTGCTCGTACTGTTTCCTCAGCTATGGGGCTAGTTGCTTTAGGAAAAGAAGCCCTTAAGATTTCCTGTGTGTCCTTCTCCCCTACCTTGCCTCTAACACACCCACTGCCTAGTTCCAATCATCATTAATTGAATGAAACACTGAACTATTGACAATAGTAAGAGAATTAATGTTGTATTAAACACATTGCAATTCATTTGCTTATAGCTCAAAATACTTGTGAATTTCTTCCTCACTGACAAGGGGATTAAAATGTCTTTTCACAAAATAAAACCCATCCCGGTTCTAAACAATTTAACAATCCCTAAAGGACCCACAATCGTACAGCAAATATATGCATCTTTTGATATGTGATTGTTTCCATGTATTAGATTCCTTTCATGATAGCACATGGGGATGAGGGTCGGGTTGTTTTCCTTTAAAAAAACAAACAAACAACAATCAAACAAATTCTACATATTTATCGTCTAGAAGTCCTTGACTAAGCATCTTGAGTTCGTAGGCACCCTCTATGGATATTTCCTATTTTCATGCATGCTTATGTTTAAATTAGACAGGCCAATTTAATTAGTCTTTCAGTCCAGCAGAACAGCGATGCAAGAACATCATGCTGGGTTATTGCCATCCTATTCTGAGTCTCAGGCTACATTTCATTATTTGTTCTTTGGTTATGCTACAGTAAATTATAAATGAAAAGTGCTGTATTGATGAGGAATTATTTGATTGCAAGGAAACTGTCATTTCGTTAGAAATTTTCTAACCAGCATTTAAACTCTTTACTCTGTTGAAGTTTTAGTGATAAGGAGACTATCCATCCTATTTGGCTTGGATACACAGACCCCCTCCAATACTATATCATAGAGATGTGTGTGAATGAGTCTGAGAACTGTGATCTTCCCTGCCCAGAATCACTGGGCTGCACGAAAAGGCCATGCATCCCTGAGGCAAAGCGGAGGTGAGTCTTAAAAAGGCTTGGAAAGTTAAAGAGGACTTGTCCAAACTGATAATTTTGTCACTGGCCAGTTCTTGCTAGGTATAGCTCACAGGTGTGATTTGAGGTATTATCTCCAGGTAGACAAACTAAAATAGATAGGAGAACGTTACTAAATTAGTAAGATTAAAATAAAACCACTTAGAGTCCCTGGAAGCTTGTTAAAGCACAGGTGGCTGGGCCACAAGCCACCCATTCAGGAGGCCTGGGGCGGGGGAATGGGGCTGAACATCTTCATTTTTAAAAAATATAATGTATTTCCAAATTGGCTAATATACAGTGCGTACAGTGTGCTCTTGGTTTTGGGGGTAGATTCTCGTGATTCATCGCTTACATACAACACCCAGTGCTCATCTCAACAAGGGCCCTCCTCAATGCCCATCACCCGCTTTCCCCTCTCCCCCACACCCCATCAACCCTAAGACTGTTCTCTGTATTTAAGATTCTCTTATGGTTTGCCTCCCTCCCTCTCTGTTTGTAACTTTTTTCCCCCTTCCCTTGCCCCATGGTCTTCTGTTTTCTCAAGATCCACATATGAGTGAAAACATATGATATCCGTCTTTCTCTGACTGACTTATTTCACTTTGCATAATACCCTCCAGTTCCATCCATGTTGCTGCAAATGGTAGGATCTCATTCTTTCTCATTGCCAAGTAGTATTCCATTGTATATATAAACCACATCTTCTTTTTCCATCCACCAGTTGATGGACATTTAGGCTCTTTCCATAATTTGGCTATTGTTGAAAGCGCTGCTATAAACATTGGGGTACATGTGCCCTTATGAATCAGCACTCCTGTATCCTTTGGATAAATTCCTAGTAGTGCTATTGCTGGGTCATAGGGTATTTCTACTTTTAATTTTTTGTAAGGAACCTCCACACTGCTTTCCAGAGTGGTTGTACCAGTTTGCATTCCCACCAACAGTACAAAAGGGCTCCCTTTTCTCCACATCTTTGCCAACATCTGTTGTTTCCTGAGTTGTTAATTTTAGCCACTCTGACCAGTGTGAGGTGGTATCTCAGTGTGGTTTTGATTTCTATTTCCCTGATGATGAGTGACATTGAGCATCTTTTCATGTGTCTGTTGGCCATGTGCATATCTTCTCTGGAAAAGTGTTTATTCATGTCTTCTGCCCATTTCTTCATTGGATTATTTGTTTTTCAGATGTTGAGTTTGGTAAGTTCTTTACATATTTTGGATACTAACCCTTTATCTGATATGTCATTTGCAAATATATTTTCCCATTCTGTCGGTTGCCTTTGATACTCCACTTACAGCAATGGGCAGATCATCCAGACAGAAAATCAATAAACAATGACCCTGAATGATATACTGGACCAGATGGACTTGACAGATATATTCGGAACTTTTCATCCTAAAGCAGAATACACATTCTTCTCGAGTGTACATGGAATATTCTCCAAGTAGATCACATAGTGGGTCACAAAACAGCCCTCAATAAATATAAAAGAATTGAGATCATACCCTGCAGATTTTCACATTACAATGCTATGAAACTTGAAATCAACCACAGAAAAAAGTTTGGAAAACCTCCAAATGCATGGAGGTTAAAGAACATCCTACTAAAGAATGAATGGGTCAGCCAGGCAATTAAAGAAGAAATCTAAAAATATGTGAAAACATGAAAATGAAAACACAACAGTCCAAACCCTTTGGGATGCAGCAAAGGCAGTCCCAAGAGGAAAATACATTGCAATCCAGGCCTATCTCAAGAAAAAGGAAAAATCCCCAATACAAAATCTAACAGCATACCTAAAGGAACTAGAAGCAGAACAGCAAAGAAACCCTAAGGCCAGCAGAAGAAGAGAAATAATAAATATCAGAGCAGAAACAAACAATATAGAATAAAAAAAAATAGAAGAATAGATCAATGAAACAAAGAGCTGGGTTTTTGAAAAAATAAAACTGATAAACCCCTGGCCAGACTTCTCAAAAAGAAAAGAGAGAGGACCCAAATAGATAAAATCATGAATGAAAATGGATTTATTACAACCAATCCCTCAGAAATACAAGCAAGTATCAGAGAATACTATGAAAATTATATGCCAACAAACTAGATAACCTGGAAGAAATGGACAAATTCCTAGACATCCACACACTACCAAAACTCAAACAGGAAGAAATAGAAAATCTGAACAGACGCATAACTAGTGAAGAAACTGAATCAGTCATCAAAAATCTCCCAACACGTAGAGTCCCAGACCAGATGGCTTCCCAGGGAAATTCTACCAGACATTTAAAGCAGAGTTAACACCTATCCTTCTCAAGTTGTTTAAAAAATAGAAACGAGGGAAAACTTCTGGACTCATTCTATGAAGCCAGCATTACCTTAATTCCCAAACCAGAGACCCCACAATAAAGGAGAATTACAGGCCAATATCCCCGATGAACATGGATGCAAAACTTGTCAACAAGATACTAGCAAATCGAATTCAACAGCATATAAAAAGAATTATCCACCATGATCAGTGGGATTCATTCCTGATCTGCAAGGCTGGTTCAATATTTGCAAATCAATGTGATACATCACATTAATAAAAGAAAGGATAAGAGCCATATGATCCTGTCAATAGATGCAGAAAAAGCATTTGACAAAATACATCATCCTTTCTTAATAAAAACCCTCAAGAAAGCTGGGATAGAAGGAACATACTTAAACATCAGGAAAGCCATATATGAAAAGTCCACAGCTAATATCATCCTCAATGGGGAAAAACTGAGAGCTTTCCCCCTGAGATCAGGAACATTACAGGGATGTCCACTCTCACCACTGTTGTCTAACATAGTGTTGGAAGTCCTAGCATCAGCAATCACACAACAAAATGAAATAAAAGGCATCAAAATTGGCAAAGAAGAAGTCAAACTTTCACTTTTAGCAGATGACATGATACTCTACAGGAAAAACCCAAAACACTCTACCAAAAGACTGCTAGAACTGATATATGAATTCAGCAAGGTCGCAGGTTACAAAATCAATGTACGGAAATTGGTTGCATTTCTACACACCAATAATGAAGCAACATAAAGAGAAATCAAGAAATTGATCCCATTTACAACTGCACCAAGAACCATAAAATACCTAAGAATAAACCTAACCAAAGATATAAAAGATCTGTATGTTGAAAACTATAGAAAGCTTATGAAAGAAATTGAAGAAGACATAAAGAAATGGAAAAACATTCCATGCTCATGGATTGCAAGGATAAATACTGTTAAAATGTCAATACTACCCAAAGCAACCTATACATTCAATGCAATCCTGATCAAAATTGCACCGACATTCTTCTCAAAGCTAGAACAAACAATCCTAAAATTTGTGTGGAACCACAAAAGACCCCAACTAGCCAAAGTACTATTGAAACAGAAAACCAAAGTGGGAGGCATCACAATCCCAGACTTTAGCCTCTACTACAAAGCTGTAACCATCAATACAGTATGGTACTGGCACAAAAACAGACACATAGACCAATGGAATAGAATTGAGAACCTAGAAGTGGACCCACAAATGTGTGGCCAACTAATCTTTGACAAAGCAGGAAAGAGTATCCAGTGGAAAAAAGACAGTCTCTTTAACAAATGGTGCTGGGAGAACTGGACAGCAACATGCAGAAGAATGAAGCTAGACCACTTTCTTACACCATACACAAAAATAAACTCCAAATGGAAGAAAGACCTCAATGTGAGACAGGAAACCATCAAAACCCTAGAGGAGAAAGCAGGAAAAAACCTCTCTGACCTCAGCCGCAGCAATTTCTTACTTGACACATCTCCAAAGGCAAGGGAATTAAAAGCAAACATGAACTACTGGGACCTCATCAAGATAAAAAGCTTCTGAACTGCAAAGGAAACAATCAACAAAAAAGAAAATCTGCATTTCTAAGAAGCTCCCAGGTGACTGCTGCAGCTACTGCTGCTGGACCAACAAGTGAGTGCACTGTGAGTATCACTGGCTGCCGCAGACATCTCTGGTCCCCTGGATCACCAGAATTAGCGGGGAATTCTGCACTGATGGACAGGAGATAGTCCAAGAAAGAAGAGCGACAGAGATGTCTTCTATCTTTATGTGGTTTATGTCTAAACCACACTCCTAACAGTGGCCCCAACAGCTCCAAGGAGGGACACCCCCAAGGCACTGCCCATGGGCGTGCCAGTGCCCCGCATCTCACAACTCCATTCAGTAACCCGCTTCTAGGAGCATGTCAGGGAGCAGGGGACTTGGGCTAGGGAAGGAGACTGGCAGTGCAGGGATCAGAGAGCCTGTGACTACGTGAGGGACAGGGGGAAGAGCACCACTAAACAGGAGAAACTCAAATTCTCTGGCAACTAGAGCACCTGCTGTGCAGAGTACTGAGCCCAACTCTGGGACCGGGACCTGAACTGTCAGGATGGCACTTCGCCCTGGTGGGGGGCCTGGGAGCTGGACATCCCGCCCTCCCTGCAGAGGCTCGTTTCTCCCGTGGGCATGTAGGGTTACCACGTTGGAAGCTGAGAAGCCCTCATTTATGACTAGCTTCTTCCAGTCTTCTCCTAGTAAAAGACCCTAGAGCCTTTCTCCCTGGGAAAAAAAAAGGGAGCGCTTTAAAATACACAGAGGCCTTGGGGCGCCTGGGTGGCGCAGTCGGTTAAGCGTCCGACTTCAGCCAGGTCACGATCTCGCGGTCCATGAGTTCGAGCCCCGCGTCGGGCTCTGGCCTGATGGCTCAGAGCCTGGAGCCTGTTTCCGATTCTGTGTCTCCCTCTCTCTCTGCCCCTCCCCCGTTCATGCTCTGTCTCTCTCTGTCCCAAAAATAAAATAAAAAAAAAAAAAAAAAAAAAAATACACAAAGGCCTTGCCCCATCCACCCACCAAGGGTTGCCATTTATTTATTTATTTTTTTTTTTAAATTTTTTTTTTCAACATTTATTTATTTTTGGGACAGAGAGAGACAGAGCATGAACGGGGGAGGGGCAGAGAGAGAGGGAGACACAGAATCGGAAACAGGCTCCAGGCTCTGAGCCATCAGCCCAGAGCCCGACGCGGGGCTCGAACTCACGGACCGTGAGATCGTGACCTGGCTGAAGTCGGACGCTTAACCGACTGCGCCACCCAGGCGCCCCAGGGTTGCCATTTAAATGGCTGGGGGGAGTGCCCTGGAAGGAGGTAGTTTTTAAAGCTCCCCAGGGAATTTTTAACCTGGGGTCAAAATTGGGAACCACTGGTGTATCAGATCTGAGCTTCTGGGCCCAAAAGAAGTCTGTATTCCGACATTCCCTGTCCTTCATCTGGTGATGAGGGCATTTCCACAGCCAGGAGATTTGTTTTATTCCAAAATCCAAAAGAACTATAAAAAATGGCATTTAAATAGGTGTCCTTTAGTTCTCTTTAATAGGCAAAGGCACTAGATAAGACTGTAGGAGGGCAATGCAGCTTCTATGCCTTGGGAAAATAGACAGCTTTTGTGAATCCATTCCCCTCCCTGAAAGCTCAACCCCCTCCGGGCTTCGCCCACATCAACTGGTAAATTAGGTTTAGCAGGTACAAAAATAATTAGAACTAATATTGCGTGACACTAGCTCTCAACCCAGGCTGCACATCAGACTCACTTGGAAAGTACTGAAATATGCCAGTGCCTGAGGCCCACCCCAGATGACTGAATCACCATCTCTGGGGGTGAAGCACAGGAGTGCTAGTTCTTTAAAGCTCACCAGGGGATTCTAATGTGCAGCCAGTATCGAGAAGCACTGGTGGAAAGGGTGGGTGGTGGTGCAAATAAAACTCAGGAGAGGCACGGAGGGACAGTGGCGTTGATCAAGCCGGTGGCTTCTGACTCAGCAGCTGCCAGTGACCTTGAACAAATGTTTGGGTTCCATGTTTTGGGGGCATGACTCAGAATTGGGTATTCCAGAGGAGATATTGCAAGGATAAGAGAGAAGAAGGAATGGGAGTTGGTTTTCAGGGAGGGGGAGGGAGGGAAAGAAGAGAGGGAGATTCTGTTCTATCCTAATTGCGAAGTGTAGTACGTAAAGTGCCCTTGACTGGGAATCGGCTAATGGAGGATAAAGTTTTGGCTCTGACACTGATCAGATGTGACCCTGACATAAGCCTTT
This sequence comes from Puma concolor, assembly GCF_028749965.1. Taxonomy (NCBI): domain Eukaryota; kingdom Metazoa; phylum Chordata; class Mammalia; order Carnivora; family Felidae; genus Puma; species Puma concolor. The sequence goes on from NC_141669.1 coordinate 75,593,364, forward strand.
TTGCTTGCCTTGGTCTCAGCTTCCCCCAAATTACATGGATGGCTGTGAATTTGCAAGTCCCTCCTGGTCCTGACATTCTCCAGGTATGTTCCATCAAGATCGCCTGAGTGTTAAACGGACATTAACCACCACCCCCCCCCACCCCCCCACCCCCCCCACCCCACCCCCAGCAAAAGGAAGAGGAAGGAGCTTCAGAGTGGAGTCTCTTCTAAGTAACCCAATACAGATGCTCAAGTTTGAGAACTGGTCCAGGGTTATTTCAGAGCTATCAACTATTTGAGAAAGTTATCTCCAACACACTTGGTAATGTCAAAAAAAGGTAGCTGGCTTGAACTTCCTATCCATGGAATTGGCTTTGGGAGGGAACCCAGCCTACTGTGTAAAACAAATTCGCATACTGGAATCTACAGTTTTATTTGGCTGCTGTGTTTTTGTGTTTTGTTAGTTTATAAGCTCCCTGGAAGTAGAAACTGCTTGTCTAATAGAACCTTGGTGTTATATGGCGTGACTTACAGCACTTTCAGTACACTGAAAGTGTACTTTTCCTACAATTAACTTGTGTTCCTGGGAAGCTGCACGTCAACGGGATTCCCATCAATCAAACCCAATTTTAAATGTATCTTAAATGCTGTGTAAAGGAGCCCCGTGCTGAGTACTTTTGAAGCCTGGCTAAATTTTTTGGTAATGCTAATAATTACACCTTAATTCAAATTTGGTAAATCTAAATTTTAATGTAGCAATTTAAATGTAAAATAGAGGTTTTCTATGTGTCCTTTATTTAAACCCTTAGCAAGGGGCTCTGGGGCATATTATAATAAATTCTGCTATAGTTCATGCTCCTTTAGAATACTTTCAGCAAAACGAGGGGCGTTTTGTTGGTTTAAACTTCAGGGTGTTTCTGTGGTTGAGCCACTTATACACACAGAACAGTGATAACTCTCACAAGGCCTAGGAGCTGCAAGGTGTGCTGAAATGAGCCCAGTCACAGAGTTGGGAGGCCCAGGTTCTTCGGCCTAACATCACCTATTGTGTGCTTTTTGGGGGGGGTGGTCCCTTTTCTGGGCCTTAGTCTGTTTATCTGTGTGATGGGAATATTGGACTAGGTGATTCCTGAACTCCTTTTCAGCTCTAGCATCCTAAGATTTAGGGTTCCTTGGAGAGTCTGGATCATCTGAGGTTGTCAAGTTTCACAGCCCTAAACCCCTCTATTAGCGCTTCGACCCAGCTTGAGGCAAACTCGGAGAATGAGATGTGGGAGAACCAAGCCCTCTGTGTGTGATCGTGTAGCTTGTGCACTGCAAAACAGCACTCAGCCTCTGCTACATTTGCCCCCAGCGCGGGGCTGCGTTAGGTCAGTTATGGCCCCTGTTATGTTAGATGCTTCATGGTCCAGCCTGGCCCTGGTGATAGCAGGACCTTTAAACCTAAGGACCACAAAGCACAAATTCTGTGGTTAACGTCATGATACAAGAGTTATCCTTCAGGGCTCAGAGGAGGTTTGGCTTGTGGATGGAGATCATGTACACATAAATATCACCTAGTTTCAGTGAGGAAGCCAGGGTTAAGGGGGAATTATGGAAGCCCAAAGTCTTGCAAGGTAGAAGGGCATGTCTGCGAGTTGGCTGTGGGTGGAAACATTACTTAACGCTCTACATGACCTGCTTCCTCCCTGGAGCCCAAGGTTAAAGCTGTGTAGAGCAGGGGTTCTCAAACCTGGCTGTTTTTTAGTCGCCTGAGAAGCTGGTGCAACCACATACCCCTGAATGGGTACCTGATCCTGTTGGATGAGGCTGGAATATCTGTCATTTCAGTCCGCTCCCCAGGAAATCTGGTGCAGCCAGCCAGGCACCAGACAGCGCTACAGTGTTTGAAGAACGCTGGCTTAGAGCGATCACACGGCACTGGGTGAGGCGTAAGCTCTGGAAAGGGTCAGAATATACTGTGTGATCCTGATCAGAAATAGACAAACGCCAGGGGAAATGAAAGGAGGTCATCTGGGGCCTTCTGTCAGGGTGGCCGAGTGGACGTAGTCCCAGGCAGAAAGTCTGAGGCCACCCAGTGGGCAGAGACAGGCCAAAGAAACGATCGTGGTGGTCAGGACATTAACTGAGGCGAGCCAAGTTCTCAGAGGTACTCAAGGCACATCTGTCCCCCTCATCCCGGGACACCTGTCCCCGACCGCCAACAGGAGTGCGAACCACAGAAACTGGCAGCCTCCCCAAGGCACCGTCTCTCTCTCTCTGCCCTCCGTGTGCCTGTGGTAATCTTCTTTACTGCATTTCTTATTAGACACTTGACCTGGGGTATCAGCAAGCCAGGCATCTGGCAGTCCCTGGGGAAACTGGAATAGAGTCAAGAATAAACCCCGCTGATGACCTTGAAGCCTATTTATTTTCTCCATACCCAGAGCTACCCATGCAAATGTGCTGTGACATCTTTATTAGCTACCCTTAAAATCAGAAAGCGAGAAACAGAAAAAATGAACTCTGGGAGTGTAACTGCAATTCTGCCAGCAAATTTCAAGATCAAGCTTTTAGTAAGAAAACATGAAAATCAAATGCACTCATCTAAAGACCAAACATCGGTTGATGTCCAAATTACCTGATTTATAAAGCAGTGGTATGTTTTTATACCTACTATTAGAACTCAGTGTTACAGTTTGATAAATATATTGATTTTATTAAAGGAAAAAAACCCACAAAAAACTAAACTGAAGATAGCTGCAGGCGTTGGTCAAAAATTCATTTTGCAGAAAACAACCTTTGTTATGTTCCCCAGGATACCAATTAGGGATATAGTTTCTAAGTATTTATTTTAGGCAAATGTTTTACTTCATAAAAACTTTCAACTCAGGAATTAAAAAGCCTGAATAGATCTATAATCTTTTAAAAACTCAATAATTCAAAAAAAAAATCAATGCATTTCCAGTTTAAATCCCAGTTTTTCATGGAACTTGAGAAATTGATTCTAAAATTTACAGAAGAAAAATGGCCAAAAATAGTAAAAAGAAAAAAAAGAAAGAAAGAAAAGTTAACAAATCACAATAAAGAATGAGAGCTTGCTCTATTAGACACTAAGATTTGTTTCACAGATAAAGCAATTAAAACAATGTGTATGGGTTCAGGGATGGACAGACAGCCCAAAAGAATAAAACAATGATAAGATAACGGATAAGAAAATGGGTTGAGGGTGCCTGGGTGGCTCAGTCGGTTAAGCGTCCGACTTCAGCTCAGGTCATGATTTCACAGTTTGTGGGTTCGAGCGAGCCCCACATTGGGCCCTGTGCTGACAGCTCTGAGCCTGGAGCCTGCTTCAGATTCTGTGTCTCCCTCTCTGTCTGCCCTTCCCCTGCTCACTCTCTCACTGCTCTCTCTCTCAAAAATAAAACATTAGAAATATTTTTTTAATTAAAAAAATAAAATAAAATGGTTTGATCACAAAGCGATCTTAGGTCCATAGGTTGTTAAACTGGGGGTAAAAACAGAATTAGGCCCAAGTGTAAAAAGCAAAACACTGAAACTTTTACTTGAAGGCTTAATAGGAAAATATCTCTGTCACTTAGACAGGGAAGGCTTTATTAAAACAGAATGAAAAAAACACAAACCCAATATAATCATATTTAAAATGTGAAACTGCACAGAAGACACCATAAATAAATTATAACGACAAGCCACAGACACTGTGAGAAGATACTTATAACATTTAACAGACTTGGATTTGGTAGTCCAGTTTATATATATTCTTCTCAGGGGGCATTTAGCCAATAACCCTAGCAGTGTCCTCAATCTTATTTATAATTATTCGGAGAAACATGGATTAAAATACTAACGGCATGCCACATTATACTTACTGGTTGGCAAAAATTAAAATCTAGCATTAAGTGACATTGGTGAGAGTATCAAGAAACAGACTCTTACACACTGCCAGTAGGGGTATAAATGAATATAACTATGTTGAAGGCCATATAGCTATGTTATAATTAAGCTGATGATGTATATATCCTATAACCTAGCTGTTCTACATACTGTATACACTATATGTTGTAATATACCCAAAGAGACACAAAGACGTTTACTGAAACAGTCTGCGGTAGCAAACCACTAAAACCAACTTAAACGCCCACCACCAATGGAATGGATGACAATTGTGATGCTGTCTTACAATGAATATCATTTAGTAGTTAAAATGGACACACTCTAGTGCCACAGACACATTTTTAAAGCATAACATTCTCTTTAAAAAGCAAGTTACAGGGGAGCCTGGGTGGCTTAGTCAGTTAAGCGTCTGACTTGATTTCGGCTCAGGTCATAATCTCACGGTTTGTGAGTTTAAGCCCCGAGTCGGGGTCTGCATGGACAGTGAGGAGGCGGCTTGAGATTCTCTCTCTACCAGCGCCCCCCCCCCCCCACATGCTCTCTCTTAAAAAAAATAAGCATTAAAAAAGTAAAATAAAAAGGGAGTTACAAAAGAATATGTAAGGTATCAGTTTACCTAAAATCAAATTCACAAAACATTGATGGACAGACACACGTATGTAAAAAGAAAATAATAACAAACATAAGAATGAGCTAAATACCAACATCAGCTCAGTGGTTACCTCTGGGGAGAGAGGAAGAGCAGAAATCCCTCTTCAAGGTTACTTCAACAATATCTGATGTTTTATTTCTTTAACAAAGTCAATGCAAAAGACTGGAAGCAAATGTTAAATTTTTATATTTGCTAACTAGGGGAATTAGATTGCCACTAAATTATTATTGCTTTTTCATCTGTTTGAAATATTTTCAACATTCTTAAAGGTTCTGTGTTGTCCACATGCTGATGAGCATTTGTTTTGAATGTGCCACATTAGCATATAGCAAGGACTCAACTTCAGTGCACTGAATTTGGAGATAGGACCCGTGAGCACTCCATAAGTGATTGCCTTGCACAGCACAACTTTACAACCGATGCAATTTATAGATTAATTGTTCCCCACAGCTGTAGTTATTAGCCAGTGTCTAATGTTTAGACAATTTATATGTGAGCAATGTCTGAGCACAGTCTAGGGTCGGGGTGGGAGAGTGAGTTTTATCACTGTTCCAAGAGAGCACTGCTGATCTCACACGTTCATTGTTCTCTGACTTCCCCTGCTTCTAAGTCATTTTGACACCTCCAAACTTGGTTCGGTAAAATAGGCTAGAAAAGAAATATAAATTGCATGGCAAGAGATTTGACTAGATAGTCCCACTCCAAAAAAACAATCCTAAAGAAATTTTGGGGGGCACCTGGGTGGCTCAGTTGGTTAAGTGTCCGACTCTTGATTTCGGCTCAGGTCACGATCTCACGGTTCGTGGGTTTGAGCCCTGTGTTGGGCTCTGTGCTGACAGCATGGAGCCTGCTTGGGATTCTCTTTCTCTCCCTCTCTCTCTGCCCTTCCCCCACTCATGCTCGCTCTCTCTTTCTCTCTCTCTCAAAATAAATAAATAGACTTAAAATTTTTTTTTTTAGTTCTACATAAACACCACTGCCAACAAATCTGGAAAACTGAATGCCTATCAACTGGAAAATAATTAAGCAAACTATCAAACTGACAGAATACAAATGACAATTATAAAGACTATGTAACAAAATTTAAAAAGATTTGCTTAAAAAGAAAAATGAAAACAGTATGCTGTGACTATGCCTGTGTAAAAAAGGTGTCTCCTAGTAAAGATCAGAAGACACGTAAAGTTAAAATAGTTATGTCAGCATTGTATTATTATAAACATTATCTTAATCTTTTCCTTAGCATTTTGATACATTTGTTTCTTTTTTTGCTAACCACTTTGAGCTATAATTCACATACCATACAATTGACCCATGTGAAATGTACCCTCAATGGTTTTTAGTCTATGCAGAGTTGTGACGCCATCCCCATAGTCAATTTCAGGACATTTCATCACACCGAAAAGAAACTTCCATACCCTTCACCTGGCATCTTCCGTATCCCTGCCTCCAGCCCCAGGCAATCTCTAATTTACTTTCTGTCTCTATGAATTTGCCTGTTCCAGACATTCCACATAAATGGAATCCTATAACATGTGGCCTTTTGTGTCTGGCTTCTTTCACTGAGCAGAAGGTTTTCAAGGTTCATCCATATTCTAGCAAGTGTCAGTACTTCATGTCGTTTTATTGCCAAACAATGTCCCATTGAATGGATATACCACACTTCACCTACAAGGTGCGGTTCTTACAATAACAACAGACACACTCTGTGATGGACAGAGGTTCAGAGAGTGCCCCATCCCGCCTACTCTGACACGGGTTACTTTTGGTGGCTAAAGGTGATCTCAGGGCTGCTACAAATAGCCATAGGGTCTAAGTCTACTGAGTCATAACCAGGACTTAGCTGGTGGGTAGAACAGGCCAGACATAACGGGCTGTGATCTGGGGACCAGAAGTCTCTAGGGGCTGAACTGACAATTGGTGCAGTCTGGCAGAGATCAAGGGAAACGAGGTTTTCTGGCCCAAGTAGTAGGTGGGAATTGTGAAGGACAGTACAGGGCAGAAGACGGGCAGTGGTCCCTACAGGTGACCAGCTGCCCAGGGTGGTCCGGCCACACGAGCAAGGGCCCAAGCACAGGCCTGGGCTCAAGAGCAGGCCCAGAGCATGGAAAGCCCTGGGACCCAGAGCATGAGTGCAGGGAGTAGATCTGGCTGCGGGCTCAGAGTGGCCCTCCACCAGAGAAAGCCTGGTCAAGGCAGAGCCAGGCTACTCAAGCAGGGGGTTTGGAGCCAGAGAAGGACCAAGGGGGCGCAGAGCTCGAGAGGATGCTGTCCCTGGGTTCTGTAGACTGAGCCCTCACGGGAGGTAAAGGTTACAGACATCGTGCAACTCAAAGGACTGGGACAGAGGAAACAGTTATCATCATAACTGGCCCCACTGATTATTTGCTGTGCACCAAGCAGGGTGACAGGTGGTTCAACATATATTATCTCATTAATCCTCACCACCGCTTATAAGGCAGGCACCATTCTTACCCTAATTGCACAGATAAGAAAATCAAGACTTCAAGAGGTTAAACAATGATACATGAGATGTGACAAAGCTCTGAACCCAACTCTGACTCCAAAGCCTGCGTGGGCAGCTGTGAGGAGGGCAGTGACAGTTTGCCCAATCCCCGGCAGGCAGCTGTTCTCGGTGCTCCTGGCCCCTGCAAGCTGGGATGAGGCCACTTTCCATCCCATGCAGAGGACTCAAGGCCTGCCAGAGGGTGGTGACAGCTAAGCTGTGCAGCAGGCAGCATCCTGAACTGATCAAGAATGTGGTCACACCCCTCTTTATCTGGACTCTGTTTCCACTGAAGCCCTGGGGGGCAGGTGGGGGAGGATTAACCCAGTCAATCTGTTGGTGCCTTGATCACAATCTGGTTCCACTGGCCTTTAATGCATCTCCCCCTCCCCCACGGCACTGTGACAAGGACCTCCTCCCGGGGCACCGCAGAGGACCTCAGAAAGATTAGGCTGGCGGGGGCGATTCTCCCACCTCTCACCATTGTTGACCTTCTTCTTTGAACAGGAGCTCGAGATGTGTTCGGGATTGGTCAGGTCTGTTCTCCAGGTTCTCACCTTCCCTCACCTCAAATGGACAGATGTTTTAGCGGTTCCTGCTTTCCCTGCAAATCCCGGGAAGAGCTGAGCCAGCATATCCCCAGGCTCTGACTTGGGTCATTTATAACCCATTTCATTTCCATAAGATTTAAATGGAAAATAGATTCAGGTGAAGGGAGCCAGAAAACAAATGGGGGAGGAAGTAGGCCAAGTGGCCTTATTGCACGGTCAGTCACAGACTGATCAAGCATGACTCACAGTCACCCAGGGTCCCACGGGCCTGGAGCCCTGTGGTGGGCAGGGATTTACAAGACGCAGGGATCCTCCTGGCTCCTCAGCAGAGTGATTCTGCCAGTGCCAGTCACCTTGGTTGGTATTCAGCTAGCACCCTATACCGGGGAGGGTCTCTGTCAGGTTCATAATCAATCCTGGCCCCACAGATGATGGTTTAATGGCAGCCCTCATCGTTAGTAAACATGAAACAATTTGTACATGCAGAGCACCGAGACCAATTCAGTTTTCTTGGCTTATCATCACTGCCATCCAGGGCTGACCTCACACAGAGGTAAAAGCGGCCGTCGTGTGGTCTCACCGAAGGATGTGGAGAGACCCTGTACCAGTCTTCCCCACAAGGGCCTGACATTCTACCACTAGCAAGTCATTATTTCCTCTCTAGGGACCATATGAAAATAGAGACAACTAGCCTTGGCTTTGGGGTCACGTGCCTGGATTCGGATTCCGGCACCTACCAGCAGGGCACAGTTTACACAGCCTCTTTTTAGGAGATCCACAAGAAGAGGGTGATAACAGGATTTACCTCGTAAAAAGCACTGAGCACAGCGCCTGGCACATAGTACAGACTCGCTGAAGGACAGCCGCGGCTGGGGTCGCGGTGTGCTGTGGCCTTCTCCGGACCCCCTCCGAGACTGAGACCCCGCCTGGCAAGTGCCCTACCCCTTAGTGCTTTGGTGCTTAGTGTCAGTCACTTTCTTTTCTTGCCTAATGGGGGAACCTGTGGCAGCTGAAGGCTCTGGAAGGGGCAGGTGGGACGAGGAGCAGGCAATACAAGACCCATTATTGGAGAGGAAAAGGCACTGAGGAGGAGGACTGGGAGTCTGAAGACAAGTGTCTCCACTCCACAGAGGGCAACCTCCACAGGAAAATGGTTTTGGGAGTGGGTGGAATTCACCAACCTACATGCCCAAGGATTTACAAGTGAGGGTTTTGTGTGTGTGTGTGTGTGTTTTTTAAGAATTTAAAAGGATTCTTTTTGAGAATTAATGTACGTAAAGTGGAACGTATACATCTTAAGTGTACGAGTTGATGGGTTTTGAGAGATGTCTACACCAGTGTAACTACCACTCCAAGCTAAACTGCCTTACACGTACGTGCTGGCTCAAGGGCTTCCACACAGAGCTCATGAGTCAGAAACACACACTTGTGGGGACACGGACCTTCCCCTGTGGCTCCAGTGCCTGAGGCAAGCTGCCGAGTGCAGAACAAAAGCGATGCCAAGAACCTTGAATGGCATCAAGGGACTTAGAACAGTGAGGCAGACCGTAAGAACTGAGTCACCAGCTAACTGGTTCGATCTGCAGGGGGCCGCGGGATCAGGGCATGTGGGCAAGAATCTGCAGAGAACGCCATGGTGGTGGAGCCCTGGAACTGATCGTGACGCCTAGATTCCTTCCACATCTGACTCGGCCACGGCCCCGCCATCTGTCTTTGAGGAAAACACATCACAGCTCCGTGCCTCGGTCACTAAACCTGGACAACGGGAGCACACTGGACACTCACTTGTGTCCTTTCCGGCTCTAGCAACCTAGACAGGCTAGACTGGGCAGCTCCACTGCACAGTGACCCCAGATTCTCCCCCGTTTACTTAACTCAGACACAGCCTCCCCCGCGGCCGTCTGGAACACTCTGCAAAGCTGGGACGCTCGGTAAAGAGGACACTAAGAAGCAGGCGCAGGGGCTCGGTTTACGCCAAGATAGTGGGACTTGGCTGACACAATTTTCATGTCCTGGTATCTGGTGAGAACTTCATATTCCTGTGTCTTCCTCTAAGGCATTTGGGACAGTGGAACTTGAAAACGTTTAAGAAAAACAAAGGAGATGTGGAAAGAAGAAATTCTGGTCTGTGTAACCTCAATGATTCTGAGTCTTTGCAGGAAAACTCGTTTTCATCCGGTACGTCTGAATTCTGATTAACCGGCAAGGCCCAGTTCAATCATTCTCTCTCCCCCAAGAAGCCCTTTCCAAGGCCCTGGCCGGCGGGGTGCACGCCTAGTTCCTGTGTAGTTACCTGCGTCCATCTGTGATCTCCCGGCTGAGATGGTTACCGTCCCTTTAATCTTTCACAGGCTGGGGGTTTTGTGCATGCTAAGCACAACATCCTTTTTGATTTTATTTATGCATTTATTCATTTTTTTGCAACGTCTCTTTCTAAAATGGAGGATTCAGTGAATTATGGCCTTTAACAAAGGAATTTGCCTCCTACGATGCTCAAAAGGAAAAAATTACATAAAATGAGTTCTTAAATCCTCCTGAATCTTCGTTGCTGTGTTTGAGCCCACAAAATGCACCCAATCTCTCTAGCTAAAATGGTCAACTACAAACCATCATACAAGTTGAAAGGGTATCTGAAATAATAAGGACAATAACTGCACGTATTTGTGTCGCCTTTTGACTTCTAGAAGGAAAGGAACGGCGACCGCAGCCAGCTTCCAGGGAGAGGGGATCAGGAGTCAGGGAGGTCAGGCACCTTTGACTCTACTCCTCAAAACACTTTTCTGTATTGTTAAATGTCTTCCTGTAAGCATATGGGTTTTTTTTATTATTTAAATACTGTTTAATTAAAACTAGAGTTTACAGAGAGTGTCGACATTGATACACTCCTTTAATTACATGTGTATTACAATATATACAATGCATACAATGCATTATAATGCAGTTTATTGTTGAAAAAACTAAATCTCAAGGAGATTAAATGAGTTGCCCAAGAGTTAACTGCAGAGCAAGGAAACAGTATACTTATGTAACGAAGCACAGGGAAGAGGGAAATTCATATTCCACTCACAGTCTAATCCTTCCTGTGAGGACCTCATTATTAGGCCAACGTGATTTACTCAGTGCACACCCTGTGCCAGTGTCTGCTACTCTCCTCCCGAGAGCTGGGAGGACCTTGCACATCACACTGGCTGCAGAGTCCTCTGCACATGATGCGTATGTGAAATGCACAGGCTTGCTCGGTTGCATCACCTAAATGGACTCTAGGAAGGCAATGTTACTTATATTGTTACTTTCTTTTCTCACCAGTACAATTTAGAAGTCATGGACCAAATGCAGTTATCATGTTCTTATCCTAATCCACAGGCAAATTTTTTGTCAGCATCTCAGGGTACACCCAGATAAGCACTGTCTTTAACCAGAAATGTTTCTTTCATTGGTGTCTTTGGAACTTAACCAGCACAATGATTCATTCTGTCAACATTAAACAGGTAGAAATAGAATCAATGTCTAATTTGTTCTGCCTCAGATGAACACAAGAAGTGAAAAAATATTTGTTTTTAATAACAGGGTCCTACAGTTCTCTAAGCAAGAAGGCTGACATTCCACAGACCATGCTAGACGGATCATGCCTCAAGAAGAAGGAGCAAACTCAGAACGGCAGCTAGGTTTGGTTTCCAAGAGTTTGCTTTGATAGCTGTTTGGAAAGACCGAGCCCACTCAGAACCTCCAGGCATGTAGCAGCCTTCTGCCTGGGTCTCCAGTTTTCATCCGTGTAGGAGAGGTAATCCTCTAAAGCAACAAGGGTCTTTCACCCCAACCAACAACCTCACAATCAGTGAGTGTATCACCTCTTAACCAGAACCAGCCAGGAAAGGCTGTGTTATCGTAAAGCCTCAGGTGGACTTTCAGAGTTATCTAGGCCATTTACTTTCCACCACTTGAAATCCCCCTGAGGCTTCTCCAGTATCCATGTGGACAGCCCAATGACCAGGGCACTACTCGCTTTAGAATAAACAACTTTAGGGGCGCCTGGATGGCTCAGTCAGTTAAGCATCCGACTTTGGCTCAGGTCATGATCTCACTGTTTGTGGGTTCGAGCCCTGTGTCGGGCTCTGTGCTGCCAGCTCAGAGCCTGCAGCCTGCTTTGGATTCTGGGTCTCCCTCTCTCTCTGACCCTCCCCTGCTCAACTCTGTGTCTGTCTCTCTCAAAAATAAATAGACACACAAAAACTTTTTTTTTTTTTTTAAATGTGCAACTTTAGTTCGGCGGATCCTTGGTCACTGAACAAAGGGAATTGTACTGGCTGAATCTTCTCTTCCCTCTTACTTTTCAACTCAACTGTCTATCCCAGCTGAAGTCTACTTCTTCCTCAAAGTTCTCCCACTGACTCTCCTCCCTCTGAACTGCACAGTCTGGCGTGTTATAAATACCTGTCAGCGCCTAGTTTGATGGTCGATATCACCTCTCAATCCAAATATTAAGTTTCTTAAGGCTGGATACCATATGTTTTCCTCTTGCCTGCCCTCCTGTCGCCTAATCTACCGGTGACCACACACCAATGGTGTCCACCAACACCTGGTGGGCATGCAGAAAATGCCTTGGCCGCTAAGGGTCAGTGTGCACGTGCAGTGTGTTGACTTCCTGCCGCCCGGGTCGACCCCGGCCATCAGAATGGGTTACATCAGCCAGCAGGTGGCCACCGGTGCTCCTCCAAGAGACAAACGGCCTATTGCCTCCCCTTCTGCTCCTGGGAGTGTGTGTTCCTGCTTTGCACTAACACACAAGTCATTTGTTTATTTGGGAGTGGGTGTCTATCAAGTTTGCAATCATCGCAGGTTATTAAGCTGAAGGTGCCCGTCTGTGTTTGCGAATGTGGGGTGTGCAGGTTTGTGAGAGTGGGGGAGGGGGTGGGGAGTGTTTGTAAATGGACATAACCATGAGTATGTGAGGGTATGAAGGAAGGCGCGTGTGTGCGGTGTGCACGTGGCACGTGGGTGTGGCGTCTGTGGTATTTGTCAGTACAAGCATGTGAGCACACGTGTGAGGATCCAAATGCATGCTGTGCACATAGTGTGAGTGCATGACCGTGTGTGCACAAGTGTATGGACAAGTCCCCGGACGTAAGCAATCACGTTTGCTGTTGTTCCAACTGGCATGCTCTCGGCTTCATCCACTCCTGGCATCTACGGGGGTCAACTGAACCAGAGGTCTCCCCGTGGTTTTGACTGCAAATACCAGCAAAACCCTTCTGGTCTAAACGTTTCTCACGAGCTGTGAGCATGGCAATCTATTTACTTAACATTGAAGTGAAATCACGTTGTTTCTGAGAGAAGAAGGTAAATACAAATGGAAGGTCTGTTGCTTCTTTCCCATAGTCAGTAGCCCAGCTTGCCCAGCTTGGGCCGCGTGCAAATTCCACTTTGGAGGCCGCTCCTCCAAATCACAAGTGCCCCTGATCTGGTCTCTCACTCCACTCCTGGCCAGTCACACAGACACACGGACACACAGACACACCCTGATGAGGGTTAGCCCTGGATCGCTCAAAGCAAATGTCCAGCGATGGACTGGAAACAGGGTCTGTGTCCTTCTGCATGTGAGGACAGCCTCCACTGTGCGCTGTTGATGCCCATTTCTAGAAGCCAATAAGTGAGAGACAAAAGAAAGAAGCCAGGAAGATGTGGAGATGAGTTCTAAAACGTGAAGTCAACTAAGCAAGGAGAATCTTTGAGGTTATATGGGGCCAAAGGGGTGGTGGTAGTCATGTTATTCTGGTGTGTGTGTGTTTTTTTTTAATTTGTTTTAACGTACTTGCTGGCAGTTCACCGCCAGCCCAGCATGGTGAGGGGCTGAGTTATACCTGCATCTCAGAAATGCCAGCAGATTCCCAAAACAATTTACAGCAAGCGTGCCTAAAAGTGCATTAGCTAACTACTGCTGGAATCACTTGAGTAAAACACTTTTTTTTTTTAATTCATTGCATTTCATTTTAATGACACAGAGTTGAAAATGTCTCTTTGAAAACCTTAGTAATCCAGCCAAAGAGAGGGCCCAGATACTATTCTAAGGAGAGTAGGATATAACATAATGAAAAACACAGCAAAAGGCCACCTCCAAGACCCGACCACCTGACAGTAAGGCTTATTAGGGGCTGAAATTCTGAACCCTGAGGAAGATGGGGGTGCTGGCTTTATACAAGCCTGTCTCTTGTCTGTCACTATTGGGGCACTACCAAGATAAACTCAAGATGTTTGATCACGTTTCACACTTGTATCAAATTTCGCTTTTCCAAAGCGCACTTATATCCATTATTTCACTGAAGGCTCTGAAGCGACCATATGAATGAGGCTCAGAACAGTACAACGTACAGGGGTCTGTTTTTGTTTGTTCACATTTTCCAGAGAAAAGACAACTTGGAGAGGGACAGTCCAGCACCTCCCCCACCCTGGCACGGTGCTCTGGGCTGGATCTCGCTGGGACGGTCGCAGGGTTGAACGAGGTCGGAGCCGGTGGGGAATTAGCCTACTGCACTGGATTCCTGAGTGTTGGTGCAGCCACAAAACTCCACGAGGAGAGAGAGCTAAAGTGCCAGAGTGAGATCCCAACGTGGTGCCCACTGTGCCTCACTGGGCGCGAAGACTGACTTCTGCCCTCGGGGGTTTACGAGAGGATCTATCACAAATAGGGCCAATGTTTTTGAGACATGGAAATGAGAAAGAAAACTGGCATCATTTTGTAAGTAGACGCTTTCTCAGTTTAAGCAAATTGGTACAGTTGTTCCTTTTGTTCCCAAAGTTGCTGAATAAGATACAATGAGTTTATGGTCAAGTAATCAGGAAGAGGCAATGTTCAGGCAAAAGAGAAGGGATCCATAAGTTAGTAAAGAAAGCACACTGGATGCCAGAAAAAGCGTGCTAGCCGAATAAATATCTCCTACAAGGACTGGTGGGGGTGAGGAGGGCGGGTATGGGAACACTGGAAGGGTACCAAAGGGTGGGTCATGGAAGCAAGGTGGGAAATTCAGGGAGATTTATAGAATAGGGAGAATTAAGTTCTGATTTGCCTGAGAGAGTCCTAGATTTTGCCTGTTTTCCCACATTCATTGTGAATAGTGCCACCTTTCATGCTCGATTGTGTCCTTCTTGAAGAATAAACTAGGCAGTCGCCCTAGTTCTCAAAAACCCACAAGATGCCTCCAATCACCAGATAGCACCCCCTTCAGTCAGGCTGTCTACACTGACAACATCGACACAAGCTCTCCAAGGGGCTAAACACCACTTCATCAGCCTGTCCTGCGCGGGGAGAGTTCCTGATTTTTCCTGAACAGATGGTAACAGTGTGAGGTCACACAGTCCTTTGTTTCTGGGGCCACACTGACTCCTGAGAATGGTATGAGGAGTGGAGGTGGGGGAGAGAAGAGGTGGAAAGGGAGAGATACCACGGAGATTGGAGGCTGGGGCCCATCATATTTTGGTCCCCCACTCCATAACATCATGGCTTAGGTCACCCTGAGGCAGAGAGACGTGGGAAGTCATAAGGCTGGACTTGGTGGGCCAAGAGATACAGCTATGGCTGGGGTATCAACAACATCTACTATGACCCCCTAAACAGGTATTTTTACTTAATTACAATTATAAAACTACACACAAAGGAAAAAAAAATGTAAAAGAGATTTAAGACACATGAATAAAAACGGAATCTGTTCTTCCCAAAGGGGATCACCTTGTTCACTCCCTCTCCTCTCCACATCTCCTCTCCTCCACATCTCCTCTCTAAGGAGCACTCTGGAAAGGACCCAAAGAAGAAGGTCCAAACTCCTATGGCGTCCAAAGTACGAGCACCAGAAGCCTTGTGTCTGAATAGCACAGCCCTAGCAGGTGTTTGCAGACGCCTGTGATTGATTAGAGCCTGCAAGTGTCAGGGGGGAAAGGCAGACCTCTAGCTTTTGTTCCTGCCCCTCTGAATAAAAACCTGCACCTGTAAGAGGCTGTGGGTCGGAGGAAGTCTCCCAGAACTAGAAGGGGGCGTACCCCACACCTACCAAAAATCCAGCCCCCCACCCTCACAACTCCTCACAACCACTCCTCACACCTCAAGTTGAACAAAGCCCTAGAATGCTTACGTGTTAAGAAATAGTAGCAATAAAACTAAAAACTACCTGTATCAACAAAGATTATGTAAAATGTCTTTTTCAGGAGGGTGCCAGGCCTGCAGGTGCCGGCTGCATCCTCCAGCCTCCGCGTAAGGAAAACCCGGCTGCGTTTTCTAAACGCGTCCACCATGGCCACACGGGGGCACTCGAGTCAACGCCTTGGACCTGGGGCCTCTGGGCGGCTTCCGCTGGGTAAAGTAAGAAAGGAACGACAACGACGTTGGAGGAGGAGGAGGATAGATGGTGAGCTGAGAATCACTCTGGATGATTCCTTGCTTGGCCCACTGCCACGAGGCCAGTGACTCAGACTAATCTGCCTTGGGTGTTTCAAAACCGTGTGGGTGCCAGCCCAGAAGGTCTCCCCTCACTTTCCGAGCACCTTCCCAGCACTGCGGCCTGGGCACTGGTTACTGTATTATAGGGGGTGGGAGGGGGTGGGGCACAAATGAAAACCACCTAAACTGCCGTCTGGGGAGTAAATGAACCACCCCCCCCCCCCCCCCCCCACACACACACACAAAGGAGGGCTTGGAGGACAGACAGCAGGCTGGGGGTGGGGGTGCGAAGGCATCGCCTGTTCTTCTGTGTTGTCACCATGGTGTCCTTGGCACGAATGGCATGCTCACCCTGAGTGCCTGCCAGGTCTGCTCAGAGGGTAGAGAATCCAGCCTGAGATGCAGGGCAGCAGGCTGGCTCCCAAACAGGGCAGTGCTGAGCTTCTGGAACAGAGGCTCTCCCACACGCACAGGCTGCAGCTTCCTCCCCACCACATACTACATGTCCACACCCCGGAGACAGGCCAGCCACCCAAGCTCCCAGCATCAGCAGACATTCGCTGCAAGGCAGGCGTGAGCTCCAGGCCGCAGGCCATAGGTGGACCCGCCGTAAAGATCACTGTGGATCCCACAGCACTGATCCCACACTTCAATTAGAAGGGAATTTAAATCACCAAACTACTCCTATTACGGAAGAATTCAGCTAACTCATAGAATTCCTCTCACAGAAGAAGTATGTTGTTTTATTTGAAGATTTGGGGGAACAAAATTTATTTTGTTTTAAACATGGATTAGAATGCAAATATTGAAGTATAAATATTGTTGCTGTTGTTGTTTTTAAGGCAAAACTACTTCAAGAAGTTCCTAGCTTGAGGCCATCCAGGAAAGAGGAAGGATTCCTTCCCCTAGGCCCTCTTCTCCATATGAATAGAACAATGTTCCATTGAATGAGTCCATTAAAGCAGAGAATCATGCAAAACTAAGATATGTAGTTTCAATATTTTAACTGACAGCATACGTTCAAACTTAAAACATTCATCTGAAAATATGTCCACCCACTGGCCAGTACCATAGAGCCAAGGACTTTTCTTTAAAGCACGTCCCTGTGTTCAGCAGTGTCTCTGAGATAACAGTCATCCGTGAGTTCGAATTTGTTTCTTTAGAGTGGAACAAAAACTCTAATATATTAATGAAGCAATCTGAATTCAGAATCTTATAAAAACTCTATTATCTGCACCCCTCCCCCTGGATCGTATGGCCTTCTCTTACACACGTAGTTCAACAGCAATTTAAAAAAATTTTTTTTTTCTTAAGTTTATTTATTTTTGAGACAGAGATAGAGACAGAGCATGAACGGGGGAGGGTCAGAGAGAGAGGGAGACACAGAATCGGAAGCAGGCTCCAGGCTCTGAGCCATCAGCCCAGAGCCCGACGCGGGGCTCGAACCCATGGACCGTGAGATAGTGACCTGAGCCGAAGTCGGAGGCCCAACCGACTGAGCCACCCAGGCGCCCCTCAACAGCAATTTTATTAGCAACTTATCTTTCCAATGCCTTCAATTTCATTTTCACACAAACTTGTCACACTCACATATCGCCAGTTTAAATGAGACTGTATCAAACTTAGGCAATTACTGTAAGAACAATAAGCATAAGTGACTTTTGATAATTATACAATTGACGTGTCAGGACGGAAGTCCACGTGCTCCAGAGAGCAAGCTACTATGCTATAGCTGAGGGTTTCAAGTGTGCTCTTGGGTGTCAGTCAGAGCGAATGGAATGCAGAGTTAATTTAACCAGTCTGTAGGGCAGAGGTGGGTTAATACATAACCTTTCCTAAACTTTGGCAGAAATATCTGAAAAGTCATAGACTCAGCATTTATAATATGGCCAAGTTCCCTAATTTATATGCAACTCTTCAGAAAAACAAAATGGTGCCTGTACCCATGTATACATCCACCAGTCACCTGAGCTGGTTACCAGTGGCTCGAGTTAACACGTTTCACCAACGTGCTGCCCAAATCCTAGGTTCCCACTGCAAGTATCCCACTTTCCCTAGGATTAAAAAGTATTCCCAATTGAGACGGCAGACATATTAGATGAAAGGTAAAGCGATAAAGCTTCTGGAAGAGAACACAGGTGAATATATACCATGACCTTCAGGCAAGCAGCACTTTCTTAAATAGAAGGCAAAAAGAGCGCTAACTATAAAGAAGAAAAACGGATGAAGAATACTACATTCATTGAGGACTTCTATTCATCAAATATATTCTTACGGAATGAAGAAAAGGCAGGACACAGATTGGAAGAAGTTGCAAATAATATACCAACAAAGACTCATTTCTGGAATATATTAATATTTCCATAAATCTGTAAGAAAAAGGCAGACAATCCAATAGAAAAATGGGCTTAAGTCTTAAAAGACTTAAGCAGGCCCTTCTAAAAGAGGATATCCAAATAGCCAATAATCACGGAAAGGTGCTCAAGAGAAATGTCAAGTTGTCAAATGCAAATTAAGATCAGAATGAAATGGAACGATGCGTGGGTCAACAGAATGTGGTACATACAATGGAATATTCTCAGCTTTAAAAAAAGAAGGACATTCTGATTTACCTCTGGATGAGCCCCAGAAACATTATGCAGTGGAAATAAGCCAGTCACAAAAAAATACATACTGTACTTAGTCTGAGGGTGAGTAGTCAAATTCATAGACATGAAGTAGGATGGTCTGGAAACATAAAAAACGTTCTGGGGATAGAAGGTGGGGATATTTGCACGACAATGTGGATAGACTTAATGCCACTGAATCGTATGCTTACAAATAGTTGAAATGGAAAAAAATGGTTGAAATGGTAAATTTGAATGTTATGCATAGTTTACACCCCCCCCCCCCACACACACACACACAGACACACACCCAAACAGCTGGGTATGAGAAAGAGATGGATAATACCAAGTTTTGGTAAAGGTGACTTTCTTTAAAAGTCAAACCCAAGTAAATCTATGCTGTGCTCTTGGGAGTCCAGATGGCAGAAGAAGGTGGATGGTGACAGTAAGAGGGCAGGGAGAAGGCTGGTCATGTTGTGTTGCTTCATCTGGATGTTGATCACATGGTATATCCACTTGGTGAAAATTCAGTGTGCTGTACACTCATGAGCTATGAATTTTCCTGTGGGTATGTGTCACTTTAATAAAAATGTTGACATAAAACAAAATCACATGCAGCATTGCGTCTAGGGAAGTATCCAATTATGGAATATTTAGGACACAAGAGCATTGGTGAAGGGAAATAATGCATGCAGCTTCCACCAGATGTGATTCACCACCAGGGAGTCCTTCAGGAGTGGGGGAAATTTAGGTCAATGAGCTGAGGACACCAGAAGGTGTTGTTGGAGCATTCACCACCTAGGTCATTCATCTTGACATCTAATCGCATCGTGCCTCGTTTTGTTATTTAAGTGTCTGATGAGTGTTTGCCTTACCTATAAGCTCCCTGAAAGCCGAGACTGTGGTGGTATTTCCCTGGTATCAATCAGAAACTTGCACAGGGCCAGGCATGTTGTAAGAGTCAAAGCCACTTGTTTAATAACAATACACCACAATACTGGACTTAGGTGACGAGAGCATAATAAACTAAATGTGTTATCAGCTAATGCAGGGACTTAGACATGTTAGAATATCTATCTGGGCAACTTTATAATAACCAAAGAGGTTTGGCTTTGAAGCATGACAGATCTTGGGCAAGTTATAGAATATCCCTGGTATTGTCTTTGCAGCCTCAAAGTGAAGGTAGCAGTGACCTCACGGGGTTGGCATGAGGATGAAACAAATTATAGGAGGCAAAGTGAGGAAATGGAAGATTAGGGGCACAGTTATGTGCCCAGCGGCACACAGACAAGCATGGTAGTTGTCTTCCCCTGAAGCCTGTATACACTTCTGACCCTAAGCAGAAGAGAAGGCAGGAAGAAGAATCTGGAAGCTTCTCCATCCTTCATTTCCTTACATCTTCCCGATGCCAGCTCCTGGAGGGATCACACATCATGCACACGTCGTGCTTTCTGATCTGTTACCAGGAATCCCTTTTGCCATCACACATTCCTCTTCATGAGCCAGATGCCTCTTCTTTATTAATTTCACAGTTCCACAATTCAAGAATAACTTGATTATCCCAGTTAGGGCAGGGGTTGGTCCTAAAAAGCACTACAAATTTCTAAGTACAAATATGCCCTCACTGCCACACTTAACTGTTTCAAGCCTCTTCTCCAGGCCTCTCTCCCATCAAATCCCTCCCCTGTCCCCATCGAACACCCACTGAGAGCCTCTCACTGCTGGAGGCCACAGGTGCTGGGATCTCATAGCCCCGCTGTGATTCTCAGAGATGACACCGTGGACATTGGAGCGGGGATTCCAGGGATGAATATCCAGTACATCCTCTGTGAGATGCTGGCCTGCTGGCCTCCCCTCTTGGGACCTTGGTTCTCCCATCTCCACTGTTAGATGCATTCAGATTCTTTCATTTGCAAGCAACAGGGACTAAAAGAGGCATCTTCAGCATGAAGGAGAATTTATTGGGAAGAAAATGGACCGTCTCAGACTCCTAGGGATACTTGAACCCTGAGCCCCCAGAAAGAGGGAAGGAGGGCTGCTCAGGACACCCCAGCAATGGGAGGTTGTGGAGCTGACAATGTGACTCAGCTCTAGACAGACACATTTTTGAGTCAGACAAAGCCAAACAAACAACAGATGCATGAAGTGGACTGTAGGTGGAATAAATCATGTGAGTGATGGCGGTGTGTTCCTAACCACGAGGCAGCAGAGTTCATCAGGGGTAACTGCAACTGACTTGTCCTCTGTAGACCAAATACAGGCCCTCCGATGGTAAGGTGGGCAGCAAGAGCCTTTGCAGCTCCCTGTGGGTGGGAGGGCTGCCCTGCCCCCAAGATGTCCCCTTCCTTTCCAGCAAGGGGCAGGGTGGTGTCTGTGGAGGGCTCTGAACTAGGGTTCTGAAGATGGGCCCTGTGCTTGTTTGTAAGGCTTACTGAGCGTCCTACGTGACCCCGCAGGCATTGTCCTGGAACTGCCACTCACTAACCATGCCACCTGGGGCAAATTCTATGAACATTCCAGGCCTTCATTTCCACATTTTAAAACTGACCAATAGTACCAGGGCATCTCCAAATCTCTTATCAACCCGTGAGCTTTCCAAACACGATACTAACTGTCCTCAATTTCTGACTCACTCCGTGACATCTTGTTCAGATGTCTTCAGACTCCTCAAGTTCTCACTGTGGAGTATCACATGGGACGGTAGTCAGGTGACTGGTGAGCTGGATGGAAGTGGCACTTGGCTGCCAAAAGGAACCTGCCCCAGACCTGAATAATGAGAGCAGGATTCGTCTCTCATAATAGATTTTTAGAAACCATAACATACCCCCTTTGGTTTGACCATTCAGTGATTCACTGAATCATTCATGTATTCAACAAGGAAGTATTTGGTGCTCACCTTGGACAAGGCACTGCTCTGGGCATTGGCTTAGACCAAGGCCCTGCCCCCAGGGTGCTCACGTTCTAGGGGAAATGCAGACCTTAAACACTAATCACACAACAGGGCACGGTGAGGGAGAGCTGTGCACGTTGGAGGCAGAGGGACAGATGCCAGGAGACAGGTGATGGAAGATGTAGGAGAAAGAGACCAACTGATGCAGCGAGGACCTGGGGGTGAGGGGTTGCAGATGGGGACAAAGCTGGAGGAAAACAGTATTCCCTGTTAATTAGTGTTAATTTCCAAGGCAGAAAGTACCTTTGGAGAATTTGAGTCTTCTGAGTGTCTGGTTTCAGGAGACATCTGAAGTGGGAGCACGGTTTACCATTATAACATCTGGCCACCTCCCTAGACAGCGCCTCGTCTGCTCTTGACGGGCCGCAGCTCTCTGCACTGTTCCCTTGTTACTCAGTCTTCATTTCTGCTGCCCAAATTCAGTTCCGTGGGGGATGAGAGGGAACTGAACATGGTTAAAAAGCCACAAAATGGAGAGTACGCACAAGAGTAAAATTATTTATATATGAGCATCTTCCGCTGGGAGGAGACGCTTCCCTATCACTCTTTGGTGTCTCAGACTAAGGCTTAAACACAATCTTTTGTGTGTGTGTGTGTGTGTGTGTGCTGTTCCATTCCAATTAGCTGCATATTTTTAGCACGTGTTATATAAGGCTCATCTGCCCAAATTCGTTGGCTTGGGGCCTTTCCTTCCTTTCATTTCACTGGTGGATTGACCCGCATGCTGGAATGACAAATCTCTAAATAGCCTGCCTGAGGAGGGGTGGATGGGAAGAGAGCTCTCGAGATGAAGTGAGGATTTGTATTTGGCATGCCAGAGCTAAATCCATCTCTTCTAAAAGGGGAAGGCAGAAAGAACGCATGATTCCGAATGGAACTGCAACACGCTAGGGAGGGCCGCTCCGCCTACGACAGGCACACGCGGACCAGAAGCACAACTCAGGCAGGTGGAGCCGAGCACCCGCAGACAGGCCCCCGGACTTCCACTGAGCCAGGCGCGGACGGGCCAGCCTCGGGTACAAAATGCTCCAGGGGCTCCGGCAGCTGCAGAATCATCTAGTTCTGCCTGCCCATGTACTACAGGTATTAGTCGCAGACCTTTCTAGGAAAAACAAAATGCTCATGGCACTGTCAGTGGGAGGCAGGAAAAGGCATGCAGTGGGATTCAGAAAACCTCTCCCTGGCCCCATCGCTGCCAACCATTACTGCTCTAGGGCAGACCCCTCACCTCTCTCAAGATTAGCATCCTTGTTGGGGCGCCTGGGTGGCCCAGTCGGTTGAGCGTCTGACTTCAGTTCAGGTCATGATCTCACAGCTCGTGGGTTTGAACCCCATGTCGGGCTCTGTGCTGACAGCTCAGAGCCTGTAGCTGCTTGGGATTCTGTGTCTCCGTCTGTCTGTCTGCCCCTGCCCCGCTTGTGCTGTGTGTCTCTCTCTCAAAAATAAACATTAAAGAATTAAAAAAAAAAAAAAAAAGACTGGCATCCTTGTGTTAAAAACACCTACCATCTCTTCCAGACACAGGGTTGTGGAAGGACTAAAATGACACAATGGATGTGTCCAGGAAGGTATTAAAGTTACATTCTGATGTAAAGCATTAATGCTATAGGAGTCTGAACTGTAATCCATGACTATAAGCCCCAAGTAAAACTTGTGGTGGGCACAGGGGCTAAGGCACTTCCTTTTAGAGACCACATCATGGAGTCAGTTCCTCTAGAACTGAAGCCTAGAGAGGGAATGGGGAGGAAATCTAAAAGTCAAGGAGTTTAGTGGTGGGGCACTGCTTTAGAGCCCCAAAGAACATCCAAAAGCCAAACACCCTTCCCCAGGTCCTGGGCTCATGGGAGGTAAGTTGCCTTCAGCCCACATCCCCCCTCCGCCCCCTCCCAGGCTATAGGTTATGCACCAGGCAGCAGTTACCACAGAAGGCACACATTTGAATGAAGCCTCAGAGGTGTCCAACCACTCAAAGTCACTACAGAAAAGTCTTTCTAGAACTGAAGAGAAATAAAGGTGTATTTTTTCTCAGCATACACCAGCAGTTGGCAATTATATGTTTATCTGTTTAAAGAGAAGGCATTCAAATCCACTGCAAGAGAGCATACCAGCATAGAGACGTATGGGACCTCCGGCCATTTTGCAGTTCCTCTCTCTGATGCCCTTCCGCCTGAGGCGCAGAATCCAGTAACCTATGCCAGGCTGCATATCTGCGGGCCAGCCATCACAGACTGGCACTTAGCATGCTTGGTCTTGGCCAGGCGCTGGGGTGCTATAGAAAGATGGCCTTTGGATCATACGGGCCTGGATTCATGTGGCTTTCCTAGGTGACCTTGAGGGAGGTATTTATTAACTTTATGCATCAGTTTCCAACTGTGTAAAATGAAGATAATTCCTACTTCATGGGGGGGGGGGTGTGAGGATTAAACTGGATGATGTATATAAAAGTGCATTTTTTTATTTAAAAAATTTTTTTAATGTTTATTTTGGGGGGGGGGGCATACACACAGCATGAGCAGGAGAGGGGCAGAGAGGGACACATAGAATCGGAAGCAGACTCCAGGTACTCCGCTGTCAGCACAGAGCCCGACTGGGGCTTGAACTCACAAACCATGAGATCATAACCTGAGCTGAAGTCAGGCGTTTAATCGAGCCATCCAGGCACCCCAAAAGTGCACATTCTTTAAAAGGATGTATAAAAAGCATAGGGCTTGATAGGTTGAAGAGACTCAACAAATACTCATTTCCTTCCCTTCTCTACATTCTGATTCAAGGAAGTTACAATTAAATTCGTTAGTTCACAAATTATGTCCTTACTTTTAAATCTTCCTCTTCTCTGAAAACACCCCTCCAACACTCATAATCACAGATACACATACACACATTCTCACACCTTTGACTGTCCTGTGTCCTACTTTCCACCCCAAATTACTAAGCTCAAATTCCATTTCCAGAACCCATTTTGGTGCTTCTGGCCTACAGCAGCCCCTTTCTGTGTGAACACTTCTAGCCATAGCTTTCCATGCCACTCATTTGCCGACAAGAAAACAGTGGTATTTAAACAAACAAACAAACAAACAAACAAACAAAAAACACAAACAGCCCTATCGTACAAATTCTCTGAATCTCAGCCTCCATTTCTCAACTGGAAATATCACTACCTTTTTTCACCTCATTTATTTTGAGAGAGCAAGAGAGAGCATGAGCAGGGGAAGGGGAGAGACAGAGGGAAAGACAGAATCCCAGGCAGGCTCCATGCTGTCAGTGCAATGTCTGATGCAGGGCTCGATCCCATGAACCTTGAGATCACAGCCTGAGCCAAAACCAAGACGCTTAACCAGTTGAGCCAACCAAGGTGCCCCCATAACACTACCTTCACCGTCTACCTCACCATTTTGCTTAGATTACCCCTATGGAAGAGCTAAGCGATCTGCCAGTATTACACAAGTACAAGGTCTCTTCTTTACCACCATCATTGTCATGACTATTCCTATCATCACCATCACCCCTCCATCATCATTAGTACCACTATCACCACCACCTCCATAATCATCACTGCTGTCGTCATCACCACCATCATCATTACCATCACTTCCACCATGTCCACCACCACCATCACCATTACCTCCACCACCCCTACCTCCATCACTGCTACCACGATCATAAATACCATCACCATCATCACCATCATCTCCACCTCTACCACCATCACTATCATCACAACACACAAAGGGTTATCAGGGCTATAGGCACTCACATAAACCATTGAATTCACTAGCTGCTCCCAGACTGGCTGTGTAATGGAAATTTATTTCTGTCAGGCTTTTCCTTGAAGACAGTGGTTATGTATGGCAGTCGCCCTAAACAAGGAGTGGATAACCCTTCTACCACACACACCCTTGGCCAGGGCCCTGGAGAAAGGAGAATTCAAAATTAGCCAGCTAAGTTTCCATGAATATCATTGCAAGCCCCAGAAAACTCAGTCAGCTGCTGAGCAGCAGACTGAAAATTCATGCCTGCTAACCTTGTCAATTCTCAAAATTTCTGAGTTATTTATACTGCACAAGTCTGTGAAATTTAAGTCCCTAGTTTCCTGGGATGTAAGAGAAACTGGCACAACGCTCTTCTAGAAATGCCCGACCAAAAGTAGGTGGTACTAAGGTTTCTAATATTCTACCCCACTGATTTCTCCCAATTTGATTCTACCCACCTACATTAGCCTTGACTCTTCACGGACCCCTACCCTCAGGGAACCCCTGCAATCTGCTTATGGAAAACCTTGAAGTTCTTGCCCAAATTGCACCTGTTGCTAGAAGGAGGTCCAGGCTTTCCCACCCTATGGTGATCAATGATCCACACAAGCTTTCTCTCATCAACATCATGGATCTTAGTTCTTAACAGTAAGCTCTGGCAAAGTGATTCTTGACCAGCCAGTGAGCTCCCAAAGCTTATGCTCCAGCATTCTCCCCTGGGTTCATTGCTGGCTGGGCGTATCTTCTGTACATGTAAATACTTGCTGATAAGATTTGATAAAATTGCACGATGCTTAAGAGGTCAGGCAAGATAAGTATCAGAACAATTTGCAAGCTTATCAGGCCTATAAGAAAGGAAAGGGGAAAACCCTCACCCTTTAGTACATGGCCTAAGTCTCAGAAATAAGCAACTGGACATTTTAAAGAATAATCCTCAGGTCCTGGTGGCCTGATACCAGGCTCCAGATATTTCTCTCTTTCCTGGGAGTCCTAGCCACCGCAATCAGACAACAAAAAGAAATAAAAGCATCCAAATCAGTAAGGAAGGAGTAAAGCTTTCACTATTTGCAGGTGACATGATACTATATATATAAAAAACCCAAAACACTGTACCAAAAAACCTGCTAGAATTGATAAATGAATTCAGTAAGTTGAAAGACACAAAATCAATGTACAGAAATCTGTTGCATTTCTGTACACCAATAATGAAGCAGCAGAAAGAGAAAGTAAGAAAACAGACCCATTTATAATTGCACCAAAAATAAGATACCTAGGAATAAACCTAACCAAAGAGGTGAAAGACCTGTACTCTGAAAACTATAACACTTTGATGTAAGAAACTGAAGAAGACACAAAGAAATGGAAAGACATTCCATTGCTCATGGGTTGGAAGAATAAATATTGCTAAAATGTCTATACTACCGAAAGCAATCTACACATTTAATGCAATCCCTATCAAAATACCAACAGCATTTTTCACAGAAGTAGAACAAACCATCCTAAAATTTGTATGGAACCAATAAAGGACCCCGAATAGCCCAAGAAATCTTGAAAAAGAAAAGCAAAGCTGGAGGCATCACAATTCCGGACTTCAAATTATATTACAAAGCTGTAGTGATCAAGACAGTATGGTACTGGCACAAAAATAGACACGCAGATCAATGGAACAGAGTAGAAAACCCAGAAATTAACCCACATTATATGGTTAATCACTCTTTGGCAAAGCAGGAAAGAATATCCAATGGGAAAAAGATGGTCTCTTCAACAAATGGTGCTGGGAAAACTGGACAGCTACGTGCAAAAGAATGAAAAGGAGCCAATTTCTTTTTTTTTTTTTTTCAAAGGAGCCAATTTCTTATACCACGCATTATTCTTTTTTTTTTTTTAATTTTTTTTTTCAACGTTTATTTATTTTTGGGACAGAGAGAGACAGAGCATGAATGGGGGAGGGGCAGAGAGAGAGTGAGACACAGAATCGGAAACAGGCTCCAGGCTCTGAGCCATCAGCCCAGAGCCTGACGCAGGGCTCGAACTCACGGACCGTGAGATCGTGACCTGGCTGAAGTTGGACACTTAACCGACTGCGCCACCCAGGCGCCCCTACCACGCATTATTCTTATATCTTATACCACGCATATTCAAAATGGATTAAAGACCTAAATGTGAGACCTGAAACCACAAAAATCCTAGACAAGAAACACAGGCACTAATTTCTCTGACATCGGCTATAGCAACATTTTTTTAGATAGGTTTCCTGAGGCAAGGGAAATAAAAGCAAAAATAAACTATTGGGGCTACATAAAATTAAAGAGTGTCTGCACAGTGAAGAAAACCATCAATAAAACTAAAAGGCAACCTATGGAACGGGAGAATATATTTGCAAATGGCACACCTGATGAAGGGTTACTACCCAAAATATATAAAAAAAAAAAAACCTTATAAAACTCAACACCCAAAAAACAAATAATTCAATTGAAAAAGGGGCAGAAGAACAGATATTTCTCCAAAGAAGACATCCAGATGGCCAATACACACAAAAATGCTCAAAATTACTCATCATCAAGGAAATGCAAATCAAAACTACAATATCACCATATCACCTCATACACGAGAGAATGACTAAAATCAACAACATAAGAAACAACAAGTGTTGGTGAGGATGGGGAGAAAAAGGAACCCTCTTGCACCATTGGTGGGAATGTTAGCTGGTGCAGCCACTGTGGAAAACAGTATGGAGGTTCCTTGTAGGAGGCAATCGCACAATGGGGTATTTACCCAAAGAACACAAAAACACTAATTCAAAGGGATACATGCACCCCTATGTTTATAGTAGTATTTACAATAGCCAAGATATGGGAGCAGCCCAAGGGTCCACTGATTGATAAATGGATAAAGATGATGTGGAATATATATGCAATGGAATATTACTCAGCCATAAAAAGGAATGAAACCTTGCCATTTGCAACAACATGGACGGAGCCAGAGAGTACAATGCTATGTGAAATAAGTCAATCAGAGAAAGACAAATATCATATGATTTCATTCATACGTGGAATTTAAGAAACAAATGAGCAAAGGGAAAAAAGGAGAGACAAACCAAGAAACAGACTCTTAGCTATAGAGAACAAACTGATGGTTACCAGAGGGGAGGAGGTGGGGGGGATGGGTGAAACAGGTGATGGGGATCAAGGAGTGCGCTTGTGATGAGCACTGGGTGGTTAAAATAAAAATAAACAAAGACTTTAGCAAGCTTACCCTTGAGGCAGAGTTGGATACCTTTAAAATACCCTGCCTACCATGCCGAGCATCACCTTCCCTCATCCTCTTTGGTGTTCCTCAGTTTCCCCTCACTGAGCCTATCCATGAACTCTGGCTTAGTCCTGGCTGCCATGGGCCCTTAAGCTGGTCCCTTGTCCTCTGTTCTCAGAGCTGTCCACATCCCAGCTAGCTGATGAGCCCTGAGGCATCCGAATTCTGCTGGCTTCTGCATAGCCCAGGCCTGGCTTTGGTAACCAGCCTGTGCCTTCAGCCATGAACACCTGCCCTCAATGCAAGGTCTATATTTGGCCTCACTTCCCCCATAAATCAATTTCGTGCCACCAGTTCAAATTAAAACACTCGTTCTTTTCAGCGTTGTGTTTGAGGCCAATAATAAAACAACAGTATCTCTAATATTTACTGAGCACATACTATTTGTTAAGCCCTCTTCCAAACACTTTATGTGTGTTCTCTCCTTTAACGTTATGACAACCCCGTGAGGCAGGGGGCTGGGTATTAGTATTTTCCCTGCTGAGTTAAATAACTAGGTCAAGGTCCCATTGCTGGGAAGTGGCAGAGCCCTGTCCAGTCTGGGCAGGAGGCTACGTTCCCAACCTCCCTGCTCTCCATTCAGCACCCATGTGCAGTGAAGAATTCAACCGACCCCAACAACCATTGTTTTCTTAATGCCTCCTCTGCCTTCAGTCCTTCATCTTCCTATTCAGAACCAACTGGTCTGGTAAAGAAAGACTCAAATGTATATAAGGATTTCTTTCTTCTGGCAGTGGACATATTGGTTTTACCAGTCCCCAAGAGTATATTTGTTTCCCTTTGTTAAAATAATCAAGGAACAAATTACTTAGCAACTACATGGCTGGGCCAGGGATGAACAGTCTATTCTACTGCCCCTCCCCACCCACAAGGAAAGGTTCCCACTTAAGTTCCTGAGAAACTGAAGCCGCAGGAGAAAGACGATTCTCCCTCCACAGAGAATATGGACAAGTGAATTGGATCCATTTGTTTATTGGGAATGAAGTCCTGTGGAGGGAGAGCTCACATTCATACTCCTCCCTCCTTCTAGCTCCAAGGAGTCTAAGACAAAAACTCGTATATAAAGAAACATTGATTTAGTCATGCCCCTCTTCTCAAAACTTCTGATAAACCCCTCTCCTCACATTGCCCATTGCACCCAAGAACATTCAGCTCTGGTCAGTGAGGTTCCCACACACTCCTAGTACATTTCATGCTCCTTCCAACCACTTCACCTTTGTCTACAAGGCTCTTCCTGCCCCTCCTTCCCTCTGCTCATAGAAATCTGTCCTCCAGGGCCAGCCCCAGCCCCACATTCCCCATGGAGGCTTCCCAACCCCGTGAAGCCCGAGGGAGAGCCCCCACTCTTGTTCCTACCTCATGAGGTCCATGCTACACAAGTCAGTGTTTAACTAACTATATACCATCATGCCCTGTTTTACATGTGTCTTCTCAACTAGTCTAGGGATAGAAATCAAGTGTCTTACACTTCTGTACCTTCCACAGCATCTGAAATGGTGTCAACATGGCAATTTGCCAGTCAGAGTCACAGATCCTACTGACCGCGCGTAACATCTCTTCCTCTGGTCCCCAGGCCCTCCTCCGTGAGCCTCAGGGAGTTGGGCTCACAGCTATCCCATCGGGGCGCGCTTCTGGGCACACAAGCACATTTGTCTGCCAAACGACTAGTTAAATCCTCCAAAATGATACAGCACTCCTATCTCCATATCTGAGAGCTGTCAAAACCTCAAGAAGAAGTAAATATCAGCTCAGGGGGCCAGGGACCTATACTTCCTGCATTTTCTAAAAGAATTTT
Source organism: Puma concolor (assembly GCF_028749965.1). Taxonomy (NCBI): domain Eukaryota; kingdom Metazoa; phylum Chordata; class Mammalia; order Carnivora; family Felidae; genus Puma; species Puma concolor. The sequence continues at coordinate 75,623,779 of NC_141669.1, forward strand.
AGTGTCACCCTCTCTCCAACAGAACCTTCCTGAAATGCTCTCACTCAGTGAAGCTTAGTCCTCCCCGTACAAATGAATAGTCACTCTGAAGAAAATTCAAAAGCACCAATTCCCTCCCCTCTATACACACAACACTCAATTTCTGGTTCTTTCCTTTATCTCGCTTTACAGGTGTGTGGTATTTTCTTCCCTCTAATGTCCTGAAGAATCACTGATCCCTGTAAACCTGGGGATATGGAACACGATCTTTTGTGTACTTGTTATTTCCAATGACAAATACATGAAGGATATACCTACCCTTAAGTTATAGGGATTTAGCATAAAAGCAGACCTGCGAGAGAACGGTTTGGTGGTTTTTAGGTGCTCGAGCACATCCCGGCACCAGATGAGATACCCACGTGTGGCCTCAACTTCGTGATAATCTCCAGGCAACCAAAAGCCAGCTGCTTAGCAACACGAGCTGGAGAATCAGCTCCTGTGTCTCTATTAAAGAGCAGTTCTCGCCTCTTGGTAAGCACAGTCTGAACTGCAGGTGCCCTGGGCAGCCCGCTGCCTGGCAGAGATGGGGCCACACAGGCTTGGGGTGAGGGCATCCCAGGAGGAAGGGTTTAGTGAAGACAGTGAGAAGTGAGTGGGTGGCAGACTTTGCAGAAGTTAAGGGAGGAATTCCAAATGAGACACAGGCTACAATTCCAGGGAGGGCACTTAACCCCTCGAGGGGTTCTGAAACACCACCTCACACTTAACTTATTTCTCCATTTTCCCTCTCTAAACACTAAACCCTTGAGGTCGCAAGGGGGCCTTGGCTTCAGAAAGGTCTCAGAGTTGGTTAGTTCAGCCAGTACAAAGCATTTGTACTGGCCTCTACTGCAACTCTTTCCCATTGGACCACACCTAAACCCAACTGTAAAACTAATAGGGATTCGTGAAACCGCTATTTAACAAATCGCAATGGAACTCAAGCTTTTCTAGTTGCTCTGAGGGGTAGAAACAAGAACATAGGAGCAGAAAGCAAGCTATGATTTGGAATATAGGGTACCTGGGCTGGAGATCAGGCTCTACCACTCACCAGCTCTAGAACCAGGGGGGAAAAACGCTTTCCAAGCCTCACCTATAAAAGAGGGATAATAAATACTTGCTTTGTTCACCCCGGTGTCGTTGTGAAGGTCAAATGAGAAAATAGGTGTCTGGAGGAAGTCTGTGGAGCTCTAGTATTAATACTATGCAGGGTGCCTGGGTGGCTCAGGTGGTTGAGTGCCCCACTCTTGATTTCAGTTCAGGTCATGATCCTAGAGTCGTGGGATCGAGCCCCATGTTGGGTTCCGCACTGAGCAAGGGGCCTGCTTAAGATTCTCTCTCTCCCTCTGCCCCTCTCCCCTGCTTGTGCCCTCATTCTTGTCCTCGTGTTCTCTCTCTCTCTTAAATAAATTTTTAAAAATACTATCATAGATCAAGAGACCTGCCCTGAGGGGTGCTCAGCTGGAGAGAGACCAATGTATGATACAATGTGAACTAGGAAGCAGGTGGCTGGCAAAGCTGTAGGAAAAGGGAATCCAGAGACTGGAGTGTCTTTTTCCCATTGCCCAGTTTCCTAACTGCTTGCCTAAAAGCTGGGCAATGAAAAGTATAGGAAAAGCAATTTACACTAATCCAGAGGGGTCCTCGGGGACAGCTCCTTTGAAGTAGGTCTTAACTGGTCCGTGTCCTGAACCAATTCTATGGATTTTAATTATCCAGGCTACCGCAATCCCCCGGAGTCAGAGACAGCCTCAAGCGGCTGTCAGTGGAGAGATACTCATGCCATCTCCACCCCAGATCTTTTGGTGTGACCTCCCAGAGGAACAGCAGCTCATTAGTAACCACACGCATGTCACCAGGTGTCCTTAAGAAAATCAAGTCCCTAAAAGGAAGACCTCTCCTGTGCAGAAAAGGTTTTTGAGATCTCAGAGTACCCGCCCACCTGTAATCTCATTTGAATCTTAGGCTCACTTTTCCAATATAAGGGTGTAAAGGGATATATATTATTTATAATTATAATTCTATCCCTACTACTGACAAATATAAAAAACAATCTAGAAATCAGTTAACCACCTTCATTTATTATACATCCAAATTATGTATCAAGTCCTTTCTATAAGCCAGCAGACATCATACCAGGCGGAGATACCAAAATGAAGACAACACTAGCTGTGCCCTCCAAGGTCTTGCAGAAGGGCTATGGCCCAGGGTTGTCACACCAGGGTACCCTTGCCATGGAATGGCACATGTGGGAAATGATAGTGTTTGATCAGCACATACATGTAACTGGAGGAACCTGCTCATGGCCAGAGACAGCAGGCCACAGTCTCTGGCAACTGGGACCACCTTGTCAATTTATCCTAGCTCTGCCACTTGCCAGCTGCAAGACCTTAGGCAAATGACCAACTTGAGTTTCCTAATCTAGAAAACGGGGATGATAACAGCAAATAACTCATCGGCTTGTTGTGAGGAACAAATACACTAAAACTTACAAAACGGTGTCTGGAACAGCATAAATGCTCCATTAAGGCCAACAATCACCAATCTGCCCCATCTTTTAAGGGAATCCCATTAACTCCTTTTAGGCAGCTGCACCTTATTCATCTTTATTTTCTACCATCCCCAGCCAGTTTCTCTCAGAGGACATAGGAATTTCAGCAGCTCCAACCCCACACATAGTACATCTTCTATTTACAAAAACTTTGGGGACTCTATCACGGGCTTTGCCGTGTAAGATGTAGTTCCCCGCCCCACCCCCTCCCCGCCCTCCTCCCAACACACACACAGCTGTATTTGACCCATATTCTTCAGTATCCTTTGGTTCATTGAAGACCTCAGCCTAATCATTTTACTTCTCTTCTGTGATGTATTTTTAGGTCAATGTTCTAGGGCAGGGGCCATCTTGACTTCCTTGCGTCCGACGTGTTTCACAGAGTTCGCGCCTCATTTCTGCAGCTCAGTTTAGCAGCGATGGACTGATTGCCTGGCTGCTTGTTAGAAATGTTTAACCACAGGCCCATGCAAGGGGTGGGGAGGGGACAATTATTGGGTTGATCTTTAAAAAAAAAAACAACTTCACGTACCATAATTTCATCCCTTTAAACTATACCATTCAATGCGTATAGACTTGTGCAACCATCACCATAGTCCATCTTAAAGCACTTTTTTCACCTCAAAGATAAGCCTCCTTTAAATTGTCACCCCCATAACTCTCCAACTCCCCGTCCCCAGCCTAGGAAACCACGAATGTACTTCCTGTCTACAGATTTCCCTACTCTGGACATTTCACACGAGTGAATCCTCTAACACATGGTCCTTTGTGTCTGGTTTCTTTTACTTAGACAATATTTTCAAGGTTTGTTCATGCCGTACCATGTATCCATACTTCATTCCTTTCTATGGCTCGATAATACTCCCTCGTATGAAGATTCCATATCTTACTTATCCACGCTCACGGACATCTGCGTTGTCTCTGCTCTTCGGCTGTTGTGAATAATGCCACGAAGACCATTACAGGCTTTGTATGGACATAGGTTTTCATTACTCTTGGGAACATACCTAGGAGTGGAATTGCTGGGTTAGGGTAAGTCTCTGTTTATTCACTGGAGGGACTGACAGGCTGTTTCCAAAGCAGCTGCACCATTTACACTCCCCTATGTGATTAATTATCGAGCGGCCAGTTAGAAAGCCTAAAGCTGAAGCCTTAGTGTACTCCCCTTCACCTTCTAAAGTTTTCCCTCAAGTGAAGGTCGCTTTACTTCCTCCATGAGACCTTAGGAACAAAGCTTTCCTCTTGTCAAAGAGAAACTCGACTGTGAGATTGTTCAGACCCTGCCTGAGTATCGCAGAGCAAAGCAGTGTCCTTACCCCTCAGTGGGGCTACTGGCCCTCGCCCCACCAGTCTTGGGGCTGCAGGAGATGAAGACGACAGGGGTGGACTGCTGTGGCTGGACCACCATGCAGGCATGTGGAAACAAAGCCTGAGGAAACCCGCGGGCCAGCCCAAGATCACTGGGTGACTGGCAGGGTCGGGGTGAGACAAGCCAGGTCTTGCTTCCGAGTGCCTTCCTTTTCCCCTTACCAGTGTCTCTCCTTCACCCAACCGAAGCCTTCCCACACCTGACGGACGCCGGCACCAGCCCTCTCCCCACCAGGGAGGACCCCACACACATGGAGTCCTCTCTTTTGGAGAGGTTCTTACATTTCTTTCCTTCCATGTGTCAGAACAGACCCCACGCGTGCTGTGACAAATGTCCGCAGTTGTTTACTGTGCTCTTTTCCAGCCCCCACCCGACGGCCTGGATTTAAAAAAAGCAAGGCCGTTCCTGACAACAATCTCGGGCTGCCCTACTCAGCTTTTCCGTGGCCTTTGTCTCCTGGTAGCCTTCCCACCCCCATTCTTCTCAGTGTTCTCTAAAGCGTGAGCCAAACAGCACCGAGCACACCAAGGGTACCGGCTCACCACGCGAAAGAGGTACGGGAAGGGGCCCCAAACTCAGGCCAAAAATGTGGCATAAACACACACTTCGGTGGAAAGGCAGCAGATCCAGTGAGACTGGAGGGTAGAGGCAAACACCTTCACTCACACACACACACACACACACACACACACACACACACACACACACACACACACACACGGACTTCCCTGCGGCCTCCCTTGCCTAGTAATTTGGAGATCACGTGCCTTGGAAAGGAAGAGGCTCTCTAAGGCCAAGCCAGTGCCGGAGGGTCCAGCGTGGCCTGCCCACACCTGGTCTTCCAGGGGAAACTGGTGCTGACAAGTGTCGGCCTGCTTCTGCTTCCGCTCACTCCCGTTCCCAGGACAGGCTCTCGGTGCTACATCACCCCCGCCCCCAGCTCAGGCCAGGCCTCTTTCCCGTGGTCCGCCCACCCCCCTCCCTTCCTTCTCTCCAGGCCCTGAAGTGCTCCTGTTTTCAATTAAACTGAAGTGAAACCAGCTGTCTCCGTATAGCCACCTTGATTTACATAAGCCTTATCAAGCCAGAACCGGCTGGCTTCGGGCCTGTTCTGACACACTCTCTGGGTGGCTGTCCGTCCCCACTGGGATACCCTGGCCACTGCCACATCCTGCCAGCTCTTCCCAGTGAGCGTCTCCAGGCCCCTGAAGTAGCTTACATTCTCCTTCCTCTGCACCCATTAGCAGCCACAACCCCCCCTTCTCCAACCCAGCCCATGGATGCCTTCCCTGGGGCTGTGACCCCCTCCCCCTCCCTGTCACTGCCGGCCTGTCCCTACCACCCCCTCTGACATTCGTTTTCATCTGCCTGTGACATCTCTTGAATAGCAACCTTATGATTTCCATCATGAACACTCTACAAGATTATTGAAGAAAAATCTGGCCAATTAAACAGGTGTGGAAGAAAAGCTATTCAAAAACTCCACCATCCAAACACAGAACTGTTAGCGTTTGGAAATATTTCCCCCAGGGGTGTCTGTGTATGTGTTCACATCACGGATCTTGCCTTGTTTAGCTTTTTAGTTCTGCCCTGCTTGTATTTCTATCTGAAAAGGAAGCTCCTTGAAGACAAGGGCTGTTTGACAGGAAGGCAACATAAGTTGGGCCCTGGAAAGAGCTGTGAGGCCTTCCAACCTCTGAGACATTTGGCCTAACAACAGTATTCTCTGGGCTTCTGCAAAACACAGGCAGGCTTGTGGGACTCAGGCTCAGAGGCCTTGCACTGCCCCCCCCCCCCCCCCCCACAGGCTCCTGTGTGCCTCGCCCCACCGCCAGCCTTGGCCAGCCCCACCACAGAGGACTCAAGCCGGCAATAAACCTGGCCCATGAAAAATAATTCCTATATGTGCCTTTACTTTCCAGCTGGTGGACAGATTGGTTTACTATACACAACCATGAAAGCTTCAGGGATTTGGGCTGAATTTGAGTCATCTGGTTTTAAGGGAACTATAGAAACCTAAAAATGATTTCTATGGTGATTTTCCCTCCTACAATTCCGTTTATTGTCCGAACCTTTTTCTGGTCCTTAATCGCATGTAGCCTTTTATGGTCATCATCTAAGTATGCGTGTTTATACACACAGGCCTTCACATAACAAGAGCTACCTCTGCCTTGGCTCCTTGACAAGTCCGGATGCTTCTTGGTTCTGGTCACGCTGTCCTCCACAGACCTTGCAAAATGGTAGCCGAATAATAGAGGCTTAAACTCGATGCATGTTGCTGGTACAACATGTGTGGTACAACAATCAGAGCTTCAGTAAAAATACAGGAGTTGTGATTTTGAACAAAAGTTCGAGTGAAGCGCCTTCAGAGAGCAGACACAGAGAGGTGAAGCTAGAATCCTCCTTATAAACCTCCTCCCTCACAGGTCGGGGGAGGAAGTGCCCACCGCCCCTCCCACGGAGAGCAGGCAAGGTTTCATAAGCAATATTAAGTGAGCTGATGAATAGCAAGACACCGCCATAGGGCTTTACTGTGTAAGGACAGTATGCTCTTGTAAAAGTATAGCCGAGAGAGACCAGAGCATCGAAGGTTCTCTATTCCACTAAGCAAATACTCAGTGTGAGAGGATGTGGAAATTGACCACATAAAATGCTATTACTGCAGACATGCCTCTGTCAAGTCAGAAATTTCCCCAGTGCAAACAGAAGAATCCCACGACTCTCTCCTGCAATAAAAACACTACGTCCTAGAAAACTTTCAAGGAAAAGTAAGTAGTGATGGAAGAGACCAGCACAAGCCCACCAAAGAGCAGAGGGGTCCTTCTCTGTGCCTATGTTTCCTTCTCAACCTAGTGGTCTCTCCTCACGTGAACCCCAGAACCACCCCAAACTCTCCAAGTTCTACCTTCTTTTCACAGTAAAGGGTGAGCTCCTTTAGACCAATTCAGAGCATGGTCCTACCTTTTCTGGCTGATGACAATTCTAAGAGGATGTGGATGCTGCCGAGGTCTCCATGGTGGGGGGGGGGGGCCCAGGTAGGGAAAATGTTCTCCTGGGTTTGTTCAGCTCACCACATCTCTTGTGACCTCCCCTTTGAGACCAAGAGCACACAGGGCTGAGTCACACCTGAACAAGGCCACGACATGACCCTGCCAGCACCATCGTGGAAAAGATGGTGTGGGTTTTGTACCACTTTGGGAAGGCTTGAAAATCTACATCCATCTCTAGGAAGCTACGGTGACTTTCATTTGCCCTTTTGTTCACTCCTCAGGTAGAAAATACTTGCTCCTAGAAAGGCCCCTGGGGGACCTAATCTCTAATGATGAGGGGCTGAGTTCTTTAGGGTTCACTGGAGCTTTAGTGAATTCTAGAACACTCATAAGAACAGCCAATTCTCAATCTGATTAATATTTAAAACCTTTCTTCTTATGAATTCATAGCATGGATCTTGAAGATGTGTTTAGATGCTAACAACGGATGGGCTGGCTAAACACTTTTTAAAAAAACATCTATTTATTCCTTAAAAAAAAAAACCTCTCAACAGCATGTCCTACTCCTCCATTGTTTTAAATTATTTTGCACAAAACTTCAGGTGTAGGGAACGAACAAAAATCTCTTCAGTCTGAGGGGTGCCTGGGTGGCTCAGTGGGTTAAGCATCTGACTCTTGATTTCAGCTCAGGTCATGATCTCACAGACATGAGATTGAGCCCCATGCTGGGCTCGGTGCTGACAGCCGGAGCCTGCGTGGGATTCTCTCTCTCTCTTTCAAAATAAATAAATAAACATAAAAAAAAAATCTCTTCAGTCTGAAATTATACAGTATGGTAAATCCTAACAAAAAGATACTTTTTTCAGTGTCTGATAATAAAGGAAAACAGAAATTTGAGGAAGGAAGTCCAATAAAGAGTTCTCTATTGGGTTTCCATGTGGAATCCCCAAGGGCTGGGTGCTCCGGGAGAGCTATGCATGGTATTCAGTCATTTCTATGTATGTCAAGCCAATAAAAGCAACACTTGAATAATGTGCCATCAATGAAAGACTCTGTGGACTCAAAAAATTCCTAATCTGATTATGGCTCATTGACTTTAACATGAAAGTGAGAATAATATTTGCTGTTGAGAGTCATATAGCCCCTCCCCCTACTTAACGCCAAAACCAGAACTTTGTAAAGTGGGTCACTCAGCCAAGCGGCCTCCCTTTACAAATGAGGAAACCAAGGCCCATAAGACGGCTCGCCCAGGGTCACATCGCTAGCACTGACGGAAGCAGAAGTCCTCACTCAATGCTCCGTTTGCACAGTATTTAGTGAAGTGTGCTCTCTTTTTGACAAATGTTCAAAAAAGTTCAAAAGGCTCAGAGATGCTAAGGTAGGCTTGAGAAGACTCTTGCTCCCATAATACCCTGAATTGCTTAACTTGACAAAAGGAAAGCTTCAGAGAAAACAAAACCCGCTTTTTCTTCTCTGCAGGGCCATCCGTGTGAAGGACATGACAGATTCACTCTGTAGAGCTCCAGGGGATTGACCAAAGCCAGCCAGAGTGAAAGCTTTAGGCAGGCCCGGTTTGGATCAGCCCCCAGGACAAGGTTCTAACAAGAAAGTGCATCCCACGAGGCACTGAATGCCTGCTGTTCTGTGAGGAAGCAGCTCACAAATGAGGCTATTCATGCACATACCTGGTGGTGAACAGGGAGAGAAAGGCTGGCACCCAGAATCCTGGTTATCACTGGCCAAAAATAATATAAATGGGAATCCTCTTTTGGGTGTGAGTTTGAACCTGACCAGCAGATTTTCAACATGGTTGATCGCTGAACTCTCTGGGGATGCTTTCTAATACCAATTACTCAAAACAATGGGTGGAAATCGGCCTGGAAATAGGGTAGTTAAAAAAAAAAAAAAATTCTCTGATTTCAAGGATTCTACAAATAGGGAGCCAATGAAATGGGTCAGTGGCTCCCATACTTTTTGACCACGACCCCAGAGTATGGAAAACATTTTTGGCACAGAAACTCGAGACACACATAATTATATAACTGAAAGAGAAATTTCACAGAACAATTGTTGCCCCTACTGCATATGATGCACTTTGATATTTTCAATCTTGTGTGTGTGTGTGTGTGTATGTGTGTGTGTGTATATATATATATATATGTGTGTATATATATATATATATATATTTTTTTTTTTAAGTTCATTGAGATTTACTAAATTCACTTCACAACCAGCTATGGGTCACTTTGGAAAATAGTGAACTACATAACCACCAAGGACTCCAGAAACAGTCAAGGTGAGAAAAAGGGAGAGTGCCCACAGAAAAAAAGGAACCATGATGTTAGATTCTTTTGGCAGTTTGCATGTGGTTTCGTTGCTTTAGGTATAGATGAGAAGGAACCAGGCAGAACCCTGAAGGAAAGGGCTCATTCAAAAAACAAGTATCAGGGGCACTTGAGTGGCTCAGTCGGTTAAGCATCCGACTTCAGCTCAGGTCATGATCTCATGGTTCATGGATTTGAGTCCCGCGTCAGGCTCTGTGCGGACAGCTCAGAGCCTGGAGCCTGCTTCAGATTCTGTGTCTCCCTCTCTCTCTGCCCCTCCCCCACTCGTACTGTCTCTCTCTCAAAAATAAATAAAACATGAAAAAGAAAGTATTCAAAGAGGTGGCTGCTAAAATAATTTTTAAAAAATCCTCATAGGTAGGCACTTACTGAATCTTTCAGAAGCAAAACATCTGAACAAACCTCTGGCACAAGAGTTATCTTCCCTTTGGAGAGCTTTGAAGAGGCAGCATAGATCAGGCTAATCTACACAGCTCAATCACACTAGCAATGGAAAGGGTATTTCCTTCCTTTACATCTGAATTATTATTTGAAGAAAATGGCTGTTAATTAAAAATGTAGGAAAACTTGCCCAGAGCCCAGGGTGTTCCATCAGCCTATTGTCAAGGGGGCCACCATGGCCCCGGTTCCATGGCTTGGTGGCCAGTGCATGCTCTTCCTGGTAAAGGGAGCTCTTCAAGGCCCTCTGAGCACATGCAGCTTCTCAAGCTGCTCATGGAAGGGAAATGCATGTCTTTCACCCCATTTCTCTTCTCCCAAAGTAGTTTAGGTCCTTCTTCCCTGAAACCTGGGTTACTAACATGTGGTACGGGGGTAAGCGCAGAGCAGTGCTTCTCACACTTTAAAGTGCATGTATCTCACCTGAACTTTGTTCAGGAGCTTCTCTTTTTTTTTTTTTTTATCTTTTAAAAAAATTTTTTTTCTTAATGTTTGAGAGAGAGAGAGAACCAGCGTGAGTGGGGGAGGTGCAGAGAGAGATGGAGACACAGAATCCGAAGCAGGCTCCAGGCTCCGAGCTGTCAGCACAGAGCCCGATACGGGGCTCCAACCCATGAACTGTGAGATCATGACCTGAGCCGAAGTCGGACGCTTTACCAACTGAGCCACCCAGGCGCCCCACAGGAGCTTCTGAGTAGGTCTGAGGTAGGGCCTGAGAATCTGCATTTCTCATCAGGTCCCAGGTGATGCCCACGTTACTGGTCCCTCCCCGCGCCACACTTTGAGTAGCAAGGTCCCAGACTTCGGAGCCAGGCATATTGGGATTTGAATCCCTACTCGGCCACTCTCTGTTTGCAGTACCTTTGGAAAACACTGAATAACCTTTCCGGGGGCAGGGAACGGGGGTGGGGGGAGTGGGGGGGGCGGTGGTGAGAGTGGGGGTTTCTGTTTATAATAGTAATGTGAAAAGGGACAAAGTATTTCACCTCTCTGAGCCTGGTCTCTTCTGTAATCAGAAAACAACAACCCCACCTCAAGTGAGTGGTGGATATTTAAAGCTCTCACCCATACTTTCTCCTCCCCTTACAGTCCTGAAGGGGCCCCTCCTGGTCCCTTCAGTGCACCTGGCCTCAGCTTCCTCTTGAGATGGCTCTCACCTGGGACGCTAGGTTCCAACAGGTGCCGCTGCCCCACTCTCATCTGGATCCCTCATGAACATCGGAAACTATCTACCTTTTTGTGCCACAAGGCTCTTTGGTTTGGGGAACAGCCCCCACCTCCACCTCCCGGTTTTCCTTCAGCTCCTCTGGCCAGCCCTCCTCCTTTGGAGATTCTTCTTCCTCTCCCTGTCCAAGCATCTGGGGCTTTCTTAGGCTCTTGCTTTTTGTCAGATTCTTCTACACACGCTTCTTTGACCATCTGGCACTGGGATTCTCCAAATGTTGGCAATTCCCAAATCTAGATCAACAACATGGAACACTCTTCTAAGCTCCAGACCCAGAGAGCCACCAGCTCTGTGTCCTCGAGATACCCCCAACTTCACACGACCGAACAGAACTTGCCTCTTGTGTACCCATATTCAGTCCTTGGACCTGCCATCCACCCACCTTAGCTATTTGAGGGGCTGTGGCATTTACCCTACACCCAGCCTGTATCATTACTTCTTCAATTCACATATGGAAGTATTATCTCCCTAACAGTTATGTAGTAAGACTCCCTAATGGCCTCAGAGCACTTACACTATACCCATACTTCTAATTTAAGTCACCAATAAGTTATTTCAGAAACCAGCGTGTGAATTACACTTTGCTACACATGCAGAGAAAACTGCATCCGCTAATAGCTCTTGGCTTTTTGAATGTTTCTACCTAGGAAGAAAAGTACTAGGTTCTGTTAAGTTTGTAGGTCACAAATAAAATCTCAGAATTAAAAAAAAAAAAAAAAAAAAAAGCGGGGAGGGGGGAGGTGAGGGATCCTTGTTTTCCTAGGACTTGAGGAATAAACACTCACGTTTTGGCTGGCGGCATTATCAGTATAGTCCTGGAATTATCATGGGTGAGCAATATTCACTGTATTGCACAATAACATGTCTGTTTATACACCTGGCTCCTCTCCTTGACTATATATGAGGTAGACGGCAGGTTACAGCCCCAGAAGCCCAGGGCTGTGCTCAACGTATTAGAGTTGCCTCACTGAGTAGATGGACGAGTAGACAAAAAACTGGCCTACTGATGCTCAAGTAGGTCTTTCCACCTCAAGTCCTAAAAATGGGCTGGAGAGATTAGACCGGGCCTCACACTTCAAGCAGCTCTCAGATGAGATCATCTAATCCAACCCAGAACCCAGTGTTCCTCTTCATGTCCGACCATGATCTCTCCTTACACAAAGCAAACACAAGCTCTGTCTTCTCCATAAATCCAGGGGCTAGAGAGTACACAGATCATGGGATACTTGTCTAGCTCCCTCATTAAGTGGCTCCTGAGTGCCAATTCCACACACTGCAGCAACATCACGGCTATTGCTCTGTCTCGAGCGGCCCCGTGAGGTATGGGCTTGAACTTCATCAGGATGCTCACTCCGGCTCTGGTGGGGTCAGCTGGTGGCCCCCAGGAAGCTCCCAGGCAGCATACTACAAATGTACAGGTGGGCCCTTTCCCAACACCTGGGCTAAGTCAGTCTGTTTTGTCATTTCCAAGCCTTCCACGTCACAGACTTGCTAAAGCTTTTCCTTTGAAAGCTATTCTGTATTAGAAGCCTCCACCTGGCTGAAGCCAGGGGCCAGGAATGGTTCCTGGCTGCTCCAGTGGTGTTTTCTGGCAAGATATGCTTCTATGATGGGTCTCTGAGGCCACTCCAGGCCACCTGCAAAGCCTGTCTTTCAAATGTCCCCAGGGAGGCTCCTTCCAGCCTCCTGAATTATCACCCCTGCCAGGAGCTGTCAGATGCCTTCTTCTCTGACAAAGGCTGGAGTCTCAACTTCTGCAGTCAGGGCCCTGCGGTGTATGGCAGAACCCGGCCCCCACCCACCCCTCAGGAAGTTACAGTTCCAAGGCAAAGTGCCTTCCTCCCTCCTGAAGGCAAAGCAGACACAGGGTAGTGGGGGTGATCCCTGATTGTGATTTCCTTCCTCTCTGACCTTCCTTGCACCTGAAGCACGCTCAGAGGGCAGTGCTACTGACCTGCAGCTGGGGAGGCATGGACCACGGGGCCTTCATCTGTCACTGACAAGCCTCGTGGCTTCAGGCAGAACAAGTACCCCGCATCTCATCTATCACGCAGGCTAACACCTTCCCTGCCTTTCAGAGTGTTGTAAGAATCCAGTGAGATTAGGAGTGCGTTTGGGAAATGCTTGCTTTCATCCTGGCGTTTTCCTTATTGCTATGACCAATACGCCCCACTAGTGAGAAGCCACTCTCGGGGTTCTTCCTTAAATTCAGTTACCAACAGGTTTAGGCAATATTCTCCTGGCTCCCTAGCAAACTAAACATTCCCTATTTTTCTCTAGTTTCTTTGTAAATGCGCCTGCCTGTGACTGCTGCACCACACTGCCTCCAGTCCCACACTGCCTCCAGTCCTTGAAGCCAGATACCATGAGCAGACCAGATTCCCAAAGTCTCAGAAGATGCACAGAGGCTCTGAGTGGTCATCTGATCAATCCATCCCCTGCCTTCGGGTAGGGCTTACAAAGAATACTCCTTAAAATCAATTTCTCATCTGGTCTCCAGGGTTTAGGGGAAATGAAACCACATACAGCCCAGGAGCATGGCCTTGCCGGAAATGGAGTCACAGCTGCTTCCAGTCACATTTGGGATTTGGTGACCCATTATCCCAAGGGACCACCACGCTCTGCATGCATAATGCAGCACTTCTGAGCCGACAGCACACTCATCACCTAGCCCTCTGCAGGCCCGGTCTACTCTGAGGCCTGTTTCCTCAGTGATTCGTTGTTTTTCTTTTTCCCTTTTTTTTTTTTTTTTTTTTTTGAGAAATGTTGGGGAGGGGGGTTGAGAAATGTAGCAGTGGGGCTGGGGAAGGTGCTTATAGCAAAAAAGACACAGCTTTTTTGTTGTTGTTTTAAGGAACGCATCTCTCTTCCTAATGTTGGTTGATGAGCGTTTCCCCTGGATTCCAGTCAGAAGAAATTTGTAAGGAAAACCCGTTTAGGCTGACAACGCCAAAGGTCCATATCTCTTGGGTAAAGGCAGAACACCCAGGCCTTTGCTTAGGTTTGAGCAACAGTGCACTGCTATGGGCCGCCTACAGCAATCGGCGCAGCTAATGTGGAAACCAGTGACCCTCTCTGTGATCAGCATCACCTCCTGCCTTATTTTCCATGCTTCTTGCACATGTCCAGGACTCTGGACAAGCTCCCCTAAGCACATACGCGCCATGGGCCTCCATGCTGCATATTCTGCTGCTGTGCTGTGGAATCCGGTATGCGTCCCTGCTCCCTGTCCACGCCTGCAGCTCCAACCCCAGCCCCCACCCCTCGCCTTGCACCCTTCCTTCCCCTCCGCCACTGCTCCACCCTCCTCTGATAAGTGGGAAGGAAAAGAAGGATGGAACTAGGAGTGTTCAGGGAAGGCCTGCTATGTGCAAGCCACCATGCTAGGCTCTTCAACGTGCACCATTTCACTTTGATCTCGTAGCCACGTAAGAAGTCAAGGCGCCCAGATACCAACAAGCCACCCAAAGTCCCCGAGCTCATGAGTGGAAGAATTAACGATCTGCTCCACAGCCTGCCTCTGGGAGAAGCGCTCCCAGTCTCCTTTCCACAGCACAGCTGGAACCCCGATGCAGTGCTGGATAATGGGTGCAGGATGGTCTTCCCTCCAGATGGCAAGTCCTTTTGGGGCAGGATCCCTGTTTGAGGACTCTCTGGATTCCCCGCCATCACCTTCTCTCAGTTCCCAGTTACCCCACCTGGAAACGGTGCGTGCAGCCGTAGGGACTCCAGAACTGGGTCCCAGTGGCAGTGGTCTTCAGAGCCCATTTTATGGTGAGGCTCTCCTTGTGCTTGGTGACTTTTTTTCTTTTTTCTTTTCTTTGTTTTTACACAGCAACTTAGCAGTTACTTTCCTGGAATCATTAACTACAAAAGGAGCTTAGAAGGGATTGTTCTCAGGTGTCCTGTTTTGCTGTAAGTACTCTGTAGGGTGAGTTTCAGGGCCCTCCTCACAGGTTCCAGGGCACTCGGTTGGGGGCGAGAGTACCGGAAGGGGCGCTCACAGACAGGCCGCTCTGTCACTTCCACCTTGCACAGACGCACAAGTGTGATTCCAGCTCTATTTGAGGGAGAAGGCAGTAGACCGTCTCCATGGCAACTGGAAGCAGCCTGTGAAATAGGAGCCTAAAGAAGGTTTGGGGCAAATTCAGTTGTGGCTGGCCACGTGTCCATCCCACCTTGTCACGGCCAGGGGCTTGATATGCCTGCCTGAAGGCAAAAGAAAGGTGTGGTGGCCTGGAGGAACCGTTCCAGAGAGGAGTCCAACATGCACCACACAAATGACCCCCTGCTTGGCTTTGCTAAATGCTTTCCTGAGGGATGTCAACCGAGCCAGGAAAACCAGGCAAAGCATGTGTGCACACACGCGAGTTTGAGAGAAAGTGAGAGAGCAACTGAGTAACTTAAAACATGCTTTCTAGCTTATATACTCTATGGCTTGGTTTTTGCTGGTGTTGTTGGCTTTGTTTTTTTTTTTTTAAAAACACTTTTTTAAACTTCAGAGCATTCTTGGCTATGCACTTAAGTAACAATGTGGCCACTGTCATTTCAGGAGGAGTCCTAACACCCAGCTGCAGGCAGGCCACACTAGGAGTGTCATCTCTGATATGGCATCACGAGGCCTGGGCTGGGGCAAATTACAACCCAGGGGATTGGCAACTGGTTCAACTAATTCCACTCCATAAGAATATGCACCCACATCCCAGTTCTGCCTCTCAGCACCCTGTGATCCTGGCAAGCTCATAAACCAATCTGAGCCTCAGTTTCCTGAAGATGATAATCTTTTATCTCATAATGGCCGTTTGAGTATCAAATAAGATAATGGTGATGAAAGTGCTTTGTAAAACAGAATATAATCCACAAATGGAAAAGAGTGCTATTATCGTATTATTAATAAATGCAGGATTTAATGCAAAGAGGTCGCATTACTAATGACGTTATTTTAGTCAAACGGCTTACTGCTTTTCCTGCCTAACCTTTTTCAGAGTTCAAAGAGACAGTGAAAGACAGAAGCCTGCATGGCTGGCCGGCTGGCTTCAAGGTCAAAACTCAGTCATGCATTTTTCTGTGGCACAAAATGTGGCCAATCGATTGGACACAGAAATCAGAGCGCTAAGTAGAAAGCTGCCTGAACAGATGACTGTGGGGCTCAAAGGAAGGAGCAGGAGGTACCAATCTGCCAGCTGCACAGCCAGCCTGCTCCCCTCTCTCTAGGGCTGCACCCACCCTGGAGGATAACCCTTCCCTCTCGGGGAGAGCAGAGCAATGTGCTCTCAGAGAGGTCCTCCACTTTGCCCCAGTGGGACCTCATTAGCCTGAGTGTTGTTCCCATCCGGCTGGTGTGGAGAAACCTGTGAGCCTGAGGAGGAAAATAAAAGCCATGCACAAGGGAAACAGAAGCGGTGCACACCGATGGGAAAAGACATCTGGCCCATGCCCATGCGCCCTCTACACCCTCACCACTGGGCCAGGTCCGTGAACAGCGCATGGGCAAGACTGGGAATTGGGGAGAAATGCAGAACCTGTGGCTGTACTTGGACCCACTGACTCAGAACCTGCATTGCAGTGCGATGCCCGGGGTTCCCTGGTGCAATTCAAGTCTGAGAAGCACTGCTCTTGTACCCAAGGGGTAGGAGACGGGGTGAGCACTCCTTGGGGGGTGTTTGGTAAGCTTCGCCCACCTGCCTTGATCCTGATGAGTTCTGGCAGCCCCTGCCTCCTGATCACTTGGTACAGAGAAGGACCACCACCTGGGTGTGCCACTTTTCAGCAAGAAGCCCATAGGCCAAATTGGCTTTCTCCTCCTCTCTACTCGGGGACAACCGGTGACCTCAGCCTCTTCAGTGCTGTGGGAAATTCGCCTTTCCAGTTCACTAGGCCTCTGTCCAAAGAACTTGAGAGGCTGGAGTGGTCACTTCCAATCACACTTCCTTAGCACTTGGGAGCAGGCTGCACTCTGGGCCTTTAAACCCAGACCGCGGGGTCAGTCCCCTCTTCAGGCTGTGCAGCGCGCCTGGCCTACAGCGCCGTCCCCTCCCCCACCTCCTCGGCACTTACTTTCTCCAGGCGCTGAGGACTGACCTTGTCATCTGTTAGTTTGTCTTCATTCCGCGCCCGGGGAAGCAGGCCCCTATAGCGGATGATGAGACTGGGAAACTGAGGGAAAGTGGAGGGGCTCGGATGCAATTCCTTCCCCTCTGAAAGTGGTATGGTCAACGGCTCCGGCTTCTTGGTTTCCACCCTGCCCATCCACTAACCAGCCATGGGCACTCTGGCAAGGTCTCCAAAGTCCCCTTGTGTTTTCCCCTTTTCCAAAACGGGGAGAAAGTCCCTCCGCACCTTAGAGGTTTGTAGAAGATGAAACTACAGGAAGTGAACACTGGGATGAACAGATCATTCCGGACAAGGTGTTTTATTCATTAATATAGGCGGCGGGCACAGCTCTCAGCACCTCACGCATGCTGATTCTATCGGCACAACAGGGTCCGGTTTAGGATAAGGCCCAGAGACCCAGAGTCAAGGAGCTTGCTCACGGTCACTCCTGTGGAAAGTGACAGAGAAGTGCTGTGATTCCAGCTGGAGCTCCAGGTTGGTGTCCCACAGGGGCTCAGAGAGGAGGCCTGCCTTGACAGCCTTGACCGTTGTCTAGACTGGCTCTTGGGCTGGGGGAAAACACAAGATGGCTGACAGGGGTCAGCCACACCCGCCTCACCCGCCTCCACCAGGAAGCCCTCAGAGAAATGTGCTCCATCCTTGGCTACCACCTGGTCAGGGACAAATCCAGTCGAGTCTAGTTTTTTCCTAATTGCACAGGAGAGTGACCCCCAGAAGCTCTTCAGAAAACACAGTATGGCCTCAAAGACGTTCTTGACCTCTGAACCCAAATACAATCTGGTACATTCAAATGTTTCCTCAGTATCTAATTGGTCTTGCCTCTGACTCCTGAAAGTTGCTCAACAGGGGGTTGATTTACTTCTTCCTTTTCCAACTGCCAATCCACTGAAAACCCTGTTACTCCCAGTCTGACGCTCTGGGATATGTAAGCCTGGACTTTCTTCTCTCTCGGGCTTACTCCTCCACTGCTGATCCAATCACTTCTACGGTCCATCATTTAACCTTGAGCAATTTAACGTAGGATGACCCCTGGACTCCTTTCCTCTATTTCTTACCACACTTACACCTCCCCTGGCTTGTTCTGGAGCTGACCAAGGAGGCCTCCCCGCATGGTGTCTGTGGGGGGCCATGAAAGATTCCCCCTCTCTGCCCCTTGCACTCCACCGGGGGCCCCCACCAGGTTCTCTGGATTTGGACCGACCAGAATTCAGTGCAGCCCACAGGGAGGACAACAGGCAGACACCTTGCAAACCCCTGCCCCAGCCAAGGGTGGGACAGTCTCCAACAGGCGTTTCAGTCAGTGCTGGCCTGGGGCCTCTCCACAGGGCTGGCACGCTCAGCCAGGTGTCTTGGAAGCTGCTGGAATACCGACACCCAGGGAGACTGGCAGTAACACATCATGGCCTTTGCTCCTGCTGCCCCTTAATCAGGGGACATGTGGGGGAGCACATCACCCTGTCAAGGCAGAGACAGCCGCCCGCCTACTTCCCAGCGGTAAGACCGAGGGATGACCCCAAGATCCACACCAGCCAGGCCTGTGTTCAGAACCAGGTGAAAGACAGTCAGGGAAAGCACACACCCTGCACCCTCCTCCCTCCTTCCCACCTGGGTTAAACCAAGCCGTGCATAGCCCCACAGGTAGAAAGGCCTCACCTTGTTTAATTGTGGGAGTTTGGGCTTTGTTTTAGTAAACGCACGCTTTTAAATCTTCAGAGTCTCTCAGAGCAATTTTGCAGCTGGTGAGCTATAGGGGTTTAATTAGCCTAATTACCTTCAACTTCCTGCCTCCAGAAACCTGTTCTGTAAACATTGGCAGTGACCTGGCCCTGTGGTCTCGGCCCAGGCAGAGCTGCCTGTACCCTGTGCAAGCCGGGCTAGACTCTTAGACTCAGCATCGCTGCACCTAGCAGCGGCCCCAGTGGGCAGGAGATGCCCGACAGTCCAGGGGCCGAGACTGTTCGACTGCTCATGGCCCAGCTAATTAGGAAAATCCATATGAGATTCCAACGTATGACCAGAAAGCACGTCACGCTCCAGACCTGGGGACATGCGGGTGGGAGGAGGAGGAAGGCCGGAGCGCTTCACTGAAGGCAGCCCTCCTCCCAGCTTCCCCTGCCCATGCACACTCGCACACAGACAGACACACACACGCACATCATGCTATGCACAAACTGCCCTCCTCCCACTGAGACTCTCAGAATAAAGGTCTTAAAGAAAACGGCTTCCCAGTATAGGCGCCATGTCTCACCCAGTTTGGGGTCCTGAGCACAGAGCTGGGGAAGCGGTTAAGGGAAGGATGTGTGCTTCTGGACTGCAAGGGGCAAGAGCCAGTCCCCATGAGCCCTTCGGTACACAGCCTGCCTTCACATCACAGTTGAGGGGCTTTGCCCCCGGCTTCCACCCTCCTGCCGGGCTCCTGTTCACCCCAGTACCTGCAGAGGCTTCAGCTGGGGCCATGGCCGGCCCCTCTGTCCTTTAGGAAGAGCCCATAGGGCCATGATACAGGGCTCAATGCAAACACTGCTCTGCCAGGCTTTCAGGGAAGCACAAAAGGCTCCGATGTGTGGAAGCTGTGTTTTACTAGACTGCAGGATATCTTTAGCTGATTATAAAGTCACGGTCTACTATGGCCCATCAACAACCAATTTGGCCCCGGTAAAATGGATTCCAATTCCCTTAGTACTAGTCTCCTAGAAGCCAGCTCATCAATATACATCATGTTTAGAAGCTGGATATTGATTGTGGAACCTAATGGACTCATTATTTAGGATTCAGCTTGACCTCTGGAATAAATTTTTTTGGAGCTCCCCTCTATTTCCACTACCAAATTCCAAAACGGGTGGTGGTGTGGGGCAGCAGGAATTTTGAAGAGCAAGCAAAGAGTTTCCTGGGCCTTGACCATAAATAAAGAATGCTCATAATCCAGAGGTTTCCCCCAAGCCCACGTGAAGTGGCCTGTACCACTGCCTGCCCCCAGATTCACTGAATTAACAAGGAGCTGCCGTTGCCATAGGATACGGCAAGCACCAGTGGTGTGATTAACATTGGTGGCACCCATGTGTCACAATGCCCGCAGAGGCGACTTGGAGTCCCTACCAGTGTCTTTATAATGATCAGCAGAAGCTCCGTGCCCTGACCCTCATATATGGCCCCCACAGCCCAGTTCCCCAGTGTTCCCCAACTCCTCACTCAGGGCCACCAACACCCATCCACTGCACAGGAGCTGCTTCCAACCTCCTCCTAAGTCCCTGCTGTCAGGAGCACGTCCCATGCATGGCTGGGGAAAGGTGGGCTCCTGGGGCAGACAGCAGGTGGGGGGAGGGGGTCATCAGGAAGAGGAGGGTAGCTGTGGTGGGCAGTCCAGCCACCCAGCAGATCCTGGGAAGACCTTTCCAACAAAGAGATTGGTTTGATTCTTTCTCCTCCTGATATCCCCTGAGCAGAGACCACTGATAAGGCCTGACCTTTTAGTAACAACCATCCCATCACTAAACACGGAAAGGAGATATTCCACTTCCCAGCAGGGAAAGGGACACCAGAGTCTGTGTATCCCAACCAAGGATAGCCCTCCCCGGCCAACCTTCATTTACAGTTCTTTTGGTTTCAAGACTTCTAGGTTCAGACACAACTGGCTTCTTCCTACAAAATTATAGGATTTTACATTTTCGGATCTGTGCTTTTGGGGGTAAACTTTTGGATCTGACATTTGTTTGTAAAAGCGTGTGAACCAAATAAAGGTTATGACCTCTCACATACAAACTCTCCCACGCCCAGGAGAACGGGGGCGAGCGCAGGGAGGGGGCCTGAGGCTGTAGTCACACATCTCCTAGGAGGGAGGGCCTAGGCTCTCAGGAACTTGAAATACATCCACGTTACCTTGCCTTTACACTGTAAGTCACTTTCTGGTCCTAGCGTGGCTAGGCTCCCCGAGCATCTTGGGCAAGTGGGTCAGATTTAGAAAATAAAAATACCAGACGCCTTGTTAAATTTCAATTTCAGATAACAATGAATAATTTTTGTGTGCAATCATGTCCCATACAGTATTTTGGGACATAGTTATACTGAAAAATTATGCAGAATTGATCTGAAATTCACATGTAGCTGGGCATCCTGTATTTTATCTGGCAAGTCCCCAGTGCCAGCTAACGTTCAAGGCTCTGTCCCTACAGTGAGGCTATGGTGTGGATACGAAATCCTTCCCCGTATTTTAACAGAAGCAAGGGCATAACAGTAACAAAACAATTATTTTGTAAAGCCTGTGTTATGTGTGTATTCATATCCTGAGGAATAACTTCTGAACTAAGATGGTATTTCACTCCAGGCTGGGCATCCTTGAAGGACCACTTATTTGCTGGTTTCTTTAAATGAAGTTCCTCTAAATTCCTTCCAATCAATCCCCTTGGGCTTTCAAGACCACTGAAAACATGACTTTATTGCTAGTGACTTGCACTGAAAAAAACACACGGAAGTAAAATCATTTAGGTTAGCATTTCCCCAACTCGATTATACTCTTTGGAGCTCTATTCCTGCAGGAACCTCCTGGAGAAAAGACATGGTTCTGTGGTCAAATAAGCAGGAAACTGCATGTTATATATGCCCATCTGGGAAAGTCACTGTGAATGTCAGCCTATAAAAGGCCTGAGGAGTCTTGCAGCAAGAAAACTCTCAGTTGCTTATTCTAGCACTATCCAAACTTATGTGACCACAGAGCCCACTGGCCTCCAATTCCCCCATTTAATACCTACAAATCCTACAGATAACACGTTGGATATTAGAAACAGATGAATATTTGAGTTAACTAACAACTAACCCTTGAGTTAGTATTTCTATTCCTTACTTGGGTCTGGGGTCCTTCTGGGTTCTTCCGAAGTCTTTTTCCTAGCCTCGCTTCCAGACCTGTTCAGTCATGGCCCTTTGTCGAGGCCTTCCCCAAGCTCCACGTGCTCCAAGAAGGCTCCCTGACCTCACACCTCTCCAGGCCACAGTGACCACCTCCTTGATTACCTGATCTTATCCAATCAGCACCTACTGTCAGCACAAATCCCTTGCCTTGAGGACATTGATCCAAATATCCTGATTTTTTAGCTATTATTTCCTGATTCTTTCATTTCTATATATTTTGGCTCTCCAAAGAGACTTGAAGCTACTTGGGGGCAAGACTCTTCCTGCTTAACTACAGCCACTTAGTGCAAGATGGATTGGGCATCCAGCAGGCCTTAGCAAATGCTTGTTGACAGAATTATGTCTATTCATGCACCCATATTCTAACTGTTGCAAATTTCAGGGGCGGGAAACGGATGGTTTCCCTAGGAGAGCTATGAACTGGCTTCTCTCGTGTGCCATGAACGATCAAAGATCAATCTCAGCGTTGTTTCCTGAGCCACACGTGGTCACATCAGTCACTACTCCCCTGGCAGAAGCCCCAACTCTGACCCAAATTCCTGGGGGTGAGAAAGACTTGATTTTCTTCAAGCTGGAGTGACTTCTCAGTTAAGTTCATAAGGCAAAATTCCCAACAATTATGGGACCCACAGCCCCGTGCTTCTTTCCTGGGAAATACCACAGCAGTATCCTAAGGCAAAGGCAGCCATGTGCTCTTATAAAAAAAAAAAAAAACCATTTGCAAAATGACTGATCTCAAACTCTGAAGTCACTGTACTCTTTTATAATGTGCCTGGCTGAACTTCAGGGTTTTACAGACATTGTGTTGTGAGCTCCATCACAAATCGAGGCCTGTGCGGTGCAAACTTCTAACGATTCAACTGCATTCCCATGGTCCTCAGGGGGCTCTCATCTTCTGCCCTGAGACTCTGACTTAAAAAGACAAATCTGGGCAAAAACAGGGGAGTCTCTAAAATACATAATGGGAAATCTAAATACCTTGTACAAATCAACTGTGCGCTCACTTCATTGTCCCAGAAGCTGTTTTCTTTCCATTGTAAGTTGTTAAAAAAAAAAACCTTAAAACTCCACAAAGCTTTAAATAAATAGCCTTGGTTTCTAGGGTAAAAAATAGACTGATCTCCTCCTGAATGATAATGTGATAAAAACATCAGTAATAACTGATTTTTGTAAATCAATTGTTTTCTAAAAGGCATAATAGTCTTCCCAAGAAGGCTTCCACTGCATTTAGATCCTGAAAGTGTTAAATGAACAATATGTGAACCAGTTAATATCATTGCCTGGGTGAAAACATTACTAGGTCTGAACATTTGGAATTCAGCAAGAAATATTTTAATATTCTAAGCCACTAATGCTTTGCTTGTCCCCATCTCGATCCTCAAGGTGTCAATCAGGAATACTTGGAACGTTGTTTGCAAGCACAGTTCAAAATAAGCTTTGGATTCTGCAGCAATTTCTGTATCTCAGAAATACCAATATGATTTCAGGTAAAATGAAGTTCAAATATATTCGGTAGCTTCTGGTGGATCAGACTGTTTTGTATCGTTCAGGACTTTGCCCAAATGCTGACCCTTCAGAGTCCTTCCCAGGCTTCCCCAGCTAAAGCACCCCCGGCCCATGCACATGCAGGACGTGGTTCTAGACCACATCAACTACCTGATTTTATCTTTCTCAAAGTCCTTACGGTACCCACACAGCCTTTCTCGTCTGCTAAATGTTTATTGCCCACCTCCCATCAGTAGAAATGGACCACTGCCTGGTCCAATGCTGTCTCCAGTGCCTAGGCCTAGGAGCATCCATTTGTAAACCACTTGCATTAAAAAATGGTTAACTGCTCCAAAGGCAAGGGAATTAAAAGCAAAAGTGAATTACTGGGACCTTATGAAGATAAAAAGCTTCTGCACAGCAAAGGAAACAACCAACAAAACTAAAAGGCAACCAACGGAATGGGAAAAGATATTTGCAAATGACATATCGGACAAAGGGCTAGTATCCAAAATCTATAAAGAGCTCACCAAACTCCACACCCGAAAAGCAAATAACCCAGTGAAGAAAAGGGCAGAAAACATGAATAGACACTTCTCTAAAGAAGACATCCGGATGGCCAACAGGCACATGAAAAGATGTTCAGCGTCGCTCCTTATCAGGGAAATACAAATCAAAACCACACTCAGGTATCACCTCACGCCAGTCAGAGTGGCCAAAATGAACAAATCAGGAGACTATAGATGCTGGAGAGGATGTGGAGAAACGGGAACCCTCTTGCACTGTTGGTGGGAATGCAAATTGGCGCAGCCGCTCTGGAAAGCAGTGTGGAGGTTCCTCAGAAAATTAAAAATAGACCTACCCTATGACCCAGCAATAGCACTGCTAGGAATTTATCCAAGGGACACAGGAGTACTGATGCATAGGGGCACTTGTACCCCAATGTTCATAGCAGCACTCTCAACAATAGCCAAATTATGGAAAGAGCCTAAATGTCCATCAACTGATGAATGGATAAAGAAATTGTGGTTTATATACACTATGGAATACTACGTGGCAATGAGAAAAAATGAAATATGGCCTTTTGTAGCAATGTGGATGGAACTGGAGAGTGTGATGCTAAGTGAAATAAGCCATACAGAGAAAGACAGATACCATATGGTTTCACTCTTATGTGGATCCTGAGAAACTTGACAGGAACCCATGGGGGAGGGGAAGGAAAAAAAAAAAGAGGTTAGAGTGGGAGAGAGCCAAAGCATAAGAGACTGTTAAAAACTGAGAACAAACTAAGGGTTGATGGGGGGGTGGGAGGGAGGAGAGGGTGGGTGATGGGTATTGAGGAGGGCACCTTTTGGGATGAGCACTGGGTGTTGTATGGAAACCAATTTGACAATAAATTTCATATATAAATAAAAAAAAATGGTTAACTTCATTGTGACAAAATGTATATTACATAGTGTGTATTAATTTAATCATCTTTAAGTGTACAGTTCAGAAGCATTAAGGACGTTCACTTTGTTGTGCAAAGCATCACCACTCTCTATCTCCAGAACCTTCTCATCTTCCCAGACTGAATCTGCACCCATTAAACACTGATTCTCCATTCCCCCCTCCCCCCTGGCAACCACCATTCTACTTTACGTCTCCATGAATGTGACCACTCTAGGTACCTCATTTAAGTGGAATGATACAAGATCTGTCCCTTTGTGTCTGGCTTAGTTCACTTTGCAGGATGCCCTCAAGCTTCATCCTCACTGTAGTCTGTACCAGAATGTCCTTCCTTTAGAGGCTGAAGAGAATCCCATCGTAGACATATACCACACCTTGTCAATTCATTCATCTGTCAACGGACAATTGAATTGTTTCCACCTTTTGGCTATTGTGAATAATGCTGCTCTCAACAGTAGTGTACAGAGATCTGCTCAGTCCCCTGTTTTCAATTCCCTGGGGTGTCCATTTGACGGCAGAACTGCTGAATCTTATGGCAGGTTCTAGGTTTAACTTTCTGAGGAAATGTCATGCTGTTTTCCACCTGCTTCCAACTTCTCCTCATCAACACTTGTTGTTTTCCGGGTCTGTTTTTGTTTTTCGCATTTTGGGTTGTCAATTGCCTTTTACTTGCACCAACAGTTCCTCCTTATGTCTGCTGTTGATGAATGGATCTAATGAGAACAACCTTTGCATGTGACTTGGCGTACCACCTAATGCATACATAGGCAGCAGTCACAAGCCGCTAAACAAAAATAATTTAACTTCCACAGCTCAGCCTGAGCTAATTAGCACAGGATTACTTCTGAATACTTAGACTCACCTTACACTATACCTGTCAGCAAGTCAAAGTAAAGAGAACCACCTGCTGGGTAGCTTTCTCCCCATACTAGTATCAAACAGCCCTGATGAACAGCAAGCGGGACCTCAGGCAGGAGCTGGTCTGTGCAGCACTAACTTCAGGCCTGTCGCTTCTGGACAAGCACGAAGGGGCCTCTGGAAATGGTGTGGCATGGGCCATCAAGACTTGGAGGGAAAAAGGAGTGGAAATTACGGCCATCTGAACGCAACTACCTGGCTTTATCTTTGCCCAACACTCTGAGAGCCTATAAACATCAGCAGGAAAAAAGTTTAATTTCTAGACACAAAATTTTCAGAGCTATGTGACCTCTGAGAGAATATGGCCATCTGAGAAAACTATTTCCTGCAACTCAAATCTAGGCTTTGGGGGTGAGGCTGCCTGTGAAGGCTCAGTCTTCCACTCGAAATGACTGCGTATCAGTCTTTCCTGCTGGAGAGAAAAGGCTGTGGCCTACCTAAACACGTTGCCACATCCCTTAGCAGAGGCCCTGACACCCAGCTGGGAATAAATACATATTTCCTGAAGCAATAAATGTATGGATGACAAGTCTAAGAAAACTGGGGGCTTTCTGGTTCCAAAGGTGAGAGAATGTTGCCTTCTTGGTACTTTCTACCCCAACTGTTGCCTTTCTCAAGGACTAGGCCTCAGTGTCCCATAAAGACCCAAGATAACGGTCCTTCACAGAAATCCCTGTAACTGTCATAGCCTCACGTGAGTTTATGGTCAAGACAGGCCTCCTCCATTCCTGCGTTGCCTCTATTCCTGAGCCAGCCCTCAGGAATACTAATCTGGTTAGAATAGTTTTCAATCCCCAGTCCATTTTTATGCCCCACTCCTGTGTCTCCCACAGCAGTACCTCTTTCCAACAATAACAACAGTTGTGGCGATAATGACAGAAACAACCAGCTTCCTTTATTGCTTTATGGTTTACATAGAGCCTTCAACTGCATTAGTTTATTTGACTCACGGCATAACCTGACAGGAAAACCAAAGGGAAACTGGATTTACCAAAGGTATGTGAGGAATATATGGTAGAACCAAGTTTCTAGGTTCCAAACACTCACTCCTCTTTCTTGTTAGTGGCTTCCTATTCCTTAAATACTACCCAAGCACATACTAATCTCAAGACCAAAACTCTCATTCTTTAGGAATGTCTTCAATAACCCACTGAGAGGAAAGATGGCTCCCAATGAAGAGATCCTAACCATACTAATGACTGAGAATGATCTCACATGTTCGTGGTTGTTTTAAAATCTGTCCACAAATTCATACTCCTCTCTTCAAAAGGGGGAGCTTACTACCCTCCCTTTGAGTGTGGGCTGGATGGACTCAGTTACCTGCCTTTAATGAATAAAGCGAAATGATGTGTGATTTCAGACACTAAGTCATAAAAGCCCCTATGGCTTCCTCCTTGCTCTCTCTCGGCTCACTCTTGGTGGGGGAAGCCTGCAGCCATATCGTGACAACACTCAAACAGCTCTACAGACATGGTCACATGGCAAAAAACTAAGGTCTCCTGCCAACAGCCATGAAAGAGTGTTTGGGAAGTGGATCCGACAGCCCCACTCAAGCCTTCGGATGACTGCAGTCCTAGCCAGAAGACTGACTACCTCATGAGAGTCCCTGAATGGGAACCAGCAAAACTAAGCTTCTCCTGAATTCCTGACCCACAGAATTGTGAGGTAATGTCTGTTGTGTAAAGTAGCTAAGTTTGAGAATAGTTTTTTGTACAGCTATAGGTACCTAAGACAGTTTTCTACCACTTTGGGACCATACTTTAAAAAGGTTGCCTTTAAAACAAATTATATTTATACCATTAATGTATGCTAATATTAGAATTTTGAGTATACATGAGAAAAAAGACATTTAAAAAATTATCCATATTTTTATTATGGATTTTATATGGATATTTATGGATGTTTATATGGATATTTATATGGATATTTATGGAAATTATCCATATCTCTTTCAAAGATAACTAATTTTATCATTTTAATGTATAGCGTTTCATGTTTTCTATTTGTGTATGTTTTTCTTACAAAAATGAACTCATATTACTTGGAATCTGCCTTATCATTCAACACTGAATAATATTTCAAGTCATTAAAGAAAATTACAATATGTGGAATCGTTGCATAGTATTTTATTGTACAGGTACACAAAATATACTTAATTTTTTTTTTTAAGGAGATTTAGGCTATCACCAGTGGATAACCATCCATGTGGCTTTTATGTGCTTGCTTGAGAGAAGTACAACTGCTGGGTAAGAAAAGGCACATATGTCTTAAATGACTGGCATACACATTGCCAAATCACATCAAATATTGGGCAAATTTAGATCCTTCCAGCAGTTTATCAGAGTGTCTTTCCCACCCTACCCTGGCCAACAGCAGTGCTCATCAGAATCATTAACGGCCAATTCTTAATGAATTGAATCTCTAGTGGTGGAATTTCTAGCAGACTAACAAAAAGATATCTGGGCGGCTGAGAAAGGATCTCTCTCAAATCATACACCATACTGCAATATTACCTCTGGTCTATGTCCCTCCAAGTTTCCTCTTAGCTCCTCTTACTTCAGCTACACAGACCAGGGGAGGAGGCAGAGGTAATCTCTGCCATGAAAGTCCCCAAATGCAGTTGCAGAAAACGTGGCACCATCTTCTGGTGCCCCTCCAGACAGCAGTTATCTTGGGCAAAAAGCACCTTTCTCCCCTGAAGATCCTCAATTGCATGCTATTCTCTAACACTAACCATTCATCCCTTTAACCTACGTAAACTCATTCTCTGATTTGCAAAATAAAAATGTAAAATAAAAACCACCAAATGACTTACTTCTGTTGGCATGGACCAAGATGGGCAGGCGGACCAAAAGGAGGAGCCTTGATTCACCGGACCCATGGACACACGGCCTTGAACAGCATTTACCAGGCAGTGTTCTGTGGAAAATCAGTGTCCTACAAGAGGTCTGAAGGTAGGAGGTAAGAGTCTGGGGGATGCTAACGTTATGTGGATGGATGGATGCATGGATGGATGAAAACAATAGTAATGCCTGTATTAGTTAATGGAACTAAAGAACTTGCTAGATTATTTGAGTGTATGTTTAATATAATTTCAGCTATTTTGAAGGACATAATATTACATTTAATGGTACTACCAATCCAGTTAATGGTCATTTTTCTCTCGTATACCCCTGCAGCACATGAAGCTCTGGCCACAGTGGGTCACTGCTGGTCACTTACAAACACATATATATTTATCTCAGGATTATTTACCAGCTGTGTATATTTTCTCCATAATCCATTCAAATAAAAATGTGTGTATTTTACTCCTTTGATAAGGGTATATCAACTCAAAATTGCCTCTTATACAGAAAATACGCACATTGCGCTGTTTGCACAGTTTAAAAAAGCCAATGTCTTGATTCAAAGGTATAAATTCGATATATATCCAAAGCCAGGGAAGGGGAATACAGAAAAGAGGCTGAAGGGGAAAAAAAAAGCATTCAGGTGGTTGTTCACACCATTCTTGAAGCAGGATAAAAAGGTGAGACTCCCAGGAGACGGGATGGAGCAGAGAGGTGCTTGAGCCCCTTGTCAGCTATGGAAAGCCCATGACTCAAATTTCTTCCCTTGCAGCCTGTGTAGACCACCTGTAGGCAGGATGGGGAGGACTACGACCACTTAACCCACCGGCAAGAGCTACATGCATCTCAAAGAGGCTACCATGACTCAGACGAGGTAACGGCGCTGGGCACGGGGCAGGGGCAACACCCAGGTAACAAACACACCTTTGTGGCCAACTGCCCCAGCTCAGGCATGTCTAGGACAGCCATCTGAAAGTGCTGGGACTCTGTCAAGTGCCTTTGACACCTGAGGCCTTCCTCGTGGACACATATTCACGCAGAGAGCCTCAGCCACAGCCCAAACGCCAGCTCCTCTGGAACCCTTGCCCATGCCCCCACCTTTCCATATTAGTGGCTCCATCCTCTGGGCCCCACAGCACTTCTGTACCCCTGTAGCTCATCTTGCCAAGACAACCCCTAGTTCCCTGACCCACTGGGATGGGAAGCATGCCCTCCTCCGCTTGGGTTTCCCAGCCCTTAACAGAGCAGAAGGGCTCCGTAAAATCTGACTCAGCTGAGATGGAAAAGCTTACATCATCCACCCTGCATGCCTTGAGAGTGACTTCTACCAAATGATGAATAAAACATGATCACTTTGCATAAATTCAGAGAAGCATTTTTCCCCTAACCAAACTGAGGAAGTAAAGAATGAATTAGGCTTTCCTCGTGTCCTACAGTTACTCTTCTTAAAATCACCACATGGCTGTCTTTCTTGGTCCCAGGCACCATTTACCCACACAGTCTGAGGTCAATCAAATGCCATCAGAGCACCCGGAGACAGCCAGGCCTACTCTCACTGCAGAGTAGGAGCTTTAGGAGAAAGTCCACCGTTTCCATGGAAACTCCCCAAAGCGAGCGTCCCCAGCACGGGGCTCACCGCCGCTGGGGAGCTACCGTCGCGGCTGTCTGCGTTCTGGAGGAACACACCAACACCCTGTCGTGTGACCGCGAGTGAAGATGAACCAGAACAGAAATCACCTTGTGAAAACACACCCAATCCACACACTTTATGCTGCAGAAATTTTATTTCTCGGCAGACCTTCTCCTCAGCATGCGGCCAAACCCTTACAACTTAATGCCGTCGACACGCACCTCTGTCCGCCTAAGTTCTTGAGTTTACCCAGACCCAGACAGGAGCACGGATAATGGGATTGGGCCCACTTTGAAAATGGTCAGGATTTTTCCCCTTCAGGGGGAAGTGGTCACATCATCTTACTGTGTGCCAGGCAATGGGGAGAGTGTCTCACATACACGGCCGAGTCTGTATTCGCATCAACTCTGAGCACTGGCATTACCCCCACCCCGGGCTTAAAAAGCAGCTGGCACCCTGAGGAAGGTGAGAAAGCCACCCGCCCTGTCACCCGGCCAGGCTGCCTCACCTCAGAGGATGCCTCCACGTTACTACACGGCACTAACTCTCACGCATTCCAGCTATACTTCCTCTTAGGTTTATCCTATTTTTATCGTTCCCTCTACTGAATGCTTAACTTCCTCTCTCTAAAGAGGCCTCTACCTGGCATTAACCAGATATTCATTGCTCAGCAAAGTAATTAGTTACCTTAATCTTCCTTTATCATCAAACCTACGTCCTTAATCCCTCGGCATAAGTTCCAGGCTCCCCCCAGCGGTTCTAGATCTGAATGCTGGCAGGCTGAAGTCCGAGCCCTAAAAGAAACCTTCAAAAACAGATACCATTAAACTCTCATCACCATCGAACAGCAGGTATCGACAGAACAACTATTATGCACAGATCCTGTGTGGTAACATGCATGGGCTGCAGAGGAGGGGAGGGGTGTTCATTTGGACAGCGTGTGAATGCCCACTCTAGGTTACCTCTTTAAAGACATACATTTGTGTTCTTTTTACAAATGAACAGACTGAAGTTAAAGACTTCTTCACCTGGAAGCAGAGAGGCAGGATTATGGCCCTAGAGCCTGAGCCCTCCCCCTACCCTCATGCTGTTTGGCACAGTGCTAAAGTACCCTAGGGCATACACAGAACAAGCCAGTTCCAGGCTTCGAGCTTCAGCCTGGCTGTTGAGCAGAAAGTGGACCCACAATTCAAGTGAGTGTTTGCAGAGGGATGAATGGCCGTCTGAACAGAAGGGGCCCCTGAGGCAGGAGGAGATGGGCTTTGGGGAGGCCCTGGGCAGAAAAGACATGAGCCAGCTGTGATGAGGGAGACAGGCTGCTCTTGAAGGACAGCGTCACCTCAGAGCCCACAGCACATTGACCCCACAGGATGGAGGACATTCTCATGGGCCTGTCCTTCCATCACCCACTCGCCACAAGCCCCAGGAGGCACAGGTCACTTCTCTGCTTCCACCACTCCCTTGGTGCCCCAACTCTTCCTTCTCATTCCTCCCTACTTGAACTTTGCTGTGGACATGGCCCTCACGGTTCCATGAGGGATGTAAATTATCAGCCCAAACTGGGGGCCCCCTTTCAACACTTTTCTGGACAGATGAACGAGACTCAGGGGAAAGTGGGCAGGAGGCCCCGGGCTGAGTCACGGTGATTTCCTGAATGCCTGGCTACGCTGCCTGTGAGAAGTCACCTGTCATCAGCAAGCCGGGCCAGCGGGGTGAGAGGGTGCATTAGCGACTCCTATGCATTTCTGAGCTCTCGGAACCCTCCTGCTGCAAAGACCACAATGATCTATCTCAAAGTCCCCCGCTGGTGCGAGCTACGAGGACAATCCTTCGGCCATCAGCGTATGCTGGTAAATCCACGTGCCGTTCAGCAGCCAATGTTGCTCAAGCACAGGCCACTCTTGCCTCTGTCTAAACAAAAACATGCTGAAGTCTCCAGAAAGCCTTGCTGCTGGACTCTCGGCCACCTTCGGAGCATCTTTTTGAACCAGGTGGGCGCTCAGAGCACACGACCCAAGCGTACTCCACAGAGCAGATACGCAACCACCCCATCCTCCCAAACTCACCTTCCACGCCAGCTTGCCTGACCTCCTGCTTTTCCGCCTCTGCATTTTACATTTGACCTTCCCTGTTTCTAACATCCCCCACCCCCTTCACTCCTTCTTTGAAAAAACAAAGCTTCAAATGTCTGGGGAGCTCCCACGTGCTCTGCACAGTGCTGGCACGTAAGAGAAAGACGAGGACCAGCAGCATGCCATCCAATGAGCTCATCGGTCCACATGGACAGACATGGGCCACGAAGGGGCCCAGTAAATGCCCACACGTGCCGCAGGGCTGAACGCAGGCAGTCCCCCCTCTCTGGGGAGGTGCACAGATCCTGAGTGGAACAGAGACTTTGCTGTGCAGGCAGCAGCAGCAAAGGCCTTCTGGACAACAGAACTATCGGCAAACAAAGCACGAAGCCAGCAAGGCACAGGGTATATCTGAGGACCTGCTTAGTCAGGGAGAAGAGTTTCCAGAATGACAGACAAGGCTGCCAATGGAGACCAGACGTCGACTGTGAAAGGCAGGGCCAATGGAAGGAGTCAGTCTTTATCCTCCAGGCAACAGGAAGATAGCAAAGAATTTTCGAGCCACCGTGCTGTTTCATGGGGATGGGTGTGACAGGGGCGCTGAGTAGGAGGCCTGCAGGTGGGAGCCACCAGAAGGAACCTGCTCAGATGCCCTGAGACACCTGCTGGTGAGGGGCACCTGGGCTCTCACCGTTGCCACGGGAACAGAAAAACAGGATCGACGCATACAAATGGCTTTTTTAAGGAAAACAATGTTGTGACAGTGCTGAGAGCAGTAGAGAGAGAACAGTCAACGAGGACAGTGATGTTCAGAGTGGACACTTCTGTTTTGGGGGACTTGGCCTTTAAACCCTTTTCTGTCTCGGAAAAACCCTCCCCACCCCCCCCACCCCCCAGTCACATGCTTCTTGATGGAAGGCAGAGCCCATATCTTCTAGAGAAGTTGAAGGAGACAGACTGTCCTCTCCCCCTCCCCTTGGCAGCCATTGTTCAGAGGTATGAGCTCCCCCAGATGGTCCCACCTGGACTTCGAAACTCAAGGGGTGACAAGGACATAGGGACAGTTTAGGATTCAGTCCCAGAGGAGGCATCCAGCAGCAATCAGGGCCGGATCCAGGGCTGTGATCAAGCCAGAGAGCTTCTGTGGTTAAACTTGGGCCGGGCTTCCTGTGGTCTGGCAGAGCATGGCTCTCCAGCCATGTTGCAGCCTAGAGATTCCTCAGTTGCTCAACGGGCCCTTAACAGATGCCTTTAGTCAGAATCATACTGATAAAAATATCAAATCCAATCCATGCTCTGTGCCCCTCCTCAAAGCCTTTGTCCCCAAACACCCAGATGGCACAGGTTCTTGACCTGCTGAACCCTTCTAGCTCCTCTGAACATAGACGCTCACTAGGCAACCCCTTTGTGCTCACTTCTATTAGCCAGTGTTCCACTGACTAGGCTGCAGGTGCAGCCAGGACAGAGCCCACATCTTTTTTTTTTTTTAGGGTGGGGAGGGGCAGAGGGAGGCAGAATCTTAAGCAGGCTCCATGTTCAGGGCAGAGGCCGACATGCAGCTCAGTCCTCCGACCCCGGGATCATGACCTGAGCCGAAATCAAGAGTCCCACTGAGCCACCCAGGCGCCCCCCACGTCTTCTCTTAAACTTACTTCTGTGGTCTTGCTCCATTCCACCCAGCAAAACCTGGCCACTCCCACACTAGCACAGCACTGTGGGTAGGAAAGGCACTCTGGATACACCTACAGAGGGATATAAATTTCATTTATTCACTCTGGGCAAAATCTGAAAAGCCTCTCACAGGAGTTAAAAGTCCTTAATGCTGCAATGTTTGGAAAATTTTGTAAAAATATTGAGAGATAAGGTAGAGAAAGAAGAGGGCTGCTAGAGTAACATCAAAATATATTTAATGATAATTTTTGCCTCAAAATAATCCAGGGGAACAAAGAAATGGGTACAAGTATAGATTCAACGAGACTGGCCGTACATGAACGGATAGCTCGAGTTAGGAATAGGCACATGGGGATTTATTTTCCTATTCTCTTTAGTTTTGATGTTGAAATTTTCTATAATAAAAACCTTAAAAAGGTTCAAGATATCAAAATTAAATGGCTGTCCATGAGAGTCTAAGCATGAACAGAGAGGGGATTGAAATCTCCCGTGACCGGGTAATAATTGCTCAGGACGGATAGTGAGCAGTGAGCTCCATGTTTTTAGGAAAAGCTTGGATTTAGTAATAATGCAAAAACTTCCATTTATTAAAGAGCTTCCAGGGGTAGAGGTGGGGAGAGTGCTTCAGTAATGGAATCAGCATGGAGGGATTTCAGCCCAAAGAGCACACAAGGGGGAAGCGGTGGTGATAATACCCACTGTGCAGTGCCTACAGTTCCCTGCCCCGTTCTGGTCACCTCAGGGTGACCTGGAGGAGAATGACTGATACCCATGATTTACCTTTGTATACATAAGAAACTGCCATCCATCCCATAACGTCAGGTGCAGTGAATCAGAACACGTAAAGATATAAGGAGTCAGAAACATGCTCTTGACCGCAGAGACGTAACTTCCACCTTTCACCAAACTGATTGAATCTTATAAATCCCATGTCCCCGTTCCTGGGAAAGCTGCATATAAATCTACTTAGGGCGCGGCAGACTGACTTCTTATGGGAACCCACCTAGTGTTCAGAAACAGAGGTGTACAGTCAGATTTTTCAAAAACCCGGTGCATTATTTCAGTGCTTCGACTGAAACTTCAAAAAGGGCCAGCTTGAGAATGACACACCTTTGCCACAGATGACCTGTGTGTCAGATGGCAGAAAACTAAAATCAGTGGAAGTTGAATTGTAAGATGGAAGTCCATCTCTGGAAGGGTCTCCTCTTACCCTCTTCTGCATCACCATAGTTTTAGAAGGTGCTTACCGACTACATTTACTGCTGGTCCGACCCTCATTTCCATCTCTGGCTGCCATCATCCTGGCTGCAAATTCCTCTAAGCAGGGGTCTGCCTTCCCCTGCCCTCAGCTGCAGCTGTCACTCACAGAGGTCCCCTATACTCACCCGCCTCCCCCTCTTCTACCCAGGACACTCACTGGAGACTCTGAGCTCCCTCTCCTGCTGACCTTATATTCCTTGAGCTACATGCAATTCCCTCCCTGCGCCACCACCTGCTTCTGTAACAGATCAACACACGAGATGTGGCCTATCACTGATTAACACTTTATTATTGTTGTAACTTCTCCTAGTGATTACAAGGCTACTTCCTTAGAGGCCCCTAAACGTGCCATCTGGGTGCCTAAGGGAACCTCCTCTGTCCACACAGGCTCATTTCACCTAGGCAGGTGAATGTCCCCTCCTTTCCGGTTCTCCTTGAAGGGAAGAGGGCCACCCTCCCTTTAGGATATCCTATCATTTCGATGGTAAATGTTCCTGATGGAGGCTATAGAGAAGGTTCAGTTCCTTGGAAATAAAATAAACCCCTCCTCCAAGGTACTCCCTTGCTTCCTCTTTGAATTAGAGGGGATGTGTGTTTCCCACATATGTTGGGGAACACTACTTCTACGTCTCTTAAAAGCAGGGCTTTCCTGAGACCAAGTTGGGAGAAGCTTGCATTCTGTATTCTCACTGAAGAGAGATTCACACACATATTAGTATAGTAAAGACCACAATTAGGACTGTAATGTATCATTTCCCCTAATAGCATCCAGTGAGATTAGAATTCTCTAGAACTCTCCCTTGGGATGTTGCAGCTACAGCTTAATAGTCCCAAAGAAGCTAAGCAGAAGCCAGAGGGCAAACCTGTGGCCTTTCCTGCTTTTAACTCCTTGCTGTCTGTTATCTGGAGTCATGAACACACAACCCCCAGAAAGATTCATGATGATTCCCTGCCCTGGCTAGAACCTCATTTCTGTCCACGTCAGCTGACTCTGAAAATCAAGGCCCATTTCTACTGACCATCAAGCACGGAGGATACAAAGGATTGGTTTTCAGCACACGTGCTACCCTCTTCCCAGCATGCCCACCTGTCCTGAAGGGGATGGAAAGCCAGAACTACATCTCCCAGATATCTCATGGCTAAGGTTCCAGCTGTGAGTTCAGCGTGGCCATTCAGATGTACTGTTGGGAAATTTGGAAAGTAAGAGTGAGGCAAAGGCCATAGTTCTCTGTTGCCGCTCCTTCCACAGCAAGAAAAGTCCAAGAGGCACTAGGTTCTTCTATGATGGTTTTAGCCAAGGTTCCAGCATGCAGGTGCCAGCTTCATGGGTGTCAGGAGGCAGGACTAAAACACCCATGTGCTGGTGCAGATCATAGCAGTGTGGCCTGGTTTTGATCGAGGCAGCCTCTCAAGCATGGAAGTGCCAGTGTGGTCCTGGGGAGGTTGCTCCATCACTGTGGAAGAGGCAGCAGCTTCCTTGGTGGTCCAGCTCTTTAGCATGGCTTTGGGACACTCAGTCCTGAAACCTCCACCTGGAGAACTGTGTCATCAGAACTCTTAATAATTCAAGCCATTCAATTCCCTGCAACAAATCCCTTCCTCCTGGAGTTTGCTATGGTGGATTCTGCTTCCTGAAATTGAACCTTGATCCATACTCCAGCTCCGTCTGTGTTCTTGCAAGGATGACCCAACCTCTCAGTTGCGCGGTGATGGCTGTGGGATTCTAAATAGTCATGGTCTATGTTCCATCCAGGAAGGAAGCCTCCTGTATGGCTGACTGTGGGGGGAAATGCTGAAAACCTGAAAAGCTGGCCTTCTGCAACCAAGTATGCGTCCTGGGTCAGTTCAATATAGATGTCTGCCTCCCAAGCAAGTAATGATGCCAAAACTCCTGGAGTGGCAACTATATGTTGGATGCCACCAGAGGTGGAAACCACGTAAAGCCCAGGCAGCAGAGTTTACCGGAAGGAGCAATATACCTGGGTTCTAACTGCAACCTATGCCATTTAAACTTTGTGAGTTGCAGACCCCCCTGTTCTGCCCAGTGGGGACAGTGACATCATCCACCTCAAGGCGAGACAGGAAGGAAGAGTAACCTGAAAGGTCTTTGGGCAGTAGGCAGTGGGCGAGGCGGGGGGCGTGGAAGGGAAGGGGGAAGGGTGATGATGGGAGACAGGGGCGAGTATTATTATTTTTGAAGGATGGCATTTATTACTACTAATTATTATTAGGATCCAGAAATCATAACCAAGAAAAGTATATTTTCCATACTTTGAAATATACTGGCTAAATCTTTAATACTCATAACTTTTCAGCACATTGGCATTTAGAGACAAAATTTTATGAACCTCATAAAAAAAAAAATCAGAGCACTAAAGTGCAATGCTTCCTTTAGATTACAGCCAAGCATTGGAAAGGTTTTTTTTCAAAAATCATCTAATTTCAATGGTACTATTAAGACCCATCGCAGGGTTACTATTTTCAGGTCAGTTATCCTTTTGTGCTGTCCCACAAGTTGGCTGGAATATTTCCTGTACCTCTGTGGCTCTGGTTTTTTGTTGTTGCTATTGTTGTTTTTGTTTTTAAGCAAGAAATCATTCCTGTTTCTTCAGTTTTTGACACAACAGGAAATCAATATGGCAGGTTTCTCTCACCACTAGCCTTAAAATGCCATGACCCCTTGAAGCAAATCCTCTTGACACAATCTCAAAGTGCTGCTCTAAGACAACAGAGAGCCACAAGGCAAGGGGTTCTCGGGAAGAAACAGACTAAGAGGCAGGAAAGCAGGCAGTGGCCAGACCAAGGGGAAGGAGCTCCGCACTCTCAGCGTGCAGCAGAGCAGTGGGTTAGGAATTGGGACAAGTGACAGAAGGGGACCGAGAGTCACGTAGCCAGAGCTCCCTGGGCTGAGGACAGTTCTGCAATCAACTCACCATGCATTCTAGAACCCAGAACAGAAGTCAGCCACAGTGTGGAGCCCAGAGCCCATGGGCTACGGCAGGTAAGGGTTATACCTGCCAGCAAGAGCTGGGTCCATCAAAAGAGGCCAAGGAAGGCCCCTGGGGAGGTCCCTGATCAGGGAGTCCTGTGGAAAGGATCCAGACCCTAAAGAGGGGGTGGGCCCAACACTCTCTCCACACCCGATTCTTGCACTTATGTTACCAAAAGTCTTCAGTAAGACAAAACAAAACACATAACTCAACAGGATTCCTTTAAGGTTCCCTAGTGCATTTAACATAGGATTTAGCTTTTTAAATGGTCTTACACATAACATTTTGGGAAGATAACAAAAATCAAACAAAAAACCATAAATCTATGGATTTTTTTAAACCATAAAACATTTCACGCTGCAAAATGAAATCCTAGGAGGTGCTCTGACCCTAAAATATTCACTTTAGGATGTTTGAAGTGTTTGCTCTAACCATGGAACTAAACCCCATTTGTTGTCAACGACAGGCAAAGAAGTCAGACTAGGGGATGATTGTTCAGTGCTGAAAGAACAAGCAGGTCCGATGCCATCAAAGGGATACATGAATTCATGTAGATTAACTGCTTTTTAAAACGAAGTTGACTAGATTTGCTTTGTGTATAGGGAGACATGTTTTAAAATACATGCAGCCACTTTCTACGATCCAATTAATGGCAACAGCTTTATCCAAAGACACTAAAGAGTTAGTTGCAAATATAAATGTCCCAAGCAGAAGGGCTCTGCAAACAGGGCTGCCTAAAGACAGCTTTGCTGTATTCTCTCAGATCCAAAAAAAAAAAAAAAAAAAAAGGGGAGGGTGGGGGTGGGGAGCTTTGTTAGGTCCTTCCCTCCAGACACACGCATCATTTTATTTGGAAGTCACATGGTGTGATTAAATTTAACTGGGTGGAGCAGTGGAAAACCACAGTATTAACAACACAATTCTTTTTGAGGAGAGATTCTTTCTGCCAAGTGCAAAGGAGATAATTCTGAAAGTGGTGAGCTGCTAAGAACTACTTTCTGCATTTTTTAAAATCTAGAGGTACCAAGATAGAAGATCTCTGCTCATTATGGCACTGCTTCTAATAACTGAATCCAGGGAGGGACCTGGGTTTTCATCATTTGGGCTCATGGTGGGAAAAAAAAAAAAATCATAGCCCATATAGGAGAGATTAGCCGCTTACATAACTTATGTAAGTTAATATCTGTGCGTGTCCATGTGCCCAGTTTCTGGAAGGTTACAGAAGAAGTAAACAGAAGTCATCTCTGGAGAATAGAACAGATTGGGGGAGGAGTGTCTTTCCCTGTCCCGTTTACACCCTTCTGTCCTAGCTGAATTTTTATGCTAAGTATTACTTTTATAATTAGAAAAACTAGCCACGAACACATGCTTAAAAATCACTTTAAGAGCCCACGGGCCAGGAATCCTAGAAAGCTCAGTGTGAGCCCTGCTCAGTCACCAGGAAGCTATAAAGGTAGAAAGGCTCTACAGCTGTAACAGTCTGCACAGTTTCCAGGGCATACACTGTCTCCCTTTATTCCTATAACACTGTCACTGGCATCAAGACAAGACACTCCAGAGACCGTGACTGCTCCTATTTAGCCCATAAAGAAATGGAGGTGCTGAAGACTAAATGTCCTTCCCGGGGCCACAGGAGCTACAGTCAGGGAAGCTGCACTTGGACCCAGGCCGCCTTCATCACCGCCATCCTGTCTTCATTCTAGAAACCTTACACAGGTCACTTCTGGGTCTTGGTCTACCCGTCAATAAAATGGAGACATTATCATAGGCATCCTTTCAACAAATGAGTAAACAGTATCTTATTTTACTAAAGACACCACTGAACTCAGGTCAAGTAACTTGCCCAGTGACAGACAGCACTTGAACCCAGAAACCCTCTCACTCCATTTCCTGGCTGCTATTCCAGCCACCTCTCCCGATTGTCCCTTCCACCTACAACAGGGCTGGTTTCAGGCCCCCAGATGTTCACAAACAGTCTTGACTTGCAAAAACAGGTGTCCTAGAACGTGCATGGCAGGGACAAGGGCCGATAAACCGTCCACAGAGCTACCCACTCTCAAGGCATTTGCGTAAAATCTGCTCCATGCCCCAGAAGGCCTCGAGCAAGCTCACGGATTCCAAGCTGCTCTGCGGGAAGGGAGAAAATAAACTGCGGCTCTGCAGAACACTGACAATTAGGGAAGCAACTTCCAAGGAAAGATTCCCAGGACATTTCCCCAAAGCCAGAGCCTGCACATCTCTCCAGGAGATGCTGGGGAGAATGATGGTCTCCCACCCACTCCCATGCCTGAGCTATGCCCCGACCTCCAGTGCCCACTACGGCTGTGCAGAAACAGACATGCCAGCCCAGCCCGCCCTTCCCCACAGTGTGACAGGGAGAGAGGCCAAGTCCCTCCTAAGGTACGGAGTAGAAACTATCCGTGCAGGAAGGGAGACGGCACTACAGTCGTACGGGCTCACTTTCAGCGCATGCGATGAGAACAGCTATCAATGCATGAAAAATACAGTATAAATTTAACTCCTCCTGCCCAGGAAAAGCAAAACCCCATCCAGAAGAGCCAGGAGGAGGAGTCCATCAGAATGGCCAAGGCAGAGGGAAGTAACTTCATCTGTAACCCTAACACACAGGGAGCTCACCCCAGGAATCTTCCACACACATGGCCTGGCTCCCTCGGGGCATCAGCCACTGGTCACAGCTCGGGAGCCTGTAACAGGCCTGGGGCCCCCACCCACACCCTGGGGCCAGCCGGGGGTCGTCCCTGCAGGGCCCTCAGAGTCCTGTTCCAAGTGCCCCGCAATTGCTCTGCAGCTTCCAATCAACGCAAACTCAACATCCAGTTAATCTCTACAAAATCAAAATCCCTACTTGGCTCTGTTCATGAGCCATCTTTTAGGGAAGCCCCCACGTGGCCGGCTGAAATGCAGCAAACACAATGACCACACAGTGCCTGGATGCAGCAGTGAGGGGGAATACCTAGGACTAGGGCTGAGACATTCATTTGTATATGTGAGTTGTTTTGTTTTGTTTTGTTTTTTTCCCCCCACTAAGATTTAAAGCCCAGATAGCCAAATAGTTTAGTGGTGACCGGTCATCGCCACACACTGCTGTGGAGTGCGGTTTCTGTCCAGCTCTGGATGAGCGAATGGCAAACCTTCAGGTTTCCGAGTGGTGGCCAGCTTTGTTAACAACATCCAAGTCCTTCTGAATGGAGCCTGCTTTCCTCCACACAGGTACGTCCTGCCAGGGGCGATGACAGAAGCCGGAGCTACCCTGGAACCGGCGAACTCAGAGGCGCCGCGTGAAGACCTAAGAAGAAAAGTGCAGTGCAGGCCCCAAAGGGGCAGGTGGAATCTTGAACTCTAACTCACCAGACAGACACCTTCCATTCATTTTCCTCCTCATCCTTCTCGTCCATTTGTGGACAGGTCCCCAGGGTCAGAGAGTCGCTGAGTATTAGGCCAGTTTGGGGGGAATGCAGGAAAAGAAAAATGCCCACCAAATATCAAGGTGAGGACAGGCATGCGAGGAAAGGCAATCGATGCCTTTTTATCCCGCAAAGAGAATTTTCCAAACATCATTTTCCCCCGGTCGCTGAACACAAATCCCCAAGACATCTTTGTATTCTTTGAGCCCAGCTGTCGTAGGAGGACCCAGCACCACAGAGTAACCCGCCCAACAAAGAAACCCTAAGAGTCCCACAGGCTCAGACTGCTGTGTGACTGACACCGGCAGGGCAAGGGTGTCGCATTAACTCCCACGTGTCCCTTGCCAACTTCCACATGGTCGTGTGCAATGGGACAGCCCCACCCTGAAAGCTGGAGCCTGCTCTCCACAGAGGACTAACTGCATCCCCATGAAATACAAAGGAAGTAGGCGAGACAAGTCACCAAAGAGGAGAACCCGCTGTAACAGAGCCATTTACTCTTTAAACGTTAAAAAACATTTACTTATGTTTGGGTTTTGGTTTTTTTCTTTCCCCAAAAAAAAAAAAAAAAAAAAATGCCTTTTCCCTTAGCCAGCCAGACCTGACACATTAGGTTCTTTTGGAAATAACTCAAAAATCCAATGGAAGGCAGGAAAATGCCCCTGCGGAGGCTATGGCATAATGATGCACAGAGCTCCAGAGGTCCTCCAGCTACCACTGAGCTTTTTAGTCTCTGGTTAACATGCACAGTGGCACACAGCCCTGGGTAGCCTCAGAAAAGCCACTTAGAATTCAATCTTGTTCCCTGCAACACTAGAGTAGGAGATCAAGAAGATGGACATCAGAGCCAGAAGGAAGGGCTCTGTTCAAATCGTGACACTGCCTCTTACTGTGTGACCTAGTTACGCCACCACACCGGGCCTCAGTTTCCTCAACTATAGAAATGGGGATGATAAGAGCATCTACCCCACAATATTGAAATGATTAGATGAACTTATAAAAACATATTTAATACACTTCTTGAGATACAGCCAGCACGATGTAAGAGTTGGCTATTTAAAATTTTTTTTTGATGTTTATTTACTTTTGAGAGAGAGAGAGAGAGAGAGAGAGAGAGAGAGATACAGAGCATGAGCGGGAGAAGGGCAGAGACAGAACAGGAGACACAGAATCCAAAACAGGCTGCAGGCTCTGAGCTGTCAGCACAGAGCCCGATGCGGGGTTCAAACTCACAAACCAGGAGATCGTGTGCTGAAGTCAGACACTCAACCGACTGAGCCACCCAGGTGCCCTAAGCACTGGCCATTATTAATTAGAATTGTTTAATGCACTGAGGAACTACTGAGGACTGTGAATGCAAGAGCTTCTACATTGCAATAATAACTATATTCATAAATTTCTGACTTGGGTACTTGAGGGTTATTGGTGTTATGCATCATCAAAATATAATAGCGAGGCCTGGAAATTCTGTCGATTTGAAATGTGTACACCTAGATAATTTTAAAGGTGTGCACCTAGACTGCCAGATGTGCTCACCCTTTGTTTTTCAGGATGTACGGGGCAAAATTCAAACATGGCATGTCCTATATATGGATTGCCTTAATTCTGTGGTCCGGCCTCTTCTGGAAGACACTGGGTAGAGGAGAAGGTGGGCACGTTCAGATGCCAGCTGCAGTCCCCGAAATCTTGAAAGAGCTGTTCTGAGCCCTTAGGATCTAGCTCTCACTTACTGATCCATGAGGAGGTGACAAATTGTGCTTCCTGATAGAACTGTATTCAAACCACCACAGTCCTTTGCATCCAGCCAGAACCTACAGACCCAACAGAGACTCTGCTGCGTTCCTTTTCCGAGAGACCAGGTATTTACTGCACACCTGCTATGAATGAGCTGCCATGCTAGACGCTGATATACGTACACTCTCTGCCCTCACATAGCCATCCAGGCCGATTTCTTTAATCATAAAAATACACATAAAATTATAAATTGAGATAAACGTATG
Organism: Puma concolor; assembly: GCF_028749965.1. Lineage (NCBI taxonomy): Eukaryota > Metazoa > Chordata > Mammalia > Carnivora > Felidae > Puma > Puma concolor. The sequence goes on from NC_141669.1 coordinate 75,667,477, forward strand.
AAGATAAAAACAGGGCTATGAAAGTGTATACTGAGGAGACATAATGGACACTGGCCTTAGCCAATTCTCTGCTGAAGAAGTGACATTCAAAGTGAGACCTCCAGTTTCTGGTAATGGTAGATTAGGTAATAGTAGTTGAGCCAACTGTATCACCAAAAATAATGACCAGATTAAAAAAAAAGTCAGATAAAATTATTCTTTAAACCATTGAAAAGTATAGGGATGCCTGGGTGGCTCAGTCGGTTAAGCATCCAATCTTGATTTTGGCTCAGGTCATGATCTCATGGTCCATGAGATCAAGCCTGTGTCGTCAGGCACTGCACTGACAGTGTGGAGCCTGCTTGGGATTCTCTCTCTCTCTCTCTGCTCCTACCCTGCTTGTGTGAGCAAGCTCTCTCTCTCCCCCTTTCAAAATAAACAAACATTTGAGGCAAAAAATAAATAAAGCATCAAAGTATAGACGAGATAGTGGTGAAGAACAAGAGAAATTGCAGAGAAATAGGAACACAAGGAGCCACTTTTGCCCTGAGGGTATTTGCCAATTCTGAAAAATTTCTATTGTTTATGAGCCACTCAATCTATGGTTTTTGTTACTGCAGCCCAAACAGACTAAGACAGAAATAGCAGCCTGGATGAGATAAGACAGAGACCCAAGCCCTAAACTTGGCTTAAGTTAGCTCTGGATACCAGGCATTAAGCAGGAACAAATACTAGAGGAAGGCACCTTCGTAACAGGTCCCAAATACAAATCAACACAACAACCAAAGATAACCAAGTCCACAAGGAAAGAAGCACCATGAGTAAGAACTAGTTGAAAAAAAAAAACATAAGAACAGAACTACAAAACCTTCAAGTATTGGAACAGTCAGACCATAAACTATGCTTACAGCGTGGGAAGATTTTAAAAAGACCACTTGGAAAATATGTACCAGGAATAGGAAAACTAGTGACCTGAAAGATTTTAAAAAGAACCGAATAGAAATCTAGAAATTAATATAGTACCAACAATTTAAAACTCAAGATTTTAATACCAAATTAGATACAGTCAGAGAGAGATTTGAAAAATCAGACTAAATTATCCAGAGTATACCATTTAAAAGACAAAAAGATGGAAAATACAAAAGAGAGGATAGAGGATGTAGAGGAAGAGAAAATGAAGTGTTCTGTAATCAAGACCTCAGAAAGAGAAAAGGGGATGGGGTAGAGGTAATATGTGAAGAGATAAAGGCTGATCATTTTCCAGAATTTTTTTTTAAGTTTTAATGTTTTATTTATTTATTTTTTATTTTTTTTTTTTAATTTTTTTTCAACATTTATTTATTTTTGGGAGAGAGACAGAGCATGAACGGGGGAGGGGCAGAGAGAGAGGGAGACACAGAATCGGAAACAGGCTCCAGGCTCTGAGCCATCAGCCCAGAGCCTGACGCGGGGCTCGAACTCAGGGACCGCGAGATCGTGACCTGGCTGAAGTCGGACGCTTAACTGACTGCGCCACCCAGGCGCCCCTATTTATTTTTTTTTTTTAATTTTTTTTTTTTTTAACGTTTATTTATTTTTGAGACAGAGAGAGACAGAGCATGAACGGGGGAGGGTCAGAGAGAGGGAGACACAGAATCCGAAACAGGCTCCAGGCTCTGAGCCGTCAGCACAGAGCCCAACGCGGGGCTCGAACTCACGGACCGCGAGACCATGACCTGAGCCGAAGTTGGCCACCCAACCGACTGAGCCACCCAGGCGCCCCACCTATTTATTTTTTAATATAACTTGTTGTCAAATTGGCTAACATACAGCATGTAGAGTGTGCTCTCAGATTTTGGAGTAGATTCCCGTGGTTCATCGCTTACATAAACACCCAGTGCTCATCCTAACAAGTGTCCTCTTCAATGCCCATCACCCATTTTCCCTCTCCCCCATCCCTCCCATCAACCCTCAGTTTGTTCTGTATTTAAGAGTCTTTTATTTATTTTTGAAAGACAGAGCACGAGCAGGGGAGGGGCAGAGAGAGAGGGAGACCCAGAATCCAAAGCAGGCTCTAGGCTCTGAGCTGTCAGCAGAGCCTGACACAGGGCTCAAACCACAAGATCATGACCTGAGCCAAAGTCAGATGCCCAACCAACTGAGCCACCCAGGTGCCCCTCCAGAACTTATGAAAGACATCAATATGTAAATGTAAAACCCATTCAGTTCTAAGAAGGAAAAATAAAAAGCCAAACCCTGACACAATACTATTAAAATATACACCCCCAAAGATAAGCAGAAAAATCTTAAAGGGATCCTGAAATGAAGCCAAGCATATTACCTTTAGTAGTGACAGAGTGATGGGTGTCCTCTCAGTAAGAACAATGTGAGATAGTGGAATGATCCCTTTAATGTGCTTGAAGAAAATAACTCCCTAACTAGAATTCTATACCAACAAAAACAACAACATCATTCAAGGATGAAGGTCATCAGAAATATTTTTAAGTAAAACTAAGAGTGTTTGCCATCAGCATACTGAAATGTGAATTGTAAGGGAATTTATAAAGGATATACTTTAGGCAGAAGTATCCTAAATGATAGGTTTGAAGTATATGAAAGAACAAAGGGCAAAGAAAGTGGTAAATATGTGGTACTATCAACAGAATATTGGCTACATAAAACAATTATAATATTTTATAGTTTCCTTTAATTAAAATTTTTATCATGAACAGCATGTAAGATGAGCATGAGGAAAACAAATGTAATTATTCTAAGAGCCTTGTATTATCTGAAAAGAGAGTAAAAGTTTGATTAAACTTTAAAATTTGAAAAGTGGGCATAAATATATTTAAGTGGTAATTTCCAAGGTAATCACTAAGAGAAACAGACATTTTCAAAACTAATGGCAAAAATAAAATGATAAAAAAAAGAAGAAAAGGAAAGGAAAGGAAAGGAAGAAAGAAAGAAAGAAAGAAAGAAAGAAAGAAAGAAAGAAAGAAAGAAAGAAAGAAAGAAAAAGATAAAAACCAGGGTACATGTAGGAAGAATAAAATGTTAGGTTTAAATCCAAATATATCAGCAATTACATTAAATATAAGTAGATAGAGATATTCTAGTTAAAAGGCAAGGACTATCAGACTGGATTTTTAAAAATTCTGCAGTAGGATATTCACACGAGACAAGGTATCAGAAGCTGTTGATCTGACCAAGAATAGTTTTCCAGGCAGAAAGAATAACATATGCAAAAGCCCAGGAGTAGGAAAGCTCAACTGATAGGAGGTCAATGTGGTAAGGTGTAGAGATTAAAAAGACACACAGCCTAAACTGAGCTGGAGGTGTAAGCTTAACCACTCCACACAGGGGCAGGCCAGAAAAGAATCACCGAATTTATCCTAAATGCCTGAGAAGTATTGGATGAAGTACACAACACACAATCTAGGATCTCAAGCTGCAATGAATAGACTTAAGCAGAAATGATAAAAAAAAAAAAAAAAAAAAAAAAAAAAAAAAAAAAAGCTAGTGCTTCCAAGGGCACCTTGGTCCATTTGGGAAATGGTGTGGCTCGAGTATGAATTCTGAGGTGAGAATAAGCTGAAGGTGACCTGGGAAGAACCGCAGGGACCAGATGATGGAGGGCTTGTATTCTGATAAAGGAATGTAGATTTGCATGTTGCAGGTGATAGGGGACTGCCGAAGGATTTTAAGCTGTAGAGTAATTTGATGACAAGTGCATTTAAAACCATTCAGGCATGACTGTGGAAGATGAAATAAGAGGGGGATTGGAAGTAGGGAGACCAATTAGACCACTCGTGGTTTCAGAGCCACTGTCATTTTTTCATACTACCTCTCAGTGACATACAGAGAAATGAGCATTTTTTTTTTTAAGTTTATTTATTTTGAGAGGGAGAGAGACAGACAGTAGGGAAGGGGCAGAGAGAGGAGAGAAAGAGAATCCTAATCAGGCTCTGCACTGTCAGAGCAGAGCCCAATGTGGGGCTCATACTCAAGAACCTTGAGATCATGACCTGAGCCAAAATCGAGTCTGACCCTTAACTGACTGAGCCACCCAGTCACCCCAAGAAGCGTGCACTTATCTCACACTCCCCAGACAGAGGGACCAAAATCAGGGAAGCAGAAATGGATTTTCAAGCACCCATAGTAGATTATTCCCACCATGGTTACCAAACTCCAGAAAGTGGCTTCATTTTGAAATTATAAAATCTACCCACTGTACTATTAATTAGCAAACATTTTTTTAGCATTTTCTGAAGACTAGGGATCGGCTAACATGGTGGGAAATACAAAAGACCTAGCACTTTTAACTAGGAAGAGATGTTATGTCATTCACTTTCCAAAATGTCTGAGGAGTTTGACAACTCATTAAGTTCAACCTCCCAGGCATTGCCCGAACCCCCTGTAGGCGGAAGGTTAGCTGACATCTATACGAACATGTGGAGGGATGGGAGCTCACCATCTCCACAAAGCAGCCTGGTTAACCGTGGGGAAATCTTTACCTTGAGCTTGCATTTTACCCCACTGCTATTTTCCCTCATCTGTGCAGAACAAAATGAATCCCTCATCTATAGAACCACACTTCCCTGGGAGGTGACTGCCTTGAGGCCTTGATCCATGCCAGGTGTGTCTTCCCTCAAGTGACCCCTCTCCTGGTTCCCTCCAGAGTGGGCTGGGGTGTGTCAACATCCTCCTTAGCAGGCACCCCCTGAACCGGTCCCCAACGTGAAGTGTTCAATATGGTCGTGAACAATGAATTAGCAAGCTTTAAATCATAGCGAATTTAAGGCTATAGATGAAAATGCTTAACCAAGACCAAGGTCAGACATACTGTGGGATTTTCACCACAAATACTGCCGGCTGCACCTTGAGCTCAAATGTATGGCTTTCTCTATTAATGGACTAGAAAACCTGCATTTGGTTGTTCTTTCCTCTCAGACTGCTGTCCCACCGCTGCCCTGGGCCTACCTGGAGAAGCTGCCCTCACATCCACACCATCCAAATGCTCAATCTTGCAGCTTCTCAGGCGGCCCATGGAGATCAGGTGCACTTGTTGGGGGTTTTCTATATTTGTAGGCATACATATATTTCATAACTAATTCATGTATCTATATTTATATCTATATATGGATATAGATATTTCTTCCTACCAAAATAATACAGGATACACTCACCTGCTTGAAACAAGCTTATAGACATAAGCTTTACCCTTTACCCCCAAATTAAAATAGGAAACAAACAGAATGAGGCATTTAATTCCCCAATATTCCCAGATGCCATCTGTTCGGTGGCATATTCTGAAATCTGTGAGATCCAGGGCCAGCAGTGAGCAGAAAGCAGGAATCCTCTCTCTCTGTAAACTGTGGAATGCAGTTTGTTGGAACAAGCCACCAGCCGCATTTCATCACCAGGAATGTAGACCCCAACAGCAAGCATTACTTACGTGACACTTTAATGAAATAAGCGGGACACCTTAGCTAGGTATTTGACACATCTCATGGCCATGCTCTGCCCAATGTGACTCTTCCAACATCCCTTATCAGACAGTAAGAAGGGAAGAGAGGGGGCCCCTGAAAGAGTGGCAATTGGCAACTGGCTCAGAGGCAAGGGACACATTGGAAAAAGAGCTCCACGTGGCTCAGTCCAACTGTGGGGAGGATGTGGTTGAGAGCTGGCAGCCGTCTGTAGGCTGAGAAGCCTCCTCCCTCATTCAGTCTTGAAGATGGCAGGTGGGAGGACAGGTACCAGTTCAGGGCAAAGCAATCACAGAAGCCACCCCTCCCCCACCCCAGCTGGAATGGAGCCCCCTGTCATTCCATGAAAGCCCTACAAGGCGGCCCATCCAGCAACTTGGGATCCAGCAGGCTCACCACATAATCCTATGAGCAGACAAGGCAGGGAAGGGAGAGACCTCAAGAGAAGGAATCACCCTGAAGGTCCCACCCAGAAGGAAGAGCTTGAAAGATAGAAGGTGGGGCAAGGCTGGAGTCCTAAGTAGGAAGCTCCCTACCTGGTGTGATTTGACAGAACTTTGATTGACAGATTTTTGACAGAACTAGGGACAGTACCAGCTCCTCTCCCTAGGTACCCCACACCACTATTTCACATAACACTCCCAACAAGCTATGACGAGGAGATGGTCACCCCGTTTTATACAGGGGGAGGGTTAAGACTCAAAGACTTACAATGTGGGGGGTCTTAGTAGACCCGGATTCTAGTCCAGATTTTCCAACTAACTCCAGGTATAACACTGGGTATAACCTTTTACACTCCTGTGTCACTGAGTTTCCCTTCAGAAGATGACAAGTTTGGGGGCACCTGGGTGGCTCAGTCAGTTGAGCGTCCAACTTTGGCTCAGGTCATGATCTCGTGGTTCTGGAGTTCAAGCCCTGCATCAGGCTCACTACTGTCAGTGTAGAGCCCGCTTCGGATAATCTGTCCTCCCCACTCTCTGCCCCTCCCCTGCTGTACTCTCCCAAAAATAAATAAATATTAAAAAAAAAAAAAGACAAGTTTGAACCAGGCAGCCACCAAGGAGCCTTCCAGCTCCCAGGTGTCATGCTCTCCAGACTTACAGCTCCATAGACTGCCTACCTGCTCATGATTCCTCAGTTCCCATCTCCAGCCTGGACCTCTCCCCTGAACACCAGAGCCATATATCCTGCGGCCTACTTGATGCCTACCCTCAAGATCTCCCGGACATCTCGAACTAAACATGACTGAGGCGGAGCTCCAAAATCCACCCCCCACCCCTTTTGGTCTCTCCCGTATCAGTTAATGGCCAACTCCATCCACGCAATTGCTCAGACCAAAAATCTTGGAATCATCCTTGATTTCTCCTTTTATCTTGCAACATCCAACATACAAAAAAAATTTTCAACTTACACGTTCACATGTATCCCAAATGCAACTCCTTATCATCCCCACCACCCTGATCCAGGCTACACCATTCTACTGCTGGCCTGACTCATGGCAGTGCCTCCTAATAGGTCTCTGGTTCTGCCTTTGCTCCTCTGATGTCCACTCGTGCACAGTAGCCAGAAGGATCCTGTTAAAACCCAGGTCACCTCTCCTCTGCTCAGAACCTTCCAGGCTCCCCCCGCCCCCTTCCTTCAGAGCAAAGCCCTGCGTAAGCTGGCTCCCTGCTGCCCTCTGACCTTGCTTTTTACCCTTCGCCTCTTTATTCTCTCTGCTCCAGTCACACAGGCTCCCTTACACGCAAAGTCTTTCACTTGCCATTCTCTCCACCAGAATGTTCTTCCATTTCTGCAGAGCGCATCCCGATTTCCTTCAGGAATGTACCTGAAGGTCTCCCTGGTCCCCTAACATCTCAGGGTCCACGACCCGCCACAATTCATATCCCCCTTTCTTAATGTTTTCTCCTTAGCAGTTACACTTAGGTAACAATACTTCATCTTGTTTGTGGTCTGTCTCCCCCACCAGAATGTAAGTGCCCCGAGGGCAGCGATTTTTGGTTTGTCCCCGGTCCAGCTCCAGGGTCCACTACAGTGCCTGGCACAAGGTAGGTGCTCAACACATCTGTGGAACAAGGGAAGGAGTTCCATGGGTCACTGGTCAAGCCGGTCCAATGTCCTCTGGTCGCTCCGTCTCCACTTGGTCACCAGATCCAGACAGCGAACATCTCAGGCCTAAGGGGACAATTCCAGCAAGGGGTGATAAAGGCCCGTCCCCATCACTGGGGCACTGTCTTGAGAGGGGACTGCACAGACGTCCGCTCCTCACAAATGCCCCAGCTTCCAAAGCCGCTGCTATGCACCGTCATCTCTGCAAAGGAAAATACCCCCTAGGATGGCTCTAAAAACCTAATCCCATGTAAACCCTTCAGCTGTTTACCTGAATTCCATTTAATCTCCTATAAAGATGCCTCTAAATCACCTGCTGTCAAGGACGGGGGGGGGGGGGGGGCGGGGGGGGGAACCACCAACTACTCCCCAGAAAATGTTTTTATCACCCTGCTGCTGAGAAAATAGGCTTTAATTTCCATCAAGAGAAGTACAAAGCAATAGAGCAATTATTTATATTTTTTCCTCAGTGCTGGATTATCTAACCACGGGTCTCACAGCGTTTAATCTCCAACAGGTAAAGGGCTTTACCCATGCAAATGCACCTTCAGACAACGATCTCGGTCCCCAGCTACAGGCTTATGTGTGAACCTGCTGGACCTTCCATTTGACCTCATCAGGGAGGTCATGAAATACTCTCAAAGCCAGAACCATTACAAATGAGATCTTCCTCTTTAGGGGCAGGAGGTGGGGCAGAGAGGGTCTCTTCCCTATCTGTGGTTCACGAGATGTCTGCTGTCTCATTCCACATCCAATGGCATTCCCTCTGAGAGGAGCAGGACACCCCAGAGGATCTCAAGACTAGAAGCACCCGGAAGCCCTTGGGGCACTCTACTCTCTGAGAAGTCCCTTCCACAATGTCCCAGACAACCAGGCCCACTGTTTGCCCAGATGCTACTGGGGACAGGGCATTCCCTCTCCATCTTCTGGGAAGCCTGTTCTTCCTAAGTGCCATTGGTCCCCTGGGTTTACTCTTTTCAAAGATCCTGGGCCTTTGTAATCACTGAGTGCTCACACTGTGCCCAGCACTTGACGTAATCTACCTCACTTAGTCTGAGGAGAGAGTTACCATCCCCATTTTCAGATGGGGAAATGGAGGCTTCCATTCCTTCCACCCCCTCCTAGCCACTCTCCTGTGACATGGGTCCTAATGCGGCATTTTATCTTATGAATGCTGTAACCATGACTGGAATCTCTTTCTCTCTTATTCTAGAAACACAAGCTAGCACTTGTAAATCCACTAAAGTCTTCAAAGACAGGGAGAGAAGAAAAAAAAAACAACACAGCATGCTTAGCCTAAACCCCAAGAAAGAAACTGAAGAAACTCAGGTTCATCACGCGTTTCAAATAATGAGGCAGGTCAGCCTCTCAGCTGAGATTAGACCCCAATTTAGATGCCGACTCTGTGAATCTTCATTTCACCAAGGCCCGCTATCATTTTTGAAATAGCTTTTAGAGTAGTTTTAGTTTTATGGGAAAATTAAACAGGAAGTACAAAGTTCCAAAATACCCCCTGCCCCCAGAAACACAGTTTCCTCTCTTATTTACATCTTGTCTTACTGTGGTAAATTTGTTAGAACGGATGAACCGATGCATCCACGGCTTCCTTTAGGGGCCACTCTGTATTATGTTCTACGGGTTTGAATATATAATGACGCGTGTCCATCATTATTGTATACAAAACAGTTCACCGCCCCAAAAATCCCCTGTGCTCTACATGCTCATTCCTCCCTCCCGTCCCCAACTCCACCCTCTGGGAACTGATCTCAAATAATTGACAAGAAACCCCAGAACTAATTAGCAATTAGAGCAAGGTTGCCTAATACAAGCAATTGCTTTCCTATATCCTAGCCATGAACGATTGGAATTTGAAATTAAAAACACATTAGCAACAAACAAAACCCCAAAACCCTCAGGTATAAACCGATATGAAGCTAACAAAATACGTACGTGATCTATAGGAGGAAAACGATAAACCTCTGGTGAAAGAAATCAAAGAAGATCAAAATAAATGGCCATCCCTTCGTTGAACTTTAAAAGCAAACCCTCCAACTCCCTGTTACCCTGATCTCAAATTGTAGCGGTAGTTAACAGACAAAACCCCCAAGCAGAGGTAACCCCACGGATGTGCGGCTACAAACCCAAAGTTCAGGCCCTCCGCCCACTGTGGCAGGGAAAGAGGTGCCCAACGGGGTGGAGACGTGAAATACAAACAATTGCTTCCTAGTATGTATATATCTCAAACTTTGCACGGAACATATTGACGCTAAACAATTAGAAAGTTACTTGTACTTTAGCTACATTTGAAATTTACCTGGGGCTCCTCTTGCGGTATCTGGTGACCCTACTCCAAGGCCTCACTGTGGCCACACCGGGAACAAGGAAAAGTAACAAACCTCTTAGGTGTATTCAGGGCTTGACAGTTTTCAAAGCCTTTTCAGTTCTCTTTCTCCGGATTTGCTACACGTCTGAGAGGAAAACAGGACAACTATCTCCACCCTCATTAACCAGAGGAGGGGGAAAGGCAGGCGCCAAGCAATGGAGCCGAGGCCATGCGGGTCAGGAACACAGCTGGCTCTCATTATGCCTAAGCCCACCTGTTCAATTAGTCCGGTGGCTGAACCTTGGGATCACCTGGCGAGCTGCCAAAAGCCCCTGAGGATTGGGCCCCCCTCCCAATGTCCGGGCATCTTTTAAAAACACTTCATGATAGAAAATATTAAAGATGTATAAAAGTAAACAAGAAATAATGAACCTCCAAGTACCCAATCACTCAGCCTCAACAATGATCAGCTCATGGCCAATCACATTTCACATACCGGTGCTGCCCAAGTATTTTCTGTCGTGATGGAAATGTTCCGTATCTATGCTGCCCAATATGGTAGCTGCTAGCCACATGTGACTAATGAGCGCTTGAAACGTGGCTGGTGTCATGGAGGAACTACTTTTTCAGTTTTTAAAAATGTTTAGTTGGTTTCAATTCAAAAAGTCACAGGTGGCTGGGGGCTACATATTGGATAGCCCAGACCAATACCCTCACCCATTTCTCCCCACCACCATGTTATTTATTTTTTTAAGTTTTTATTGATATTCCAGTTAGTTAACATACTACCATGTTGTTTTAAAGCAAATCCCAAACATATTATTTCACCCATGTATCAATAGCTTTTAAAGCTTTCCAGATGATTCAACTGTGAAACCACGGTTGGAGACCAATCACTAGTCCATCAAATACTCAAAACTGTAACACTCCATTTAATTTGAGGGCTTTCAGCAACTTCACAATCTTGACAACCAGATTCTAGCCTTGAGTGCTTATCCAATCGCCTGGGGAGCCCAGACTCCACTCCCAGAGATCTGGGTTTGGGGAGATAACTTTATCTTTCCCTCCTCCTCTTGCTCCGTCCCCATTTTTCCACAAGCTCCTCATGTGATTCTAATGTGCAGTCTGAATTCAGAAGCACTGCTTAAAAGTCTTTCTATATAAAGCATCTTCCACAGACCAGCCTCACCTGGAAGCTGGTTAAAAACAGCAGAATCTCGGACCCACCCCAGACCTTCTGAATCAGAATTTACATTTTAACAAGCTTCCCCAGGTGACTGACATGCACACTGAAGTTTAAGGAGTACTACTCCGAAGCAGTGGTTCTCAGAGTGTGGTCCCCTGACCAGGACCCTTGGGCTCCAAGCTTGTTAACAGTATAAGTTCTGGAGCCTCATCCCAAGCCTACAGAATCAGAAACGCTGGGGGTCAGGCAGAGCGATCTGTATTTGTACTTTCACCAGCCCTCCTGGTGATGCTGATGCATGTTCTAGTTCAAGACCCACTGCTCTGGAGTCTAGAACGTGACTGTATTGCCCAAGCAGCAAGTACTGATTATAAAACAACACTTCACTTCAAAAGAGAAGCTGAAGCCATCCTTGGGCTCCTATGCAAACAATTATACATAAATTAAGATATCTCTTTTTAACTCATGACATAGGAAAACAAGGAGAATTAAAAACAAAGCAACCTGGGATCCTTAGGAAAACACAGGCCAATAACTGATGTTCATAAAAGCATCCAAGGTATTAAACATGTTGGTTATGTTCCATACATTCTCCTCGAGAAGGCACCCAAGTTTACATTTTAGAAATAGTTCTATTACAATGTTTTAAATTTCTTTCAAGCAGAAAAAGAATTGCTTAGGACAGTGTATTGTGTCACATAGTTCATTCCTAAAATGGGGAGGTGGGAGAGGGAAACAAGAAGAAAAGTCCCTCTGGGGTGGCATGGGAGGACCCAGCACCATTCTCTGGAGCGGTTGCTGTTAAGCTTTTTGAGGTCTTGAATTCTTCTGAGAACTGGAGCAAAGACCTGCCCTTAAAACACGTATCCAGAATGTACAGAAAATTTTGCACACAGCGTCAGAGGAGTCAAGGCTCCTAGGCCAGTGGGTCTGATGCTGAGGACGCCTATTCTGGTACAGAAACCAGGCAGAGAGAAGAGAATGCAGCTCTCTCCGGGGGAGAACCATTCAGTCCCCTGCCAAATCCTAATTTATTCTCTCACCAGCTAAACAATCAGAGATTCATATTCCACTGAAAAAGTGGGTGCAGGAAGGCCGGTTTTACTGCTGCCGTCTACATACGAGTAAGGAAACGGAAATCCGGAACAGTGAGGCACTAGTCTAGGTGGGCCAGTGACAGAGTCAATCTCAGCCTTTCCACTGGCCCATCTCCTACATACCAGGATGCAAGAACCCTGCCTTCCTCACAGCCCCAGGACGGCCAGGCACACCAGTCTCAGCTTTACCGCCCACCCTTTAGGGCCCATCTCCCACACAGCCACAGCCTGCCATCTGTGACCATTTGTACCCTCCTGACCAGGAAAAGCCCATCTCTGCCTCCAAGCCTCTATTCCAAGCCGGGTAGGGTTGGCCAGCCTGTCCTTGAAGCCTCAATGAATCCTGAACAGGAAGAAGTCTTAAATCAATGACACTATGGCACTGACTGTTGTAATGCCTATTCCCACAACTAAAAGCATGAGCTCCTTGCCAGTAGAGTCGTGTGACTCACCTCTGCATCCCCAGAGTTGGCCAGTGAGCACTCAACAGATGAGGAAGGGAGGCCAGAAACCACTACAGCCTGTGAAGATTCATAATGGAGAAGCCTTCAGGCCTTTGCAAGTGTTAGTTTCCCTGGGATTGTGTTTGCAGACCAGGCTGTCTCCAGGACTAAACTTTAAGCCCCTGAGGACGCAGGTGAGTTTTCCTATCTTTATGTGGGAAGTACCAAGGGCCATGTTGTATAGGAGTTATATATACAGTGGGTGGCCTTAAGACCCTCCATTTTCCTGAAGAGTCAAGTTCTTCCAAACAAAGTAGCCATAGGGTCTAGGCTGAATGCTAACGAGATGTCAGGAAATGGGGAGCCTAATTCTACACACCCACCTTTCAAGAACCCCAAACACACATTAACGGGACAAAATGCAGGTCCGGCCGCCCTCTCCCACAACCTCACAGCTCCTCAAACCACACATACTGCCCCCAACTTCTGCCTTCTCCTCCAGCAGAGCCCCAGCAGGTTGCAGGAGGGGGCAGTGGTGCCTCCAGGCATCAGGGAGTGGAACAGAGAACAGGAAGGCTGCTCTTTGCAAAACTGTTCTCAGCCATCACGCTCTGACCTGGGGCGGGGTGGGAGGGTACCTGCGTTTCCAGCACGAATGTCGCTTCAGTGGAGCTTGCGGAGGACACAGCATCGGCAGAGCTTAGAGCCCAGGGGCACACCACACAGGTGATTGTGAATGCACGTGTGTGCGCGTGTACGTGCACGAGCACGCACAAGCACAAGCCTTGGGGGTTGGAACAGAGCTGACTTTAGTAATTGGCTGCCTGCCCTGAGTCCTAGCAGCAAGCAAAGCCCTGGGTATTGAGCCCTTATTCCTATCACCTGTAGGGGAACAAGGCAATATACGTTTCCCAGCCCAGCAGCCCTTGAGAATGGGTCACAGAGGCCATGACTCAAGTCCAGCTCCAGGAGCCACAGACAGCCCAAAGGGCCAGGCAAGAGATCTTTGCCCCTCAGGCTGCACCTTGAGGCCTTCTCATACAGTGTCATCTTCTCTCCGGACAGTCTGGTTGAAGAGCAGTGATAACTGTGAAACAAGGCAGAAAACAACCTAAGAGAGGCCTAACGGATTGCTAAGCTGTGCAATCAGAGAGTTCTGTGGGGCTTCAGAAACAAGGCCAATGAGCTCAATGTCAATGAGCTAAAATGACATGGGGGCAGGCAAAAGTCCTTTGCTCTGATTCCAACTCTGCAGAGGTAAAATTCTGTGTGTGTGCACAGGTCTAGTGTGCATATGCGTGTGCGTTTCTTTTTGCACGAATGGGATCATACCATATCTACTGTTTCAACTTACTTACTTTACTCAACCATTTGTTTTGAACATCTCTCCCCGTTAATATATAAAAATCAGCCTAAAAACTTGTAATGGTTGCTTATTCCATTATAGGGAGGTACGAAATTCCCCTCAGCTGTAGGATTTTTCTTGTTTCCAGTATTTTGCTATTTCAAATCCTGTGATTTGTCTTTGCCAGTGGGATAATCCTGCAGCAGAATTTCTGGGTCAGGGGTAACTTCAGGTACATTCCTACCACCAGCTCAAATGGCACTTACTGAGCACTTACCATGTTTTACGAAAGAGGTCAAATAAAACAGCTTTTATTTTAATGACACTGAAAGTAAACTGATCCTGAGCTCCTGACCCCTTTATTGAGGGATGAGTTAAGCGCATTTCTATTCTTTCTATATTTTTTTCTATTGTATGCACATATATATTTTATGATAAATATTAAATGTGCATTCTAACACGTGAGTTATAAAAACATCACTGCAAAACAGGTAATTACATGGCATATTTACCCCAATCTAGTACACATCATAAATTCTTTTCACTGTCTTCAGCACAACCCAGTGTGTGATTAAATTATGTGCATAAAAAAAATCACCCTGCGCTTTTTTAGAATTCTCTCCCAGGGGTTGCAAGGATTGCCTGTAGGGAAGAACCAAATTAGTCTCTAGCCTCAAACCCACCCCCATCCCTCATACCAGCCCCAGCACGAAGGAACATTAACATCAGGCAATAGCTCAGCTTGCTGATTTCCCAGCCGGAAAACCAGGGAGTAGGAAGCAGTGCTTCCCACTTGGGTTCTGATTTCCTGAAAAGCCAAATTCTCACTGCTTTCCCCACCCAGACCCTTTCTCTGCCCCCACCCTTTGATCAAAAGTGAAAGTCACTGCCACAGCACACAAGCCTTGGCTTCAAAGATTCGTGTTACTCACTGGTTCCCAGAAAAGCACTTGTCTGGGACACGGGTTAAGGAGCAGCCAAGAAGAGGTCATTGATCTCCGTCTCCAGGGCTCAGCGGCTTTGGCACCAGGAGGGGCCAAAGCTTTCCAGATGTTCCACGGAATGGCTGGAACAGCGCCAGGAGAGCCCTGCAGACCTACAAAGGGATGCCTGTCCCCCAAGCGTGCACCATTCGAAATCACAAGCTCTCTGAGGAGAGCGCCCTCCAAAGCGGGCAGGGCCTTCATAGAGAGGTCTGCGGTGTCCTCACCCCGTGTCCTGGGCCACCACCCAGCTCTGGAGCTCTGCCACTTCCACGACACCCCTCCCCCAGCATTCACATGCACACACATTTCCCCCAAACTACCAGCTCTGGTTTCTATAGCAACAAAGCAAAAGCCAACAGGGTTTGAAAAAGCGGCGAACTTGACGGCAACCATGCAGAAGGGCAGAGAAAAAAGCCTGGGAAACTCTGGTCTCACCCTAGCAATCTGCCCTCAGAGGAGTGCCAGCCCACCAGGGGCCGGAGCTACAAATCTAAAAACTGAGCTCTCGGCTCCCAAGGGTGCAATTCCCTTCCTTTGGCTCCACCTACCCTCCCTGGAAAGAAGAAGGCTGGAGAATACACTGAACAATGCCCTACACAATTTGGAAAGTTATCTGAACAGGGAACAAATCCTAAATACAGTGTTGGGACGATCGCACCGCTATGGTACCCTGACTGCTACAAATACCACTGGCTCAAACTCACTGCACAAACATTTTTGAGTACCTACTCTGTGCCAGGCACCAATCCAGATTGCCAGGAATGCAATGACAACCCAGCAAGATAATACTTGCCCTCTGCAGCCTATATACTAGAAAGGCAACTAGATAATAAGTGAACAAAATGTCAATAATAATTTCAAAAGGCACCCACTGCAATTTAAAAAAGCAACTCAACAACAAAAAAGATTTCCAGAGAAGAGGTTATGGTATAGAAATGAAGGCAGTATGATATATGTGTATGGTGCTTTACTTTCAAAGTGGGTTTTCATGCATAAAAACTCCTCCCGCCATCACTCTCTGTTAGTGAGTAGGCTGGGAATCCGTCAGTATGCTCACTTGATTGAGCAGAAACAGAAGCCCAACCGTGTGAAATGACGTGTTCAAGATCCACACGTTTCACGCCTGGGATCTCTATTTATCAGATGACCACGGAGAGAATGTAAATATCAGCCTCGTATAAACATTAGGGGAAGATTTTGCGACAAATATAACTGCCTCTGAAGCTATAAGACCTAGAAAAAAGCTATGTAAAAGTGTAAAAAGTAATGAACAGCTATCTTTCATGAGTGATCAAAAACCTGTAGATACATGAAAAGATTCTCAATGTCACTAGTAGAGAAATACAAATTAAAACTCCAATGATGCATTACCCACCGTACTAGCAGAAATGTAAAAGTCTGATAATACCAACTATGAAGCTATAAAGTGATTGGAAATTCCAAACATGTCTGGTGGCAGCAGCAACTGGCATGATACTTTGGAAACCAATTTATCATTACCTAGTGAAGTTGAACATACACAAAAATATTGAGCCATCATTTCCACACCTAAATAACTTAAAGAAGTTATAGAAGCCAGTATGCCCCAGAACACAGTATTATCCCTGATAGCAAAAACTTTAAAACAACCCAGGTATCCTGAATAGGACAGATAAATGAACTTTAATATATTACTATAATAGAATAAAAATGAATGAACTACAGCCACCCACATCAATATGGATGAATTTCAAAAGCATAACAGTGCATGAACCACGAAAGAATTTATATAGGATGATACCACTTAAAGAAACCTTAAAAAGTAGGTAAAAACAGGGGCACCTGGGTGGCTCAGTCAGTTGAGTGTCCGGCTTCAGCTGGGGTCATGATCTCATGGCTCATGAGTTTGAGCCCCATGTCAGGCTCTGTGCTGATAGCTCAGAACCTGGAGCCTGCTTCAGATTCTGTGTCTCCCTCTCTCTCTACCCCTCCTCTGCTTATGCTCTGTCTCTCTGTCTCAAAAATAAATAAAAATTAAAAAAAAATTTTTTTTAAGTTGGTAAAAACAAAACAATGTATTATTTAAGAAAACACACGTAGGAAACAACACACAATTCAGGACAATAGTTACCTTTGGGGATAAAGGGTGAAGACAAGATCAGCAAAGGGCCACAGAGGGCTACAAAGGCACCAGAAATGTTCTTTTTCTCTATCTGGATCATAGGTACATATGACCCATGATATATAATATGATATAATTTCCGAATAAAAATAGTGGGAAGAGAGTAAGGGAGACAGAGAGTAAGGCTGATTTAAATTTAAATCTGTCTCAAAGGACAGATTGATTCAAGGGAAGCAGATCACAAGAGGGTATTTTTGCCTCCAGTCAAACCAAGAAATTATCATTTTTCATTTTCTAAGGCAAGAAAGCCTGGTGAGGGCCTCAGGCAGCATGGAAGGAAATGCTCAGTCGAAAGTACCCTGGTTTGATATATGTTTTAAAAAATTAAAAATAAAAACAAAATAGGTCCTTCTGCAGTCCAAGCTAGGTGTTTCTAGCGGGCCCGGCAGTATAGTGGCTACAAAGGCCATAATTACAGCCAGGGAGAGGTCCAGTGGCTAGACGGACATCTGTAATTAGGCAGGTGAAGTCTGCCTTACAGACTCCAGCTGCTTGGCCGACAACCCTGCTGACCCCAAACCCACCTATGACAGGCAGTTCTCGGCTTCCATACATCTCGCGTCCCGACAACACACATAGACGCTGGCCATCAGCCGGCAGTCGCGTTCCACAGTGGTGTCCTCTGTCTGCCAAGCCACTGTGCCACCTTCACGCCTTCACCGTATTTACCTGGACAGCAGCCACTCATTAATTCACACAACAAACATTTCCTAAGTATGCCCAGACCCTGGCGCTGTATGAGGCATGAAGGTAGAGCAGAGACCAAAACAGACATGGTCTCTGCCTCCATAGGACTTAAGAGTCTAATGAAAGTGATTTTGCAATTATTTTAATATTTTATTGCTTCCTGCCTTTTTTGGTTAAATAAAAATAATAGTAAGAAAAAAATGAGAATATTGGCCTTTGTGATAAGATACATCTTTTCTACTTCGGAGAATAGATTCTAATACAGCAAATCAGCAAAGGGTCCTCAGGGGGCTGCAAAGGCCCCTGGTTAGCCTCGGCTGGACCCTCCCAGCCTGTAAACAGGTCGGCAGGCTGCCCAAATGACCAAGTGGGGAAGGATGCTGGAAATAGGACCAACGATGGTATCTAAACACTGAGACACAATGAGAGCATTTTATAACATATGTTTGTTCTCTGACATATCTAGAAAAATGCTGCTACAGCCCATGTCAAAAAAAATTACTGCCTATGCGTTTTTCTAAGAGTTTTATGGCTTTAGGTCTCAACATTTAGGTCTGTAATCCATTTGGAGTTTATTTTTGTGTATGGTGTAAGAAAGGGGTCAAGTTTCTTCTGCATGTAGCTATCCGGTTTTCCCAATATCATTTATTGAAAAGACTCTTTTCCCCGCTACCTTTGTCATAGATTAGTTGGCCATAAAAATGTGAGTTTATGTAAGGGCTCTCTATTCTGTTCCATTGATTTATGTGTCTGTTTTTGTGCCAGTAGCATATTGTTTTGATTACTACAGCTTTGTAGTATATCTTGAAATCTGGGATTGTGATACCTCCAGCTTTGTTGTTCTTTCTCTAGATTGCTTTGGCTACTCAGGGTCTGCTGTGGTTTCATACAAATTTTAGGATTATTTGTTCTGGTTCTGTGAAAAATGCTGTTGGTATCTGATAGAGATTGCACTTCACCTGCAGATTACTTTGGGTAGTGTGGACATTTTTTTTTTTAATGTTTATTTATTTTTGAGAGAAAGAGAGAGACAGAGACAAACCAGGGAGGGGCAGAGAGGGAGGGATACAGAGACTCTGAAGCAGGCTCCAGCCTCTGAGTTGTCAGCACAGAGCCCGACACAGGGCTCGAACTCATGAACCTCAAGATCATGATCTGAGCGGAAGTCAGACTCTCAACCAACTGAGCCTCCCAGGTGCCCCAGTAGTGTGGATATTTTAACCATATTAATTCTTCCAATCCACGAGCATGGAATATCTTTCCATTTGTTTGTGTCGTGTTCAATTTCTCTCATCAGTGTTTACAGTGTTCAGAGTACAGAGCTTTCATTTCCTTGGTTAAGTTTATTCCTAGGTATTTTATTCTTTTTGGTGCAACAGTAAATATTTTAGCTCTCTGGAATGTAATCTCCCATTACAACATTAACTCAGTTATTCAAACTTTCACTCTTTTGACCTTCAGACACCTTTTTAGAAGTGTGTACAAATTTAGGGACCTACCTACAAACCTAACTGTTGGTCCTCTGAGCATGAGGAAATTCAAGAAATGCTTAGGATTTCATCTTTCTATAAGGATTGGTCTTTCTTTTCTTTTCTTTTCTTTTCTTTTCTCTTCTTTTCTTTCTTTCTTTCTTTCTTTCTTTCTTTCTTTCTTTCTTTCTTTCTCTTTCTTTCTTTCTTTCTTTCTTTCTTTCTTTCTTTCTTTTTAAATAAAAGAAGAGTTAGATATTCAATGAGCATCATGAACTTAAACCAGCAAACACATGAAAGTTCTGGAGGTAAAATTTCAAGCATTTAACAAACATAGGTCACCATTAAGGGGAGATGGGCCAACCTGCCTTCCTGGTGCCCCACCTCATATGGGCAATAAATTCTTAATTGTAATCTTTATGCCAATACATCACCCATAGTGAGAAGCTATCTATTCAAAATCAAACCATTTCTCAGGGCAAGAAGCTGAGTAAAGTCTTCCCAAAGGAACTTCCATTCTTCCTACTTCTATAGCTCCTAGGCTTCTTAAGTCTGAGGAGAAATTCCTTACCCCCCAGCACACATGAACTGATGCTGCTTCCCCTACATCAGGGGCCTTGGTTGCCATCCTTCTCTCCCCTGGGTGATCTCTTCACAGATGCACACCAAGGGACCACTCTTTCAGTGATTTCTGTGTGCATACCCGCAAGAACGAGAACTAAGGAGCGAATACTGGTGTTACAAGAGATTTTCCATTTACAAAAATATTCATAACAGGGGTGGACACAGTTTGGGGTCCGTTCAAATAGAGATCTTCCCTAGTTCTCTGGAAACAAGATCCACATTGTAACATTTCCATTTTTGCCTAAATTTTCAAGAAATATAACTATTCTGTAAATAGATGCTGAAACCCAACTTATTCCGTGTCCCCATTATCCCATACTCTCTTGTTCTCTCCGTTTTTACAATGAGGACCTTGGATTTTTTTTTTTTTAAATAAAATAAAGTAGCCCTACGATTCTCCATTTGTATATACTTAAGGAAATTATGTTACAAATATTCAGATCTCACAAAAGACCATTAGGAGATTGATTTTTCTACAATATTTTAAAATGCTCATTCAGTCTCTGAATACCTCCAGCGACGGAGAGCTCCCTGCTTACTGGTCAAATGTGTTTAAATGCTGGAGAGCTCTGTCTACTAGAGGCATTTTCTATACACTAAACCAAGCTTAAAGCTGCCTCCCTGTACCCCTACCACTCTGGTCCTAGAACTGCCCCTAAGGGGTCATGAGATAAACTCTCCCTCTTTACTTAGCCACCTTTTAAGTTCCTCAGACTCCCACCATGTCTCACCCACTGCTAAGGACCCTGTGCTTTGGCCAGGGATAACTGAGTCTGACTTCCCGGTGGTAAGTAGGGATAAGCAGAGTAAGCAGGTAAAGAGGGATTATGAAACCTTCTCATTGAGCCACACCTGTATTCAGAAAATCTCCGATCTGACGTTCTGGAATCCTGAACATTCACTGAATCACCGCGTCTTAATGCTGTCGATGCAGTCCAGTCAAGGGCTGGAAACACTCAATGATTTGTTCACCTTTAACTGGCTGGTTAGTAGCAGGTCCAGGAACCGAATCCAAGCTTCTGATGTCAGTAAAGGGGTTACTCCTGTTGCCACTTCACCATAAACTGCTTAAATGCTTAATGCTGAAATTCACTGTAACTAATCAGGGGGCCTTGTGCCCAGCACTAGCCAGGCCCGGCAATAATCAAGGCTCCCATGGACTGAGTCAATGTCTCTATGGTATCCCGTACCACCCTGGATTTGGGTGGTCTGGTTCCTGGCTGGATGGAGAGGCCCCAAGTACAGAGATGGCCCTTGCTTCCCATCTAGCTTTGTATAGTCCTAACGGTAGCATGGTCTGCATTGTCATATTGTGAGGCCACCCAGGAGCCTCATGGGTGCTGGGCCAGCTCTTAGCTCTGGGCCCCTTTTACAGAAACCTCTGTCCTCAGATGGCTTGTGGCTTACTGGGGCGGGAGGGCACAACCAGGACTCTCGTTATAGATACAATATAAATATATGAGTACACGGTTGTACAGAAAGACACCGAGGAGTGTGGGAGCAAACACAGTGTTGTGAACCAGCAGGTGGGGGTGGGTGGGCTGATGTGGGAAGGCCTCTGGCAGGAGGCAAACTTGAAATCAAATTTTGAGAGAATGGAGAAGTAGCTGAATAAACAGGGAGGGGACAGGGTATTACAATTGGGGACATGGTGTGTGTGGAGGCTCTGAGGAGGCCTCAGAGAGCCCCTAATAAGTGCAAGGTACAGAAAGCTTAAACACGCAGGCCCTCGCTCACCCATGAAGTCCCCAGTGACTATACACTGGAATATGAAATAACTGGCTATCCAAAGCAGAGTCAGTCCAAACACTTGTTTATCTCAATAGTTTCCTTTTAAAGTGGCACTGTCTCCTGTTATTTCATTTAGCCACGCATTCATTTATTCAACAAATAAAAATTATGCCCCTCCTGTGTACCCAACATCTCATCCAGAACTCCCTCTGTGTTTCCGCATCCGTCAAAGGAAGGTGCAACCTGCCTACCTCATCAGAGGAACACATAAAGGTAAGTTCTAGCAAGGGCCCTGGGTAAGCTGTTTTCATCAAAGCCCCAGAAACCGGGAGAAAATTAGCACAGTGGGATCACATTCAAGCACCACTCAATACTTGCAGGTATTTATAGAAAAGCAAACACAAAAACAAAAACTCCAATATCCTGACTGCTTTTTGTTTTCCTCGTGCTCCTCGCTGAAGAACCCCAACGCCCTCCACTCTGACCTTCTGCAGACAACTAAAGCCGGGCCTAGAAAGCCAAGGCCGGGGAATTGCTCACCTTCCCTAAGAATATCAAGTGCCTTCTTAGCCCCTTTCCCAGAAGAAAGGAGAAGAGGGATGGAAAAGGATTGAAAGGTATTGACTTTGAGACAGGATGTAGATTTCCCTCTCAATTTCCAGTGAAATAGAAACTGATGCCTTCTCAGCACGCTGCAAGGACACCATCAAAGCTCTAGTAGTGTCCTGCTTCTCAGAGTGTTGTCCTGAGGATCCCCAGCACCTTAATCGCCCTGGGGTGGGGGTGGGGGGCTGCTGAGAAATGCAGCATCTCAGACCCCGCCCGAGGCCCACTGAGTCAGGATCTGCATTTCCTCAGGATCCCAGGTGATTCACACTCTTCAACTTTTTTTTTTTAATTTTTTTTTTAACATTTATTTATTTTTGAGACAGAGACAGAGCATGAACAGGGGAGGGTCAGAGAAAGAGGGAGACACAGAATCTGAAACAGGCTCCAGGCTCTGAGCTGTCAGCACAGAGCCCGACACGGGGCTCGAACCCACGGACCGTGAGATCATGACCTGAGCCGAAGTCGGATGCTTAACTGACTGAGCCACCCAGGCGCCCCACTCTTCAACTTTTTAAGCCTAATTCTTCTCATATGTAAAATAGGATCAAAGTTACCTGACAGACCCCTGGAGGCTTCAATAAAATGATTTCTATATGAAGATTTGGCTTAAAATTTTGTACTCACCACTTGCCCCCTTTCAGGTGCCTGGCTGTGTGTAAATTCTTGGTTTTGATTCAAACCACGGAGGGAGAAGGTGCCCTTAGTCCCCTTCACCCTGCAGGTATGGAGGAGGCCCCTGAGGCCTAAAGAGAGCCTGTGACTTCTGGATGACAAGCCCTAGCCTGGGGGCACCTGGAGGGCAGGGCCTCGTCTTTCTCGCCTTTGATTCTCCAGCTCTCAGCATGGCACACAGCCCACAACAGGTTCTCAGATGATGTTTGTTCAGTCAATTGGTAAAGCCAGTAATTAACTAGTGCGGCAGGAACTACAATGCAGATGTCTAAGGAATCCTGGTCCCAATAACAACTAGACATACCTTGAAGGGAATTTAACTTCCCCTGACAACTCCAGGAGAATTCACACCTGGCAAACTGTAGCGGTCACGGGTTCCTGTTGGAGAGAACATCTCTGTTTGAAATAAACATGACCGTTATTTTCAATGTCGGGAAACAGGCAAACTTGAGGGTTTGGAGAGGGGGAGTAACTCACCCACTGGCAGCCAGCTGGCCCTTCCTGGCTGGACAGGAGGTACCCCAGCTGGTGAAGCCACTTGGTCTGTGGACATGACCAAGCTTGGGACCAGTACCAGCTGCCACTAAATGCTGGAGAGTGCTGTTTGGTGCTAGAGAAGATGCCACCATGAGATTGTGCATCCAGGGGGGCCGGCCTTTCAGCAGCCTCAGGGCTAAGCACCCAGAGGCAAGGTGCTCCGTGGAGTGAACGTCTGCCCACATCACTGGTTCATCACCCACTCTGGCCCACCTGCTTTTCCACACTGGGGCACTCGGTCCTTGGTGACAGGCACAGTCTGGGGGATCCCTACATATCCTACATTTCAGCACATCCCATTACAAATCAGAGGTGTCTGTGGAGTAATGCAGAGCATTAAGAAGGGCATTATCCTTACAGTCTCTGGATATGATGGGTCATTCCTCTCTGCAGGGTCTTCTGGAACTTGTCGTAGCCTCTGGCCATGGACAAGTTGCTGTGTCTCTGTGTATGGCAATGGTTGTATTTCCATCTATTTTTTTTTTTTAAGCTTCTAAGTGATTGTTTTAAAAGCTAATACACATACATGGGAAAGAAAAACAAGATTACAGGTATTGACAGGAAAGTCAATTTACCCTTTCCCCTCTTTCTAAATTTACCCTTTCCCCTCCCCAGAGGCAGCTGTCGTTCCCAGTGTGTTAGGTATCCTTGCAGAGACAGCCTACACACACACAAGCATAGCCACTAAAATGTAAGGCCCATGCGGCTTTGTATTGTTTATAGGGTTCACTTCTGGGCCCCTAGCACTCACAAGTGTAACTGGTACAGTTGCCCAATAGCTAGAAGTTGAATGAATGAATGTATAAATCAGATATATTCCTGCAAGGTTCAAATTTAGGTAGATCAAAGTCTTTGTCCACCTTTCTTTTACCTTCTGATTGGACAGTGGCTCTGTTTCTTCAACCAAGGAAAACTTGCCTTTTGGGTTTGCCATGAAGAGCTGATTTAAAATAATCACTTAGAAGCTTAAAAAAAATAGATGGAAATACAACCATTGCCATATACAGAGACATAGCAACTTTTCCATGGCCAGAGGCTACAACAAGTTCCATCACTGACGGACTGCCTCCTCCAGGGTGAGCCCTCAAGTTGAAAGGAGTCTCTTCGGTGGTCCCACAGCATGCTGTTCCGCCAGCCACTACACAATAGCTAAAACATGTCTATCGCCTGCCTCCTTCTGCAGGAGTATAGATACCTGAGAGCAGGGGCCAAGTTCATTAGCTCTACTCCCAGAGCCTACCATATCTTAAGTAAACAAATACATGATGTTTCCAATCAGTGACGGAAACTAAGGACGAAGGGGAGACAGAAGAGGTGATTCAGAGACATTCATTCTCATCTACGTGTGTGTGGACAAATGCACAGACTTCCCAGTCACCCCAGCTCACACCAGCTCACACCCCCCCCCACCCCAGCTCACACCAAAGGTCTGTAAAGAGGAGGAAGATAAAACCCCCTGTGTTAGCAACTTGAAAAAGATGGTGAAGCACTTGATTGTGAAAATGTGAATGTTTCAACAAAGCTAGGTAATAAGGAAAATCAATAAAACTGTCAGCACTGGCCAATTTCAACTGGATGAAAGAATAAAGTAGTTGATTCTGAAAGACAGCTCTCTAAATTAGGTTAGATGAATGGAAATACTCTCTTGTTTTAAGCCAAATCATGAGGACATAAACAACAGTCAATGATTAAATTATAGGCCGCTTTGACCCAGTGTGAACTAAGCTGCAAACATGAATTTCCCAAAACAATCTTCTTTATAAGACACAGAAATGATGCATAGCAAGACAACAGAGACAGAATTAGAGGCCATGCCAGGAAACACAGGGCTCACTTCTTGACTAAAGATCTATTATAAATCCGCCCTTTCTAGAAGCTGCTTTCTTCAACATAACTATTCCTTCTTCAATTACTTCATTAGTGAAATAGGCACAAAAGTCAATAGAAAATACACATCTATACTCCATAATGGCACAGGGGAAGGAGGCTTTGGTAGTGATACGAAAGAACTCTGCTCTTTCAACACTCAGGATTCAATTCTGTTTTTCATCTGCTAATGGGTGGCATTTGGTCTTGTTAACTGTGGATGACTCATTTCAGAGGAAGTGCTTTGCATCTAGAGCCTATTTGGAAGGAAATGAGGGTTTCTTGGTTTATTTCTCATCAAGCATTTTAGCACTGTCTCTTTGGGACATAATAAACCCCTTGATGGGGGTAAGGTGTTCTGTTTTCTCCCCTTGGTTCACTGCTGACTGCCCCCCCCCCCCCAATTTCTGGTGCATATGGTCATTTCTAGGAACAGGCATTTATTCCATCAGAAAATAGAGCCAAAAACCTGGAGACTAAGGGCTCTGTGTCCTGGGTATCAGTGGTAAGTACTTATGCCGGGGGGGTGGAGACGTGGGATACACACTGCAAGATCAATGTTTTTGCACATCTGGACTTTATTTTCACTCTTATCAAGCCCCGAGTCTGCCTCTGTGCTCCACATGCTACTAGAGAATCTCCCATGCCCATGCATGTCGGGGGAGTCTGCGGGGTGAGCCGGACCACATCCCACTGCCTAAGGCACCTCTTAGGAGGGAGACCTCTCAGCATCTTGAAACTGGAGACTGACTTTGAAATCCCATGTTTGGGAAAGTGAGAGCCTTCTTTGCTTCTCAAGCAACGCTTCTCGTTAGAGACTGAGCAGAACTTGCAAAGAGAAAGACGGAGTGTCAGGGCTTGCTGGGGGGACACAAGCTAGATAGGCTGGGGGGTGGTGGAGGTGGTGGAGCACTTACCATAGGACTCCATGTGGTTGCTGAGGGAGAAAAGAGGTGGGGGGGGGCAGAAAAGATACAAAGGAATGCCTGTACCTGGACTTGATCTTCTAATCCCCTAAGCCCCAAGCTTATAATAAAATGTGCTCTACTCAACATCGCAGACTTGACCAAACCTGACCTAGAACATTCCTCCTCCTTGGGCTCCAAGGTGGGTGAGAGGCCTTGACCATGAAGACACATCTAGAAAGAACTGCCTCCAACCTTCAAACACAGCTTAATCATTTCAGGTATTTCATTTTCTTGTTTGCACTGTATGAGAGTTTCTGTCTACAATACTGATAACTGTCTTTGTTAGGAAGCTCTTAGAGAAAACAATTTGTATCTATTTAATTTATCATATCTATCCAACCTTACCTAAAAATAAAAGCCACAAAGCTGTCTTTGATAGCAATGATATGATGCCCCCGTGCTCAGAATGCCCCTCCCCCCCGTTTCTTCCCTGTCAACCCAGGCTATCTATCTTTTCCTTTTCAGCCCAAGCCCTGCCTCTTCTCTGAGGTTGTCCTGGGTTATTCCAGCCCCAATTTGTTCTCTGAGGTTGTCCTGGATTATTCCAGCCCCGATTTCCCATTTGGAGCACTCTTGGTAAAACCCAAGTAAGCATTTCATGTGATACTACCTTGCATTTCTCTCTAGTACTTTTGTCCTACAAGTGAGTCCTGGATTCCTAAATGAGCTGTACACTTCCTTGAAGGCAAGGCCTTCTTGGGTCTTGTGAAGGCCATCTCTTGTTTTCTGCTTACCTCCCCACTTCCCATTCTCCAAACCCAGCACGGGGCACCATGCCGGGCACATTTGTTAAAGCGCGCCGGTGACTATCGTTCGCTGGAACTAATGGTTCTTTTTAACTATCTGGTAACTGAAGGCATTGGATTAAATGCTGTAGAATTCTCAGGAACTAGAGCTGAGAGACGTTATCCAGATAGAAACTGCCCAGTGGGCGAGGCAGTCTCCAGAAGCCCTCCCCTTCTATTTCAACATGGAGGACAGCACTCTAATGCTGGCCGTGGAAACGGGGTAAGAAAGACAACTAACCTGCGTGGATTTGAATCACGTCTGGTTGCAGACCAAGCCTTAGTTAGGAACCCACCTTCCAGAAAGCCTGAGAAGGAGCTAATGGCTCCTGAACTAGGACTAAAGGAGTTCTCATTTCTAAGAGAGCAGAAAAGAAATCTGGTTATATATGAAAAGGACTCTGGGTCACCTTTGGATTCAAAGCTAAGAATTCTAGCTCCTTATCACTGTAAAAAAAAAAAAAAAAAAAAAAAAGCTGAAGAAAAAAACTAAAACAGAGTGTTGGGGAGGTCTTTGCCACGTTGGCACAGTCACTACTGAGGCCATGATGTAGAGCAGGGCACCGGATTGCAGACTGGGGGTCTAGACCCAACAGGGTGGTGCAATCAGACTTTTGGCCTTGGGCGTGGCACTTGACCTCTCAATGGGACTATCTCCCACGTGGAGGTAACACTGTCAGGCACGTGCCCTACACACCTCTACACACATTACCATTTAAGCCAAGCAGGTCTGATCGTGTCTATCTGCCCTTGCAACTTGCAAAAAAGTCCAGAAGAGAGCTGCGAAGATGAGTTAAAGTTCTCAATGATTCCTTCAGAAAAGGTAAGGGATTTGAATGATCAACCTGAAGAGGAGAGATTTAATGACTGTCTTCAAATCCATGAAGGGCTTTTACCCAGGGGCCAGTGAGAGTGTGGGGCCCACATGTGCTCAGTCTGCACTGAGCAGAGAGGGCACACCCAGGCTCCAACAAAGACAAGTTTCTGACATCCAAGGCCAGAGATACAAACAGGATAGAGAACGTCCTTCTAGGAAATAGTTCACTGGGGGGAAGGGTGAGGAAGAAAGAGAAAGACAGAAAATGGGGCAAAACTATGGCAAGGTCTGAACTCTGCAGAAAGCAGTCTGTTAGCCCCAGGCAGATATAGATAGGAGTCTATAAATGGCCTCTTTGTCACCTTGATCTGTTCTTATACCTTTTTAATATGCCCCAGAGTCACAAACCTGCCTTCAAACTGCTTCCCGGTATACCCTTCCCGCTGTTCCTTCACGGGCTTTGCCCACCTCCCTGCCTGCAGGGCTCCAGGGCCTTAGGACATTTACTGAGCATCACCTATATTCAAGGGCACTGTTCTCATAGCGATCTGACCGTAGTCCCTGCAATACACGGGATTATCCCCCTTCGCCAGTGAGAAGCTCCAAACCAGTAAGCACTAGAGCCAGGATTTAAGGCCAGGACTGATGGGCTCCTGGGACTGTACTCTGCCTACCCCACCTGCTGGGGCTCCCAGGGAAGAGACTGAATGGTGTCCACAGCATGTGGCTGCAGGAAGAAGGGGACGGCGTGGGTCCTGCTCCCTGCTCTTCTGCTTCTGCAATGCGCAATCACTCCACTCCGAAACCTGATCGAACTGCATTATTTGCAATGCCTCTGTTACAAAAATCCTTCAAATTATTTAATCTCTCCTGCGTTTTATTGGAGAAGCAGTTTGGCAATCCAAACATATCAGTGAGACCCACTTTTAGTTCTTTCTGTTGTTGTGTAGGCTCTGAAGGACTCTCCGGGGTGAACACTGTATCTGGATGGAAGGCAGGGAAAGGAGAGCTTAGAAATCCCCGGGTCAGACCCTGCTGGCCCCTCTGGGAGCCTGCACATAGTGGTGCATTGTCACATCATTATAAAGAATCGGAGTAATGGACAAATTGCATCACAACAAAGGTAGAAAGGCTAACTAATGTGCACAGCAGGAGACAATACTTTGCACACCTGAGAATAACATTGCTGTTCATGCGTCTGTCACCTGGGCTAATTATGCTCTGATTTAAGTATTTAAGTATCCGGTGAGCCTGTAGTGCTATGTTTACCAGGAAGCCAGGTGGCTATTACTTAGGATAAAAGCAAACACTAAGAGGCACCCGAGACTGGAAGATCCCACGTGAGTATTCTGGAAGGTTCACTACTGGGGATAATGTAGGTAAAGTGCCTGGTGTGGTGCCTATCCAAGAGAGCCCATTTCCTTCAACTTCTTCAACCTGCTACAGATACTAGCCAGTCCTCAACTTTGAGCTCTGATAGCTATTCACATGAGACCAGAGATCGAAACTGCATGACCGGAAATGGCCTTCACTGTCATCGTGCCTGACCCCTTACATCTGGGGTTAGGGTGCCTGGTTTAGCTAAAGCACACACCAGTCAAATCCCATTATGGTGAGCTGCACAGGACATGCAAGCAGTGGAATTTTATTAGACAGCTAGAAATCACATTAGCTCCAGCTCTGGCAGACACAAACGTCCAGGCGTTCTACAGTGTGTTAGCAAGAAAAAGAAACCTGTGGCACATCCTGGGTTCGGAGCCTCATCCCACACCTTTCCACATAGCCTCATCCCACACCTCTCCCTGGGCTCTTTGCTGTTTGCCTGTGTTGTAAAGTGTATGTGATCGCTATGAACATAGGTATTTTTCTCCACTGATGGGACTGGAGCATTTGAGACAGGCGAGCTGAAGGGATGCCGGACGGCAGAATAACAGAGTGAACCTGTCAGCCTTGCTTCATTGCAACTCTCTTTGCATGCTTTTGTAGAATACAGTGAGGTGCTTTCACCTAAGAAAGGGACTTAGATAAGAATCTGTGAACATTCACAGTCCAGCTGGGACAACCGTGTTTTGCACTGGACCCTTCTCATGCAGTCTAGGTAACACATGTTGTGGCTACCCAACCTTTGCTCCTCTCCTCGCCCCACCCCCCCAACCCCTTCCCAAAACCTCTGGAGCAGGAGATCTTCAAAGTCTCAACGGTATGATGGGCGAACAGATGTACAGAACGCAAACGGAGCACAACAAGGTCCTACAAAGAGGTTGCTGGAACTCTTTCCCGCCATCCAGAGAAAGACTCCCAAATCCGGGAACAGTGAGAAAAAAAAAGGGGAGGGGGGCAAAAAAAGTTTTCCTTTTCTTCAGAGCAACACATGCTAGCACTTTACAGAGTCTGGCATGTGTCAGCATTTCTGAAGTAAACTCTATTTTCTTAAGATGAAAGAGATAAAAAAAAAATACACTCCGAATTCAGCCCAATGAAAATTGCTTTGGCCATTCACATGCAATAAGCCACAGAAGCAAGGAGGAAAAAAATCAATTGCTTCTGATTTATTTACTCATTCATTCGTTCCCTATCCTTTCTGTCTAACGTAAAAAAGGGGGTCTTCCATAATTTCACAAGTGTTTCATCTTTTCAAAGCAAAAAAATAATAATAATAACCTAAGCCCTCCAATCGGTTACCCAGCATTTTGGCACAGGAAAGGTATATTTTGTTAATTTTCCTAGTTTTCCTATGACATATAGATTATGCAAGGAAAGGGGAGTTGATTTTGCTCATCAAAATTTTCGCCAGGATCTACAATCAGGAGGCCACTGTAATACTTTTAGGTCTGCTGAATTTGGGATCACACGCTACGTTAAAAGCAGTGCAAGCTTCCACCTTAATCATTGCTTTATTTCTTAATCTGGGTGGTGGGTACACTGGTGCTCATTTTATTATTCTTCAGGCCCTTTGGCACATCTTAAATATTTCACACGAAACATTGCTAAATCCCTGAATCTTCTACAACAGATTCTATTCTGGGCTGCTCAGAGCCGAGGGTAGAGAAGGAAAGCTGGAAACGCCAAAATGTAATTGCAGTAAAGAGAAGAAAATGTACGAGACCAATTTTGGAAGGCTGTTTAAAGTTTTAAACCTATGCCAAATAATTGAGATCTATTCAAAGAGGACTGAATTCTATTATAAGCCCCATATACACACAATTATTGAATTATTCTGAACACCTGTTGAAACTGGGTGATAAATTAGCCAAATGAAAACCATCAGGCACAACTGTCAAGCACATCGTTTGACCCACTCCACTGAGTCTGCGAGCATAATCTCTCCTCCCACTACTGAACTACAAACTAGAGCTCATCCCTAAAGCAAGGAGACCATGTGGCGTTGTGACTTTGTGCTTGCAATCTCCAGCATTCCGGAGAGATGCTATAAAAGACCCCGGTCTTCCAGCCAGGTCTCCAGGAGCTGACTGTCTTTCCCTAAAGACTGCCACAGTCCCTGAGTTCCATTATTTTCTCATCGCCAGGAGGAACCAGCCTTGGCCTTCCCATCCATCTTTCTGCCATGACATTAAAGCCAACTGTGCTGTCCTCCTGCGCATAGAGAGAGGAGAGGAAAGATGGTTCCCAATAAATTCCAGCCCTAGTTCCCAGCCTCCCTGGGGCCTACATCTGCCACCATCTCCCTGTTCTGTGTGGACAAGGTTTTACTGTCCAGTCTTCCCTTCCACTCTGATTGCTCAGTCCTCGCCACCCGGCAAGCCTTTAAAGGTAGTAAATGTGCCAAGACAGGACGGACAGAAGAGGGTGTATGGAGAAAGAAAGAAAGAAAATCCAACCATCAGAGAACGTCTATACCCTATTTCATCATCCAGTGGGGAGCAGACATTCCCTTACCCCATTATTTCTCTCTATAAGCAGGGCTTTTGCCTGCGTGGGGAACTGTAAAAAGAAGTAACACTTCTATAAAAGCTCGAAAAAAATAAGATTCTGAAATTTGACACCTTATTTGTTTCATTTCAGAATACCGTTAGACCAACTGGTTTTACTTCCTTCCCCCCACACTCACACACACCCCACGCGAGCCTCCGGGGAGAGGCTGCCGCTCTACTGAAGCCTGCCTTGTGCACCAGCGTGCAGGGACGCCTGCTTTGTTGGCCTTACTTGGTAAGTCAAAAATCTTCCCTCTGCTCCACCAAAGCTAACAGATGGCTGGTCCCTTTTGGTACACAGGCGTAAGCATCTTCAAAATAACCTTTTCCTTTGAAGGGTGCCAATTAATTAAATGTCACTGTAATACGTCCCAGCCACAGAGGGGAGGGAGACAACGTTAGACAAAGGGTCAATGGAAGAGAACAATGAGGAGAGATCACATCCTCCTACCTTCACCCGACGACCCCGACAGATCAATGATCACATACACTCTTCCTTCTGGCTCCAGATCAATCTGCAATTAAGAAAATGATAGTGACTCTGTTAATGCATTGTGGGAAACAGCTGGAGAGTTCCATGACTTTTCCACCCCGGACTGCTAAAACCTAGGGTCACAGCTCCGTTCAACTCGTCAACCTGTAGCGTGCCAAGTGCGGGGTGAATCAGGAATGCAGGAGAATCGGCATTTGTGGAACGTCAGCTGTGTCCCGGATGCAGCACGAGGAAGTCTGATACAGACCCAACAGGTAATGTCATCCCAGTGGTTCTCAACTGGAAGAGATCTTGCTGCACAAGAGAAACTTGGCACAGGGGACGCTTGACACAGGGAAGGTTTTTGGGACACAAAAATTATCTGGAGATGTTTTTCATGGTCATGTCTGGAAAGGGAGGGCTGCCAGTGGCATCTAATGGGTGGGAGCAAGGGATCGTGCTAAGTATCCTACAGCGGACAGATGGTACCCACGACGAAGCATTATCCAGTCCCAGATGCCAATAGTGTCAAAGTTGAGAAACCCCGGGTTACGCCATTTCACAGAGAAGGAAGCTGAGATCAGCGTTTTAGCGAAAGTGGCAAGGCTGAGATTCAGTGGCAAGACCGTCTAGAGAAAGCCGTGTTCTCTGTGCTACACAAACTGCTCACAGGGGAGGAAAGAAAAGCATAAGATGCCATTCACACTCTGAAGGTGTTTACACTCTCATCGGGGAGTTAAAAAACGGAGAACAATGCTGAACCCGGCTTGGTGATGAGCGACAGAGGATAACCGGTTAAGTATCTGGCAGGTTGGAAATCAGTGTTGAAGAGCAGTCTGGGAAGACGTCATGAAGACAAGAAAGGGGAGTCATTCAAGGTGGAAGAACCGAGACAGCAGAAGCAAAGGCTGGGAGTGTGCGTGGTGCCCATGCAACACTGGAGGGCCCGAGTGCTCGAGCTGCGTGTTGATACGTGTGTTTGGCAAACCCCAGATTCTACCCGGGTTGTAAAGAGTGAGCCAATACTGCTACATTCTTACCATCGGCCTTCTCCACCCACCCTCACTTCCTCCCTGCCCATCTCCAAATCCAGCTAGCTGCTTCTATATAGAACCAGGCTGACAAGTCAAGGCAGAACGCCTGGGCCTCTTCCACTTGACATCTTTGCAAGGTCTGAACTGTCCTTACAGAAACTGTGTTCTCCATGAGAGAGGAGTAACTCTGGAAACCCTGGATCACCAAGTACCCCCGGTGGCCTGTCCTCGCCTCCGCAATTCCATCTGTCTGCACAGAGCTTTAATTGGCTCGTACGTCCGTGCCAGGCCCGTCTCCCCAGCAAGCTGTGAAATTCTTGAGGGCAGGAACCACTACCCCTCCTTTTCTGTTTCACTGTCTCCAGCAAAGAGCAGAGACACACATTCATCAAGCACCACTTAGAAAGGGTCAGTCTGGTGAACACCTCCTTCTCATTCAAGGCTGAGGTCAATTATCCCCTCCTCTCTGAAGCCTTTCCAGATATTCCCAGTCAGAATTGATCACCCCTTCATTTGTGCCCCGACGAGACACGTGCACATCTGACCTACGGTTCCTGTAACACATTGTCCATATGTCCATCTCCTCGGCTAGGCAGAGAGTATGAGAATTACATGTATATATCTAGCGCCCACCTCACTGTCCATTAGTCAGGAGACACCCAATAAAGCTTCGTGGAGGGGGAAAGACTTTAGGTTCAGAACTCTGAGAGCCTATTCTGGGGTCATTTGCCCCTGCAAGCCCCACCTCCAGGAAGGTAGGCAGGCATGTGATCTGTACTAAGGCGACATTCAAATGAAGTAGCAGGGGAAGAAGAGGTGGCTTTCCCACGATCACTATGTACTCCCTGTGAGGTGAAAAAAATTCACCTTGGACTGATATTCTCCAGGTCCCTCCCCCAGCACCTCATGCCCCTCACAGTACAGGTTTCCCGAGACATGCATGAGCCCTACTTTCTTTGTGGACTCAGTCTTTTTTTTTTTTTTTTTCTAATTTTTTTTCTCAATGTTTATTTTCAAGAGAGAGAGGGGGCGCCTGGGTGGCGCAGTCGGTTAAGCGTCCGACTTCAGCCAGGTCACGATCTCGCGGTCCGTGAGTTCGAGCCCCGCGTCGGGCTCTGGGCTGATGGCTCAGAGCCTGGAGCCTGTTTCCGATTCTGTGTCTCCCTCTCTCTCTCTGCCCCTCCCCTGTTCATGCTCTGTCTCTCTCTGTCCCAAAAATAAATAAACATTGAAAAAAAAAAATTTTATAAAAAAAAAAAAAAAAGAGAGAGAGAGAGAAAGAGAGAGCATACCAGAGTGAGCGGGGGAGGGGCAGAGAGAGAGGGACACGGAAGATCCAAAGCCGGTTCTGTGCTGACAGCAGAGAGCCTGCCTGCCTGCTGCGGGGCTTGAACTCACGAACCGTGAGATCATGACCTGAGCTGAAGTTGGACACTTAACCAACTGAGCCACCCAGGCGCCCCCCCTCCCCAGACTCAGTCTATAGTGGTTGAGTGTTCAAGGTTTCTCTCAAAATTTCAGTTCCACTGGGGCACCTGGGTGGCTCAATCGTTCAGCATCCAACTCTTGATTTTGGCTCAGGTCATGATCTCACAGTTCATGGGTTCAAGACCCACTTTGGGCTCTACACTAACAATATGGAAGCTGCTTAAGATTTTCTCTCTCTCTCTCTCTCTGCCCTCCCCCGCTTATGCTTTCTCTCAAAATAAACGTTAAAAAAGAAAAAAATCCAGGTCCACCAAGAGAAGTCTCCAGTGGTTGCCCCACAGGGGTCGCTCACCTGAGTTTGGGATCTGGAGATTGGGATCCAGATGGAAACCCAATAACAGAGTGGTGATGCCAGGGGATGACTCTCCCCACAGTTTCTGTCCCAAGAATCTGTGATTTTAGGTTTCTGTCTAAAGAAAATGTTTTCTGGCACCCTCACCACTAGGAATCCCCGCCCCACACACACCCCCCCCGCCCCCACACACACTGCCACAAGCATAACCCAGCCCCCACACGAAATTACAAACAGGAAAACCACCAGTCAGCTCCACTGAACAGAGCCAAACCAAAATCCTGTCCCTGCCACAAATATCAGGGGTCCTCTTGTCCAAAAGCATGGAATTTAAATAATGTATGCCTTTCAGAGATTAGATCATCTCTATTAAACCCTGCCAGCTAAATGAAACAATTTCTCATATCCTCCAACTCGGAGGTTTCCCACGACTTCGGACTGCATTGGCAGAATACAATGCTATCTGTGAAAAGCAGGGAGGGAGACAGAAAAGGAATGAGATGGGCTTCGAGGGCCTATTGGAAGGCAAGCAGCCTGCCTCTCTTTGCAAAGGGCGAGTGAGAACTTGTGGCAAGGCAGGGGACAGGTCATTGACGATAAAATGTATTAGGATATTAACATTCAAGATAGCAATCAGACACCATTTTAGCACCCACTGCTGCCTCAATGCCGATGAACTGCATTTCCAAACAGAAAAATAGAAATTAAGCTATTAAGCATGCCAAAAGCAACAAAGAGCTTTGCAGCCTGGGCAGATGGCCACGGAGGGCTGGCCGGGCCCCAGCCGGCCGAGTGAGAAGGCGCTGAGAACCATGTAGGGAGGTAGGACTTCAACGCAGATGACTGGAGGCTTATCAGGTACAAAACGTGGAGTGTGCAGCAACCTCATGGTCAAATTAATTTAATCACAAGTTCTGCTCACAATTACCTGGCCCGGATAATGAAGCAACGAAGGTGCCCAGCCCTGCAAAACCCCTGCAAGCTGTCGATTGCCGTCACCACCAGGCAGCTGGCAGTACATGAAAGGAGGCCTCCTCTCTCCTCCTAGCCATTCCCAGGATTGGTTCTAAGCTCTTTCTCCTGCATTCAGGGTTCCTGCAAATGATCCCAGATGCAACCCTATTTATCAAATCGCCTTGAAACTCCTACCTTTACTTGATGAGTCTTCCCAGCTACCATCACAGAGATAGTATGTCTATGTCTGTTTTCTTTGGACCTCTAGCGCCTTTGGCTACCCCTCCAGCTGAGGCCAGGAGCAAGGCAGTAGAACAGTGGGAAAGACAAACACAGCCTTTGGAGTCAGACCAGGGCTGAATCCCAGCTCAGGCAATTATTTGCCTTCTCTGAGCCGTGGCCTCAGTCTCGTCATCTGTGAAATGGGCTGCTGTAAAAATGCCACGAAACACACATAAAGCACTTGGCACCCAGGAGGTACTCGGTACAGGGTGGTTATGTATGAACCTACTGGCTCTCCGGCCTGAAGCAAGCGACTACCTCTCTGAGCCTCAGAAGGCTTCTTCACGAAACGGAGCTAATAACAGACCCTGTCACATCTGTTAAATGAGATAGCCTGTGTAAAGCACTCAGCACGGTGCCTGGCACAAAATACTCAGTTACCGCTGGTGCTCTTGTTATTAAAAAGCCAAGTCTTCAAATGTGCTGCATAGTCCAATATTCCCTCCACTCGGTCAAGCTGTGCTCCAACAAAAAAGGCATTTTCTTGCCCTAAATTGACATTATTACATGCTATTCCAGGACATCTGACGGTGTTACAGAGTTGGGATTATCAAATAAAGCACTGTAGTGAGAGTTTCATGCCCAGCCTGTGGGGAACCCCGGGGAAAAACAGGCTATAGCCTTGGTCACCAGAGGGGTCATGAGGTGCTCATGAGAGAAGGAGAAGGGGAGGGGGACCGTGGAGCTTCCGAGCTCCCCCTATGCCTCAGACACCATGTGGGTGCTTGATCTGCATTCGTTCCCTCAACCTCCCGTGTGGCCAGCAATACTCCCTACTTTTTGGATGGAAAAACTGGAGCTCAGAGGGCTTTAGGCAGGATTCTGACCCCCCCCCCCTCCCCCCCCCCCCCCCCCCCCGCCCCCAAGGCTGTCTGGAGAAGACTCTGCCGGAGCTCCTGTCCCAAAACCCCAACCAGCCTGGGAAGCCTTCTCTGACAATCCAGGGCCAGGCCTCTCTTCCCAAGGCCTCCGGCTCTCCCGCTCACCTGCAACTGACGGGCTCCCCAGCCCGGGCAGCTGGTGACAGAGCAATGCCTCTGGCACCCTTCTGGCCTCCCAGAGCTCTTGGGGGCAACAGGCTCTGGGCGTAAACAAGAGCTCCCCTCTTGTGAATGAGGAACAAGGCAATGGGGAAAGAGCCTAAACCATAGAAACCCATGCAAGAGCCACCTCTGAAAAGCACAAAAGTATCACAGGCACTTCTCCAGGTGATGCCCGACTTCACAAATCCTTCACGCACACTATTTCATTTATTCCCCACAATTAACCTGCAAGATAATAAGTACTGCGAGCGCCACTATATGCGTGAGAAAGCTGAGATTAAGGAAGGCAAGTGGCCAGCACTGCGCGGCTAGGGAGGGAGCTAGGGAGGGATGAGCGCCCCAGAGCTGGACAGCCTGGAGTCCAAGCTCGAAGCCTCAACTCTGGCCTCTCGGCCAACAGGCCTCCCCCACACCTCACCCGTCCAGCGGGAACTCCCGCCGATGCCGCGGCAATGGGCGGCCTGCTTAGGCGGTATTGCCGTGTGTCACTGTGACCCACAGGTGTCTGCACGCCCGTGTTTTGTGGGGGGGGTGGGGGGGGATGGGTGATCGAGTTCAAGTCAAAGGAGGTAAGAAACTCACTGTCAAGACTCCCCCTAACCACAGGCTCAACTTCCTCCAGAGACCTCTAGACAAACCTTCCCTTGGAACAATCCACAAAGGTCACACGTGCCCAATTTGAGTTTTGCTTCCTTTTCCCTCTGCTGTCAGGCTCTAGGGCCTAGAAAGAAGCCAGAAGTAGGGAGTGGGTCAGAAAAAGACGAATCCAGGGGCGCTTGGATGGCTCAGTCGGTTAAGCGTCTTACTTCAGCTCAGGTCACGACCTCACGGTTCGTGGGTTCGAGCCCTGTGTCGGGTTCTGTGCTGACAGCTCAGAGCCTGGAACCTGCTTCAGCTTCTGTGTCTCCCTCTCTCTCTCTCTGCCCCTCCCCCACTCGCACCCTGTCTCTGTCTCTCTCAAAAATAAATAAAACATTAAAAAAGAAAAGAAAAAGATGAATCCAGAAAGGATGAGAAGGAGGAAGGGAGGCTTGCACTGCCTGTGTTGCCCCAATTAAGCCCTAGATAAGAGTCTGTTTCTTTTTCCCTTGGAGGAGGGGAGGGGACCAGAGTGAGAGACGCAGAGGTATAAAGGGAACCATTAAGAGAGAAACTCCAGGGTTCCTTCCCCAAACAGGGGTCCCATTTCCCAAGTCCTACACACCCCTTTTTGCTGGCCATTGTCCCCTGGTGACACCACAGTCATATCACAGTCTCTGGAGGCACCTGGCACGGAAGAGGCACCCTAGACATTGCAGGAGACCTTCAGGCAGCAGGCATCCTCCTCACTTCCGCTTTGGAAAACCCTGAACGATGAGCACGCTGCTGGGCGCCAATGTTGAAACCGGCCGCTGATTAAAGATTTCATTTGGGGAGGACGTGGCTACCAGGCCTTACTGGTAGCATGCACTGTTTGAAAGCACAGAGTGCCCACGTAATTAAATATTTTAAGGCTTCCAATAGCATTTACTTCCCTAAAATAAGGGAGACGAGCGTTGTTTCTCTCTCAAACACTTTCCATGGCAGTGCAAAGATATTATTCGGGCTTTAGTGTATATGCCCGCAGGGCAGAGTCCTGTCTGCCCAGCACATGGGAGGGATTTAATACATATTGTGCATGTTGGCTCAATGGATGAATGGCCTGACTTTAAAGTGAATCTGCACGACTGAATTATGGAGATGAGTCACTTGGGAAGCCAGCAACCTGGACATAAATGTTCCCAGCAGTTTCATTCATAACAGCTAAATGCTGGCAACAACCCAAATGGCCCACAACAGGTAAAGGAGTAAGCAAACCATGCTGCATGCATACGATGGAATTTTGCTTGGCAATGAAGAATGGACTACTGATATATGCAACAAAATGTGTCGCTGTGAGAACGAAGCCAAACGTTAAGAGAATATATCATGGGCGATTCCACTTGTATGATGTCCTAGAACAGGCAAAACCAATCTATAGTGATAAAAAGCATATCTGTGATCTCCCGGAGGTGAAGGTGGGTGGGAGGTGAACATAGAGACACAGAGGAGCTTTTGGGCATGGGGTTAATTTTTCTGTATCTTTTTCTTTTAATATTTTTTATGTTTTTATTTACTTTGAGAGACACTGTGTGAGCAGGGTAGGGGTCGAGAGAGAGGGAGACACAGAATCCGAAGCAGGCTCCAGGCTCTGAGCTGTCAGCACAGAGCCCAACACATGGCTTGAACTCACCAACCGCCAGATCATGACCTGAGCCAAAGTCAGATGCTCAACCGACTGAGCCACCCAGGTGCCCCCAGTTTTCTGTATCTTGATTGAGGCGGTGGTTACATGAATGTATACATTTGTCAAACTCCATCAAGCCAAACACTTAAAATGAATGCATTTTACTGTATATAAATTAGACCTCAATGAAGCCATTTTTTAAAAGGGAAAAAAAGAAGCCATCATTTCATTTTGACACAAGGATTCCTCTGCAAGTTTCCTCTAAATAACAAATCATCTTCCCACCCTCAGGGCATTTAAATTTTCATATTCCAGTTTTAAAAATAAAAGGGTTCATTCAGAGTTTTTCAAGAGTACATCTGTCACACAACATAATGTACACCTACCTGTGTAGGCACACACATTCACACATCCACCCACGTGTGCAAAACACACTCACAGGCACAGCCACCTTCTTCTGTCTTGTGTGATCAAAATACAATAATAGCAAGAAACACACATCCAAAATGTAGGTTTAAGAGCCTGCTGACTTATTTAAATCTGTCTGTGTGTGACTGTCTTTCAAGACAATAACACCAGATGCTTTAGAAGATCTTTAAATGACCTTAAGTACCTAAATATCCATGAATAGGGAACTGCTTAAATAAAATAGGATACATCATGTGGTAGATCGCTAGACAAGCCCGAAAAAAAGAATGAAAAGGTAGAAATGTGCTGATCCCTGGGATATATTAAGTGGGCCGGGGTTGGGGGGGACAAGCAAGGTGCGATGTGTTTATTATGCTAGGCTACTGTGTGAATAAAATGGGCGTGTATGTGTGTGTACGCCCTCACACACTCTCACACACCCCCTCACACTTGTTCCACATCGATTATCTCCAGAAGTCTTAATCAACAGGAAGCAGGGGTTGCCTTAAGAGATGGAAACGACAGGATTGGGGACCAGAAATCAGGAAAAGGCTTATTCTTCACTAAAGCTCTCTTGAACCCTTTGATTTTTTTAAGTCATGTTTTTGGGTTAACTTTTTACATAATTTAAATTTAAGTCAATACCTTTTGCCTTAGCTATTTCTAACCTCCAATCCCCCAGAGAGCAGTTTGCTTCAGTTACAAGACACATCTTAACTTTTTTTTATGTTTATTTTTAAGAGAGAGAGAGAGAGAGAGAGAGAGAGAGAGAAAGCACGAGCAGGGGAGGTGCAGAGAGAGAGAGGGAGACACAGAAACCGAAGCAGGCTCCAGGCTCTGAGCTGTCAGCACAGAACCCGATGCGGGGCTCGACCTCATGAACCGTGAGATCATGACCTGAGCCGAAGTTGGGTGCTTAACTGACTGAGTGGCCCAGGTGCCCCACCAGACACATCTTAAACGCCCCTAGAAACTGGCTAACAGATTGTTTTCCCATCCCCTGTAGCCAGGTCATGGCAACCAACCCACCAGCAGCCATCATCTCCATGCGGCAGTCCTCCAGGCTGGACTGGAGGTCTGTGTCACAGATCCAAAGCTCTTCCAAGGCCACAACTGAAGTCAACTCAAGTTAGCACCTGCTTCCTCTTTTCAACAGGCTCAGAAATAGACCCAGAGAGCTGGCTCCGTGGGATGACAGAGGTGGCTAAAAACAAATAACTCTATGTGTACACAATGCTTTCCTGCACTAAGAAAACATCCAAAGGTGCCAAACCCAGGATCAACAGTGTGCAATGGTTTACAAAGCTTCAGATAGGAACAGTATAGATTTTCTATCTTCCTTCAGGGAAATGGCAGTGCATGATTGTGCATCCCAAGAGGAGATGGTGCATGCAAACAGAAGGAACTGGAGGCACTTACCCTACCCCCAGTGTTGTGAAGTGAAAACTATCCCACTACCAATCTGCAGTTTGCATTTTGCATTTTGCCTTGCAGTGGTCTCTCTCTATGGGTATATTTGTATGTGTGTGTTTTATTCTACATTTCCTATTTGTCACAGAAGGCCAATACATTGTAGTGTCTAAAGCTAGCCCACCTGGGTTCAAATCCTAGCTCTGCCTGTTACAAGCTGTGTGGCCCTTGTTTCAATTTCCTCATCTATGAATTGAGAACATCAGTGGCGCCTGCCTCATGGTGTTGGGAGGTTCAAATGACATGGTGTAGCACTTGGAGCTGTGCCTGGCACACAGCTCACAGCCTATAAATGTAAGGTGTTGGGCCATTATTGTTACTTCCTGCCCAGACTGTGAGCCAAGTGTTCCTTTGGGGTGGGAGTGTTCTGCACTTCTTGCTCCAGGGCTGGGCACAAGGCAGGTGAACACTAGAGACTCCAAGTGAAACTGAATGGATCCATGGAGAACAGCTTAGGCAAGCTGAGCTGGAGGAGCTCAGGGCTGTGCAACCAGAAAAATTACCTTCAACTTCTCTGTCTCTGTGCTAGGACAACCCAGCAGAACCTTCCAAAAATGGCTGCTCACAAAGATGTTCATTTCTTGACTCCATTCAAAATCCAAGACATGTAATTGTTCTCCATCACTTCTGAGCTCCTCGAGAGGGTGTCTGGTTCCTAATAATAATCACAACCCCAATAAACACCCTTTACTGAGCACTTTACACATGTTATCTGTGTAAGGGAGGCAATGTCCTTATTCTTTCAGGGATGAGAAACTGAGGCTGATAGATTTAAATAACCCGCCCACATTCTCACAGCTTGAAGATGAGAAGCCTGGATTACAGCAGGGCTCTCCAGCTCTGGACCCAATGCTCCTGGTTGCATTTTATAAAATTCACATAAGTATGAAATTTAAGAGTCATAAGCCACTTGGAAATCACCTGGTTAAAATAAGCAAAGAAATAGGGCGCCTAGGTGGCTCAGTCAGTTAGGCCTCTGACTTCGGCTCAGGTTGTGATCTCACAGTTTGCGAGTTCGAGCCCTGCGTCAGGCTCTGTGCTGACAGCTCAGAGCCTGGAACCTGCTTCAGATTCCATGTCTCCCTCTCTCTGCTCCTCCTGCACTCATGCTGTCTCTGTCTCTCAAAAATAAATTAAAACATTAAAAAAATTTTTTTAAATAAGCAAAGACATAGGAATTAAAGGGTAAGAGTTTTTTAAATGTTCTTTTTCCCTATCAAATGAACCACAGGTGCTTTAGCTTTAGGTATTTTTGTGTTATTTGCTTATGAAAACATAAACAAAATTAAGTCTCATGATACGTTCAGTTGTTAAAAATAAAAAACTACATGTGAATCTTATAATGAGAAGCAACAGTCCCCTGCCCCATTATTCCCCAGGGGGGGGCCAATTTTAAGAATTTCTATTTGGGTTTTGCTTGTATCACTGCCATGTCCCTAAATAAAATGCTTGTACCTCAATTTCCTGATTTTTTATTTTAGACACTCTCTTTTGCCTTGCTGCTGTGATCAATGAGGACTTAGTACTCTCACCGCCTCCCTCCACTTTCCCCCTCCACAAAATATACATCACAATTCTCAGTTCCTTCTCTATTCTCTGCAACTGCAAAAAAAGCAATGTCAAATGTCAATCTCTTGTTCTATTGGCTATAGACAATATTTCCTAGGCCTCCACTTTACAACTAGAGGACATTGGTGCCTCCAACTCTCTCTGTCCTGCGATCACCTCTCCCACCGACCTCCACCCCCATCTATGTGTCTCTACTGTTAGACTATCAATGTTGACAACAGTGATGCTCTGTTCTCTCATTGTAATTGAGTTTTCTGTATATGCTGTTTCAAACATCTGAAAACAAATTAACAGTGTTTATTTATCCTAACTTTGTAAATGGTATTACATATATTGTCTTTTCCATGGGTCCAGTGTGAAAACCCATGTGCCACCCAATGGAAACTATATCTAGTATCCAATCTAAATGGGTTTTTCCCCCCACTCAGTCAATTGCCTTTCTGAGATCATCAAGTTTTCCCTGGGTCCTTATCTCTTGGGTTTGCCTTTCTAGAAACCCCCACTCTCCTCCTCTTCCTAGTGGACGGACCGCTCTCTGGTCTGCTACACAGCTGTAGTGCTGTGACTTCTTTTCACTGCTCTGCTGAATGCAGCCACTGTTGCTGGAATCCATCATCTTCTTTGTTCTGGGTTACTCCCTTGTTTTTACCAGTAAAGTACTCACTGAGATAAAGTTCTGATTGAAATATTGATTAAGAGTACATTGAAATCCAGCTAAGACCTTGTGTGCCTGTCCTCACACATGATTGATACTTGGCTCTATACAGAATTATAAGTTAAAAAAAATCATTATCTCTCAGAATTTTCTTTTTCTAACATAAATATTGCCAACGAATCTCATGTCAGCTTGACAGCTGTTGTTTAGTAGGTGACTCCATTTTGTTTTCACTCTCTGGAAGTTCTAGAATCTTTTTTATCTTAGTGTTGTGGACTCTCACAAAGATACGTCTCAGGCTGTCCTTTTCTGATTCATTGTGCTGAAACTCAACTTGTGGAAGAGGCTTTTCTCTTTTGTTTTTTGTATTGGCCTCATTTTCTCTATGAAACGCCTATTATCCAGATGTTGGACCAGTAGGACGATCCCTATGTCTCTTACTATGTGTTATACTTTTATCTTCTTTGCCCATTTCCTTTGGCCCTTTTTCCTCTTCCTTGGAGATTTCCTTGGCTTTGACTTACAACTCTTCCACTGTACTTTTATTCCTGATGATATTATGCTGTGTTTCCAGAAATGCCTTCCTATTTTCTCCTTTCTCATAGCATCCCTTTTAAAATTTTGACTTATTTATTTAGGTTGATGGATGCAACATATTTCTGTGGATACCAGTCCAGTGGTCTTAAGGTTAGAGAGTGGGAGCTGACCTTTCTAGCAAGGGATCCCCACACCAGCCTTGCCAGTTCTCCCCAAAGCATTGCACCATTTGCTTTTGAAAGAACCATCCGTCTTTTTACCTGGGAGTCAGAGTCTGGCTCCAGGACCTTCTGTAGTGAGAGTAGGGAGTACATAGTTGTACATATAGACCTTTAGACGGGCACATGTTTTCAGCTACACATCTCACGTCTTCGAGGTTCCTACAGTCTTCAAACTTGGAGCCCCTTCTGGGTCCTGCAGACGAGGCTCCAGTATCTTCTGCACATGTTCCTGGCTGTGACTCTTCAGTATTGCCATTCTGTCCCATCAATTGCCACCCTGCCCTCTACTTTCATCCCCAGAAAGTCACTGAGATAATGTGATGATAGATCCCTTCTGCTGACTCAGTTTATAGAATTTTATCCCTCCCCTTTTTTTCTTTGTCTGCTATTCAGATGGGGTCTTTAGTAGGCAGAGGAGCAAACATTTTTGCTTCAAGACGATCTTGAATGGAAAATCTAAAAGCATATCATCT
This sequence comes from Puma concolor, assembly GCF_028749965.1. Taxonomy (NCBI): domain Eukaryota; kingdom Metazoa; phylum Chordata; class Mammalia; order Carnivora; family Felidae; genus Puma; species Puma concolor. Next base: position 75,712,411 of record NC_141669.1, read on the forward strand.
TAAATGATATAATCCTGTGCTGGTGAGAGTAGAAAAGAAACAGACACTCTTGCACACTGCTGATGAAGTGTAAATTGGCACAGAATTTGTAGAGAGGGGTTTGGCGTTATATAACAAAAATCCTTTGACCTAGCAATTCCATTTCTGGGAATTTATCCCAAATCACACATGTGCACAATGATTTAACAACAAGGATGAGCATTGCAGCATTTTTTTAAGAGTGTAAAATTAGAAACTAATTGTTTAATAGTAGCCAACTATTTAAATAAATTGTGGCATATTCAAATCATTAAATACCATCACAAAGAAAGATCTTGCTGAATTATATTTAATGACATAAAGAGATATGCAACGTACTGTATTAAGTGAAGGAAAAATGAGATGATAAAGGAATATATATTCTATGATACAATTTTGTAAAACAAAAACAAAAGGTATATACACAAAGGGGAAAAAAAGATTATCTAAGGAGGAGTGAAATAGTGTGTAAGGTTTTTTTCGCATTTCTATACTTTTCTAAACATTTTACTTTTCTTCTACGTCCCACTATAACTTTTGTGGTTAAAAAATCAATAAATTTGTTGTTGCTTGAAGAATATTGTGTTGCTCAATCCCCTCATTTATAAGTAAGGAAACTGAGGCACGATGAGATTAAACAATCCATTTAGGCACCTGAGTTAATTACCCATAGCCAGGAAAGAGGATAGGGAAGGGAAGAGAAGGGAAAGGAAGGGGAGGGAAGGGAGGGGAAGGGAAGGGAAGGGGAAAAAGAAAAAAAGAAACTCAGTTATTCTAATTTTCAGTAGAGTTACAGTGCAAGTTAAAAATGAGAAACATTATTTTAAATTTACATATTTTTTAAAGTGTAGTTTTCTGGTCATATAATAATAGCACTACTCAATCCTAATCACCCATTTGGGAGTAACCAGGCATATTCTTAATTAGATACAATTTGAACATATTAAGGAAAAGCTTCCATAGCTCAACCAAATAGACACTACAAATCCTTTTCTTTGATCAAACCTCTTTCTCTACATGTGTTCCTCTGTTTCTATTGGGTGATGTGGTCCACATTTTTACACCTTATACACTGTTGCCTTTAAACTACCTTTCATGGGGGCACCTGGGTGGCTTATTCTGACTTCAGCTTAGGTCATGATCTCACATTTCATGGGTTCGAGCCCCGCATCGGGCTCTGTGCTGACAGCTCAGAGCCTGGAGCCTGCTTCGGATTCTGTGTCTCCCTCTCTCTCTGCCCCTCACTTGCTCACGCTTTGTCTCTCTGTCTCTCAAAAAGAAACATTAAAAAATTTAAAAACAAGTAAAATAAAGAAATAAACTACCTTTCATGTAATAGACTTTCGTAACAACATAGACTTTATTCATCAGGTAACAAGCAAACATTTTTGTTGTGACACGCCCATACAGTGCCTATGACCTAGCTAGCTATGCTGCATCACCATTTTATTTCTACAGGAATACTTTGGAATATATTCTCTATTTGTCTTCAACTTTTAGAAGACATTGAAAAAATAATAATTAACAATGCTTGTTCTACAAAACTCAAGCATAGGTCTCAAATTTATATACTATAAAGAAAAATAGAATTTATTTCTATATTTCTATATCATAATCAGTAAAAAATTTTCCACCCATTGGATACTTACTCATCATGGGACAGGTTGTGACTCTATTGAATTTTGAAGGAAAACATCAAATTCTAAAAACTTCTAGATTTTGTATCAAAAAGGTGAAAAAGATGTCAATAAGTTGGGCATAACTTCCAGTTTTCTGGGACACAGCCTGCCTGAACATGTACTCTAATGAGTGCGTGTTAAAGTTAAGTTGGGGTTTTTTTTTCTATAAATAAATGAATATGTAAGTGTTACATGTACAAATTATAAATTTTTTTTTCAACGTTTATTTATTTTTGGGACAGAGAGAGACAGAGCATGAACGGGGGAGGGGCAGAGAGAGAGGGAGACACAGAATCGGAAACAGGCTCCAGGCTCTGAGCCATCAGCCCAGAGCCCGACGCGGGGCTCGAACTCACAGACCGCGAGATCGTGACCTGGCTGAAGTCGGACGCTTAACCGACTGCGCCACCCAGGCGCCCCTACATGTACAAATTTTATATGAATGCACAGACTATCTAGTCTCTGAAAATGGACAAGTCCCCTTATACATCCTGCTCTCATTTTCTCCACCTTAATGAAGTCCCAGGTCTTATAAAATGAACAGGTTAATGCAGCTGGAGACACAAATCAGACATATGTGTTCTGAAGGCCACACCAACATCTGAATCAGAAGGAGAGACCTTCCTAAAGCACACAGCAAAGGGGACCTGAAAATTATCTGTTCAAGCCCTAAATGTCAGAAACAGTTGCTTAATTCACAGTGTTCTATCCTGGATGTTAGACTTCCATATATATTTTGGACAACCACAGAAAAGAGTTATATCACATATATATTGTGCTATAGACCATATGAGATAGATTTCATGAACCCAAATCTACTTTGTGAGGACAGCTTGGGGCTATCTACAATCATTAATTACTTAATTAATTAACTGGGTAGGGCTTGAAAGAAACAGAAGACATAAATCACTGCTCAAGCATAAGGAAAGTTCTCAGCCTTTCAAAGAGATCAAAGAAAAATAGAACATCCAACTCTATCCTTACAGTAGTCAATGCTTTGTTTATGGCTCAGAGTGGATGTGTAACTGGAACTTAGTTTTCGTTAATAGATCTCTTCTAATGTGTTGGAGTTTTTGTTGGTTTTCATTTAGATTATTTCATGCCTTGGCTGCAGAAAGGCACTTTTCAAAGTTTGGGTTTGGTGATTGCATGTTAATGTATCTGTTAATTCGTCAAGGATGGCCTTCCTGATACTCAAAGGATCCAGGCCTGTGGGTTTCTGGAAGGGGAATGGAAGCATCGGAAGCAAAGGAAGAACCAGTGCAAAGGCGTAGAAGTGGGAGAGGACTTGGCCTGGCCAGGAGTAGTGGAGGCAGGTGTGACTGGAATAGAGGGAGGGGAGGGGCAGCTGGAGGTGAGGTCAGAGAAGTGAAGCACCGTGAGTACTTGGGCTTTGGCTCCCAGAGAGATGGGGAGCCAGGAGAGAGTCTGAGCAGAGCAGTGACACGCTGTGGCTTACACTTTGGAAGGGTCACTCTGGCTGCTGTATGGAGAATAAACCTGAGGCACAAACGAGGAAGCAGGAGGGCGGCTTAGGAGGCTCTCCTAAGCATCCAGGTGGGAGACGACGGTGGCCGGGAAGGGATGGTAGTAGTAGTGATGGCCAGTGGCCAGATTCTGGCTATATTCTGAAGGTAGAGCCAACAACAGGATCGGACGCAAGGTTAGAGATGAAAAGTGGGCTCAAGGATAGCACGGAGATTTTTGGCCTGAGCCAAACATGGAGCTGCCATCAGCCGAGCAGGAGAAGGACCGGAGCGGGGGGGGACGGGAGAAGGGGCGCCAGAAAGAGGGTGTGCACAGGCTGGGCTGGAGACACCTCTGAGACAGCCAAAGACAACTGCATACACGCAGGGAAGGGCCCAAGCTTATGATCTGGATTTGGTAGTCACTACAGGTAAACGGTACAGATCCACAGGCCCTGACCCACAACCCTGACATGCAAAAGGCTCTAAAAATTTGACTTTTTCTGAAGTTTGGGTCAAAATCATTTGGCAACAAACCCTGACCCATGCTAACACAAGGCTATTTATTGTTCATATTTACCCCATTAAAGTGAATGTTTATCCATTTGTGCTAGAAATCTTAATTTGTTTGATCATGAAGGGCTGCCCTACGGTCTGCTGGAGGTGTTGTGTAATACATAGAATATATACTATATGAACCTTCTAGAATAAAAAAAAAATGATTTCTAAGCAAATCTGGCCCTAAAGGTTTTGGATAAGGGTTATAGGTCTGTAGTTTGAGTGAGCCATGACACTGGAAGGCTGAGAATTGATCCCAAAAGCCCTCCAACACACAGAGATTGGGCAATGTGTGAAAAGACCCCCATGCAGAGGACTGACCTCCAATCTTGGCTGGAGTCAACTTTGACTTCCCTCCTTCTTTCCTCCAAACCACCACCACCAAGCAAACAAGCACTTATCATAGATACATGGCTTATAAAAGCCTTGGTTTTCTTGGTTTTCTCCATGTCTTCAAAAGAGATGGCAAAAAATCTCCCTCTCTCTCTCTCTCACACACACACACACACACACACACACACACACACACACACACATCCATAGTTTTTACTAAGACTGTTAAACACTGACTTCATGCACCGCTGAAGTACTCGCTGTAGTTGTTGCAAGGTGGGGTGTGTGTGATGAGGGGGAAAAATGTAGAAAACCAGAAATAATGCTTGTAGTTAGCATAAAGACATTTCCTGTTTCTGGGAAGCCCGTCTGCCTACTGCTGTTGCTTTAATAGACTGAGTGTCCTTCCTCCCACCATCTAAACACCCAAACTCCAAACTTCTGTCAGGATGTGGTGGCAGAGGCTTCCAGAAGGACACCCAGACCCCAGGCCTGTCACAGGAAAACACTGCTCCTAGATGCGGTGTCTCAGCCCCTCCCCCTGCCGTCCCCTTGAGCTGCAGAACCACAAGGTCCCGACAGGGGCAGCCTTGTGTTCTAAGGCAAGACAGAGAAGAGGTGAGAGGATTTAGAACAAGGCCAGGGAAGCTGCTGTGGACATGGCTGCCATCATGCACACTGCTATGCCTACATCCATTCCTGAGGATAAACGCGCTCTGGACCATGCTTGCTGGTTTACTGAAGATAAGTAACCTTGTACACAGTTACAAAAAAAATTAAAAGGTAGTTCTACTCACAAATCTATCCAACCCCCAAACAGACCCAGGTTCTGCTGCCTTCCCAGACCCCACCACCCAACCCCCCGCCCCCCATCCATTTCAACTGCCCAGGATGCAGATTCCGAGGCTCAGAAGACCTCCAGATCAGCCTAAACCATTGGCCCATCTCAATTCTAAGAAACAAGAGACAAGAGATCTCTATTAGAAATGCTGGGAGCTCCTTTATTCATAAACAGGTGAGCAACACGCAGAAAATGGAAAACCGGTCAAGATAAGTGTTGAAACCGGGCAGTAGATAGAGGGGAGTCCATTATCCTACCTTGTCCACTTCTGTACATGTTCGAAATTCCCCATAAGACAAAAAGAAGGGTGGGGGGAGAAGGAAGTACTCAACTTCAATATCCAGGTGGACCCATGTTCCAAGGCCAACCCTAGGTTTTTGTAAAGACCTCAGCTGGGGAGCAGGTGCCTCATTGAACTCAAACCCTTCCCACCTCCCATTCCAACCAATTCAACCCAATACCTTGCTAGGGACAAAGGGATGGGTAACCACAGCCACTGCTGTCCTTTCTGGCTCTCATCACGGCCCCTCTGAAGAGACTCTCCGGGCCTTTTCCTGACCCTCTCATGCAGATACAGTAGGTGGCTATAGCTCTTAATGTTGTGTTGAGGATTCACAATGGTAAGTGCTTTGCAGAAAAAAGGAGTTGATCACTTCCTGCTTTCCTTTCTTCATAAAGACGTTTTCCCTGACTTCAAAGGCTGTCTGTTTACCTTAGATGATTAGGGAGGATTAATGGCATTAATTGAGTTAACAATAAGACTGTCCTGCTGAAGCCTGCAAATTACCCCCGATTCCCTTTGACTGTCTCGAGATTACCTCACCACCACCAAACCCGGTAAACTTCCATATGACCAGGCTTGGCTGGGCCGCTGTAGCAAGCCGGTTGTGCAAAGTCAGCAATCGGCGGGACAGAGGCTGCGGCAGCCTTCGGAGTGTGAAACATGCCTGCCAATCTCCCAGCAGTGCCGAGGAAAAGCCAGCAACCCGATGAGCATTCCCTGGCAGTGCAAAGCTTGGTCCCTGTCAGCCTATCCAGACGCCCTGCCTTCACGCATGCCGGGAACGGTGACTTCTGGCTGGCAACTGCTGTGCAAGCCACCAGCGAGGGACAAAACCAGCTGGCCTGGGCACACGCATCTCAGATGCCTCCATGGTGCCAGAGGCAGAGCAGAGCATGCCACAGAGGAGGAACTGAACCCAGGGAGCAAGCCGGGAAATAGAACGCAGCCAAAGGAATAGCTATGGAAAACCTGAAGCTGCCTGTCACAGACACATGGAAGGTGTCCTCCTTGGAAACTTGTGGCCGGCATTCACACCAAGCAGGGACGGGGGAGGGGACACTGTCATGGCCCACTCGTGACTTCCTCTCTGCCTCCCCACCCCCACAAATTATTGCTGTGGGTGACTCTCATAGGGTGTGACACTGACCCTGGTATCTAATGAGCCAAATATGCGCAAACCGACCACTCGATTCTCCTCTCGATCCAAGTTACTCTGATTCTTTCATTCGTTAACTTGGCGGTGAATAACAGGCTTCCCAATGTAATGGGATCCAAAGCCTGCAATAGTCTGTCCGAGAAAGTGAATTCAACGTTTCAGCCGCCGCACGAAATATTTTCCAACAAATTCCAATTTCTCTTTATCCAGAAAGAGCAGAGAATCAAGGTCACTGCTGAAAAACCTGGCGGCCCCGGGTGTGCTGTTTGGTGCACTGGGAAGGATGTGGCTGTCAGGACCAGTTCCCTAGCTGAGCCCGCTTCCCTCTCCGCCAAGTCTCCTGGGGCACACAGGGCTTGACAACGAGGAACAACTTCCGTGGGAGCCTGGGCTCTTGCAGAACAGGCCCCCATCCACCTTTGTCTCCCCAGGCCCAGCATGGCACCTGTGCAATTGGGGTGAGGGTTGGTAACAGGTGTTAGTTACAAGGAAGTGACGGTCCCAATCAGAAGACTAACGAGAAACTTCACGTGTTTGGCGTATCCTTTTGTTTAGGCCATTACATACCAATCATAGGAACAAGGGTAATTATTAATGCGAGTTTATGCTTTGCATAAGGGCATCATCGCCAATATACAGAGCTAAGAAGCAGCTCTCCTAACAGAGAGAGAAGGTTAAAAATAAACACTCCTAAGGGAGAAAACAGAAACCAGTCTTAGGAGGGTTAATCCTCGATCATGCAGCACATGCAGTGAGGGACATAGATCCATACCTCCTGGTCCACAACATCCCCAAATGCACCTCTCGATACCTCACCTGCCAAGTTAACCAGGCTGAAAGCGCACAGCCCGCGGCACAAGGCTCTCTCCTGCCCAGAGTCATTCCAGGGCATCCACAGCCGGGCGAAAGGAAGAAAGTAACCTTGCAGAGTTGGGGACCGCGGGCAGTCACCCTTCACTGCACACTCTCCCTGACTATATCTCCTGGGGCAGCCAGCGAGTGCACAGTTCTGGCTGCTTTTCTAATTTCCCCTAGAGCCGCAGCACCGCTCCCCAGGGCTAGCTCAGGCTTCCTTCACTGGAAAGTAGTGCTCTTCAAATGCCATGGGCTCCATGCAAACAACAAAATTACCTCCCCCCCCCCCCCCCGCCTCTGGAAGTGGTGGGAACACAGCTTTCTCGCCTCTGCGTGTGTTTGTACACACACACATTTGATGTACACAACAACCAGTACACCCTGACTTCACGCAAGAACTTCCGAAGGCATACCTACAAAGAATTCGGAAAGACAGAGCACTGGACAAAGGCCGTCTCGGGGTCCTCCCACACCGGGCCCCTCACATCTGGTCAGTCACTGAGCCCCTCAAATCCTTCTTCAGAGGCTGCTGGGCCCACGCTTTGTTTGCATTCCCATCCCCCAGGGCCAGCCCTCACAGAATCGGGCCTGAGGACCCCAGAGCTTCCCTTCTACTCCCCAGCACTCATCCACCCTCCACGCGCAAACCCAACTGATGGATGTACCACACGGTCATCACGATGCCTCTTTCCCCACACCTCTCTCTGCCCACAGGGTGACATTCGGCTTCCTGTGCTCCTCCCCACTGCAAAGGCCCCGTGCTCCAGGCAGGCCCACCCAGCCACCAGGCTGCCCGAGCTCCCCTACACGTGCTGGCCTCCAGCCTCACACTGTACTCTGGGGCCCAGCCTGACTCCTCACACCTCCTCCAGGATTCTCCATGGGGCCCTTCCTCTGGCACTGAGCATCGTTTAGGTTGTCAGGAAGTCTCCTCTCACCTATATTGCTGGTCCTGGGGTAGATGCCACAGGGAGCTTGCAGGGGCATGACCCCGCTCTATACTCTCCTCTTTCCTTCTGTCTTTCAGCCCCCGGGCCCTAGTTAAGGACCCCAAGCATAGGAGCTTTTCAAACAATATTTGCTTTGGGGGGTGCCTGGCTGGCTCAGCGGGTGCAGTGTGCAACTCTCGATCTCTGGGTCGTGAGTTCAAGCCCCACGTTGGGTGTGGAGTCTACTTACCAATAAAAAATATATTTGTTACTTGTTTCTACTCCAGGCTGTGATACTCCATCTTTCCTCAGCATTCTAACTTGGAGGACATAATTACTTCAACTTCTAAGTGTTCAATGTTGAGCAAAGTGACTCTAGACGTAAATGGTAGTTTTCAAAAGCCACACCTCCTTTCCATCAATCAACCAGTTTGTAAAACAACAATCGGGTAGTGTGCCTACACTATACGAGATGCCCAGAGGGCATGGGGGCTTGGAAGGGTGAATGACCCCAGGCTAGCCTTGGAAGTCCTAAACACAGCGCCTGTCTCCCCCTACCCTCACCCCCATCCCAGGCTTGGTTCCCTCAACCCTTGAGGCTCAGAGATGCTGGCTCTCTGCAGCCTTGTGTAAGGGATCAAGCCACACAAGCTCTCTGGAAGTGAGAGAGCCAGAGCTAGGCCTCAGAGCATTTCAGCTTGTTATCCTGCAGAAGGAGAGCCCGAAAGCCAGGTTTGTCACCTGGCCTCTGCCACTGGACCCACATGACCCTGGGTCCTCTCTTGCCCCTGCCCCCAGCCACCTCCACTGTTCATTCCCCCAGGGACAGGGTGGGGAATCTACAACCATCATGCATAAAGCAGAGTGTTCAGAATAGTCAAGAACTCAATAAATGAAGCAAGGAAGCTTTCAGCTTGAGAACTTCAATGTCATTTGGGTCCTGAATCAAGACTTAAAGACCAAAGTTCCCCTAGGCACCTCAATTTTCCAAATTAACAAAGTTAAAATCTTCGGTTTTGTCATTTCTATTGCCACAAGTCACAACTTCTCTTGTTGGCATTTAACATTCTTTAAAGCTCAGCCCCAACTGGAATTTCCAACTCTCTCTCCCATCCCTCTGCTTCAGCCATACTGGCCCCCCCACCCACCACCGTCCCCCTTCCCTCCCCACCCCATCCCTGTCCCCCTCTCGTCCTGCCTTCTCCCCCAACTGGCACCCCACCCCAGGCCTTCCTCACTCCACCCTCCCTTCCTCAGCACAGGCTGTTGCTTACAACTCCACAGAGTGAAACTCGATAAAACCTACCTAAACTTTCAGACCTACGTCCACCCAGAACCTACCCCCGCTCTCAATACTGGGACCCCTCAAAGGCAGGTCCGCACCTACATCCTTGTATGCGCCCCCCCCCCCCCCCCCGAGATGCCCCTCTCCAACCACGAGCACATGGACTGTTGGGCAGTCCTTCAAGTGCTGTTGGGCACTTGAAGTGTTCAATGACTCTTGTTTGTTCAATGACGTCATACCAAGAAAAACTGAAGCGCCATGATGTTTCCATTACATTCAGCTGGAAAATCCCATTGAAGATCCACTCCTGCAGTCCCACCCCCTGAATACATCCTCCTTCATTTTGTTGCTGAGCTCATCCCAGTCCTGTAAAAGTGCCACATCCCAGTTCCATCTGCATTCTCCAGACCAGTGATCACTTCCAACCCCTGTTAAACTCCCCATTCCTTTTCAAAGAAACAGCCACTCCGGATCCATACGCTATGGAGGCGCTGGGCTGTGCAGTGACATGGCTCAGCCCCATCTTGATGCAATTACTGCCTTATGTTGTTGCTTCCTGGCAGTGTCACCATTGTTCTTCATTTACCCAGAGAGCCACGTCTGAGGCTTTATTGGAAAAATGAATTACGACTTGCATTACATCCCACACTGCCCAATGCACCACCACGGGTTTCAAAGCATTAAGTTGGGGGCTCTCGAGGCTCCGAGGTGAACAACTGCATGAACCAGCTTGCCATACAGTGTCATTCAGCTCTGGCCCCCATCCTCCAACCTCCACGTCCCATGTCCCATGTCCCATCTGTACTATGTATGCCCTGCCTTTCCATCACCTGGACTCCCATCCCCGGCTCAGGAACCTGAAAAACCACATGCTAACAACCAGCCAGCCCGGCAGAGAGCAAGCTGGAAGAAAAGAATCATTCCCGAAACCACATGCTTTGGAGGAACGGAACAGCCACTCAGCTCCATGGCTGTAACAATCGAGGACAACGCGTCCTCTTGGATCCACACTGTACACCTTGACTCATAAAAGTGGCATCCTCCCCGCCCGCCCCAGAGGAAAGACAGCATTGTGAGCCAGGTGAGTTCTTAAGTCAAGAGGAAAACCTACCACATGGTGCAAAAATGACTGAGGAGCCAGACTTCCTGGGCTCCAGCTCCACATCATAGCCATGTGACCCTCAGCAAGTCAATTACTCCCTTCACGCCTCAGTCTCAATCTGCAAATTACAGACACAACAAGACCTGTCTCATAGGGCTGTTGTTCATCTATATAAAATGCACAGAAATTACGCCTGACGGTGTAAATACGTATTAAAGCCACCATCATCATTATGGTTATTATTACCTCCTCCCTTTGCTTTGTTTAGGCAGGAGAGGAAATGCCTCCCCCTCGACACAGATCTTCCTGTCACTGAAGACTACGCTCCAGGTTTTCCTCCCTACCTCCTTCTCATCGCCTCCAACATTTCAAACATGAAATATCCATCCAAGCATTCAAGCCAACACGATGAACTGTTGTCACTTGCATTCTCTCCTCAGCAAACACCCCAGATTCTTGCAAGCTACTGGATACACTTTGTGGCAACTTCACGGATGTTTATACAGCTTTTCATCCTTGCACATGTTTTGGAGACATGCGCGGTAAGTGCTGACGCAGGGCAAAAGGGAAAGCAAGACATTCCAAAGATCAGAAACAGGTCTCCACCTCCTCGTAGTGAAACTGCAGCCAGCGGTCATTCTCCACCAAAGCCAGAGGCTCCTTGACTCTTCTGTTCTTCTGAATTGTCAGCTCAAAGAGCTGGCCTGGGAGTGAGATAAGGCAGATGGGAAAAACTGCGGATGAAAGCGGGATAGAGGGCTGCATCCCAAAGTGTAAGATGAATCCTTTAGATGTTCTCATTTAATAACAGTTTCTGAGACTTGCCCACCAGGGTCCTGTCCTTCCTAAGTAAACATCTGTTAGGATGACTGAGACCCAGGGTAGTTTGTTTGCTAAAACTTCCGGTGAGGTATTGATCTCATAAATGTTATCCTTATGGCTCAGATGAAAGTCAACTTTCAAATCCAGAAGGGGGTGTGGGCCACCCAGCCTATCCATCTTCCGAAGATAGAGATCTACAAGTTGCAGGATTGATTGGTGTTTACGCCTCCATTCCCAAATATTTGGAACGAATGCTTTGATGTAGCAAAAACATGTCCCATGAATGCCAAAAAAATAAAAAAACAGAACTTACATTTCCATGCGACAGATAGTTAATGGTACCTTATGGGCCGGCCGATTACGCAAAATGATTGTGCAATTCCTACCGCTGGTCACTGAATCACAAACGGATCACCTTCTTTTCTCCTGTCACACTCCAAAGACCAAACTGATTTAAACTCTGCACGACTCCAGGCTTAAAAAGGAGAAATTCCAGGGGCGCCTGGGTGGCGCAGTCAGGTTAAGCGTCCGACTTCAGCCAGGTCACGATCTCGCGGTCCGTGAGTTCGAGCCCCGCGTCGGGCTCTGGGCTGATGGCTCAGAGCCTGGAGCCTGCTTCCGATTCTGTGTCTCCCTCTCTCTCTGCCCCTCCCCTGTTCATGCTCTGTCTCTCTCTGTCCCAAAAATAAATAAAAAACGTTGAAAAAGAAAAAATTAAAAAAAAAAAAAAAAAAAAAAGGAGAAATTCCAGGGAGGCTGAGCCTCGTCTGGTTCCTACCCCAGCTGGATGAAACCCTGCCTGTTGCTTGCCCAGAACCCCGAGAGCAGGCCGTGACATGACCCCTGCCCCTCCCAGCTCTCTGCAAAAGCAGGAAGACAGAGCACTGAGACTGCCTTAACACACAGGCCTCCAGGGTGCCGTCAGGCCACTAAACCTACTTGAGCCTCATTGTTGGCAGAATTTGAGGGTTATTTGAGGATTTTATAAGATAAGATATTTGACAGATGGTATTGGCAAACTGCAAAGTCCTATCACATGCAAACTGCAATGCCCAATAAGAAGCTAGCTACTGCCATTACTGGAAAGGATGGATGGGGTTGCAGCTGGTGGTGTAGAGGCATGTGTCCCCTCCCCCACTGCCACCGGGGCAGGCACCTACCCGTGTCACATACACACAGAGACGCTCAGCACACATTGAGTAACTTCCTCACCGAACAGTCTCCGCCACCCCCCCCCCCCAATTGGGTACGCTCCTATGGATTTTTAGTGATACTCTTATTTAAAAAGTTCATAGTAGGGGCGCCTGGGTGGCTCAGTCGGTTAAGTGTCTGACTTTGGCTCAGGTCATGATCTTGCAGTTCGTAAGTTCGAGCCCTGCATTCTGTCTCTGTCTCTCAAAAATAAATATTAAAAAAAATTTTTTTTAAGTTCATAGTAGTAATTGTAGAATAGAAACAAAACCTCGAAAAAATCACCATAATCTCACAACCCCAAAGACAGGTTGCAATATATTCCTTCCAATTTTTCATGTTTGTGTCTATGTATACATGTATGTATAAGTACTGTTTTTAAGTTTATATATCTATTTTGAGAGAGACAGAGAGAGTGTGAGCAGGGGAGGGCAGACGGAGAAGGAGAATCTCAAGCAGGCTCCTCACTGTCAGCGCAGAGCCCAGTGCAGGGCTCAAACTCACAAAACTGTGAGATCCTGACTTGAGCCGAAATCAAGAGTCAGACGCTTAACTGACTGAGCCATCCAGGTGCCTCTGTATAAATAATTTTTAACAATACAGCTAATATGTATTGAATACTTTTTCTGTGCCAAGTACTAGTATAAACACCGAACATTTTTTAAATCATTTAATCATATCAATAACCCTTGAATAGGTACTATTCGTCCCTCATTTTACAGAGAAGAAAACTGAAATACATGGGGCGCCTGGGTGGCTCAGAGGGTTAAGCGTCTGACTTCGGCTCAGGTCATGATCTCACGGATCATGGGTTTGAGCCCCTTATCGGGCTTTATGCTGACAGCTCAGAGCCTGGAGCCTGCTTCGGATTCTGTGTCTCCCTCTCTCTCTGCTCCTCCCCTGCTCGTACTCTGTCTCTCTCTCTCTCAAAAATAAATAATAAATATTAAAAAAAAATTTTTTTAAACGAAAACTGAAACACAGAGAAGTTAAGAAACATGTCAGAGGTCACACACCTTGTAAGTGGCAAAGCCTGGGCTCACACCCAAGCAGAGTCCAACGTTACAACATCAAACCAAACATAACAATATAACCTGCAAATCTTGTCACTTAATATATTTTGAAAATTTCTGCACTGAATTCACTTCATTTATTCACTTCTATCATCATAACTGCATAGGCTTCCACAGTATTGATGAGCTGAGTTTTAATCAGTTGTTTAATAGGACTATTTCTGAGTAGCTACAACATACCCCCATTGGGGATATTTTCCAGTTTTTCAATATTTTAAACAACACTAAAAAGAACATCTTTTATATACATCTATGATCATTCTCACCTAGAAATGGAAACGCTGGGTCAAGAAATATGTATTTACAAATGCATATTTTTAAAGTTCTTGATATTTTTTGCCATATTGCCCTCCAGAAAGGTCTCATCAATTACACCCCCACTTGCACCATAGGAAGAAATCCGTACGTCTTCATCAACACTAGGTAGTATCATTGCCTTAGATCTTTAACACATTGTTTAATAGTGCAACACATCTAAAAGGAATTAAACGTACCCCTTCATTCATGCCTTGGGCCAGTTAACGCTCTACCAATTAGGGAAAGGGACGTGGAGGGTTACTAGGAAGACCAAGGCGGTCAAAGGAGCAATCAGCTGGCAGGGAAGGGCAGTCTGACGAATGGGGGTGCAGGGTGCTGTGTGGCATGGGGAGAGACAGGTACGGGAGTAGGATTATGGAAGACGGGGCAGAAGGAAAAACCAGGGTGGTCCAAAAACAAAGGCCTGGCACTTGAAAAATAATTATGATAATAAAATGGCAGGAATCTAAGGATAAGGAAAGAAAGATTCGTTGAAAACAAAACAAAAGAAACAAAAGCCAGAAGTTTCACAAGAAGTTTGGAGTCTGGCCAGCTCTGGGTTGCTTCTGTCTAGTTGATACAGAAAGGGAAGCACGCCTCTAGGGGTTAGGGATGCTGAAGTGCCAAGTTACCCACCTGTGTGCTCCATCCTGGAGAAAGTGGCCCTGGAGTCATCCCCAAGAAAAATCACTGATCGATGTTTTAGGTCAGAGGGCCAGGATACCCGCAAAAGCTTAAACCTCAGTACAGTCCAGGGAAGGGTGAACACAGACCACTCAACCTGGACAGTTAGGACAGGCTGTTCTTGCATATACACGGTGGGTCCGGGACTCAGGGAAGAGCCACATGGGGCTTTTAAAGCAGAATCTTGAGCTCATACCCACTGGCCAAGGCCACATACCAAACCTCCATACATGCAGTGCCAGGCAACAACAGTGGTAGGGATTTCAGTAGCTGTGATAATGAGTGGACAGGTGAATAAATGCAAATATAAAGGAAGATGTGTCTTTCCAGTACACCTCATAGACCAGGAGAAAGCGGGTAGGTGAAAGTCCCATCTACGCCTGGGACGCATCTTGCTTTAATGGCCAGATTCATGAATGCCCTGCGAGCATTTTCATCTCACTTCCTGGCATTCACACGCACCATCCCAGTGCCGGCACTGGGCTGGTGGGGTGGATACTATCACTGCCATTTTTCAGAAGAGAAATTGAGACTTGAGGATGCTTTGCCCGAGATCATCGAACTGGAAAGTAGCAGACAGAACTAGAACCCACTCATTCCAATACCAGCAACTCCCAGCAATGGTGATTTTCTCCTCCAGCTCTATGTTATTGCTCACCAACATCTCCTGGCTCTTTCTTATAAGTAAGAGAGAGAAATTAGTATGCTTGCTGGAACATTCTATCAATAAAACACTCTCCCCACAGGGAGGGTCCGGACTCTGGCTAAAACATGTGGTTATTTGCAACTACCTGAGGGATTTTCACCTAGGTTGTCTCCCCCTTGAAGCGAGTGAGGAAGAAGTCACTAACCAAGCATAGGTCCTTACTGAAGTCTCATGGGGGGAGCCCAGGAAGAAAAAGAGAAGGCATCCAGGGTTGGAAAGCTGAAGGGAGATGATGAAATATCAAATCAGAATAGGAGCCTATAAGACAGGGTCAAGAGAGAGGAAGGATCTACTGGAGTAGTGGAGGAAGGCACCACCACCTGAGCTTTGGATTCCAAAGAGGATTCCAAACACCCGGAACCACGGCCTGCCTGCTATGGTCACAGCTCAAAGAACACACAACTTTCTTTTGGCTCCAGAACCAGGATTTTACCCAATGCACTTCTTGCTACAGATTATAAAATAAATAAGTAAATAATAAGTCACAGTCTTGACCCTGAACCATCAAAGAGAGAGCAAAGAAAGAGGGGGGAAACTGCTGTATCAAATTTCCTGCATAATCCTCTTACGAGATTAGTGCCTTCTTAATGGTAATGAGGTTCTGGCTTGGGAACTAAATTATACCACTGGTGAATGCTCCCTTGCGGCTAGGGAATGCCTGATGATATGAAACAGGGTGGGAGCACGGACCTCGGATCCCTTGCTCCGAACGAGTGCAGCTGGAGCCATTTCAAACCAGGTGCTTTAGAACCAGAAGGAACTTAGCACCCAACCCAATCCAAAGCCGTGTTGGTTTGGATTTTGGAGATGTCACATTGCCACAGCCTCCAAGCCCACGGCATGGGATGGTGTCCCCAAAACCCCTTCTTGGACCTCTTCTCTTCCTAAGGGCCCATCTGACAAGTGCAACCTGTGTCTGAGGTGCGACCAGAGCCCGGCTCCCTGGTCCCCTCCGGAGAATAGAAAGTGCCCTGCAAGACACTGTCCAGGGCTAGGACATTTCAGCAACTCTCTTGCACTAAATATTCTTGGCGCCTCAGCCACCTCCTGTACGTGCCTGAAGTCTGAAAGAATCAAGATGCCTGGCTCACACCCTGGAGCAGCTCGGGCCCCAGAACAATCGGCGCTGCTCGTTTCCCCTCAAACCGGCAGTGACTCGGGATTATCCTCCCCTCCTTGTCCACACACAACGACATGTTCTGTCCATGAGTTTTATTTGCCTTCTGGGTTTTCAGTATGAAAGAGTCCTGAAATCCCACTGGAGGAGGAGTGAGCTTGGACCCCAGCAGTGGTGCGAGGAGTGAAAGCAGAGATGCGGACAGAGGCAGGGCTGTGAGCACCAGCTGCAGCCTGGAAACCTCTGGCTTCCACGCAGGGAGCGCTTCTGCAGAGAATGGCCCCGCGTCATTCCTGGGGGGCTGAATTTGCTCTGAGCCGTTGTCAAGTTTGCCACTTCTCGCCGCTGGCTCTGGCTTCCAGAGTCTTCTCAACCTGGCCCTGGAGTCATGCTCAGGCCCCCAACACAAGCGCCATCACCATGGCTGGGGCTGGGGGATGGTTACCCCCTACACCACCCCAACTTACAATCTATCTATCCAAGTCTCTCTTTTTTTCTTTCTCAAAACCAAGGTCCGGGGCAAGGGGGGTGGGGAGACTTTGCTGATTATCCTGTCCACCCTAGGAGCTCAGTTCCCTGATAAGGGTCAATTTATATGATTCATGTTGGACTCACGTAGACTATTCTCATTTTTGAGTTTGCTGTGCGTGCTCCTGGAGGTTTAGATTCCACAAACACCCAGTTAGGCTCAGCCGTGTTGATGACCTAACAGTGGAGAACCAATTTGGACATTCTGGAACACGTGCTCCATGAGCCATATTAGGGACTTTACATCATCTCAGTAATTCCTGACAGTATTATACCCTACAGGCCATTTCACGGAGGAAAACCCACGATAGGGCGCAATTTGGACCCTGCTCTGCCGGCTCTTCCCCTGTAATGTACTGTGTGGCCACTGGAACCCTGAAGGCCCGAGTGCTGGGTCTGGCTGGGCCCGTGTCTCCAGCTGACCTCCTGGGGCCTCCTGGAGCCCCAATTTTCTCACTTGTGAACATGTAGGGATGGCTCATGAGGTCTCTTCATGTCCTCATGTGTGTTTAGCAGGGGGCTCACCACACAGGTGGAAGGAAAGAGGAGGACAAGGCTGCCCCTACCCCTCCTCTCTACTCAGGAATATGACACTTCCCCTCGCCCCCCCCCCCCACCGTTCCTTATCATAAGCACCTATATCTGATCTGCTTCCTACCATCTGCACCCAGCCATTAACCCTGTGAGCCCCTTCCCGCTAATGCAGCCGAAGTGTCACTTTCAGGTCCTTTATAAGAAATGACTTGAAGCTGGCCAGCAAGGGGCAGTCCGGGAGAAGCCTGAGAGCCCATCCCGGGACCTTCCAGACAGCTGGGCTCCTGAATGGCCTTAGATAAGTGCCTCAGGAAGGCGCAATGGCTTCCCGGCTGGTGATTAGCACATTGGATGAGATAATGCCAAATTCCCTGAAGTTTTGCAGCCTGGAACTAGACGCCAAAAGCGTATTAACTCCGTCCCAAACAAGGCTCACTCCAGGCTGCTAGTGGGGCCAGGAAACCCCAGAAATACAATTTCCAATAGCTGTTTTCTCCTAATGGCCTTCCATGTTTTTTGCAACCAAGCTCGAGATTCTCCTTAAGGTGCTTGTTAACCTGCCAAGGCTCCGTAACGCCGATGAGGGCACTCGATATTTACACATTCACCTGGTGCCCTACTATTTTGCTAGTGCAGGCTCTTTCATGGGAGTCCTTCCACCATGAGACCGTACGGGGCACAAGGGCAGAGAGCAGCGCGATCAGCACCTCGACTTCTCCATCACTCACTCCCCCTGGGAGGCCAAGTCACCGGGTTCCTGGCCCTGGGCTGGGTGCTTCACAAATCAACAGCTCTTTTCATCATCCCCACCCACAGAGGTATCTTTCACAACACGTCCCACGTGCCAGGCATTGTTGTTAGAAGTGCTCTACGTCTATTAACTCATTTAATCGTCAAAACAAGCCTATGAGGTGGGTACTAATAACCGTCATTGGACGGAAGAGCTCACTGAGACACGGAGAAGCTAGGTCACCAGTCTGACATCACTCAGCAGTCAGGGAGTTTGTGATCTGCCCCACCCCACCCCCGCTCCTGCCTTCCTGGGTACCCTGCAGACACTGGTGTTTTGGAAGCCACTGCCACAGTTAGCTAGCTCTTCGGGCTTCGTGTTTCAAACGGCTCTTCTGCCGCCGAGGGTGGAATTTCCTATAGGAGGTTTGAGATCTGTGCCTTCTCTCTCAGCGGGTAATAACAATCCTTTGCATTTGAATAATGCTGTCGTTTCACACGCACTGACGGTTCACCTGCCCACCAATCATAAATCCTGACAGTGTTCCTGTAAGCTAAGTAGAACAGCGCATGGAAGTAAGCCTCGAACAGAGGTGGAGTCTTTCTCCAGAGATGTGAAGCGACACCCAAACTCATGTGGCTCATCAGGGTTGAGGCTAAAATCCAGGCTTAACTCTTGATTCACATTCCTTCCCAACTTAAGAAGAGATGAGTATAAATACTCCCAGGAGATCTGCCCAGTAGTGGACTCTCCCAGCCAGGAATATATGGATATGGACACAGACACGGATATGGATAGAGACAGATGTGTGGGAGGGAGTGTGTAGAGAGGTGAACTATAATAGCTACCATAATTTTAAGTTTTATTTAATATTTTGATTAAAATATGTACTGGTGGGAGTCAAAGGGTAAAAAAATAATAATGTTCTTAAATACCATTAAGGCTGTAAATAACATAAGATCCAACCAGTTCAAAATTCAAGAATTACAAAAGGACATGCAGTGAATGTCCTGTGTTTTCATTCTAGGATTCCATCATTTTCTTCTTTGAGCCTCCCGCTTCTCCTGATACTTGGGAAACCCAGTAGCAACAATTTAGAAACCCTGCCCCCTCCCCAGCCTCAGACCTACTCCAATATTTCTTTGAGCCACACATGATGGTGACTTTTATTTTATTTTATTGACGACAGACAATACGCGAACACAGTACAGATTCCCAAAGTACCAAAAAACAATTATAGTAACGGAAAGTCAGCCTCCCTCGTTGCTCCCTGTCACGCAGAAACTTTTACTTCTTTCTCTTGTTCCTTTCAATAAGAACCTATATATTTATGTCATTATTCACATGTTCTTCCCAACTCAAACGAGGGTCCTGTGTGTGTGTTTTCACAGAACAAAGTATCTTGGAGATGTCTACATCAGTACTCATGTAGCTGCCTCCCTCTTTTACTGGCTACATAATATCTCATTGTGTGGACATACCACAAATTACCTAATGGACCCTTACTTGTCTCTGTTTGCTATCAAGAACAATGCCCCAGTAGCCATAGATAACAGTTGAACAGGGGCTACTGGCTGTCCTCAATGTCTTATCTTCCCCTTCCCCCATACAAGAGAATCTTATAAAGTCCGCATTTCCCAACCACCCTTACAGCTAGGTGTGGACATGTGACTAACTTCTGGTCATAGGATGAAAGCAAATGCATATGTGGCAATTTCTAGGAACTTTCCTTAAGAGAAAGCAGACGTATTCCCCTTACTTGCTTCATCTTTCACTTGCTGGGAAAATTGTGAAATGGACAAAAATAATTACTGGTGTCCTGGGTAGAGCACGACTTCTGTGTTCTATCAGACTTTGGTTATCTTGGAGCAATTTTACAACCCTGTGAGTGGTAGAATACTGTTCATGGAAATGAGCCCTGTTCATAAAAATGCAAATTTGGGCCAGCAGAGATGAAGTTGGTATCGCAGTGAGTACTGATCAATGCTGCATCTAGCTGTAGGCTCATTTCAGCATTGTTTTTTTTTTTTTTATTTTTTCTAATGTTTGATTTTATATTTTGAGAGACAGAGAGAGCCAGAGCACAAGCAGGGGAGGGGTAGAGAGAGAAGGAGACACAGAATCCAAAGCAGGCTTCAGGATCTGAGCTGTCAGCACAGAGCCCAACGCGGGGCTCGAACGCATGGATGTGAGATCAAGACCTGAGCCGAAGTCGGACGCTCAACCAACTGAGCCACCCAGGCGCCCCTCATTTCAGCATTCTTGGTGGGCTGTATGTGTGTGTGTCTAGCTCTCCTTTGAACGAGCCCTAACACCTTACAAGTTCCTTCATAACTTACAAGGTGTTTATTGTACATTTGTTTTGACCGGCATGATTTTACCTTTTCAAAAAATTATCCTTTAACAATCCTTCTTTCCATCTCACTGCCTGGAACACAGAGGGTGCCACCCTGGACAGTAAGACTGAGACCACCCTAGATGGAAGGAGCCTGGGTCCCTGAGAGCCTATAGCACCACACCCACACTGGACTTTCCCCCAGACTTTTATGTGCAAGAAAAGCACGTGTCTGTCTCGTTTAAGTCACTGTTATTCAGAGTTTTCTGTTAAAGTCAGACCTAACAGCAATAACTTCCAAGAGAGATTTTTACTGATAGAGTATGTAGTGATTTCATCTTTGTGCAGCTGCAAATTCCCCCTCAGATGGCTCGTGGTGGACAACATTCATCAGTCACGGTGCTTTGTTTCCCCCAGAGCCCTTACTCAGAATGCTTCTCAAGGTCACATTCTAAGTGGTCATTAGTATCAAGAAGAGTTATGGATGACATTTAATTGCCCTCCTGCTACAGGATAACAAATCAACACAAGTTTCTCAGTCGTCCAGGTTCTAACCCAAAACTCACTGATTTATACCCCACCTTATTCTTGAGAAGATTATAAGCAGCACGCTCCAGGGACCTATGTAAAAAAAGCCGGTAGAGTTTCAGAATGAGCAAGAGTGTCAGCTCTTCTCATCAATCCGGGATACACCCACCGCGAGGTCTTTCCCCTCAAGGAGCTCACTCCCAGTCTTACACCCACGTAACTCACAGAGGGAACAAGTCACCAGGGTAAATGAGTACCATCAGGGAGAAGGGTGGTCTAGGTCAGAGAACAGCGGTGATTTAAGAAAGATTGGCCGCAGGGCGCCTGGGTGGCTCAGTTAGTTGAGCCTCTGACTTTGGCTCAGGTCACGATCTCACGGTCTGTGGGTTCGAGCCCCGCATCGGGCTCTGTGCTGACGGCTCAGAGCCTGGAGCCTGCTTCGGATTCTGTGTCTCCCTCTCTCTCTGACCCTCCCCCATTCATGCTCTGTCTCTCTCTGTCTCCAAAATAAATAAACATTAAACAAAAAATTCTTTAAAAAATAACAAAAAAGAGAGGCGCCTGGGTGGCGCAGTCGGTTAAGCGTCCGACTTCAGCCAGGTCACGATCTCGCGGTCCGTGAGTTCGAGCCCCGCGTCAGGCTCTGGGCTGATGGCTCGGAGCCTGGAGCCTGTTTCCGATTCTGTGTCTCCCTCTCTCTCTGCCCCTCCCCCGTTCATGCTCTGTCTCTCTCTGTCCCAAAAATAAATAAACCTTGAAAAAAAAAATTTTTAAAAATAACAAAAAAGAAAGATTGGCCTGGAAGCGGGTAAAGGGCAAGATGTATGAAGAGAGCCCCCAAACTATCATTGTACACATGCCAATCCCAGGTAAAGCCAGAGAATGAGCACTGAGCTAGAGTCGGGGATGCCAGTAACCCTTCTGGCTCTACTCCTAATTAACTGTGTCACTGAGTGAGGCACTTCCCTTCCCTGGGTCTCAGATTCCCCAGCTGAGACTGGATTAGATGATTCCCTGACCCCAAAGTATGTACTTCCTTTTACCTAGAACAAAATACAGTCTAGGCAGCCTTGAGAGCATCTTCAGCTCAGCCGGGCCAGGTGCAGAGACAATTTTCCCACCCACCCTGACTCCTCAGCTCTGGGGCCCCAATCTGGCAGCACCCTGGCAGCGAGCTCAGTGGCAGAGGAAGGGCTGGCGGGAGAGGTGACATTGGCATTCTCCAGACCGTACACAAACAGGAAGCCAGAGAGGGGTGATAATTGTTTAATCAGCTCTCCAGCAACACCTGTTGAGTTTCCTCTAATGATGTGAAAAGCCGGGTGTACAGGGAATAACAGTTTCTTGTGATGATTAGCGCTGATCTTGACCGTCAGAGATGACAGGGACAGCATTCTCCTCACAATTTTCCACAGTTTCTTTTTCTCCAATAGGTAAATTTTGAGTGTCTACCATTGGTGCTTAGAATGCAAAAACGCACACTGAATGCCGAATGGGAAAGAAAGAACTGGAAGGCTCACTCACTCCTTGCCAGCCAGGCATCTGCAACTCTAGCTTGGGGGATAAGATGGATCTCCAGAGAAGCTAACTGATGAGAAGGGCAGCAGTGAGGGGGGCGGATCCTAAGGGTGACAGATGGTCAGAGAGGAAGCAACCACTATGGGCTGGCATGACCAGGTATGGTTCTGAGGGCGGCCTCGAGGGATAGATAAAATCCTGATGAGGTAAGGGAAAGAAGATTGCAAGTGTAGGGCGTGAGGCTGGAAATGTCCCTTGTATTATGAGGGAGACCAGTCTGGCCGGAGCAGAGTTTATGTAAAACAGCAGGGGGAGAGAAAGCAGGAGTGGTGGCGGGGGCTGGAGCGGTGATTCTCAAACCTGAGTGTGCACCAGACAGCTTATTAAACGCAGGTGCCAGGGCTGTCCCCAGGGCGTCTGGTTCAGGAGGTCTGGGCTGGGGCCTCAGAATCTGCATTTCTAACAAGCTCCCACGTGATGCTGCTCCTGGCCCAGGGACCACACTTTGGCAGCCGCTGGGCTAGACCGTGGAGGGTCATGAACGCTGGGCAGTTGGGAGTTCCAAGAGGTCTTTCTGCAAGGGAGAGGTGGCATGGGGGCCGTGCTTTGTGTATTTTGTACCCTGGTCTTTTCCATTTCTACCTGAGCTTTTCTGCCTGTCACTGTTTTCTGTTTCTGTATAGACAGGATCCGTAAACATCAACCACTACTAACTGCCTCTACCCATACTCTCACTCCTCATTTCTGTGTGAAACACGATGCTTCTAAGAGAAATTAGCAGTCGTGATTCAGGGCCAACAGCAAAGACCAGGAAACACTCTCCAGTTGGGAGATTTCATCTTCTTTAAAATGCCAAGCGGGGGGCACCTGGTGGCTCAGTCGGTTAAGGGTCCAACTTTGGCTCAGGTCATGATCTCGTGGTTCATGGGTTCGAGCCCCACGTCGGGCTCTGTGCTGACAGCTCAGAGCCTGGAGACTGCTTTGGGTTCTGTGTCTCCCTCTCTCTGCCCCTCCCCCCACTCACACTCTGTCTCTCTCTCTGTCTCTCTCTCTCTCTCTCAAAAATAAGTAAACATTAAAAAAAATGCCAAGCGAGTGTGAGAAACCCATCTTGGATCATTCCATGGGTACCATTTGTGAGTGCTTCTATGCTTAGACACAGCGTTTCACACTGTGTACACATCATTTTTTTAGAACAACGTTGCAAGGTAGGGATTGTCATCCCCATTTTACAGATGAAAAACTGAGGGGAAGACTAGTTAAATGGCTTGCTCCAGATCACATCTAATAAAAGGAAGAGGCAGTGTTCAAAACCAAGGTCTATCTGCTCCCCCGCCCATGCCAGGCCCGCATCCTGCAGCCTTCCTGCTCTATCCACCCCGGCCTGCAGAAAGCTCACAGATGCCGCTTCAGCACCGTCTTGTCAGCCTCGGTGAGGACCGCGGGCTGTGGCTCTCTAGGCAAAACGTCCGCAGAGCCCCAGCTTCTAAACAAGCCTCACAGAGGTTCTGAGTGGCGAGCCCCACCCCCCACTCACAGCCCCCTGGGGCTTCAGAGCTTTCCCAGCCCCCCTCTCCTTGGGCCCTGACACACACGTGATCTCTTCTGGCACGCTCACTTCCCTCACAAACCCTCAGGTCCTCCTCCATCTGCGTGCAACCTGAAAACCATTGAGGGGCAAGACTCAAGTGGCCTAAGTAACGTAAGCCCGTCCCCAAAGGACGATACTATAGGATTGCAGTTCCGTGCGGTCCCTAGAGCAGTGAAATAGACACAGAGTAGAAGAGTGGTTGCCAGGGGGCTGCAGGGAGAGAGAGGTATGGGGAGTTGTGTCTGATGGGGACAGAGTTTCAGCTGGGGCAGATGAAGAGTTCTGGCGAGGGATGGTGGTGATGGTCGCCCAACACTGCGAAGGTACCTCATGCCACTGAACCGTGCATGTTAAAGTGGCTGATACAATTAACATGGTAGAGTGTATGGTGTGTATATTTCACCCTAACTTAATACCCGAATGAACGAGTGTGAGAGAAGAGAACTGGTCCTGTTCTAGCCAGCCTGCATCTCCTGTATCCGCTGCTCACAGAGGCGCAGTCGGAAGTGAAAGTGAATGTCAGCCGGGGGACAGGTGAAAATGGTGTGTGTGTGTGGGGGGGTGTCTGCTGGGCTCACACGCGTATCATGGAATACTGATGCTGTCTATGGTGCTCTTCAGTTCACAAGCGTTCTCACACGCCCTTCCCTCGTTTGGTGGATGTACCTGCCAGGATCCCCAGAACAAAACCCTTCTAGAATCTACTTTCTCAGTGACGTACATGTTCTGTTGAGACCTACCCCCCCTCCCCCCCCCACTGAAGCTGGGAAGGAGGGCCTCAGTCTCACATCCTGCTGCTAAAAGCCTGCATTGCAAAGCCTAGCCCCTGAGCTCAACTGAGCAAACATTTACTGAGTTAAACGTAGGGGCTCAAGGGCATGGATAAAGTTGCCCTGGATGGCTTTGTGGCCTTGGGAAATTCCCTCAGCCGCTCTAAAGGTCATTCCTTTCTGGGTAAAACAGAAGAGCTGTGAGAGGATGCAAAAGGTAATGAAAGCAAATGCTTAATGGAAGTTCTTTGAGGATCTTTTTTTTTTTTTCAAGTTTTTTAACATTTATTTATTTTTGAGAGAGAGAGAGAGACAGAGCGTGAGCGGGGAAGGGGCAGAGAGAAAGGGAGATGCAGAATCAGAATTGGGCTTCAAGCACAGAGCCTGATGCAAGGCTTGAACCCACAGACCGTGAGATCATGACCCAAGCCGAAGTCGGACGCTTAACTGACTGAACCACCCAGGTGTCCCTTTTGAGGAGCTTTAATTGCCAGGGTCTGTTCTTGTCAGACCCCCTCCTGTCCTTCAGAAGTCATGGCCCAGGGAAGCAAACAAGGAAGGAACAGGTACAGTAAACACCACCACAGTGTGCTGTGTGAGTGGGCAGGAATGCCGAGAGAGGACACAGAACCCAGCCAAGAAGACAGGACTCATCGCTAAAGGCCCCTTAAAGGCCCTACGTGTAGCAATTAAGAGCATACAGCCATGCAGCCAGACCGGGTTTGAATCCCACTGTGTGATCTTGGGCAAGTTAACCTTCTCTGTGCCTCTGTTTTCTCATCTGTAAACTAGGGATCATAAAAGGTGGCTAACTCATAGGGTTCCTGTAAAGACAGGATAAATTCATACTCAGATACAAATTCATGTATCTGAAAAGGCGAAAACGGTATTTACAGCTTAGCAATTTGAATTATTGGGTCTTTGACTTGTCTTTTGTATTTTTTCCCCTTTGCTTCCACACATCTAACCTCATTCTAGGATTTAGGCAGCAGAGCTGGGAACATGCAGTAAATACTCAAAAAGTAGTTGATGAATTTAATCGAACAGAGTATTTAAAAGGCTTAAAACCATATCCTGTCCCAAAGAAGCAAACAAATAGAGAAGGCTTTGAGACCACCAAATTTGATTCCTGGTTGCCCTTCCTGTGCTAACATGCCCTAATCTCTGATTTCCGACATGTGGACATCAACACGGTGCAGCCCTCCTGCCAGAGACGTACTTCCCTCCGTCTCCATATTCACTGGGTGATGGGGTGGGAAGAAGAGCCATCTCTCCTCTAGGTGAGAGAGCTGAATTGTTGGCCAGCGACAAAGCTCATAGTGCTTTCTGGAACATCCTGCAAAGATGTGCCCAGGGGTGGGTCCTTCCTCTAGCCGCAGCCTTCAGCAACCCAGTGTGGAAGTTACTCCTGTTTAGGACAAAGCCTTTCCAGATTTGCCTTGCTCTCAGCCCTGGAAGACTATTAAAATAACCTGCAGCTACCTCTCTGGGGCAGGTCCTCACCTTGGTTTTCAGGTCACTAAGTCTGGGGTGGGGTCTGAATATTTGTATTTTTAAAGCTGCTTCAGATAGTGCTGATGCTTAGGGTTGAGAACCACTCCAGTATTTTCCCTAGCGACTCTAAGCTCTGGCTATACTGCACTAAATTTTTCCCTACTGGTTGTAGCATCTTCTTGAAGCTCCCAGTAGGGTTGTGCATTAAGCATTCATGGTAGGCAAGACACTGAACTGAATGCTATAGCAGTGGTGACAAAGATGACAGACAGCCTGGGGACCACAGAACCCCCATCCGGTAAGGGAGAAACGTGCTCCTGTAGGACAGGAAATGTAAGGCTTGGCTCGAACTTGTGACCACAGGTCCCTCTCCCAGAATGGGGTGAGGACACAGACCCGGGAATCCTGACTTCGGGCTTTGCCCATTTAAGCAACATTTTCTCTACAGAATCCCTGCAAGTTTAAACAGGCTATTTTATGGGACTAACCCCCACCAAAGCATAATACATTGTTTAAAACTAACTAAATTTAAAGTGCAGACAATATTTTGGGGGGGAAGCACTCGGTTACTAAAACATTTCAGAAACAATTTACTAAACATTTATTCCTTTGGCCTAAATAGAGCCCAGCCCACGGTGGCCGAGCCGGCATTCATCACCACTGACGATGGTAACAAGCCACGACTATCCAAACGCAAACCATAGACAAATATTAAAGGCCAGCATATTGCTGGGGCCAAAGAGGCATTAAAGTTAAAAGCTTCAATGACGACTCTCTTAAGTCTAATGGGACAAGCAGGGCCCAAAGGATTCTAGCAAACCTTCCCCGCTATCTCTGATGATGCCAGTGGAAAAAGCATATAGTCACAGGCTACCTTCCAGTGTCAACCCATGCCCAAGAGCAGCTGAAAGTGCCCATAGGACAAAACTCCAGGGGAGGGGGGTGGGTGGGAACACACTGGAAACTTGACCATCCAGGTCCTCCAATTCCACATAGACCCCAAATACCTTATTTTGCAATGCCAAACGGTTACAGCTAAATGTCACATCACCGTGTACAATTCAAACGCCTGGACAGAGTTCAAATCTTGATCTCTTGTATCTAAATATTGCCCCTTTCCTTCCAGGGCTCGTGGTGGTTATTAATATGATTCCTCTGGGGTCCACCACTGTCTGAGACATTTTAAATTTTGATTTTTCTTTCTTTAAAGTTGCTTTGCATATTGTTTAGAAGTCAAGTTCCACCTTTCAAAGCAATGTTTTACTTTTACTTTAAAAAATATACATCTCCAGGGGCGCCTGGGTGGCGCAGTCGGTTAAGCGTCCGACTTCAGCCAGGTCACAATCTCGCGGTCCGTGAGTTCGAGCCCCGCGTCAGGCTCTGGGCTGATGGCTCGGAGCCTGGAGCCTGTTTCCGATTCTGTGTCTCCCTCTCTCTCTGCCCCTCCCCCGTTCATGCTCTGTCTCTCTCTGTCCCAAAAATAAATAAAAAACGTTGAAAAAAAAATTAAAAAAAAAAATATATATACATCTCCAGGGGAGCCTGGCTGGCTCAGTTGGTACAGCATGTGACTCTAGATCTCAGGGTTGTAAGTTCAAGCTCCACGTTGAGTGTAGAGATTACTTAAAAATAAAGTTTTTTGTGGGGTGCCTGGGTGGCTCAGTTGGTTAAGCGGCCAACTTTAGCTCAGGTCATGATCTCATAGTTTGTGGGTTCAAGCCCCGTGTCGGCCTCTGTGCTGACAGCTTGGAGCCTGGAGCCTGCTTTGGATTCTGTGTCTCCCTCTGTCTCTGCCCCTCCCCTGCTCATGCTCTGTCTCTCAAAAATAAACAAACATTTAAAAAAATTTTTTTTTTTTTAATTTTTTTTTTCAACGTTTATTTATTTTTGGGACAGAGAGAGACAGAGCATGAACGGGGGAGGGGCAGAAAGAGAGGGAGACACAGAATCGGAAACAGGCTCCAGGCTCCGAGCCATCAGCCCAGAGCCTGACGTGGGGCTCGAACTCACGGACCGCGAGATCGTGACCTGGCTGAAGTCGGACGCTTAACCTACTGCGCCACCCAGGCGCCCCAAAAAAATTTTTAATAAAATCTTTTGAAAAAAAAATATATATACACATCTCTGTCCACATAGCAACATTTTGCAGTATCTTTCATAAAATTAGTCCAATGGTTCTATGCTAGTTTGGTTATAATTCATGTAACACTTGGGCCTTCCTCAGTAAACAGGTGATGATAACAGAATCATATACAGATGCTAGCTGTGTTTTTAAGTCAGTAACTAAAAAAGCTGAAATAGTAGTCAAAATTCTCCTAGAAAATCTTAAACCACTCATACCATAGAGTGTATATGTTATGTGTGTTTATGCTTCTGTGTGCAATGATCTTAATTCTCACTGAAATGTGAGAGCCACTGAACCAGATCCCTCGGAAGGAACAAAAGGTGTGGCATTCACAAACCTTTCAGCTTTTAGACATCTATCAAATCCACCACCACGAAAGCGGGCTGTGTGGGGAGTTCTAAAGTGCCACAGCTTCCCTAGAGGGTTTACTCCAGTTGTTTAGAATTACGCCCTTAATACATTTTAATTTGTTTGTTGTCTTGAAGATTAAACCAGAAGACAGACTCATCTGCAGTGGGAGGAAGGCTGTCAAAGACTTATAATAGTCTTACTTTGTTGAGATTTTCAAAACATACATTAATTACAGTAGTTCAGCTAATCTAAGACACCATCACTTTTAAGACAGACCATTATCTTATCTATCATTAAAAAAGAAAAATGCTGCCAATTAAAGTATATAACAGGCTACCATTATAAGAAGGATCTAGAATTGGTAGATGTTAAAAGGTACAAAACTGTACATCTTAGACTAAGTGAAATACCATCTTGCTTTGAAATCTCAACCTAGATGGCGGGTCTTATGAGCCGTATTTTGCAGAAAGGGAAAGGAGGAGAGAAGATGGGCCCCAGTCACAGGGCTAATACAAGCAGCAAAGTTGGGACCCTGACTCAGCTCCCTGACCAGTTCTGGTCACCACCCTCAGACCCAGAGTGACCTCCCTCCCTCTGGCGGGGCAACTTGCCTTGGTAACTGCCAGGAGGCACCAGGGAAGGACGTCCTCCCTGCGACCTCCACTCTTGCTGCGCCCCCACCGGCCTTCTGCAGACTCCTCTCCACCAACTCCCACACTGCACTCCTTACCTTCCCCCTCTCCCCCAACACTTACCCCTAAGTCCTGTGGATTCCACCACCTAAATATTTCCCCAGTCCTCCCCTTCTGTTCCAATTAACACAGCCCTAGTTCCTATTCCTGCCACCTTCTGCCTGTCACTGGTTTCCCTCCTCTGGTCTTCCCTCTAAACACATCCCTGAAAAATTCATTTTAAAACTCAGCCTTTAATGAGGCACTAAAATGGCCACTCTTCGGCTTCAAATCCTCCCATCATGGTCTAGGTGAACAAGGGGGACCGCAGGAGCCCAGCAAACAGGGCCCCGGGTGTGGCTGCCCCTCCTCGAACCCTCCTCCATCACACCTCCCACACTCTCCTGCGGGGAGATCCCACAACACACCAGGGCTGCGTCCCTGCCTGTGCTTGTGCTGCTCCCCCTTCCTGGAAGGCCCTTGAGCAGCTTCTGAAACTGGCCAAGGAGTCTTTCCTGGCCAAGTGAGTGATCTATAGGGCTGCGCTGGTCTCAGTGTATTGTAATGGGCTTCTCTTCTGTCTGCCTTGTATAGTGGATTTTCATCACCTGGTGGGGAGATGCTGGGACTGTGGTTCATTCATACAGTGCATGATGCGTGGGAGACAATCCATGAATATTTGTAGAAGGCAGGGGGGAGACCAGCTTTACTAGCTCTGCACCAAATTCCTTTCCCAATTTTATTTTTTTTAATAAATAAATAAAATATTTATTTAAAGACAGAGAGAGCGTGAGCGAGTGGGGGAGGGGCAGAGAGAGAGGGAGAGAGAGAGAATCCCAAGCAGGCTCTGCACTGTCAGTGTAGACCCCAATGCAGGGCTCGAACTCACAAACTGCAAGATCATGACCCGAGCCGAAATCAAGACTCGGACGCTTAACCAACTGAGCCACCCAGGCACCCCTGACTTACAACATTTTAATATTTAGACACATGGTATATAGATCTTCATCAGCACCTATACGAGGTCTCATAAATGCAGGGCAGGAATGTGTATGGGGTGTGTTTCAGCAGTAAGAGTTTGGACTTTTAAGTTCAAACCACAGCTTTGCTACTTATGGGCTGGATGACTTAACTTTGGGGAGCCTCAGTATCCACATCTATAAGATGGACAGAGTAACATCTAGCTCGTGTTGTATACTCCATAAATGTATATTCCTGTTTTACTCTATAACTCTATTTTTTTATGCTTCCCATCTTCCTTTTACAATCTCATCTAGCCTTATCCAAGGGAAGTGTGGTTTCAGCTGGGTGCTTCATTTGAACAAATGAACTCTGCTGAGCTCCTTAAGATCAAGCTGGGAGAAGTTCCACTAAAGGAGTGGTCCTGGGAATCTCATTACACATGGCCTCACCCAGGACACCAAGGAGCCAGCTTATGGCTGGTTCATGGTTTATGACATTATGCATCCCCGAGAATTCTTCGCGGGAATATAAAATAAGGGAATGGGAATGAGCCTACATTCCTGGTTTTACAAATCCAGGGGCTCAGGAAAGCCAGCGCATGGTTTTGCTGTTTTGGCAACTTTGCATTCTCCTTCCAGCTAAAATCTAGCTGAACACCAGAGCCCCATAAGGACGCCTCCACACCCGCAACCTTTACGGAGGCAGAGCATAGCAGCATTTATACTTAAAAGCAAAACACTAAAGGTGCCGAGGTGGTCCCGCTTCAGTAAGACGGGGTTCGGGACAAAATTAAATGGCAAAGCGCAATGCAGTCAGTCCCTCCTGAGGTATGGAAGTTGCAGCCATCCACTTCAAAACCACTGTGAGACCCTCTGAAGAGATGGGGTCCAGGGCCTGTTTAGCTGCTCCCTGTCTTTCTGAGGGGTTCCGCCTCCTCCCCGAGCAGAAGCAGGCTCAACTGGTTTGCACAGCGAATAAATAAATGACCTCAGCCTCTCGCCCAGGAGAAGTCTGCCGGAAGGTTCAAAAGAAGCCATAGGATGTGGCCACCAAGCTCTGGAAAGGATTCCTGTGAGAGTGAACAGGTGTGCTATGCATCGTTTTCCTGGGCACCTGGGTGTAAACCTGGACTGTACTGGGCAACACCAAACACGGCCGCTTCCGTAAGTCTAGTAAGGACTTGGGGGTTCGTGGCTCCCTCTCCCCCACCCACCCAGTTGTCTTTGCTATGGGTTTGGCTCAAAGAAGACCAAGCAACGAGTAGGAGTAAAGTGACCTGGGTCCTGAACTCAAGTGGCCAGCTGTGTGATGTCAGCTAAAACAGGTTCAGGTGAGGCTAATAATACCCACCAGACCGGTTACACAGATCAGGTAGCAGGCAGTCTGAAAATACGACACACTACACAGGAAGCGGTGTATACTCTCCCTCGTCTTCAGTCTGCATTGTCTAAAGCATGTTGCACACCCTCTCCTGTACTGTTACATATCTCAAATAAATAGCAAATAGAGCTACGTGACCTTGAGCGATTTTTTAACTGCCTCGATATCTTTATCTGTAAAGTTCAAAAGCCTCGTGACCTTGAAGTCCTTTCTAACTCTCCGATTGTTGACCTGAGCCCTGGGGGAAATATGCAAAATACGCAAAAAATAAGGTGGCTCTCCCTTACTGACCACCAAGTGCCAGGCACTGTCCTGGGCACCTCACCTACTCATTTCATCTCCCCCAGTGACGGCGATATTGTAGTAATGCCATTTAGCAGACAGAGAAGCTGAGGCCAGGAAGGTGAAGTCGCCTTGCTAGAATTAGACCTTTCAAGTCGAGATAAGATAGTAGCTTCTCTTGAGAAGTTCAAGTTTAGTAATAATTTCAGTCTGGCACATACTAAATGCTACCATAAGAGTTCAAAAAGAGCCAGCACATGTGGCACTTACGAAGTACCAGGCACCGTTCTCAGAGCAAACCAGATATTAACTCATATAATGCTCTAAGAAGTAGAAGTTATTGTCACCTGTTAACATAGGAGGAAACTGAGGCATAGAGGGTTAAGTAAGTGCCCACGATCTCAGCTGGTAAGTAAGCGCTAGGATTTGAATGCAGGCAGCCCGGCTCCAGTCTGTGTTACCAGCCACTGCACTACACTAACTACACCAGCACGTTTTGTGCAGCGAAGAGGGACAACTCACCTGGGGCAGGCATTGGGATGGGGATGCTGAAGATTAAAGAATTAGCTGGAGTTAGGCAAGTAGAGCAGGGAAGGGCATTTCACACTGAAGGACCAGCATAGGCGAAGGCACAGAGGTGTAGAGAATAACTTCATTCAAAGAAATGCAAATAAGGCTAGAAGAAGGAGGGTGGGGGATGGGAGAATTTCTTAGAGAAAATGACCTGTGTTCACTTTTCTATTCTTTTCAACGTTTCCGAATGCTTCAAATTTTTTGTAAGAAAAAATTTTAGAGGCACTTGGGTGGCTCAGTCAGTTAATCTTCCAACTCTTGGTTTCAGCTTAAGTCATGATCTCGTGGTTTTGTGAGTTTGAACCCCCACATCGGGCTCCGTGCCGACAATGCAGAGCCTGCTTGGGATTCTCCGTCTCCCTCTCTCTCTCTCTGCCCCTCCCCAACTCATGCTATCTCTCTCTCTCTCTCTCTCTCTCTCTCTCTCTCTCAAAATAAGTAAATAAACTTAAAAAAAAATTTAAGGGGCACCCGGGTGGCTCAGTCAGTTAAGCACCTGACTTCGGCTCAGGTCATGATCTCGTGATTCGTGAATTCAAGCCCCGTGTCGGGCTCCATACTGACCGCTCAGAGCCTGGAGCCTGCTTCCGATTCTGCGTCTCCCTCTCTCTCTGCCCCTCTCTCATGCTCTGTCTCTCTTTCTCTCTTTCTCAAAAAGAAATAAGCATTAAAAAAAAAATTTTTTTTTAATGTAAAGCACTGTTGTGCCTCACTGGGGATCATCCAAAAAAAAGAAAAAGAAAGGGCAGCATAAATCTGCATTGTTGGACAAATGCATGGGGTCCTGTGGCAAGGCCCACCTCTGCTCTGCTCCTGGCCCCTTGGGTGGGGTTGGCAAACAATGAAGAGAGAAGGTACAAGAGGCACAGCGGCCAAGCCCCAGCAAGCCCCTGGTGAGGAAGTCAGAACCCAAGGAGCCAGTTTGTATGTTTTGGAAGCAGTTGACTGCGGTCTTTGGGCCAGGCAGAGAATCCACCGTGGCCAAGGAGCAGATAATAGGCTGGGCAAACTGGAAATGTTCTAGTGTTTAGGGTTTGAGGGAGGGCCGGCATGGATGTTCAGAAGGGGAAGAAGTCAAAGGCAAGAGGTAAGAAGCTTGAGGTCGGAAGGGGATGTGCCGAGGTGTCTCAAGTGCAGAAATTCCACGGGTGAGCTCACACACACATGCACACCAAGGAGGGCCAGAGACTATGAGGCCAGAGGGCCAGCTGGCTGATCAGCATAGGTCCTACAGTCTCTGGAAACCCCAGTGGGGAGAGACCTGGAGGAAGGGAAGAGGACGGTCAACGCCGGCCCCTTGACCTGGCAGCAGTGATCTCCAAAGGGAAGGGTGGGTAGCACAGAGATTCAAGAGCAGTGTCTGGAAGACAACAAAAACCGTGCCTGAATCGCTCTGCTCTCGGTACCTCTGGGATCCAAAAATTTCTACTTTATTTGAGGTTCAGTTTCTTCCTCTGTTAAAAAGGAAATGGGGGCGGTAACAGTCGCTCCCATACAGCTCTCGTGTACTGAATGAGCTACTGTGTCGCCCAGTACAGTGACCACTTGGTGAACAACACACGGTGGCTACAGTTATGGTGAATATTTCAAGTAACTAGAAACGGAGAAAGATAGTCATTCACCCATCCCAAATCGGCACTGTGTGAGGACGACAGGAAGCAGAGACCCTCTGAAGGAAAAGCACAGAGCCGTGAGTAGTCAGGGACCAGTCACACATCTCCCTCTGGGGACAGTGTTGGTGGGCGATATTCACGCTCTTCTGGAGATTTCCAGCAACAGCGACACTCGGCTTCTTCCCCAGGCGCTTCGAACCACACAAAAGGCGTACATGGCATTCGGTGCTGGAATAAGGCACCAGCCGGGGACAATAAGCTTCTTGCTTCATTCAGGCGGGGTTAATCCCTCCCTCAAAGATAAGAAGAAACCCAACCCAGAGTGCAGTTCCTTCCTGTCTGTCCTGGCAATGCACTTGCCATTTTGAAAACACAAAAATCTCTCCCTGAATAATTCATTACTCAAAGGAAACATCAGCCCAGAGTGCTCTACTCCATTTATTCTGGCATAAGAGCTAATCTCGGGCCATGTGTATGTGTCTCTGCAAAGGATCCACACGAGAAATCACTTTTGAAACATCGATATCTGAGGAGGCGAGCAGAGAGTTTAAAAGGGCCATAATTCATAAATCAATGACGCCACACTCCTGAGGAAGCATTCCACATTGACTGCTCAACGACCCCATTTGCAGCAATCTCCAACATCTGCGTCTCCCTGGGTCGCCCACCAGGGTCCCGGGGCTGTGGTCCTGCGCTAATGAGGCAGTGTTTCAGGGATGATCACAATCTCATGTTCTTTGGGATTTAGGCATGGGGATGTGGGATTGCTGTAGATTTTCTCTAAATCAAGGACTTTTTTTTTTGAACAATTTTTTTAACGTGTATTTATTTTTGAGAGAGAGAGAGAGCACGCACACACGAGCGCATCAGTGGGGGAGGGGCAGAGAGCGAGAGGGAGACACAGAATCCAAAGCAGGCTCCAGGTTCCGAGCTGTCAGCACAGAGACCAACACAGGGCTCGAGCCCGCAAACCATGAGATCATAATCTGAGCCAAAGTCGGACACTCAACCGACGGAGCCACCCGGGCTCCAATGTACCAATAACTGGAACCGATCTGAAGTAAGCAAAAAACCAACGATTTGCATGGTCATAACTTAGCATCCTTGTTGCCTTGGTTATTTAGCAAGCCTGTTCGCCAGCCAGTGTGAGAACCTGCCCTCATCCTTCACAGGCACCTGTCTAGGTTTCGGCTGAGCCCGAATCCTGGGTCCAAACATATCTGTGGGGAAATTTCAGCAATTGTTGTTGTTGTTGATGGTTTCCGATGGCCTCGATCGAGCACAGTACTTGGTGCTGCTGATCAGGGCTGCGGAAACAACCCCGCACTGGGCACTGGCTAAATGCCCAACAAATGTTTATGCAGAAATAAAAGCCAGAGCATCGGGGAGAAAATCAGTAAGCCCGGGCCTCTGGTTAGAGCTGCTTTTTGACACAAACCGCACCACTGCTGGAGGAAAACAGCCTGAAGCTCAGCCTGACTGATAATTCTCACTGCAGAGAAACAGGAGACAGGATACCAGGAGTGCTCAGGATTTCTTTTCAAAGAGCAGGGCTTGGGAGAGTCTACGTACGATTTCTTCTTCCTCCTTCCTCTCTCAGCTTGCTCCCCTCCCCCTGAACTGTCGAACCAAACACAGAACACACACTAGCGGAAGAAACAGAACAAGTGAGAGAGAAGAGCAGAAGCCCAGAAACAACCAAGAACCGGTAGCATTTGGAGTTGTACCTTTCCCCCATTCACCCAAATTCAACAAATAGGAAGAATCTTGCACTTGCTTTCTCACAGTCATCAAAGAGCTCTCCGGCACATTTTGTCTACTAAATACCTTTTCTGTGCCCTGTTTCGGTCTATTCTGGAACAAGGAGGGGTAAATAAATTATACTACCATTTACCAGCCTTTACAGAATGGGTATGTTTATGAGCATTATCTCATTGAATCCTAAAACCAATTCTCAGAAAAATTATTCTTACCCCCACGGTGCAAGGGAGGAGGCCTAGGCACAGAGAGGCTACGTAAATTGCCCAATTAATTTCACTTGGTTGGTGGGCGGTTAGAAGTGGGACGCGAACTTGGACAGTTTGGCACAGGAGCCACCCCCAGCCGCCAGGCTCTCCTGTGTCGGCAGAAGAAGCTGACTAGAGGTGAGGGGGTGGTTTCTCCGGTGTTGTGTTTAGGACGGCAATGGGAAGTGGCTAGTGACAGGAACACTTAACATACACTGAGCGCTTACGATGTGTCAACTAAGCAGCAAGCCTGTGGTCATTTACAGTGCCCTGTGGGAAAGGCACCCCTGTCCTCATTTTACAGATGAGAAGACAGAAACCCAGAATGGTTCCTGGGGTGTGTATATACCAGAGCCAGGATTCGCATCCAGACAGCTGGGGTCAGAGGCTGTGTTCTTAACCATCACGCTCTACTGGAGTTACAGCTGGCAGTTGAGAACCTGAGCTGCAATGCTGCGGTAATATCAGCAGACACGAGCACAGTACCCCCAAAACAAGACAAGGCTGTCTTTGAGGAAAGCGCAACTGCTTTGCATAAGCTATCAGGATTTAATTCAGCAGCTATGTAGTTGGGCTCCTATTTGGTCAGTCAAGATCAATCAATCAATCCATTATTCTAGAAAGAGCTAAAACAAAGGACATGGGAGGAAAACAGGGAGTTATAGAAATATAGTGTAATGTGGACCCTGTCGGCCCCGAGGGGTGCCTGAAAGAAGGAAGCGAGACTTCATGGGCACAGGACCTGGCTGAGGGGCTGCTATGTACGTTCTACTGGGCAAAGGGTTCTGGACTGAGACCACCACCGGGCCAACTGTGACCTCTCTCCATCAAAAACCTGAGAGCCAGACCCACAGCTCCTGGGGGCTTTTCCAGCTTTAGCGTGCTGTTATTCCAAAAAGGAAATTTCAGTCTTTTAGTAGCAGGATTTTCTTTGTCAGAAAGCCTGATATCTAAAATGCACACCAGGAGCCGACAGATGGGAATGGGGAAGGGGGGTTCAGCAGAGTGTAGGCCACCGGGTCCTATTAGCCCAGCCCCATGACAAGACAGGTATCTTTGCAGGCCAATTTAGAAACCTCCCCTCTGTCACCCAAGTGAGCTGGCTATAGACTACAACACTAGGGGCGGTGGGGGCCATATATGCAAAATGTCTGGACATGCTGGCCTGGCCTCTTCAGGAGGCCAAGATGCCTTTATAGAGGCCCTGAATCAGGTCCAGGTCCCCTGTCTCCCAGGGCAGGGGCTGCTCACCCCCTCACCGCCACCACCACAGCCATCCAGACCACAAAGTAACACTGGCAGCTGCCTGGCTGGAGAATCAACGACCTTGAGAGCCTCATCAAAAGAGATACAAAGTGTGTCCACAAATCATCTGTCCCAGAGCCCAGAACTTAGCACATCCCTCGTCCAGCGTGGCAGCCTTCAAAGTCTGCAGAAGATGGAACAGGAGCAGAAAAAAAGTGGAGGGTTACCCAAGGTTGCAAGCACAATGCCCAGAATGTGTGTAAATACTGGAGTGGCCTGTGCCGCTTTGGATCCCCTGATATAATGGCCACTTCCTGGAGCCCCATTTCCTCTCATTGTATTTCAGCAGGACAAAAATGTTACAGTGAGCAGCTACTCAGTCACATAGGTTATTTTAATAGATACATCCTACAAGCCTTGAAAACTTGCTCTGTGCTCTGATGACAAGGCTAAATATAGCATAGTCCCTAATAGTGAATTTCAGAGCCTGAAACAGGGAGATCGGAACACACATGTGGTTTTCTCCAGTTTCTCACATTCCGGCCCCCTCCGCATGGATCCACCCGATCCTCCCCCCGACCCTCCGCTGAATCTCACTTAAACCACTGCTTGCATGCAACACTAGAGAATTCTATGGCACCGATGCATGTCTTCAGCATCTCTGATTCAGCTGCACGTTAATCTGAAGGCTGAAGGATGATACACTCATTTGTGTCCTTGTGCATTTTTGCAAATACAAATGTGCACGACAGACAATACTAAAAAGCTACTTATGCAAGAGCTGTCCATCCAGGTGGCCATCGCAGAAGCCAATCCTGCCACAAACCATTTGTGAGCTCCTGCTGGATCCATAATTCACAGTTGCTCTCAGGATTTCCACTCTCGTGATCAGAGACAAATCTGTGGTGTCCCAGGTGTCTGATTAAGTTCTCCTTTCCCTCCTAGCCTACCGACATGAACACATTCTACCACGTGGGTGTTAGATTTGTAAAGCTAATCTAAAGACAAAGGTTGCCATTATCTCCGGAAAAACACTGATACATTTAAAAAAAGATCTCCAAGCCTCTCAGAAAATGCAGACTTATAAAAAGCAATCTTCCAGCCCAAATATTTTAAACCAGTGGTTCTGAGCCCTAATTGCTCACTAGGAAAACCTGGCAGGGGTATTTTCAAACTGTTCCTAGCTCCTCCAGGTGGTTGTCGTGGGCGGCCAAGGCTGAGAACCACTATCCTAAAGAAACACAGCTCTTCAGCATGGTGGTTTGGGAAGGATCTAAATCAATGGTTGTTAATCTTGGTTGCATTTTAGAATCCCAAGGATATTTTTATTTTTTTTAATGTTTATTTTTGAGGGAGAAAGAGAGAGAGTGAGTGACAGAGTGTGAGCTGGGGAGGGGTAGAGAGAGACAAAGAGGGGAGACCCAGAATCCGAAGCAGGCTGCAGGCTCTGAGCTGTCAGCACAGAGCCTGACGCGTGGCTCGAACCGCAAGATCATGACCTAAGCCAAAGTCAGACGCTTAACTGACTGAGCCATGCAGGCGCCCCAGAATCCCAAGAATATTTTAAAAATATTAATGCCTGGGCCTCACCCCCAAAGATTCTGACTTAAGTGGCCTGGGGATGAAGCTGAGTCCTGGTATTTGAATATGATTTGAAAATTCAGCCAGGGTTGAGGACCACTGGTCTAAGTCGACCCACTTCTCTGATTGACTCATCCTTAAATATGTGAAGATAGAGAGCTCACGGTATTTATCTTCGTGTATTTCTTCAGCTTTACAAAATCCAAAGGGCAGCTCTACTTTGCCTACCTAAAATAGGAAGCAAGTAACCAAGGCACATGAATGTACAAAAACATGATGTCATGATGTCCATGGACATCCTTTCCAGGCTGAGTGTCCCTAGGGTCTTCATATATAGCTTGTGTCATTTCATACACTGTTGAACCAAGATCATTAATCTGGTTTCTACACCAACAGCAGATCAGAATCAGGCAAACAAGTGACAGAGGGGGCAGGCAGAAAGGAGGGAGACTATTAGAAACAGGTCCCCCGATTCAGTGCACAGTGACGGCTAATAGGGAAGAGGCAGAAAGACTGAAGTTGGACACTGCACTAACAAGCATTAAAGTCAGGGTCCTTTAATGAAAGGACTCTGTGGACACCCAGGACATCACCGA
Source organism: Puma concolor (assembly GCF_028749965.1). Classification (NCBI taxonomy): domain Eukaryota; kingdom Metazoa; phylum Chordata; class Mammalia; order Carnivora; family Felidae; genus Puma; species Puma concolor. The sequence continues at coordinate 75,752,220 of NC_141669.1, forward strand.
TAATCCTGAGAATATCCCAGAGTCACTTAGAACAATTACAACCTGGTTATGGAGGCTGAAATGTATGTGATACTTCCATCAAAAATAGTAATAATAAAAGTGAGAGCTATGAAAAGGATGAATCTTTAGCTATTTGGAAATCCCAGCCACCTGGAATGACTCATTTCCTGAGGGTCCCAGGTGGCCGTAGACTTTTTCAGGAGATATTTTAGCGGGTAAGCTTCAGCTCACCCAAGAAGAATTCCCCTTCCCTATCAGAGTCAGAAGATAGCGAGGTATGGGAGAGGAAAATGGTAGTGGATGATTCTGACCCTTGGGGTTTCTAGGCACCAGGGCACAGAGAGGGTACTCTGAGCTTTCACTGAAGACTTAAGATCAGGCACAGCTAAGTCCCAGGGAAATCCTTTCGGGCTGGTAGGATCTGATTGCTCTGGGTGGGTCTCCAGTTCAATGGTATCTCCATCGCACAGGGTCTCCAAGCCTACAATTCCTTGCTGAGAACATCATCCCTCAAGGCCACACATCCCACCATCCAGACATGTCTTTAAAATGCAAAACCTTGGGATAAATAATACCATATATATACATATACATATATACACATGTATCATATATAATTATATTATATTATACAAATAAAATGGGACACGCCTGGTTGAAGGGCTCTTGGTAGCTCAAGTCCCATCAAAGTTCCATGAAACACCTGCTTAGGAAACCACTTGGAAAGGACATGCTCCCTGCCCCGCCCCAGACCCACCCAAAGGCTCAGTCCCCCTGTGACTCTGTGGTCAATGTTTCCCAGGAGTGATGACTAGTGTGGAGCCCCTAGCTGCTGTTCTCCTTCATGGGAGCAGCTACCCCCTCCCATTATATTTTATTCTCCTGGTCTTTCTGATCCCCGAACCCATCCCCAGAGCCGTCTAGGTCTGCTGATTGAGCCTGTGTACCTGGAACCCATTTTGATCACACTCCTAAGCCAAGGCTATGTCCCAGCTGACACAAGCTGATGTTAGGAAGCCACTGCCAGCGGTGTTCCCACCAAAGCCTGCAACCAGAGCCCAGGCTCTCCCAGCTGGGGAAATAGCACCTCACTTCCAAATGGCCGGGCGCCCAACTTCCTAAAGCCACCAGCAGGGAAGAGTCACTTAGGGTCTCTTTCGTTGTTCAGATTCCTGTACCCACGGGATCCTAGTGGCTGATGGAACTCCCCGGGGAATCCACACGGGACCCAAAGCCTCAAGTGATTCCTGTAACTGGGTGAAGCTGAGAAACACTGGCTTCACACTGGTTAACTATGAGGCTCTGGAGCCAGACTGTCTGCGTGTGAATCCTGGCTCTGTTACTTCCCATGTGACTTTATGCAAGAGACCCAAGCCGTCGGGGCCCACAGTTTCCACATCCGTAAAGCAGGGATGATGCTGCTGGCTGCCTTGCTGGGTCACTGGAAGATTAGGTGGCCCTGAGAGCCCCCCCTCTGGCACATGGCAGATCCCTGGGAAGGGTTGCCGCTTCTTGGTAATGAACTCAGACCCTGGCCACCTGGCTCCCACCTCTGACTTCTCACACAAAATACTCTGCCTTCCCCACTGAGCCTCCAGCACCCGAGATGACCCCCTCCGGTGCCCCGTAGGCCTGTCCCATCCCTGGGAGTGGGCCTGGCTCCTGCGGGTCTGCCTTGTCTTGTTGCAGTGAATGAAGTTCCGTGCAGATGGAGCCTAAAGATAAAACGGCTGAGGGAGAAACCAGGAGCAGCCAGGGGGAGGTGGGGTTGGGGGACGATGGCACACAGAAACACAAGGTGGCAAGGAATGCACACTTCTCTGATGTCATGGTTGTCTAGGAACCCGGTGGATGAGGCAGTTAAACCCCACCTGCCATGTAAATGGTCTTTTCACCGTAACGCCTCCTGGAGAGGGGGTATGAGCTCTACTGGGCCACCAAACCAGGGATATGCAGACGCCGGACGGGGGACTCGGAGAGCACAGGCTCCCTGGGAACCTGGGGGCCACGAGCAGCAAGGACATACGCCCGTCACAGAAGGACTACAACCGATGTTCCCAACGCACTGTTTATTTCGAACAGAGACCCTTCGCATGTTATCTATGGAGGCCACGGGTCCCTGGAGAGCCCACGATGGCCCACAGGGCCTGGCTGTAACCTGTTCCCGAAGCAGGAACCTACAAGGCACTGGGTCACAGCAGCAGGTGAGTAAGGGAGAGGGCTCAAGGGAAGTTCACGGCCCTGTCTCTCTCTTACTCCAACGGACAGCATGGCTGGCCTCTCAGTCACTGGGAGCTGCTGTGAGGTGGTGGCCAGAGTTTTATGTCCAGTTGAACCACTCACATCTGCTGTTTCTGGGGTCGGGACTCACTGGTCTCCCGCCCACCACAGATGCCCGGATGGCAACAGCCGTCTTTCGACGCCACTGGCTCTGGGGGGCACTGCCCCCCTGAGTTCAGAAAACACAGCCAAACTCGACAAGGAATGTCTGAGTGAATCCGGACAGATCATTTTTCGGCAAGACCCTTTTCCTCTGTCCCACAGGGTCACCCGGAAGTAACGACCCCCGACCCACCAGTGTTTCCCAGATGTCTGCCGGCCACATGCCATTTTCCAGTTTTCACTCTGTATGCTTACCGCTTGTGTCTCCCTTCCTTAAATTATTTTATTTTATTTATTTACTTTTTATTTTTTGAGAGAGAGAATCTCAAGCAGGCTCCACATTCAGCGTGGAGCCCGATGCAGGGCTTGATCTCACGACCATGAGCTTATGACCTGAGCCGAAAATCAAGAGTCACTTAACCGACTGAGTCACTCAGACGCCCCTAAATCATTTTATTTTTGAAGAAAAAATATTATAGTACTACTTAGGAGAGCTAGTATCAATAGGCATAAATAATTTTTTTTTTAATGCAATGAAAACAAGATAATGTTCTTTTGAGGCCTCTGGCTTTTGTTTAAAAAAGGAGGGATCAGGGCGCCTGGGTGGCTCAGTCTGTTAAGTTCCCAACTTCGGCTCAGGTGATATGATCTCGCAGTTTGTGAGTTCGAGCCCCGCGTCGGGCTCTGTGCTGACAGCTCAGAGGTTGGAGCCTGCTTTGGATTCTGTGTCTCTCTCTCTCTCTGCCCCTCCCCTGCTCACACCCTCTCTCTCTCTCTCTCTCTTTCTCTCAAAAATAAACAAACATTTAAAAATTAAAAAAAAAAAAAGGGAGGGAGCTAAGTATTAGATGGTATCACCCTCTGGCCCCAACCAGGTTCTCCTTGACATGATCAAAAGGACTGAAAGAAAATTAGGGGCAAAAAAAAGAGGAACAACTTTATTTTTTAAGGTAGACTGGCGTGCAGTGCTTAGATCTTTTATGCAGTTTTGCTAAATTTGACAAACATACAAACTTTTGTCACCAATGCCCCCATAAAGATGAAGAACTTTATCATGATCCCAGAAACTCCTCTCTTGCCCTCTTAGTCAACCCCTCGCCCCCACCAGAGGCAACCACCATTTTGATTTCTATCCCCACAGGTTAGCTTTTTCTGCTCTTGAACTTCAGGCTGTTGCCTCACAGGGATGCATTTTTCATGGTTAAATAGAAGTTTTGTTCCAGGGCACCTGGGAGACTCAGTCTGTTAAGTGTCCAACTCATGATTTCAGCTCAGGTCATGATCTCACAGTTCGTGGGATCGAGCCCAGTGTTGGACTCTGTGCTGAGCATGGAGCCTGCTTGGGATTCTCTCTTTCCCTCTGTCTCTGCCCCTCTCCCTCCCTCTTTCTTTCTCTCTTTTCTCTCTCTCTCTCCCTCCTCCTCTCCCAAAATAAATAAATAAACATTAAAAAATTTTTAAGTTATGATGGTGTTATACCTTTGTGTATTTTTGAAAATTTTTATAATAAAATGTTCTGTTTTGTTTTTCAGTGTTGGAACACCCTGTGCACGCTTTACCTACCATTTTCTCCAGACCCTCCAGTGGAATGACACCTATAATTTTGGGCACCCTGAACTAATGAAAGGGGAAGATGCCAAATTAGGAAATTGGATTCTGACTTTGCAAATCCCAACATGATCCTGATTATAGCATTGATTTGCCAAATTTTCTCCCCAAAATCCCAACTAATCTGATTATCTTTTAAGCTCCCAAAAAGGCAGCTTAGACTCACATTCCTTCCCGGCCAACCCAGTTCTTCCTCCGTCTTGGGTCAGTTCAGCTCCCCTCCTCACTCATGCAAGCCCCTCAGCCCCACTGTGGGCTGTTGTTCATGCCACTGCCTCTGAGGAGCTGCTTTCCTGCTTACCTCCCAAACTGCACTGACCTTCCTCAGCATCCCGCTCAAGGCCAACACCCTCCATACCATTAAAATCAAGTTTAGGGGAGCCTGGGTGGCCCAGTCCGACTTTGGCTCAGGTCACTGTGTTGACAGCTCAGAGACTGGGTCCTGCTTCGGGTTCTGTGTCTCTCCCTCTCTCTCTGCCCCTCCCCTGCTCGCACTCTGTCTCTCTTTCTCTCAAAAGTAAAATAAACATTTAAAAAAATCAAACTTCTATCACACATTTACATTCAGCTTTCCTTGCGTTCTGTCGTTACTCCTCTTTTACCGTGAGTACACCTTATCTCTTCAACTAGACCCTGAGCTCCTCCAAGGCAAGCACAGAATTGTCTCGGCATCAGTGAAAAGATATTGGAGACGGAGAGGTACGTGTGGGTGAACGTGTTTATAACAGAAGTGAAGTGAAAACAGCCTGCAGGTTGGATCCTGACAAGGCTCAGAATCAGCCTTGAAGAGAAAAGATATGCATGGGGCCAGAGTTGTATGATCTGTACACAGACCAGCACTCTGTGACTGTCCTTTCTCAGGCTCCTGGGCCCCACCACCAAACACTCAGACTTAGGCCAGGGGTTTGCATAGTCCTCAGTTTCTGGAAGATCTCCTGCTGGTGGTTCAAGGACCACACCAAAAGAAACACCACCTGTGAACAGAGAACGGGATGGGATAACGAACATCCCTGCACCTACCAGACAAAGGAAAACAGCGTTCCCAGCCCATGTTAATTCTACCTCTGTCCCCGGAGGTGAGATTACATGGTAAGAAAACCACCTCAATACAACCAAAAAGGAATGTGAAGTGAAAAGAAAATGCAGAGAGAAGGGGATTCCCAGGGAGGGAAAAGCTGAACCCCAGCAAAGGAGACCAGGGTTCCTGGCCTGAGACCTTGTCCTATTTTCCTTATAATGTTACATAGAGGTATTTCTATGTTTCTGGAAGGGAAATCAAGAGGAAGGTGAATCCTTGGGGTGCAACCTGAGGCGGGTGCACTGAGTGATTTAGAAAAATTTTTAAATGGGGCACCTGGGTGGCTCAGTCGGTTAAGCATCCGACTTCAGCTCAGGTCATGATCTCACAGCTCGTGAGTTCGAGCCCAGCATCAGGTTCTGTGCTGACAGCTCGGAGCCTGGAGCCTGCCTCGAATTCTGCGTCTCCCTCTCTTCTGCCCCTCCCTCGTTCACACACACTCTCTCTCTCCTTCAGAAATAAATAAACATTTAAAAAAAGAAAAAAAAAGAAAAACGTTTAAATAAAAAGGCTAACCACAGGACAGCTACCAGCAGGAGGATGCCTGCTGAGGGAACTGGCATTCTTACCACTACGAATGAAAACCCCGAATATTTGTCCTCTGCAACCAGGGAACAAAGGGGGTTTTGAGATGGCTGTGTGTGCAGGAGGTGGAAGTCATTCCAGCACTTAGAGGTTCAATTGAAAATAAACAAACAGCCCAAGCCTGCCCAAGGACCCCAGCTGCCAAGCACCAGCCCGGGAGCGCACGCGGGCCGCTGGGGCCAGCGCACGGCTATTTATATCTGTAATCCAATTTGGATGGGGAAGGCGCATGAAAAGAAATTGATTATCTTGAAACTGTAAGGGCAAATTCGCCGGGACAAAAAAGTAATGAAATAATAAAGAGGAAGTACCTGAGTAGGGTCAATGGAGGGGGTGTTGCTCATGAAGCTGCTTCCGACCCCGTTTGCTTTTGGGATTTGGGTATGAGGAAACCGCAGCAGAGGACTTGCCAGAAATCTTATGTCAACCGTGGGTAGAGGTTTGCTGAGATCCCCCCGCCTGTGCCGTGTGTGTGTATGTGTGTGCATACATATGTATATAGAATCAATCAACCAAAAAAACACTCAAGAGATTATATGACAGAGAGCTGATTATCTCCACTCAGTTTATAGCTTGTGAGGAAGAAAAGTGGGTAGTTCATAAAAAACAACCATCCTTCCCAAATCTAAGGGTCAGACAAAAGCATATATTATCCTGAAAACACTGGCCTTTTATCTTAGATCTCTCTCATGCCCCCTTCCCTAGAGGCTGGATTCAACTCTGCCTTTCCATAGTTACAATGGCAACCATTTATTAAGCATGTGGTGCATGCCTAAGGCTGGAGATGTACAGTCTGCAATGGCCACAGCAATCCTGGGATAGAGATTGTCAGCCCATTTTAAAGATGAAGAAACTAAGGATGGTTATCTAAGTGACTTGCCCAACCACCACCCTGCTACCAAATAGGGACGGAGGATTTGATTTCTTTCATTACACCACCCGTCTCCATGAAAGGACAGGAATACGGTCTCCAAAATCAACACAGATTCCCAGGAAGTGTGCAGCTGAGCCTGTGAGTATTTGTCAGTCCAGAGTTGGAAGAAGGATGCGGACAAAAGACAGTAAGAAGAGACGTGGTGAAGCATTTTGGTAGCTCAATCAGGAAAGCACTCACCCCCTAACTTAGCTCAAAAGAGTTTATGCAACAGACTTAAGGACTCACAGACTGCACCTATGAAGGATGCCTATCACTATGGCCTTTACCTCTGTGGGTAAATCATAAAAAAAATACAAGGATTTTGACAAAACTCAAATAGACATAACCGAAGACTAGGCTCAAATCTCACTTCCATTTGTTACTGATTGACTCTGAGAAATGATAGAACTCATCTAGGATTCAGATTATATATTTATCTATATATCTCTATCTATAGATACAGATATATAGATAGAGATATAGATAGATATACACAGATATATATATATATATATATATATATATATATATATATATATATATTTTTTTTTTTTTTTTTTTTTTTTTTTTTTTTTTTAATTTTTAAATGAAGGCCTGGGGAGCAAGGGATCAGACAGAAGAATCCTGGACCAGGCTATCTTCTGTGGTCCCCTCCAGCAGAATCTAGTAACTAAGAAAAGTAACCCTGTGGTAGCCCAGACTCCTAGGAGCTCAGGAAAGTGAAGACAAGACTTTTAATCTTTCAAAAGGCCCAAAGAAAGGTACGCATTTCACTGAGATAAGACTACACAGCAAATTAAGTTATCAACCTTCGTTGCTTTAATGTCATGTTAGTGTACAGACCTTGTATTTGCTGCTGGTGATGAGCAACTCTGGGCCCAACTCTTTGATTGATCGAAAATAGCAATCAAATTATCTTTAAGAAATGCCACTTATTTCCCATGGTGGAGGCAGGGAGAGCTAGCCAAAGGTACTGAAAAACTGGAATGATTGTTTAAGAAAAACAGGGCTGAAGATGAGTTTCTAGGGATGGGGTAGGAAGTCAGATTCAGAGCTAGTCATATAATTTCAAAATTAAGTGATTCTTCTACAGGAGTGTGTGATACGAAGTGTAAGGCATTTCAAGAGCACTAGTAATTTCTGCAAACACTGTCCAGATCTCTCCTAGCTCTGAGCTGAGACAGTTAAGCTGTCCTTGGTGGCTCAGCAGTGTCATCGGGATAAACTTGCTGGGAAGAGGAGAGAAAAGCATTTTTATGGTGTTTTTTCTTTTTTTTTGAAGTGGAGATGTTGGACTTGTGGGAAGAAGGGAAGGAAGCCAGTGCAAAACCACGAGAGAGGAGAAAGCCATAGGCTCCCATTTGAGAGAGCCAGCTGCCGGTCAGCTCTAGCTGACCAGATGGTGGAGTCAGATGGCCCCAGGGGCCCCTTACAGAAGGTTCTGATGAGGTGAGAACCACCCCCACCCTCAGCAACTGAGCATCCTTGAAGCCAACCCTACAAAGGTTTGGGCACAGTCCCCTTGGGTTGTTGGGAAAGGCCAGTAAAGTGTCCCTTTCTTTCCTGGCCAGTTTTGCCACCAAGTTTGCTCCTGGTCACTTCACTCCCCTGCCTAAGCAGCTCCAACCTTTTAGCCAAGGAATCAAATCTGATTCTGCTCAAGCTCCTAGAACTAACCACCTGCTTACAGGAAATATAGGGACAGAGAAATAGTTTAAAAGACACCATGAGGATATACAATCAGCAAAATCCAGGATGTGGAAAACTTTACAGGACCAATGACTAGTTTCTTCAGCAAATGAATGGCAAAAAGGAAAAGGAAAAGGAGAGAGTAGAAATCTGTGAAGAAAAAGAGACTTAAAAAGCATCAAACAAATGTAATCTATGGGCCTTATTAAATCATGATTCAAACACATCAGCTGTTACAAGTGGAAAAATTTGAACACCAACTAAATAGTTGGTGATATGAAGGAATTCATGCTTTTTAATGTGATGATAGCATTGTGGCTGTATTTTGTTTGAAAGTTCTTTTGAGGGGCACCTGGGTGGCTCAGTCAGTTCAGTGTCCAATGTCAGCTCAGGTCATGATCACACAGTTCATGTGCTGACAGTGCAGAGCCTGGAGCCTGCTTTGGATTCTGTGTCTCCTTCTCTCTCTGCCCCTCCCTCCCTCGCACTCTGTCTCTCTCTCAAAAGTAACAAATACATTTAAAATAAAAGTGTTCTTTTGAGATAGATACAGACCTATTTACAGACAAAATGTATGGTATCTGAAAATTTCTTTAAAAAATCCTGCTGGGGGCGCCTGGGTGGCGCAGTCGGTTAAGCGTCCGACTTCAGCCAGGTCACGATCTCGCGGTCCGTGAGTTCGAGCCCCGCGTCGGGCTCTGGGCTGGTGGCTGGGAGCCTGGAGCCTGTTTCCGATTCTGTGTCTCCCTCTCTCTCTGCCCCTCCCCCGTTCATGCTCTGTCTCTCTCTGTCCCAAAAATAAATAAAAACGTTGAAAAAAAAATTAAAAAAAAAAAAATCCTGCTGGGAGGGGGCGCCTGGTTGGCTCAGTCAGTTGAGCGTCTGATTCAGCTCAGGTCATGATCTCACAGCTCTGTGAGTTCGAGGCCCTCATCAGGCTCTGTGCTGATGGCTCAGAGCCTGCAGCCTGTTTCAGATTCTGTGTCTCCCTCTCTCTCTGCCCCTAACCCACTCGCATTCTGTCTCTGTCTCTCTCAAAAATAAATAAACATTAAAAAAATTTTTGTTTTTAATCCTGCTGGGAGGACACTAGGAAGAGGGGCAGAGGTGAAACAAGATTGGCCATGTATTGACAAATGTTGAAGCTGGGAGAATGGATTTATTACAGTATTCTATTTTTATAGCTGGTTCACATTTTTAACAATAAGATTTTTTAAGAAGCTGGCTGTAATATATTCCTGAGTTTTTTTAAATAACAAGGAAATTATAAAATTGTAGTTTAAAATAATCCAATTTAAAATAACTCACACTATACGTGCACATATTTATGTGCGTATGAGTGGATGTATTTATTTGTCTATATAATTTTACAGGAATAGGAAATCTTTGGGGAGCGTATGCACCAAACTTTTAACTATTAGTTCTATTTCCTGATGGGGGACGGGTGTGAAAGGAGACATTCACTTTGTTTACTTTATGTACTTCTACATTGTCTCAATTTCAATTTCACCAAGCATGTCTTCCTCGCCAATTTACCAACGTAGCAGGGGAGAAGACATGGTGACTCCCTGGAGCCCCCAGCCTAGCTCTCAAAGTTCTGTATCCTGGTCCTGTACACATGACACCAGGCTTGGCCCTGGACCGGCAGCCTTTCCTTGCCCACAGACATTCCCCATTCCTGTGCCACCTCTGTGCCTTCATCTATCAAATGTTCTCTTCCCACTCGGCCTTCCAAATCCCAGACCCACCTCTTCTATCTGGGTAGTCCTGCTGGGCTACTTCAGGGCACAGGGTCTCCCCGACTGTGCAAGATGGCCAAGACCTGACAGTGCTTTGCCAGTGTGTCTGGATAGTACAGTTTTGGAGGAAAACAAGCTGTAATCCACATACTACCTCTAGGAGGCCTCTTGGCATGCCATGGTTTGAGTGCATGCCAGGTGCTCAGTAAAGTGCCAAGTTACCTAACTTTCCGAGCCTTGATTTCTTCATCTGTAAATGGGGCTGCACACACCTGCCTCATCGAACTGCTGTGAGAATTAGTCAAGGGACAGGAGGTAGAGTTCCCCGCACCCATTGCAAAGGTTCTGTCTGCACCTCACTGACCCCTGCAAGAGAATGGAAAACGGACCTGACAATCCACTTGGATCTGCTCACTTAGAAGAACACTGTACTCACAGCTGCCCATTAGTTTACCTATTAATAACAGAAATAATGCACTGGGGTCAGGAGGAGGACCTCTGAAGGTCACACTCTGAACTCCCACTAGGTGGCAGTGTTGTTTTCTTGCTGTTATGCAAATAGAGGGGCGGGCCTGAAGGGGAAAACAAACCTTTTTCTGAGGCTGATACAAAGGAGAACATGTCTATATCAATTTCCCCATGATACTGAAAGAGAGGTTGGTGTGAGATAATGCACCAACTTAGAAGAGCGTCCAGTAACACCAACGATGAGATCCCATCAAGGATCCCTTGTGTCTCTGGGAAAGAAAAGGGGGTCGGAGGGGATGGTGATGAAGTGGAGCTTCCATCTCAGAGAGGGGATTCCAGTCAGGAGTGAGAACTTACTAGAAGTCCAAACCATGATTCAACCTTCCTCATCTGAAAAGGCACATGAATGAGAACAGTTGTAACGGATCCCCCGGTGAGGGACCCCTAGAGCACAAACTCTGTGGATCTAAGTGGTCAGGCATGTCCCCTTGGGAAGTCAGCCTCTAGAGAAACATAGTTGTCAGATAAACGCCTCTCAGGCTCTACTTTTCTAAAGCAATACTTTCTTCTTCGCGTCCCCCTACCGACAACCTCACCCTGGCTCCCCGCTACCTCAGGACAAAGTCTGAACTCTACCCTGTGACAGAGTCATCAGCAGTGGTCTGAACCTCCCCTACCCATCAGTGGACTTCAGAGGACATTCTATCACCCACCCTCACCGTTCCTCAATGTTGCTGAAGAAGAACACAAAGCCCAAGAGGTGAACTGCCTTACCCCCAAAGCCGAACCTCCACTCGATTGGTGTTGTGTTATGTTGTATTACTATCTTTTCTCTCCAGAAAGACCACAACTCCGTGAGGGCAGACAAAACATCATGGTTCAGCAGAAATACTGCAAACCGAGGTTATGGTAGGAGGAAGTACAGGGTGATAATTAGGAATGTGGGGGCTCTGCAGTCCTGACCCTACTCCGAGCGGTGTGACTCTGAAGGGGTTCCTTAACCTCCCTCAGCATCAGATTCCACATCTGTAAACAAGGAACGATAACAGTACTCACTGCACAGAGCTGCTAGTGAAGATTAAATATCAAGCATGCAAAGCACTAGAAGTGTGTCCGCCACATGCGAGGGCAAACGCGGCTTTGTGTTCTGCTCCCAGTTCTTTTGCTTATCAGCTGAGGTGCCCGAACAAGTCACATTATCTCTTGGGCTTCATTTTCTTCACTGGCAAAATCCAGGGGGAGTGAGGGTAGGAGAGGATGGGTTATATAGCGTTCTCTGAAGTCCACTGCGCCTCTGAAAAATCCATGCTTCTATGGAACACATCTCCCCACTTCCCCAAAAGACCTAGTATATGAGTATGAGGGGAGATGAATCCAGGTACTGACTTCACCGACTTAAAACTAGCCTTCGGTCGGGGCGCCTGGATGCCTCAGTCGACTGAGGGTCCAACTTTGGCTCAGCTCATGATCTCGTGGTTCACGAGTTCGAGCCCCCCTTCCCGCTCCATGTCGGGCTCTGTGCTGACAGTTCAGACTCGTGAGCCTGCTTGGGATTCTGTGTCTCCCCCTCTCTCTGCCCCTCCCCCATCTCTCTCTCTCTCTCTCTCTCTCTCTCTCTCAAAACTAGATAAACATTAAAAAATTAAAAATAAAACTAGCCTTCAGTCAACACACAGCACAAACATCAGCTTCGCAAGGAAGTTTTCCCTGACATCCCCCACTCTCACCCCACCCCTCTTCAACTAGGTTCAGCCTCCCTGCTTTATGCTTTCACAAGACCACATACTTTGCTTTGAAATACATACCCCAAATGTCAACTCAGTTATTCATTGTGCACTGCAACCCCCATTTTGCAGATGAGCAAACTGAGGTTCCAAGAGTTTATGTTCTTCATCTAAGACCCATACTCCAGTAGGTGATGGGGCAAGACTCAAACCCTGCTCTATTCGACCATAGAACCTGCAGGACCTTTTTTTAATATTTAGCTTATGTAGCTTATTATTTTATATTTGTTACACATAAAAGAATATTTATAATATATATGTGAGTTATGTGAATTATGAAGCATAACAAGAATTCTAATGAATCGAATAATCCAACCTAAAGACAGTAATGCAAACTCAAAGCTGCCAGGACACTTCTCTCCAATGGCATCTTCCCACATTCCTTCACCCCCCAAAGAAGCCCTCCCCTGAAGTGGTGGTTATTATTCTCTTGCTTAATTTTCTCTTCTTCTTAACTTTGCACTGAATTGGAATATATTTACAGAAAAGTACACTAAGCAATGGCAGGTGACCAGTGACACAGAAAGAGTAAGCGTGCACCAGTCAGAAGTCCCTGGTGCCCCAGGAAGTCATGAGATCTGATATTCTTCTTGCTGGGCCAGGCCAATCCTAAGGGCTCCTTAGTTCTGTCTAATCAAATGCAAATGTCCACAGCAAGATTGAGGTCTTTCTCACAGACAAGATGCTCAGTCGTCAGAAAGGGTTGGCATTCTGGGCTCTTGGGAGGAGTCTGCTTGGAGAGTTCTGGTCCAGAAAAGAATCAGAGTCATCTGTGAAAAAAAAGCCAGTGGGGCTGTCCACCCACCTGTGGCTGGCCTCATCCAGCAGCTTTCTCCAAGGCTCTGGAACCACACTTGGACTTCTTTAAACAGAGTCAGAGTGCAATGGCGGGTGGGGAGGAGTGGGGAGAGGAGCATCATAAAAGCGTCATGTATGGTTTCGATTGGATCATCTGAATTAATAGTTCTCACAGCCAGGTCTTGAGTAAAAGCAAGTAAGTTTGCAAACGGACCACCTACTGAAAACTACCGAGGTTGGTGCAGGAGTTAAGATTCAAGTCCCCTGAGGAAAAGCTGGCAAGAATATGTGGATGAGATACTAGGCTTGGTCAGTGTATTCAGATGTCCTGAGAAAAGCCACCCTTCGCCCTTTAATCTGCAAGTTCCTGGTAATTTATTCTCTTCAGTGGGCACTGGCAGCTTCTGTTCCTCTCAAGTCAACCGGCGTTTATCGAATATGGGTGAGTACAAGGGCCAAAGTTCGCAGAGGATTCGAATGACGATGTCTGAGCCCTGACGTCAAGGAAAATGCCAAAGCAATGGCTCAGAAAATAAGGAGTTGGTATGGGACATCTGGTGGTCAAGAAAGAATGTCTTGTGGGAGAAGGGGTTTAGGTGGGGAGTTGGAATTAGGCCTTAGCAGGGTGTGGAGGGCCCCATCAGATTGTTTCTTCTTAGAAGCTTCGCTATTCTGTCCCGTGTTACGTGTTGAATTCATTGTCCATTGGAAGGCAGAATTATAATCCATTATGTGAATTATGAAGCATAATAAGAATTCTAATGAATCAAATAATCCAACCTAAAGACAGTAATGGAAACTCAAAGCTGCCAGGACACTTCTCTCCAATGCCATCTTCCCACATTCCCTCACCCCCCAAAGAAGCTCTCCCCTGAAGTGGTGGTTATTATTCTCTTGCTTAATTTTCTCTTCTTCTTAACTTTGCACTGAATTGGAATATATTTACAAAAAAGTACACTAAGTAATGGCAGGTGACCAGTGACACAGAAAGAGTAAGTGTGCACCAGTCAGAAGTCCCTGGTGCCCCAGGCAGTCATGAGATCTGATATCTAAGTGCTGGGAGAGGAACCAGTTCGATCCTATTGGGTTCTATTATAACCCTTTTAAAAATTTTTTTAGAGAGAGACAGAGAGAGAGAATACCAAGAAGGCTCCGAGAGGTCAGCACACTGAGCCTGATATGGGGCTCGAACTCACGAACCCTCAAGATCATGACCTGAGCCAAAATCAAGAGTCGGCCACTTAACCGACTGAGCCACTCAGGTGCCCTTCCGTTATAACCCTTTTAACTTTCTCCACAGCCCACGAGGACCCAAGGCTGAGGGAAGTGAAGCAACTTGGGTCCCTTAGTACCTGAGAGCAGGCAAGGATGAGAAATGCCCTTAAATGACTACCCAAAGCCTAAGCGAAGCCTTTCCGTCTCCATGGAAACTCTCCAAACCTTCACTTCATTGGCACCCAATGTTCTGTAAGGTGTACTCAGTGTTCCTAATTATTCCCCTCTTATCAGTCAACAGGAGGGCTTTTTCCGGGCCAGTTTGGACAAAATGGATATTTACTTGTGGTGAGTATGACCTATGATAACCCAGGGCTGATCTTGGTGTCCTGACTCTTCATATTCAATGATGATGGCACCCCATTGCAAAAACCCCACAGTTAGGTGGTACCCCTGCCCTACATGGAGACCGACTCTATTTGCCATACTGCCTACACTACTCTCTCTGAATTTTTAGGAACACCTTATACGTGTTGTGCTTTTCATTTCCAAACTCCCAATTAAGGAAACGTCCCCAGCACGTGGCTCACGTATTATATTTGTGTTCCTGCCTTGTGGATCTGTCGTGCTAGTCATTTTATATAGTGTGTCTAATCTGGGTAGAACAGAAGCGCCTCAGTGAAAATGAATTCACCTTTCACTGTATGATCCGGACAGCGGGTCCTTCTAAAACAGAGGCGCACACGGTCATCTGGGGAGGCTTTCACACCGGCTTCCTGCTGGTTCTCAACAGCCTGACACACCAGCATGAAGGGCATACTGGGGAGGAGCCTGCAGGGGGTTGAGAACAGCAAGGTGGTCTTCCTCATGGTCTCCTGCAGGCTCCCTCCACAGAACCGATGACCAAGCTTACTGGTGCCCCAGCTCTGGAAATCAGTAGCCAACACACCCTTCAATGAGTAGCCAAACCTTACAGTTGCTTTTTTGCAACCTGCTGGCTTACTCTGGCTGGAACCCGGGCAAGCACCGGCACCTTCCTAACAGGTGCCCATAGGGATGCAGTCAAGTCCACTTAAGGCATTGAAGGAAAGGAGAAGGAGGCAAGGGCCAGCCCTCCTGATCCTGGGAGACGGGGAGCAGGGCCCAGACCAGGTGAGCTCAGCATCAGGTCTGGCTCTCTCCACAGGCAGCAGGAAAGTCGGGAGCAAACAGCCAGGCTGTCAGTGCTGTCTCCTCCAGGGAGGCCTGGCATTCCCGAGGTGAAACCCCGCTCAGTCTCTGAGTAGTCTCTGCAGCCATGGGCACATCATGTATCTTCAGTCCCACTCCCCTCTCAGGGAAGATGTGCAGACAGCATGAGATGATCCACACACATACACCGCAACTGGCACATATTTCATGCACGGTATACTCTGGTACACTTCAGCTTTCTATGCCCACGTTACATCTTGATTTCTCTCCAAAAATCGAATTGTTTTCTTCTAACATAAAATACTTGGTGGGAGGGAATCTTTAGCTTGGGAGTAAAACGCCAGGTTCTGGTCATGAGTCCCTCGCTGACCTGATCTGTGATTTGATTCATTCACCAAATATTTACTGTGGTGCCCACTGTGTGCCAGGCCCTGATCTAAGCACTTGGGATGTGTCAGTGAGCCGACAAGGGGAAAAAAATCACTGTCTTTACTGAGCCCGCAGGCTAGCTATAAATAAATTGCATGATGTTTCAGAATGGGACAAGTTCTCTGGACAAAAGACTAGAGAGAGCAGGGTGAGAAGCATCGGGGCAGGGGAAGAGGTTGGTGGTTTTCAGTATATTTGACAATATTTAAGGATGTTCTGGGTATACCCCATTGCAAGGTCACTGGAGCAAAGACTTGAAGGGCAAGCTTCCGATATCAGAAGTGATCCAAGCAGAGAGAATGGCCAGTGCAAAGAAAGTACTCGGTCTGTTCTAGAAACAGCAAGAGACCAGTGGAATGAGTTGGGAGAGAAAAATACAAAATGAAATCAGAGAGGTGGGGTTGAGGGTGCAGGGCCTTGTTGGCCACTCTAAGGATTTTGGTTTTCACCCATGATGAGGACCCTTGGTGGGATTCCAAGCAGAGGAATGACATAATCTGAAGATCACGTGGGCTAGGGCAGCAGGGAGAGGGCAGGGATAGAGGCAGGGGGGACCGGTCGGGAGGCCACTGTAAGTGTCCCAGCAGGAGACCTAGAGGCTCAGACCATCATGGTCGACACACAGAGGAGGGGTAGGATTCAGGATTTATTTCCTTCTTGGACCCTCAATTTCCCAGTCTGTAAGAGTTTCTGCACCCCTTTCCATATTCCATGGCAGGTATGAAAGTAAGTGAGAAGCAACAACCATCTGGAAATGTTTGGGGCCACTTAGATTTTTTTTTTTTTTTAATTTTTTTTTTTTTCAACGTTTATTTATTTTTGGGACAGAGAGAGACAGAGCATGAACGGGGGAGGGGCAGAGAGAGAGGGAGACACAGAATCGGAAACAGGCTCCAGGCTCTGAGCCATCAGCCCAGAGCCTGACGCGGGGCTCGAACTCCCGGACCGCGAGATCGTGACCTGGCTGAAGTCGGACGCTTAACCGACTGCGCCACCCAGGCGCCCCGGGGCCACTTAGATTTAAAATGCCCCTGGAGATGCTTGGGTGGCTCAGTCAGTTAAGTGTCCGACTTCAGCTCAGGTCATGATCTCACAGTCTGTGAGTTCGAGCCCCGAGTCGGGCTCTGTGCTAACAGCTCAGAGCCTGGAGCCTGCTTCAGATTCTGTGACTCCCTCTCTCTCTGCCCCTCCCCTGCTCATGCTCTGTCTCTCTCTGTCTCAAAAATAAATTAAAAAAAAAAAAAAAAAACATTGGAAAAAACAAAGATAATAAAATAAAATAGAAAAATAAATAAAATGCCCCTGGAAACTCACAGCAGTATGAATAAACTCTTGCTGGTGGAGGGATTTTAGGAGCCTCCAATGCCATGAGAACTGGGCGAAGCATGGGGATGGATGGTCTGCATGGAGTCTGTCTTTCCATATGTCTGCCCTCACAGCCCCGCGCACAAGTGCGCGTGCGCACACACACACACACACACACACACACACACACACACACACGCTCAGTAGGAAGACAGCCATGGAGGGGCACAGACCTGTCAGGAGCTTGGCTAAGACCACAAGGCTTAGTTCCTTATGAGCAAATGGGATAAAAACATGGACAGATGAGGTCAGGGGGACACTGACATGAACAAATGTGGGCAAAGTGCCTGTCACAATGTCTGGCACATAATACAGTCTCAATAAATCTTAGTTCCTTCCTTGCTGCTAACCCCTTTGGGAACCCCTCCCACCCTGGGAAGAGAAAGCTGTGGATTATCTAGAATGCAGATGAACCCACTTGTAAATAACTGAGAAGTGTCTACACTACTATTGTTGTTTTACTATCCTGTTTACCATTGAGAAAAACAACTTCCTTCACCACACCCTGCTGGGACCATGTCACTGTGCTTCCTCGGGTCAGCATGATACCCTGGACTTGGAGACAGCCTCAGGAATGGGAGGAGCAGGGCTAGTGCTCGGAGGCACACAGGAAAGGGGGTGCTAGCTCCAGGGGAGGGTGCTGCCTGGGTAGCCCTCTCCAGGAGGGAGCCAGGGTCAGGGTGACCAGAAGTCCCAGCCTGATTCGCCTCCCCGGAGGCAAGGTGGGAGGTCAGACGGTGCCAGAGGCCCAGGCCAGCATGTCTTGCTGGGTGTTGAGAACACCCCCATGGTGGAACACCACTCTTTACCTTGCCCTGCCTCTGTAGGGTCACAGCAATCCACATCTGACTCCTAACACCCAGCTCTCCCCGAGACAGGCAACCATGGGAGGGGGCAGTAAGGGGGAGCACAGAGTGCTTTTGCACAATGGGAAGAAGACAGGACAGATGGGGAGGGAAGGGAATTCAGTGCAAAGAAGGACATAGAAGCACTCAGTCCCTAAAGCTGTGTCAAGGCTGCCTTTACAGGCCCCTGCCTCCACTCTGCCCCATGCCATGTTCAAGGCTCAGTTCAACACGTATGTAGGGAGACCCTCTGCAGTGGAAGGCTGGAAGCTACAGATGGCCCGGTGAGCCTCCCTGCCAGGCTGGTGTCAGATCCCTTTCTGGGCACTTGTGAAGCAGCTTGGACAGAGGGGAGGCCTTGAAGCCTGAGAGCCAGCCACAGGCCCTGACCACAGGGATGGTCCCCCGGTGCACTCCAGCAGGGCCACCCTAGAACTCCCAGGCTGACAAGCCCCTGGCTTCCTCCAGCCCCCTGCCCCTCTGAGGGAGGCCCCACCAACAAGGCACACAGGTGGGTCCCCCAGATGAGCTGCGGCAGAGGGGAGGGCTCTGGGCCCCAGCAGGAAACTTCTATTTCTAACCTGATGTGGCTGTCAGCAGCAGCTGCGGGGTGGGGGACAGCAGCAAAGGGCTCTGAGTAGTGAGCTGTGCTCAGCGGGATGGTGCTAATGGCCCAGCCGCCAAAGAGGCGAGGCTTCGGGCATCCCCCGGTGTGCCTTCTCTGGGGCCTGGTGGCTCTGGGGACAACAACCCCAGGGGCACTCAGAGGGAGCCCAGCGAGGCATGCTCGCTCCAGGAGGCCAGGGGAGAAAGGAGCCAAGAAGTAGGCACTCAGTTACTACTGGACAAGCAAAGGCCCAGCTGCTTGGCTCTTCCCCACCCCAACATTTGGGAGGCACCACCGTCCGCAAGGTCTTTGCCCACCTGGGATACCTCCTCTCTAAACAGCTAGAATGACAGTGGCACGGGAGCCTGAGCAGACAGTTCACTCAAGTCCTAATCTTGCAGGCAAGTAAAGAGAGGCCCAGGGGTAATAACTGGGGAGGCAGAGTGCCCTAATCATCAGCACAAGGTCTTGGGTGCCAGGAAGACTCAAATCCCAGCTCTGCCTCCTGGCGCCCAAGAGTTCCCCGAGTTCCGATTCCTCACCTGCACGAGGGGTGTACGGATAGCACCTCCATCCTAAGCTGTGGGGAGGATTGGACCAATTGGTGCTTAGCGCAAGGCCAGGCACAGGGAGTAGTGACCATGGCCATCTTCACCCAAGTCACACGACTGGCCAGGAGCAAGCAGGATCCAGGTCTCCTTCAGCCCACCACTCCCCCTCTGCCCCGCCCCCCACAGCCCGGGCACCCTTCTCCCAAGGCAGATCTTCTTCGACTTGGGGTCTTGAAAGACCTACCCTGAGGGACTTCCTGCTCAGAAAGCTCCTCACAGGCGTTAGGCAGCCCGTGCCCAAGGAGACCCAAAGGGGACAGAGGAGCCAGGAGCAGATTGGTGGGTGGGGCTCTGGTCCTTCCTGGGGACAGCAAAGCTCCTCCTTGTCAGATTTATCCAGCCCAGATACATCACCCCACCCCCACCTGCTGTCACTGTGGTTCACAAGAGCTAGATTCTAAACACCCAGCAAAAAGGCACTCACTGGGCGTCACTGGTGGCCAGGTGAGCGCGGCTCACTTCACATTTCTCCAGCGTCCTTCCACATCAGGGTAGCGGGGGGGGGGGCACATTTTCCAGCTTTCTCTTCCCCCACCGAGACCCCCTCCCTCACTGCCGTCCCCACTCAGAGTCGGTCACTTGGAGCTCACGGCTTGGTCCTGAATGGTGCCAGGTACACGGCACGTGCTCAACACACCTTTCTTCGGTCAACAGCCCTTTGCTGCCTTACTTAGTGCTCCCAAGTGTGTTGGCCCGGCATAGGCTACAAACTCACTGGAGCTTGTCTCTCCCAGTCTCAAGTGTCCCCAAAGGGTCCAAGACCAGGCACGCTGACCAGAAGATGACCAACAAGCATAAAGAAGCAACTGCATGCCGGCAGTGATGGAGAAATAATAGGACAGGTTAACAAGACCCGCATCCACCAGGGAGGGAGCCCCTGCCTGTCCTCCTCTCAGTGACCCCTGGAGGTGGGTGGGAGAACGTCCCTCACCAGGGCCCCACCCCTGCTCCGGTTCACCCACTCCCCTGCTCTGTTTCCCCTTTTTCTTCAGTCACCTTTACTTCCCTTGCTTTTCCTTCGCTCTCTGGCTTTATGAAGAAGCACTACATTAGGCACCAGCATGTCTGGGTGCTGATTCTGACTCTACTGATCAAACTACCTGCTTTCGCCTGGTTAAATCAGCCGCTCCATCCCCCGGGACTCAGTCTCCCCTTCTGTCCAATGGAGACGATCACATTTCCAAAAGCTGTTGGGAGAATGAAACAACGTGACAAGGGGCCGCCCATCCCTTCCAGCCCCTTCCACCTGTCCGCAGTGTGCTTTGGGAGGGGAGGGGGCTGTGGTTCGGCCCTCACGGCAATGAGTGAGCATGCCAGCCAGGAAGCTGGAGTCACGCATGGTTCTGGCTCCACTCTCCCCTCTCCACCCCCAGCAGCATGTGCAAGAGCCGGGAGCCTAGGGAAGGGTTTCCAGAAGAGGCTGGAGGCCGCTGGAGAGGAAGGGGCACAGCCTGTGGCCACTGATGGAGGGCAGCCCCCCTCACACACACACCGTTACAGAGTCACCCCAACAGAGCCCCTCCACTTCCCCTGGGTCTTAGGCAAGGGTAAAACCGGAACGAAAGTTCTGAGAAAAGACAAAGGAGGAGGAAGGGGAAGATGGCCAGGATTCAGTCCGCGTCACAAAGGGCGGCTCTCAGAAGGAGGCAAAACCTGGGCCACAGAGCACACGCTGCTCGGCGCCTGCACCTCAGAGGAGACAGCAGCTGTGGGGAGAGGTCACCCTGAGGCCACCAGGTTCCCCACGTCCAGCTCACGCTGGGGGAGGAACCTCTCATTAGCTGTCTGCTGGGCTCTTCCCCAGCCCACTGCTCGCAGCGTCTGCCAGGAAAAGGGTCTGCTTAATGCAAGCCTACATAAACAGATTCTGCTTGTTCCTTTTCGTGCGCCTTCTTCCGGAGCCCTGCCCTCTGCTTGCCTCCCAGCTTCCAATTCCCCGAGGTCACCTCCATCTTTACCAACACAGGGCAAGTGTGTGTCAGCCTGGGCAAGTATGAGACGGCCAGCCTCTCCCACCCGGCTCGCTGTTCACCAGCAGGCCCCCCCCCAGAACACTGGCGTCCCTCGGCACCACTGAATTTGTAGGGGGCGGGGTGGGGCGGGGGGTGCCCCGTCCAGTCCCAGAGCGCTCCGGAGCAAGGAGGACATGTAGAGAGAACAGGACGGTGGTTTCTAAGAGTCCGTTCCTAATGCAGCCGAACTGGCCAGACTCAACAATGACCAAACTTAAATATTTTCCACCCACGTTAATCAGCTCAATAATTCCTTAATGACTTCCTAAGAAAAGTGTTACAAAAAAAAAAGCCCTTGTTTGTTTTGATTTGGTTGGTCTTTTTCACCCTTGGTTCAGGATTTCATTGTCTCCTCATGGCAAGAAGCAGCCTGGATTTTTAGGAAGGAAGAAATAATGTGCCGTGCAGGGGCCGGCCCCTGCTGCCCCACGGGTCAAGAGAGAGGGTGCGGTTAGGGAGCTGGCACCCTGGCCCCAGGGCTTCTCGCTGTCTTAATTTCATCATCCACCTATGCAGTTAAGATAGCCATAACTACCGCCTGCCTAAATCACAGGGTGTTTTTGTGGGTTTGGGGGTGGGCCCATGGCTGTGCCAGCCTGGTCCTCCTGTGAAGGTATGAAGCTAAAGTGATAGTCATCCTGCCGGGCAGACAGTCAGTCCGCCTTCTGGGAAGGCCCAGCAGCACTGCGGAAGGGACGCCACACGTCTGAAATCTCAAAACACATCTCGGGGTGTCTGGGTGGCTCAGTCGGTTAAGTGCCTGACTCTTGATTTCAGGTCAGGTCATGATACCACAGTTGTGAGATTGAGCCCCGCATCGGGCTCTGTGCTGAGTGTGGAGCCTGCTTGGGATTCTCTCCCTCTCACTCTGCCCCTCCCCAGCTTGTGCTCTCTCTCCCCCTCTCTCTCTCTCTAAGAAAAAAAAAAAAGATAGAATACATCTCAAATGCTACAATCTATGTGAATATGAAAAGCTTGAGTAATACTCATACCTTGGAAACAGAAGAGCGGTATCATATTCTTAAAATAAAAAGCCACAGCCAGTGTTATGTTTTCCAGATACAGGAAGCAGGATTTCCACCTTCCTGATGCATCTGTGTAGTAATTCCAGCTCGTGCCTGGCTGCTCAGGGCTGGGCCCCGGGGAAGAGATTCCACGGACAGGGAGAGCAGCAGAATGTCACCGAGCGGGACCCTGAGGGTGGGCTGGAGCTCACCCCCAAGCCAATCCCTGGCATCCTCTCTACAAGAACCGCCCAGGAGAGGGGACAGCAGACCTGCGAGCACAAGGGAAGGAGAGCGTTTCATAGCCTACCTCTTGCAGAATTGCAAAGCCTTTGTGGAGGTCGTCCATCAGTGTTCAGCTGGGCATCCAGGGATGTGGATGTGAGTGACCGAGTGACTGGGTACGGGCTATGCACGTGCCTGTTGCACCCTCAGAGAGCAAGGACCCACGGAGGTCGGGGCTGTGTGTGTGCTTCTATCTGTCCCTCTCCTCTCCTCCTACGGTTGTATCCAAGATGCTAGAATTTGAGGGTTTGGAGACAAGTGTTCACTGAGCGAAGGCTACGCATCCACAGGTTCGGCGATCCTAGAGCCTGGGTATGACCCCAAGTAGCAAAGCACACCAAACTACGTGAGCACAGAATACAAACTTCATGCTGACGGGCAACTGGTTAAGGCCCACTGAAGAGAAAAGAACTCACAAACTCAGGAAACAGAACCCCTCCACAATTCTGTATCACAGGAATCACACCACTGAAACAATGTCAGTGAGAAATAAACAATAGCCTGTGGAGGCAAAAAGCTATTTTTTCACTTTGTGAGGGCCCCGGATCCCTCTCTGGTGCCTTAGTACTCATGTAGGGGCTGCGCTCCAGCGCGTGTGCAGGGCTATGTGCAGGCACGATACTCAGAGACGCACACACAGAAGCCCACACGTGTGCATGTGTGCACGGGGGAGGGTACATGCACATGCGCATACATAAGCGTACATGGGCGTGCACACAAGTGTACGCACAAGTGCAGACGTACACACACAGATACACACTCCTTCCAGCCCTGCTGAAGGGGAGGCAGCACAACCGTGGAGCCATAAAAGTGAACAAAAGGGGTGGAAGAGAAAACGGCAAGTACGAAGTACGGGTGAGGAGGAAGGAGAGAAAGCTCCTGGAAGTGCAGCTTGACTCACAGTTTTCAAGGCGCGAGGTGGGCGAGGGTAAAAAGACCTGCATGGAGCGCGTACAAAGGAAGTCAGGGCAACAGTTGGGCCTCGCTGGCTCCCACACAGAACAAACCCAGCCAGACTCCAGATGATTAAAAATGAGCTAATCTGATTAGAGAATTTTAAATTTGGATGGATTGCCTAGCTCACCAATAAATGGGAACAAATAACATAAATCCTGCCCCACGGCTCTGTTGCCAAAATTGCCCGAGATCCGCCAAACACTGAGAGCAGGGTTTGATCAGACGACCGGGGCAGTGGCGGGACCATCAGATGTTCCATAAGTGTCCGTGGCTAAGCCGTGTCCTGGAGATGCGGGCACGTAGAGATATCCAATCAGCTCGGGGCCACCAGGAAGTGACCTACGGCTAAGCAGACACACGTGTGAATGAGAGAAAGTGTAGCCAAGAAGTAGGTGTAAAAATCATGTTAAACTGGGTAGAAAAGACTGTGATTGCTGTAGATATTCAGAGAAGGGACAGACAACGAGAGGCGGGGGTCAGTTTTCCTTCATCTGGCATGTGAAGGGCACAGAGGATACGGATAAACAGAGAGAGGGAAGACAGCATAACTGCTCACCTCCATTCTCCTGCCCATTCGTTGGGCCCACTATTCAGGTAGGGCTCCAGGTAAGAAGAAAAAGAACTATCTAGTACTGTCTCTCAGCCCTGACTGTCCCTTCTAACTCTCCCTTGCCCCCATTTATTTTAGCTTTTGTGGAAGGAGAAGAGGGAAGGGAAAACTAAAATGTTTTCATTTCTCAATCAAATTGGATAGTGCCATGAAGGAAGGGACCCAACTAATGAAACGCGATATGGTTCTCAACTGTTCCTTCCCAAACCCATCCTCATGGGACTCGCGCAGGGAGCATGTCATTTGGAGTTAATCAGATGTCTCTATAAATAATTAGAGCCAGGCAGGGATAGGACCAAGAAAAAAAAAAGCACTCCCAAAACGTACATGTAGCAATGTAGCTGTCTTTTGAGGTTCATTCATTGTTTTGATTTTTTTTTTTCTATTAACAAAACTGGACAGTTTCCTCAGAGGTCGGCTCTACTCATCCGAAGACATGTGGGTGAAAGAGGTTTGAAAAGCTTGGCCATCTCAGAGTCCCTCCTCCATGACCTCAGTCACCAGGGCTCCGGTGGCCATCCACAAGGCCTGGCCAGGGCTTTGCTTCCCACCAGGGCACGGGCATTGCTGCCGAGGAACAGCCCCTCTCTGGAAAGCTTCTGGAGTCTTGGCTCTCAGAGCTTTAACTCCTCAGCTTGGTATCGGGCAAACTTTCACTCTTCGGGGTATTTTTGCATGGATCCACTATTCCCACAAATGTTTTCTATCCTTCAGTGTTTCTAGTTCACCAAGCTCTCTCTGGGAGGCCAACACCTGTGACACCAGGAAGGGTAGGACAAGAGATGTCCCCAATGCCTCAAATAAAGCCCTATGTCTTCCTCCAGGAAAACCATCCAGTAAGGAATCCAAGATTCCACCCAGGGGACACAGGGCAGACAGCACCCTGGGTAGACAGCAAGTCAACAGAAATTCTGTTAGGAGGGAAGGCATACTTTCTTCTGAGGTTGTTTCTTTGACCCATAATAGAAACTGAGGGCAGTGACGAGAGAAAAAGTAGTTTGAGTGTGCCAGATTATAAACATATTCCGTGTGTTCAGCCTCCAGGATTACAAAGGCTATGCCAGAGTCCTCCTGTATAAATGCTGTCTGCGATACGAACTTGGCTGAGGATATACTCTCCTTCTAAACAAATGCCCTTAGAATGCAAAGAGATAGGAAGGCCAAGACTTTCATATCAGCATCACAAGGATGCCAATTTCTGATATAAACACTGCCGAATTCTGAAAGTGCTAAAAATTACCTGTTAGGAAGCTTTTGAAAAGGGGACGTGGCTGTGCCGGCTTTTTACTTTCTTGTTCTTTAAAAAAGATAGTTTATTTATTTTGAGAGAAAGAGAGGGAGCGCATGTGAGCAGGGGAGGGGTAGAGACAAAGGGAGAGAGAGAATTCCAAGCAGGTTCCGCGGTGTCAGTGCAGAGCCCGACTTGGGGCTTGAGCTCACGAACCATGAGATCACTACCTGAATGGAAACCAAGAGTTAGACCCTTAACCGACGGAGCCACCCCGGTGCCCCAGTTTGTTTTTTTTTTTAAACATTCACAAAGAACAGCAATGTATTGGGTAAGGAAGGTGAGATAATTCCTCTCCACCATCCTTTCAGGAGAACATTTTAAGAAAACTACTGCCTCCATCTGATTTTTGTGATAATTATTTGTTCCGATCCCTTCAAGAAAAGAGAAAACAAAGTACATCTATATGGGAGGCAAACATGAAGATCTATGTCATTTTCCCACATTTACTCAAGGAAGTCAGACTTGTTCTTCTCTCCCACCATTAGGAACTTGAATGTAAGTGAAGAGGCCCCTAGGAGATGTGACATAGGAGACTCAGGCAATGACATTCACCCCAACCAAAAACCAACCCCCATCCATTAGCCCATGCTAGCATCTAAAATTCCGCCAGTAAGATTTACTACTGGGAGTTAAGAAATTACACTATAGGCTCTTTTTTTTTGTCTTCCTGTGATTTGCTTATCAAACTTCTGTCACTACCGCTTCTCTGCCTCTCTCTGTATCTTAATTAATTCTCTAGGACTTTCTCTGATCTTTTTCAAAGTAAAATAGAAGGTCCACGAGCTGGAGAAAAAGAAGAGAGTTTGAGCCAACCTGCAAGTGGCCACAGGGCTCTCTCTCGCTTACATCATAAAGTGCTAGATTGGCTTCTCGCTCAATTCTTCCTTCAGAACAGAGATCTACACAGAACCTTGAACCAAAAAGGGAATAGAATATTGGTGTAAGTCCTTCAGATTAATAAGCAATCTTCTCTTTTTCTTCCCCCAGTTGATTATTTTGGCCTGAAGTTTTTGGATGAGCAGGAAAATTAACTGGCTATAGGGTCCACAGACCTACATACTTTTATCTGCCGCAGCTCAACGTTCAAATCCCCAAAAACACAGATAAACGTAGGTACCTGCCAGCAACACAAGCGACCTGCTTGCTGCGCCTGCCAGAGTCCTGAAAAAAAATCTCTCCCGTCTCCAGTATCTCTTAAGTTTCCTAGTTGCCACCTTGAGGTAAGGGTCAGGGGGTCAGGCTGGAACCAACTTCTGGACATGCAGGTTCATTGCAATAAAGTTCTTAGTTCTTTCTGCTACCCACATTTACCCAATGCAATTCCCTTTTCCTAAACTTGGTCAAGACCAGCTCTTCTGGCTGGAAGTGAGAGCAGGGAGGGTGGCAAGAGAAAGGGGAAATCCCCTTTCCATGCAGGGATCCTCTGTGTTCTAGAAGGCAAACTCCGCCAAGAGCCCAGTTCTGGGAAGCAGCTCTAGGGGCAGCCCAGGATCCTGCTGGGTGGTCTCATCTTTAGGCCTGGGGTGGGGGGTCAATGGTCCAGAGTTCTATTTCCAGCACCATCAAAACTTCAGCCAAGATACTTGACCTCTTTTCATAAGCCCTTTCCCCCAAATGAAAATGAAGAGCAGGGTTGAGAGAAAGAAAGAAGTAGAAGGGGAGGACCACACTGTGGCAAGACATAAATACTCGGTGCTGTGGAAACAGACCACAAAAGGTATTGTCACACAGCAAGGTGACCTTGTAGGGAAGAAGGAGGGTTTGAGAATGAGGTCAGTTTGGAGCTCAATACCCTGCAGCTTTGAGGCATCTGCAAGTTCAAATGAAGCCCCTCTTCAGAATTCCATCCACAGGTCACACCTGAGAACCCAACGTAGCCCTTCAGTAGGCTCTGTCCATTAGAGTTGCCCCTTTCAATAAACATATTTCTGTTGTTGTCAATAAAACCTCTTCAGAAAGCTTAATCTCCAGGCTTCCTCACCATGTGACTTCTTTTTAAAAAATGAAGGAAAAAACACTGAGGAATTAAGTAAAAATTAATTAGAAGCACATGGCTCAATTTCTCTTAAAGTTACACATGGCTTAAGAACATATTAAGGGAAAAGCATTCCCTCCACGCTGGCTTGAACGTTTGCTGAAAACAAGGTCTGTGTCAGTGCGTGGGTTCTGAGGGCCTGACATCTAGAACTGCCCCAGGCCAAGGCCATAGGGAGGAAGGCTTATAGCTTAAGTCGGATCCCCATTATTCAGCATGCCCACTGCTGATGGCAAAGAGAGATCCAAGAAATACCAGAGTTCCCTTTGTCCCCAAGGCATTCAAGTCAAACCACTTTGCAAGATCTCAAAGAATAAAGGCAGGAATTATAAATATTTTTGATATATGATTTTAGTGGTTTTTTTTAATGTAGTCTAATTCATCTCCAACAGAACAAATGGCAATTTCTTTCCATTCCAAAAATAATCATAAACCCATGCCATTACCTTCTGGCACGGAAATAATAATTTGAATTTACTTCTAGGCGGCCTTACTAAATGAATTTTTCTCAACTTTCCAGTTGTGGGAAGTGGATACAGAGAAATCTGGAGAGTCAAACCCTGCCATCAAGCACCACTTTCATTCAGCCTCAGATCTCACATCATTCAGCCTATGATTCCCTTGTTGGGTTTCAGGGCCATGACTGTCCCACTACATGCATTTGTGCTACAGACTTACCTGTCACACACACGTGTACGTACATATGGATCGTGCCTGAACACTGAACCCTGGTTGCAATAGAAACCAGTTAGCAGATTATTTTATTATTTCTTAAAATGCTAGTTTGGATTTTATTGTGGACCATAATCACTTCCTTCTTTAAACTAAAATTGTTTGCCTTCATTTACAAGCTCTTGGTAAAACGTGTGTGAGAATTTCCTCAAGTTAATTAGAACTGTGGCCATCTTGTGTTGAGCAAGTATAACTTAAGTGGGTCAACAGTTTCACCCATCGACATTCTTACAAGTGGGCTTCGCCTTAACACACTCAAAATAAGAGGATCAGCATTTTAAAAAACAGAACAAGACAACTATTCTTGGTGTGGAAGGACTCGTGGTTCCTCCAAAGATTCACCAATAACAAGAACTCCTGGGGGACTGTGACTAATAGTGGGTGCCCATAAGCCTTCCTTGAGAATAATGAGAATGAATTTTGTGATAATCTAAAGCATTTTCTCTGAAGGAATAGCATTTCATGACCTCAAAGATTTCTTCTAGTTCTTTCCAAAATATCAAGAAGAAGGGAACATTTCCAAGCTCATTCTGTGAAGCCAGCATTACTTTGATACCAAAACTAGATGAAGATACCACAAGAAAAGAAAACTATTGACCAACATCCTTGATGAACATAGATACAAAAATTCTCAACAACATATTAGCAAGCTAAATTCGAGAACACTAAAAGGGTCACACACCATGAGCAAGCGCGATTTATGCCTGGGATGCAAGAATGGCTGAACATATGCAAATCGATAAATGTAACAAATCACATCAATAAAACGAAACATAAAAATCACATGATCACCTCAAAAGCCCAGAAAAAGCATCCGACAAAATATAGCATCTTTTCATGATAAAAAAGAAAACGCTTAACAGATTGGATGTAGAAGGACCATACCTTAACATAATAAAGACCATATATGACAAACCCACAGCTAACATTATACTCAATGGAGAAAAATTGAAAGCGACTCTTCTAAGATGAGGAGTAAGGCAAGGATGTCCACTCTCTCCACTCCTATTCAATATAGTACTGGAAGCCCTAGGCAAAGAAATAAAAGGCATCCAAATTGGAAAGGAAGAAGTAAAATTGTCGCTATTTGTCTATACAATCTTACATAGAGATTCTGTGATTTGATACTAAACATCGGAAATAGCCTAAAACATAAGCAAGATGGGGGGTGGGGAGGCATGGTTGAGGATGAATTAAGTCAAAGGATTTCAGATCTAAGTGGAGAAATCCAAGCATTCAGGAAAGCATCCACCAAAGCAAATAATACACAAAGCTCCACCACAAAAAAGACTGTTAAAGTGAGTGCATTCAAAAACATGATCTCTTAGGTCCTTCCCGACTCTAGAGCTCACCAAGTTTGGGCAGGATGGTGGCAAAAGAGAGTGGAAGCCGGACCCCAACACCTAAAGCAACATGAGAAAAAAGGAAGACTGGAGAATCGAGCCATATTTGGATATTATGGAATCCAAATTGCTGAGACTTTCAAGAAGAGGAGAAATCAACGAGGGCTGAGGTCGTCTCAAGAGGACATCAGGGGAGACTAGATGGGACATGGTGAAGACTTGACATTTCCTGCACCTGGCTGTGTAGCACTACGTCTGGATTTAGATAATGGAGACAAAGACTGATATGAAACCATTTCAGCCCCTGCCCTTTGGCCTAAAGCTTGGGCTCAATCTTCCACCAACCAGTCTCTGCTGTTTTGTGCTGCAAGGGCTCTTCATTTGAGGGGAAAACCCCTCTCCTCTCTCCAGGCCTGAGCCCAAGCACATCCAGGATCTCCAAAGAGGGGCCAAAGAGGGGACCATCTCACAGGGCTCTTGGGCCACTCGGGGCCTTAACCTGAGGATCTCCCACAGCATGGTGGTTCACATTCTGGTCCTGCCACTTTTTCATCTGTAAAATGGGCTAACATATATCTATTAGGTTGCTGTGTAAATTAAATAAGTAACACACTTAAAGCACTTAACACACACTCAAAAAATGGGAGCAGTTTATGTTGATGGAAGAAATGAAGCTATCAGTGCGCATTTATATGTGTGCTCCAGGGAGTTGCTCACAACGTACCTTTTAGACATCTACCTTCTTTGCCTTTCCAGGCCACCCCTTGCAGACACAGCCCAATATGAGAGGCCAAGTTGGTCCCACTGAAAATACTGTCCATCAAAAGTGCCAAAGAATATTTTAAAAAAGCCCTCCTGTTCTGAAAGGGGCTTC
The DNA here is from genome assembly GCF_028749965.1 of Puma concolor. Lineage (NCBI taxonomy): Eukaryota > Metazoa > Chordata > Mammalia > Carnivora > Felidae > Puma > Puma concolor. Next base: position 75,782,673 of record NC_141669.1, read on the forward strand.
CCTCTGAGTCTCTGCAAACGTGCGTTTGAGGCCACCCAGCTCATCCCATCCAGTTTCCGGTGACAAAGGTCAGATGGGAGCAAAAGACAGATGGAACAGGGACAAAGGCAGGAATTTCGGCCTAAACCGAAGAGTTACTCAGCTGGTCACCAGCTTTCCCAACACAGTGGGACCAATTTGGCAACATCCCCAGATACGCAATCTCTCCACATAGGAATAAGGGCACATGGATCCTAGGGTCCAAAGGGAGGAAGAATCCCAAATCCTTCAGAAGTCAGAGAGCTTGACAAAATGCCTTTCTCCTCTTTTATTGATGGCAGTGATCAACCTAATGTAGTTTTAAAATATTTTTGATGGGATAAAATCACAATGGCACGTGGCAGCCACTCCCCCTGGAGAGTGGCTGAGCAGAACGCCAGCCTGAGGAACGCCGTGGGAGGATGGAATGGACCCTTGTCCACCCCTGACTTGGCAATATCCTCTGTGGAACTTGCTGGGTGGTCCTGAAGGGAAGGCGAGCTTTAAAATGAAGGAGACCTGGACTCTGCTTTTATGATCCTTGGAAGGGACTGATGGGATGCAGGCATTACTGACTGAAGCAGAAAGGGTGAGGAAGGGTGTGATTCTGGAGATGGAACACAGCAGCGTGGGGCCCAGAAGAAGAATGTCTGAGATCAGATGGGCAAGTGCCTATCTCATACAAAAGGCCAGGGTTTTGCAAGATCCCCAGGGCAAGCCTGAAACAGACAAACACAGCCAGAGAGAAGGGGGTTGAGACAGGAGACGGAGAGATCCGTGGCCAGGGAGAGACAAGGAGCCAAGACTCGCTCCACCAGACCCAACGGTGAGGCCAGCTGGAATCTTCCTCAGACTGGAGGCTTAAGAGCATATTGAAATCTCCACAAGCCCCAGTCTCTCCAAAAAAAATGGAGACGATAACAGCACATACTTTTGGAAGTTGAAAGGATGACATATACATAATACAGGTAAAGTGCTGAGGACAGAATAATGCTCAACAAAGAGCCGCTGTTGATAGTTTCGAATCATTGCAAAGCCAACTTACTAGCATGTAATCTCCTCTGTACCTGGACCTAGCTTTTTTTTTTTCAAGTAAAATTATCCCTTCGAGACTTCAAACTGCTTGAAAACCTGTCAGGAACGATTGCACATGCTTCACGGCTTCAGTTAACAGAAACATAGGAATGGGGTACTAAGGAATGCTGGTGATAGAGACAGAGACAAGACCAGCTCTGGACCCTGGAATCAGACACGTGTTTCCTTTATGCCCCCGGCTGTCAGGACACCCAGCACCAAATCTGATCCCCAGACAGGCTAATTGTATGATGGAGAGTGGGGACCGAGGGAGGGAACATCCACAGCCTCTCCCTGGGTAGAACCTTACCAGGGCCAAGGAGATTTCCCTTCTGAATTGCCCCCTAGAAAGGCTCCATCAGGGATTTCTCCTCTGTCTACTCTTCTGGCGGATGATCCTAAGTTCATTTTGCATCAAGTCAGAGCCCCCGAAGCCACGTAACCGGATCCTGCCAGCTTAGCCACTGGCCCAATTACCTTCATGTTGTCACACCTTGGTGCTCAATCCTCCACATTTATAAAAGCTTTTGTTGCTGATGGATCAATAGCCATTATACCCCTGTGTCCTCTGTATAAACTGCTACATGAGAAAATAATTTTAGAAAAATGTGCCGGGAAGAATTTTGCCTCCCCTTTCTGATCAAGAGAGCTGTGTAATTAACCTGCTTTTCATTATGTCCTGCCTGCCAAGAAGCTCAAAAACAAATGCAGCACTCAATCACAGCAAGTAAATTAGCCAATTCTTTCTTTTTGTGGCTTCGATTTTTTATTTATGCTTGTTGACTTTCTGGCATAAGGTGCTTCCACCCTTAGGAGACAAAGGCAGGTGGAGAATCAAGTGAAAGCCAAACATTCCATCCCTTATGTCTCCACCTGCTCACATACCGCGTCCTCCAGGAACCCTTCCCTGACTACCCCAGTCCACAGTGATCCCCCGCCCTGTCCCCAGATTCTAGGGGCTCTTACGGTCCCTTTCACATGGCACTTTTAAATGTATCCTCTTAACCTGCGCGGAGGTTTTGCCCCTAAGACCCAAGGGCTGTGTCCTGTGCTTTTGGTACTGCCCATAAAATCTAAGCACAGTCACACGGTGGGGACCACAGAATATCAGGTGCTTGGCGGGTCACCCAGGACGGAAACTGTGAGGAATTTTAGCCAGGGCTTCCCTGAGACCTCCACCTCCCTTCCCCCCAACTGTAAATGTGGGGTGCCTGAGCACTCACTCAAACTTTAAACAGCACATAACGCCATGGCAGGGACGATCCCTGGGAAATCTTTCAGAAGATTACTCACCCACACGGACTAGCTATTTCTGTCTTACTCCTGAGAGCATAACCGAGGTGCTTCTATACTTAAATTCCAAGACTGTAATAACTGACATTTCAGATTGGAGCTAAGAGGTCTGCCCTTAAAGAGATGACGCTAATTGCTGAACTTGAGGAACAGCGGGGCGTCGCCCAGCCACTGGGGCCCCTGCCTCCCCAAGGGGCTCAGGTGTGAGGGCGGAGGCCCAGCCTCCCAAGGGCCAAGCAGCCTGGGAGCCCCACGGCAGCACCGGGCCGGCCTGGGCTCCTTCCCAGCCATGCGCTGACACGGAAAAATCAGAGCCATCTGGCTGGCTCGTCTTCTGACACATGTATCAGCCCCTCTCCCAGCCTCCACGCCCCCTCAGCCTAATGCGGTCCTGATGCCCAGAACCTGAAGTCGGCTCCGTTTCAAAACGGAACAGCTCACGACATATTAAAACAATGACCCCACGTACCACTCACTTGGCATTTACCGACGCTGCCTGGTTCTGGCACATTCGTCTCCCACGTGTGTCTGGAGCAGGATGCCCAATGCAGGGCATTGGCAAGAGACAGCACAGAGCCCAATGGAGAGAGGAGAGAGTTTGAAACATCATATTCAAAATTACCTTTCAATGACTGGGTTCGCTTTGCAATTTCAAACAAGGCATCAGGAGCAGAAGGTGCTTAAGTCTCCAAAAATAGGAGGTTTTTTTTTTTTTTTTTTTTTTTAAAGGAGAGGGACAAAAACATACAAATGTTCATAGCAGCATTATTCATCATAGCCCAGAAGTAGAAGCAACTCAAATGTCCATGAGCTGGTGAACTGAGAAACAGAAGAGTTACAGCCAACACACGGAATACTATTCAACCATGAAGGGGACCCAAACTCTCCCAATACACCCTACAATGCAGAGGAACCCCAAAGACGACACACAAAGGGAAGGAAACCTGACACAAAAGGCCACCTACTTTATGATTCCGTTTACATGAAATGTCCAGAATCAGCAAATCTAAAGAAATAAAAAGTAGACTAGTGGTTGCCACGGAGCTGGGGAGAGAGATTGCTCCCCAGCACGTACGGGTTTTCTTTTGGGGGTGGTGAAAATGAGCTAAAAATCGAGGTGATGGTTGCACAACTCTGTTGAATATACTAGAAACCACTGAACTGTACATTTTAAATGAGTGAATTGTATGGTATAATGAAGCCATTATGAAAAGACGAGGGGGAGGGGAGAGGCAACACTGGCCTCGACCACAAGTACTTTGTGGGCAGGAAGGAGCCTCTCTCCTTAGAATCCATAATATTAAGCACAGGCCTGAATACAAATCTTTGCCCAACAGGGCCCTGACTAATGAGAAGAAGGAAGTGATTTACATTTTTTTAGTGTTTATTTTTAAGAGAGAGAGAGGGGTGCCTGGGTGGCGCAGTCGGTTAAGCGTCCGACTTCAGCCAGGTCACGATCTCGCGGTCCGTGAGTTCGAGCCCCGCGTCGGGCTCTGGGCTGATGGCTCAGAGCCTGGAGCCTGTTTCCGATTCTGTGTCTCCCTCTCTCTCTGCCCCTCCCCCATTCATGCTCTGTCTCTCTCTGTCCCAAAAAATAAATAAACGTTGAAAAAAAAAATTTAAAAAAAAAAGAAAAAGAGAGAGAGAGAGACAGAGTGTGAGTGAGGGAGCAGCAGAGAGAGAGAGGGAGACACAGAATCCAAAGCAGGCTCCAGGCTCCAAGCTGTCAGCACAGAGCCTGACACGGGGCTCGAACCCACGAACCATGAGATTGTGACCTGAGCCGAAGTTGGACACTCAACCAACTGAGCCACCCAGGCGCCTCAGAAGTGATTTACATTTCTATGTGTCAGTGTGGTCCAGTGGGCCAAGGCCATATCCTTCCTGGATGCCCTTTCTCCTTACCCTCTTCTCTCGTGAGCCCCAACACTCTCTCATGGCCCCTGCATCACATCACCCCTCACTAAGACGCCACACCCAACTCCCCCAGAAGCACAGCAGCTTCAGGCTGGGAGGGCTCGATAGGTTTACGGGTGAGGAGACTGAGGCCTGAAGAAGCTACACGACTTACCTCAGGATACACCTTGAGAAGTCCGCCAGCCAACAAATATCTACTGAACATCTACTACATTCCAGGAAGTGTTCAGCCTCAGAGGATAGGGCGGTAGACAAAGCACAGTGCCTGTGGAGCTTACGTTCTGGTCGGGGACAGGGAAGACACAAGCAAACAGATCGAAGTTGGGTAGCAAGTGGTGAGGGGGCTGTTATTTTTCAAAGTGGTGGTCAGTGAAGGCTTCTCTGATGGGGTGGCAGAGACCTGATACATGTGAGAGATGTCAAGGAGCAACCAGGTGGACATCTCAAGGAAGAGTGCCCCAAGCAGAGTTGTCCCAGCAAGAGCAAAGGTCCCGTGGTAGGACCAAGCTAGAGGCAGTTCTTCCTCTCACTGCTTGTTTCTTGATGATCCTGGCATTCAAGGTCCTGCCCAATAGTACATGATGATGATGATGATGATGATGATAGTGATGGCAGCAATGACATTTGTTGAGCACTTAGTATATACCAGATATGATTCTGAATACTTTCTGTACGTTAATTCATTCAATGTCTACCTTAACCCTATGAGGCATAGACTATTACTGTTCCCATTCTACAGTGAGAAAACCGAGGCACAGAGATGTTAGGTGATTTGTACACAGGTTGCCCAGTTTCTAAGTGGTGTGGCCAGGACACACAGCCAGGCAGTCTGGATTCATCCAGCATCCAGCTTAGTTCTTGATATGAGCCCTTCTCAAAGTTCACCCTAGTCTTCCCTGCACCTGCCTCCCTCTTGTTGTTCAACTCGGCTGTTGACTCCATCTTTAGGCTTTGCTCAGTTGGCACCTCCCTGCTTTTTTTTTTTAAGTTTATTTATTTATTTTGAGAGACAGCAAGAGTGCAAGCAGGGGAGGAGCAGAAGGAGGGAGGGAGGGAGGGAGGGAGGGAGGGAGAGAGAGAGAGCGAGAGTGAGAGCGAGAGCGAGAGCGAGAGAGAGAGAGAGAGAGAGAGAGAGAGAATACCAAGCAGGCTCCATGCTGTCAGCACAGAGCTTGACACAGGGCTCGATCTCACAAACTGTGAAATCATGACCAAGATCAAGAGTCAGACGCTTAGTCAACTGCGCCACCCAGGCGCCCTGGCACCTCCCTGCTTTTAACATGCTCTCTGCTCCATGAAGTTCATGTGTGATACTACACCCACCCAGAGATTTTCCTGACAGGTCCTCAAAGGCAGTGCCTTTTTCACCAGTATTCGCTTCCATTAAGGCTTGCCTTTAATTGTGTTTGGTGTTAACACTGGCCCTTCTTTGCCATCCTAAGCTCTGTGAGGCTGTCCATTTTTTTTCCATTCATTTCCACTGAAATGAATTCATCCTGGTTCAGGGATGGGAACACAATACATTTGCCATAGTGGCTTATTTTAATGAACTACACTGTCTGAAATTTTTAACAGCTGGTGAGGTATAATTAACAGACAATAATTTGAACCCACTTAAAGAGTAAACTTGGACACATTCTGACATAGACACCTGTGGAACTATCACTACAATCAAGAGAAGAGACATCCTTCAGCTCCAAGAGTCTGCTCATAAATTGGTTTGCATTTTCAAGGACTGTCTATGAATGGAATGCTATTTTTCATCTGGCTTTCTTCACTCAGAATAATTATTTTGAGATTTATCCTTTTCATTCCTCTTTATTGCCAAATAGTATTCCATCGTACGGACACACCACAATTTGTTTACCCACTTGTCTCTTGATGGACATTTGAGTTGTTTCCACTTTGGGGCTATTACACACAAAAGCTGCTACGAACATTCCTGTACGAGACTTTGGATGGACATATGCTTTCATTTATCTTGGGTAAATACCTAGGAGTGGAATGGCTGGATCACATGGTGGGTTTATGTTTAACTTTTAAAGAACCTGCTAAACTATTTTCCAAGGCAATTGTACCATCACCACGGTTTTCAGTCTGAAACTTTGCACGCTTCCATCTCCTCCAACCCAAGTGTTTCTTTTCCAGCTAACCCGCCAGAGCCCTTAATCCTCCTCTTCCTTCCTGCCCCATTATCTGGTGTTTGGGGACATGCTTTTTCGAAGTCCAAGAACCTAGAAAATAGGGTGGATCTCCGTCTGATAAGCAAATGTTTATCTCTGTCTTAACCTGACTCATCCCCATCAGTCTCCCCAGGAACTGGAGTGAGCATACGTTTTAAGAATTTTGTAGCCACCCTTCCCTGTGGTCAGTCTGTAGAGTTCTTGGCAGTTCATAGTGTGTCTAGCAAACACCCAGAAGCCAGTGGTTCCAAACCAATTAGCCGCACCTCTCTATTAAGCCAGTAGTGCAAATGCAAAGTCTCTTCCGACCCTGCCAACGCGGAACCTGCTCTCCCTCCTCTTCCTCCTCCTCCCGTCCACCCTGCCCAATTCTCCACCGTGACAGCCCATTCCAGCCTCCTTCAGGAGGGCTCTCCTGACGACTCGAGTGCCCAGGAAGATCCCCCTCATCTGAACTCAAAAAGAGCCACCTTCTGAGCCATTTTCAGCACTCACCAAACACGGCAGCCTTGAGTGTCACTGGGCAACTAGACTGGAGTCTCTGTTATTATGTGTAGACCACGGTGCCAGGGCTAAGGAGGATGGGAAGAGAAACCAAGTGTAAATGCTGCCCTCATCACACACCATGCAGTCTAGATTAGGGATAAGACATGGTTACAAGTGAAATATTTCTCAGCAGCCTGGTTATTGCCATGAGAAATCTGAGCTCAATGTAGTGGGGGTTTTCCAGGCAGGAAAATGTGAGGAACAGGACATTGATAGGGTTTCTCAGCAAAACAGTAGCCATTAGCAGGCACATTCCAATGAAATCCCATACCTTGGGTAGATTAGTTGTTCTATGACATTCAGAACCATCCCTGATTTGTTTTTGTTCTGTGTGGTTAACCTAATTCACCACAAAGACACGTCCCTTCCCTCCATTTCCTGGGCTGCAGCAACGAATTTGCTGAGTACCGCTGTGTACCAAAGGTCAAGATGGTCAACATCACTGCCCCTGACGATCTTCTAGTACAAAGGAGAATAAGGACAGGGCAACAGCTCTTTAGAGCCCAGTGTGGTTGCTGCCCTGATGGGACCACAGCAGCGGCACAAAGAGGGCAGACGGGGGCACAGGGGACTGTGCTGGACTGACGTGTGGCCGTGAGCCACTCACTCTCTCCTCTCTTCCAGGTCCTCTTGCTGGGTCATTCAAGGGTGCTGCTCCCTCAACTTTGAGCCAATGATGGAAAGCCCCCAGCAGTCCCCTGACCCTCAGGCCCCTGTTCAGGAAAGTCCTCCCCTCTCGGCAGCCTCACGTTTCCATCCTCAGCCACGCTTGAAGCTGGCAACCCCTCTTAGCACCGCGTTGCGGGCCATATGGCAGTACAGCTGATGCTTCGCTCTCCAATCCACGTCAGCCCCAGCCACGGGTACACTGTGGCATTTAAACTGCAGCAAGGGACCTTTGATTTCGATGGGGAAACGAAATTAGAAGCCTGTAACATGTTTGCAACACCTACGTGAAGAATGAGTGTGGAGGCAGGGCTGTGAGGGGGCCCAGCACCGCACATCAATATTTATTTATCATACTTCTGGCAGGAAACCAGGCCACCCAAGGGGACTAGGTGTGCACGGGAGCTCTCAGGGCTGGGAGCTCCAAGGAATAGTTTCCCTCCGGGAAGCCTGGATGGAGGCTGGATTGTTAACAGAGGGAGCAAGGAAAGCCCATGGAGAATAAAACACACATCCCAGACACTCTAGAACACCCACAGCCAAGAGTCCTCGGGGCCAAGAGCTCCTTTTGCCGAGCCTGGGCAACCGAGCTGCTTTTCCAAACATATCCTAACGGATACGTACTCCCACATGAAAGCAACTCACTGATCTAGAAGTCACACGCCTGGTCTCCTTGCCTCTGCAGATCAAAGAAAATAGAAGAAAGTACAAGAACATCTGTGCAGACAACAAAGATGTCTCCAAGCCCCTGAACCGGACCTGCGCTCTCCTTACAGACCGTCACTTGAAACCCGTTTTCCCTACTTTAAATGCACATCATCAGCTTTGGGTAACCAGTGGTGATTATCTCTCCCCAATTCACGGCAGACCCATGCCCCCCACCCCCAAGTAGCAAATTCGAAGGTAAGCTACCTAACAATCAAAAGCTTTGAGGACATAAACCTTTTTTCCATCCAGATCCAACTGGAAAGACTTTTTCGAACAACTTGGAAAATGGGAATACAGTTTCAGTACTAGATGATATTGAGGAATTACTGTCGGATTTGTTAGTTGTGATAATGGTCTTGTGGTTAGGCAAGAAATGTCTTTATTTTTTAGAGATGCAGTCAGAAATATTTGGGAGTGGAATGTTATGATGTCTGGGATTGACTTTAGAATAGTTCTACAAAAAAAAAAAAGAAGCAAAAATGTTAAAAATCCAGATGATGAGTATATGGGAATTCATTGTCCTACTCTCTCTACTTTTATAGGTGTGAACATTTTAATAAGAAAGCTTTTTCAAAAGCTCTGGACAGGAAAGGAAACTACAGGTATACCAGCCAGCATGAGGCGGACCGGCCGACCTCCAGGGGAGGGTTGAAAAATGTAAAACACAAAGCAACAACTCAAACAGCCTGGACCAACCTCAAGGGGGTCCCGGAGACCCCCAATTACAGCCAACCATAATAATGAACAGTCATAATTATGACTATCTATATAAAAAAGATACTCGATTCTTTTTTTTCAGTATATCTGAATACAAGTGAATCATTTTTACCTACACACATAGCCAGAAGGGCTTCAGTTTTGGTTTCGTTGTTAAAAGGATGGGAAGTTTTAATTCTCTGGCACAGCGGTTGTCAAAGTGTGGTCCCTGGACAAGCAGCTTAGGCATCACCTGGGAACTTGTTAGAAATGCAAATTGTCAGGCACCACCCCAGACGGCCTGAATCAGAAACTCCTCCCGGGTGGGGCCCAGCAAGCTGTGCTCTGAACAAGCCTTCAGGGGATTCCGGGGCACCTCAATCTGTGGTGCTAGGTAAAGCAGACATCTCTCTGAGCCTGTCGTATACACCCCAGAGGTGTAAACACGTACACACAGTGCTCAGACCCTGCGCTCCACCCGTTGCCCTGATCAGAAAGCTGGCAGGGGAGGGAGCCTGGGTGGCTCAGTCAGTTAAGCATCTGACTCTTGCTTTCGGCTCACATCGTGATCTCACGGTTCGTGGGTTTGAGCCCTGCATCGGGCTCTATGTTGACAGTGTGGAACCTGCTTGGGTTCTCTCTCTCTCCCTTTCTCTGCTCCTCCCCAACTTGTGCTGTCTCTGTCTCTCTCAAAATAAATACGTAAACTTAAAAAAATAAATAAGTAAAACCCATTCAGGGAAAGAATCAAAATGGCACAGCCCCCTTTCTATGCATGCGCTGTAAGAAGCCTATAAACCTTGAGGACCCTCCCCCTAAGTCCATGCTCCAGGAAGCCCCATAAACAGCAGGCACCCATCTGCAGTTCAAAGGATGCACACTCTATTAAAACGGATCGTAAATGGATTACATAACCCACTAAATCCCAGACGCTCGGCAAAACCCACTGAGAGGGGCGGAGTGGCTGGCAGCTTCTCCAAGCACACTGAGGTGCGGGGAGGTACCTGGGTCAGGGTGACCTGACTGCTTGCCTGCATGAATGGAAGATAATATGCCTGCAGGTGCGCAGATGGGGAGTGGGGCAGTGGGGGGAGGGGGAGTGGTGGCAGGGAGACACGGCAGGAAAGCAACTCCCTGCTTCAGTGCCTAATTCATAAAATCATGGAACGTTCTAGCTGAATAACAGAGATTGGGGAAACCAATTCCCAGATTTATAGACAAGGAGACAGGCTCAAAGAGGTGAAATAATTGTCCTAAGGTCTCACAACAGGTGAACGCACAGGGGAAAGAAAATCCAGCTTCCCTAAGTCCCAGTTCTGATTTGTCCATTAAACGTGAGGCAGGGAGGAGGTACATGTTGGTGGGTGTGGGAAGGAGGGGAGGCAGTTTAGCACAGAGTGAAGAGTATAAACCCTAAGGCCAGATGGCTTGTGTTTGAAACTCAGCTCCTCTATTTACAAGCCTTATGGTCTTGCACAAGGCACCTGTTTGGTGCCTCAGTTTCCTACTCTAAAACAGGGATACTAGTAACCCTTGTATCACGGTGGGAATAAATGAGTCCAATCAGATGTACACTTAGCAAAGGGCTTAGCACATAACAAGCACTCAATAAATATTAGGTACTATGTACGATATTAACTGGTCCTAATGTTAGTAGTGGGTAACATCAGAGGTAGGATTACAGGAAATTTTCATTTTCATATTTTCAGAAATTTCTAACGTTGCTTTGGTAATTTTTAAAAAAAAATTTTTTTAATGTTTTTATTTATTTTTGAGACAGAGAGAAACAGAGCATGAGCAGGGGAGGGGCAGAGACAGAGGGAGACACAGAATCTGAAACAGGCTCCAGGCTCTGAGCTGTCAGCACAGAGCCCCACGCGTGGCTCGAACTCATGAATCGCGAGATCATGACCTGAGCCAAAGCCAGACACCCAACTGACTGAGCCACCCAGGCGCCCCGCTTTGGTAATTTTTTTAAAGTTAATGAAATTCATCAGGTACGTGTTAACCCTATTCTGTCTGCATGACCTGGTGCTACATGCTACAGAGGATCAGAGAATAAACGAAGTCGAAGGCCCTCCTTCAGGGACCTGACTTCTTTCATCTGATAAGAGAAACAAGAGAAACTGTTTAGGAAACAAATCAGTACGTGACGTTAAGGGACGATTATATATATCTATACATATGTATACACACGTGTGTATGTGTGTACACTCGGGAAGAGGACAGAGTCAAAGGCAAGGTGGTCACAGACCGCAAGTCCCCATGGAGGAGGTAGGAAGAGGGAAAACCAAAGCACAGAGGCCGTGGGGAGGTACAGAAGACAGCAAGGAAGACGGCCCGGGAACGGACAAGCAATCTGCACGAACGGCATCTGAAAGCAGTTTGGGGTCAGAATGATGAAGGCATTTGCTGAAGTTCACACGGTTAGTCTGCAGCTCCGGGGCCCCTCTTCACAAGTTGGCATTAATTGGTCAGACTAATCAGGCCTTTACCCACCACAGTCCTGGACGAATGACGGGGCACAGAATAGGCAAGTTGTGAAGTGTGGGCGGAAGCAGGGAAAGGCCTAACGCACAGAAGGGGCCTGGCTAGGGCAGCCCTGTGAGAGGGCCTCTGGGTGGCAACCCTAGCTCCAAGGCGGCGTTTTGGGACCCTAAAAGGTCGAGAAACAAAGCCAGCCCATTGCGCCAACTGGCTCTGAGTTCAAGTGACTTCCTCTCCCTGATGGAAGCAGGGGCTGGGAATAACCAAGAAGATCTCTCATTTTCATTCAATTTAAGAAATAACTGTAGAGGGGCACCTGGGTGGCTCAGTCAGTTGAGCATCCGACTTCAGCTCAGGTCATGATCTCACGGTTCATGAGATCGAGCCCCGCGTTGGGCTCACTGCTGTCAGTTCAGAGCCTGCTTCAGATCCTCTGTCTCCTTATCTCTGCCTCTCTCTCTCTGTCTCTCTCTCTCAAAAATAAATACACATTAAAAAAAAAGAATAGCTATAGAAACTCTGTTCGCAGGGCCCCCTCTAGGCACAAGTGGGGATACAAACATTACAAAATACAACCCTATTCTCAAGGAATTTGCAGCCTACTTGGGAGAGCAGATGTGTGCAAACAGTCTTAATAGAATGATGTAATGATACGAAGATAACTAACACGTCCCAAACAATTACCAGCTGTCCCCCACATGTGTGCTTTTCATCTCAGGTGACATTGTTACGTGCTATGTATCATCTTCGTTGTGTATTATGTCAGATAATCCTCAGAACAACCCTGTGATGTACGCACTATTATGAGGACAAAAAGCTGAGGGAAAGAAATGAGCACAGCTTTGCCAGGTGACAGCGAGTGGAAAGTCATTCCCAACAGAGGGAAGACTAGGAGCAAAGGTGTAGAGGCTGGCAAACCCAGGCGACCTTGCGAGCCGAGGGTGGCCCAGAGCAGGGCTGGGAATAGGCTCACAGAGAAGAGGATGGGCAGAGAAACCAGAAAGGGAAGGAGTGAGAGGCACAGGGCCTTATATGCCAAGCTGAAGACCGAGAACTCTCTACACTAGGCGGCAGAGAGTCATGGCAGTTTCCTGAGATAACAAGTGGCCAGCGCTGCTTGGGTGACGACATCCAGACCGGCTCTGAGCGCAGACGGGCCACTGAGGGGCCTCTAATGTTATCCCAGGGGGTGATGTAGGGCCCAGTCTCATTTCATGCCACCAAACCAAGCATGTGCTTCTAACACATAAAAAGCAATTCCCATACGCAAGCACTGTTCTAGGTGCTTCCCTGTATTACCTCACTTAACCCTCAGAATGGCTCCATGATATTGATGCAATCCCCATCTTACAGGGGAAGACAACCAAGGCAGAGAAATATTAACCAACTTGCCCAAGGTCAAGAACAGAACAAGGAGCTTCACATCATCTCACTGAATCCTCCAACCACCTTGACCAGCTCAGAGAGGCCACCTCACTTGCCCACCTTGGTCTCTCTGATCCAAAAGCCATACCCACCTGGGGTCACAGCTCTCCGTGGGGGCCGTGAGGCTGTGAATGTTGGTACTGAAAGGAGAACCTCGAGTGGCAAAATTAACGGGACGTACACAAGGCCACACGGTTTGTACATTCATTTACATGAATTGTAAATTTCCATTTACATGAAATACTGAGGTCGGCAAATCTGTAGAGACAGAAAGCAGATTAACATATGCCCAAAGCTGGAAGGGGGAGGGATGGTGAGCGACTGTTTGATGGCCACAGTGCTTCCTTCTGGGGTGATGGAAACGTTCTAGAACTAAACAGTGGTGAAGGCTGCGCAAAACTATGAATGTACTGAATGTCACTAATGGTATATTTTATGTTGTGTGTATTTTACCCATTTTTTAAAAAGCCCTAGCAGGACAAAACAACCCTTTGGGTGTGGGGAGCAGGGAACTGTAGATGGTGATACACTCTTTGCTACTCAGATTTAAGAGCCTAGGAAAATCAGCCATGCTGTAAAAACTCGGGCTACAGACAAGTAAGGTTTCCTTTAGTACAGAAAAGATGTGCTCCCCAAAAAAGTCCTCATCCTTTAGCTGACTCATGTCCCCTATAAATGTCTCTGGACATTTGTCTCTAACTGTGGGCATAGGTAAAAGGCATTTATATTGACTTCCATTTTTCAACCAATGTCCTATCTTCCAATAGCATGTGAGACAGAGAGGTGGTTTAGTATGGCATCTGAAAGCAAAGATTTAAGAAACGAAGCAGAATCCATCATCCACCAGTTGTAAGATTATGGAGAATTCAATTCGCCTCACTGATAATAGTACCTACACTCCACAGGATTTTTACAAAAAATAAATGAGATTGTATTCACAAAGTATTTTACGTGCTCATTATGTGGGTTATAAGTGCTAAAATATGTAATTCACATCATATGAATGCCACTCTATGCCTGGAACTGTGTGCTCCCACTTTGAGGCTGGTGGAGCCATCTCGTAACGACTTCCCTTCATTCATGACACGCTTTCATGCAAATAGCTGGTCTGTGTCCTGTAGCAGGACTACATCCCATGCACTGCAAGCCACAAGCCAACGACACTCAGTGGTAGACATTCAATCCCAACTAAACCCGGGCCCAGGCAGCTAGAAAAATGCAAAATCCAAAGATGGCATTTCTTGGCTCTGACCACACTGTACAATTTGTTTTGTAGCATATTTCCTTCCTGAGTATGTTTGGTTCAGCATGACATTGGACAGGTGGGCTTTGCAGAACACACATCCATGGTGGGTCAAGAAACATGTAAAATCTGTTCCCTCTCTGTTCCTGGAGCCTTAACAATCTTCACTACACCATTTACTCAGCTTTCAAAGGTGCAACATCTCTCTTTGCTCTAAGGTTGTGTTTGCTGCCTGGTCTAGCCCTTGTAGTGTCTACTACTTCGGGGAGGGACTGTCTTCCCTTCCCCCAATCCCACACAAACTTCCTGTTGAATTGAATCGATTAATGCCTGTGAGCAGCTCTGAGAAGTCCCAAGCCAGAAGCAGGATGGCAGAGATGATAGATTTGAAAAGCCAGAGTATCTGCCCTCCCGACGCAGGTTGAGTAAAGAAACACCAGGTATTTGAGTCACACCAAGAGCCAAAGGTGGAACGGGATCATATTTTGCAGAGTCAGGGGTGCTGGCAGTGGCCTGCTTGCCTGTCACAGGGGTTTTTTAATGAAATCCAGAGAACAAGAGTGATGAGCAACACATGTGTGAAGCTTGCCCACACGCTCTCACACACAGTCTGAAGGCGCAGGAGGCGAGTGGAGTCAGAAGGGCTTGGCTTCCCATCCCGGTTCTGCCACTTCTTGGGCTGGAGGACCTTGAGGAAATTTTTGGACTTCTCTGAACCTCAGCTTCTTCATCTGTAAAATGGAAGTGATACCTCACACCTTCCAGGGTTGTTGGGAGTTCTGCATGAGATCAAGGATGGAAAATACCAGGCATATATCCATAGATCAAAAAAATTCTAGGGGCACCTGGGTGGCTTAGTCGGTTGAGCATCTAACTTCAGCTCAGGTCATGATCTCATAGTTTGTGAGTTCGAGCCCCGTGTCAGGCTCTGTGCTGATAGCTCAGAGCCTGGAGCCTGCTTCAGATTCTGTGTCTCCCTCTCTCTCTGCCCTCCCCGGCTCACACTCTGTCTCTCTCTCTCAAAAATAAAATAAACATTAAAACAATTTTTTTTTAATTCTTTCAAATTATTTGGCAGCTGGCATCTCAGGACCTTCAAGTGTGGATTCCTATAGTACGGTCATTAGTTAGCAATGAGTTCCTTATCAAAAAAAAAAGTACCCAGTTATTTCAAATCATGTATCTGACAAGGGGTTAATATCCAGTGTACACAAAGAACTCTTACAACTCAACAACAACAAAAAAGACATCATCTGATTAAAAAATAGGCAAAGGACTCAAACAAACATTTCTCCAAAGAAGATATACAAATGGCCAATAACTATGAAAAGATGCTCAATATCATTAACCATTAGGGAAATGCAAATGAAGGCTGCTAACAAAAACAAAAGCAAGTACTAGCGAACATGTGGAGAAACTGGAATTCTCCTGCACTGTGTAGGAAAATGGAGTAGCCGCTATGGAAAACAATATGGTGGCTCCTCAAAACGTTAAACAACGAATGACCACATTATCCAGCAATTCTGCTTCTGGAAATATACACAAAAGAACTGGAAGCAGGGTCTCCAAGAAATATTTGCACACCCCTGGTCACAGCAGCATTATTCATGATAGCCAAAAGGTAGAAGCAACCCAAGTGTCCTTGGGTGAATGGATGAACTAAATACACACACACACACACACACACACACACACACACACACACACACACCTAGAATGGAATATTATTCAGCCTTAAAAAGGAAGGAAATTCTGACACAGGCTACAACATGGATGGACCTTTAAGGACATTATGCTAAGTGAAATAAGCCAATTACAGAAAAACAAATACTATACGATTCCATTTATCTGAGGTTCCTAGAGTAGTCACATTCGTAGAGACAGAAAGTAGAGTGGTGGTTGCCAGGGGCTGGCGGAGGGGGAGAATGGGGGTTATTGTTTAATGGGTATAGTATCTCAATTTTATAAGACGAAAAGAATCATGGAGGTGTGTGGATGGTGGTGATGGTTGTACAACAATGTATTTAATACCACCGAACTTAACTTGTAAAAATGGTTAAGATGGTAAATGTTACATTACATGTATTTCCCCGCCATTTTTTCTTTCTTTTTTTTTAAGTATAATGTATTGTCAAATTGGTTTCCATACAACACCCAGTGCTCATCCCAACAAGTGCTCTCCTCCATGCCCATCACCCACTATCCTCTCTCCCCCATCCCCCATCAACCCTCAGTTTGTTCTCAGTCCTTAAGCATCTCTTATGGTTTGCCTCCCTCCCTCTCTGTAACATTTTTTCCCCTTCCCCTCCCCCATGGTCTTCTGTTAAGTTTCTCAAGATCCACATATGAGTGAAAACATGTATCTGTCTTTCTCTGCCTGACTTATTCCACTCAGCATAATACCCTCCAGTTCCATCCATGTTGCTGCAAATGGCCAGATTTCATTCTTTCTCATTGCTAAGTAGTATTCCATTGTATATATAAACCACATCTTCTTTATCCATTCATCAGTTGATGGACATTTAGGCTCTTTCTATAATTTGGCTATTGTTGAAAGTGCTGCTATAAACATTGGGGCACCTGTGCCCCTATGCATCTATAAAGAACTCACCAAACTCCACACCTGAAAAACAAATAATCTAGTGAAGAAATAGGCGGAAGACATGAATAGAGACTTTTCCAAAGAAGACATTCCGACCATTGTTTTTAATCTGAAAATTTGAAAAACACAGTTATTTCATGCTATATGTACTACAGGATGAAAGAGAATGAGAAACAAAAGCCCTGGCCTCAGGTGGTGACAATCTCTGACGAAATGACATGAAAACATTCGGGGGAGGCAGGGTGCAACCAATGTGGGTAAGTCCTGGAGAAATGAGAGCACCAAGTAATCGGTGCAGCTGCAGAGGGGCGGAGGGCAGGGGGTACTCTGGGGGAGGATGGGACTGAGGCCCTGAAAGATAGGAAGAGTCTGGAAGGGCTGAGGACATAGAGGACAGCGTTCCAGGCCTGGGACCAGGAGAGGAGACCTAGAAGCAGGAATGTGAGGACATGGCCCTGAGACAGTGAGGAAGTCTGCCTCCTTAGAGAAAAGGGGTGTGTGGAGAAATCCTTTGGGCAGACAGGATAGAGATGTGTAAAGCAGTCTTGAATAAAAGCTGCATAAAATGCCCACATGATGCAGCAGGCACAAGGGAGACGCTGAATGCTCTGGGGAAGGCATGCAACACGAAGCCTTGCGACAATATAGAGCCATTCTTTCATTACGTCCCGACACCGTCTGCCACAGATTCAGTCATACCCACATTTTAGTGGGGTAGAAACTGCGGTCGGGAAGCAACACACATCTCATTAGCCATCGAGTAGGGAAGGCACCCACTCTTGACTCAAAGCATAAAGGTGTGAACTCTTCATTTTCTTATTCTTCATTCTACAAATATTTATCGAGCACCGACTATGTGCCGGTACTCACTCTTCTGGACGCTGAGGATGAGAAAGGGTCCACAAGGAGCAGATCTGGGCAGGAAGACCAGGAGCTCAGGTCCGGACATCTGAAGTGTGACAATCCATGGGACACCCAGGCAGGTGGATACAGAAGTCTTAAGGGAGAAGTTCAGACAGAAGGAGAAATTTAACAACTGGCAATATAGGAAGCGTCTGAAGCCGTGGAACTGGAGGTGGCTGGTAGCTTTCCCTACCAATACAAACAGAAGGGAGAGGAAGGAAAGAGAAATTCTCAGAGAGAAGAGACAAGCGTACTTAGGATTGCTGCCTAATTTCCTTCAGTTCCACTGCGTGGCTTCTTTTTGCTATCGCGTACAGGCACTTGATAATCGACATCTTCATTTACGAAAGAGAAGGACATCTAGTATGGTAAAAGTCCATAAGCTTGTGACTTCACCTATAATGACCTCTTAGGCCACCCATTTAAGTTAGCACAGTGACTGAGGATGAAGTTAAGACAAGGCAGGAAAGAACTGGATGCTAAGAAAAGAAAAAAAAGAAAAAAAAAAAAAACCCTGAAATCCAGAAACTGGAACTCTGATTCTCAGAAAGAACTCCGGTGCTGCTCTGGCTTCCCTGTCTCACACTGTTCAGATAATGGGGACACGGTAAGCGGCAGGTCCCCATCTGTGCTCTTCCTGGGAGACAAACTGAGAAGGCTGGTCAGAGCCCACTCTCCTCCCCAGGTACCCCATTAACCACCAGAAACAAAATTGCCTGAGATTATTAAGGGAAGCTGGAATTTTGTTTAATACCATACCCACTTCCATTTGGGGGCAGTTATCCGTACAGACCATAAACACAAAAAAGCAAAATGTTCCTAAATTGCAGTTCATTTGTTTTTTAAATTTTTTTAATGTTTATTTATTTTTAAGACAGAGAGAATGAGCAGGGGAGGGGCAGAGAGAGAGGGAGACACAGAATCCAAAGCAGGCTCCAGGTTCAGAGCTGTCAGCACAGAGCCTGACATGGGGCTTGAACTCACAAACTGTGAGATCATGACCCAAGCCAAAGTCAGACGCTTAACTGACTGAGCCACCCAGGCACCCCCACGTCTCGCAGCTTAAATTAGAGAACTTCCTCTGAAATCCAGAGGTCAGATCTCCCCGGGGCAGAGTGTGCATTGCGGACGGGGCAGTGGGAAAGGATTGTTTAGCAGAGATGAAAAAGGGAGACTCACCAGAGCGAATAGGAAAGCGAGCCACGATTCTAGGCACAAGTTCCAGGACCGCTGGAGGGAGAGGTGTGGTTGGCCTGTCAGAGCACAGTGAGACTGGGGCATCTGTGTACCGGGGCTC
Source organism: Puma concolor (assembly GCF_028749965.1). Classification (NCBI taxonomy): domain Eukaryota; kingdom Metazoa; phylum Chordata; class Mammalia; order Carnivora; family Felidae; genus Puma; species Puma concolor. The sequence goes on from NC_141669.1 coordinate 75,801,731, forward strand.
CCCACGTCCACCACCATCTGCTGCAGGAAGAATGCAGTGGTTTCCGGGACCCCCACTAACAGACAAGGACGGGTGTAAGAGGTGACTCATCTCAGGGTCCTGAGAAAGCAGCCCTCCTTGCCCTGCAAGCCTTCCCTCGGCAATCCCACACCACACCCCACACTCCACAGTAATGTTTAAAATTCTACTCAGGGCAATGAATTCCTCTGGGTTCGAGCAGAAGGCACATCAGAATCACCTGGAGGACTCCAAAAATTACAGAACCTAGGGCACCACAGGAGACTCACGAGTCAGAATTGCCACAACTGAAAAGCCAGGCAAGTGCCTTTTTTAAACCACTCTATATGATTCTACTGTGTGCCCAGAATTGAGGAGAACATATTGCCTGGTGTCGGAAATTTTTTGGAAAGCAAAACTGCAGACTGCCTAGCTGATAGACAGTATTAATAACAATCACTACCGTTGATGGAGAGCCCCTTCCATTACCCATCCTGAGCTGTGTTTCTACACGTATTGTCTCCATTATTTCTCATATCAAACAACACGGCTGGTATTATTATTCCCACTTGACAGATGAGGGAACTAAGCTTGAAACATGAAGCGAGTTACCTAAAGTTACCCAGCTTGTGGTGGCTCAGGATTTGAACCCAGAGCCACCTGCCTCTTTCCCACACGTCATTTTTTAGATGCACTATCTAAAGAAAAACAACAGCCAAAGCCACAGTCCTCTTGGCTTCTAGGGGTCAGGCTTCTTCCTGTACGTTCAGGTCTCCGCACTCTTCACCGGGGCCCAGTGATGAGGTCATTCTGGCACTCGGGCCCTCTCTGGCCAGGCCAGCTTCCTATTTTGATGGCCCAGAGGCTGAGAGAACATCTGTAGGGGACCGGGGCCGGAATCAAGCTCTCTGTAGAGTCTGTTCATGTGGGTGTGTTGGCTCAAACTATTTGGACTGAACAGAATCGAAGAAAGCTCATGCTTGGGGCAAGGTTTTGAAAAGAAGCAGTGGGGGCGGGGTGGGGGGGGAATACCCACGCCCACAATACGGATGTGAGGAATAAGTAAATGTACACAGATGTAGCCAGGCAGGGCGGGATCTGAAAGATAAACCAGAGTTGGCTCAGTGGGAAGGGATGAGCTAACTTCCGACATCAGCTTCTCCCGGTTCCTTTCTCCGGAGCAGCTTCAAAGGCAGAAAAGCATCCGTCTAGCCTGGAAGGTTCCTGGACCTGTCTGTGAGGGTAGGAAACAGCAGGAGAGGAGAAAGGCCTCCACCATTTCACCTTTGGCTGACTCTTTATCCCAACTCTTAAAGTTTTAACCTGGCCAGTGTTAATAAGAAGGAAAAAAAAAAAAAAAAAAGTCTGTTCAAACTATTGTCCTGTGCTTCATTGCATGGATAATTTAAGGCTGTCTCTTCGAGAGCAGGAGAGCCCTGGCTGTGTCCCCAGCTGCCAGCTGGCAGTCCCCTTTCGATCCCTCAGACCCCCTCCAGCCTGAGTCTGTAATCCCTTCGAGGAGGCAGGCCCAGAGGTGCGCCCAGGTCCATCAGCGGCATAGCTCCGACAGGTGATTTAGGGCACACCTGCTCGAGAAGGAGGCCAGTTTCCAACCCCAAGAGTAGGTGGAGAGCACCTGGACGCAGGCCCCACAAGTCCACCCGTGCCTCACTGTGGCCTGTCATTCCAACATTGCTGCGGCACAGGGCGCTCACTCCGGGCTGTCAGAGGCCGAGCATTACAGGGGAGTAGCTGCGAGACCCTCCTGTCTCTGGCCTCCCCAAAGCCCAACTGAGAGGACTGTGCTAGAGCAGCCGAGCCCTGTTGCGCTCCTGGCCGCATTGGCGGTGGGGTTGGCAGCCTTCCCGGGGAATCCAGCACAGGCCGTATTAGCACCGAGCTCCCTCCTGAACCTGCCCTTCGAGACCACAGCCCGCAGCCTGTCAGCAATGCCATCCAGCCCGGGCACGGGCCCAAAACGTGTGCATGCCCATCTGCCAGGCTGGGCTGGCAAGATCTCCGAGCCGATCAGTGGACCCCGGCTGGGGCCTGTCAGAGCAGAACAGGCCGCGTTCCACCCAGGCAGTGCTGGCTCCCCCGGAGGACCCCTTGCTCTCTCTCTCCCTGCCAAAGCCAGGCCCTGATATTCATCCCCAAAGGGCTCAAGACACTGTCTCACTCCCTGATCACCACTGATTGTTTCTGTGCAACTTAAGGCCAGAAAGTGTCAGACTGCATACACAACTATAAACAACCTCCAGGAAATGTTTCCTGTGAGCTTTATTACAACTGGAGTCTCATCTCTAACTTGTTTCCAGGGTATGTTGTTCAATCTGATTTCCTAACTCCTCAAAAAACTCCTAGTTGCTGAAATGGAACAGTCTCCCCTGACCCCAGATCCTACCTATAGCTCAGCACAGCCTATTTCCATATCCGGTGACTCCTTTACAGGCACAGACAGACGTGACCCCATTTGGGGTTGCCGTGACCCACTTCCTAAAGCCTCAAGTCTACCACCAGAGTTTTCCTTATTTTAGTTTTAGTAATTGGTGAGCAATATTTGGGGGCGGGGATGGTTAAGAGAGTTGTTTCAGAAAAAGTAAAAATGCTTGCAGCTTATGCATATTTTTAATCAGATGTTTTCAATCAGAAAATGCAATTGATATCTACAACTGGATGGATTTGTTATTTCCCTGTCAGCAGAGACATTGAACAGAAGACCGCTAACATGTCAGAAAGCACTATGCGATTTGTACATTAGCATGCAGTATCTTATCGCGATGCCACACCTTTGAACAGCTGTGGTCTGAGATGAGACCAGGTAGAATCAAGGTGGGCCAAGGAGAAATCAAAGCATTTGTGGGTGCAGACGTGAATAATCAGACAGGAATGAAAAAGCAAAAGGCCCAGATTGCAGCTGGTTGAAACAGACGGGACCGGGGAGACACAGGGAATACAGAGACTGGCATATGACAGGACAGAAAAGATAGTCCCCTGGGAGACGCTGGGAGCCAAGGACAGAGAGTACTGTATGAGGAATGCTTGTGGTAGGGTGGGTGACGTGGGCACCTGAGTGGGTCCTAAAGAACAGCACGGGGTGGCAGGGGTGGCCAAGTAAGGGGGGGAGGGGTGAATGCTAAATACTGGGAACAGTCCTATTCTCCCATGTCCTCCCAACACACCAGCCCTGTCACCCATGCCCCGCCCTCAGCCCTCTGCACCAATCCCAGACTCCCCAGCTCCCTGGAAGCGTCCACCGGACGGACTCAGCCCAAGGGAGGGCAGCTGGGGCACAGCTACACTGCTCTAGTCAGATGGCAACAGCAGAAGGAGCATGTGATTCACTGAGCTCAGGGAGGGCTTGTTCACTTCCCGGGAAAAGAGAGTAATTATTCTTGAACAACTCCAATACTTGGTGATTTCTCGTTCTCCCTATGAGATTATGGGGATATCGCAAAGCCCCTTAGTTCATCACAACCTACAGTTGTGATGTTCGTGAAGATGCAAATCCCGTTGTCACTCAGGCCTGAATGGGATCTAAGATCAGGGCTTTTTGTTGTTGTTTTTATTAAGGTATAATTTGCATGCCATAAAATTCACCTTTTTTTTAGTGTACAGTTCTGTGAGTTTTGACAAATATATGCAGTCTTGTAAACACCGCTACAATCAAGATATAAAACAATCTAGGGGCGCCTGGGTGGCTCAGTCGGTTAAGCGTCCAACTTCGGCTCAGGTCACGATCTGGTAGTTCGTGAGTTCGAGCCCTGCGTCGGGCTCTGTGCTGACAGCTCAGAGCCTGGAGCCTGTTTTGGATTCTATGTCTCCCTCTCGCTCTGCCTTTCCCGGTTATGCTCTGTCTGTCTCTCTCAAAAATAAACATTAAAAAAAAGATATAAAACAATCTATTATGTAAAAAAAAATCCCCCATGCCGCTTTGTACTCAATCCTCCACTACTACCTCATTCCTGGCATCTGTTTTCCAAACCTAGAGTTTTGTCTTTTCCAGAACATCACATACATGGTATGATACAGTATATAGCCTTTTGAGTCTGGTTTCATTCACTTAGCATATTGCTTTTGAGCTTCATATCAGGTTTTTGAAAAGGATGGGAAAAAAAGAATTAGAAGGAACTGGACATTACCTGAGTTCTCTGGTAAAAGGGTCCAGAGAAAGGAAAACAGACACCCCAACAATACAATCTGCTACCTTTGCAAGTGGGCCAGGGGCTGCCTTGAACTAAAAAATGACTCACACATAGACATAAAAGACACTGGTTGTCCAGGAACAACTTACAGTAACTCAAAAAACACGAACTTTGGTCAGAAGATGCATACATACTTGAGTCTGTTGTGTGACCTTGGGTAAGTCACCTAGCCTCTCTGAGGCTCAAATTTCCTTCCCTGTCCAGGGAAGCCCAGACCCAGCCAATCCGAGTATCACATCTCCTTGGCCACAATGATGAGCTCGAGGAAAGACTGTCCCTTGGCCACAATGATGAGCTCGAGGAAAGACTTTCCTAGTGACTTCTGCTGAAGCTATCAGTAAAGACACTTTCTCTTGTCATTCTGTGGGTTTCTAAAATAGTAGTAGTTGTTTAAGCATGGAGCTGCTGGTGGCCATTTCCACCACCACATGGGAAAAATGTGTCTGTGAATATGACCAGCCAAAAGACAGCAGTCTGGAGGGACAAAGATATCAATGTGATGACATCACATGAGCGTGCTGATCCAACTTGATTTCCATCTATCCCTGGACTGGTACATGAACCAATACAGACCCTTTATTTGCTTAATACAAATAATACAGGAGCAACCTCATTGCTCAGAGATATTGGAGGGATCATAAAATAACACTTAAGGCAGAGCCATGTAAACTACACAGATACATGATGTTAAAATGCATCTATTTCAGGCTTTGGAAACACGATTCCCAATCCTGTGCCTTTAAGAGCACAATCCTAATTTCCAGTAACTCTAAGGCCAAAGGCAAGGCATTTCTTACACCACATATGACAGCCAAACACACCAAGACTTCTCAGCAGTGGTTAGGCCTTCTTGGAGACTCATGCTGGCTCTCCCCAACTTGCTACTATCCAGTGCAGTTCAGCCAACACTGACGGAGAACAAGAACAAAGCTAGGATCTGAGGTTAGATAAGAGTTAATAAGCTATAGCTTACCATAAAGGCAATTTGAAGGAACGAGAAAACGCATCTGGTTGGGAAAATCAGAAGACCCCAGAAGACATGTTATTTGAGAATGAGATTTCAAACAAAGGAGAAAAGAAGGATGTGCATTTAGGGGAAGGCAAGGCAGAAGCAAAGGTAGGCACGGAGGAAGGAAAAACTCATCTTCTTCAGAAAACAGCAAACATGGGAATGCAAGCTGGTGCAGCCACTCTGGAAAACAGTATGGAGGTTCCTCACAAAACTAAAAATAGAACTACCCTACGACCCAGCAAGTGCACTACTAGGCACTTACCTAAGGGATACCGGTGTGCTGTTTCGAAGGGACACATGCACCCCCATGTTTATAGCAGCACTACCAACAATAGCCAAAGTATGGAAAGAGCCCAAATGTCCACCGATGGATGAATGGATAAAGAAGATGTGGTATATATATACAATGGAGTATTACTCAGCAATCAAAAAGAATGAAATCTTGCCATGTGCAACTACGTGGATGGAACTGGAGGGTATTACGCTAAGTGAAATTAGTCAGAGAAAGACAAAAATCATATGACTTCACTCATATGAGGACTTTAAGAGACAAAACATATGAACATAAGGGAAGGGAAACAAAAATAATATAAAAACAGGGAGGGGGACAAAACAGAAGAGACTCTGAAATACGGAGAACAAACAGAGGGTTACTGGAGGGGGTGTGGGAGGGGGGATAGGCTAAATGAGTAAGGGGCACTAAGGAATCTACTCCTGAAATCATTGTTGCACTATATGCTAACTAATCTGGATGTAAATTTAAAAAAATAAAAAATAAAACAAGTTAAAATTAAAAAAAAAAATAAAACAGCAAACAAACCCTTTGGCTGAGGTGTAGTTTATCAACAGGTGTAAAGGAATTAAGTCAGAAAGGCTAGGTCAATACTACAGGAGACTCTAGCTGTTAGGCAGGAAGTCATTATTTAATTACAAAGCAAAGAGAAAAACCCTGAAAGATTTGAGCAGGAACATAATTAAAACTGGGTTAATTAATGAGTGCCATTAATGTAATGAAAAATATACATCTGGTAATCGTACGTAGGCTGGGCCTGGAGGTGAGAGAGACTGGAGCAGGGACACCAGTCCAGAGGAAACAAGTAACAGACACCTGCCTGAGGACAGAAGGCAGGATCTTGGTTCAAGAGGCTGTAAGGAAACACCAGGAGGACAAGGTGGGGGAGTGACACACAAGTCAACGAGGCCGGAAGAATGGCCATGCTGTCATCTTCAGGAAGGGAAGCCAAGTTGAGGGGAGGGATAGTAAGTGTTCTCCTGGGCCTGCTGAGCTGGGACGCTAGGGTAATGTCCAGATTGAGATACCCAAGGAGCTTTGGAAATACAAACCGCTTAGCAGATGGGGCAAGCCTCAAGACCCGGAGCGAGGAGAGGAAGCACTGGGGGCGGAGGGGGTTCTCCGAGCAGAACACAGAGAACCTTCAAGAGGGGATGGCGGGCAGAATCAGCAGAGGGCACCTGGCTGGACTTGACTCTTCTAACCTTGACTGTCTACATCTCATGGCTCCAGAGGAGAGGGGGTTCACGATGGCAAATGCTGGAGAATATGTACACGTGAGGGATGAAAGGGGAGACCCCGTGAAAGAGCAGAAAAGGCGCTGAGAAGTCAGAGGAGAACCAGTATGACTTTGTGAGGCAGCTGGGCGGGGGAGCCACAGCCTTGGACGAATCGGCCCCCACTTCGGACCTCAGTCCCCAGCCAAGTCGATGGACATACTGCCTCGTGCCCCGCCTCCTGGGCCAGCCGTGTGAAAGGTGGACAGGTAACGTGCGTACAAGTGTGCCGAGGAAGAGCGCGGAGGGTCCCATGGCTGGCAGGCCTTGACTCCGCCAGGCTCAAGGCAGGGCAGGGAGGGGGGATGATTCCATGGGGAGCGTTGGGAGTTCCTGATTTATCTAAAAACTGAGAGAAAGCTCAAGCAAGTAGGCAGGCTGTCAGCGAGCCAAGACGTGGGCCGGGGGTAATTCATGCCCGCTTGCTCACCCGCCTCCCTTAAGGATTTCATTTTGAAGACAGCTGTGTAGGAAGAACATTTGGTCTCAAGTTGGCAAGGCTGGCATATCCACACTCCCCTGGGGGAACCATCCAGTCCCCTGTGCCACGGGAGAGACACTGGCCACCAGGTTTGGGCCTGACCGCACCCAGGAGGAGAGGTACACGGGACTGGGGACCCCGCCGCTCCCAAAGGCAGCAGCTCCCCTATAGATCGTGCCCCTCTGCCCTCTGCCCTACCTGACCCCTTTTCTCCTGTTCTCCAACCTCTGGGTCTGGGCCTCTCCTCCTCAGCGAAGCCCCCCGTGACCACTCTTCGCCAAAATGAACCTTATCTCCACCGGATTTTTAAAGCACCTGAAGCTGCAGGTCACTTATTACCGTTGTCCAGTGTTCGTATCTGTTCATGCCTTCCACAAAGCTTCCTGAACACCTACTGGAGGATGCTCAAGGAAAGGCAACATGCAGGGCTATGGAGGGGAAGAGGTTCAGCCCTCCCATTCCCTAGACACTTGACTCCAACGGGAGTGAGAACAGCTCCCCTAGTTGCCACAACACCAGGTAGAAAGGGAGAGGAGCCTCAACAGAGAAGTCGGAGCAAGGGGCAGACTCCAGGGCACTCAGGGAAAGCTTCCTGGAGGAGGTGGCTTCTCTGTCTGATTTGCCCAACAGACTGATTTGTGTGAGAGCAACTGATTTATTCCCACGCCCTTCTGGCCCTGGCCCACGACAGCACTTTAGTGCTGTCAAAATGCTTCAGGCAGCGTGATCTAGCCACAAGAACATGGGCCCTGCTGTCACACAGACCTGTCTTCCAATCCCGCCTGTCACAGAACAGCTCTCTGACCTTTCACAAGCAACTTAATGTCTCCCAACCTCAGTTTTCCCATCTGTGAAGCGGGGATGAAAACGCATGTCAAATGGATATGGTAAGGAATGAATGGCACAACATATGGTAGGATTTGACACATCACCTAGCACACAGTAGGTGCCCAATTAGCGTTGGCTCCCTTCCCACCCCCACCCCCCGGCCCAGCTCTAGAATCCAAGCCCTGGCTTTTGTGAGTAGCATCTTTGGTCCTTGTTTCCATGCTCCTCAGCATAAGGGGCTGGCAGGCCCTCCCTGTGCATCTTCGGACAAAATACACCGAACAGTCACGTTCTAAGAGCTTTTTTCGCCTTGGCGCCCCCCCAACACTTTACTTCTGTGCCACCTGTCATCCCCTCCGAGCGCCTGTCTCTTATTAATGTTCTAAGAGCCGACGGTTACACAGGGAAGTGCCAGGCGCCCCTGAAATTGCCCTCAAGGCACTACTTCACTCAATCTGCAAAACAATCCTGTGAGGTGGTCACCATTTTGCAGAGGATGAAGAGAGGTTAAGTGACTTGCCTGTGGTCACCAAAGCTAACATGTAAGGGAGCTGAAATGCAAACCCAAGCAGTCCGGATCCAAATTCTAAGCCCTTAGCCCCAAACTGCACCACCTCACGTGTCTCACGGCTGCTTTAGACTGATTGCCCTTCTCAGGGACTAAATCGCTTTGACATATTCATTCATATTGAGGTGACAGTCCCCGAAGAATGCAGAGAGCCAAAGGAGAGGCCACTGGAAGAAGGACAACAGGTAACTCAAAGATACAAATCTCCAGTGATGACAGATATGGCAGACAGCCTTGCCAGAGACCCAAACCACCCCACAGAGGTGATGGGCCACACAGAGTGATGCACTCACTTCTGTCCCTGTGGCTCCGAGGGATCTGCCCACACCGCAAGCTACTGTTTCCACCAGGGGCTGGCCTGGCCTAGCGTCACAGGTTGGGTTTCTGGGAAACAGACTCTGAGATGAATTTTTGTATGCAGGAGGTCTCCTGGGGACCACTCTCAACACCAACCCCTGCAGGAGGAGTGAGGGAAGCAGGGTGGGGCAAGGGAGAGGGGGACTGTCACACAGTCCTAAAGGCCTCAGCAGACCCTAAGGGGACCTGTGCAAGGTCCTCTGTAAGATGGCCTTACAGAGTTGGCCCAAACTGGGGGGAGGGGCAGGGCCGTTTTACTCCCCAGAAGCTGGTCGTTCCACTTCCCTGGGAAGGTTGGGACCTTGGGCAAGAAGGCTCTCTTCAGCTGAGAGTAGCAGGCGGGGCAGGAAGGTCTGCTGTGACTGAAGGCAGCCCGGCGTCTACAGTCCCAGTGGTTGGGGGAATAAAGGCTTCAGGCCTGGAGTTGGGGGGGGGGCGGTCTGTGCACCACACCATCCACCACAATACTTGGACTCAGGGATTATCTCGAGGCGCTAGAAGCCAAGACCAAAAGTCCTACTGCCCCAGACCTGGGCAGCTCATCACCACCCTGGCTTGCCTGACTCCTGAACTGCACCAGAAGGCCGGCTCTTGTCCTCCAGACATTTGCCCGTGTCCAAACACTCTGGCTGCTCAACCCAGGAAACCACACATGCACACAGAGGAACACGCTGCCTTTCTAGATTGCGATCATTATGCAAAACAAGTTCAACTATGGACATGGAACTGAGTGTCAGAGTACAACGAATGTCATCGGGCTGGACTTCCAACCCAAACAGCCTAAACTGTGTACCTTTGAACCAATTCACAATGACTCAGCCTCAAAGGCACATCCCACACTGTGCCACGTGCCGTACAGTACACATGAAAAGTACGACATGGTCCCTGCCTTCAGGAAGATTTTTCTGAGACGCTAAGACCACCCTGGATGGATCCATGCTGGATCTCAAGAAGCACAGGCTTGAAGTGAAATCAGAGTTCTCAGAAGGCAGGGATTGGCAGGCCCAGGGTGGCTCCTTACTCGGCAGAGTGGGAAGAGACCACAGGGTGATCATCAGAGTCATGTTGGAATCCAGGCCTCCCCAAACCCCAGGCCTCACCTGCCGTGGTACCTTGGGACACAGAGAAGAATGACCCACAAAGATGTGAGAAGGAGGACAAATGGCCATTTCAGGAAGCTACCTGGCCAACCCCATGACTTGCTTCAACTCAGCTCAAGTCCCACCCTCCCAGTGAGGCCAATGCTCACTATCTAAAATATTGACTAAATCAAGGGCGCCTGGGTGGCTCAGTCAGTTGGGCATCTGACTCTTGATATTGGCTCTGGTCATGATCTTGTGGTTAGGGGATCGAGGCAGGCATTGAGCCCTGCGTGGAGTCCCCCATCAAGCCCCCTGTCAAGCCCCCCATCAGGCTCTGTGCTGGGCATGGGGCCTGTTTGGGATTCTGTTTCTCTCCCTTTCCCCATGCCCCTCCCCCTCAAAATAAATGAACAAACTTTTAAAAATAAATAAACAGGGGCGCCTGGGTGGCTCAGTCGGTTGAGCGTCCAACTTCGCTCAGGTCACGATCTCACGGTCCGTGAGTTCGAGCCCCGCATCAGGCTCTGTGCTGACAGCTCAGAGCCTGGAGCCTGCTTCAGATTCTGTGTCTCCCTCTCTCTCTGGCCCTCCCCCCGTTCATGCTCTGTCTCTCTCTGTCTCAAAAATAAATAAATGTTAAAAAAAAAAATTTTTTTTAATAAAAATAAATAAATAAATAAATAAATAATAAAGTATTGACTAAATCATACTGCAACCTGCCACCCCCACATCACCTGGGAGCATTCCAATGTCCCTTACCCTGCTTGGTATTATTTCTTTTTCCATAGCCCGTATGATCTTAGCACATCCTGCATCATTAATATTTACTTTGCTTCTTGTTTATTATCTGCTTTCCCTTGCCAACATGTAAGCCCCATGAGAACAGGGATCTTTGTTTTCTGTACTGAGGCATCACAAGCTCCTAGAATGCTTGGAATATGGCAGGCATTTAATAAATACTTGATGAATGAATGGATGAATGAATGTGAACATTTCTCGAGCACCTACTATATACAAAGACAGGCCAGCTACCAAGGAACAGGCAGTGAGTGAGCCAGACTCTCTGCCCTCACCAGGCTCACGGTCGGTCTAATACTTCCTCAAAGGTTCTGAAAGAGAAATAAAGCCTCATGCCCCAAGCCACGGGGTCAGCAAACTGCAGCCTCTGGGACCGCCTCTGGGACCAAATCCCAGCCAATGCCTGTTTTTGTAAATAAAACTTTTTTGGAACATGGCATTTATTCATTCATTCATTCATTCATTCATTCACTTGTATTGTCTCTGGTTGCTTTTGTGCGACAACAGCAGAATTGAGTTGTTTTGACAGAGACTGTATAGCCTACAAAGCCAAAAAACACTTACTTTCTGGACCTTTGGGGCAGAAAGTTGCCAACCCCTGATCTAGAGCATCCATGAATTATCATGAATTAATATGTCTCCTGTTCATCCACAGTCGTACCAGTTACGTACCATCCTTGGGAGAACTGAGAAAATAGTCACTCATGTCATGTTTTTGTTCCGTGGTCCATTTGAGGGATCCTATTTGAGAAAGATACTGAAAGAGACAAATAAGCAAACGGGAAAATACCAAATAGCATGCTAACTGCTAACTGGGGGAAGTACAACAAGATACTACTGAGGCACACAGACAGTGGCACGCATAGCCTGATTTGAAGGATCCATGAAAGCCTCCTGAAGGAAGGGGCATGTAAAATATTGTTATTTTTCCCACCACTACTACAGCCCCAAATCAGCTATTCGTAAAACACAACAATACAGACTGACTTGAAACCTTTTTTCAAAGAAGTGGATATCAATGGATGTAATAAGCCCATAGAACATGGGTAATGATCAATAATATTGTATTTGATTATTTAGTAATCCCCTGGTTGTATGACAGGTTCTCTGAAGCATACAGCTGCCTTGTGAATTGATATCAGCACACAAAGAACCTCAAAATATCCTAGATTTCAGCATTGTTAGTCTGGGTAGAATGTAATGATAATGGCATTCAGGGCGCCCTATAGAGAAACCTGAATTCCCGAGACCTGTCGGTCTACAACCTCCCCATGTGGGGCTCCATTCTGCCCTGGGATGTGCAGGGCCCTATATTCTCTCGTCCCCTCCAATGACAGTCAGTGCCATGTAAAGCTTTCATAAATTTCATTTACACTGATGTTCAAATGACTGACAAGATGGTGTGGTCCTATTCTAGAACATCTGTCTTTTAACCTAGTCATAAAAAGGTGTAGGTTACAGGTAAGACTTTCTAAAGGTTTCTGAAGGTAAAGATTTTCAAGGACTGTGGTGGAAGGCAGGACAGATCTGTGGACTGGGAGATCATCCCTAATGCTTGATTTGCATTGTTAATGGCAGTCTGCTGCAGGACAGAAGGGCAGGAGTTCAGAAGACCTCTGTTTTTAGGCTTCAGTCTTCCATTTAACTGCCTAATCCATGGTACACTCCCTGATCACGACCAAGATCCTGAATGTCCCTCCTCCTTCTCTCCTTCTCTCATCCACAGAATGAGGTGAGCAGCAGAGAAGGAAAACTGAATTGTTCCCAACAGCCAAGACGTGGAATCAACCAACCTCCATGTCCACGGACAGATGAATGGATAAAGAGAAGGCGACGCACACACACGCACACACAAGGGAATAACATTTGACCTTTAAAAAGAAGCAAATTCTGCCATATGTGACAGCATGGGTAAGCCTGGTGAGTGAAATAATTATGCTGACTGGAATAACCCAGACACAGAATGAGAAATACTGCATGAGTCCACTGGTATGAGGTCCCTACAACAGTCAAACTCATAAAGACAGAGTAGAATGGTGGGTGTCAGGGGCTGCGGGATGGGATCACAGATGCTGTTCAGTAGGTATAGGGCTTCAATTATGCAAGATGAGTTAGTTCGGAAGGCAATAGTGCTTATAGTTAACAACACTTATTGTCCACCTAAAACCTTGTTAAGAGGGTAGATATTGTGTTCAGTGGTCTTACCAAAACTTAAAAAAAAAAAAAAAAAAAAAAAAAAAAAACTTAAGGGACTCAGTAAATGAAAAATCTCCAGACAGATGATTATTGCTCTAAGAAAAGTCCACCTCTCTATCCCTTTGGGCATCGCTTCTGGGCCACACATTTCTACATCACACCCAATAAGCCACAGAACTGATGGTCCTAAAATATTAGCTGTAAAACCCCAGAGAATGGGTCTGCTTTAAGTGAATTACCCAAAAGGGTAAGCTGTAAAAGGCAGGTGATCTTTTCGGCAAATGGCCTCCGTCCTGAAACCACACGAAAACAACATGTGTCGGTCCATCACAGGCAAAGATGGTGTGTCCCTCAGTTTAGTCACACCGTGCTCCCCTGAAAGTTGCAGTGATAATCATCCTCTTCTGTAAAAGCAGAGTGCTAACTAATCACAGTTATCAACTGGCCCTAAAACTCACCTTCTTCCCAGGCCCAGACTGTCCCTAGCTGCTGCCTCCTGCCTAAGACTACTTCCTGGTTCACAAGCACCCAAGCTTCCACTATCTTCCACATTTCTATTTCCTACAGCTCAACATTTTTATTAACAGCCTCCACATGTTGTTTCACACCAACGGGATTGGGTTTCCTTTTAGGTAAACCTGGGGAATATCATTTTCGTAGTCCATGAATGTTAAAATTTATTTTTAAAACATTTTACAGATAATAGCTCTGTGTCTCCCATGATACATTGGGCTGACACACAGAGTTGATTTCTTTTTTAAGTGGGAACTGTTTCTTGGGAGAAGTGTCTCCTAAGAGACAGGAGGAAGGAAGGAAGGAAGGAAGGAAGGAAGGAAGGAAGGAAGGAAGGAAGGAAGGAAGGAAGGAAGGAAGGAAGAAAGAAAGAAAGAAAGAAAGAAAGAAAGAAAGAAAGAAAGAAAGAAAGAAAGAAAGAAAGAAAGAAAGAACACAAAACCTGGTAGGGCCGAAACCCTTGACCGTTAAAAATGTTGTGATCCAGGGGCACCTGGGTGGCTCCATCGGTTAAGCGTCTGACTTCAGCTCAGGTCATGATCTTGCAGTTTGTGAGTTCGAGCCCCGCATTGGGCCCTGTGCTGACAGCTCAGAGCCTGGAGCCTGCTTCGGATTCTGTGTCTCTCCTCTCGGTCCCTCCCCTGCTCATGCTCTGTGTCTCTCTATCTCTCAATAATAAATAAACGTTAAAAAAAATTTTTTTAAATGTTGCACTCTGGGAAGACCCCAATAACAATTCCGGCTCAGTGTCCCTGGCAACGTGACTGTTCTCTCAGTGCTGTTCTTCTGATATGACGTTTTTCCATCTTTCTTTCTCTTTACTAATGCAAGGTTAATGAAGGGACTCAAAATCATCCATTCTTGTCAGTGCTCTTGAACTGTAAAATTATGATCCTGCATCCTTAAAAAGCAATGCAAAATATGCACATGCCCCAAAGATCCCCTCTTTAGTGATTAATTTCTCTCATAAAACCCCAGAAGGGTCTAGAACCCTGCCTCCCATTCGGTGGGCTCCAAAGCTGTTGTTAAGTCTGCTGTCCTTGGAGTGAGGTGAAGGTACCAGTCTCTCCCTTGTAAAGAAGGACCAGAGAATCCCTCGGACCCCACTCCAGCCTGCATCATCAAAGTTGGCATGCAGGCTGACCACTTAGATGGCCAGTGTCCCTTGGAATATTTTCTGCTCAAACTTGAAAAATAAGCCCCCATGGAGGAGGAAGCCTCTGGCACAGCACAGAACCTCTAGGAGAGATTCAAAAGCAGCTGTATTCTAGATCCTGCAGATCCCTTCACTACTACGTAAAAATTCACATAAGCCAGAGGGCAGTGATGGTAGCTTTACTGGCCTAAGCAATATCCTTCAGGCTGTTGGTATAGGAAGTGGGGGAGGAAAACAGAAAAAGAAGAGTGAAAGGCAGAGACACAGACGCATATGAGTAAGACACAGACGCATAGAGACCTCAGGCAGGAGCCCCTCAGCTAGCTTGCCACCACATCTGTACCGGTATATCCTGGGCCATCCGTATTAGAAACATACCCTTTGATGATAAAGATGACACGGCTGACCCCTGCTTGAGGTGGGGATGGGATTCACAGAGCCCTCCATCTGCTCTCTCTCTACTCTGTTTTGCTCAGTTTCTCCTAAGCTAATGTAAGAAGGGACAAGATTATGCCCTCTGCTGCCCTAACCAGCCAAGGATTCCTGGAATCAATGATATGATCTCAGCCCCTTTAAGTCCCCAGGATAAAGATAAGGCTTCTGAACCATTGAAAATGCTCCAAAGGAAGGAGGCCGGGCTCCTGAGTCGTCATGGTGGCCGCGGTCAGAATCCTACCTTCATACTATAGGAGAGAGGACGGTCCCGGTGGGACAGGGGAGAGGAACCAGGCGAAGATGTGAGAGCAGAGAGAAGATCTAACTTGGGAAACACGGTGCAAGCACAGCCTACCCGTTAAGAGCCGGTTCTCTACAGTCACCCACTGCATTCTCCGTTCGAATCTCTGCACCACTACCTATTAACATCTGACTGGGACCATATTCCTCGACCCCTCTGACCTTAAAGGAGGAATGATAACAACACTTCCTTCATACAGCTGTTAAAAGAAATAAAGCACTTCGCACAGGGCCTCGGTAAGTGGTAGCGTTGCTATTTTCTCAAATACTGAAGAAAATCACGAACTGGGTGATGAGAAACTTGGATGAGTCTCGGGCAATCTGTGTTCTCAGTTCCCCATTTTTAAAATGAGGGGCTTATAATTAAGGTTCCTTCCAGCTCAGATATTCTAGAAGTCTGTGACTAAGAGCTAAAGACTAAAATGTCATGTGGTTATTACAACTGTAATATAAAATGACACCCAATAGCACATTCGCCACCATCAAAGGAAGCTACGTGCACAGCAGGCTAGTGTGAAGACTGAGTGGGTGTGGGAGTGTTGGGGGAGGGGCGCCGGTGGGAAAGGGGGTGGTTAACCACAACTGTCATTGCTTATATTGTTTTTCTTTGGTTTGCTAGACCAGCCTCCAGAGAAGTTTCTGGCCATCTAGGTACCAGGCAGGCAACTAGGCTGTTATTTTATTTTTTATGTTTTTAATGTCTATTTACTTATTTTGAGAGACAGTGTGCAAGCAGAGAATGGGAAGAGAGAGAGGGAGAGAGAGAGGCAGAGGCCGACACGGGGCTCGAACCCACAAACCGTGAGATCGTGACCCAAGCTGAAACCAAGAATTGGATGCTTAACAGACTGAGTCACCCAGGTGCCCCAGAGTCTTATTTCTAAAGTTTCCCCTAATATCAGGAGGGAGAGATTTCTCCTTGCTCTAACCTTGATTCTCTGCCCTTTGAAGTCAAAACTGATAGTACCTGTATTTTTTTTTAATATTTATTTAGAGAGAGAGAGAGAGAGAGAGCATGCATGCGAGCTGGGTAGGGGCAGAGAGAGAGAGGGAAAGAGAGAATCCCAAGCAGGCTCCACACTGTCAGTGCAGAGCCCAATGTGGGGCTCTATCCCACCAAACATGAGCCAAAATCAAGAGTCGGATGCTTAACCAACTGAGCCATCCAGGCACCTTTTAATTTATAAAGAATAACTTCTCAGCCATCATCTTACTCTCTTGATGGGCTACAAAAGGCTTTTGGAGAGAATGTGAAGTCACACTTTAAAAAATACACTCAAACAGACAGGCATAGTGTTAACATAATACACCGCCTCCCTCAGCTTAGTTTAGACCAACAGGGCTTTAGTTTCATTGGTGTCCTTCCTCGCTTCCCAGAGTTCTGGTACAGCATGAAAATACATGCCCTAAATGTGGAGCCAAGAAGCAGAGACCACTGCGATGGCAAGAAAATAGAGTCATCAGTGACTCAAATGATAGCCGGCACATCTGGGCAGAATGACAGATGTTGCACAAAAGCTTAGTCAAATACTCTAAGCTACTGGGAATGCCTTCCCTCCTGGTCCAAATCCTCTTAGCCTGCAAGGCAGAGTTCAAACCCCTCTTCTTCTGGAAGCCTCCGCTGATAGCACCGCGTGCCCAATGGTGGCTCCCATCGGGGATACCCATTCACATGTACTGCCACATACTCACGGGACATACAGAACATTCTGCAGCTTGTTTTCTGTCCTCACTACATGCCTCATTTTCATGAAACGACATCCAAAGTGCTTGCATATCACCTTGCATTTGGCTCACACTGAATAAATAGCTGTGGCCTAAACAGGTGAGTAAACCATTCTCATGATACACGCAATTTTCTTCTCAGGAGTAGACTGCACCATTGGCCTACTATTCCCAGTCGCACAGCATCAGTTTCACTTTGGGCAGAGAAGGGACTGTGCTATGACAAACATCAGGCATACATCTTCACCTAGAAAATATGCTCGGTGAATGGCAGGTCTATTAATAAGAACTCTCAGGCCAAATCTTAAACTGAATAGAGCTTCCCTTACCCTCCAGCCACCCTCCAAGGCCCTCTATGCCACCTGGGAGAACAGGAGGTCTGAAGCACAAGACGATACCATCAGAAGCCAGAGGCTCTGATTCCTTAAATCTGGTTCCTTAAATCAGCACTATTTTGTCTCAGAAAAATGTATCTTGAGACTCAAAACTATGCAGTGGGGACACCAGCGCACCATCCAGAACCTGAAGCCAGGCAGTGGTAACTAGAGATTCTAGACTGTTTGAGCTGTTCGAAAACAAGAACTAAAAGTGGGATCTTCTAAAAGAATGCAAGAATGGGCCATGTCATGACAGCATGAAGAAATTAAAAGAACATGTGTTGGAATGTTAGACCCTAAACCAGTGAGGTGTCCTGAGTAGCAGAAAATCCACAGTGGGCAGAAGGGAATGGTGAATCATGGCCATCAACAGGGCAAACTTGTTAGGAAAAAGGACAGCACCTTCCCCGTGAACAGCAACAAGCCACACACACTTAACCTAGAGCCCAGAAGCACAACGGTGTTGATAATTAACACTTAAACCTCAGGCCCTGGAAGATTCCTGGGGCTCCATTGCAGGCAGCCTCTAAGCACTACTACCTTGGAAACACATGTGAACCGGATCCTGGGCTCACAGCGCCTCTCTTCCCCAATTGCATATTTTAACAGGGAAGATTCACAGCATTTGCTACCAAGAGTCTCCAGGGGTGAAAGAGCCACATGTGTAAACCATGTGGACTGAGTGCTCCGAGAGGGCAAAAGTTGTATCTCGTACTCTACTTGTTACCCGCTATCAGGAAATGGGGAATAAATGCTGTTATCCCCTGGCCTACTACAATACATTCCCGGGTTTCTACGAAGGGAGCCATGAGGTGCCTTCAAGACATACACAGGGTGAGATTAGAGCTCCAAATGGAAACAGGCCAAGTCTGTCACCACCACCACATCACATCTGGTTAGGACACATAGACTCAAGAGATGGACCAAACACAATCATTCCCAAACTGAAAGGGTAGTGTCCAATCTGCTTTCCTTCTTCCTTCCACTTCCTAAGGGAGACCTGCCATGACCAATGAATATCCCAAGTTCAGCACCGTCTTCTGCCTACATTTAAGTCCTACTGCCTACACTAAGTCCTCTAAGTCCTACATTAAGTCCTACTGGTTCGCAGCCAGTGTGGGCCAGGGACCCCTGAGGGTCCCTGAGACCTTATCAGTGGGTCTGCAAAGTCGGAATTATTTTCATAATAATATTAACTCATTATTTTGTCTTCTTCACTCCCATACACTCAGGAGTGTACCGTAGAGTTTCCAGGGGCTACATGACCACATGTGATATGGCAACAGACTGAATGCAGGAGACAAAAGAATCCAGCTGATTTCTGCCTTGCCAGACATGAAAGAGATTTGTGAAACTATAAAAATAATGCCATGCTTCTAAGATGTTTGTCTTAGAAAATGTAGTTGTATTTCATAAAAACATGCTCTTATGCTAACATGTAATAGATTTTTTAAAATTGTTTTTTATGTTTATTTTTGAGAGGGAGAGAGTGCAAGGGGCGGGGAGAGAGGCAGAGAGAGAGGGAGACACAGAATCCGAAGCAGGCTCCAGACTCGAGCTAGCAGCACAGAGCCCGAGGTGGGGCTCGAACTCCCAAGCAGTGAGATCATGACCTGAAGCGAAGTCAGACGCTTAACCGACTGAGCCACCCAGGCACTCTGATTTTTTTTTTTAATATTTATTTTTATTTATTTTTGAGAGAGACCACACACACATGTGCAAGCAGAGAAGGGTCAGAGAGAGAGGGGGAGAATTCCAAGCAGGCCCTAGCTGTCAGCACAGAGCCCGACACGAGGCTTGAACTCACAAACTGTGAGATTATGACCTGAGTCGAAATGAAGAGCCAGATGCTTAGCTTACCGACTGAGACACTCAGGCACCCCTCATGGATTTATGTTTACTTAATTTTCAAATGTACTGGTTTTAATTTTGATATGGTTTTAATTTTTAATATCGATAGATATAGTCCATGTAAACAAAAAACTCTCTGGAGTCTCCAATAATTTTAAAATACTTAAGTAATTGAAATTTTGGCCTTGAGACCCAAAAGTTTGCGAACCACTAGGTCATAAAAAAGAACGGTGATCGCATCCCATCTGTGTTTCTTAAGGAACTAAATCGGGTAACTCTGCTCCTTTCTGTCCATCAAACCCAACCCATCCTTCAGGGCCCTCTAAATCTTCCTCATCATCCCGCCCTCTGAAGATTTCTACCCTCTGATCTTCCCTAATGACTAGTTGTTCTATATCACCTAGCATTTCATTGAACATCGCCCTGCGACATCCACTGCATTATTGTCCTGGTGCTTTTCCAGCATTGCCTAACCGGGGATTTCTCTGAGAACAAACTGCTATAACAATCTTGAGCACCAAGCACAGAGCTGGCATGCAGGAGGCTGATCGGTCTTCCCAAGTGTGCTGGTATGACAGGCAGAAATGACCTTAACAATCACCTGCACTTATTAGGTGAGTGAATGATGCATGAATCAATATGTAAGTTTGAGTCTCACCAGGGTGCAATATGCCCTCCTAAGGGGACTCTGGGGAATGAGCATGGGCAGAGAGCTACTGGCTTTCAGTGCACAGGAATTATTGACATCTAGTAGGCGGGGACATGCCTAAGTCTCCGTCCACCCAAGTGCCACAGATTTCTATCTCAGACATGAACTTTACCACCTCCCTGTCCTGGGTGGTGCCTCACCGAGTACACAGCAGCATAAGCTTCTCGCTCACAGAAGAGGGTCCCCAGTGTCTCTTCCCAGCCATCCCTGGGGGTCTCTAGGGTATCCCCCAATCCCTAGGAGAGATGCCGGCTCCTCCAATCTCCCAGGTAGGCAGTTCTCTTACTAACAGGTTGAAATGATAGAGTATCCACATCACTTTATCTCAGCTCCCCAGAAGGGTAGGAAAGGGGCTGCTCCCAGCTTTGCGAGCTTGTCTCCTTCACCTAGAGCACCTTCCTTCAGTTCTTCTATCCCTCCAACCCCTCTTCCTCACTCTCTCTCTCTCTGGCAGACAGCCCACAGCTCCATCAGGGAGAGACAGGAAGCAGCCAAGGAATGCTTTTTCCGTGTGAATGTGGATTCCACCGCCTTGGATTGTAATCCCTGGGAAGGGACTCTAGCCAACAAGCCCCTGTGTGTGAACTCAGGACAGGCTATCTGAATATTTTAATTGTTTTCTGGGGAGTCACAATTCTGTTTGATCTTGATTGCAAAGGAGGGAGAAAAAATTTCTCCCAAGCCATATCCACATGCTCCATGTGCTGAACAGCTACGCACGATGCATCACGCACATAAGTGTCAGATGTACCACACCTTGGAATATTTGTTAGATAAAACCCTGACCCTGTCTTTCAAATGTGATCCACCATCAGTTCATCCCACCACCCACTGAGTACACATTTCCCAAGGGCCCACTGCCCACCACTGCTTTCCCGAGAGTGGGAATGAGCTGGATGGAACGAAGGTGGGGGGATGCCCAAAGAGTCCTTCCCATGGCCCGCAGGGGATATGGGCTGAAGGGATGTCAGGACTTGGGCCTCCACAGATCCTCCTTAAGAAAAAACTTCAAAATAAGAAACATAGTTTGCCCTCTGAGACCAAAACTGTGAGAACACAATAATGAATCAGTGCAAAAATAAGAAAAGTCCATCGCTTAGACTAGATCTCAGATTACTAACACATTAACATAATCTCAAAAAGAAAATCAGAGGCTGAAATGGGACTGGAGTGGGGGGTGGGGCGGGGTGAACCAGCAAAGAGTCAAGAAAGAGAGAAGTCCCAAAACATAATAATGACACTGCCCAGCCCAGCACTGCTGGTGAGGGTATCCTATGGTGGGGACGGGTGCCTCCGTGATGGAGTGTGATGGTGGGCCACAGACTTGACTTCTGAAGTCAAGACCGATTAAAGAACTCAGATAAAAGGAACACATTATGCTCCTTGGGACCCGCAGGTATGCACAAAGCATGAGTTCTGCTTTAGAGGGGAGCCCAGGATGGTTTCCTTGTGCAAGCAAAACTCTCCCAAATATGTACATATCTGTGTTTGAGCACATGTGCCCATGTGTGGATAAATAGATGAAACAAGATGGGTGATGAGTGGACACACAGATGATTGATTGACTGCACGATTACAAAGTGGCTGGTATCTAAGTTCTGCTCCTTAACCCACACGTCCTTCTCTCCATCCTAGGGGAGTTTCTGTGAGACAGACACACAAACAACCTGCAAGCCACAGAAGCTGCACTCTGGTAGCTAATGAGAGGCTTAAGCTCTGCCTTCCTCACAGGCGTGACGTCACCCTCACCAGGGCCCAGCCTCTGGGGGAGGCAGACAGAGTGGGAGCCCCACCGTCCACTCAAGGACCTTGAACAGGTTGGGGCAGCTGGACTCTCACCATGGCATTAGCCTTGACCTTTGAAAGCTGGAGAAATGACCCTTCCCAAGGATTCAAGTTCTGCCTTGGCCCCTATTTAACAACTGTAGATGAATAAAAGAGGAGTACACAGAGAGGAGGGAGGGCAAGTGTTTGCAGGCTTGAAAAGGCACCTTCCAGGTTACGAACTGAAAACAGGATTCTGACAGGTGGGACTCAGCTAAGCTTGGGAGGCATGGCACTGGGAGGAGAGACCTTTGGGCCTCTACCCAGGAGGGAGGGGATCAGGGGTGCTCTGAGGTGACAGGCTCCAGGGGCGAGGTGCAGAAAAGAGAGGACAAGCAAGGCTTTGTGGACTTCAGTTTGCCTTCAGCTAACACTGCTCAACCTGTCCCAAACCATTAGACCCCATCCTGCCCCAAAAATAGGAGCAAGAGGAAATAACTGAGTCAGCAGAGAAAGGCAGTTTATGTGGTACAGAGAGAGGGCAAGAAGGAAAAATAAAAATCGAACTAGCAGTCAAGAGATCCAAGTGAAAGAAACAAGATGACCTGCGCCACGTGGAGGAAAAAAGCACCCCACCCCAATGCCATTATTCACCGCAAACCAGCGAGAGCACTTAGGTCAGCACAGAAAACAAGGCACTGTGGTGTGGCAACACACACACAGGCTCTGGAGGCCAACAGACCGGGTCTCGAGCCCTGGTGCCACCACAAAGCTGACTGACCTCAGGCAAGGTGATTTCCTCCCCAAGACTCAGCTTCCAGCTCTGCAAGATGGCGGCAACAATGCCTTTCTCCCTGGGCTGTGAGGCCCAGGGTGGTGCAAACAAGGCAGAGGGCTCTCAGAATCCATCCATGCACGGTCCTTCCCTCCCCCACTTCTTTATGCCCTCACCACATGCAAACTATTTCTGAGAGGGATTTGATTCCTGAGAATATACTAGTCTGTTTCTATGGAAACAATAGACTAACGATTGTAGAAAATTCCAGAAGAAGCCAAGTCTTTGGGAGGGATGGCAGGATTCCCTTGTTCCTCAGAAGCTCCATGACAATAAGGGACAATAGATGGATGAAAGTAGGAGGAGAGGGGTTTCCTCTGAGAGAACGAGCTGAAATTGGTCAGGGAAAAGAACCAAAGTGGGTGACATAACTTAAGATTCCCTAGCATCTGCTGAGGGTGTCAAGGGACACTGGGTACTGAGGGGGTCAGAAGAGAAGGAGAAGAGAAGCTTCCCCCACCAGGAGCTTAGGCCTGGCAGAGGTCCTAAGCCCAATACACTGGGGACAGTCCATGGCAAAAGATGACCAAGTGCAGACCAAGGGCATCTGATGGCACCATAACACCCACCCCTGCATACAGTCGGTGCTCAAGAAATATTCGTGGAGTGAATGAGTTACTCATTAAATTCACATCTTTGAGTCGCTTGCCTGCGGAAAAGCTCTGTGGAGCCCAGTCTCCTTTTCTTCCAGGGAACAATTCCAGCCTATTTCAGGGAAAACAACAAAGCTTGGGGAGGGACCTGCAAATGATGGAAACCCTGAGGCCAAGAGGTGAGCCGCCCTGTGGTCGTCTGCTCGGCCCAAACACCCAGACCGCGGGGCTGCAACCCACTCTTACTCACATGTGTGACAGTTATTAATACTCTCGGGTCTATGGCCAGAGCCTCAGGTCTGCCTTGGTTCTGAGAAACACAGAAATCACACTGCCAAGCGCACTGAGAGATTCCGGGACAGGCTCAACAGGCTCGAGGCCCATCGCCTGAGTCAGGAAAGGCATTCATGAGGTCTGACCAGGATCACCCACACTCCTCCCCACACACTCTGTCCACTGCACACAGAAAGGACATCACCTCTTTAATAGGCGAAGCAGTGCTGGGCCAAGAAAACCTTTTACTAGGCCACGGCAAAATGAGACAGGTTGGAAGGAAGATAGAAATACCTCGTAAGTTTTTCATAGAGCTGAATGTGTTTAAAGAGTCATCTTTTATTCTGAGTTATGTCTATCCTACTTTTTCTACTTTCAGTCTTGAGCATACCAGGTCCTTGCCCACCTCAGGGCCTTTGCACATGCAGTCTCCTCTGCCTGAAATACTTATCTCCCTTTTTATATCCAGCTCCTTCTCTCCCTCTGTGTCTCAGTTTAATTGTCCTTTCCATAGGCCTTTGTTGAACATGCCACTGGAGGAGGCAAGTTTCCTCTCCTCACCCTGATCTTAGCCTCCTGTTTTTCTTTAGAACCCCTTTTACAATGTGCACCTCTTTATTGGCTTATCTCATGCCAAACCCCCACCCCGCTCTAAGTCCCAGCAGAGCAGGGCCCATGCCATTCCACAGCCACTACCTGGCACAGTGTTTGGGACATACTGGCTCTCAATAAATGCTTATTCAATCATTGGATTAAAATGCCGCTTGTTTATGGTAGTAAATCTTTTTTTTTTTTTTTAATTTTTTTTTCAACGTTTATTTATTTTTGGGACAGAGAGAGACAGAGCAGGAACGGGGGAGGGGCAGAGAGAGAGGGAGACACAGAATCGGAAACAGGCTCCAGGCTCTGAGCCATCAGCCCAGAGCCTGACGCGGGGCTTGAACTCACGGACCGCGAGATCGTGACCTGGCTGAAGTCGGACGCTTAGCCGACTGCGCCACCCAGGCGCCCCTATTTTTTTTTTTTTTTTAAAGAGTGGATCTCTTTTCTTTTTTTTTTTTTTTTAATTTTTTTTTTCAACGTTTATTTATTTTTGGGACAGAGAGAGACAGAGTATGAACGGGGGAGGGGCAGAGAGAGAGGGAGACACAGAATCGGAAACAGGCTCCAGGCTCTGAGCCATCATCCCAGAGCCCGACGCGGGGCTCGAACTCACGGACCGTGAGATCGTGACCTGGTTGAAGTCGGATGCTTAACCGACTGTGCCACCCAGGCGCCCCGTAAATCTATTCTTCAAATTCTTACTTGGAAAAATTAAAAGAGCTTAACTCTAGGTTGGTGCCCTCCTCTTTTTCAGGGGTGGTGGGAAGAGGAAACATCTTATCGTTTTAAGAAATGCAAAAGTTTGCAACCAATGCTTTACAGAACAAAAGTCCTTTTGTGAATATTATGAGGGTCCCTCTGTTAAAAACAAGAGGCTTTTTTTTTAAGTTTCTTTTTATTTTGAGAGAGAGAGAGAGAGTACGTACGAGCATATGTGAGCGGCGGAGGGGCAGAGAGCGAGGGCGAGAGAGAATCCCAGGCAGGCTCCATGCTGTCAGTGTGGAGCCTGACATGGAGCTCAATTTCACGAACCATGAGATCATGACCTGAGCCCAAATCAAGAGTCAGATGCTTAACCCACTGAGCCACCCAGATGCCCCCAAAACCAGAGGCTTTTAAGAGGTGCCTGAAACAGGTACCTATAAATGGAATGTCTACAAATCCAGATCTATTTCCAGAGAAACTCACTTTTTCAGAGATGTTTTATCTTCATTCATCCTTCACCAACAGTGGACACTAAGATCACATCTCAGGCTCTTCTGGCTTCCCCTTTCTTTACCGAGTTCTTTATTGCGTAGGTTTTAATTTTTCCACGCATAAACATTCGTGGGTTTCTAATTAAGGAAATGCCGATGAACCCTTTCTTCAAATGAAGAACCAGTTTTGTTAGCATTAATAATTCCCCACTGTTTTGTTGATTTGGATGTTCATATAGTGAGTTTTCTTACAACAGGGTTCACCTGAGCACCGTATGGCTCCCTGGAGGCCTGACCTCTCGGTCAGTAATGCAGGAGAAGGACGTATATCCCTGCAGCTATCCAGGACATAACGAGTCTTTCCATCTATCCATTTCCACCAGGCATTGCACAACTATGTAGGGCACAGAAAAATACACATTATCAGCTACCCCCAGGCTTGCGCTCTCCCGTGGCTGTTCCCATCTGGCAAAGTGATTGGCTATGGAGTCCAAGGGCAAGATGTGCAAAACAATGACGCCCTCTGTATGTCTGAAGCTCCATGCCAAACACATTCTTCAGTAAGCATCCACTTCACCTTTACAAGATCCTTGGGATGGATGTGACTGCAGATCTTTTACAGGTAGAGAAACTGAGGCCCGGAGAGATGCTCTTGCAATGCTACATGTCAGCTCCAGATCAGGATGAGGATAAAAATGCAGAGGCATGAGAGCTTTGAAGTCATAATGTGCATTGGAAATGCAAGGCAACAGTGCTGTGGCTCTCATCAATATTCATCCATTCAAAATCTTGGAGCATTTACTGCTGCCACATGTGCTTCCGGACTCAAGGAGGTAGACGCGGGGGTGAATACAAAGATAAATGACACACAGTACACATCAAGGCCAAGGATGTGTACTGGAGGAGCTGACTGTCTCTTCAACAAATCAGTACCAGAGAATAGAACCCTAGAGTCAAGCGGCTGGGATCCCAGGGGAGGACAGCTCAACTCCATCTGCAGGAGCAAAGACAAGGGGACATCTGAGCTGGAACTTGAGGAAGGGCTTTGATGGATGGAGGGAAGCAATGGACCATTCTGGGCAGAAAGAACAGCTTGCTCAGACCCTGGAGGTGTGCCAGATCATGAAGGGACTGCAAACGTCAGGTGCAATCGGCCAGGGCCAACTGGCCAAGAGCCTCATGGGCCTTGCCAAGGAGGAGAGCCTTTCCTGGAGGCTACCAGTAGGATGTGTCTCCAGTGGGGGGCATCAAACAGAGGGACAGCATGATCAGATTTGGGTGTCAGGAGGATGAGACAAGCAGTAGGTTGGCGAGAGGGTACAGGGGCAGCTGGGAGCACAGAGACCAGTGAGGACAGCACACAACTGGTAAGGCAAGTGACAGTGGGGGGCTAAACAGGGGATCTCTCCATCACTGAACCCTTTACCCACAGAGCATATACATAGTATTTGTCCTCGTTTACAGGACGATGATGAAGTTCTCAGTAATAATGGAAAGACAATAAAAATAGTAGCCAACAAGTATTGAGTACTTGTACTTGACCATTTACTTAGCATTTGCTAGGCACCAGGCATTGTCCTAAGCACTTACCAGTACTAGTCCATTTTCTCCTTGTAACAACCCGGTGAACTTTTATTATCCCCACTGTACAGATGAAGAAATGAAGGCACAGAGAGGTTAAGTAACTTACACCAGGTCACACAGGCAGTAAGTAACTGAGCTGTGGTTTGCATGCAGGCTGTCTGGCCCCGGGTCCCTGCTCTTACTCAAGTCCATGACTCTTGCTTGTCACAGTGCAGCACTGTGGTGAGAGCCTTACAGCCATTGTTTGTTACTTCAGTCCTCACAATAATCCTATCAGGTAGGCATGTTTAATTTTGCTTTGCAGATAAGGAAACTGAGACAGTGAGGACATATACTTTGCCCATGGTTACACATCTAGTAAGTAATGAAGTTGCAAACTGTACCCTGAGTCTGTGTGACTGCAAAGTCTGTGGGTTTTTTTGTGTTTGTTTTTTTTTTTTTTTTTTGAGAAAGAGAAAGAGCACATGCAGGGGAGGGGTAGAGAGAGGGGGACACAGACGATCCTAAGTGGGCTCTGCACTGTCAGCCACAGAGCCCGATATGGGGCTCAAACCCACAAACCGTGAGATCACGACCCTGGCCGAAGTTGTATGCTTAACCAACTGAACTACCCAGGTGCCCCTGCAAAGTCTTTGTTTTTAACTGCTTTCCCCTCTCCGTTCATTCTAAAAGGATGAAAAATAAAGGGGGGTGGGGACAGGGAGGGGCAGCAACCTGGAAGGAAGGCCAACCACCAAGTGCAGTGGGCCAGCAGACAGAATAGGTTTTTGCCTGGCCAGAGTGTCCCAGCCAAAGTCAAGCAGCACCCGCATCCCAGCACCCCCTCTCAGCCTGGCACACAAGTGAGGCCCTGCCAGCCAAGCAACAAAACACCCCAATCCCTTGGGGTGAGGGTCTGTAGGCCTCCGTGCTGGGAACGGGGGTGGCAAACAATGGTATCTGAGTCAGGCCTGGGCTTCACTGATGGGTCCTGGCAAAAACAAGATGTCAGTTCTGTACAGTTGTGAATCCTTGTGACAGCAGCTCCCCAGGCCCTGGGAACACTCTGGGCCATGATGGAGCCTCAATGTCTAGAGCCTTCTGCCACCTCTGAGGACTGGGAGTCCTGGCCTGGGGCCTAGTCATGGAATCATTTATCTATAGACAGGCCTCCTAAGGAAGAAAACATGCAGGAAATGTGACAGAAGAAAACAGAACTGAAAAATGATTTCACCAGGTTCAGCTGAGCCTACGCCATCTAAGGCAGTGACTCCAAAGCAGGAGGGCAAAACCCCCAGAAGGGCATAGTAGAGGTTCTGGGGGATGTGTGGACCCAGAAGGAGCACTGACGACAGGCTACATATCACAGTGGTCAAGGGCATGAAGCCAGACTCCCTGGGTTCAAACCCCAGCTTGCTCATTTGCTGGCTGAGAGCCTTGGGGCAAGTTCTTTAATCTCTGCAGGGCTCCGGTGTCTCACCTGTCATACAAGGATAAGGAAGGCACTGACCTCATCAGGTTGGTGCAGAAATTAAACGAGTTGCTCTATAAAAAGCTCTGAGCGTGCTGCCCAGCACCTAGGCAGTGCTAAACATGTGTTTCTTAAATAAGATAAATGGGCTGGGGGAAATAGATGTTTCATATCTCACGGTGTGAGATATCATAATATCCGGGTTCATGGGGTGGGGGCCGGGGATGAGATGCTTCTATTACTTTTGAAAGAGTTTAGACTTCGTTTAACATTGGAAGTTATTGCTTTGGGGTCACAGGGAAGTTGGAAGCACTATTCAGCAACATGTCGCAGCAGCTACACAAGGCAGAGGCAAGGCTTTGCAGTCCAGGGTGGGGCGGAGTGGTCCAGGAGCTCCAGGAACTCCTACACTGTGGTCTGTACTAGAGCTTTCAAAATGCACACTCAGGAATCATCTGAAATCATCTAGTCCACACCCGACCCACTGAGCAGGAAAAGGATCACGCTGAGGGCCAGGGAAGGGCCTTGTCCAAGGTCACATAGCTGGCTGGCGTGGGGAAACAGAGCAAGAGCCAAGAGCTGCTGGAGCTGTGGCATCTTCTGGTCCCGCCCCAGGTAGGCTGGGAGCACCGCCCACCCCCACCCCCAGCCACCCATCCAGGCTGGCCCCGGGCCAGGGCATTCCAGAGCAGTAACTGCCCCCAAGCGCTGGCAGTCCCTAGAAGCCTCAGGCCAGATTTCTTCTTTCGGAAGCAGGGATCGGGGTCCTCGCCTCCTATGCTCTCACACCCAGAAGGGGCTCCCGGCCGGGGCGCTAGTCCAGAAGGAGCTGCTCAGGAATTCCTACAGTGTCACTTGTTCCATCCATACTGATTCCATGTTCCTGACTCAAGCCAACAACACCATCCCTAAAACCAGTATAGTAGGGAAATAGGTACATCCCCAAATCTCAGTGGCTCAGTGCAAACCCAAGCCCAAACTGTGTGCTCCCATCTGCACAAGAGGGCTCTCCTCCAAGCAGGGATTTGGAGACCCAGGCTCCCTCCTCCTTGTGACTTTGCCACCTCCAACCCATGGCCCCCACAGTAACCAAATTGGCTGCTTCAAGCCAACAGAGTGGGGAGCAATGACCCTCTGGGCTTTTGATGGGCTTATCCCTTCCAGCCACCTTCCGCTAGCCAGATTCAGCCACATGGCCACACCTGGCCAAAAAGGAAGCTGAGAGGTGTAGTCCAGCTGTTTGCCAGAGACAGAAGAATGGGCTTTGGTGGACACATAGGCCATCTGCTCCAATCCACCTTACAGCTTTGCTGTGTGGCACTTAACGGCCCTGGCCTGGAGCCCCAGCTTAAGTCAGTGACCTGCTCTGCCCAGGTGACTCAAAGGGAGTCTGATGGCCCACAGTGTCCAGGCTGTGACACGCAGGGAGGAGTGACAGGGACAGACTGTACTAGACCGGGAACTCGAGGGCAAGAACTGCACAGGGCTCCCTGTGGCATCCCCAGCACAGGTTCCCTGTGGCATCCCCGGCACTCCGTGCACGTGGCCATCAGAGCTGGCCCCGTGCTTGTTCGCTGAATGGGGAGAAGGCGATGAGTGTGGTGCATGAGTACCAGGCAGGAGTCGTGTCACAGGAACGCCACAATGTGACTAACTGGAACTTCTTGCCTGGGATTCCCAGGTCCACTTTACGGGGGGGGGGGGGGGGGGGGGGGGGGGGGGCGCCGCGAGAAGGGAACAGCCAGAGCCATCTCCTCCTCTGTGCCCAGCTCTCACGTCAGAGGCAGACTCTCAGCTTGTCTGCGTGGGCAGGAAGCAGGAGCTGTTTCCATTTTATTTCATCTTCATGACGAACTCTGTCCCACGGACATGAGAAGCCACAGGATAAACGTTCTCCCTCCCCCACGGCGGTCTCAAAAGCAGGAGCCCCAGGAGAATGTAGATGCGAATCCCCTTGACTTAAGGGGACAGACAAAGGCTCCCCCAAAGGGGCCAGCAGGGGAAAGAGCCAGAGGCAACGACAGCTCTTGGTTTGCTTCGTGACCTTGAGCAAGTGACAGATTCTGTGTCTATTTTTCCCCATCTGTCAAATGGAGATAATAAAGGCTGTTCTGAAGTCAGAATGAGATAATCAATGTTTAAATGGCTCTGAAAGTGTAACACTTTATATGGGAATATAAGGTGTTATTATCCACTCACCCTTCCTGCCTCTCCAGTGAATTCAGATGTTTGATAACAATTACAGTCTCGGCTAGGGCTCTGTCTTGATGAGTAGCGGCCTCCACTTATAAGAGAGGGGTAGTGAGGCACGAGCCTGGGCTAGACACAGGCCCCGTATGTTCTGGCACACACGCTCTACTCAAGGAATATTTGCGGGTGAAACAACAAACTGTGATCCACGAGGGCCTTCCCCTGCATTCATCGGAAGCTGGCTCTTGCAGACTCCGATGTGGTATCTGTTGCACTGTGAGGAATATAGTCGAAACATTGCAGAATTCTACAGTTGACCAGGCCCCCAGTCTTTGGGGGAAGTGATCTAGTCAACTCAATCTCCCGCTGACCTGTGAAAGGCAAAACAGGTTCGTGTGTAGCATCATTTACTCAGTTTGGGACCTTCAGCAAATCACTTATCTACCCTGGACCCCGGCATCGTCCTCCTCAGAGGACTACAAAGCAGGAAAGGACTCTGGTCACTAAAAGACACAGTTCACACGAAAGGTACTTCTTGCTATCGAGGATCAAGTTTCTTACCTATGAATCACCTGCCGTGTTCTCAGATTCTCTCACACACAGAAGACAGCAGCCCCCATTTTCCTTCTGCTGGAATTCAATTCAACGTGGGGGAGGGGGCAACCTGTCCCGCAGCCAACACAAAACCCTACCTTGGGATAAACAGGAGAGAAGGTGCTGCCAGAATGAGGCAGCAGAGACTGTGACACCTGCAAACGATTAATTCAAAGCAGAAGCAGGAGCAGAGATCATTCTGGACTCCAGTCTGACTCCTGCAAGGGCCGAGGCCAGGTTTCCAGATACCTTTCCAGACGGCTTGACAGCTCCTGCTTCATGTCCCACTGACCTGACAGAAGCACAGGATGGGGCCCGAAACAGGGCAGGCAGGAGTCATGGAAAAGAAGGGAAAGATGAGAATAACAAGAAACAGGGTACTTTCAAGAGCCCCGTTTTCTCATTACCATTACGGTGCATTTATTTCCTCTGTTGAAAGGGAAAAAAGTTTTCCATTGAGAGTCTAGGGCAATTCCATGTAATATTTCACTCCGCGGCCTCCTTTTCTTGCCAACTGCCTCAGCAGCTGTTAAGCACTATCCTTCCTGTCAGCCCCAGGGCACTTCTCCCCAAGCGTCAACTCAGAATCCTCCTCCTTTTCCCTCCTTCCCCGCCCCCCTCCCCCCCAAGGTGTCACCTGGACACTTTTCTGTTCAGGCAAACCCCTGGCAGAAACAGTCTCTAGACCTTCAGCAACGGAAAATTCAAGGAAGACCAGAGACCCCTTGATGTGCTAGAATGACCTATGGGACAGAGTGAGCAGAGGAGGGAAAGCCAGGTGCGGAGCTCCAAAGTGTACATCTAACTTGACATGTCTGATGGTTATTAAAGCCCTGCTCAGCACCGAGTCTCCGAACCCTGCTCAAAAAGCTACCCGGTCCCACCAGCCACGGCACTGGACAAACTCATTATCTTTGGCTCCAAGGCAAGACAGAAGCTTAATCAGGTCAGCAGCATTTGATCTGAAAATAAGTACCTTCTTTTGACACTCGACGGATTATAGGAATTACGCCTGGTAAAGCCACCTATACCAACATCATGTCAAAGGATATTTGGGGATATTCAGCTGAGAGGAATAATTACATAGTCACATGCCACCAGACCCACAAAATGAAAGTAAGCCCACCCATCACTCCAGAAGCCAAAGCTTTGAGGTTGATGTAACAGTGGAAAAAAACAACCAGTTCCTAAGATTTGTCCTGCCTCCCTCCTTCCGTTGAGCCTATAACCTAGACTGGGGGAGGGCAGGGGATGGGATGGCTGGGGCTCCACCCAGCCTATTCTGATGGGTACATATGCCCTGGTTTCTGGTCACTCCTATGTTTTCTGAAAAGCTATTGCTTCCAGCTAAAATTTTCCACTCCTGGACTCAACCCAAAGGTGAGTTTATTTTGGAAAGTCTGAGCCAAATTTTTCTGCAACTAGAGTTTTAAGCAGGTGAAATCAAGGTTGCTGCCTCCCCCGACATGAAATTATGTCCTACAAGTACAACAATAGTTCGAACTCCCCCCAGGTTCGATGGAGCCACTCTCCACAGGTCCAGGGGCAAAGTATGCATGAAATGTGGCGTGAAAAGTTATGCTTCCAAAAATGATACTGAATGAGAAACTCAGATTTAATTTTGACATATCCAAACACGGGGGTGACAGGGATTTACAGGCAATTATAAGCTTTAGACTTCTCAAAATACTTCACCCCAAGCTCTCATCGATGCCACAAAGCTGCCATGGGGATATGAGGGGACCTTCCATGCTTTTATCTGACATATGGTAAATGGGAGCAAAGGAGAGGCCAAGGAGGACATAGGGTCACGTTATATGATACTCGCTAAGGTCAAGACCACCCTCTTGATCGCTGGTCTTCTTAGGCCAAATTCTATAGCCTTTTATAGGAGTTACAACGAAATCTTAAAACATGGCACTGAACTACATTATCAAAACTTCTTAAAAGTTTATCTTGTTTGTATCTTTACAAATTCGAGAGACGAGGAAGACACTGGAGTTTGCTGAGCACCCACACACGTCAGATACCACACCAGGCATTTCATTCTCACAAAACTTCTACACAACTGCTCTGGTGATGCCCTTTTTTCAGAGAAGGTAGGCAAAGAGAGCCAGATAGTAACTGGGGGTCAGGGTCAGTACTAGGGATCAAGTGGGTCTTCTCCCAGAGGTCATATCTCCAGACCAGAGTGCCAGGCTCAGGAAAACTCAAAGACCCCAGGTCACATTTTATACAGGAAAGTCACGTTAGTCTTACCCCCTCCTTTCCTGACCCTCTCCAACAGCCCCGTCTCCGGAAGGATCTTGCCCAAAGGTATGGAATATTCAGGGAATGAGGTAAAGAACCTACAAACCAGAAAACCAACCCCTACATAGGAAGCCAGTAGTGGCCTTCCTGTATACTGCACTGAAGAGGCACATACAGGCTTTTTACCTTACATGTAATCCTAAAAACAATGAAAGAAATTAAATGGAGGTACAATGCTAATAATCTCAAACACTACACACTGCTCCCTGCCATGACTTCCTTGGCCTTTTTCTATGTAGGTGTATATCACCCATGGGTCTCTGGGCCTGCACCAAGTAAAAGCTCAATGATTGGTGGATTGTTGGATGGATGGATGGATGGATGGATGGATGGATGGATGGACAAAATAATAATGTTTTCAGTAATAATGCCTCTTAATCTAGATGGAATTCAAATCTGCACTCTTCCAATCATTTGATATTTGGAGACATATTTGTCATTTTAATACTTGTAATATAAAAGAAGCTATTTTAGCTTTATCTTCTGTGAGCATATGTACGAAAGGATATGAATGTTTTGTTGTGAGTGAACAGACTGCATAGTTGAAGATAGTTTTCCCAAAAAGTGTGACAGAAGCCCAATTATTGTCTTTTTAAAAAACAAAGCAAAATAAATGTTCTGGGAAAGAATTTTTACAAGAACAAGTGGAGCTTTCTACATAGGACAATAAAAGAAAATCCAAAGAAGAAACTGTTCTACAAATGGAGGGCTTCTGTCTGTCCTTCTAGTAGAAGGTACTCTGGAGATTCCAAATAAAACGCCTCTTACCCTGCAGGAGCTTCTAATCGAGTCATGTATTTCTGAGCTAGAGAATAAAACTTAGGAGGAAAGGAAATAGTGCCTGGTCTCTAAGTCAGATAGGGGGGCCTGTAACAGTCACTAGGAATGCAAAAATAATTACACAGAAGCTGAGGCCCAACACATTCCATCTTTACTAAGGGCAGCTGACTTGTTAGATTTATAGTTGAAAATAAGGACTAATTTCCTTCAAGCAAAAAATAAAATCCCCTTCTAGTTCCTTCTACACTCAGAGTAAGGTTTTTGAAGGGCTCCTTTGAGGGTATTATCCAAGGGACGACAAAGGACAGGGAATGAGACAGAAGAAGCAGTCCTTGCCCCGCCTTCAACAAGAGAAGCTCCTTAGATTTACTTTACGTGCTGGGGTTCCCCTAGAGTTTTATTTAGAAAAAGAAAAGGGGAGGGGGTTTCCTACTACTAAAAAATATTAATAATTTGGATACCACTGTTGTAGAACATTGGCTAAATCTCATTCAAGTCTAGATGCTTTAAATAGTCGAGATATTGAAACAACCTATGTATCTGTCAATGGATATGGATTTTTAAAATGTCTGCACTGAGAGAATATTATTCAGAAATAAAAAAGAAGGAAATCTTGCTATCTGTGACAACCTGGGCAGACCAGGAAAAATTATGCTAAGTGAAATAACGCCTGACAGAGAAGGACAAATACTGCGTGATCTCACCCATATGTGGAACCTAAGAAGTCCAACTCATAGAACCAGAGGGTAGAGCCATCGCTACCAGGGGCGCGAGGGAAATGGGACGAGGTCGGTCAAAGTGCACAAACCTCCAGTTATGTGATGAATGAGTTCTGGGAATCTAATGTACTGCATGGTGATGATGGTTAATATTGGCCCTGATATTTGCCAAGAGAGTAGATCTTAAGTATTCTCACTGGAAAAAAAAAAAAAAAAAAAGTGAGCATGTGAAGTGATGGGTGTGTTCATGACCTTGGTTGTGGGAATCATTGCACAATGAATTTACGATGATCACAAAGTCTATGTATATTAAATCGTTACATTGCACCCCTTAAAAATCACATTGTTCAATTATAGATAGATAGATAGATAGATAGATAGATAGATAGATAGATAAGCCTTCAAGAGGCATAAATCCTACAGCTCAAAGTAAACATGTCCAACAAGCTGACTGGGCAACTTCACAGGTGCCATCCCATATGATCACCACTAAAGAACTGCCTATAGTGGCAACTTTATATCCCACTCTTCCAGGTGAGGAAATGGACACTGAGAAAAGGCAAAGAACTTGTCCAACAGCTGGGCCTAGAACCCCAGGCCACCTGACACCAAAGCCGCCTCATCACAAAGCATCCTTGCCAGCTACTGAAACCAGGTTGATCTCCACTTTCGTGTTTCAGCATGCCACTCTCCAAGTCAGGTTTACTCTTCATATTTGGCTTCTGGTTTTGTATCTGCTAGGTGATTCCTAAATTTCAATACTAAAGAGAGAAAGGAAGGAAATAGCTAGACTCCTCAATGTCTCTAAGAATCCAGATGTCTTATAAAACCCCAACGTAAATGGTGTTTTACATTGTTTCTTAGCCTGAACCAATAGGAAAAATTCTGCCTTCATCCAGGGTCAGGCCTGGGTTAACCCACAAGGTGGGCAAAACTTGCTTTCTTCCCTGCCTTCTCCTTTTTGGAATGCCCTCTTCTGCACTCCAGGCCTTTATTGCCCTCGGAGGCTCTGTGCTCTCCCCTCTCTAGATAAAAACTACCCCTAAAAAAGATCTGGGGATTGGTCATTTACTTGTTAGTGAATCTTCAGGTCACTGTGACCCACCTCCCAGTGCACCTGCATTTTAAAGCTCTCCACTGATAAAGGACTGGAGGTCTCATCGATGGAGGCATTTATTTTTAGCATGTGAGTATAGGGGATTCTCTAGAGTGGCTACCAATGTTATATATACCGATCAGGCAGCCCAATTTAAACTTTGAATACTTCTTATTTTTCCAAAACCAAAACAAAACACCACACATCGGCACACACTCACACACACACACACACACACACACACACACACACACACACACACCAAAAACCAAAATGAAGCCAGCCCCTGTTTTCCACCCAATAAGATAGCAATAGCTACTATTCACTGAGCACCTATTGTGTTCCAGGCCTTGTTCTAGGTGTAAATATATTTATCTGTAATCTTCAACACAACCCTTCCTCTTCCTTCTTTCCTCGCTGTATTGGTTTCCTGGGGCTGCCATATAACAAACCACCACAGACTGGGTGGCTTAAAACAACAGAAATGCATTCTCTTGCAACTCTAGAGGCTAGGAGTCTGGAATCAAGGTGTGGGCAGTGCTGTGCTCCCTCCAAGCCTCTAAAAGAGGACCCCTCCTTGTCTCTTCTAGCTTCTGACAGCCTCAGATGTTCCTTGGCCTGTGGCATAACTTCAATCCCTACCTCCACCCTCATGTGGCCTTCTTGTCCCTGTGTCTGTCTTTGTGTCCATATTTGTTTCCCTTTTTAAAGGTACGCTAAACATACTGTATTAGAACACACCCCAATGACCTCAGTATAAATTGATTACTTCTGGGGCGCCTGGGTGGCGCAGTCGGTTAAGCGTCCGACTTCAGCCAGGTCACGATCTCGCGGTCCGTGAGTTCGAGCCCCGCGTCAGGCTCTGGGCTGATGGCTCAGAGCCTGGAGCCTGTTTCCAATTCTGTGTCTCCCTCTCTCTCTGCCCCTCCCCCGTTCATGCTCTGTCTCTCTCTGTCCCAAAAATAAATAAAAAAACGTTGAAAAAAAATTAAAAAAAAAATAAATAAATAAAATAAAATAAATTGATTACTTCTGCAAAGACTCTACTTCCAGATAAGGTCATATTCTGACAAACCGGGACTCAGGGCTTTAACACATCTTTACAGTGTAAGGGGGGGGGGTACATAGTTCAACTCCTCACACCCACCTATGAGATGACCTCGTGGTCCTTCAAGGTCCTGGTGAAGGCAAAGTTCTGTTTCATTTCCTAGATTATTCTAGGTCAAGCAGAAGCGCGGGCTCGAATATCTTGAAGGAATGTCTCCCATCAAAGCTGGCAACGTTATGTTGCTTCCTTTTGTTCCCTCTGCTTCAGGCCTCTTATGTGCCTTCTTTATCCAACTACGCCTTTTCCTCCTTTACATCTTGGCTCACACATTGTGACCCCAAGGAGCCTTCCCTCAGCTCCCAGACCAGGTCAACCCATTTCAGGATCTCTGCACACCATCTATCTCTCCCTCACTGCCCTCATCAACATTGAAATTTTCCATTTGTTTCAGGATTATTTGACAGACATCTCTCTCCGCCAGCAGCCTGAGAGCCCCCAGAGGGCAAGGACCTCTCTGTTTTGTTCACAACTGCATCCCCAACTCTTAGCACAGCCCTGGCACTCAGGTGGGGCTCAGAGCTTTGTCCTCTGCTCCTCAGAAAGAAAACGCAGGTAACCATTTCATGCTCGGCCCCAGGCATCCTGGTTAGTGAAGTGCAGTCATTAACCTGGGGACCCATGCCTTCCATCTTCAAGAGCTGCGCCCAGCTGCTGCCTCCCCTCTGCAGCCCAGTCTGTGGCTGGCCATCTCTGAGAACCAGAGAGCCATCATCCAGTGCTACCCTCTAAGTTCCCCCACTTCCCCACCCCCACCCAGCCCTCATCAGTGTGAGAAACAGGTGTCTTCCCTCCCACCAGACACAAGAGGCAACATCCGCCCTAGAACTTTCCAGGGTCCTAAGAGGTGTGTTCACTTCACACCTTCGTCATCAGCTGGCAGCACCAACACAACCTCCTCGAAGCCACGATGTTCTGAGGAGTCAATTTCATACTTCTAACACCCTACCAAACCCCGTACACCACACCCATCCTGCTCCTGAAATCCTCCAGGACCCCAAAAAACAGGGCTGACCTCCTTGGGATCAGCTTTACACAGCCAGTGCAGCTAAAGCAAGTGTGGCCTGTGTACAGATAAGGACAGCAGAGGCACATCTACAATGACCGAGCACGGCGACTGGCCTCTTACCCCCAACCCACAGCCCCTCCAACCAAGGGACTCTGGGTGGCACCACCAAGGAAGGCCATCTGGCCATTCCTAGGATCCTTCACCTTCCAACTCATGATAACTCACTCACCAATCTCTTACTGGGTTCCTATAGTGTCCATGGGACAATCTAAGACACTGGAATTGACAGAGTGGGGAAAAAAGAGATCCATCATGTTCCCCCATTCCAGCACCTTAACTCTGGAGAGACACAGACAAGAAATCAAATGAGAAGGCAGTGGAGCAAATGCCCCAGCAGAGGTAAGCACTAACGGGCTGCGGAGGGGGGGTGACATCTCTGGGGAGTGGCTGGAGCCCCTCCTCTGCCTGCGAAGGACAGTAAGGGAGGAGGTTGGGAGGAGGCAGGGGGCATGAGGCAGAACTTCCAAGCAGAGAGAAGAAAAAGATGTTATGGGAACAGCAAACCACACCATTTGCCTGCGGTGTAGGGTGTCCAGTAAAAATAGAAATAGATGGGGGCACCTGGGTGGCGCAGTCGGTTAAGCGTCCGACTTCAGCCAGGTCACGATCTCGCGGTCCGGGAGTTCGAGCCCCGCGTCGGGCTCTGGGCTGATGGCTCAGAGCCTGGAGCCTGTTTCCGATTCTGTGTCTCCCTCTCTCTCTCTGCCCCTCCCCCGTTCATGCTCTGTCTCTCTCTGTCCCCAAAATAAATAAACGTTGAAAAAAAAAATTAAAAAAAAAAAATAGAAATAGATGAAGCTAAAAAGATAAAACTGGGGGCCAGCTTATAAAGGGTCTTGTAATGAGCTGACAAGGCGTAATTTGTTACCACTCCCTTGGTGGTATGTAAGTTTTGCCCTCATCCTAATGGTGAATTTTAAGTTCATAGATGTTAATTTTCTCAAAAGGGGTGTAAGCATGTAGGCATCTCTATGTGATGCCTGTTCTGTTCACCTCTGCACACACAGCCAGACCCTAAGAAACCCAGACAGCTCACACCCGCATGGCTGCCCGTGGCCATCCTCAGGGCTTTCTCAGATTGGCTGTTATTCCAGATGGGTTCCTGGGGTACATGCGCTCGCAATCATGCCCCAGATACAAGAATTTGGATTTGAAGAGCTAAATCTCATCCTTGTTTCCTGCTTACATTACTGACCTCCCTCCCCTTCTCTTCCTCTCACCTTCCCCTCTCTCTCTTCCTTTATCGTTTGTTTGTTTTTTTTTTTTTTTTTTTCTGTGCTCACTGCTCTTTGCAACAGCTGCAGAACCTCACATATCTGGGAAGTCCATTAACTTGTTGTTTACTGACATCATTTACTCCACATCATTAGCAGAGATGCTGAGCAAAATCAAGCCTCACTCCCAGGGAGCCATAGCCCCTCGTGAAACTAGGGACACTCCCTCCAGCTGCCCCTTCTTCTCACTCCCCCAACCGAAGATGGATGTATGTTTTCTATCAAGCCAGATGATATTAACTTCGCTACAATAAGATTCTAAATACGATGTGGGATGTGGGTAGGAAACAATTCCAGCAAACTCACCTACCGGGAATCTGGACAGTTTAATGTAAATCTACACAGCATCAGACACAAAATCTGCTTTTAACCACTTGTCCAGAATTTGCCCACAAAATGAGTGCGGGCTGCCCGACACGCAGCCAAACGTTACATTTGCATGTGGCACCCAACAGAGCATTTGTGGGAAATAAAGCCAGCGCAGACTGATGTCCGCTCTAGTCGTCACTGCCTGGACATGGAAAAATAAGCCTATGGGGAATTGACACACGCTCAGCAGCACTTTGGAACCTGGTCTCTTCCTTCTGTCAAAAGGCTCCACTCCACTCGCTCTGGCTGAGATTAAAGTGCTCCAAGAGTTTTAACGTTCTTGACTTCTTTCGACATAGAAAGCAAATACACACACAACTAGAGAACTCGGGAACAAACTCTGTCCACTTGCAGGAACACCTGGGTGTTGGCTCATCCAGAAAAGCTCACAGGGAATCGGGTGGTCAGCTGAGCTAGTGTGAGCGTTCGGTCTGGGCCGGCAGGGGAAGGATGGGGCTCTGAGTCAGGAAGCTACTTCCGGGCAGCTCCTGGGAATGGAGGCCGGGGAGGGCCTTGGTACTCCAGCCGAAGCTGGTCCCTGTAGGAAGCCACCTGAAGGGTGAGGTAACCAGGTCTAGAGTGAAAAAGACAGGCTGGAGACAGTGCCAACCAGTTTCCACCAAGTTAAGAGCAGAAGCCTATTCTATGTCGGCCCCTCACTTTGCTTTGTCGGAAGGCCCTGATTGCTATTGCTACTCCAGTTTTGTTTTATTTTTGATAGTAAAAGTCTATATCTGTCGTGGTTGAATGAAGAAGAAAATGGACTTTCACCCACATTTTGGCCACAACCAATAAAGGACCAGAGCACCATTAGGGGGCACAAAAGGCAATAATGTCAGCCAGACTACTTCTCTGGGGCTCCAAAATAAAATTCTTCAGGACCGTTCAGAGCCAAGCAGAACATGGGCAGCCACAGGGACAGGACAAGGCCAGAAGGGAGCCCCCCTCCCTACCCGCCCCCAGGCCCTCCCAGACCCTCCCGGGCCCTCCCAGGCAGAACACTGGCTTTGAAATGACAAATCACTTGTCAGGTACATCAGACTATTTCACTTCATATGGAGGCATCTTCCTGAGTGTTAGAGAAAAATCCATCTTTGACCTCAGGATAATCTTCCGTATCACCATGGGTGTGAATGGAAGAGGGGTCACAACAGGGTTTGCCTTCATTTCTGCACCAAACATAGCCCTTTTAGGCAGGTACAGAAGCCAAGGCAGGCAGGAGGTCAAGAATAAAAAGGAAGTAGGGTTCGGGGCCCAGGAAGAGAAGAAGGGCTCTGTGACCATGGTGGTGTGGTCACATGATAGGTCACGGGCCCAAGCAGTGTCCTGAGCAATCATTTCCTGGTTCTCACCTGCACAGTCAAGGGTACTACAGCTTTTTCAAGCTCTGTGATGAGCCCAGAAATCTAACAAAAGGTCCGATGCTGGAAGAAAAAGCCACCCGGTGTCCAGATTTCACTGTGTGGAACAACCTAACCGTCAGCATTCTTGGCTTCCTGTGAGAAGATTCCAGTCCGGTGGGAAAACAGAGGTCTGGGTTCTCAGATCTCTGCTCACCCCCACCATCTTGGCAGGTCCCTGTCAGGTCTTTTGCTAATTTCTGGAAAGCCTCAACTATTCAAAGAAAATGAAAAGATGATGCCAAGCAGCACCTTCACCTGCCACGGGGTCCTGTGGACTCTCTCCTAAGAGTTGTGAGAAGAGGGTGCGTGGCGGGAAGGAGAATAGCAAAACGCAAGACGTGAAGTGTAGAAACCAGAGAAGCCAATGGGACACACGAAACACCTCAAGCAAGACTCAACATGTGAAGGCAAGGGGGGAAGGGGTGCACTCCCCTGTCTCCTGCCAAAACCCCCACCGGGATCTGGAGAGACAAGGTGTCTCTCTCGTGGCCCCAGGAAACCCATTGTGAGGAACTGCCGCTGATATTTAACAGGGCCCCAGAAAACCTTTTTTTTTTCATAATTTAAAAAAAGTAATTATTTTAACCGCTGATGTGTATAATAAACTCTTGTCAGCCTGACATAAAAATCTGTTTCTTTTCTCTGCTCCCCACCCGCTTCCCCACAAAGCCCTTGCTTCCCACAAGTGTGGCACATGCTCCAGTATTGTTATTTTAGGATTTCTTCAAGGAGCTCGGTGACGGGCAGCTATTTTGTTAAGTGGCGGTGCATTTATCTAACACACACACCATCTCCCTGCAGGAAAGGAGAGAAGGCTTGGAATGCAGTCAGTCTCTCAACCTCCGGCTGGGACTGTGTTCTCTTCAGCGAGTGGCAATGGCTTTGGAAAAACCACTGTGGATACAGGGAAAATCTGAAGAGGAATGGTATCAACGTCCTTAAAGGCCAAGGAGAAGAGACCAATGTTGAGGGAGAAAGAAGAGAAAAAACGAAAACCTGATTTTTCCTCTCAAGATGTACAATAACCCTCATTCTGCACAGTCTGGAGGAATAAACTCAAGCTCCTCAGGAAATTTTCCTGACAGAGAGAGGAAAAACAGGAAGGAAGAGCTGCCCTCCTCCTTGTCTGTGAGTTCCATAGGGCAGGAAACACGGCCGGTGCATCTTGCGTGAGGTGGTTAGCTCTTCACAGCCAAGCTAAAGTAGAAAGGAGAGGCGCTCTCCTTTCTGAAACATGGGCTTCCTCATGAGACTCCTTTTCTCTAACTTCCAGTAGCTCCCGGTCTCTCTCAGACAAAAAGTCCACACTCTTCAGTCTTATATTCAAAGCCCCCACAGACCAGATTCATTCCACCCAATCAAAGCCCGCTCCCAGATACAATCCCTTCTTGGCTGGCCAGTCTTCTCATTGTCTCCCGGACACGCAACATTTGTGCCAACATGGTAGCCATCAGTCCGAGACGCTTCTACATTTCTTACCTATTTATGTAAACAAACTACTCATCATTCAGAGTCTCCCTCCTATCTCCCATGAAGCTCTTCTCCCCCACTCTAGCCAACACTGCCCTTGCCTCGCCTTTCTGCACTACAAAACTAGCACACGTGTGTTGCTCAGGGAACTCTGGTCTCCTCCGCTAGTGTGGCACAGGCTCTAGGTCCCACGTAGGTCCCATGAAGGCAGGACACCCATCCCTCTTGTGTCTGTTAGCACTTAGCATGGAGCTTGACTGGCTGATTCCTCTGGCACCTAATGAGTATGGCAAAGGGTTGTGGTCACACACTCCAGGCTTCCTGACCACATCCTCATTCCCCTGCCCCATTCTCTAGACCCAGATCCAGAAATTCAGATCTCGAAAGAGGTAGGAATGAAGGAAAGAAGAGAGCTGTTTCTCTGGATGGTGACAGAGGGAAAACAGTTGTGATTTCCAGGCCAGGCTCCTACAGCACTTTTGTTTCTGAGATGAGCCATTTTACTCGGCATTAGTTGTTGGGCCAGAGAAAGCCTATCTGGGATGTAAGCCCTACCTTTTAGTTTTGGAAATAGCCATAACATGAAAAGGCTGGACAATCTATGGGGAAACCATTGGAGGTGGGGTGTGAGTCTTCTGTCTCCATGACAGTATGGTACAGCAGAGGTCAATAATCACAAAGTTCTGTCCCCAGGTCAACTAGTTCATTCTCCAGTCTTCAGGGAGGACTGTGGACCCCACCACATGAGTGATTCTCATTGACTAAAAATCTCCATGAGATTTGGGGTACCTGGGTGGCTCAGTCATTTAAGTGTCCTACTCCTGGTTTCAGCTCAGGTCATGATCTCACAGTTTTGTGGGTTCAAGCCCCACATCGGGCTCTGTGCTTGTAGTGCAAAGCCTGGTTGGGATCTCTGTCTCCCTCTGTGTCTCTGCCCCTCCCCCGCTTGGGCTCTCTCTCTCTCTCTCTCTCTCTCTCTCAAAATTAATAAGTAAACTTAAAATTTTTTTCAAAAAAAAATCTCCATAAGACTCAGATCTCATGCACACTATGACTCACTTCTATTTTTCTCAAAATTCCCTTCAGAGTCTCAGTTAAACTTCTCTCCCTGCAATTGATCCCATAGCCCGCCACCTATTCTAGAA
Source organism: Puma concolor (assembly GCF_028749965.1). Classification (NCBI taxonomy): domain Eukaryota; kingdom Metazoa; phylum Chordata; class Mammalia; order Carnivora; family Felidae; genus Puma; species Puma concolor. The sequence continues at coordinate 75,845,712 of NC_141669.1, forward strand.
CTTGGTTCATCAAATAATTATCCTCTTTTCTACCTTCCTGACTGACTATTCCTTCTTTTTACTCTGCTTCCTCCTCTACCCCCCACCATCTCTCTTCTCCCTGCCAAGAAGTGACAGTCAACCCGTCTCCCCTTTTCAAGAGTGACAGACTACCCTTTACTGCCTTGCTTCCACATCTCCCCACTTGTCTCCTTAACCTCTCACAATTTGGATTCTGCCCCCAGTTGCTTCGCGGAGAGGGTTTTCTCGCAATCAGCCTCTCAGACAGAACGTCAACTGTCAGATCTGACAGTCTCCTTATTTTTCATTCTCCTCAGCTAACTCAAGGCAGGACGTGGCCCTGCTGGGTGTACTGTCTCAGCTCTCTCCCTGCTGCCTTTCCGGCCTGCACTGTCTCCTATCCCTGTCCGTCCCCTAGGCTTTGCCCAAGGTTTGAGCCTGCCCTGCCTCCCTTTGGACCCTGTCCACTCTCACATCCACTTCACCCGCTCCCATGGTGTCAACAATCACATTGGCATCGTTGCCTCCAACCTGGACCTCTCCTCCAGAATGCCAAACTCAGGTTTCTAAATTTGTGCTGAACATCTACACCCAGAGACACAGTTATCTCAAACTCAACATACTGACAAGCAAACGCATTACTTCCCTTTCAAATGTGTGCTTTCCTCCTGAGTTCCCTGCCCCGTCTAATGGCACCACCATCCTCCCAGTCAACCTCACCAGAAGCCCTGGCATCAGCTCTCCTCTGGCCATCTCCCCCTACCCACCCGCTGCCACCTTCCATCAACTCCCTGCCCCTACCCCGCTCTTCAGGATCTCTCCCTGACTTCTCTTCCCACCACCATTTCCAAGTTCAGGCCCTCCTGAGCCCCCTGGGCCTCCTGCAGAATCTCTCAACTGGTCTCCAGTCTCCAGACTGCCAATTCTTCCCTCACATTTCTGCCAGAAGCATCTTTTTTTCCGGGTCTGACCGAGCGTGCTCACATTCAACTTGAAATGCCCTTCACTGCCCACTTCTTTATAACAGAAATCCACCTACCCTTCCAGGCCACAGCAGGAATACTCCACAGAACCTTTAAAACTTATCAATTCTCCATCATACCATACATGTGTATTTGCTGTTGGTTGGGGTATATGTATGCATGTGCCTGTGTGCGTATGTATATACGTGTGCGTGCACATGTGTACGTGTATGTGTGTATGTATGTGTATGTATCCTCCCCTCTTCAGCCCAGCATTTGGGCCTCTGTTAGCGCAGATTTCACCAACCTTTTCCATCAGCTTCCCCCACTGATTTGGAAGCTTCCTGAGGTCAGATGGCTTTATGGGTTGCTCCGTTGAAAGCTGTGTTGAAGCCCTAGGTCCCTGTGAATGTAACCCTATTTGGAAATAGGGCCTTTGCGGATATAATCAAGTTAAGATGAGGTTGTAGGGTGGGCCCTAGTCCAATGACTAGTTGTCCTTATAAGAGAGAAGGAAGAATGGGAGGGAAGCCATGTAAAGACAGAGCTGGAACATGGACTTCTACTGACACAAGCCAAGGAATGCCTGGGGCTACCAGAAGCTGGAAGAGACCAGGAAGGATTCCCCTACAGATTTCAGAGGGAGTGTGGCCCTGCCTGCGGACAACTTGACCTTGGACTTGTAGCTTCCAGAAGTGTGAGAGGATAACTTTTGTGGTGCTTTGCCACAGCAGTCCTAGGAAACGAAAACAGATGGGAGTGAGGTCTTGATTCCTCTTTGTGGACTCTCGGTATCCAGAGGATCCACAGAATTCTTTTTGTTTTAAGTGTATGTATTTATTTTGAAAGAAAGAGAGAGAGAGCACACATAAGTCAGAGAGAGGCAGAGAGAGGGGGAGAGAGAATCCTGAGCAGGCTCCATGCTGTCAGCCCAGGGCCCAACACAGGGCTCAATCTCATGAAATGTGAGATCATGACCTGAGCCAAATTCAAGAGTCAGACACTCAACTGACTGAGCCATGCAGGCATCCCAGGATCCCCAGAATTCTTGAGATTCATCAACTTCTTGGTGAATTTGTGAACAAAAATGAACTATGCACACCGAGGAACTTTTACCATGAGTGCATATTTTAAAAAAAACATCTATTAAAAAAAAAAATCTCAAGGCGCCTGGGTGGCTCAGTCGATTAAGAATCTGACTCTTTATCTCAGCTCAGATCATGATCTCACAGTTCTTGAGATTGAGCCCCGAGTCGGACTCTGTGCTGACTGCACGGAGCCTTCTTGGGATCCTCTCTCTTCCTCTCTCTCTCTGTCCCTCCCCTGCTTGCGCTCTCTCCCTTTCTCAAAAGAAATTCACCTTAAAAAAATCATAAAATAAATTTTAAAAATAAATTTTAAAAAATCTCTTAAATTTAAATTCACGCTTCAGGATTACTGACTTATAAGCACTAGAACCTCAGTGTGCGTTCTGTGTCCAGAAAGACAAAGAGGTGGGCTGAGTTTAAGGCACCTGTACCCTCTTCACCTGGCCTTCCTATCCCTCATGGAAACGCTGGCGAGGCAGCTGGCCGGGCCTGCTGGTGTCCTCTACAGGAAAGTAACGCCTTCCTCCGTGCAAAGCTGTGACCTTGTACTCATTAGCACAGGGCCCTGTTCCACTAAGCTAATGACCTCAAATAGCAGTCAGCAGAAACTAGATTCGCTAAAAGAGAGTGGGGAGAAGAGGCTGATAAAGACGGTATCTCCCTTCACATGCAAGGTGAAGCCGAGCATAATTCGCAGGACGTCAATGCTGACACCGAAATGCTTTCTATTCAACCAAGTGGACAGTCAAACCACACGCCTTTTAGGAATGAACCGGGTGGGGAGAAGGTGGCCAAATCAGCCCGAGACTGAGTTGTTCTCTTTTCTCTTTCTTGAGCAAACACTGAAAGCCAACACATTGGGGGCATTCCAGAAAAACCTCTGAATGGAAAGAGGGGAAACACTCTCCGAGCCTGTGTCACTCAGTCTGTCTGTTGCTACCAGCACGGTGGCCATAAATACTACTCATGAGTCACAGCGAAAATCCACAGTCTCTCTGGAGACACCGCCGAGCAGCAGCAGGTGCGCCTATAGTCCTGTTCCTGTGAGGAAATCAAATCTCGGGGGTGGTAAAACAACTATCCCTACCACAAAAATGCAAATGGTCCATTCTTCCTTGAGCGCGGTGGAAAGGAGAACTGTACAGCCGGGCCCCTGCTGGACATGGCCCACTGGTTTCCAGAGCCCCGCCACCCCCACTAGGGCCCAGTTACCGCCTTTAGATCCTCGGTCCTAAAAACTTGGCGCTATCCATGTGTGTGATTTCAAATAAAATGAATACAAGGGCTCCTGGGTGGCTCAGTCGGTTAACCATCTGACTTCGGTTCAGGTCGTGATCTCACAGTTCGTGGGTTTGAGCCCCACCTCAGGCTCTGTGCTGACAGCTCAGAGCCTGGAGCCTGCTTCAGATTCTGTGTCTCCCTCTCTCTCTGCCCCTTCCCCGCTCATGCTGTGTCTCTCAAACATAAATAAACATTAAAAAAATTATGTTCCTTTAGAATGAATACTGAGCCATAAGGGAAGCAAGTCCGATAAAGTTCGTGATGACTACTTTGAAGGTTTTTTGTAAATATGAGACATAAAATTCTCTCCAAAATAAACATGCAATGTCCCCACTTTGCTGGTGTTTCATCAGCCTTAGGTACTTGAGTGTGGCCCATGCTGTCACTATGTCATTCCTCAGTGGTGAGAGCCCCCCCCCCCCCCCGTAGTCTCCAACTGCCAGTCCTTTGCCCCCACTCCATACCCCTTCGAGTGTGTTAGTCCGGTCACTTGATCACTAGACACAGAGGGCAAATCACTCCTGCCCTCGACCTCCCTGATTATCTTAGCTCCGTTACATCCAGCTCCCCTATATGTGCTTCATCCTCTGTTCCGTGGGTTCTTCAGGAGCCCCCAAATTTTTAAAACTTTTTTAAATGAAAAATCTCTAACATGTATCTATCATTTTTTTAATGTTTACTTATTTTTGAGAGAGAGAGAGAGAGCACAAGCAGGGGAGGGGCACAGAGAGAAGGAGACACAGAATCAGAAGCAGGCTCCAAGTTCTGAGCTGTCAGCACAGAGCCCGACACGGGGCTTGAACCCACGAACCGCGAGATCACAACCTGAGCTGAAGTCAGATGCTTAACCGACTGAGCCATCCAGGTGCCCCACAACTATTTTTTTTTTCTTACTCGGACATCTTCTTAACCAAGATGTTAAAGTCATAGACATTCAGAGCTGCAGGGAACTGATGATCTATGAAAATAAACTATTCATCAACAAGACACTAGTTAAACTAATTACCGAGCTGTGGATTACTACACTGTAGAGTCTTCCAGAAGAAGAAAGTAGATCAATGAGAGCCTATAATCATAGCTTCCGAAATTGTTTAGTAAAAGAAGCAAGCAGCAGGACAATGTGTATGCCAATGATCTCATCCGTTTTCAAAAGATATACACATAATATACCTGCAGAAGATTTCTGGAAGGATATACAAGGAACTAGTATACTGGTTGCCTCTGGAGAGGGAACTGTGGGTCTGGGGTAAGAGGAAGGCTAATGTTTCACCATCTGCCTTTTCACTATTTGAATTCCTTACAATGTATATGTATTAAACCTTTTAATCTTTTAAAAAAATCTTTTAAAAATATTATAAATATATAAACATATAAACACAAATAAAGCACAGATTATATATTTTCAATTTTTAACAGGGAGAGAGACCTTGAAACCATCTAATACTCTCATTTTCCCAATGAGGAAACCACGGTCCAAAGAATGGCCTGAGGGTGGCTGGAGGCTGGACCTCTGACCCTTCGGTTCTTTCTTTCTGCTTTTCTACAGTGTTTCCTTATTCATAGCCATGTTCTGGTTGCCCAAGGTTACCTGAAATCGACCCCCCAGTTAAATGAAGCATCACTGTTCTTTATTTCATTTATATTACATGTTTAAAACAAGGAATCCGTGATCTAGATTTTTTTTTTAATCAAACTCTTCTCAATTTGCTATGAGTTGTGCTTCAATCACTCCTTTCGTGAAAACCAAAGTGATCTCCCAGCCTATTAGGTTTCTTTAACCCTGCTTTTCTTTTATGGCGTTTGCCTTAAATAGAGCACACCTCTCTCATTCCTCCCTGAAACGTTTTGTCCATTTTTCCTTGTGTGCCTATGTTCGGGCCACACCAGCGCTATCTGCTTTGAAATGTGAGCTCCCCAAAAGGTCGGCACTGATTCCCTTCTATCACTGGTGTGTGACCAGTGGATATGCCGCATACAGGCACTTCAGAAGCCTTCTGATATGACAGCCTCTGCAGCTAATGCACTTGATGCATTTGCTATAGGTGCAATATGTTAAATTATCCTAACAAATAATCAGAGTATATTCTTCCAGCCCAGGTAAGACGTTTGATTTGAGATCTTGTTCCCCATGTCTTTTTTCTTGACTTAACCAATGCAAGCTGAAATGTTACATAAGTCAGGGAGATTCTAAATGCTTGGGCTCTTTCAAGAAACCCACAAAATCAACACAATCATTTGGTGGTTTAGGCTTTTGCCATTAACAAAGCCCAGACTGATGCTCTTATTTCTTATGGATGATATATTCATCCAAGTTAACTTCTCTTCATTTTGCTAAATTGTAGCCACTGCTGTTTATAAAGTCCCAGAATGGTTATTTTATTAGGCTTTATTTTGGGGTTGAGGGGAAAAAAAACCCCAAGGAAATCTAACATGGTATTTTTATAACGATATTTTAAAGAAACAAGCTTAAAACCAAAGTTTTAACTTCCCACGAATCTCAGCTTACCTTCTTCTATTATATACCCTTTTCTGGACAGATAATAGCTATGACATCTTATTCTAGAGCTTTTCCTGTTTTTTTTTTTTTACATTAAAATTTTTTACCCCTCCCTCCCCCCCATTAATTACTTGAAAATATTTCCTTCTGGCCTCCAACTGCTCAGGGACCTCCCTTAGCAATTTCCTTACCTATGATTACAACGATGGGCTGTGTAACAGGCTACATCATTATCTGAGTTAAATTAAGGTTGGTGTAAATGTAACGTCACATCTGAGGGCTCCCCGTGTTCTGGGACCCAAGGAGATGGCCCCAGGGGAGCTACCCTCTTGAGGCATCCCAGGCCAGGCTAGATGCTCCCAAGTGGTGAGGGCCACATCGTCCAGGTGCTCCATCCTCTTGGGGCCCCATGCCAAAAAGGCCACCAGCCACCCCTGTCACAATGCTTCCCAACCATCAGTGTTTCCCTGAGCATTTGATGCTACAGTAGAGAGAAGCAGGCAAAAACCCAGGACAGCTAAGATGACTTTGCCCTGGCATTTCAATTACCTAAAGGCAATTACCTTATAATTAGGACTCTTTCTTTTTCTGAAACACCAGAATAATATCCTAAATTGAGAGAATACCTTTCTTCTTTCAGGCAGCCTCGCTGTTTCTGAGACACCCTCATACCAACCATTTCGAGTGTCAGGAAACTAGAATCATTATTTCTGCCTCACAGATGAGCAAAATGAAACCCAGAGTAATGAGGACCTTGAGATGCTGCTACGAATATTCTCATACATCTCTTTACACCTAAATATTTCTGAAGGATAACATCTCTGGAAGTGAAATTATTGAGTTAATGATACCCATTTTAATAAAGATTATCAAAACACCCACTACGGAAGTCATTCCAATTTAAGCTCCCATTATGCATGAATGTCTGCCTCCTTCTACCCACAGTGATAATTTTTTTTAATGTATTTACCATTCTGGCAGTTTAAAAAAAATAGCTTATTATAGGTTGAATGTCCTTTTATATATTTGAGACTCATTTTATTTATTTTGTCTGTCAATAATCTGTTCTTGTCTTTCCTCATTTGTCTACCATGTTGTTGATCTTTTATTAATGTATTAGAGCTTTTAATCTACTAAAAATATTGTCTTTTGGATTTTATATATGATTCCAAGTTCACTGTTTTTTGACTTTGCTTATGATGGCCCATGAAGCTGTCATAGATGAGGCCTGGGTTTTTTCCATTTTTTGAAATGTAACATATCAATCTATGTTTTTATGATTCCCAAGGGTTTGTGTTACACCTAACAAGACCATGCTACCACAAGATTTTTTAGACTTCTCTGTTTTCTTCTACTGTTTTTAATATCTAAATTTTTTATTCATCTGGCACTTATGTTGGCATAAGAAGTGACGAATGGATCCAATTTTTGTTTTCCCAGATGGCAACCCAGTTGCCCCAAACTATGCACTGAATAATCTATCATTTTCTTACTGATACAAAATGCCACCTTGATCTGAAGAAGACAAAGTATCTGTATATAACAGCATCCAATTCCAGATCCTATTCTGTACTATTGATCTTCCTGTCTGTTCCATACTACTGAAATATACCAGTGAAATATACACAGTGTTGTTTAAAACACATAATATCTGGCACAGCTACTTTATCTTAATTATCCTCACTTACTACGATGAAAAGAACCTTTGCTCCCATTCTATTTCCCACCTGATTGTTTTCTCTAAAGCTACTTTCTTTATTAATATCATGCCAAGCCACTTTACTATAGTCTCATGTTGTTTACATTAAATCGCATCTCATCTAGCTATCACATAGGTATATCACTTGCACATAATAACTCCACCTCTTGTTTTCCACATGTGTACTTGCCTTCTCTATTTCTCTTGTCCAAGAGCATCAGCCAGTTCCTACAGACCAGCATTTAATAAATGTAGTGGATATGCTTATTTTGATAGCAGCATGACCCCTAACGATGCTGTAATCATGTAATCCTGCTGGCTCTATGTCCTGCAAACCCTTAGAAGAAAAGAAAAAGGGAGAAAATCACATTGCCGATTTCCACTCTGGGATCTGGGTGAAACAGAAGCAGGGAAATTATGAAGAAGGAAAAGCTTTTCTCTAGGACCCCACCCCCACCCCCGCACTCTCCCTGCTAGGGCCCCCCTGGGTTTCTGCTTGCCTTTCTCTCCCCTTTATCGGCCACACTTTAGAGGGCCAGGCAGGTGCTCTGTTGATGACAAATACAAAACAAGGGACTGATAGACCATTCTAAGAACCTCTGTGAGTGATTCCCTCTATTATACCTACAAAATCTCCCATACTTAAAGTTTTAAATAATAGTAATAACCGAAACCTATTAAGCTATATAACCTGTCTCGTGGAGCTACCAGGCAATCAGGATTCTATGAATGGACAGGGAGCAGCTAGACTTCCAGGGCAGGACCTTCACAAGCTCTAGTCTAAGTGTATCAGCACCAGCAGAGGCGTCTTGGCTACAGCATCCAGAGTATCAGCCAGTCTCATCCAAATACCATCCAGTCCATGAAAGCCTGAATCACATCCCACCCCCTTTACAACGCTTTCCTACACCACTGTACCCAATACCTGGGGAGAGATGCTAGTTGACTACCTCAAAATCCATTCTTCCCTTCTTTCCTAGTGATAAACTTCCTGAGATAAACTTCCTAGTGATAAGCTTCCTGAGAAGCACCTGGGTGGCTCAGTGGATTAAGTGTCCGACTCTTGGTTTTGGCTCAGGTCATGATTTCATGGTTTTGTGGGTTTGAGCTCCGCATAGGGCTCTGCCCTGGCAGCTCAGACCCTGCTTGAGATTTTCTGTCTTTCTCTCTCTCTCTCACTCCCTCCTCCCCCACTTGCACTCTTTCTCAAAATAAATAAATAAGCTTAAAAAAAAAAAAAAGAAACCTCCTGAAATTTAGCTGTGTATACAATTGCTTAGAAAAAGGCTGCACTTCTCAAACTTCCTCAAAAGGGAGAAAGTATATCTTTCTTCTCTCCTTTCTTCTGGAATGAATATGTGGTGGCTGGAGATCTGGCAGCCATCTTGGACCATGTGAATGAGGACCACACTCTAATGATGACAAAGCAGAGAGCTGGATGGAGCCAGGGTCCCTGACAGCTCTGTGGAAGACATATCAGCTCTGATCAAGACTCCTTGTCTGTGACAAAATAAAACCTTAAGTCTTTAAGCCACTATTGATTTAGCTTTCCTGTCACATGGAGATACACTTAATCGTAACTGGTATATGCTGAGTGGAACCTTTACTGATCACCATGTAAAGGGGTCTCAGGGCACTTTCTCATGCTTGATCAGGAAAAAGTCTTAGGTTCCCCTCAACCCTGCTCCCCAAGGGCCCCTGCCCTTCTCAGTTCTGCTTCAGGTCAGGTGCCTACTCAGTATTGGGGGACACAATAAATATTCAATAAATATCTGCTCAACGAGGAACTCTGAGTGACATGAAAGAAATACCAGTAAATTTCTCTGCTTTCCATGGTGTTATTAAGGACACGAGGGGAAAAGAAAACTTTTTCTTACCCTAGGAAACTTGGCAAATGTTTTATTAAGTTTAATTAATTCTCTGACACTCCCTCCTGGCACAATGGTCATTATTTGAATAACAGCAGTTGAGTTTCTTCCAGGGTGAGGAAATTCACGCTCAGTGACCAGCTAAAAGTGGAGAAAATTCATAGAATTCAAATGAAGGCATTCATGCAGATGGACAAATATCTTTTTTTTTTTAGAGAATTTGTTATCATCCATGGTGACTATAAGAAGCTATTTAAACATCTGACTCAGTCTCAGGTACAGAGAATGTTTTCAACAAATATTTTTTGAGTTTATTATTTATTCTCTATTTATTTTTTCTCATTGCTCTTTCCTAATTTTCCCACACAGACAAAACTTCAGCTCTTCCCTTCAGACACCCCTTGGTTCTGTAAGAGGCAGTGGCTAGTGGTCAGGTTACCTAAGCTCTTTTGTCCTTTGTCTCCGTTCAGCACCTTCCCAATTTTCTGACCACAAAAGAGGCCATGAGAAAAAAGCCAGAAACTGATACACTAGACCAGCACCAAAACCATGGCAGTGTCCTTTCTCTGGATCTAGCTTCTCCACACCTGTGACTTTCTTCCTTCTCTTTCTTCTGCATGTTACCTATTGACAGGACACTATGGGCCACACAGATCCTATCTAAATTACAGATGGTGTTGGGGGGGGGGGAGGGCACACAAGTCCCCTGCCTGCCTGCCTTAGACACATGAACTGGGCACGTTATAAAAGCACCTCCTTCCTCCAGCAGATCCAGTCTGAATCTGGATGCCTGAATCTCAGAAAGGAGATCTGAGTTTCAGCCCCACGTGCCCTGCCACAGGAACCCTAGAACAGCATCTGGGCCTGGCCCTCTAGCTCAATGTGCCACTTGTGAGTAGTGAAATCAATTTAAGACGTCCAATCAACATTTTTTAAATTAAGTAACAGGCTAGTAAAACGGATCGGGTGTCCTCTCGTGTAGCTAAGTGTTATTCCATGACTCCTCATGCGTGATACGAGGCCGAGTGTGTTTTCTACTGCGGGTCTAGCTCAGAGGTGAGAACCCAGCCTGAAGTGGGCCCACGGTGCTCTTTTGAACGCGGTCCGAGAATCACACCTGTCTATTTTTCATCTCCTCGTGGGTCCTTCCCCAGGCTGTTTAGCTCACCAAAGAGACCCAGATTCAAAAGGCAAATTTCCTGAAAAGGGGAACCCCCTGACTTAAGTCGCACTGGGGGAGAAATGGCTGAAGGCAGATGTTCCCGAGAACAAGTTTCAATAAGGTGGGGAGAGACCATCACCTTACTGAATGGAGAGGAAGGGAATGAAGACATCTCCACTTAACTTCACCACTTTGTCCAGCTCTGGCATAACTTCTCCTTCCCTCCCACCCCTCAGCCCCCCAACACCAAGCCAGTTGTATCTGAAATCATTTATGGTGTCGGATGGCAGGGACAATCGAAACTTCTGCCTTATAAAGCCTTGGGTCTCCTTGCGGATGGAGCTTCCCAAACGATTTCTGTCCCCCTAACACTGCAAATGATTGCGAACTGGCTGCAAATGCAGCCGTCCATCAATGGAAAACATATGTCTAGGCAAGGCAGGACAAAACAGGAGCATCCACTACTGAAGACAGACATTGGATCCCTGCTGAGTGTGGCCAGAGGGGCGGGAACACTCAAGGCTGTGGGCTGTTTGTTTTTTCAGACTTCATTCTTGTGGCATCAGTATACAGTTCCAGCCCTCACGATTTGTTCAAGGTAAGAAGATGCCTTCTGCAATGGCCGTAAATATCGCTCCCAAGAAAGGTTTCCCCAGCTCCATGAAACATGAAGGCTTGATTACAACCCATCTCACTCCGTGAAAACAGGGCTGAAAGTACTCGAGGGCAAAGACTTTCAGCATCTTCTCCCTGCTGTACCGAGGCCCACAGCTGCGTTCAGAATGAATGTTTCTGGGCACCTTGTGCCTCGGGTATTTCTTTTCCTTATCTCACTTCCTCCCTATTTCTGAGAAAGGCGGGACTTGCAGAGACTGAGCCTGAAAACAGTTTTGCCTCTTGGAGGATGCCAAAGAAAGATGTCTCACCTTTCCTGATGTTACTTGGCTGACTGCTTGGGGAAAAAAAAACAAAACTGTTACAGTCTATGGCAGTGCTAATTAGAATCTGTTAACCTACCCTGGCACTGAACTACCCTGCAGGGCCAGCTCAGCACTTTCGAAAATCAAAGAGGGATCCGGAGAGAAAGATTCTGCAGTGACCGGAGCGTCGGCTTACTGTCCTGTCTGAATCTTCCAGCTAAGACTTAGCCAGCCAGCATCTCTTCGCTCAGGGAATAAAACCACTGCTGCATTTGTCAAGAGGAAAAAATGTCCTTAGTTGCTGAGGGCATTCTAGTTCATAGTAAAGTGATGTATCTGTCAATGAATTTAATTTTGGGAATCATATATGTGTGTGTATATATATGTGTGTATATATATATATATATATATATATATATATATGTATATATATATAATATCTCATATCATCATGTTGGACACTTTAAATATATACATTTTTATTTATCGATTATACCTCAATAAAGCTGGAAAAAATACATGGAAAAAAAGACCCTCCGTTAAGAAAATAAAGGATATAAAATATTTTCTTTTTTAAAGGGGACACAGGGGCGCCTGGGTGGCGCAGTCGGTTAAGCGTCCGACTTCAGCCAGGTCACGATCTCGCAGTCCGTGAGTTCGAGCCCTGCATCAGGCTCTGGGCTGATGGCTCAGAGCCTGGAGCCTGTTTCCGATTCTGTGTCTCCCTCTCTCTCTGCCCCTCCCCCATTCATGCTCTGTCTCTCTCTGTCCCAAAAAATAAATAAACGTTGAAAAAAAAAAATTAAAGGGGACACAGATGAAAACTCAAGCATTGCACACACATGACCATCAGTGACTGGGACTTATCACATGCCTGCTGCATGCCAAGAGTATCTCAAGTCCCCGTGGCAGGAAACTACAGCATGAAATTCATCTGGGTGCCAAACTACCCCCTTACCGCCACACAAGTGTCATTTCAAAAGTTTATACCTTACACTCCCAGGCAACTTACACGAAACAAAATCAGTGCTTATTGAAAAAAAAAATTGTTTTTAAGTAAGAAATCAGAGGTGCCTGGGCTGGCTCAGTCAGTTAAGTGTCCAACTCTTGATTTTGGTTCAGGTCATGATCTCGCAGTTTGTGGGATGGAGCCCTGAGTCAGGCTCCACGCTGACAGTGAGGAACCTGCTTGGGATTCCCTGTCTCTCTCTCTCTCTCTGCCCCTCCCCATTCATGTGCACTCTCTTTCTCTCTCTCTCAAAATAAAGAAATAAACATTAAAAAAATAAATCACATTATCAGCTCCAAATTTATCAAATTGTATACTTTCAATACATGTAGTTTCCTGTATGTCAATGGTGCCTCCATAAATCTGGTTTTTCAAAAGTAAGTCCAATTAATCCATTTATAATTGGTTGAATAAACAATACTTATGTTTTCATAAATCAAACACCCCATTTTAAACACAAATCAAGTTTGTTCCTATAATGAGCACTCATAAGAATCTGAATGGGAAGGAAACCCTGTGTCCACACCGTGGGGCAGTCAACCTACAGAGGAGAAATTAATGCATGCAAAGGTTACTAATAACCCAACACAGGATGTAATAGGTGCCAAATGAGTGACTCAGACAATGAGTGCTATAGGAACAGTGACTGTGGCCATATTCGCTCAGGGGGACCAAGCCACTCTGCTGTTTCAGAGAGGCTATGCGTTCCTCTTTCAGTCCCAAGGGCATCACACATTCACGTCCACCCGCATGGGCACAGCATTCGTGGCACCAAGAAATAACCCTAGCAGGGCATCTGGGTGGCTCAGTCAGTTAAGCATCATACTCTTGATTTCGGTTCAGGTCACGATCTCGCAGTCTCTGAGTTGGAGCCCCACGTTGGGCTCTGTGCTGACCACACAGAGCCTGCTTGGGAATTGTCTTGTCTCCCTCTCTCTCTGCCCCTCCCCCTCTTGCTCTCTACCTTTCTCTCTCAAAATAAATAAACATGGAAGGAAGGAAGGAAGGAAGGAAGGAAGGAAGGAAGGAAGGAAGGAAGGAAGGAAGGAAGGAAGGAAGGAAGGAAGGAAGGAAGTTAGGAACCGTAGCTTCTGGTCTCCCTGACCTCACCCACAGGCCAAGGGAGGGATAAGCAAAAGAACTAGAAACATTTCGGAACACAGTAACAGATGAAATGGCTCAAGGAGTCAATCGTGGCATTAATCACAGGTATAAACACTAAAGCCAAAACACTAAAACGAAAACCAGATTGGCCTCTGTTTCGGTACATAAAGTCCTACTTGGGCACTGAAAATTTTATGACTCAGTTTATAGATAAACGTAACAGGACCAATTTCTAAATGGCAATTTAAAACCCACCTGACTAAAGTTAAGGATAACTACATTGCCCCAGATACTGGATCACAACTACTTCTTATTATGAGACGCACGAGGAGAAGCTATATAGCAAGTACAGGAAGAAAACACTATGTCTCTGACACTTATAGATGGTAATAGTGGGTGCTACAATTTCTGGGTTTTTTTTAATGTTTTTATTCATTTTTGAGAGATAGAGCACTAGCGGGGGAGGGGCAGAGAGAGGGGGACACAGAATCCGAAGCAGACTCCACGCACCGAGTTGTCAGCACAGAGCCCGACATGGGGCTGGAACCCACATACCTGAGATCATAACCCGAGCTGAAGTCAGTCGTTTAACTGACTGAGCCACCCAGGCGCCCCTGAGTGCTATAATTTCTAACCTCTAACACAGTGCCTGGAACATAGTCAATAAATGTCTGTTGAATGAGGAACAAATACATTGTATAAGAACTTAAGAGTGTCTAAGACAATGCTCTGTTTTATGTGGATCAGCCTGGCTTCCGTTAGAAGCACCTTAAGACAACCATATCTTCTTATTTATTTTCACAAGCTGAAATGTAGAAGGTGTTGGAAAGTCTCTATAATACGTACATTTGTTAAAAGGATTTTCTTCTCTCCTGAAAATCCCTCGACAGCAGGATGCTTAGGGTATGTATGTATGTGTATATCTCGGAGTGACTGAGTTCTGGTCTAATGGCCAAAATGGGCTATGCTTTATCAGCCCGGCTCTCCATGTTCTGAGCATGTCAACAGCCTGATTTTAATGTTTAACCCTGGGCAACATAAAACTATCAAAGAAACAGGTTTGCACCTAAAGGGCCAGGACAAGCCTCCCTACCATATATTAGCACATATTGGGGATATATCAGGAGCGTGATCTTCTTCTCCCTTTTGGTGGGGGAGGGAGAGGCATACAGAGCCCATTCCATCAGCCTGAACACATTAGAATCTCCTAAGTTGGAAAGAACAAATCATGCTGCTGGATGAACAGGAACAAATCATCCTAAGATTACCAGCCCTCACCATTCACATTCGACAGAGTCGGCAACCTGTAGAATTGTAAGCCTCAATGCCAAACCACCCCCTTACGATGTGTCTAGTGGCTTTTCCTTGTTTCTAAAACCGCCAGCGCTGAGTCTGTCAAAGCCAGCTTCAAACCTGCACCCTCACCCTTCACCCCAACACACTCCTGTTAATCTTTGAATCTATCTCTTTGCCTCTCGATACTCATTACAATCTCTCTCAAAGTCCTCTGTTACACAAAGAGATGCTAAATCTCTTCCCAGAACTAACAACATGGAATAAAAGCATGGGAAATAGGCAGAGCCTAGATTCGGGAAACAGACTCGCCCCGCCCTTCGCTCAAGGAGGACCTCAGCCTGCACAGTCCTCTGGTCAGACCTGGAAAGGCTAAGCTGAGCTGGTCCTCTGTCCTAGCTGGCAAGAACCCAGATGAAGGAAGGTCAGAGTCCCCACAGGGGTTAATCAACAAACCCACAGAAGGGCTCCACATTCACCAGCTCTTGGCAGTCCCCAGCACCTCAAATCCCTTCTTCACATGGGCCCCAACTTGCCCCTGTCTTTTAACCCATCACCCAGGGTTCACTTCTCCCAGCAGGACTTCTCGACTGTCACAGCCCATATGCCCATGAGCTTGACCTTCTGAGATCTGCAGTGCTTCCTGCCTGTATCACATACTTGGCACTTATTACAGACTTTGATTGTAACATATGTGCATTTTATCTTCCCAATTGAATTGCAAACTCTGAGGGCAGAATCTTCCCTGGCAAAACCACCTTTTCCATAGACACACTAAAAAAATGTGTGAATTGATGTGGAATAAAGATAAAGTAGGAGCTTGTGCCTCCCCTTACTGTAAGCTTTAGAGGAAAAAGCCTCAATCCCAGTAGAAATGCATAATTAGGCTTCCAATACCGTGTTTTTCTTTTGCATCTAATATGTGGGCCTGTAGTTTAGTGTTTCCAGTAAGGGATTATCTGTGGAAGTCCATGGGCAGATTCTATTGTAGCCACATTACCATTTGCTCCTTGCATATTTATGAAAAATTATCCTTTCAGGATGAAATTTTCCATGACTGGTTTCTGATCCAAAATAAGGGTGTTTCTCTCTCTCCTTTTTTTTTTTTTCTTTTGGAAAATTTGAACAATATCCAGTCAGCCATGTAGAAGTTGGGCATTAGCGAAAAAACAATGGTATGTTTTGTCTTTCAAAATCAATGTAAGCCTTTCTTTTGCGTGACCAATTAAAAAACAACTAAACTTCAAAATGAGAAACTTTCCACTTGTCTAGGCCTCATCAAGGATGAACCTTGTTGCTAATGAGATAATGCAATGAGAACAGAACAGAAACCATTGAAGTATGTATTATGTATCCCTTCGTGTTACTTGCATTAAACTTCACAAATGCCCACAGATGTAGTCCGCCCCCCAGGCCTTCTGAAATTTAAAAATACGCTGTATCTGTGAAATCTCAGCATCCACTGAGGCTGATCATCAGCTCTGAGAAACGAACAAAGTTTCCAGATAATCCAGGATAAATTTCTAGACAGTAAGTAATTGAATTATCTTGAAAGAAGGATTCCCTCCAAATATGGCAGAGTTCTCTCCCTTAATACAGACTGGTTAGCCTTCAAACTTCTCATCAATAAAACTTCCTCAACTTAATACTTGTTTTAACACTCGGATTGGCTCAATTTCACTCTGTGCCCTTAAAATCAGAAAGAAGCTTAGAAATGACCAGTCACCTTAACTAGCATGTTCAATTTTTATTTGGCAATAGCTGTTGCAAAACAGTTGCAATCTACAGAATATAACAACATTGTAGACATCTTCAAACCTGATCTTCACTAATGTTACCAAAATTATACAACACACTAAATACATTTTAAAATCTTGCCTTTAGTTTCTTTTATTATTTTTTTAATTTAAAAGAAAGACATTTTAGGAACACTTTTGCATCACAGAATTCAAAAGAACTGTATTATATATTCTGAACCCATTTGACCATAGATGGAAATATTAAAAGTATTTTTTCTTTTAAAGAAGCCCAAATTTCAATATGAAGTATTCACATACACATACAACCCAAGAAAACCAAAAAGAAATAGATGAGGAAGGCAGAAGAGCCAAGTGGGTAGAAATTCCCCGGATATAACTAAGACACAGAGCTTTCCCCCAGATCAGTAGATGAACCGCCAGTTTGGTTGATTAGGTCCTAAAAGATTTCTCAGACTCACATAAAATAAAGTTGATATTTACATTGCAGGAGCAGAGAAAAGGGCGGGGAAAACTACTATTATGCTCATCCCAGCTCCTAGCACCTCTTCAGAGTTTCTATCACTGAATTCACCCTTCAGTCCTCCTCATCACTCCTGCCTTACACAGCCCTATTTATTCTGTAACAAAGCCCATCTACAGCAGCCGTCAAAGACCCAGCACACATAAAGGCACCTGCTCCTCTGAATCGCCCACAGTCAGTAAATAGAGCCCACAGCCACCCATTGCTCAAGCCAGAAAACTAGGTTTCATCCTAGATCCCAGCCTTCCTCACCTCCCTCCCCACCCCCCACCCCCATTCAGTCCACTGCTGGCTCTAACTTTCACAATCACTATCAGCCCTGCCAATTTCCCACTTGGGGTCACCAGCATCTCTAACTGGCTCACTAACTACAACAGTTCTCTCATTTTTTAATCCCTTCTCTGGTCCATTTTTGAGAATGATAAAATTCAAACCTGATCAGGCTATCCTGCAGCTTGAAAATCTTTCACTGGCTCCCCTGTTACCCTCAGATAGAGCCCAAACGTACAAACTGCTGTGCACTTAAAGGGGCCTCCCATGACTCCTGTTTTTTTTTTTAATGTTTTATTTATTTTTGAGAGAGACAGAGAGAGAGAGAGAGAGAGAGAGAGAGAGAGAGAGAGAGAGAGAGAGAATGAGTGGGGGAGGGGCAGAGAGAGAGGGAGACACAGAATCAAAAGCAGGCTCCAGGCTCTGAGCTGTCAGCACAGAGACCGACACAGGGCCCGAACCGACAACCCGTGAGATCATGACCTGAGCCAAAGTTGAACATTTAATTGACTGAGCCACCCAGGTTCCCCCAGGATTAAATCTTTTTTTTTTTTTTTTTAGTGTATTTATTTATTTAAAAAAAAATTTTTTTAATGTTTCTTTATTTTTGAGACAGAGAGAGACAGAGCATGAACGGGAGAGGGGCAGAGAGAGAGGCAGACACAGAATCTGAAGCAGGCTCCAGGCTCTGAGCCATCAGCCCAGAGCCCGACGAGGGGCTTGAACTCACAGACCGCAAGATCGTGACCTGAGCCCAAGTCGGACGCTTAACCGACTGAGCCACCCAGGCGCCCCTAGTGTATTTATTTATTTGGTGAGTGGGGGAGAGAGAGAGAGAGCATGCGTAAGTGAGTGAGCGGAGGAGGGGCAGAGAGAGAGAGAGAGAGAATCTCAAGCAGGCTCCACATTCAGCACGGAGCCTGATGCAGGGCTTGATCCCATAACCCTGGGATCATGACCTGAGCTGAAATCAAGAGCTCTTCAACTGACTGAGCCACCCAGACATCCCTCCAGGATTAAATCTTAAGGAAGGAAGAGAAGAGAGAGAAAGAAGGAAGAAGGAAGGAAGGAGTCGCTGACAATACAGATTTCATTCCTCCGCATGCTTCCAAGTCACCCCCAGCCACCGCCCTACTTCACAATGCAGCTGCACTAAACTATTTTCAGTTTCCCATTTTAGGTCTTTGCTCAAATGTCACCTTTTCCCAAAAGCCGCCCCCCACCCCCACACATCTAGTTCAGCACCCCTTTTATGCCCCCACGGCATACATCACAGCAAGTCGCATACCATATAATAATTGCCTATTTGTGTATCTGCCCCCAATTTGATGTAAGCCCTCTGAGGTCACGGTCTGTATCTGTCCTGTTCCTAGTTATACCCTCAGGGCCTAGCTTGATGTCTGGCACATGGCAGGGGCTCCCTAATGACTTGTGGAATGAGTGATTGAATGACCTGGAAAACAGGAAGAAAGAAGGAAAGGATGGAGACACTTGATACCTCCCCCCCCCGGACAATCAGAAGGATGGGCATGTGCTGCCCTCCCTCACATCTCCTGAGAACCTGCGGTGAGCTTTTCACGACCCTCTTCACACAGCCTTTCATCACAGCGGAACTTTGGGTGTGTCCAGCAAAGAATGCCAAAGGCCACAGTATCTGCGCGCACGGGTGCCATGTCCTGGCTTTGCTTTGGTGTGTGGGTCAGAATCGATTTCAAGCAGCACCTTCCTTCTCTCCTGTCTTGAGCTCAATCTCCTCTCGATGTGAAAATACAGTCCTTATTGATGTCATTCTGAACCGCGTGTGTTAAGCGAGCAAAAGGCTCTGTGTCATTTAAGAAATTATTAAAACGTCTTAAGTGATTTTGTTGCCCTCGTTTTGGTTTCTAAAAATCTCTTTCACAGCAACACTCCAGTCACTGGAATGCTTGCCTTGTGAGGCAAACAACGATCAAAACACAAGCTGCCGGGCCACCCTGCACAGGTGAGCTGTAAAATGTCAGCCGGGCTGACCGTCCAGCAGAGAAGCAGGGGCAGGAGGGGGGGGCACCCTGAGACTGGAAAGGATTCGGGCAGTGATCTCCTCCAGTGAAGCCATCTTGGGGCTCCACGAAGTTCCCAAGGCCCGCAAGAGCTCCCCACTCCGGTAACTTCTTCCAGAAAAATAACAGCCACTGGCACCCGTTAACCACCATGACTCTAGAGCCGAGGCACAACAGCAACGTGCACAGGCTGAAGCTTCTCTTGTCAGAGCCTGGAGCGGAGGCAGTGAGTGTGAGGAAAAGAAGCCCAATGCTGAAATACTTTTTCATATCCATGACCAGCATCTGCCCCCTCTCCAGCCCCCACCCCATTCCTGCCAGCTGGATGGGGCTTCCTGGTGGACGGCGGCCTCCCACGGAGGCCCAGCTCCCTGAAGACCCCTAGGAATTCCGAGTGGTGAGAGGCCTGGCAGCTTCTTGCATGACCTTCGGCCCAGCCCCTCCCCCTCAACCCCTCCTCCCAACCGAAGATGAGGCGAGATAAGGCGCCAAGTAAACTGGCAACTCTGACTCTCTCCACTCTCTCGGAAGGAGCCCGAGTGGAGGGGAGTAAGGGGTGACCAAACCAGGAAATGCACCGCTGCATTTCCCCAAACCACACGGACCTTAAAACTCGTCAGACCGGTTTCAAATTAGCCAATACCCAGAAGAATTTATTAAATGCAACTGTTATGATTCATTGAGATTCACTCCAATTCCAAAATGAGAAGTGACAGTGTAATGACTGGATTTATTTCCCCCAAAGCAGTCACAGTAAAAGTGCCTGAGTAAAAGATGGGATAAAAGCATGAAAGCAAAGACTTAAAAACGGCTCCGTGCTCATCCGCTGTAGGAAAAGGAGGGCAGAGAAGAGTTGAAAGCTTGGGTTAAGACGATGAGGGGCTCGCCGGGTCTTCTCCATTTGAGGAAACTTTCTGGAAAGGAGACCGCGGTACGTGTCTACCGAGTGCTTTCTCATGCCGGTCCTATTTTGTTTTGCAATATACAACCTTCCGGACTGTTCCGTTTGTTTGGAATTTATGATGAAGTCCAGTCTCCAGAAACTGTCTGCTTTCTCCCTTGGTCAGCCAGCCTCAGAAACTCCCACTTCATCCCTTCTTTTCCTTCTCCAACATTTAACCAGCATTCAATTGGAATCAGGTACATGTCTGGCCTGGAGAATTCTCTGCCTTGTTGGGGCAGATGTCAATTAAGATACTGGATCTGTAACAGGCATAATCCAAACCCAAAAACCTTGCTACCAAAGTAATCCCTTTTGCCATCCCAAGCCGTCCAACCACCTGCTCGGGTGAAGCCAAGTGAGTCTTCTGGTTCATCATCATGAGGCCCAGAATACCCATAAACTTGCCAAAGGCACCAGAAGAGGAGTTTTTGTAGACTCACTGAAGTCTCCCCTCCCACCCCCACCTCCACTTCTTCAGGCAGTGGCTCCCTCTTTTCAGGAAGCAATCTCTCTTTTCCATTCAGCTTTCCATAAAGAAGCTGGAGTTTTATTTTTCCTTGGCTTCCAATCTGTGCTTTGGACAGTCCCATAAAATTCCCTAGGAATTTATGGCCTGATTTTCCTTTCAAGTGGAAAAGCACTAATCCCTCACAGAGGGGAAGGACAAGTGTTTCGAATGGGAGGTATGCTAGAAATATGTCCATTCAGCATAGGTGAGTCGGGGCCTGACCCACTGTTGAAGGCTTCTATGATGAGCCTAGCCCTTGACATAGAGCATGGTCTCAGTAACAGCCTGGGTAAAAGTGAGTGCTTGGCTTTGAAAGATTTCTCTTGACCAGAAAACTTATCTTCACCTGTCACTGCCATCCAAAAATTCCCAAGGCAGAGCTGTCACCTAAATGTCATCCTCTACAGCACTCTTCTAAAATGCCAGCCCGTATAACTCGTTATTATGTGTCTACACCTCAGTGTAAATGAGTTTATCAGCCAGAGGAATACAGGAACACTGACTTTGCCCCAGGCTAAGAGGGGGTCTCAAGGGCATGAAAACCTGAAGTCCATCTTTGCCTCCTGCCCTCCTTCACATTTTTTGTTGCAAGTCGGCTCCAAAGATCTGATCACACTCAGATGTGTGCAAATAGCTTTTCACCATCTTTTCTAATAAACATAAGGGAATGGGATATTAAAATATGCCTTCACAATTGAGTTGATTGGTAGCAACAACCAAGTAACAGATGATTTCTGAGGAGAAGGAGGGAGAGTTCACTTGAACTTGGATGATATTCAGCCTGATTTGAAGCAGGAAAGAGGAGGAACCATGGGGTTCTGTCTCAGTCCATGTAATTCTATATGAACAATCTCAGAAACCATAACATTAGCTTTGCCACTGCTTTATAAATGTCGTTGACTAAAGACAGAACAAAAACTACTACAATATCATTTAGACAATCTTGCGAATGAGGGACCCATTTGCACCCCTATTTTCATATAAAAATATTTGTTCAACCTCAGCTTTTCTCCCCAAAACAGTGTTGCATGGTCAAATGAGCTGGAGAACACTATTCACTAAACTGTCATCCTGGAGATTAATGGAAATTAGCATATTAAAGGCTCTGAGAAGGCATGCAATAAAATGTTTAGCTTTATTTAATCTATCGTGTCACAAATCTACTTGATTATGGCATTTATTGATTTACTTCTTTTATTCTGCAGACGACATTTTAGAAAACCCTGCTCCAACTTAAGAGGAAGGATCTGGCCATTGCAGTAGGCTGAATTACAAAGTAAATGCATCCGAACACTGTAGAGAATTCTGGAAGTGGGAGGAACAAAAAGGAGAATCTTACAAAAAAAAAAAAAAGTAATCATCCCTCATCACAGTTCTTACTATCCTTTTGACAGGTAAAGACCAACCTCTAAGAGACAGGTGAAGGGTTATCTCAACAAAAGAGACAAGTCTCCACTTTTGTCAGCCCAAAGGGTGAGCTGATAAACTGTTTCAACTTCAGTCAACAGCTGGAGAACAAACTGGAAGCATAAATATATCCATCAGCCTCCTTATTAAAAGTTCCAGACACACGGTATCGGCTTTAACTTGTGACCGATAACCTGGATGGGCAGATAGATGGGAGTGGATGATGGGAGTGTAGCAGGTGGATAATGGTTTGGATCCAGCTAGCTACATAAGCACCTCACTAGGAATCGGGAAACCTGTTTGCTCCTAATTTCTGTCTCTACTGCATTTTTTATTTTGATCAAATCACTGAAGTTCTGAGCTCTTATAGTTTTCCATCTGTACATGACGATTTAATGAATATCTGTTACTAGATATCAGTTTTCACATTCTTTCAATTGGAGGGAATATGTTCCATAGGCCTTTCCACCACTTAGGGATGATTTGATGATCCCTAAGAGGAAAAGAGAGAGAAAGTAAAGAAAGGGGAAGAAGCAAAGACGAAGGTGGGAAGGAATTTTGACTCATTTGAATGCCTTTTGAATAGAGCTTAAATGTATAAATACATAAAGGTAGGGACACCTGGGTGGCTCAGTTTGGTTGAGTGTCCGACTCCTGATTTCAGCTCAGATCATGATTCCACGGTCATGGGATCAAGCCCCGCATGGGGCTCTGCGCTGAGTGTGCAGCCTGCTTAGGATTCTCTCCCCCTTGGCCCCTCTCCCTGACTCATGCTTGCTCTCTCTCTAAAAAAAATAAAAATGAAAAAAAGAATACATAATGGTATTGAATGTATCATGGCATTGATATCAATACCTTCTGGACCATGCCCTGGGCCTCTTGGACTCAGTGTGTTTGGGAGACTATATATCCAGGCATGTAAACAGTAAATAGTAATAGCTAAAATAGTGAAATAGTAAATATAGAATAAGTAAATAGCTCTTCCTAACAACCAAGAAATGCAGGTGCTTATTCATCTGCCCCAGCTGTCGATCCATCATTTAACTTCCCTGGGTCTTACTTTTCTGAGATGTCAAACTAAGAGGGAGAACATGTATCCGTGAGGCACCACTATGTGATTCTGCATGCCATCTGCAGGGATTTCAGGAGATGGCGGGGCGGGGGGTGGGTGTGCTCCTGGAGAACATAAAGTATTCCAGTTCATTAGGTCATATCTGCATCCTACATTGTTACGGGACTTGCTCACGGAGGAGTCGTTGGGCAGGTTTTTCAGAACCAGTCTAGCCTACCCATTCTTCAGAAGCCACCTCCTGCACAAAATCCTTGTGGATCCTCCCCTGGACAATCCTAACACATCTGCCTTTATGGAACTGTCTGGCTGAGCACATTCAAAGCTTACTGAGAGCAGAGAACCCTGTCTTTTTTGTTTTCCGCATCTTACTAGTACTAAGTAAAGTTCTGTTAAATGAAAATTGGTGTTCTAGGCCATTATTTCTCAAAAATTTTTTTTATTTTTATTTTTTTAAGTTTATTTATTTATTCTTGAGAGAGAGAGAGACAGAGACAGAGCGAGAGCAGGGGAGGGGCAGAGAGAGAGAGAGAGAGAGAGAGAGAGAGAGAGAGAATCTGAAGCGGGGTCTAGGCCCTGAGCTGTCAGCACAAAGCCTGATGCGGGGCTCGAACTCACAAACCGAGAGATCATGACCTGAGCCAAAGTCAGACGCTTAATTGACTGAGCCACCCAGGTGCCCCCCAAATTTTTTTTATTGGGACCCACAGTAAGTATTAAGATCATATAAATAATACTCATATAAGTAAAACTGAAACAGAAGCTTTATAAAGCAACATCTACCCTTACTGTATGCAATGCCTTCTGATAATTTTGATATTGTTCTACACTGCTTCCATATTTAAAATTGCTATTTGAGACCCACCTAATGGATTTCATGACCTCAAATGATGGGTCCTGACCTATAGTTTGAAAAACTACTCAAGATATGCCCTGATCCTCTTTTCTCCCCCGCAAAATGAAAAAATGGATCCTCCACAAGAAGCCGATGAAAATTCTAGAAGTTCTTCACTGATTTAAATTTGGAAAGTGTCAAATGATGCTCACGTGCCTAATATCCAAATCCCATTAGAGAAGGCACAAGGCAGGCAGCCTTACTGTGTGTGGGCGTCACTATCATTCCACCAATAGGTTAGGACAGGATCTACTTTCCTTTCTAAAACTGATGTGATCAGTCTTTTCAAGCAGGCATTTCTCCTTTTTATATTCCTGAGTGTAGGTAGGAGACCTCTCCTTCGGAGCCCCTATTCCTCATAGCACTGCCTCATGCACAGGGCAGGGCTCAAACCCCCAGGAGGGAGAGCAGTAAACAGCACACCCCTGGTGAAAGCATCCACATGTGAAGGGTGCTCCGTCTGGGTCTGAATCTTCTCTGAGCACTGGAAAGGGCTTTCAAACACATGCCTGATGGGCCTCAGTTACTCTCCAGGGACTCAGGAGGCTTTCTGAGTCTACAAAACTGCTATGCATCCCACCCACAAAGGGGACAACCACATGACTCCACTTTCCTGCTTGTTTCTGAATCACTGTCTTATCTGTCTTCCTCCCTTTCCCCCTTAAAATAGTTGGCTTCACGGTTGTCTGTGCACAGTCATATGATAAGCAGTGATAAAGAAAAAAAAATTTTAAAGAGCCAGGGAGGAGTAAGGAAGCAAAGAGAAAGAGACGTGTTCTCTTGCACATGGGATGGGCTCCTAAGACTCCAGTTTCCTAGAAACAAAGCCCGCAGATCAATTTTAAATCTTGAGCCCCGGCAATGTGAAAAGGGCTAGGCTGAGAAACCCAAATGCTGTTCAGTGTTATCAGGCACTTGAGGAGATAAGAGCTAAGCTCTATTCTAGTCCCTACCAGGAGACACCACTGTCCTCAATTTTCTCATCCACAAACTTCGGATGAAAATGCTATCCCCCCCCTCCCCAAATCTGAAAGTGGTTCATCACTATGACTTGTGTGTGTGTCACATGTTTCATTTTGCTGAAGTATATAAAATGAGCATCCAACCCAACGAGGTAGGCAGAGCCAATATGACTATTTGCATTTTACAGTTGCGGGAACTACGTTCAGAGAAGTTACATTTCTTCCCTGAGGTCACACCGCTCATTCCTGTGGAGCCGAATTAATAAAGAATAAACAGGGGCGCCTGGGTGGCGCAGTCGGTTAAGCGTCCGACTTCAGCCAGGTCACGATCTCGCGGTCCGTGAG
Organism: Puma concolor; assembly: GCF_028749965.1. Classification (NCBI taxonomy): domain Eukaryota; kingdom Metazoa; phylum Chordata; class Mammalia; order Carnivora; family Felidae; genus Puma; species Puma concolor. The sequence continues at coordinate 75,871,313 of NC_141669.1, forward strand.
TTCGAGCCCCGCGTCAGGCTCTGGGCTGATGGCTCAGAGCCTGGAGCCTGTTTCCGATTCTGTGTCTCCCTCTCTCTCTGCCCCTCCCCCGTTCATGCTCTGTCTCTCTCTGTCCCAAAAATAAATAAAAACGTGGAAAAAAAAATTAAAAAAAAAAAAGAATAAACAAACACATTGTGAATGCAGCCTTTTGTGAATGTATACTGGCCCACAAATGCTTGAAAGCAGGCAGCAAATACAAACTTAGCAAGCCATAGTGATTTCCTACGCAACTCATTCTAATTAGAACAACCCCTCTATCCAAGTCATGGATAGAGATGGAAAGCAATCCGTAATCCCTAGAGACCCTGCAACACACAGAATCTAACCAGGCACTCTCACAACATAAATCCTAGACCACATAATCTACAATTTATTTTTTACAATATAATGATAATGATGATAATAATAATAATAATAATAATAATAATAGGGCTCCTGGGTGGCTCAGTCAATGAGACATTCGACCCTTATCTTAGCTCAGGCCTTGATCTCAGGGTCATGGTCCAGCCTCGCGTTGGGCTCCATGCTGGGCATTAAGACCTACTTAAAAAAAAAAAATTATAATAATAATAGCGACAACAGCTAACATTTTGTGTGCGCTTATCATGTGATAAGCGCTTTTCTAAGCATTTGCTACACGTTATATTGTTTATTCCAAATAACACGATTAGAGAGATATTACTGATCTTGTTTTATAGATGATGAAATGAAGTCTCAGAGAGGTTAGACAACTTGTCAGAAGGATGCACAGGGGCGCCTGTGCGACCGACTCCGGCTCAGGTCATGATATTGCGGCTCATGGGTTCAAGCCCTGTATTGGGCTCCATGCTGACAACTCAGAGTCTGGAGCCTGCTTCAGATTCTGTGTCTCCCTCTCTCTCTCCTCCCACTGCCTTCCACCTCGCACGCTCTCTGTCTCTCAAAATTAAACTAAAAAAAAAGGAATGCAGAGCTGGTTCAGTGGTACAACCAGGATTGGGACCTGTCCCTCTAGTGCAAAGCCTTTGCATTTAGCCATGATGCCACCTGCTTCAAAATGCAGTCACTGTACTCTGTCTTTTTCACCTTTTCTTACAAGTCAAATATATACACATACAGTTGACCCTTTAACAACCTGGGTTTCAACTGTGCAGGTCCACTAATAGGCAGGTTTTTTCAATAAATACAGTACAGTACTATAAATGTATTTTCTCCTCCCTATGATTTTCTTAATAACATTTTCTTTTCTCTAGTTTTCTTTGTAAGAATACAGTATATCGTATCTATATATTCAACATAGCAAATAATGTGTTAATCTATTGTTTAAGTTACTGGTAAAGCATCTGGTCAACCACAGGCTATTAGCAGTTAAGTTTTGGGGGAGTCAGGTTATACTCAGATTTTCAACTGCACAGGGTCAGTGTCCCTAACCCCCTCATTGTGCAAGGGTCACCTGTAATAACAGGGGAAACTATATGTGCAAATGAGGCGGTATATGGGAACTGCCTGTACTTTCTGCTAAATTTTTGGTAAACCCAAAACTGCTCCAAAAAAAGCAAAGTTTAGGGGAGCCTGGCTGGCTCAGTTGGTTAAGTATCCAACTTCATCTCAGGTCATAATCTCCCAGTTCGTGGGTTTGAGCCCAGTGTCAGGCTCTGCACTGACAGTTCAGAGCCTGGAGCCTGCTTCAGATTCTTTGTCTCTCTCTCTCTCCCCCTCTGCTGCTTGTGCTCGCTCTCTTGCGCGCGCTCTCGCTCTCTCTCTCTCTCAAAAATAAACTTCTAAAGAAAAGCAAAGTTTATTGATTTTTTTAAATAATGTTGAAATGAAGGTAAAAGATAAAAATTCTCCCTATTATGTCAGCACCCTCCCTTGCCTTTTCCTTTTTAAAAATAACATACAGATATGTGTGTGTGCGTGTGTGTGTGTGTGTGTGTGTGTGTGTGTGTGTGTGTATGATTTTTAAATATTACCACACTCTCTGTCATGGAAGGAAGGAGAACACTCCAGAACAAATGTTTATAGAACACCTACTGTTTAGTTAAATACTATTATGATTTAATGTTAAAATTTACTTAAACAATCGAACATCTATCATGTACAAGGCAATATGTCAAGTGTTAGCACAAACTGGCCCAAGTGTTTACTCTCTGGGATCTTTCCTACCTCTGTAAGAGAACAGATAGAGAATACCCCAACATGAACACTAGACATCAATAATTTTAAGTAGAGAGTGCAAACAGTAAAAGCTACCAGGATTCCAAGGGCCAAAAGAGCTATAGCCCGGAGAGTTCTAGGAAGGAGGCCCAAGGAGGAGGGAGACTAGGAGAGGTGGTTAGAGTATTCCAGGAATATGGACATGCGGAGATCAGAGTACCAAGAAATACTGGACAGGATGAGAGAAACAAGCCACCGTGCAGGAGGCTCCCAGCATGCAGGATGTGGGATCCACTTAGCAGAAAATGGGGGAGGGGATGGACACAAGCCACATAGGACCCTGAATGTCTGCTGGAGCGATGAAGCTAGATTCTATTCTATAAGTAACTAGGAGTGGGGGTGGGGGGACAACTGGTTCTGAGCACCCCAAAAGGGTATTTAGTGCCATTGCACAACTCTTGTATAAATCCCCTGGATTCCGGAGAACAAGGCTAATAAAGATATGAAAACGAGCCCTAAAGCTATCATCATGAATTCGTACTCAGGCACCTAAAACTTAAGTGAGCTACTCTTTTCTAAAATGAAAAAAATATTTTTAAAACAGCTAGGTGGTCATGGCCAGTGACTTGCACTTTCTGTGAATAGAGCTCTCATACTCAGTACCAGGAAAGTGAGAAGCTGTGGGGTCCTGAGGCACAGAACAGGCCAGTGGTGTGGACTGAACTTCAAACTTTCAGGCAGGAGGCTACCTCCATGATTCCAGGGGTTCTTGAAACGGGTCATTCATCAGAAAAACATGTTCCCTACTTCTGGCTAATGCTGGAATTGTGTTAACAAGGGGCTAAGCCTTCCATTTTAAAGTGACTGCAAATCTCCCTCTTCTGCCTTCAGTGGGACAAAGAGATGATGAACATATCCTTTTCCTGGGCATGTTTTGTTACTGGGGTCGGGGGACACAGGTCCAGCTTTAGCAAATAAAAAGGCAGGATGCCCAGTTAAACCTGAATTCCGCACAAGAGATACTTTGGTAGTGTATGTCCCACGCAATGTTTAGGACATACTTATAGCAGAAAAGTATTTGTTGTTTATCTGAAGTTCAAATCGAACTGGGCATCATGTATTTCATTCCATCTCGCAACTCTGGGCTCTGGGCACCTAACAGAAATAGGACAGATTCCTGGAAGAGCAAAGGATACAAATAAAGGAGACTGGGTGCCAAAAACAAACTTTTCAAATCAATTTCAATATATGAAGGTCTACAAAAGCATACCACTGATCATCAATAGGACTCAGAGTTAATGCTGACAGGCCCAAGAACCTTCACCTACCTGTCCCTCATTCAATCCTGCCCACAGCCCTACAACCCAAGAAGGGTGACTATTGCTAACCCTTTTCATAAACAAGGAAACAAAAGTTTGAGGAGGTCAAGTGAATTTTCACAAAGTCACAAAGCTATCAAACAGAAGACCCAGATCCCTACTCTTGGGTGAATTCTAAAGAAGGTTTTAAAGGAAGAAAAGGATTCATGTGGTTGAAGGCAAGAAGAAAAGACAGTTTGCAAGAACTGATCCTTCATGGTCATATGAGCTCTCTGCTACCTTTAGTCTCATTACTTCAGTATCAATTATCTAAAATGAAATCTGAGCTTAAAAACCAAGGGTCCTAACAGAAAATTAACGAAGGAATTATGATTCCTTACAAGCCTCCCATAATCTTTTCAAAAGGCTGGCTACCCTTCAACTCATGTTTACCTTAGCAATTCTGATGTCCTGGTCAAAAGCAAAGTCCTGGTCTCTCAAGTGCAGTACCTCTGTGCACCACCGACATTCAGGCCAGAACACGGCAATCCGTGTGCATTCCGTTAGAGGCTGGGCTTACTGAAGAGACGCATGGTAGGAAAACGCAGTCAGGTGCTTTGGCCCAGAGAAATGGGACGTACACCTGGGCCACAGCAAACAGACGGTAAGAAATCCTCAAACCTCAGTCACCCCATTAGGCTCATGAGTTAATGCAGGTGATGTTCAGGTTAAAATGCAACACTGAATCTACTTTTTAAAAATTCCAGGGGTGCCTGGGTGGTTCTGTTGGTTAAGCATCTGACTTCGGCTCAGGTCGTGATCTCACAGTTCGTGAGTTCGAACCCTGCCTGCTTCGGATTCTGTGTCTTCCTCTCTCTCTGCCCCTCCCCCACTCACACTCTGTCTCTCTGTCTTAAAAATAAACATTTTTATAACTTTTTAAAAAATTCCAGAGGGCGCAATGCATCAGGTAGGTCAGGACCAAAGCTAGCCCCAAGACAGGTAACCCATGTTCCCTGAACCTCCCACCCCAGGGGCTGCCTAAGAAGCACCAAGTTCTAGTTCTGCACACCTGGAATCTGGCAAATGCTGAATTCCTGTCGCCAGCTTATTTCAGACAGGGAGGGAAGTAGGGAATGGAACAAAACTCCTCATTTGGCCATTACTGAATGAAATCTTCAGACAAAAGCACAGTTTCACCTGTATCAAATAAAAAGTATTAAATGCAGACAATTACCAATAATTAATTACCATTTATTGAGAACTTGCTGGAAGCTGGGCACTTTTTCATGTTTCATCTGTCATTATAATAACTCTACAAGGTAGCTATGAGGGGACTGGTAGATAGGTTAAATAATTTTCCTAGTATCATGCAGCCACAATTGAGAAAACTAGAATCCGACCCAGGACTGACTCCAAAGCCCACATGACTGTTCAAGATCCATGAATTTAGATTAAGTCACCACTCAATGACATGAAGGATGTCATCCTACAAAGCTCTTCTTCATCTCTATCGGGCCTATTAAGAAATAAACAAAGAAAATCAGCTGGAAATATAGCGTGGGAGATTGGGGTTAACCCTTAGGATAGATTCCCTTGATAATCAAGAGTTCAACATATCATCGTAGTGATGCTGTTCAACACCTTGCTCTGAGCAAAATCCCTAGAACGTAAAAAGTGTTTATTATTTATTTGTTGAATGGCTGGCCGGCTAGCTGGATAAACAGATGAATGCATGAATATCCATTCTGTCCACTGTTCCCTTTCTTTGGATAGCTTATCATTTTGGTTTTTGTGTGTGCTTTGTTAATGAAGCAATTATTTTTGGATTGCATCCCTCCTTTGACCTCACTGGTTTCCTAACTGCCCTCATCACCCAAAATGCTAAAAAACTGCTTGCCCAACATTTTGTATGCTCTTCCTCCCATTTAGAGGGGCTCCCTTCCCTACCCAGATTCCATTTTTGACAAGGCCTGGCTCAAAATCTTATGAAGAAGCCTTTGCCAACTAGTAGAACCCACATTAATCTCCTCTCCTGTGATGTCCCACAGGGTCTTCAACTTCACTGTTTCATAAAAGGGTGTTAATCCCAAATCCCCAAAGGGCCCACTTGAGGAAGGTCCATTTCTTCTTTTATCTAATTATAATGTTTTGCAAAGTATGTCCACAAAACACTAGTTCTATGATGCTAATAGTTTTTTCACAAATAAGGGCATTCTATGATGGATAAGTTTGAGATATATGTAGCTACACACAGAGAGATACAAGTCCCTTTCCTACTGGCCATCTTGGCGCCTTAAATATACTAATGCGCATTTCACTCTGCAAAATTTCCCAACCTCTTTGATCAGAGCAATCTGAAATTATTAGAAGGCTCCTACTCTTTGAAAGATACCCTGGCAAACACTGGTCGATTACATGTCCCATCCTCGGTGGCTGACTGATGATTCTCTCAGCCGCCCAAAATGGTTTAATCATCCATTCCAAAAGGTAGGGAGATGGAGTCATAAGCCCTGCATTCCAGAAATTCTGCTTGCTTGTTTGCTTTTGGAATATCTTTGGAGTGGCTCAGTCATATAGACGGAGGGCTCCATTTAAAAAATAAATATATTTTTATGGGCCTTGAACAGTACGTAAAGAAGCAAGCTATCAAAAATGACTTTGTGATTTTGATCACAGTAATAAAGATAAGGAGGGAAAAAAAGCAGAGGCTGGCAGTTTTTCAGAGATATAAGACTTAGCTTCATGGAGAACAATAAAGATAAAATATCATCAAGTGCTAGGCTGAGCAAAGTCAAGGCCCAAAATGCAGAGAGCCAAGTACAGATCACTGTTAACAGAGGCCTTACCCAAGGGTATCTAGATCTATACTAACGCCTGCCTTCACAGGTGTGGAATCTAAGGTCAAACCCCATTGATTAATAGAAATCACCTGACTCCTAGTCAATAAATTTCTCAGAGAGTTGGGGGGAAGTATTAGTGAACCCAGCCCTGAGGAGGTGAAGCCTAGGGTGTCCCCAGGCTCAGAAAACCCTGGGATGGGCTCTCCTTCTTAATTATAATTTTATTCACCAAAAGATCTGTGTTACTCATAGATTAATATTGTGTCTCCTACCAGACTACATGCTCCATGAGAACAGCTCCTGGCATGGCACCTGGCATATAAAGTATTCAGTAAATATTTGCTAAATGGATGAAAGGATGGCTGGAGCAATGAATGAACATACCACTTTGTCCACTGGTTAGAATCTTTTGCAGGTTCCGCCATCTTTCTTTCCAGCACTGTACTGGATGGTGAACTTCTAAAGTTTCTTTTTTTTTTTTAATGTTTATTTATTTTTGAGACAGAGAGACAGCATGAACGGGGGAGGGTCAGAGAGAGAGGGAGACACAGAATCTGAAACAGGCTCCAGGCTCTGAGCTGTCAGCACAGAGCCCGACGCGGGGCTCGAACTCATGAATCGCGAGATCATGACCTGAGCCGAAGTCGGACGCTTAACCGACTGAGCCACCCAGGCACCCCATGGATGGTGAACTTCTAAGAAGAGCAGAATCTAAGTTAGTCTGATGAAAGAGTGCTGCCGGATGAGTGACTGGCTACCTGTACTCCCTGAGTGGCTCATACTCTGCTTGGTGAACCACTGGGAGGAAGACACTTCTACTCACAAGATGCTTGTATTTGGCTAGGGTAAGACTACTGGCATCAAGAGATAGTACAGTCTGAAAAAAAAATCTACTCAAGAAGGACATAAGCAAAATCAAAGTCTATGTTTTTCCTCGATAATTAATTACTGATCTGCCCACCATGATTTTCCTAAACCCTTCTTGAACCTGATTGCATCTTTAATCTGATCTACCCCTTGGAGTCATTAGCTCAATGAGTTTATGCCTTGCTGGCAAATAAAGGTGACTTTTTCACTGGCTTAAAAAACTACCTCTCTGAGACTTCAAGGTGAAGTAGAGGGGACCGGGAGGGGTAGGGCAGGAGAGGTTCTCATTTCTGTGCTTGGATTCGTTAACAGATTGTGCTTTCCCCCTTCCTCCCAGGCATGATATCATGGGGCTCAATCATATTCCCTCTGGAGTCTCCATTCTGTTTAGTGGCCAGTAAGCTGCAGTGACAACAGTACGTTCCTGCCCCCTCTGCAATCCCAGCACAGTACAGACTTTTGGCCACTTCACATGGTTTCTGCCAGAGAACTGGATTTCAAACAGGTGCAGCCCTGCTGATTAGCATTATAATAGATTGTAATTACTTAACCAGCCCATATATACCCGGAGGAACTTGGAGAGAAATATAATGTTTTGCCAAGTGTAGCTTTTATTTATGTAAAATACTGCAGGCCTGCTCTGGAGTTCTTTTAGTCTAAGTGAAATCCTGGAAGCTTTGTCTGCATATGCTTCAATGAGTTCCGGCACTGGAGTTCAGGCACTGGAATCTAAAATTTCATTTCTTGTTGTTGTCAATTACAAAAGGTTTTGTGTCTAAGGCCCTTAGGAGAATTTAAACTTGATTTTAAACTTGGCAAAGGGAGGACAAGTGGGCCTTTTTCTTCTCCCCTTCCCACAGCACCTTGCACAGGCCCTGACACCCAGAGTGTTTATAACTCCTCTCAAAGGGGTCCCTGGGTGGCTCAGTCAGGTGAGCCTCTGACTCTTGATTTTGGCTCAGGCCATGATCTCATGATCATGGGACGGAGCCCCACACCAGGCTCTGCACTGAGCCTGCTGCCTGCTTGAGATTCTCTCCCTCCCCCCTCCCTCTATCCCTCCACTTTCCACTTGTGTGGAAATAATATGGCTTTCTTCCATAAGAACAGCTTCAAGGATCCCACAGATTTTTTATGAGATATCCTTTCCTTCTGTCTTCTCCTCACTTCTTTCAACTGTACACAAAGACTGTTTAAAGGAATTCCTTCAACCGTTTACCACACTGGTCTTCCCAGCTAGATTTCACCCTCCTTGATATCATAGACAACTTTTGTCTTACCAAGTCCCCAACTTGCTAAGGGAATACACACTTGTTTAATTAAATTCATTCACTCATTCAACAGGGGACCAGGAACTGTCTGGGATACCAAGGGTAGAGCAGTGAACAAACACCAGTGCATTTATAGAACTTCTGTTCTGGTGTTAGAGACAGACAATTAAGAAAAACATATAAGATAGAGATAAGACCCAAAGAGTAAAACTAAAGCAAGAAAGGAGTATGTAAAACATCAAGGAGAAGGGTGAAATTTCAAATAGGGTTACCAGAAAAGGCCTTACTGAGAATGTGATATTTGAGTAAAGGCTTGACCCATGAGGATATCTGGGAAAGGAACATTCCAGAAAGATGGAACAGCCAGTGCAAAGACTGAGGTAGGAACATGGTGAATATGTTTAAGGGGGTCGAGTGGGTCAACATGGCTGGGAAAGGAATGATGGAAAAAAGTAGCAAGCAATATAGGGTCAGAGAGGTCATAACGGGAGGCTGACTGTGTTGGCCTTGTAGGTTATAAGGACGTGGGTTTCTACCAAGAGGTCTGTGAACTGAGCGGCATGAGCTGGTGAAGTTGTGTCAGAGGGGAAACAGTTAGGATGCTGTAGCAATAATCCAGGCATGAGATGATAAGGTCTAGGGACAGAGTGATGTCAGCAGAGGTAAACAAAGATGACCATATTTGGGATACATTTTGAAGGCAGAGAAAACAAATGCTGCTGTGCACCTGGATATGGGGGCATCAGAATGCCAGGCATCAAGAACGGTTTCTCACGGATTCTGGCCCAGGCAACTGAAAGGATGCAGTTGCCATTTCTTGAGATGGGGAAGCCTGTAAGAGGCTTAGATTGGGGACAGGGGAATCAGATATACAGTTTTTGACATAATAGAGTTTGAGATGTCCTTGCACAATCAAATGATAATGACCAGAAGGCAATCACATATATGAGTTCTGAAGCTATAGTTACATGGGCTGGAATTAGGAATTTGGAGTCAACAGCATTGAGAATGTATGTAAATCTATGAAACTAGGTGAAATTGATACAGTAAAACCAAAACAGCAGCTCCCAAATATCCTTATTTTCAATAGGTCAGATGCTTCAATAAATAATTAACCTTTGACTACAGTGGCCACACAATTCCTAGACTTTTCAAAACAATCTCATTTCAAGTGATTCTAATATTTTCAAAAAAGCAATTGTTAAGCATAATTAAATTAACTTTATTTTTAGACTATGTGAGACTTTTCATATAAATACATTCACAAATAAAAGAGAGAAATATCACTGGACCATATGTTCTGATTTAAGATTCTAAAACTATGAATATACACATATAACTCTTCAACTATTAATAAAATTGTTAGAATGTACTGTAGCCTGGCCCTTTGCTAAGAACTTTACATAGATTCTCTTATTTCTCATAAAAACCCCCAAGAGGTTGTCAAACTTTATAAGAACTATTATAGTCCCATTTTACAGATGAAGAAACAGACATAAAGAGCCTAAGTCACATGCCTCAAGAATGACAGATGCAACCTAGGGCACCTGGGTGGCTCAGTTGGTTAAGTGTCAGGTCAGGTCATGATCTCATGGTTCGTGGGTTCGAGCCCCTCATCAGGCTCCGTGCTGACAACTCAGAGCCTGGAGCCTGCTTCAGATTCCGTGTCTCCCTTTCTCTCTCTCTCTGCTTCTACACCACCACCACCCCCCCCCCCCCCCCGCCCCCGAGCGCGCTCTCTCTCTCTCTCTCTCTCTCCCCCTCTATCAAAAATAAATAAATAAACATTAAAAAAAAAAAAAGAATGGTAGATGTATCCCGTAGGTAGAATCCACAGATCCAAGGGAGAGGGGCCCACTGAAGAGTTAGGGAACTGAGGGTCTCAAATATTCACTAACTCAGCTGCTGGTCAAAGACAATACAGAGGAGAAATATGGCTGACAGACAAGGTCTGACTGCCCAGAAGACCCTTTAACTGCAGGGCCCCCATGCCAAGTGGCTTTTTGCGATAGCACTGGGGCAAGAACTAACCCTTAGGGCAGTGGTTAAATAACCAATTATGTACCATAGGGAGCAGTATTTAATGAGATGTTAAGTATTATAGGAGTCAGTAGGGAATTGAGTATGGAGAAATCCTGGAACCTAAGCTGTTGGTGGACAAATTCAAGGTGTACGTGGCATAGGTGGAAAGGGGCTTTGACCACGCCCAGTCCTTCCACACCCCTTCTAGAACCTTCCCACCTCACTCTATCTAAATGATAATAATAGCTTTCAGGGATCTTCTAAGATTTTCCCACAAAAGTCCTGAAGGTAGAGAGATGCCTTCAGGCAGTGTATATCGAGGGGTACTCAAGCCACCCTCTCTGTGAGACAGAACAGGGCCAGTTTAACCACCAAGCCAGTCCTCAGGCTCTGCCCAGAGCATTAGCATCTGAACTAACAGGGGGTTGGCCTGGGCCTCTGCTGTTGTAACAGTCTCCCCATGGGATTCTGGGGTCAACACAAAGTAACAGTTCCTGAGCCTGACCCCTTCAGAAAGAGTGTCGGCCTATCTCACAGGGTCAGCAGGGTGGAATAATTTTGAGAAACCTTGTTAATGAGCTATTTGGGAAATATGAAACAAACACTAGTGTCCCATTCCTTGCCAGACGAGGCTATCCAACTGAAAAGAAACATTTTGGAGATGAAAAACCGGCTTATTTAGGTCCTGTATAATAATCAACTCTATAAAGAACCCTTTCTGGGACCAATCCCATGGTAGGCTTAGGGGACATAATACTAACTGTAGTCGCTAAACGTTCATGAGCTCTTGCTGAGGGCAGGCCTCGGTCTATCACTTTCCATGTATTAACTCCTTTCATCCCTTCAACAAATGCATTTTGTTAGAAGTAGAGACTTTTACTGTCATCCACTTTTTACAGAGGAAGAAACAGGAACACAGGTTAAACATCTCACTAAAGGTATTGGTGGTAGAGGCAGGATTCGCACCCAAGCGGCCTCCCTCCAGAGCTCTGCCCTTAAGCACTGGGCTGGACCACCTCTCAGAAAATGACTGTCATTATCACTGCATTAGGAGTGCCTCTTCTACACCGGGGAGGAAGCCAGGGAGTGACACAAACCAAACATGTCTTCAGAGGCAGGGGTGGTGGAACAGGGAAGGGCCGAGCTCAGAGTACACACTAAGTGAGGTGACCGCAGAGCAAACTCCAGACTGCGAACAGGAGCAGTCTCCTTCCACCCTCTGCCATCCACCATGCTCCCACCATCTGTCCTCAATGCAAAGCAGCTCCATCCAGCATTCGCCGGGCCCCTGCTTCTAAGGAATCCCCATCCTTCTTGTTTCCACAACTATGCTTATAAATCTTGCTTGAGGAATCACAAAGGTCTACTATAAAATTTCAGGACATTTCTGTGTACAAAGTCTCGATACAAGAATTATCTGGAACCCTCCCTCCCCTGCTGTTTTATTCTCCCCCAATGTTTCTCAAAGCATGCTTTGGTCAAATTCTCTTGGACCACTTGTTACAAATGAGGATTCCCAGCACTTGTCCTAAACTACCGAATGAAAAGCTCTGAAGGTACAGATATAGGCAGACCTATATTTTTAACACCCTCCCCTAGTGATTCTAATGCACACTCAAGTCACAGAAGCATTAATATCTCATTCCTGGAAAACAAGCGACAGCAACAGTGTTTAATGGGTTTCTGCTTTCAGTACAAGTGAGATCTTCCCATCTCTCTGTAATGAGCTTTCTCTAAAACAACTCCCTTTGTCATCACAACTGATGCATCTCTCATTATCTGGAGAATAATTATCTCAGCCTGGCTTTCAAACATTCTAGAATCCACCTCAGTTTTCTAAACTTTCTCCTACTCCAGTGTATCCAAATTGTGGCTCCCCGTATAGCTAACGATGTGAAGAGGTACCTGACACGAACTTCCTTCCTTTTTATTTTAGAAGCCATGTGTTTATGTTCATGTGAACGAAGAAAAATTGCAACCACAATATTCCAACCTGTGACACTGGGGCTAAAGTGAGAAATAAGGGAATCAGTGTTTAAAGGTTTTAAATAAATAATAGCACAGGTGGTATGAAGAGAAAAGTCTTAAATGGGGGAGATTTTATCCTGTCTGACCCTTGCTGACAGGCACCCTCAGTTTGGGCCATGCCTGTCTGTTCCCCAACCTTGACCACAGGTGTTCTCAACCTTTATTCCAGCAGTGTCTGTGCCCATGGAATGATGTCTCCTATTGTGAATACCTCTTTAAATGCTACCCACCACCTCATGCCCAATTCATGCCTCCTTCTGACCTTTTTGTAACTCAAGTTTTGGTGGTTTTTTGTTTGCTTTTTTTTATCTGTCCAATACCTGTTGCACCTAATTCATATTTGCTACGAGACAAAAGAGATACGATTTTGAAAGCACTTTAAATTATTGTGTACCATGAAAACGTCAGGGACACGGCACAAGAATCTGCAGGGAGAATACACTGCAAGGACCAGGGGGCTCAGTTCTCCCCAGACAAGCCATGGGCAATAGATGTAGTGGGCCCTGTGCTTGTCATGTGACCTTGGGTACCCACTGGGCTTCTCTGAGACTCAATGTCCTTGTCTCTAAAACCTGCATCTGCACTAGCTGATCTGGTCCAGGGCCAAGTCCAACATGAATTTGCGAACCTTACAGAATAATAACCAGACAAGGCTAGTGCTCACTGGATGCTTCACGGCAAATGCTCCAACGTGGGGACGGTGCCCTGATGAACCTAGGGCTGGGGCAGGCTCCGGCAAAGCATCACCAGAGACACTCGGGCACCTCTCCCTCCAACGAGATGTGTCCTGTGGCTAAAGCAGCCCCACTGTTCATCCCACCTGCTCTCTGCCTCACTCTCTACCTCCCTCATCGGCATAGACAGCAAAGACCCTATGGATGGCTTCACTGCCATACTCATGTTTTTCCCATCCTCTTCCTGTTCTAAGACAACAAATTCAAAACCACAAGTTCTTAGTGTGAAGGTCTGGTCCTGAAATTAGCTATCCCTGCAGCTCCCCCTCAGACATGCACTACTTTCCTGAGTCAAAGAGCCCACGTGTGGAAAGGAAATGGGGAGTGGGTGGGAAGTCTGATGGTGGGAGGCAGGCAGAAGGAAGGGGCATTGCTGAAACCGCACAGAATGGGATGGCAATGTGTTCTTTGGGACTCCACAAAGGTCTGCCTGCTTCCCAAAGTGTAAGCCGCAAATCTCCCAGGGTGGTACTTGGTATGGTTTGTTGGAGCTTCCCTGTAAGCCCCGTAACCATGGTTTCGGGCAGACTACATCACAGCTTGAGCATAAAGAGAAGAGGCTTTTTTCCTATTTTCCTCTAAAAACTCCATCTCCTTTTTAAAAATATGTAAGGTGATACGCCAAGGTGGTCTGTATGTAACCTCTGACCCTAGGAAAATCACCAAGTGGTCTGTTTTTGATAATTAGAAGGGCATTCCTCTATATTTCTCCATGAGGATCCAGATATTTCTTTTGGTATAGACCAAAGAACCCTGAAAACATATGCACCCAGAGCCACACCTGCTCTCGGTGGAAACATGTAGCATATCGGAAAACACCAAAATCCATTTCCTAATTTAATACCTTCCTTCCAAAAAGGGCAAAGGCAAGGTTTGTTTCCCTGCTTCTGTGGGGGCCACGGTTGAATGCATTTGGCTTATAGTACCTGGACAGGGGAGGCCTATTTCCAAGTCCCTAATATTCTGACAATGTAATCAATCAACTCAATGTCAGACTTAGAAACAGTATCACACTGCACAGTTACCTTGAAAAATCAAAACAGGGAAATAATATAACTTTAAGTGGGATTCAAAGCACTGACTTCCAATTTCTCACAAGCAGAATCATTTTAAAACTACAACACTCATTCTGGATGAATGGGCGATGCACCGGGCAAAACAAGCTGGTCTTACGTTGCTGGGACCCTGGAGGAGACATCCTAGAGGAGAATACATTTTTCTCCCTGTATGTCAGAAGATGAGCTAACCACCATGCAACAGAACAGAAACAAGCTAGCTTCCTCCCGGAGGGAAAAATAAAGCAGCTCCTCACTGGGCTACACAGGACAAAGCCAGGACGTGCGAGAAGCCTTCAGTCTAAGGCTCCACGTGCCTCTCCAGGGACGGAGGAACCCACCCACACACAATCACACACAGCCAGCCCACCACGCGCCTGCGGAAGGCGCCGGGTTCTCTGCCAACCTTCAGCACCAGCGGCTGGGGGCTCCCCCAGCTTGCGAGCGCCCTGTAGCACCCGTTGTCTGGAGGGGACAGAGGGCCTGACCCTCTTGCCAAGTTTTCTCTTCCTTGCCCCAGCACCTACTTCTCCCCACCTACGAAATGAAGTATGCTTCCCCAAGGCAACTGAGACACATACACACACACCCCAGATGGCAATAATTCTCGGCGCCCCATGACCAACGCCAAGGCCGCGAGTGCTTCCCCGGGACCCCACAGCTGGGCTCCTGGACCCGGAGGCGCCCGACTCACCCAGTCCTCGAAGTGCCGGCTCCCGTTCTGCAGCAGCTCCTCAAACTGGATGGTGCAGTTGGCCACGAAGTCGTCGTAGCCGATGGGGGCATCGTGGAAGACGGCCAGCTCGATCTTGCGCCCATTGCACACATCGGTGACGAACTCGTCGTGCCAGGCCGGGCTATTGGTCTTCTGCTTGGTGGCCGTTTGGCCGATGCGCGAGTCGTCCACGTTGAGGGCGATGTAGGGGTCGAGAAGGAAAGTCTGCGGCCGGGGTCCCACCGCATGGCGCAGCGACCAGGCTGTGGGCTTCAAGCTCACTGCCTCGCAGATTTTGATCTTAAGAAGGCCATTGAACACTACCATGGTCGGGGCGGGGAGTGGGGGCCGGGTCACTCCGTCCGCCCCGAGGGCAGGAATGAAGAACCGACGCCCCGGCGCTCTGAGCCACGGGGACTCCTGGGTCCCCTCTCACCCCACCCCACACTCTCCCTACACCTTGTAGCGTTGCGCCCTAGCGCGGGCGATTCTCGGCGAGTGCATGTATTTCCTCGCCGGGCTCCTAACGGAAAACAGGGAGGGGGGGAGAGCTGGGGGACGTTCGCGTTTGGAGCAAGTCTCTCCCCCCCTACCACCAGCAGCACCCCCAGAAGAGGAGACGAGCTGTCGGCTTCGCTGCAAGCCGCGGGGGCTGTGTCGCCGCCTCGCTGGCTCTCCGGGTCCGGGCTGCGGGGACGCGGGCGCCGCGCCCGGCGCTTACCTACCTTTCCGAAACATAATCCCCGGGAAATTTCGACTCCGGGAGGGGGAGGGGGAGGTGGGACGGGGCGGGGACAAGAACCGGGGGCGCAGATTTCAACCCGGATCCTCTTCGCACACCCAGCGCCTGCCTCTGACCGCGCGGGGCGGGGGATGGATCGAGGGATGTTCAGTCTATCCGGAGGGATGCATGTCGAGAGGAAATGGTCCTCCTCGGAGCCAAATTTTTAAAAATCCACAAGCCGCACAGCCCGCCTGGCCGCCTCCTCTTGGGCGAAGCCGCGCGGCGCGGCAGTCGGCGATCGGGAGGCGCCAGGAGCCCGGAATCTCACATCCGCGCGGGCTGGGGAGTCGGGGTGGCCGCCGCTCGGGCTCGGGGCGCAGGCCGGCACCGGGCGGTGCGCAGCGCGGCGGCGGCGGGGCCGGGACTGCGACTCGGCGCGGCCCCACCTCCCGGGCGCCGGCGCCCGCCGGCCGCGCTCCCCGCGTCCCCGCTCTCGGCTGCCGCTCGCTCGCCGCCCGCCCGCTCTCCCCCTCGGTCTCTTCTCCCTCCGTCGGTGTGCGAGCGAGTCTCCCTCCCTCTAATGCAGGAAATGCGCAAAAGACGTCAGTGTGTGTGTGTGTGTGTGTGTGTGTGCGCGTGTGTGTGTGTGTGTGTGTGTGTGTGTGTATGTGTGTGTGTATGAGTGTGCACGCGCGCGCGCGCTCCTGTGTTTGGGGAAATAGAAAGTTTTGCCTGTTGGGGGAGCAATACGGGAAAAGTGAGCTAAGGAGAGGAACGACGCAGAGAGGGCGAGCCTGCCGGGTCGCGGCGGCGGGCGGGGGAGCCGAGCAGGGGACCCGCGCGGGACCCCGGGGAGTGGCGGCGTTGCGGACGGCGGTGCGGACGCCTCGGGCCGTGGACACCTCGTCTCTGGTCTCCACCGGGAGATCAGCGGACCGCGCGTTTCCCCGGGGCTCCACCGCCAACACGGTCTCGTAGAGCCGGGGGGTGGGGGAGTGGTGGGGGTCGCACTGCGGGAGGAGAGTCGGGACCCTCCCCCAGTCCCACCCCACTCGGGCCGAGGCGGGCGAGAGCAGCGGGCGGAGTATTGGCCCGTCTGTCTGTCATTCTGTCCGGAGAGTCCCTGCTCCACCGCGGTGGGGGAGGGGAGAAGGGAGGGGCGTGCAAAGCTTGGTGCGAGTTTTTTAAACATTCATTCTCTCTTCCCTTGCTTTGGGGGCATTTCCCCCCTTTGGGATCTCTCCTGGACTTTTCGGGCCGCGAGAACTTGTTGACAACTGAAAGCTCAGTAGAGCCCCGGCTCTATTTGTGTTTGTTTATATTTTACAAAGTGACTTCATATTTACTCCGGGCCTTGTCTGTGCCCTTTTGGGGGACATGGCTCTGATCAGCGCGCTGACAGCGGCCGTCGAGCTGCGGCAAAACGGGGCGCGCCCTCCGAGGGGCGAATGCCTGTGTCCGCGCTAATTTCCTCCGTAACCTTTAAACTCTCGCTGGAAGCCGCGGCGGCGGCTGATCACGTGAGGCGAGCCTTGGGCTGCTAGGGAAGAATTTCCTCCGCGGGGAGCCGGGGACCGGGTAGGCGGCCCGGCGAGGGACGGCCCCGCGCCGGGGGACGCGAACCTGGGGGGGCGGGGCGAGAGCGCAGAGGCCCTGGGCGCGGCCCCGGCTGCTACAGCCCAAGGACTAGGCTGGGAAGAGGTCATCTCCGCTACCTGCGAGCAGGAGGTTGTGCACACGGAAAAAGAGAACCTCGGCGCTCCCCCCACCTGGTGCCGATCCAAGTCAGGGACTTTGTAGGCATCGCGATAAACTGAGTTTTTATCTGGCGGATTTGGTTAGTGTAGACCAAAATTTTAAACCCACCCCTCGATTGCATTTTCTCAGGAGAAAAAGGTTATCATGGTTTGTAGCTTAAAGGCTTAAAAAGGATTAAAGGTGAGGAAGGAGGCAGTCCCCTGAAACAACTGGATACCAAGGGCAGCAACACAGGACGCAAGAATGATCAGAAAGTCCCAAGGTGATCTCCTAAGGCCTGAAATCGCTGCTCTGCCTGATCTTACAATTTCTCCCAGCACGCCCTGATGAATAGGGCAGCTGGGTAGAGAGTGCTAAAATGCAGTCTTAGGGACTATTATGATCTTGAGCATGTAAAAAGTCAGGATATAAAAGTTATGCCTTACATGGCCACTCCCACCAGCTGGAGGTGTATTTTAAAATCTGTCAGTTGGACAAAGCGTGAGTGGGATGTCTCATTGCTGTTTAACTTTTATATGTCTTTGTTCATCAGAACTTTTTCCTCCTTGCTCTTTCCTTCCACCATGTTATTGTTATTAAACTTGTTTCCCCCTTCAGGGGGCATGTGATTGAAGGCAATGGCAAACAGGGCTCCATCATTGGACAATGCATCTGGGAAGCAGAACCAGCACTAGAGCTGAGATACTTGACAGGCAAAATTTAAGGGGTACCAATAATAATCAGCTAAGTAATCAGTAATATTTGAATGCAATATTTTTGAAAATCAAAATTAATGTAAAAATGAATGGGCATAATATCCAACTTTTAAGTAAATTTAAATGTTGCATTAAAATATTACTTATGTTACTGAGTTTATTGTCACGCTTGAACTTCTGTACCTGAGGTGAGTGCTCCATTTGCCTCGCCCTCCCCCCCATCCCTCTTGGGAAGTCTAGAAAGGCAAGGATTTCATGAGTTTAGGGATCCATGAGGGTTTCATACCTTCTCTGTACTTTCTCTGGGTGAGATTACCATGCAAACAGAAAAGTACGCAGGATTGAAAAACACTGGCCAAAATACTTCCTTTTCAATGGGTTAAATAGGAAATAAGTTTAGAATTAAGGGCATGATGAACTTGAACTTTTTGCATGATATCCTATTCCACCTGTCCCCAGACAAGACCTCCCAAGTATATATAAATAAATAGGGTCTGTTGACATCTCAGTGCATAGGCGTTCTTAAAAGTCAGTAACCTACAAACTTCCAACACCAAAATTCCTTGTGACCTGGGTACGGTTGCAGAAGGACAGCATCTGTTTGTTATGCCATGTAAATAATCAGGCTGCAATTCTCAAATGCGACCAATACCAGTGTGACCTCACCTTCCTTTTTTGTGGGTTTTAACCCTTCACTTAAGTTTTTATTTAAATTCCAATTAGTTAACACAGAGCATAATATTAGTTTCAGGTGTACAACATAGTGATTCAACACTTCCATACAACACCAGGTGCTCATCACAACAAGTGCACGCCTCTTAATTACAAGTCTTTCTGTCTGGGGTGGAGTCACTCAAAGACTTGGCCAAATACACTGCCTGTTTTGTATTGAATGAATACTTAAATGGAAAGCGAATGCCAGTATTCTACATTCAAACATTGCTAATTTCCTTCTCTTCTTACATCCTTATTTCTAAATAAACCTCTCACTTGCTTAACTCTCGAACCCGGCGGCATACAAATCTGTATTCTCCGGGATCACCACTGCAATGCCGGATGTGAGGTTGCTGAGGGAAATTTACCTTAAATTTACCTGAAGGGGACTGCTGGGGAGAGAGTGGGGTATCCAAAATAACCCTTTGCTCCAGATTCCTGTGAAAAGAAAAACAAGTCCTTGCAGGTGGGAAACTTGAGAATGTAAAATTTCAATCAATAACTATTATCTACTTTCACCTTCTCTTGGCCCCTGTGTAGTCCTGAAAGATAGGACAGAGATGGCAGTGGTGCTAAATTAGATGCCCTGTCCATTCCAACTATGGCCTAGTAATTTTGTGACCTTTGGGAGAGGGAAAGGAAGAAAAATGATTTCAGAACTTAACAAAGATGGTCAAGACAGTACCCCCTCCTTCAAAAATTAAGCTCACGGGGAAAAGGACCGATTGAGCAAGAGTCCCCAGGGCCACATGATAAATGCTGCAATAAGATTAGGGGTGCTCCCAGAGGCAGGTTCACCCCTTGCCTGGGAAGGCATCAACCAGCAGGTCTAGACATTCCACTAGGCAAAGAGAAGAGGGAAGGGCACTGGAGGCATTGGGAACAGAGTGTGCAGAGCATGAGTAGTAAGAGTATGGCTGTGTGGGATGAGAAAGCAACCAGGCAGTATGGCAGACAGTAAGAGGAGGAAAGGTAGGTTGGTTGGGATAATTAAGACTCTGTTGAGCCTGTAAACAAGTTTGAAGTTTTTCCTTGAGAGACACTGGTCATTCTAAAGTGGGGAACAGCATAACCAGAGTTAATGCCTTAAAAAAAAAAGCCATTTTGTAGGGATGGATATTTTCCTCTTCAGCAATCTCCCCTCCGCCCCAGAAGACTCTCCCCACAACAGGATGTTAGAGAGATGGAAGATCCATGTCTGAAGATGGTTTACTCTAATCAAAAAGAAACACTCTGTGGCTATTGTTTAGATTGGCTAAAAGAAGCAGAGAGGGGGTGCCAGAACCTTAGCCTAGCATATCAATATTCATGTCCTTGTTGCTGTGCAAGTTGCCATTTATAGAATGTTAATGGCTTCTGCAAAGGTCTGCCTGGTCAGGGACTGTCATACATTCCACACATGCTCTGTGGAGCAGAATTCAACCACCTGGGCCACAGGATGGGACACGTAGTAGCATAATGACAGGAGAAGCCTTCCAGAGCTCTGTTGGCCTGGCCTGGCCTGGCCCAGCCCCACCTGAGTTCCAGCCCAGCTTCTAACCCCACCCCAGGTCCTGCCTCTTGTTGCTGGCCTATGCCTGGCCTGCTGCATCTTCTAATTTTGGCCCTGTCTCTGCTCTGAACTCTGTTGCAGTGACCCAGAGAGCAAGCTTCACTCACACCCTGCAAAGAGATGGAGGGGTCAGAGGTAACCCCATAGAGCTTAAAGGTAGATACTGGCATGCTGCCCCTCCTTCCTCAGTGCCTTTGACCCTGAGTCCCACTCTCTCAGGCAGCATATGGAAAGTGACATCACACACCACATCTCTAGCTGTGATATTGGGTTGCATCTGGGGACTCGTAAGCATATAAATCAATCCATGGGTCTTGCCAAGCACCTGCTATGTTCACAGTCCTGGGGCAGGTGCTCTAGAGAGGACAAATGGATATATGGACAATCCCTACTCCAGTGGGAGAGATCGGAAGAGCGATTTCAGTCAGTCATTCATGCCACAGTTGGTATTGACTACCATGTCATTTGGAGCCCTGGGGAAACAAAGATGATGACACACAATGACCCTTTATTAGTCAGAATGGGCCATGGCATGCTGCTGTAATAAACAGTCCCCAAATCCCAAGGTCTTAAAATAACAGGCTTCTCCTCACACTGCCTAAGACCATAGTGGGTTGCCTGGGAGCTCTGCTCTGCCTCGGCATCATTCTCACTCCTGTACCCAGACCACCAGAAAAGTCACTACCTGGAACTTAGCTGGTCATAGGTAGCAAGCAACTACCCAGGCAACTGAATAGTCCACTGGATGTGCTAAATGTCACTCTGCTCACTAGTTATTAGCTAGAACCAGTCAGGTGGCCTCTCTCCCCGAAACTCTAGGGGGCTGAGAAGTTGTCCCACATGCAGGGGTGAAGAGTCTGGACTATTTGGTGAATAACACTGAAGAATACCATAGACCCTGTCCTCAAATACCTAGTGCAGAAAGATCACTCCAGGCAGCCCACACTAACTGACAGGTAAGTGGTACAGTCAGAAAGTGCTGTAGAAATTCAGAGGTGACAACAATCACAATCAGATCCCCCACGGCCCTGGGTCACCACATGGAGAAAAGACTTCCGATGACACGGAGAATGCAGCCTGTATCAGAACTAGCAGCCACCTAAGCTCCCTTCCTGCAGTATTTTTTTTTAACATTTATTTGAGCAGGGGAGGGGCAGAGAAAGAGGGAGACACAGAATCAGAAGCAGGCTCCAGGCTTCGAGCTGTCGGCACAGAGCCCAACGCGGGGCCTGAACTCACGAACCATGAGATCATGACCTGAGCCGAAGTCTAACCAGCTGAGTCACCCAGGTGCCCCATTGCCTCAGTATGTTTAACCTCACAGGAACTGTAGGTCCTTCAAGTGACTTCAGAACCAAGTCAGTACGAAGAAGGCATCTGGACGTGACAGAACGAAGACCTGTTTGTTGCATGCTCCAGGATTTGAGAGATCACCTGGTCTGTATTCTTCCTTCTTATTAAATTCCTCTATTAAATGAGGAAACAGAGACCTAGAGAAGTTAACTGACTTGCCACAAGGGGAATTTTTAATGATAATCAAAAAAAAAAAAAAAAAAAGCACTAATTAGAGGTCTAAGATCAACTCTTACACTACAATTCCTTGTTGGAGTTTACTGTTTTTCCTAAACTGTCATGCTGGAGCCAATGCCATGCCATTTAGTGATAAGAACTCCAATTACGTTTTAATGCCTTGGGAACAAAATTTCTGTAAATCCAAGGTCCAGGTTTGTTTTAATTTATTGGTTCCAAACTTAACTGGCCTTAGCACAAAACAACATTATAGGTTTGTGGGGCACCTGGGTGGCTGAGTTGGTTAGGCGTCCGGCTTCAGCTCAGGTCATGATCTCGTGCTCTGTGAGTTTGAGCCCCACATGGACCTCTGAGCTGCCAGCTCAGACCCTGGAGCCCGCTTCGGATTCTGTGTCTCCCTCTCTCTCTGCCCCTCCCCTGCTCGTACTCTCTCTCACTCTCTCAAAAATAAATAAACACTTAAAAAATTAAAAAAAAAAAAACAATATCATACAGGACACCTGGGTGGCTCAGTGGGTTAAGCGCCCAACTTTGACCCAGGTCATGATCCCGTGCTTCGTGGGTTCGAGCCCCACATCGGGCTCTGTGCTGACAGCTCAGAGCCTGGAGCCTGTTTCAGATTCCGTGTCTCCCTCTCTCTCTGCCCGTCCCCTGCTTGTGCTCTGTCTCCCAAAAATAAATAAATAAATATTTTAAAAACCCAATATTATAGATTTGTTGTAATAATTCTCTGGGAGGACTATGACATTCATAGAATTCTTCCTTAGGCTGTTTTGGTGATACGTGTAAACAAAGTCCTTAAAACAAAAGGACTTTATTGTTCCTCTACATCTCTATTTTTGCATCTTACCTCCTAAGACCAATTAGATAGATGTATCTTTGGCCTATGGTTTTATGACACCTGTACCGAGTATAACAGCTGTTTCTGCAGGCTCCCGTGGCTATTTCAACAATTAGCAGAAGGACTAACTGTTCAGATTAGGTTATATATCTGTAACCCATTCTGGACACTTGGCCAGTCCATTTCTACTTCTAATTTACCTTTCAAGATTTAGGAGCTCGGTCTCCAGGGCAGGGAATGTTGCCTTTTGGCACTGATAACACTCGTTTAGGAATAACGGATGTACAACTAGAACTAGCTAAGCTCACAGGTTCTGTTGCAACCAAGCTGTGATGCGGCTGGCAAATCCTTTCCTCTCTTAAGAGCCAACCCCTCCCTGTCCCAGTCCTTATTCCCCTAGCTGAGGCTACAGACTCTCCTGCCTGACCCCTCCCACCACTTCCCCTCACTTCTTATAGCCCTGACCTCTGCCTGAACTCCAGTTTTCTATTTGGCACCTGTCTTAATTCAGCCACTTCTCCGGAAAGTCTGTAAGTTTGGAGATGAAGTATGACTCATCTCGATACTTACTCTCCAGGATCTTGGACGTAGTAGGTACAATTTTGCGCTCTCTAAATACTTGTCACAAAGATGACACTTTGAAATAAGAAGGGCGTCACAAATCTTGTTAGCTTCTTTCCTGTTTGCACAGATGAGCGCCGTGGCGAGCGCTGGCTCGCGCCGCTCCACCGCAGCTGGGGATGAAGAGACGAAATCACTGAGCAAATGGGCAGCTTCGCATGGCCGCCACCTCCAGGCCCTGGACCCCGCGGCCAGCTCCGCGGGCCGATGGCGCCCTCTGGCGGACGCGAGCGCGCCCAGCCGGGCTCCCAAAACGGAATTACTTGACAAGGCGAAGGGATGGGTTAGGGGTAGACCACGTGTCTTGGGACTATTAGTTTTATCCACATCCCCATCATGAGCAGGGAACAAACACAGTCACCGAGCAACTGTCTTATGAAAAAACTATGCTGAGTCTTTACAAAAAAAAAAAAAAAAAAAAAAAAAAAGGTTCTTAAACAAATAAGCTTCCGAAAATGAAGAGTTCTGTTCCAATCTCAGCATCAGAACAATAGGACATCCATTTGCCAGTGAAATCCATGCTGGGTTCAGGAAGAACAAAGAAGGAAGGAGAAGCAGTCCAGGTTTTAGAGAAGCTAAAACTTGAAAGTAAAGGAATGTTACCTCGGGACAGGCCCCAGGGACCCACCTTGCCTCTTTCCAGATGTCAGACTGCAGGCCAGTTCCTAAAGCTGAGGTGAGGGTTGTGAGAGATGGCCGAGGAGCCCTACTGGAGCAGTCACCCCCAGACTGGGGGATACTGGGAGTGGTAGAGAATTGAGGCCCTTCCAAGTTTGCTCTTCTGGTTCCAGCAGAAAACTTGGTTTCCTTTTCTGACAAAACACCGAAGCCATCAGCCGGGGGCTCACTTGACTTTCTGCCACCTAACTCCACAAACACATAGGAAAAAAGAAAGGATGCGTGTTGTCTGTCTATCCCACGAGGTGTCATGGAAGCGGGTCCCCCCAGCCCAGGCCCCTGCCTGTGTCCTGGACCCATTACCCAGCCCTACTTCTCAGGAACTCTGCTGCTGGCCATCCCCCCCGGCCCCCACCCCACCAATCTCTCCCTCAACCTCCCCCTCTCTGCCATTCTTGCCCATCAGTCTCATCCATCCTAAAAGACATCTCACACCCTTCCTCACCTCACATTTCTCTCCAGCCACCTCTCAAACCTTTCCTCCTCCCTAAACCCCTTAAGAGTTGCGTATTCTCATTTTCTCTACTTTCTTACTCTCTATTCTAAGCCCAAGCCCACGCACTGAGGCTCACTGAGACACCTCTCGTTGAGGGTACCAATCATTTCTACCCTATGAGGCCCAGTTTTGGAGTCTTCACCATAGTTAACTACTCTTTTGGCCCCACCTGACCATGACATGCTCCCCTCCCTTGGTTTACATGACATCTGAGCTGTCTGAATTTTTCTTCCTGCCCCTTTGACTTCTCCTTTTCAGTTTCTTCCATTCTCCTTGTCCTTTGCCCACCTCTTAAAGGCATGATTGTTTTATAGTTATACTTCAGAATGCTACGGCAATAATGTAAAAGCTGACTCAATGAAATTGTGACCCTAGGTGCCATAAACTTTGAAGGAAGGAAAGATCACTGCGGCCTGGAGTGGTAAGGGAAGCCCCCACAGAAGGAGAGAGATGGAAATTGGAAATGGAAGGGGAGTAGAATATTATAGGCAGAGAAAAAAGAGTAAGGGTGTTCCTGGGGGAAGGACTGCCCACTAAGTTCACAGACATAAGGTTTAATCCAGTGACTGTTAAGCATCTCTTTGCTAGGCATGGCATAAAATAGAGAAGAAAGACATGAGTCCCTAGTCTAAATTTTAGTTAACATTCCATTAAATAGCAACATAAGGTAGCATTTGGTAGAGGTACGGGGGGTGGAAAGAAGGAAGAGATCAGCATGAGCTTCCTGGAGTTGGCAGGACTTACAGGCTACTCTGCTCTGTACGAATTAGGGTAGGCTAACCGTTCCAACAGGTATACCCCCAATGTATAAAAGCTCAAACACAATAATGGTTTATTTCTTACTCACTTAACAGTATTGGGTGAGTGAGTATGTCAAAAGGGGGGCCCTGGCTCTCTAGGCTTCCAAAGTCACTCTGGGGTTGAAACAAACGGAGCCATCCAGAAAGAGAAAAGATCACGGGGGAGCATGGAACCTGGGGGGTTGTTATGGGCCAGATTGCCAATCCCATTGGCTACAACTTAGTCACATGGCCTCATATAACTGCAAGGGAGGCTGTAAAACAAAGTCTAGTGGAGAGCCAGGAAGAAGAGGGGAGCGCGGCTTTGTGGCGGGCAGAGAGCAGCACCTCCCACGTGGTCCCTTCCCCCTTCACTAGCGATTAGGACGATCTGTGTGAATTAGCCCTCAGTGCAGATTTGATCTCGTTGCCATTTTCCCCTCCGATGTGTGAAAAGAGCTACAAGGACTCTGCAGCTGTGAAAAAGAGATGCAGGTGCCAGTCTGGGCCAAGATAAGGGTGATGAGGCAGGAGAAAGAGAACAGTGTGCTGAGCTACGGGGGTCCGGAGAGGACATGCTCTTCCAGCCCCCCACCCCCCACCAGGTTGCTTTCATCTTTGGTGCAGGTCGTGACATGACAGGAGACGTTGCCTGTTGCTTTCTGGGAGAAGGGTCCATCCTCAGGCCACAAGTGAACTTAGTCAATGTCCTCCTTCCCTGTGACCTTGGAGACGGTGCAGCGCAGCATGGGGTGAAAGTGTGGGATGGTGAGTGAGCCACCAGGCAGAGACTTCAAATGTAATAATATTCTGCACTTTGAACTTCTTAGGGGGCTTTTGTGTCTATCCCTCCTTTATTATTCCCTTCTCTGAATCACAAGTTCAGGGCAAGCATCATTATTCCCATTTTACAGATGGGGTAACTGAGGGGAAAAAAGGTAACCCAAAGAAGGAGAGGGACTCAAGTGCCCATAGGAGCAGAGCCCAGAGCAGAACCTGGTTCCCTAGAAGGGGCTTCCTTTCGGCGACCAACCTTACCAGCCTTACCAACCTTATCTGTGTAGTGGTCAAGGCTTAGTGGGTGGCTGTTCTATAACTCCCCGGGGAAACTGAACCTCTAAGGAGGCCTCATTGCCCTACAGGACATAAACTGCTGCTCTAGCTGGCAGGCTGCATGGAGACACGGGCCCCAACATACAAGTCAGTCCATCTGCTCTCTGCTGGTGGGGGCACATTCGCATTGTGGTGGAACAGGCAAGGCACTGGGTGCATGGAGAGGAAATAAGGATATTCAGAAGACCACCTTTAAAACTTAGAGCCACTAGGGCGAGCTCCTTGTCACTTTTGGAGAGGGCACTAACTTCACCCCACTCTGGGTTAGGCTAGATGTCCCTCAAGTTCTTATCTCACTGAAGGATTTTATTTTATTTTATTTTATTTTATTTTATTTTATTCAAAGATTTTTTTTTAAGTAATCTTTACACCCAATGTGAGGCTCAAACTCATGACCCAAAGATCAAGTGTCACATGCTCCACTGTCTGAGCCAGCCAGATGCCCCAAGGATTTGATGTGATTTGATTTGATTTGATTTGATTTTTTAACGTTTACTGATTTATTTTGAGAGAGAGAGAGCGCGTGCACAAATGGAGTGGGGGCAGAGAAAGGGAGACAGAGAGAACCCCAAGCAGGGTCCACACTGTCGGTGCAGAGCCTGATGTACAGCTCAAACTCATGAACTGTGTGATCATAACCTGAGCTGAAGTCAGACACTTAACTAACTGAGTCACCCAGACACCCCAAGGATTTTATTTTAAAAGACAGTCACTCTGGGGCGCCTGGGTGGCTCAGTTGGTTAAGCGTCCGACTTCAGCTCAGGTCATGATCTCATGGTTTGTGGGTTCGAGTCCTGTGTCGGGCTCTGTGCTGACGGCTCAGAGTCTGGAGCCTGCTTCACATTCTGTGTCTCTCTCTCTCTCTAACCTCCCCACTCATGCTCTGTCTCTCTCTGTCTCTTAAAAATGAATAAATGTTTAAAAAAAATTTTTTTTAATTAAATTTTTTTTTCAACGTTTATTTATTTTTGGGACAGAGAGAGACAGAGCATGAACGGGGGAGGGGCAGAGAGAGAGGGAGACACAGAATCGGAAACAGGCTCCAGGCTCTGAGCCGTCAGCCCAGAGCCTGACACGGGGCTCGAACTCACGGACCGCGAGATCGTGACTGCGCCACCCAGGCGCCCCCCCAAAAATTTTTTTTTAAAACACAGTCACTCTCCACTTCTCCTCCCTTCCTTTTCCTATCTTTTCTTTCTTGGAACGTGTTGCACCTCAGGTTAACCTCTGACAAAGGAAGATTTCTGGATTGTTTTATTCCTATAAATGCAAACAAAAGCTAGGAGAGGCAGGCCAAGGACAGCCAATGCTGGCCTGTATTCTTAGAGTCTGGGCACCCAGCCTGGGTCCCTTCTCATGGGATCTGCAATTTCTCAAGAAGCTTGGAGAAAAGGTGTAAGCCGTGCCCAGGTCAGGTCCTGTTAACCTCTGGAATGTGGCAACTCAGGGCCCTGCACTTGGGGAGGGACCTAGTGCCTCGGGGTCAAATAAAGGAAGGAGAAAAGGCATCCCTGTACACTGTGGCAACTCCTTTCCCTCACCCAGATCCTGTGCCCTTTTATTCCCTCTGCCAGGACTCCCTGTTCCATCCTGGATGGAAAGGGGCATAAGCTTAGATGGCATTTCCTCTAAGAGACTCCTCTGCTCCCCCATCAGCCCTGAAGACATGTTACTGTCAATGCAGCTCTACTCGTTGGCTTCCCCCAAAGGCAGAATTGCAGGGAAGCTACTAGAGCTTACACTTCAGGGCCCTCCCCTGCTCCTTTCCAGACCCTTTTGCTAATTTTACATTTTTTTTCCCAAAGACAACTTTTCAAATTGTTTAAGTTTAAGCCACATGAAACCCAGGTCTACTTGTGGTCTTTCCCATTACTCCTCCAACTCCCTGATTCGGGGTTGTGAGTCGGATTCCCTGGGGTGTTTCCTGGGTCTAGAGCACAGGAGAGGCTCTCCATAGTTTGTTATATGAATGAATGAATGAAAGGAAGGAAGGATCTTTAGCTGGTGCTCAGCTGAACAATGATTCTCATTAAGGGTCCTCATCGCTCTCACCTGGGCAACCCGGATAGACAGATAGACAGATAGACGGCATTACATGCCTGTCACTTCAGTGCAGCACAGCGTGGGGTGGGATCCAGCCTGGAAGCTCCGGGGGCCTAGTTCCGGGAGCCTGGGCATATCACCCGCCTCTCCATGGGACCTTGTTTGTTCAAATGTAATAAGGAGTTGTAACAATTACTTTCTAGAATAATAACAGGTATCGTATTACAGCTAGGCACAGTACCTGGCACTAAGTAGTTCTCAGGAAATTTCTTTATGTACTCACTCCCTAAGGAACATTTCATTTTTATGGCCTTTTGTCCAGGTGGCTCCTGAACAACAAGGTTTGGGTGAAGGGTTCAAGCACACAAAGGAATTTGCACTGGGCCCAGCCCCCCAATGAGAATGGTTTTGAGACCAGGTCTGGGGTATCCCCCTATATACTGCTCTTTTCTGCAATAAGATAGAGGACCGCAGGACAGATTCAGGGAACTTGAATAAAAATACAAATAAAGAAAACGTATGTGGCTAACCAGCTTCCCTTTGCAGCCATGGTCGACTTTTCCAGCCATTTAACCCAACCGGAACCCTAATTTATGTATACCCCTTGGTGGTTGTAAGTAGTAATTATTTCTCTCTGTCTCACAGAGAAGTAACTAAGACTGAAATGGCATTGAGCCACGTGCCATGGGGGGCAAGCCGCAGACCCACAAATGCAGGCCAGGTCCCTGCTCCTGCCGCCTTACACATGGCTTCCTGCCCCTGTCCTTCAGTGCAGGATTGACACACGCAGGCTCAATTAGATGCCGTTCCCACTCTGACTCTCCCATCTCGTATGTGTGTGCCAATGCAAGAAACGACCTTGCCAACACAACGTCTAGAATGTCATTGTGGTTTTTCTCTAACAAGAATTGAGAAGTGGTAAATGTTTCTCACGTTTTTTTTTGTTTTTTGTTTCTTTTTCTGGTGACGTCCACACATACTGTGTTTGCATGTGCCAGAGCTTGAAAATTCAACAGCAAAGTAGGTAGGGCATGCAGAAGGCAGGATGGAGTGGGAGAGGCATTTTAGAATGTATTCCAACGCAAGTTCCGCTATTCATTTCTTAAAATAGTAATAGTAGTAGTGGTAATAATAACAACAGTATAATCATAATAATAGCTAACAACTATTAATTGAGAACTATGTGCCAGGCATTAACATTTAACTTTTTTTTATCACCAAAACAACCCAGTGGAATAAGTATTATCACATATCTCCAATTCTAAGACACACTTTTTTTAAAATCACATTTTAACATCTTATAATGCAAGATAAGGAAAGTACTGTGTTACAGTTTAATTGCTGGTGAGATTTGTTAAATCTCTTACTGGTACATAAAACTAGGGTACATTTTGCAGATGAAGCAATGGAGATGGGAAAAAAACTAAACAATGTGCTCAGAAACCCATCACTAGTAGGTAGCACAGCCTGGATTCAGACACAAGTGGTCTAGATCTCCAGGGCCCACCCATTTATTCGTTTGTTTTCTCTGGCATCCTGCAAACATCTTCCCTAATAGCCATACGTCTGTCCATCAGGAGCTGGATCCATGCTGACCACACCCTCTATAAAATAGGCTATGTGTGTTTGCCATTCTTACTGATTTTAACTTGTACATGTAACCATGATTCTGCCTCTTACAGAAAACTCTGAATTTAGAAACTGCCTTAAGAAAAAGAGGCCAAATTAACCCTGGCTGGGTAGGCTTGGGGTGAAAGGCTGCAGAGATGGTTACCAAGAGAAAATAAACTCTCATGGTTGTTTCATCCTTTTTTTGGCCTTAAGTTACTTTCACTTTCTGGCCTCAGTGTCCCCAGTTGTAAAATGAGGGGCGTGCACCACTTCCCAACTTTTTGATGATGTATCCTCTTAGCATTCGAAACATTTGAGCACACATCTTCAATATCTGTATCGTTTTTATTTCACTTACAAAGCATAAAATGTATGTGTGTGTGTATGGGTGTGTGTACATCTATGAGTTTTAACTCCTGTACAGATTTGTACAACCACCACCCCAATCAGAATACAGAACACTTCCATTACTGGCCCTGAATTCCCTTACTTTATCTTCAGTAGTGAAATGGCCTCCCATATCTAACCTCTGGCAACTACTGATCAGGTCCTTTCTAGAGTGTTGCCTTTTCCAGAATACCGTGTAAATGGAACCATACAATATGTAACCTTTGAGCTTCGTCCACATTACTGAGTATATCGATAATTCGCTCCTTTTTATTGTTGAAAAGCTATCCATGAAAAGGTATGTTATACTTAGCCATTCACTCACTGAAGGGCATTTAGGGTATTTCCAGAATTTGGGTGATTATGAATAAATCTGCCATGAACACTCATGTATAGGTTTTTGTGGGAGCATAAGTTTTCAAGTCTTGAGAGTAAACGTTTAGGACTGGGATTGCTGGGTTATGTAGTAAATATATACATAACTCTGTAAGAAACTGCCACAGCTACCACCTGTCACCTACCAAAACAGCAACAACCACAAAAATGTAAAAAGAAGAAATTAAAAGAAGAAAAAAAGAAACTGGCAAACTGTTTTCAAAGTGTCTGGACCATTGTGCGTTCCCACTGGCAGTATGTGAGGGTTCTAGCTGTTCTGCATCCCCTCTAGCATTTTGGCTATTGTTTTACTTTTTATCATTCTGACAGATGTATCCTGGTATTTCATTGTGCTTTTAATGTGCACTTTTAAAATGACTAATGATGATGAGCATCTTTTCATGTGCTTATCAGCCATTCCTGTGTCTTCTTTGGTGAAATGTTTATTCAGGTCTTCTGCCCATTTTTAAACTGGGTTGTTCTCCTACAGCTCGGTTTTGAAGTGTATTTATGTGTTCTGGATACAAGTCCTTTGTTGGATATATGATTGGCTAATATTTGTTCCAAGTTTATAGCTTGTCTTTTAATTCTTTTAACAATGTCGTATGCAGAAAAAAAGTTTCAATTTTGATGAAGTCCAGTTTATCATATTTTTTTTCTTTTATGGGTCAGTTTTTTATGTTATTTCCAAGAAGTCATTGCCTAACACAAGGTCACAATCATTTGCTCCTATGATTTTTATTTTTTAAATATTTTTTAATGTTTATTTTTGAGAGAGACAGAGAGAGGAGAGAAACAGAGCATGAGGAGGAGAGGGGCAAAGAGAGACGGAGAAACAGAATCTGAAGCAGGCTCCAGACTCTGAGCTGTCAGCACAGAGCCCGATGGGGGCTAGAACTCACAGACCGTGAGATCATGACCTGAGCTGAAGTTGGACGCTTAACAGACTGAGCCACCCAGGTGCTCCACTCATGATTTTTAGGTATAATATTTATGCTTTTGGTTTTACACTTAAATCTATGATTTTTTGAGGTTAATTTTTCTATATTATACTCTGATATATAGGTTGAAGTTTATTTTTTTGCATATAGATGTCTACTTGTTTTATTTGTTGAAAGGACTATCCTTTCTCCATTGAATTGTTTTCATATTTTTGTTCAAAAATCAATTGATCATGAACTGTATGTACACTTTAAAATGATTAAAATAGGAGTGCTTGAGTGGTTCAGTTGGTTAAGCATCCAGCTTTGGCCCAAGTCATGATCTCGCAGCTCATGAGTTTGAGCCCCGGGTCAGGCTCTGTGCTGACAGCTCAGAGCCTGGAGCCTGCTTTGGATTCTGTGTCTCCCTCTCTCTCTACTCTGCTCTTCTCCTGCTCACACTCTCTTTCTCTCTCTGTCTCAAAAATAAATAAACATAAAATAAAATAAAATAAAATAAAATAAAATAAAATAAAATAATTAAAACAGTAAATTTTTATAGATGTGAATTTTATCTTAATAAAATAATCTATCTTAAAAAATCAATTGATTATAGTTGTGATGATCTATTTCTGGACTCTCTTATTTTATTCCATTGATCTATGGATCTAAACATTCACCACTACCATATAGTCTCGATTACTTAGCTTTAGATTAAGGTTTAAAATGGAATAGTGTGAGTCCTCTAACTCAGTTTTACTTTTCCAAAATTATTTTGATTATTCTAGGTCTTTTGCTTTTTCATATATATGTTAGAATCAGCCTCCCTATATTGACAAAAAAAAAAAAAAAAAAAATCCTGCTGGGGTTTTGACTGTTACTGCATTAAATCTCTAAAATCAATTGGACTCTGTAGAGTTGTCAGATAATATATAGGACATCCAGTTAAGTTTAGCTTTAAGATAAAAAGAAATGAATATTTAGCATAATAACATCCCAAATATTGTATGGAACATAATTATACTAAAAATTACTCATTGTTTATCTGAAATTGAAATTTAATTTGGCATCCTGAAATTTTTTTTTACTTCTAAATTTGACAACTCTTGCTTGGGGAGAATGAACGCTTAACTATATGAGTGTTCTGATTTATGAACACTGTATTTCTATTTATTTAGGGCTTCTTTGATTTCTTTCTTCAGTGCTTTTTAGTTTTTAGCATATGAATCTCACACATGTAGATTTATATCTAAGTATAACTTAAAAGAAATTTTTTTTAATATTTATTGATTGATTGATTGAGAGAGAGGGAAACAGAGTGCAAGCGAGGGAGGGGCAGAGAGAGGGAGACACAGAATCTGAAGCAGGCTCCAGGCTCTAAACTGTCAGCACAGAGCCCGACTTGGAGCTCAAACCCAGGAACCCGTAAGGTCATGACCTAAGCTGAAGTCTGGCTTAATCACCTAAGCCACTCAGGCACCCTGGAGCAATGATTTGTTTTTAAAGATGCAGGATGTCAGGCAATAATGAAGAGTGATCCCTTTGAGATGGGAAAGAAACAAAGGAAGCCCTGTGATTGACCCAGCTTAATGCCTTGAGAGAATTTCCAGGCCATAATGCAATGAGGGAGAATCCAGATAGAGCTTGATGGACTGCTTGCTGAGCTGGGGAGGTAGAGCTGACAGTCTAGGAGATCACAGTGGCTAATAAAAGTTGTAGGACATAGTAGTGGAGAAGTGAGAACGATACAGAGGGGTAATCTGGATATGGAAAGAGTTCTCACCCATGAGCTAGTTTAATATGTGTGTTAAACTATCTGCCTGAGAAAGAATCACCTGAGAGGATTAGAGCGGATAGTGTTCCAGTACCAGAAATAGGGACTCTTCTCATCATCCAGAATGGGAAACCTCACTACTCACAGAGCATTGAGTACTTGGAAAGATCTTCCCTTACTAATGGGGAAAATTAGCCTCAGATTGAGCACTGCTCTAGCTCTGCCTAATAATTGTAAAAGTATACCCAAAAGGATCAAATGATTTCCAACTAACTTAACTGTGCCCCAGAACAAGGCTTAAGAATATTTAAGGAAAACAAAAATATCCATTGTGTAACAACTTTAGAATGCACAATGTCTAACATCCAATCAAACATTACCACATATGTGGGGTGCTTGTCTGGCTTAGTAGAGCATGTGATTCTTGATCTCAAGGTCATGGGTTCAAGACCCATATTGGGATGTGTGGAGCCTACTTAAAAAAATTACCAGGTATGCAAAGAAGCAAGAAAATATGTCCCATAATGAGTAGAAAAATAAATTGAAATAATTGAAATGGATGAAGAACTGGCACAGATGTTAGAATTAGCAAAGACATTAAAACAGTTATTATAACTGAATTCCATATGCCCAATAGGTTAGAGATAGATAATATTAAAAAAGACACAAATCAAACATCTAGTGATATAAACTATAATATCTGAGAAGAAAAACCACATTGAGATTAATAGCAAATTAGACATCACAGAAGAAAACACTGAATGAATTTGAAGAATAGCAATAAAAATCATCCAAATGAAACATACAGAGGAAAAAAGTATTTAATGAAAAGGTCATCACTGAGCTGTGGAACAACTTTAAGCAGCCTAATATATACAAAATCTGTAATTGCAGTCCTAGAAGAGGAAATACTGGGAGAGATAGAATAAATATTTGAATCCAATCCAACTCTATCACTTTTATAATTTTAAATGTAGGCAACTCATTTAAAAAGTAAAATAATTTGCAGGCCAGACATTTCCAGTAGGCTGCCAGTTTGAGGTCTCTGGCATAATGGGATGAGTAAAGTAAGATACTTCCCATGGCAGTACAATTGCATAATGAGGCAATAGTTTTTCTCCCAGTGCTCCATTGCCTGAACTTAAACTCAGTGCTTAAAATCTGAACTTAAAACTGAACTTAAAATCAGTGCTGCTCAGTGGGTAAGATGCCCAAAGGATACTTTGTACTTTGGTGGAACTTGAGGTAGACTTGAAAGGTAAGACTAATAACAAGACAACAACAGTCAAGACAGTATCTCACAGGGTGTAACTTACGTAAATTGTACCAAAAGCAAATATAAGTTCCACGAATTTAACACTAGTGAAAGGTGGGTTCCTGGATAACTCAAGGGCAGGGGCTGCTCCATGAAAATTGCTTTTTTGACATTTCCTCTGGAGGGAAAAGGTTTACCCTTTACGTGCTGGTTGCAAGTTCAAAATCAGGCTTTGTAAGATAAGGCTAGTCTCCCTGCAGTCTCCAGGCTGATTTAAATGCAGATATCCCTGGTCATTCTTCCTCTAACAAAAAGTCTTGCCAACCTGTTTTCAGCCATATCTGCATAGCCAATCATTTTTCCAAGGAGACATCCTGAGTTCTGAAAAGAGCTTTTTCCCTGGTGCTTTGAAACCTCAGTAATTTAAAAATACTGAGTGGCCATGCTTGGCTATTTGCCTTATGACAAGGTAGCTGTCTTTTGAGAGAATATTTAAAAAAAAAGATCCAGTTGATATTCATTGAAATGCCTTCTCCCATAGCCCCTGGCATTTCAGAAGTATGAGGAGAGCACATGCAGAAATGCCAGATGCTTTTTTTTGCATCTTCCTTCCAGCCAAGTGCCCCCGACTAGGTATGTGCCATGTGGTAGAGCACTGCACACGGTAGAGGTCAGCTCTACAGCTGGTAGGAAAGGGGGTAGCTTGTGTGTAGTGTAGACACTGGTAGATGCCTTCCAACAACCATCCACTAACCCCTACTTCCTTGTTGAGATTGTTTTGTTTTGCTTTTTATGGGAGGTTACATGTTTCTCAGAGGCTGGACCATCCCTACTTCCCTAGCCCCAGGAGTGAATTCCTGATCAGTCTCAGGCTCGAAGCCAACCATGGGAAGTATAAAGTGGCTCCCTTACCTGCGATTAGCTTAGGAGTGAGCATGTACAACAAAACTATACAGGGGAGTCTTTTGGGGGATCTTTCTGAGAAGAAAATGATAAAAAGAAATAGTTCTTTGGTACTGCCCAAAATACCACTATTAGTGATTATTTTCCTTTTAAATTAATCATTGCCCTTTTCTTTAGGTTAATATATTTTTTTTTTCAACGTTTATTTATTTTTGGGACAGAGAGAGACAGAGCATGAACGGGGGAGGGGCAGAGAGAGGGAGACACAGAATCGGAAACAGGCTCCAGGCTCTGAGCCATCAGCCCAGAGCCTGACGCGGGGCTCGAACTCACGGACCGTGAGATCGTGACCTGGCTGAAGTCGGACGCTTAACCGACTGCGCCACCCAGTCGCCCCTAGGTTAATATATTTTTAATGCAAATACAACTGGAAGGAGTAATACCTGGGCTCATGTTGTCATGAATCAGTTGGTCAGCAATATAGGAAGGATCTGGGTGGTTTAAGGGGATTTCATGGTAGCCCCCTAAAAGATAGGATTACCTCTTAATTTCTGGAATCTAATCCTTGGAACTGTGACTATTACCTTATTTAGAAAAAGGGTCTTTGTAGGTGTAATTAAGTTAAAGATCCTGAGATGAGATCATCCTGGATTATCCAGGTGGGCCCTAAATTCAATGACAAATATCCTTGGAAGAGTAAAGCAGAGGGAGATTGACTTAAAGAAGGTGATGTGAAGACAGGGGCAGAGATTGCAGTGATGAGGCCACAAGCCAAGGAAGCCAAAGAATGATGACAACCCCCCAAATCTGGAAGAGGCAAGGAAGTATTCTCCACTAGAACCTCCAGAGGTAGTGAGGCCCTGTTGACACCTTGATTTCAAACTTCTGGGCTCTGGAACTGTGAAAGAATAAAATTTCTGGTGCATTAAACTCCTGGCTTATGGTAATTGGTTGCAGCAGCCACAAGAAACTAAGATAGGTGACCTGGGCTTGCTGAGTGATTAAATGAAATAAAGACCAAGAAAGGGAAGTCTTCAGGTCATGAAGAAGAGGTCATTGACTCTAAAAGTTCAGCTTTTCCTCAGAGTCCCAGCTTGGACCCTAAGTAAGCCAGTTAGCCTGTGCCTTGCTCCATACTCAAAGGTACACTCACAACTCCTTCTAGTCACACATTTCATCTCGACCCTGGCTATAGATGTTGCTCCTCACCTTGACCATGTCTTTCAGATGCATGCCCTTCAACACAGGAAGTCAGATGAAACATTATGGCACACTGTTCAGTACAAATTGTTCTCATTCTTGGGGATACAACTCAGAGGGTGCTGTCCCTCCAAAAGCCTTCAAGTTTCCATGAGAAGAAAGACAGAGGTGCCTGGGTGGCTCAGTCAGTTGAGCGTCCGACTTCAGCTCAGGTTATGATCTCACGGTTCGTGGGTTCGGGCCCCATGTCAGGTTCTGTGCTGACAGCTCAGAGCCTGGAGCCTGATTCGGATTCTATGTCTCCCTCTCTCTCTGCCCCTCCCCTGCTCATGCACTGTCTCTCTCTGTCTCTCAAAAATGAATAAACATAAAAAAAAAATTTTTTTTTAAAGGAAGAAAGACGTGTTTGGTAGATTCACTCCCCCAGGTGACTCTGACCAGGTAAGTGACATAATTGAAGACTGGAAGAGAGCAAGGAAGAAAAGTTTGGGGAAAAGGAACCAATGTTTGTTGTGCAAGTACTGTGAACCTGGCCCTGTGTTAGGTATTTACATACACAATCCTATGTAATGCTCACAAGAATTGTATGTGGTGTTAGTATTCCTGTTTCATATATGGGGAAACTGAGACTCAGAGGGGACACAATGTGTCCATGATCACACAGCATGTAAGTGATAGAAACAAGACTCAATGTGGTCTATTTGGCTTTAAAATACATGTTTTCTGGGGCGCCTGGGTGGCGCAGTCGGTTAAGCGTCCGACTTCAGCCAGGTCACGATCTCGCGGTCCGTGAGTTCGAGCCCCGCGTCGGGCTCTGGGCTGATGGCTCAGAGCCTGGAGCCTGTTTCCGATTCTGTGTCTCCCTCTCTCTCTGCCCCTCCCCCGTTCATGCTCTCTCTCTGTCCCAAAAAAATAAATAAATGTTGAAAAAAAAAAAATTTTAAAATACATGTTTTCTACACTAGAAATTGCTGTCTCCCTGTGGAAGTGAGAAAAGGCTCAAGACTGAGAGCAAAAGATGAATGAGGGAAACATTGGATTCATGCTTCTCTGTCACTCTTTCTCCACAGGCAGCAGAAAAACACCTTCAGTGTCCCTGGAAAGGAGTAATCAACTTTTTGATAAATGTGTCTAGGCTAATTAAGGAAAACTGACAGTCTGCATATGAAATGACACAGAGCTATCATGTGGCTCACTGGAGGCCTGAGCTTCATGGTTACCCTGGAACCATGGATCATTCGGAAATGAAAAGATAAGAGTAGTTGCCTACCTCAGGCTTTGGGGCTTGTTTCAACCCAGGTCTGATGACTAGTACTGGTGTCAGCCAAAAGTCTATTTGAAAAAGGAGGCAGTGTTGTTGACTTTTCCCATTCTTTCTTTTTGTTTTTTTCTAATCTCTATTTATTTTTGAGAGACAGAGTGCGAGCAGGGGAGGAACAGAGGGAGAGGGAGACACAGAATCTGAAGCAGGCTCCAGGCTCCGAGCTGTCAGCACAGAGCCCGACGTGGGACTCAAACTCACAAACCGCAAGATCATGACCCAAGCCAAAGTCACTCAACCGACTGAGCCACCCAGGCGCCTCATATCCTATTTTCAAATCAAGCAACCACACACTCATTCCTTCCATTAATGAGCTTAGTTCAGAAGAGGCAGGTGGAAGGCAATCTCTGGAAAACTGTTATGAGTATCTGCATTAAGACTGGCCTTTCCTTCACTGGCTTGTTTGCTTTACTTAGCTTTGAAGATTACCAAAAACTTCTCTCATCACCACCTGGCAGGATCTATTTACCCGAAGTTCAGCTTTCCTTGTGACTTTTCTCTTAGAATATGGACTGGATCCAGGTTGTAAGTCCCTACCTGACCAGTTACCAGCTGTGTGATTTGGAGTGAATCACTACATGGCTCTGAACCGCAGCATCCTCATCCACATAAAAGAGGAGAGTCATTCCTGCCACCTACTCACAGTGTTGATCTCAAACAAGAGAGAGAAGATATGTGAAAGCACAATGAAAATACAAGAAGCTGGTAGCAGGTGTAAATGATGCCATTGTGAAAATCTTTGCCCCACCAGGATGTTAGCTGTCACCACTGCTCAGTATTCAGCACTGTTCAGAGACCCTGAACTCCAATATCTTGTAGTTTGATATATATAGAGAAGAACTCTTTATATCCATTTACACTAACAGCTCAGCTATGGCCCACTCTAAGTTGCAAACTGAGTATCCTAAAATAGGATACTATACCATGGGGGTGGGTGGTGGGAGAGGAATGCCTTTAGATGCCCCTAAGAAGATATCCTTTGTTTTCATGTTGGGAACATACACATTTCTGATGGTGCCATCAAACCTCAGCTGGGACCCTTCTGGGTAACTTCCTTTAAGGGTCCCCTTCTCATGTGGGTCAGTTACGACTGTTAGCAAATGCTTCATAAGTGAGAATCCAAACTTATCTTTACTTTTTTTCTTCCTGCGGGAGTCACATAGAGAAGGTCTGCCCACTCCTTCACAGGCTGGAAGATATTTGCTTGCTTTATATCTTTTTCAGATATCTTGTGGTTAGCATATAGAAATGCAACTGATTTCTGTATGTTGGTTTTATATCCTGCAACCTTACTGAATTCATTGATTAGCTCGAACAGTTGCACTTTTTGGTAAAGTCCTTAGGAGTTTCTACGTATAAGGTCATAATATCTGAGAACAGAGACAATTTTTTTCCTTTCCAATTTGGATGTCTTTTATTTCTTTTTCTTGCCAAGCTGTTCTGGATAGAAGTTCCAGTACTATGCTGAATAGGAGTGTTGAGAGCAGACACCCTTGTCTTGCTCCTGACCTTAGAGGAAAAGCTTTCAACCTTTCACCATTGAGTATAATGTCAGCTGTGGGGTTGTCATATATGGCCTTTATTGTATTGGGGTACATTCCTTCTATCCCCAATTTATTGAGAGTTTTTATCATAAAAGGAGGTTGTATTTTGTCAAATGCTTATTTTGCATCTATTGAGATGATCATATGATTTTTATCTTTCATTCTGTTAATGTGGTGTATCACATTTAATGATTTGTGTATGTTGAACCATTCTTGCATCCAAGGGATACACCCCATTTGATCATGGTTTATGATTTATTTATTTATTTATTAATATAATTTATTGTCAAATTGGCTATCATACAGTGTGTAAAGTGTGCTTTTGATTTTGGGGGTAGATTCCCATGGTTCATCGCTTATATTCAACACCCAGTGCTCATCCCAACAATTGCCCTCCTCAATGCCCATCACCCATTTCCCCCTCTCCCCTGCCTCTCCCTCATCAACCCTGTTTGTTCTCTGTATTCAAGAGTCTCTTATGGTTTGCCTCCCTCCCTCTCGGTAACTATTTTTTTCCCCTTCTTCTCTCCCATGGTCTTCTGTTAAGTTTCTTCTCAAGATCCACATATGAGTGAAAACATATGATATCTATCCTTTGACTGACTTATTTCACTCAGCATAATACCCTCCAGTTCCATCCACATTACTCCAAACGACATAATTTCATTCTTTCTCATTGCCAGGTAGTATTCCATGGTATGTATAAACCACATCTTCTTTATCCATTCATCAGTTGATGGGCATTTAGGCTCTTTCCATAATTTGGTTATCGTTGATAGTGCTGATATAAATATTGGGGTACATGTGTCCCTATGCATCAGCACTCCTGTATCCTTTGGGTAAATTCCTAGCAGTGCTATTCCTGGGTCATAGGGTAGTTCTATTTTTAATTTTTTGAGGAACCTCCACACTGTTTTCCAGAGCGGTTGCACCAGTTTGCATTCCCACCAACAGTGCAAGAGGGTTCCCATTTCTCCACATCCTCGCCAGCATCTGTAGTTTCCTGAGCTGTTCA
Organism: Puma concolor; assembly: GCF_028749965.1. NCBI lineage: Eukaryota > Metazoa > Chordata > Mammalia > Carnivora > Felidae > Puma > Puma concolor. Next base: position 75,912,173 of record NC_141669.1, read on the forward strand.
TGTTCGCCACTCTGACCTATGATCCTTTTAATGAGCTATTGAATTTGGTTTGCTAATATTTTATTGTGAATTTTTGCATCTGTATTAATCAGGGACATTGGCCTGTAGTTTTCTTTTTTTGCAGTGTTCTTAGCTGGCTTTGGTAGCAGGGTAATTCTGGCTATGTAAAATGAGTTTGGAAGTGTTCCCTCCTCTTCCATTGTTTGGAAGAGTTTGCGAAGGATTGGGATTAATTCTTTAAATGTTTGGTAGAATTCATCAGGGGAACCATCTGGTTCTGGACTTTTCTTGGGACGTTTTTGATTACTGATTCAGTCTTGTATTCAGGTTGTATGTTTTTATGAATTTATTCTTTTGTTCCTGGTTGTCTAATTTATCAGCATATAATTATTTCTACTAGACTCTTTGATCCTTTCTATTTCTATGGTATCAGTTGTAATGTGTTTTCTTTCATTTATGATTTTATTTGAATCTTCTTTTTCTTAGTCTAGGTAAAGGTTTGTCAATTTTGTTTATCTTTTCAAAAAAACCAGCTTAGTTTTGTTGAATTTCCTTAAAATAGCTATTTAGAATTCTTCATTGGGTAAATTATAGATCTCCAAGTTATTGAGGTCAGTGACTAGATTACTGTGACCCTTTGGTGGTGTCATGTTTCCTTGATTTTTCATGTTTCTTGAAGTTTTGCATTGCTGTCTTGGCATTTGAAGTAGTAATCACCTTCTCCAGTGTTTACTAACCTTTCCAAACTCATATATATATATATATATATATATATATATATATATATATATATATATATTTTTTTTTTTTTTTTTTTTTTTCCCCAAAAGTATGCTGGAACCTCTCTGCTGGAAAGCTGGAAGCCTTCCACAAATGCTATCTCATCCACAAGTGATTGTCTGAGACAACGTTTTCCAAGGCTCCCAGAACATGGTCAGGAAGGGTTGGAACTGGTTCATAGGTTGCTGTAGGGTCCACAGCTGGGACAGAAGTTTATATGTCCATTACCTGACACATATGTGGGTGATACTCCTCCCACACTCCTTAGCGTATGGTGTTGGATCCCTCAGCTCCCAAAAAGGCACTTTTGTCCAAGGATGGATGCCAAATTGTTGTTGTTGTGGGATGGGACATGATGAGGGATGTTTTATTTAGCCCATGATGCTGATGTCACTGAGCTGGAAAATATTTGCACACAAAAGCCAGGTCCTCATCAGACGTTCCTACTTGGGACAAAAACACCTCAAGTGCATTCCACACATGACAGGGCTTCACACCCTAGTGCCTTCCTGAGTGTCCTTCTTGGGACACACTTACGTTTGTTAAAGTGTGTGTCTTAGTCATCTATTGCCATGAAGCAAATTACCTAATGTTTAGTTGCTTAAAGTTACAAGTGTATATCATCTTGTATCATTTCTGAGTGTACAATTTGGCGATTTTTAACATATTCACAAAATTATGCAACTATCACTACTATCACTACTGTGTAATTCCAGAACATTTTCATCATTCCAAAAAGAATTGGACAGGAACCCAGGAATGACTTAGGTGGGTGGTTCTGGCTCTGCTCTTTCATTAAGTCCCAATCAAGAATCAGTCATTTGAAGGCTTGACTGGACCAGCAGGATCTGCTCCTAAGAAGGTTCATTCATATAGCTGTTCCTTCTGGTTTCTAGCAGGAGGCCTCCATTCTTGAAGGCCCTAGTTCCTTACCATGTGGACCTCTCCATAGGGCTACGTGAGTATCACCAAACATGGCAGCCTGCTTCCTTCCGATATAGTGATCCAAGAGAGAGAGCAAGAGGGAAGCCACAACATGTTTTATGTCCTAATATCAGAATGACATACTATTACTTCCTCCTTATTCTATAGAAACAAGTTATTAAGCACAACCTACACTTGAAGAGGGAAATTTGGCTTCACCTTTGAGGGCACCAGCATCAAATAGCTTGTGGACACAATTTAAAACCATTAGTGAGTTTTTCTAAGCTGGTCACAATGGCCACGATGGAGTAGAATCTGTGCAGTTTGCTGTCAGGTTATCATATCCCTTGATCTGGACTTTTCATCTTTTCTTTTTTTTTTAAGATTTTATTTTTAAGTAATCTCTACACCCAATGTGGGGCTTGAATTTACAATCCCAAGATCAAGACTTGCATGCTCTCCTAACTAAGCCAGCCAGGTGCCCTTGTACTTTTTATCTTTTCTTAATGCAAGTATGGTTCAGTGGTCAGGCACACAGGCCCTAGAGTCAGTGCTCTTGGACAAATAACTTCAGGTTCCCTTTCTGTAAAATGAAGAAAATAGCCATTAGCAAAGTTTTTGTGATGATCCTGGGAATACTTGACTCAATTTCAATGTCTTCAAGTGTCGATGAAACTCAAGACAGCATATTTTCTTTTTTTATTTTTTATTAAAAAATTTTTTTAAATGTTTATTTAAATGTTTATTTATTTTTGAGAGACAGAGAGAGAGCATGAGCAGGGGAGGGGCAGAGAGAGAGGGAGACACAGAGTCCGAAGCAGGCTCCAGGCTCCGAACTGTCAGCACAGAGCCTGATGCAGGGCTCGAACCCATGAAGCACGGGATCATGACCTGGGCCAAAATTGAACACTTAACCCCTTGAGCCACCCAGGTGCCCTGTATAATATTGTTTTTTGTTTTTAATTTTTAAATGTTTATTTATTTTTGAGAAAGAGAGAGAGAGAGAGACAGAGGGCGAGCAGGGGAGGGGCAGAGAGAGAGGGAGACAGAATCTGAAGCAGGCTCCAGGCTCCAAGCTGTCAGCACAGAGCCCGACATGGGGCTTGAACCCACAGACTGTGAGTTCACGACCTGAGCCGAAGTCGGATGCCTAACCAACCAAGCCACCCAGGCACGCCTTTTTAAAAAAAATTTTTTTTTAAGACAGCATGTTTTCTTAAGTAGCCATTTCAGTCTGTTGATTTGTTATGAATGTTCACAGACAATTCAAAATCTCAGTTTTCAGGGTGCCTGGGTGGCTCAGTGGGTCAAGCGTCTGACTCTTGATCTCAGCTCAGTTCTTGATCTCAGGGTCTTGAGCTCAAAACCTGTGTTAGGGAGGGAGGCAAACCATGAGAGACTCTTAAACACTGAGAACAAACTGAGGATTGATGGGGGGTGGGGGAGAGGGGAAAGTGGGTGATGGGCATTGAGGAGGGCACTTGTCGGGATGAGCACTGGGTGTTGTATGGAAACCAATTTGACAATAAATTATATTAAAAGAAAAAAATGAATAAAAATGAAAAAAAAATTATATATAAAAAGCCAAACCAAACCAAAACAAAACCTGTGTTGGACTCCACTCTGGGCATGGATGCTACTTAAAAAAAAAAATCTCAGATTTCTTTTCACTAGTATTAAGCTGCAAAGTCTGGCCTCTGACACTGAATATCTATAAATGTCTTTTAAATTAATTTTTTAGAATAAGATAATCCACATGCTGTAAAATTCATCATTTTAAAGTGTATGTTCAGAGATATTTAGTTTATTCACAAGACTGTATCACTATCATCACTACCTAATTTCAGAATATTTTTATCATTGCCAGAAGAAATCCTATACCCATTAGCAGTCATTCCCCATTGCCCCATTCCAATTACCCTGCCAACCAACAATGTATTTTCTGTCTGTATTCATTTGCCTATTCTGGACATTTCATATAAGCAGAACCATATAATATGTGGTCTTTTGTGTCTGTCTTCTTTCATTTAGGATCATGTTTTTAAGATTCAGCCATACTGTAGTATATATCAGTACTTCATTCCCTTTAACAGCTGGATAATATTCCATTGTATAAATGTGCTACATTTCATTTATCCTTTCATCAACTGATGGTCAGTTGGGTCATTTCCACTTCCTGCTTATTATACATAGTGCTGATATGAACACTCATGTGTAAGTTTTTATATGAATACATCTTTGATTTCTCGGAGGTATATATTTAGGGTGGAATTGCTAGATCCTATGTTTAACTTTTTTTTTTTTTTAATTTTTTTTTTTTCAACGTTTATTTATTTTTGGGACAGAGAGACAGAGCATGAACGGGGGAGGGGCAGAGAGAGAGGGAGACACAGAATCGGAAACAGGTTCCAGGCTCTGAGCCATCAGCCCAGAGCCTGACGCGGGGCTCGAACTCCCGGACCGCGAGATCGTGACCTGGCTGAAGTCGGACGCTTAACCGACTGCGCCACCCAGGCGCCCCCTATGTTTAACTTTTTGAGGAACCTCCAAACTGTTAGAAATAGAGGAGTTCAAGGACAAATTTATTAAATTTCCTTTTACTGATTTCAGAGATTGTTTTTTTTTCCCCAGTAGAATGATTTTATTTGATTTATCAATGAACACGTTGTGTGGAATTGCCAGCCTGATTGGAACTAGGTGGAAATCGAATCCACATTTCTTCATCACTTCCATGAAGATTTCATGAAAGACAGCAGACACTTTGCTTACTTACATAAACAAACTCTAGATCTTCCAAATTCTCCAGGTTATAGTTAAAATATAGATATAGTTAAAATATAGTTAAAATATAGTTAAAATATAGATCACAACCAGGTTTGATTAAAATGTAACTCATTGGAACAAAGTTAGGAAATAATAAATGTAATCTCTTCATTTTAGAGAAAGAAAAGTAAGATGAAGTGACATGCCCAAGGTCACTACGCAGTGTCAAAGACAGGATTTGAATCGAGTTCCATTTTTCCCCGGGTTATGCTTGCTGTTCTTTTCTTCTTTTTTGAGGGGGAGAATCTTTTTTTGTTTGAGTGTGGTTGACACACAATGCATGTTTGTTGTTCTTTATAGGTCACTCAGGGCACAGGTGAAGGGAACAGTCACCTGACTGTTGACAGGGTATAACCATTTAGTTCGCTGGCAAAGTAAGCCATCACTTTAGACACCTAGATGGCATAAGCTAGGCATAAAATTTCCAGCGAACCTATTCTGGGCCTTCCTAATTACCTCTTTTTCTTTAAATTACAAAAAAAAAGTATGACATTTTTACTTTTTAAATGCTAACAAACTATCTTTTTATTAAAAACATTTTTTTTAATGTCTTTTTTTTTTTGAGAGAGACAGAATGCGAGCAGGGGAGGGGCAGAGAGAGAGGGAGACATAGAATCTGAAGAGGCTCCATGCTCTGGGCTGTCAGCACAGAGCCCAATGTGGGGCTCGAACCCGTGAACCACAAGATCATGACCTGAGCCAAAGTTGGACACTTAACCGATTGAGCCACCCAGGAACCCCTAAACTATCTTTTTAATAATATATTATAAAAGTTTTGTGAATGAGAAACTTTACAAATCTGTATATAGCATAATCTACATTTTTGCCTTTTGTAAACACCTTTCATACCATCCCCAGTCACCTCTTCTTTCCTTCCTATTTCACAGTAATTCCCAAGAATGATTTTGTTACATCTGTGTGTTGTTACATCTGTGTTTAGTTGTGATTTGTCTTTGTGCACACTCAGAGACTTTAACTTCTGTAAAAGGACTCAATATCATCTTCGAGTTTTTTTTTCTTTTATGGCAAACTTAAGTCTTTCTTCATGATATTTGTTCTACACTTTCCGATTTGAATACCTTTATCCATGGAGAAGAAACACAATAAGCATCACTGGGTTTTCTTCTCCAGTCCTCTGCAGCTTATTCGTGATCTTTTCCAAAGAGTGTCCTGTTCTTTCCCTTTTCACTTTCTGACATAGGGCATACTCATTAAAGACTACTTTTCACAGTGCTCCCACATTAAAAACGAGAACAAAATGCCTCAGATATCGATACGAAATAAGCTCCAGGAAATATTGTTAAGTGAAGCAAGCATGGTAGAAATAATAAATGTAGGCTACTATCTTTTGTGTAAAATTTTAAAAAATATATAGACCATATTTCATTGGTTCTAAAATGCACAGGTTTTCACATTTTTGATGTCTTTGAAATTAGAATTCATTGTACAATCGACACCAAAACATAGTTTAATTGGCAGGGCTTTAAAAAATCTTTTGTAGTATTATAATAATATACCATATTTATAGTGTATATAATAAATAGTATATACAGTATATATAAACAATATTTGCATCTTATATGCAATTAATGGCATCCTAGGTTTGATAAAATATATTATTTCAATTGATTGCATACGCAAAAAATTTTCCCTAGGAGGATTTGCAAGAAATCAGTGACACAGGTTGCTCATAGGGATGGGTATTAAGTGTTTGGGGAACAGAGGTGATAATTTCTATTACATTCCTTTTCATATGTTTTGCATTTTGAATCCCATAACTATGTTGACAAATAAAATGTTAGAATCATAAATTCAAATTTAAAAAATGCAATTGGAGGGGCGCCTGGGTGGCTTAGTCAGCTGAGCATCTGACTCTTAATTTCGGCTCAGGTCATGATCCCAGGGTCATGGGACTCTGCATTGGGAACCGCACTGAGCGTGCAGCCTGCTTGAGATTCTCTCTCTCTTTCCCTCCCTCCCTCTGCTCCTCTCCCCTGCTCACACACTCTCTCTTCCTTTCTAAAGTAAAAAATTAAAAAAATAAAAAATAAAAATAAAAAAGTCACCTGGACATGAGTCGACACCACTGCTTCATTCAGATTTGTACAGTTTTGTGTTTGTTCCTAGTAATGACAGACGAGCACTGTGAAGGAAGGGCTGTGCCTGCATGCATCACTCTTCATCCAGAGTCCAGCACTGTGCCCGGCCAGCTACTAACTCCAGCAGACATCACTCCTTTTTCCCAGGATTTTTGTCACTTGTAAATCATCAACTAGATATTTGCTGGTTAAAATTAAGTTCAATATAGCTATTTCCCTCATTGCTTCCTTGACAGTTCTACTGAACTGTCCCATAAGGCAAGGCATAAATATATCAGATGTTCTGTTTTTGTTAGACTTTGACTTCCAGAAGAACCATCTAGCAGCATCTAGATGAGTGAGGAGGGAAATATCTTGAAAAGAAAAAGAAAAACATTTTAATTGGCACCAGTGCACTTGGCAACAACAGGGATACCACGATAGCTCATACATGGTGTTTGCTAAATAAACCAGGAAGCAACTGCAGTGAACGACTCGAAGATGTTGGCAGTTATGCCATTAAAACAGCACTGCTGACTCATTCCTGTTGATGATGATATTTAGAAATGCAAAGATCCACTTCCCAGACCACTCTGAATGTCTTATACACACAAAACATAGTATTAAATCTCAAGTAGGCAAAATCAATCCTAGCAATCCTGAGTGGCAAAGAATAACTGATAACCAGTGTTGAAGAGGTGAGATGATACCAGGACTATTGTGAAAATAACTCAAAAGAGTTTAACACAGAAGTAAAATTTTTAGGGTCAGAACTTTTAAGTTTGACAGAGATGGGAGCTGGTTGGGTGAGGATAAGAGCGGGAGCCAGGTGGTTGCCATCAATTACTGTTGGCATTTGTGTTCCTTGTTGTAGGCAGGCTGGTGCGCAGTGAAGCAAGCTTAATGTCCCAGCAGCGAAATGAACAATTCTCAGTGGTTTGTGTTTTCGGTTACAAATACACCACTTCCTAGAATTAGGACAGACCTAACTTTATATAAATTTATTTTTTAATAAGATTGTTTAATGTGCAACTAACATAAAACATTTCCACGTGATGAAAACTTTTCAGATCTTACTCTCTTAGTAACGTTCAAATATACAGTATTGTTAACTACAGCCATTATGTTGTACATTACATCCCTAGAACTTGTTTATCTTGTAACTGGAAGTTTTTACTATTTTATGAAATAGCCTACAGACATTTTTTAAGGCATTATTTTTTTTTAATTTTTTTTTTTTTTCAACGTTTATTTATTTTTGGGACAGAGAGAGACAGAGCATGAATGGGGGAGGGGCAGAGAGAGAGGGAGACACAGAACCGGAAACAGGCTCCAGGCTCTGAGCCATCAGCCCAGAGCCTGACGCGGGGCTCGAACTCACAGACCGCGAGATCGTGACCTGGCTGAAGTCGGACGCTTAACCGACTGCACCACCCAGGCGCCCCAAAGGCATTATTTTTAATATATTTTTAAAATATGTACCCTTACTTATCCAGACTCTGTCTCTCTGGACTCCAGCTCATTCAGTTTATTTACCGGGAGATTATTTAAAATATTTACAACACTAAAAAATTTGTTTTGTAGCGATAGGTAACTAATACATAAAGGTCTAGTTGAAGTAGGCATATAACTATATATTTTTTTAGTTCTTGAGGTTTGTGGTACATATATTTAATTGTGTTCTGTATTTGGGGTGAATTAAACTTTCTAAGCTTCAGTTCCATCATCTTAAAATAGGGATAAATATATCACCTATTTGCTTTAAAGTTACTTTTAAATTTTTTTTTTCAACGTTTATTTATTTTTGGGACAGAGAGAGACAGAGCATGAACGGGGGAGGGGCAGAGAGAGAGGGAGACACAGAATCGGAAACAGGTTCCAGGCTCTGAGCCATCAGCCCAGAGCCTGACGCGGGGCTCGAACTCCCGGACCGCGAGATCGTGACCTGGCTGAAGTCGGACGCTTAACCGACTGTGCCACCCAGGCGCCCCTAAACTTTTAAAACAAACAAAGTATACACTTAGCAGAGTATCTTACAAATATCAAGCAATCTGTAACTGTAAGCTATTTTCAATTAATAAACTACACCATGGTAGTTAGTGTGGCTAGTAGGAACTGAATATCTGGTCTTTCTTTTGGAAGGGCATGTTTAAGGTTAAGCCTCATAAAACACTATATTTAGAAACCATACGGCCACAGCTCAGTCCTCTAACTTCCTTTTTTATTTTAAGATTATTTGTTTGTTTGTTTGTTTGTTTAGATAGCATGTGCAGGGGAGGGGCAGAGAGAGAGAGAATCCAAGCTGGCTCTGTGCTGTCAATATGGAGCCTGACTCAGGGCTCTGATCCCATGAACCATGAGCTCAGGACCTGAGCCAAAATCAAGAATCAAATTCTCAACTGACTGAGCCACCCAGGCACCCCATCTAACTTTCTTAAATCAAGTGCCCAGTAAGAATTAGACCAATCTTTTTGTAATGCATAGATACCCCATCTGGTCACCTGGTGTTCTCATACACGTGTAGACACAAGCTTAAACTCATTAAATTGGGATCCTGGGGGCTAGTGGGTGGAAATCAGCATTTAAAAAGAGCTCTGCTGGTGATTCTCATGCATATTAAAGTTTGGGAAACACTAGTTAATAATTTCTAGAAACAGGTTTGAAAGTTTTGGGAATTATAGACCTGTGTCTTTTAACTGACAAAAGCTTGTGGCAGAAAGCTATAGATGGCCCTTATATATTGCATATATTTCTCCTTTTTTTTCCTTAAGCTTTTATTTTTAAGTCATCTCTACACCCAATGTGGAGCTTGAACTCACAACCCAAGATCAAGACTCTTGTGCTCCACTGGCTGAGCCAGACAGGCACCCCTTTGGTACCTACTTCTGCTAAACTCTCTAAGTTGCAGGATCCAGCAGGAGTTTCTTGGTAAACTATTTGGATTTTCTTATATTCAGATCATGGTCCAGTCTAACCAAAATATCCAGTAATGCTGTATGAACATTATGGTTTAGCTAACTTTCCACATTATTTGCTAAAGCTTGTGGGTACCACCTTCTCAATTTTAAAGCATTCTTTTAGGGTGATCATCTTTCAGTGTGAAATTAGGTCATTTTTTTCTCCAAACAATGTTTTCTGTATGTGGTAATGTTGGTTGCAGGAAAATTCATGTATGTAAAAATGTTGGTGGTTTTGATAACATCTATTAGCTAGCTTCTTGAAGAACATTTGGCTGTGGCAGAGTTTTCTTTGTGGTTAGAGAAGAAATCAGTTTTCTGTGTGCTATTATGCTGGCAACTGCCTGTGCTAACTTATGACTCTTAAAGCTAAGTGTCATATTTGATAAAGGACTAGTATGCACAATATATAAAGAACTCTCATGATACACAAATCAACAAACCCAATGAAAAACTGTGAAAATATTTTAACAAACACTTCACCAAAGAAGATATATGGGTGGCATATAAACACATTACTAATAAACACCATTAGTCATTAAGAAAATGCAAATTAAAGCTCTAATGAGATACTCCTACACACCTATTAAAGGGTAGAAAAAAAAGAAATAAAGAAAAAACAAACTAACTATATAATATCAAGTCCTGGCAAGGGTGTGGAGATCTCATGCATTGCTGGTGGGAATGCAAAATGGTACAGCCACTTTAGAAAATAATTTAGTAGTCTCATAAAACTAAACATTTACCACATGACCCAACAATCCTGTTCATAGGTTATTTACCTACCCAAGAAAATGAAAATATACGTTCACACAAAACACCTGTACATGAATGTTCATAGCAGCATTAAAAATAGCCAAAAAGTGGAAAAAACTAGATGTTCATCAACTATTGAATGGATAAACAAACCGTGGTACATTCACAACGGACTGCTAACCGGCAATAAAAAACCCTATTGATATATGAAACAACATGGATTAATCTCAAAAACAGTATCCTAAGTGAAAGAAACCAGATTCAAATGGCTACTTACTGCATGATTCCATTTATATGACAATCTGGAAATGGTAAAATTATTGAGACAGAAAACAGATGAATGGTTGCAGGGGCTGATGGGGAGGAGGCTGACTACAAAGGGGCATTTTTTTTAGGTCATGGAAATGTTTTATTTCTTGATTGTGGTGGTGGTTACATGACCGTATGTGTTTGTCAGAATACAATAGTTAGGTTTTACTCTATGTAAATTATACTAAAAAACACGATTAAAAAAAAGGCAGGTGCACAAATGTGGACATAGACTGATCTGACACACAGTGCTTTTTTGAATTTGAATTCCAGTTAGTGTGTGAGGCTTCCAGTATTAAAACTCTGACAACAGGCATTCTGAATAAGTATTTCTAGCAGGCATTTTGCGGGGTAGTTCCAGCTTCTTAAGCTGTAAGATGGACCAACGGTGTTAGAAGCAAAACCTAGGTCTGATGTAGAGTCTCCAGACATGGCTCCCTATGGTGAGGAACAAAATAAATCTGGCCCCAAGATGCTGCCTTTCATCCCTTCCCTGCAACCCAACCAGCCATGCCATCATCAGGATCCTAATGACTCTTGTGGGGTTTCTCTGCTTAGATCTCAGGTTATTTAATGGATATTTTAGGCCTTTGAGGGGGTCCCTGGACACTACTTGAGGATGAAAAGCTCATCAGGAGAAAATTGTACAATATGTTTGCTCATGAATGCAACTGATTGAGCCAGTGAATTTGCCAGTCAGGTGATGAGCAGAACAGTGAACCTTGCAATAGATATAGTATTTCATCTATTATTCAGGTATTTTTTTGTCTTAATTTTGCTTTTAATTGCATTCATTACAAAATACCTTGAGGGTTTGTAAAAAAAAAAAAAAGTAAGTGGGACAAAACACTGGAAATCTCAGTTTTCAGCTAAAACAGAAATTATATTTTAGTTCAACATGTACGTCCCATGATTTTACTTCAAGTAAGATAAATGTATTTAATTCCTTTGAATCATGCCTGAATATCCATTTCCTAGAAAAATCTACAATTAATTTTCTCAGGCTTAACTGATGGCTCTTCAAGATCCATTCAATATTTTATCAAAACTCAGGATTTTAATCCATTGAATCTATTTTCTTTTACACAAAAAACTGACATACTTATCTGTGCTAGAACAATGTCCTCAGACTAGACTAGCCCTTTGGAATTATGCTGCTGTTCCCAGACTGAAAAAGTAACAGGAAAGGCCAAGTTTGGGAACCCATTCACCAGCCTGGTCTAGCTCTCTTAACAAGAAACCCCTTTGCCCCTTTCATGAAGATGGCGCCGAAGGCAAAGAAGGAAGCCCCTGCCCCTCCCAAAGCCAAAGCCAAAGCAAAGGCTTTGAAGGCCAAGAAAGCAGAGCTGAAAGGCATCCACAGTCATAAAAAAAAGAAAATCCTCACATCACCTACATTCCGACCATCCAAGACACTGCGTCTCCGAAGACAGCCCGAATAGCCTTGAGAGAGTGCCCCCAGGAAAAACAAGCTTGACCATTATGCCATCATCAAGTTCCCCGTGACTACCGAGTCAGCCACGAAGAAAATAGACAACAACACTCTTGTGTTCATTGAGGATGTCAAGGCCAACAAGCACCAGATCAAACAGGCTGTGAAGAAGCTCTATGACATTGACATGGCCAAGGTCAACATTCTGATCAGGCCCGATGGAGAAAAGAAAGCATGTGTTTGACTGGCTCCTGACTATGATGCTTTGGATGTTGCCAACAAAATTGGGATCATCTAAACTGAGTCTAGCTGGCTAAATCTAAATTTTTTCATCATAAAAAAAAAAAAGAAAAAAGAAACCCCTTTCTCATTTGGAAAACACAGGCCATCCCCTCTCTGCTTAATAATCATTTATATTTTGCAGGAAACATCTAAGTTCATGGCTGAATTATTGAGAGAAGCTCATTGAAGCCAATGAGTTTCAGTATGAGGAATGAGAGCTGCTAGAAGTAGGAAAGTGGATGGGTGAGGCTTATACGCAAATTCATGAAATAGGGCTTAGTTTCAGTTTGTGCATTCTCTAATCTGAAACACTCATCTGCTTTTGCCAGGTGATTAACTCTAAGGGATAAAAAGTTTGAACTTCCATAAGTACACTTGAGTTTTTATTTATTTATTTAACATTTACTTATTTTTGAGAGACAGAGCATGAGCAGGGGAGGGGTAGAGAGAGAGGGAGATACAGAATCAGAAGCAGGTCCCAGGCTCTGAGCTGTTAGCACAGAGCCCAACACAGGGCTTGAACCCATTAACTACAAGATCATGACCTGAGCCAAAGTCAGACGCTTAACCAACTGAACCACCCAGGTGCCCCTACACTTGAGTTTTTAAATGGTAACTCACTGGTGGCAAGAACTTTAGATTACTTTCATAGTGCGAGGAAAGATGTATTTTTTTTTACTACAGGCACATTCTTTGGGCCACGCATTAGTCTACTATTTTATTAAGTACTTATTATTTGTCAAGCATTATTGGGCACTATGTGGGTGGAGGGAAGAGTTAGAGAAGGAGAGACCAAAATGACTAAGACTTATTTCCAAGGCTTAGATCCAAGTACCTTACAATTTAGCGGGTGCAAAATATAGTGCATCTTTATTAAGAATTTTTGTTCCCATGGAACTTTGATTAGTTTGAAGTCAAGGGAGAGAAGAGCCTTGTTGTATCCCAGGTGGGTAGATAGTACTTTATTTAGTGTATTTAGAGATTCAACAGTTCCTGAGCATCTCAAAGATTCAGTCTTGCACTGGCCAATGTAACAGATAAGGAAAGATCTTTGCTTTGAGTGGAGGTATATGCAGGTCTTTCAGAGTACTAGGTTTAGATCCAGATCTGCAATTTAATAGCTGATGTGACTTTGGATGAGTTATTTAACTTCTCCATACGTTGGTCTTCTCATTTATAAAAACAGGATAATAGCAGTATCTCATTGAGCTGTTATGTGAGTTAAATACACACATACATGTAAAAACTTAATTTAGTGCTTGGCATAGGGTAGATGATCAATGAATATAAGTCATTACTATTATTACAGTCTCCTTGGGGAGACAGAACCATAGGGAAAGGACTTGAAAACACAGATAATAACGTATAAGTGATCACATACCAAGGAATAACATATGAATAGCTACATGCCTTGCAGCAATAAAATAAATAGCCTCCAAAACATGTTTCATTACTCCAAAACTCTGTTGCAATAAGTCTCAGGTGAGCATCCAGATTATTCCAGGCTAAAGTCATGAATTTTTTGAAATTCAGTACTTAAGGTGCAAAAGTAAACAATAGATTGGGCAAGGACCTGGAGAGAAAAGGCAGTCTTTGTGGTGGGGCCTGGTTTATACTTAGTGATTATAAATTTCCCTTGACAGCTTTTAGTGGGAGTGGCTGTCTTGCAAAATTCCAAGAGAAATGTTTTCTGGACAGTCTTACTTATCTTTGGAGCAGGTTGCCACCTGCATTACTTTCAGAGGACACCACCCCAGCTTTTATTTTTCCCAGATGTCTGATGTCTAAAACCTTACAGGTTATTTACTTTCACTTACTAATCATTTTTCTTCCCCAGTTGAAAGGCAAACATCTCTGATGGAGGAGTCAAGATCCAACACTCCACTGTCCAATCCTTATACTCACTCTCACTTTACCACTGTGGCTACTTTGATATACAACCTAACCCTTGAATCCAGACTGTCTTGTATGGATCTCTGTCTCTTACAACTGTATATATTCTCCAGTCTTGTTTGTAAATTCCTCCAGGGTAGAAATTATGGCAAAACATTTTGCAAAATACTGGTTTATCTTGACCGTTTTTACTTCCTACCTTAAACCTGTATAGCACAATTCAACATCAAAAATAGGTGAATAGTTAATAGTAAATTATTGTTGATTATTATGGCCTGGTTTCCCTTCCCAGAATTCTGGACTGTAATGTGTTCTCTAGTATTTTCAGAACTAGAAATTATGGAGCAGACTGTGATTGTAGCAGACAGTTCCAAACCTTCTGGAATCACTGTGAAAGGCAACATAAGACTACAAATTAAGGAGGAAAAAAAAAAAAACCAACTCTGAAAAATCTCAGAAACTGATCCTTACTGACCAAGAATCTTAAGATACAGATGAACAGACTTACTAAATTGAAAAAGAGTCCTATTTTCTTCCCATAGCAAACATTATCTAGTAAAATTTATGTTTACTTTGGGTGAATCTATAGTTAGCAAGGCCCACTCATAAGGTATTTCAATACCTTGCTTGGCCTTTCAGTACTCAAAACACATGGAAATGAGTCATTAGTATGGAAAGCTGCTCTATATAATCTTCTAAAACAAATCCATGTTTGTTTTCTCTGTAGAGATTTAAAAAAAATTTGTTTTCAGGTAAACTCTATGCCAAATATGGGGGCTCAAACTTAGGACCCCGAGATCAAGAGTCACATGCTCTACTGACTGAGGTAGCCACGCACCCCAAATCCGGGGTTTTGATCTAACAACAGACTTTATTCCCTAATTTTACGTCTAATTTTGTTGTCTGTTTTTGTGAGTTTAGAATTTAGTGTGTTTGGCAAAAAAATACATCACCAAAAAACAAGTCATTTTTTCTTTTTACTGAATACTGATTTTGAGAAAATATATTCAAGGTAAAGGGAAAGAATTGCTGGGGAGGCCTTTATAGCTCTTAATTTGGGTTAGTCAAAAAAAAGTGGAGCTTAGGGAATGGCAGTGGGGTTAAAGCTTCCGACTTCAGCTCAGGTCATGATCTCATGGTTGCCGAGTTTGAGCCCCACATCGGCTCACTGCTGTCAGCACAGAGCCTGCTTTGGATCTTCTGTCTCCCTCTCTCTCTGCCCCTCCTCTACTCAGGCTCTCTCTCAAAATATAAACATTTGGGACACCTGGGTGGCTCAGTCGGGTAAGCATCCAACTCTTGGTTTCCTCCCAAGTCTCAGTCTTCTGCCCCTCTCCTGCTCGTTCTCTGTCTCTGAAAAATAAATAAACATATATATATATATATTTATTATATACTTATATATACATAAACATTTAAAAAACAAGGTACCTTGGAGTCATTCAAGCAAAAAGCAGGAGCTACTTTTGTGTTTTGTGGAAAGGGAAATGGAAATTTGGGATACAGAGGAAGACTCGCCTAGGACACTGTTATTAGGACTTATAAGTAAGTCATAGCACTCTCCAAGAATCTGAAAATGAAATGGATCAGGGTTTTCCCATTTTTGCCCAAGGTGAGGTATCTGGGACCTGCGTTTACTTTGAGTAAATTAATTGAGTTTTTACCTCTAATATGGAACGGGGTACCTTACCAGGTGAGGGGTAGGATGGAAGGGAAGCCGATAAAACAAGTTCAAAGACATAAAAGGATTTGCCAAAGTCTATCAGTAAGTTTCTAAGAGAACCCGGTTTCCAAATCGGTGTACCTGGCAGTACGAGCTGCCTGAGAGACTGAAGCAAGGCAGACGTGACTCTAGGGTTAAACTCCATTAAGGTAGCATGCACCTCAAGGGCTGTGTGAGGGCTTCTCAGAAGAGGCCAACTTTGTGTATTTCCATAAGACTAGAGCAAAACCCTTATCTCGGGGCCTAGGAAATAATGAAACAGGCTAAAAGTATGCTTAAAACACCCTGAGCGAAGTTCATTAACGACACTTAAAATTGACTTTAGAAAGAATATAACTTGCTTCTCCTTTTTCTACTGCAAATTAAAAATAATGTAATGAAAAGAAACATTTTTGTCTGAATTTCAAAGAGCAGGATGCAAAGGGTAAGCCGGGTGAGGAGAAAGAGAAAGAACAAGGAGGTGGGTCCGCGTTAACAGCACCTCGGGCTCCGCTTCTGGCAGCATCCGGGGAGAGAGTGCTGGTTTCCAGTCCCGCCACACCCCGGGTAGGGCCCCGCCTCAGAGATCCCGAAGGATCCTCGCCTTAGCCCCGCCTCCGTCCAGCTTGGCTCCATCCCGCTCCGGCAGTCTGAGCTGCTGCCGCGAGTCAGGGGGAAGCGAGGCGGGACTTCCGGCGTTTGAAAAACTTCCGGCGGGAACCGGAAGATGCGGTCACACACAGAATCCCGGGCCTTCTGACTCGCCGGGCGGGAAGGTGAGCTGAGCGTCCGCCTTGGCGGTGTTCCTGCGGGCTCGCGTGAACCCGGCGCCCGGGCTCCGGTAGTTATGGGGCCATTTAAAAAATTTTAAGCGCTCATTTGGGAAATAACATCCCTTTTTAAAGTGAGAAGTGTCATTACATATTACGGTCTGCGGTCTGTATCTTCCAACCTACACCCGGAAAACCCCTCCTAGCTGCCGCGTGTTACCTGGCGCGTCTTCTCAGTCAAATCGCAGCTCTTAGCACGTAGGGACAGACATGGGAAAACCCAGGCAGACCTAGCTTGTTTCCACACCTCAAGTTATCGGAGATGGGGGAGGAAGCACCCTTTTTACCATCAGATCATGGCCTTGTCGGCATCATCCGCATCCTTTACAGGTCTGTTACTTTGTATTATGTAGGGATCTTTGCCGACATTCCAAGCACTTCTGTTTGTACCCTTGGGGAAACTTCTTCAGCTCCCTCCTAAAAAGTTCCCCTGTGCTCTTAACATTTCTAATTGTGGTTTTCCCATTTTTAATGTAATATTTATGTGTGTGCAGGTTTCTTCACACCCCCTTCCCGATTTTCACTCACCCTAATTTAGTGCCTTCTCCTTTAGGACCATCGCAGCAACTGATTTTGAATATGCTCTTGTGTCCACAGAGATAAGACAGCGTTGAGAGGGAAAGATCTTAAGCCACTAAGAATAAGAATGTTCTTCTGTACCATCACTTTTTCAAAAAGAAAACAATGAGTGCCATGTGTGATATTGCCTAATAGTTATGGGGAAAAATGTATATTCCTTTATAGAGACCATTTTGTATATATTCTTATGTTCATTTAATACATGTATGTTATAGGGTAGCTATTAAGTGCTAAGCTCTGTGTTATGCAGAAAAAGGCAAATGTGGTTTCTTCCTTCATGGTGTTTACTGCCATGAAGTAAACATGGGGGATGCAGACAATAAACAAGGATAATTCTAGACTATGTTATATAGTACCGTTTAAAGGAAATAAATAGGGTCCTATAATACTACTGTATTTTGGAACCCCATTTTAGGCCTAAAATGCTGAGCTGTAAGAAATGAGAAAGAGCTAGTCCATTGATAAGCATCGGGAATAGTGTTCCAGAAAGAGTGAACCTGAGATGGCAAAGAATTGTGGTTCATTCAGGGACTGAAAGAATGTTGTAACTGGCTGAAGAGCTGCAACAAATGGTAAATGTGGTTAGAAAGACAGGCAGGGGGCAGTCCTGTAGGGCATTTTAGAAGGTCATGGTAAAAATATGATTTGATTCTGGGGCGCCTGGGTGGCGCAGTCGGTTAAGCGTCCGACTTCAGCCAGGTCACGATCTCGCGGTCCGTGAGTTCGAGCCCCGCGTCGGGCTCTGGGCTGATGGCTCAGAACCTGGAGCCTGTTTCCGATTCTGTGTCTCCCTCTCTCTCTGCCCCTCCCCCGTTCATGCTCTGTCTCTCTCTGTCCCAAAAATAAATAAATGTTGAAAAAAAATTTAAAAAAAAAAAAAAAAAGAAAAATATGATTTGATTCTAAGTGGAGGATGGAGTGGGAAGTGGGAATGGTTTTTAAGCATTTTCTAAATGATCTTTCGGGTTCATATGTGGAGAATGGGTAGTAGAGGCAAGAGTGGAAGCAGGGAAGCCAGTTAAGAGGTTATTATAGTCTAGATAAGAGATATGGGGACTAAAGAGATCATAGAAGTGTAAGCTGTATTTTGGAGGAAGAATTTATGTTGCTTATTAGTAGACTGGGAGATGACAGGAAAAAAAGATTTGCAAGCCTTTAGCTTAGCAAATGAAACTTTGGAGGATGATAGATGTATTATCTTGGTTGTGGAGATGTGTATACATATTCCAAAACTTACCATGTTTGTACACTTTAAGCATGTATAATTTATTGTATGTCATTTATAGCTCAGTGAAGCTGTTAAAATTTTTCCAAGGTTCTGGCTTAGCCACCTATTTAGATGGATGATGGTGCCATTTACTGAGATGGGAAAGACCGGTAGGAATGGGTTTTAAGACAAGAAATGGTTATCAAGATTTCATTGTGGGTATGTTACATTTTAGGTAAGTATGAGGCATCTACATAGTTTCTTAGGCAATATGAATAATTTATTATGTAAATCTGAATCTTTGGCAAGATTTGGGTTGGAGGTATTAGGATTGTTAATAAGTAGGTGATACAGATATTTAAAAGCATGGAAATGGATGGAATTTTGGTTAATTGAATGAGTCCTGTGATATGAAGACCGGAACTTGGGAGGAGTGGAGATGGAGAAACAGCTCCTAGAAACATCAGCCTTTAAACTGGAATATGTATACCCTTGGGAGTATACCTGGCATAGGCAGTTTTGAAAAAATTTCTAGGTCCTTAGCTTCTATATATACTCTTTCTAGAACCAGTCTGAAATTGGCCTACGTGCTCAAGCATATTCTCCTTCCCCACCTCCCTTTTCAAATTCATATTTTTCTACTTGTCAGAGGATAAGTTTACATCTTACTCATCATTCAATGGTAACATTGCTTCCAGGGTGCCTAATAAAGGGGAATTTGGACATATTTGTTTCGGGAAAGAACAATATTTGTTTCTTTAATGGTTACTCAGAATTTTATGAGATTGCCATGGGTGTGTCTACCCCTATTTTAAACACATTTCTGTTAAAGTGTGGAGTGAGAATTGGTGCATGGTGGTCTGTATGGGAATGTTCTGAATTCTGGTATATTGTAGAACGGAGAGGTGCGAGTAGATGATCTAGTTGGGTTGTTTGTTGGGGGAATTTAGTGTCTTCAGGTTTTTATTTTTGGGCTGGTCAGATTCTCCAGAGAAGAGTCTTTCCGTTTTCCTCCCTGGAGAAAAGGTCTGACTAGGAGCTTAGTAGCAGAAGAGGACTGGTGGGGAGGGGCCCTCTTCATTTACTGTTTGGTCTGTATGTTTCTCATGCCCACAACTGTATTTGGTGTCCTGTAGTCTAAAGATGGTTTTATTCTTTCCAGACTTTTTCCCCAGGCAGTTGCTTAATAGCATGAAGTGGAGTAGGGCCTCTAGAGATGTTTCTTTGCCTCAGACAACTTACACCAGCCCTTAGTCCCTTCATTCTTAGTTCCAAGGTATCAGGTACTGCTTCTTGTGATTTTTTTGATGATAGTGCAGAATAAATTGGTTTGGTTCTGAAGCACTCCCACTGCTGACTTGGAATTTTAATTTTTATATAGTGAAATCTGTCTCTCTTTTGGCTTTTGAAATTTTGAGTTATGGCTAGGAAAACTTTTCTTCCCCTACCTCCACTCTAAATTATGAAAATGGTCATATTTATTTTCTGTAGTACTTTTGTAGTTTTATTTTTTTAATGAAATTTTTTTTATTTTAGGGAGAGAGCATGAGTCGGGGAGAGGGGCACAGGGAGAGAGAGAGAGAGAGAGAGAGAGCTTTTAAAAAAATTTTATTTATTTTAGTGAGAGAGAGCTCGAGCAGGGAGAGGGGCAGAGAGAGAGAGAGAGAGAGAGAGAGAGAGAGAGTCTTAAACAGTCTCTATGTTTTGCACAGAGCCTGACTTGGGGCTCAATCTTGTGACCCTGAGAGCATGACTTGAGCCGAAGTTAAGAGTCAGACCCTCAACTGACTGAGCCACCCATGTGCCCCTTGTAGTTTTATTTTGTACATTTTATTTTTAATTTATTTTTTATTTTTTGACTATCTCTTTTACATTTATTTTTAAATTATTTTTTTCCCTTTTTTAAAATTTAAATTTTAGGTAACATACAGTACAATATTGGTATCAGGAGTAGAATTCAGTGATTCATTATTTATAAACAACATCCAGTGCTCATCATATGTGCCCTTCTTAGTACCCATCACCCATCTAGACCATCTCCTACCCATCTCCCTCCATCAACCTATATAGTTTGTTCTCTATTATTAAGAGCCTCTTGTGGTTTGTTTCCCTCTTTTCCCCCTCTTCCTGTATGTTCATCTATTTTGTTTCTTAAATTCCACATATGAGTGAAATTATATGGTATTTGTCTTTCTCTGATTGACTTATTTTGCTTAGCATAATACATTCTAGATCCATGTTGTTGCAAATGGCAGGATTTCACTTTTTTGATGGCTTAGTAATATTCCATTGTGTATATAAACCACATCATCTTTATCCATTCATTAGTCAGTGGACATTTGGGCTCTCTCCTTAGTTTGGCTATTGTTGATAATGCTGCTCTAAACATTGGGGTGCATGTATCCCTTCAAATCTGTATTTTGTTTTTTATCCTTTAGGTAAATACCTAATAGTTCAGTTGCTGGATCATAGGGTAGTTCTATTTTTAGCTTTTTTTTTTTTTTTTTTGAGGAACCTCCATACTGTTCTCCAGAGTGGCTGCACCAGTTTGCATTCCCAGCAACAGTGAAGAGGGTTCCCCTTTCTCTGCATCCTTGCCAACACCTGTTAATTCTTGTGTTGTTAATTTTAGCCATTCTGACAGGTGTAGGGTGGTATCTCATTATTGTTTTGATTTGTATTTCCCTGATGATGAGTGGTGTTGAGCATCTTTTCATGTGTCTGTTAGCCATCTGGATGTCTTCTTTGGAAAAATGTCTGCTCATGTCTTCTGCCCATTTCTTAACTTGTTTTTTGGATGTTGACTTTGGTAAGTTCTTTGTAGATTTTTGGATACTAACCCGATATCAGATATGCTTTTTGCAAATATCTTCTCCCATTGTGTAGGCTGCCTTTTAGTTTTGTTGATTGTTTTCTTCACTGTGCAGACTTTTATCTTTATGAAGTCTCATTAGTTCATGTATACTTTTGTTTCCCCTGCCTTGAGTGATATGTCTGGTAAGACGTTGCAGCGGCTGAGGTTAAAGAGGTTGCTGCCTGTGTTCTCCTCTAGGATTTTGATGGTTTCCTAGCTCACGTTTAGGTCTTTCATCCATTTTGAATTTATTTTTGTGTATGGTGTAAGAAAGTGGTCCAGTTTCATTCTTCTGCATGTCGCTGTCCAGTTTTCTCAACACCATTTGTTGAAAGACTTGTGTTTTTCTATTGGATATTCTTTTCTTGCTTTGCTGAAGATTGATTGACCATATAATTGTGGGTCCATTTCTGGGTTTTCTATTCTGTTCCATTGATCTTTGTGTCTGTTTTTTGTGCTGGTATCATATTGTCTTGATGATTACAGCTTTGTAATATAGCTTGAAATCCAGAATTGTGATACTTCCAGTTTTGTTCTTCTTTTTCAAAATTGCTTTGGCTATTTGGGGTCTTTTGAGGTTCTGTACTAATTTTAGGATTGTTTGTTTTAGCTCTGAGAAATATTTTGCACGTTTTAAATTATTAGTTGTGTGGAATATATTTTTGTTCAGGGTATGGCAGTAGGACTTAAATATTTGTTTTCCTCCAGAAGGATGGCTTGTTGTCTTAATACAACTTTTTGAACAACTCATTTCTGCCTTGATTTGAACTGGCACCCCATGATACACTAACTTTTTCTGTTTGTGTTTTTTTTTGTTGTAGTCAAGTTCATATAACATAGAAATCAAAAGTTACCTATTCCTTTATGATCAGTATCTAGAAACACTTATTTGAAGAAGGCTGACTGGCATAAGTGTACAGTGCCACAAAGGGAGGTGAAGGAAAAGATGGAAGATTATCCTGTCCACTTCCTGGAGACTGTTTTCCTTTTGTTCTCCTGGTTTACTCTGGGTGCACTCTTGACTAATCTGCAACTACTGGACTGAATTGAGCTAAAGAGCCGAGGGCACCTGTATGCTTTTGTGACAACCCCTTTGTATTTCTATGAAGCATTCCTTCTTCTTCTAAGTGGAAGTTAGAACTGGAGACATTGTAACATGACTGGTTAAAGGGTTCCAAGCATGTCAGAGTCTAATGTGGATTTTAGGGTTTGACATACACTCTTTAGGTAATAAAATTTATTAGCTAAAGTAAATTTGCTGACTTCCTATATTGTAGGATGTCTCTGGTTATTTGTCTCCGTGTTTTGAAGAGCTGGTAACTATTTCTAGTGACATTAGTGATTATTTTTTATTTTCCAATAAGTCTTTTATTTAAATACCATAAACTAAGGGAATAGATGTTCTTGTTTTAAGAATAACGTGGTGGCCTTTTCAGTCCATCAACATTTATTTGACTGTCAACTTTATAGATAGGCCTTTATATTGTAAGAAGATATAAAAGTGGGAAAATACTTCTTATCCTTAAAATAGTTTGATAAAGGACTTTATCATTTGCTGTCTGATAAAACAGCTGATAGTGCTTGCGGTATATTCACGCATGTAACTCTAAAAAAACCTAAAAGTTGTCACCCTAGCAGAGCTTACATTTTTCCAAAGGTGGCCCACATTCCTCAGGCTTTTGAAACCATTGGAAGGCTGTTAGCTGCTCTTATATTTGGCAGCCTCATAGGAGGGGAAACCGGTGTTTGGGCTTTTGAATACTTCTCATTTTTTTTTTTTCTGTGGCATTTTTTTTTTTTAACAGCGGAGCTATTGGAGTGTTAGTTTTGAGTGGCACATCGCTTTGTGGACAACGTAAGTGATCAGTTATTCACGTGATTCACATCATGCTGATTTTATCTTCTGTTTCTTCCAGATGTCATCATTGCCAAGAAGAGCAAAAGTCAAGGTCCAGACTGTGGTATCCAAAGATGAATTCTCTTCCTTCTCAGAGTTGTAAGCATATTGGTTTCCTATGGGGTTGGGAGAATGATGTATATTTTAAGGGCAAATGCATTCTGTCACTTACTAATGTAAGTCATTTGGGTTGAGGAAGACTGTTGTCTTTTTCATTCATTCACGGGACAAATATTTATTGAACTCATGTTGTGTACCAGGCTCTGTTTCGGTGTTGGTGTTCAACTATTGAACAAGGAGAGAGAAAGTAACCAAGTGTATACCATGATATTTACACTAGAGTGTAAGCTCCATGAGAGCAGGGAGTTTTTTTATATCACTTCAGAACAGGGTTTCTCAAAATCAGCACTATTGACCAGATAATTCTTTGCTGTGGAGACTGTCTTTTGTGTTGTAGGATGTAGTAGGGACCAGGAATGCTGGTCTCTACTAACTAGTGCCAAAAGGATCTTCCCAGTTTGATAAAATTGTCCCAGTTGTGACCATCAAAAATGTCTCCAGACATTGCCGGATGTTCCCCAGGGGGATAAAATTGTCCTCAGTTGAGAGCCTCTGCTTTAGAGCACTGTACTATATGTGCCCTGAAGTTATTTGTTAAATAGTGACTGATAAATATTAGGCAGTAATAAGTACTCTAAAAGAACATTAAACAGGGCAAGGGATAGCATGGTGAGTGTTCTGGTCAGGAACCATCTTGGATACAGTATTTAGGAAACTTCTTTTGGAGGATGTGGCAAGAGATCTAAATGAGATTTGGAAGTAACAACTTGCAAGGATACAGGGATGGGTGTTCCACATGGAAGGAGCAGCAAGTGCAAAGACCCCGAGGCAGGAATGAGTTTGGTGTGTTTAGGCAACAGCAAGACAAGGGTGGCCAGACAAGAGTCACCAAGGCTGAGAGTGACTAGAAATGAAATTGGAATGGATGGGACCTAATAGGCCTTGACAAGGTGTCAGCATCTTATTTTGAAGTTGTCTAACTGGACCAACCTGAGTTTGCTCCTAGGTGAGTCACAGATACACCAGGTGGAGTTGTCACACAAAGTAAACTTGATCTGCGACAAGTAAGGAGATCACTGGGAATATCTTGCAAAGCTGTGACTCCCCAAAAGAGGGTGAATAGGTACCTTTTGTTTAGGGTTAGGATGACAAGAGAAGCCTTGTCATTGTATGTGGAGGTGGGCATAAGGTCACACATGCACCTTAAGGAAACATGCCCATACATACATTGCATGTTATGTAAGTGAGGCTTGTGGCCCTCCTTGGGTGGAGATTTTAGTATTGTAACAAGGTAAAGGTAATTGCTGGACATTTCAGGGGTCACCCTAAGGTCTGTCTGTGCAGGTGCGAGTCAGGTTTAGCCCAAAGGGACTGGGTGGTCTGGCCCTGCAAGAGGTCTTGTCAGGGAAGTCCCATCACCTGAAGGGTGGTTTTGGGTTTCATTTGCCTGATTTAAGGGATAAGTTGCCAGAAAGAAGAACTTAAAGGAAAATGTAAGACGGGAAAAATGTTAGCACAAGCAAGTGGGCAGTAAAGGTTGGGTCTTGGGGTCTAGCTGGTGACAGGGGGTTGGGAAGCCATTGGAAGGTTTGGGCAGGGATGTGACATGATCCAGTTTACATTTCTAAAAGATCATTCTGGTTTCTTGGTGGAGAGCAGACTGTAGGGGAGCAAGAATGGAAGCAGGGGATCAGTTAAGGAGATTATTGTAGAAGTCTAGGGTCCTGGAAGTGAACGTGGTGAGAAGTGGTCTAATTTGGGATATATATATATTTATTTATTTAAGTTTATTTAGTTATTTTGAGAGAGAGAGTGAGTGAGCTGGAGAGGGGCAGAGAGGGAGAGAGAGAGAATCCTAAGCAGGCTCCACGATGTGGTCAGTGCATGGAGCCCGAGGCAGGGCTTGAATTCACTAACCGTGAGATCATGTCTAGAGCCGAAGTTGGATGCTTAACTGATTGAGCCACCCAGGCACCCTGGTGCTGGCTTTTTATGTAATTTAGGATGTTTCCTACAGCTGTTTCCCACTCTTTACATTGGTTTGAGGAACTTCATTTAAATTAATTTGATTACCACTTAGGAAATTGTTAAAGTGCTTTTCATTGGTATAATAGCAAACCTCACAGACTGTGGTGTGACACCACCCAGTAACTTGCGTTAGGTAATGAATGATTTCCTGTGTCTTGAGAGAGAGTGTGTGCACGCGCGCGTGTGCACGCGCACACACTCACACGCCTGTGGGTGCATGCGCTGTATAGGTGAGAGGGGAATGGAGACACCTGTGATTCATCACATATCCGGACTATTTTTACATTGGCCTTTGATCAACTCTTGTTTCAGTACTTAGCAATATGTATTCATAGCTTGTACTCACATCATTCCATTTTATATTAAACACCTCCTACCTTATTCTTTTTTCAAGAAGCATGTCTTTTTGCCTTTAACATTTGGCTTCATTTTTCCTTCATTTTCTATCAATTTACTCCTAGATCATCTGCCTCTGAAGAAGATGACAAGGAAGATAGTGCCTGGGAGCCCCAAAAGAAAGTCCCCAGAAGTCGTAAGCAGCCTATTCCCAAGGAATGCAAACCAAAGAGGGTGCGACGGGTAAAGAAGACCACCCTACAGATCAGTGATGGCTCAGAAGGTGTGGCTGTTAAGGAGGAGCTGGTAGGTGCTTTAGTTAGATGGAGAGAACACTGCAGTGCTTTCCTAATTGGCAACGCTACTTTCTCCTAACAGAGAGAAGGATGAAGCAGGTAGATGACAAAACTTCTAGGGCAGTGGTATTCTCTGCTGTGGGCCTTAATAGTATTTATCATCAGATCCACTGTATTGGAATGGAAAGGGTATTAATCAACTGACATATTTTTTGCTATAAGCAAACACTATATCTCTACCAATCTGGATTAAAAAAAAAAAGCCAAAAAATAAGTTATAGACTTTATTGCATTACAAAAATTTAATGCATCTCCAAAATCATTCTCTGTGATATTCCTTTAAATAACTGCTTCCATAGTACATTTGAAAGAATACTCTTTTAATATGTAACAGAAGCCTGACTTTCCAGGGACATATTTATTATGTATGGTTGGGGACATTACATTGTACTTTCCTGTGCCCTTGGATAGGGCTTTTATTTAAATCAGTCTTTTCTCCTATTATCCTCTGTTTCTTCATCTTTGCATACAAACTTTTCACTGAACACACTTTTAATGGGCGAATGGGCATTACCTATAGCTGAGAAAGTATTGACTTATATCATCTCGTTGGCAGAATTTGGAGGTTTTTTCATTAAGCATGGCATGGCTTTACTTAAAGGTAGCTTGATTGCCTAACCTATGAAATATCTCTTAGTTCAGTGGTTGTTGGTATTAGAGTCATAAACCCTTTGAGAATCTGATAAAAGTTATGAACGCTCTCTTCCCATGCTTGTCTTCTAAATTTTAAAGTATGGTTCAAGAAGTTACAGTTTAAGAAAACTTGTCATGGTGATTTCTTGATCCTTCAATGATGCTCAGTTATATGTATAAGGGGAAAAGAGAATTCAAATAGAAAGTCTCTCACTTAAGAAACATTCTGGGGAGCACCTGCGTGGTTCTGTCAGTGAAGCGTCCGACTTCGGCTCAGGTCATGATCTTGCCATCCATGAGTTCGAGCTCCGTGTTGGGCTCTGTGCTGATACCTCGGAGCCTGGAGCCTGCTTCGGATTCTGTGTCTCCTTCTCTCTCTGTTCCTCCCCCGCTCACACTCTGTCTCTCTCTCTCAAAAATAAACAGAGATTAAAAAAAATTACATTTAAAATAAGAAACATTCTGGGAAGTTTTTAGAATTTCTTCCAGAATTGTCAAAATTCACATGTTTTATACCTCAGTGAAAATACTTTTAGCATGTTAGAAGATTTCATTTCATTGGATTTGGCATTTTGCTCCTCTAGCCACCACCAAACAAAGTAATTGAAAACCTTATTTTGGGTCGAGCTAGAATTGGTAGCCTGCTGATAACTTTGTTTTTACTAAACATCATAGACAAAATTCATCACTATTTAGTGTCTTCCTCTCTGTGTTGCTGGCATTGACCAACCCATTGGCCACTCCTCTTTGTTTTTTGAAGACTTTAGCTCAGCTCCTACTTCATCTCTCTTTGCCACCTTCTGCCATTGTTTGTAGTGATTTCCCCTCCACTGGGATGAGCTCCCTAATGCCCTATGTTCCTGGTTCTTTGACCTCCTCAACTCCAGGGACTGTTTCGTCTTCTCTGCCTCTATCACCCCTCTCATGAACTCAGCCTGAATCCTGTCATCATTAGAAACTGTTACCACTGGCATTTTTATTCAGCCATCCCACTTTTGGGGCACTATCTCACCATTTCCTGTTCTCCCAGCTCCCTGTTTAGGTACTCTCACTGCCACTGTTTTATAGCCTTGACACAACTTCTCGCTGGTAGCTCTCAACCTGTGGAACTCGAAAAAATGTCAGTGACAAGGTCACTCTAGTGTTCTAGTGACAGCCCCTGTTCTAGACCAGTTAAGCCTGGAAAGAATTGGGGTTAACCTGAGCATCCGTGGTATTACTTTCCTAAAGCTCCTCAGGTGACTTCTGTGGACAGCCAGGGCTGCGAGCCATGACCCAGATCTGCATCACAGATCACTGCCAGTCAGCCCTTTTCCTGCCTTACCTAGTCTAGACTACATAGTGTCTCATTTAAATCACTTTTTATTAGTCACACCAGTTTTGCCCTTCTTGCCTTCAATTACACGTGGCTGATCAAACCCGACACTGGGTGAGCCATTGCCTCTCTTCTGCCAGCACCGAGCAGCTGACTGTTGCTGAAAATGGCCTGGACCTAATTTGTTTTCCTTTAAATTCATAATCTCAGACCTCAAAATTACACTAAAAATACCTGGTAGACTCATTTTTTTTCCTCTGGCAGATTTGTTTTTCCAATTTTTTCTCTTCAACTTCCTAAATTTCTTCCTCCTCTTTCCCTCTCAGCTGATGACATTGCCTTTTGCATATTTGACAATATGTGGAGCTTCTTGTTGTCTCACAACCGGGCTAGCTGTATTTGTGTTCACTGTCCTGTTACAGTGAAGGAAATGTCATCCCTCCTATCCAGAGTTAGTCCCACCGCTGGGGCTGTCAATGCCGTCTCCTCTGGATCAAGGTCTGTGTCGTTAGGCATCCCCTTTCTTTTTTCTTGTCAACTTTTCTTCCAGTGGCTCAGTTGCTACAGAGTGTAAAAATGCTCTTTAAAGTCTAATTTTTAAGAAGCGTCCCCTTGACTCCTTATCCCTCTCCAGTTCTCTGACAAGCTCACACAGTACAACACGAGGCAAGGCCAAGGCCTGCTGACTGATTTGACTGGAAAAGACACAATAAGCCACATTTTTACCTTAGTTTACTACTTACGGAGACAGCAAAAAGAAGAGTGATCTGATTTTTCTTGGATTTAGTCATAGGCTACATAACAATCATTTGGAGTGTTAAGGCTGATTGAAAAAACCAGTGAAGGCAGAAGAGAATGAGCTTTGATTATTCAGTCTGCCAAAGATTGAGGTTGAATATAAGGAGGGAAATGTTCTGATGGAGGCATGTTAAACTTGAGTATGTCACTAAGACAGGCTATAGAATCTTATAAAATGGGGAGATATTTCCCTATGTTTTTGATAGTTTAGATCTACATTTCTCAAAATTATTGGTCTTTGAACCCCTTTACACTCTTAAAAGTTACTGATGACCATAAGGAACTTTTGGTTATGTGGGTTTTTGATACTGATATTTACCATATGAGAAATTAAAATGAGAAATTAAAATATTGATCAATTTAAAAATAATAAACCTATTATATGATTATGCAACTAACACTCTCGTGAAAAAGAAGTATACATTTTCCCAACCAAGTACAAAAAATTAGAAGAATGGCACTGTGTTACATTTTTGCAGATGTCTGACTTACTAGAATATGACAGAAATTGTATAAAGAACACCCGCCTCCACACAGATACGTATTTGGAAAAGGGAGAGGTGTTTTAAAAGCTTTTTTCAGATAAATGTGGATATTCTTATTCGATGCAGTACCAAAACTTAGGAAGTGGTAGTTTCTTAAAAGTTTGTTTCATTGTGGAATCCGAAATCAAATTAATGAATTTTTTTAGACGATTACATTAAAGCCCTTTGGTCTGTGTTATTTGGATGGATCTTTCACCCATGCATGAATATGTGACATAAAGTATATCAGTCTTTTGCAAAATATCGGTTCACTAATTTATGCAGATCTCCCAAATGTTAGCATCTTTCCTTATCTGATGATAAAATGTTACGTTTATTAATATAATCACCAGTCTCATCACAGTGTTGGGAAGCTGTCAAGTTCACAGTGTATACAAATTTTTCAAAATCCCAATTTTCGCTTTTAAATCTTGAATTTTACTGTTGGTTGCAAATGTCAGGTGTGTCCTTACAGTGACAGTCTCAGTTCATTTATGAGAAAATGTCTGCCAGATCCCAAGTCTGAAAATCCATAACTTGTCAGTCATTATTTCAAGTAAACATGGTGGTGTATGGAAAAAGAAGCCAGTTCAGTTCACAACTGACACAGGTGCAGGAGAGCTTTGCTCCAGACGACCGGTGCACATCTGTATGCACCCGCATGCAGCAGAAGTGCTTTACGTGGACTGACCAGTTCAACATAGAGGATTAAAGAGGTGTGTTTTCAAGGAATGAAACCTTAAAAATTAGTAATTTTTAACTGCATTGTGAAACTCAACATTGTTTTATTCTGAGTGTGTGGCTGTGAAGGGAACGGTGATTGCTAGTACTGCTTTGTGTCATTGCCTTTGGGTGTTGCTACCGTTGCTCTGGTACCATCGGTGAATGTCAAAAAAAAAAGGCAAATAATGTCTTAGCGTTATTTTGAATGGAGTTGGATCTCATAGACCCCCTGAAAGGGCTTCAGGGCCCCCAGGGGTCCATGGACAAACTGAGAAACACTAGGTAAGTCTTACCCAAAGACTCCAGAGAGGATACCCTTAAGGGTCTTTATGACTGTTGACTTTTCTTCTTTTCCTCTTAGTCATTTTACTTTTTCTTCGTTTTTTTGTCTACTTCCTTTTCCCTCTCCTAGGAGGTGGTCTAGGTGTGGTAGTGGTGGTGTTCACAGATATTTTAGTGCTTACCCTTAGCGAGGCAACATGATCAGCACTTCAATTGTATGAGCTTACTTCATCCTCACAACAACCCATTGAGGCAGATGCTGTTGTTGTTATCCTGACTTTATAGATGAGAAAGCCAAGGTGAGAAATGCTAAGTGACTTGCTCATGGGTAACATATAAGTCATGGAACTGGGTTTCTTTTTTTTTTTTTTGACATCTGATTTATTTTAGAGAGAGAGTAAGAGAGAGAAAGACAGAGACAGAGTGTGAGCAGGGTGTGAGAGAGTGTGAGAGAGAGAGGGAGACACAGAAACACAGAATCTGAAGCAGGCTCCAGGCTTGGTGCTGTCTGTGCAGAGCTCAAAGCAGCGCTCGAACTCATGAACTGTGAGATCATGACCTGAGCCAAAGTCGGATGCTTAACTGACTGAGCCACACAGGCGCCCCTGGAACTGGGTTTCTAAGTTAGCAACATGATTTTGTCAGCATTTCAGGAAACAGTATATCCCTCTTGGGTGGTTTTACATCAGCCGTGCTCATAAGAGTGGTTTAATAATTAATGACATTTTTCTGACTGGTATCATCACTCCTCAGAGGTTGAAGTAAGTAGGCACTTAAATGAGAATCAGAAATTTACTTGATGAGCATGGATTCAGATTGGGAGAATTAGATAAATCCATTCTTTTGGGTCTATTGAATGCCTACTGTGGCCTAGGTATTATGTTTGTCACAATGACATCAAATGTTTTAAATGCACATATCTAAGGTAGTCTAGTCTGTCCATCTCACAGGAGGGCTATCTTACCATTGGGACCAAAATACTCAGAATCTGTATGCTAAGCTTTCCTCTTCCTTGCACCTTGCCTAGAAGAATGCTGGTCATATTTGCTTTTTACAGTTCCTCTTTTTCTTCTCTTCTGTGGCTGACAGCCCTCTGTATGATTGACACCTTCTTTCTTTTGCTATGTCAAGTCATATGATCAGAGTTATTATCAACTCTTATGGACCTAGGACTTGTTCTATTTTTATATCTCTGTTCTTACCCATTATGTTGCAGCTAAAAATGTAATACCCAGAGGGCTGCATCATTTCCAGGTTAGGTGGTGGGAGGGGTGCTCTTTATTGTAGTTTCCAGTATTTTCAGTAGTCAGGAACTCTGGAAAAATACTTGATAAAGGAGAGAGAATTGGATTTTGACTGAAAAATAGTTTGGGAATTCTTGCTTTGGTTGAGTTTGTGCCATCTGCATCACTTAGGCAACCCCAAACAGGCTAGCTTGTGAAATTGTAAACTCCATACAGGCAAGGTCTATATGTTATTTACCACTCCATTGCCAAAATGAATGCCAGGTATCATTCCTTCACACTTGAGCTGTCACGAGGGCTGGGGGCGGTTGAGAGAGTAGCCCCTGAACACTAGTGTGGACTGCTACTCAGACTCGTCCTAAAGAAAAACTCCTGGCACTACTCTGCTGTCATGCCATGTTTTCTCTTCCCTAGCCTGCATAAATTGGTGGCAGGTATAGCCTGTTGAGTTTTATGAGTGTGTGAGTGTTACTTTTTTCCCCCAAAGAGTTGACTTTTGATTGTAGGTTTTAAATCTTGGTTTTTCCAGCACGTGTAAACTTATCCTTTACTCATTTTTAAAAATTAAACTTTTTATTTCTAGATAATTATAGATTCACATACAGTTGTAAAAAACAATACAGAGACCGTGTACCCTTTAATTTCCTCCAGTGATAACATTTTGCAAAACGATAGTAAAATATTACAACCAGGATATTTACATTGATAAAATCCAGGGATCTTATGAGATTTCTCCAGTTTTATATGTGTATATCTGTATGTTTAGTTCTGTGCAGTTTTATCACATGTATGCCTATGTGTATCCACCATCCAGAACAGTTCCATCACTACAAGGATCCCTAGTATTGCCTAATATTTGCCTTTTTTTTTTTTTTTAAATTTTTTTTTAACGTTTATTTATTTTTTTGGGACAGAGAGAGACAGAGCATGAACGGGGGAGGGGCAGAGAGAGAGGGAGACACAGAATCGGAAACAGGCTCCAGGCTCTGAGCCATCAGCCCAGAGCCCGACGCGGGGCTCGAACTCACGGACCGCGAGATCGTGACCTGGCTGAAGTCGGACGCTTAACCGACTGCGCCACCCAGGCGCCCCTAATATTTGCCTTTTTGTAGCTGCATCCGCCTGTCTCCTGACCCTTACCCCAGTCTCTGACACCCAGTAACCACTAATTTTGGGGGGAATGTTATATAAATCATAAATCATTAATATTATGTAAAATTATTAAGTGTGTAACTTTTTGCAATTGCCTTCCCCCCCGCCTCCATTCAACATAGTTTCCTTGAGATTCTTCCAAGCTATTGTGTGTACCATAATTTGTTTCTTCTTATTGCTGAATAATATTCCAGAGCATTCAGTTTTTCTCTTTTAATTCTCATGTGTTCTATTTACCATTTGATAGAATAACTCTGTGGCTATTGCTGATGTTGATTTGGAAGACAGAAAAAATAAGTTGGA
The DNA here is from genome assembly GCF_028749965.1 of Puma concolor. NCBI lineage: Eukaryota > Metazoa > Chordata > Mammalia > Carnivora > Felidae > Puma > Puma concolor. The sequence continues at coordinate 75,945,230 of NC_141669.1, forward strand.
TACTGTGCAGACTCTGAAAACAGCAAAGACAAAACGGAAAAATTCAGCTCAGTCACCTTCAGGTCAGAGGACCAAAAAGCTAAAAGTTGATGAAGAAGGCAACAGGGCCAGCACCATGGAGAGTGGGCACGAGGCTGCAGAGATGCCATCCACAAGCACCATGTGGGAAGGTGCGTGCAAGAAGGAAGAGAATGGAGATGACTTTACATTTGGTCAGTCCCCTTTAAAGAAAATGAAGACGGAAACATGTCCCCAAGGGCAGCCTGTGAGGCTTCCAGCAAATGCCACCAATATTAAGGAGGAGGTGGAAATGAACTGGGACATAGTACAGGTATGTGCAGTTGCTTTCTGGCATTTTAGTTCATTTGATTCCTTTCTGTTTCACTAAGTAGGAGTGGCACTGGCTAAGGAAAGGGTTGGGAGTTTTTAGTTCTCTTTTGTTTTGCCAGTGATTTCCGGAGGCTTTGGGCACTGGTTCCTGTCCCAGGTACGCCGTTGTGTATTATAGCACTCATCATCACATCATCGCCAGCTTTTGAACTACGAGCTATGACCTCAGGCAAGGTTGGTCTCTGCCATGGTGTTGGAGTGAACATGCACTTTATTATTTTTTTTTTTCAATGTTTATTTATTTGGGACAGAGAGAGACAGAGCATGAATGGGGGAGGGGCAGAGAGATAGGGAGACACAGAATCAGAAACAGGCTCCAGGCTCTGAGCCATCAGCCCAGAGCCTGACACGGGGCTCGAACTCACGGACCGCGAGATCGTGACCTGGCTGAAGTCGGACGCTTAACCGACTGCACCACCCAGGCGCCCCTGAACATGCACTTTATAGAGAGATTGTACCAACAGACTGGGCCTTCAAAAGTTAATTGTTAAGTTTTTGTTTTGAACTTGGCCTGTGTTTCCCTGTAAAAGTAGGTGAGTGATTAGGTCATTAGCCATTAGTACATCTCTAACTCGTAATGTAATGTTGTAATATACTATCAACAAGGCCTAGAAATTTCTTAGGAAAATTCTATCTGAATTTCAACTTGAGCTGCCATTGACTTCTCCCAGTTTCTTGACTGGCTTTGGGGATGGCAGAGAAGACCTGAAGAGTGACTTTTAAAGAGTGATTCTCAACCTTCTATGTGTGCCAACACACTCTGGGGGACATTTCAAACTTAATTATGGCAGTGCCCATCCGGGTAGGTGGGCATGACCTCCCTCTTTCTTACCTGTCTTGTGGTGATTCTGATGTAACTTCTTCTGCTTCTGTGAATTACTGCTCTGCATCCTGGGGCCTCTGCTGGCTTCTCAGCCTGGGACTGTGTGTGGGTTACCTTTTTCTTCAGAGGAACTTTTTTTTTACCCATGCTGTCTCTTCTATTACCTATTAGTCGAACATCGCCAGTAATTTTTAATTATGATTTTTCTTTTCTCTGGTCCACTAAGGAATAGGATGCTGCCTCAGAGTTTTCTTCTCATCTTTGTTCCTCAACTAAATAGTTCAATGTTTCTTGGAGAAACAGTGTATAATTAGGCTCCTTTGTATGCCATCTTTATTCACTTAAGCCTACAAAGAAATGTTTTAAAAGGATGGTTTATGGACCACCTGTATCCGATTCATGTGAAGACTTTCTTAAAATGCAGACTCCTTGCTTAGTTCCAGTCCAGACTCACAGGGACAGGTGGATATGTCCCACTTTCCTTTCACTAACACTTACAAGCTTATTTCTGTTATTGACACAGATCTGCCTCTAGTAGTGGACAGTGAGCAGGAGGGAGGGGGGGAAGGTTTCAAAGACGATGAAGTCTCTTGAAGTGCGGTTGTAAGTTCTTCAAAATTAAGGGCTCCTTACTCTATGGTATCTTGCTTCACACCCATCCCCTAATCTATGTAACAGAAAAAGAGAAGAAAATGGTCCTGCCTTACCCAGTTGTCTCTTGGTTACAAATAATACAAAACTACTTGTAATGAGTTTAAAATGAAAAGAGTTTGTTTATTACCAAGAACACCGAGGTCTGTCAAAGAATGTAAGGGACAAAGTGTGATCAAGTCTCCTAAAGGCCTTGAACCAGAAATTGGAAAACCATGAGGACTTGAGGAAGATACTTTCTCACTTCTCTCTCTTTCCTTTCAATTCCAAGCATTGTTTTCTCCTCCCCTCCCTTGTCGGAAGTGATTTTTGACAGCTCAAACAAGCGTGTCCTTGGAATCTGGCACTCCTTGCTTGTGAGTTAGGAGAAGTGGTTGCTACAGCGGCCACCTTCACTGAGCACTCTGACAATGAGTAAGCTCAGCATTTTCTAGGTGGGTTTAGGGGTTGCCTGGGGAACTTCAGGTGTGATTTGCATTTGGGTTTTTTGTTTAACCAGATGTAGTCATCCTTGTCCAACCCTGAGTTACTTTTTCAGACAATTCTTGTGATATATATGGAACTTTTTCATTCCTTTCTTATTCCCCCATAAGCAGCAGAGAATAATTTTATCTTGGCATTGCATTCCTGCTTCCAAACATGGTTGACAACAGTGGCAGGTGTTAGGGGAGAGGGGATTGAGAAGAGTGAGATTGACCAGTGCTGAGTCTGATGATCAGGAAGGCCTTGAACCTGTGGGTGAGGACCAGACTCATTGAAATGGCTTTGATATGCATATTATCTGCCACAGGACACAATATATGGCCAAGGTCTTTGGGAAATCCTGAAAAATACTTAGTAAGGAATGGTCAATGGAAATTAATTATATAGAGATTATTAATCATTACTAATTGAACTTTTATATTTCTTTCATTTTGTGTGCTGTTCCCCATGGCTCCTGCCCACCATGACACCATGACCTTCTGTTTTTTTCCCTTCGTGGTGTGTTTCTCAACTCTGAAAAGTCCACTGATTTTTCAGGACATCACCATCTTGTTTGGGGACGGAAAACTGCATTGCCTTTACTTAAGTACTTAAGTTATTTATAGACTTCATTAGAAACATACTTTGTGTCCATTTCTTAATCAGGCTTTGGGGATCTCTGGATCCCTTGAGCAGAAGCAACCTATTCTTCAGCCCTTTCCCCAAAACTACAAATGTGTGGTCACTATCAGAAACTGGTTTTTGTTAAACACATTATATCATTATGCAAATATAATATAAACACCATGACCTTTATGAGAGTTTGAAGAGGTGACTAACTACAACCAATTTTTGAGAAAAATTAAATGCTTCAAAATGGTGATTGCTATTATATAGTTTCTTTATTTTGAGGGGGCTGGAAGTAGGTGAGTAGAACAGCCACATGTAATATATTAGTAAAGTTTGCTAAATTAGGTAGGAAAAGCAAGCCAACCCTCTTTATTAGCCATTTTTCTTGCAGGAAATGATCAGGATGATGGGATGACAAAACTGGGATAGAAGGGGGACAGGAAGGAGGTGGGTGTCTCTAAATTGGCTTTTTCACTGTAGTTTTGCACATAAGCACACACCACCCATTAGGTTACCTGTTGTTCCAGGAGAGATTCAGTACAACAATGGAATTAGCCCTTTTTGTTTCTTTAATTCATCTGGTATTTGTGATGGGCTTTAAAAAAACCTCAAAAAACTGAAGGGTGCCTGGGTGGCTCAGTCGGTTGAGCATCTGACTTCAGCTCAGGTCGTGATTGTGCTGCTCGTTGGTTTGAGCCCCATGTCGGGCTCTGTGCTGACAGCTCAGAGTCTGGAGCCTGCTTCTGATTCTGTGTCTCCCTCTCCTGCCCCTCCCCCACTCATTCTCTCTCTCTCTCTCTCTCTCTCTCTCTCTCTCAGAAATAAAAAACATTAAAAAATTAAAAAAAAAACTTTTTGAAGTATGTATACAGAAAATTATACTTAAGTGTATAGCTCATGAATATTTGAATGTGTGACCATGTAACAAGCTTCTAGTTCAAGAAACAGAACCTTACCAGCATCCTACAGTACTCTATATGGTTTTCCAGTCTCCTGTCGTCTTTCCTATAACCACTATTGATTATAACAGCATAGTTTTTCCTTTTGCAGTCTTTAAGGAGGCTCCTGTGTGTGATAAAATAAGTGATATAATAAAAATAAATAGACCAGGGTAAAGAGAACAGCAGGAATCAAAAGCTTTTCAGAAAGGAGGTGTCCAACTGCTGATTTGGGGATGATTTTGAGTAGAAAATTGCATCTCTCAATTCTCATTAGGGTTGAATTTAATTTAGACGTTCTTTTAAAATGTAGATGCTGCCCAGGTGATTAAAGCTATAGTTTGTTGATACCCAGATGTTTTCTTTTTTAACTGAGGGAATGGGAATATAGATTTGGAGAAGTAAATCTCAGGACACTGGGAGAAGTCCATTTTGTTGGAAGTTTTAGACACCAGAGGGCAGTATGAAGGCACCATGTTTCATCTCTAGTGGGATTCAGGAAGAGAAGTGAGGATGTTTGATTAATTTATATTTTTGCCTGAAAAAATCATCTTGCTTTGCACACATCAGATTTTTGAAAAGGTAATATAGCTTGTGGAACTTTAGGCAATTTAACTTTTTTGGACCTCAGGTTTTCTGTCTCTAAAATGGGAGCACTAATACCTATCATATAATTTGAATTAATGCTGAATAAGTGAAAATGTTTAGAACATAATAAGCCCTATTCAAGTGTTAGCTTCAAATGACAGTCACAAAAGGTGCTTCTATTATTTAAGTGTTAGGGTTGAAAAAATCTTGAGACTGCCTTCCTTTTTACTTTACTCTCAGTCTTATCCACCAGTTAACTATAAACATTATTAGATATTAGTAAATGTGAATAGTTTAAAAGTAAAAACTATAGTAGTTCTCTGCCTTACCCCTACCTATCCCTAAGGTTTGGTCTCTGCTTTTAACTCCTTTAGTTATGTCTTTGTTGTTCACCTCGTTCTTCTAAAACACAGATTTCTGGGCCCCACTCAGAGTTTCTGGTTCAGTGGATCTGGGTGGCGTTCAAGAATTTGCATTTCTGACAAGTCCCCAGGTGATGCTTATGCTACTGGTTTGGGGACAACACATTGTGAGCCACTTGCTCTAGTCCACAGATCTCATTGGCTCGTAAATGTCACAGGGTTCATAGGGGGATTGACTCAACAACTGCAATTCAGTAATGAGCAGATCATTATTGAGTGGGTTACTGTGAGTATAGAATAATGTTCAAACCTATATGGAATTCGTCCCCTATCTCCATCCACCTTTCCATTTCTCACCTCATCTCAATACCCCTTGTACATTTTAGCATTGCTGAACTTAGAGCAATTAAAAAAATTTTTTTTAATGTGTATTTATTTTTGAGAGAGAGAGAGAGAGAGAGAGAGAGACAAAGCATGAGCGGGGGAGGGGCAGAGAGAGAGGGAGACACAGAATCCGAAGCAGGCTCCAGGCTCTGAGCTGTCAACACAGAGCCCGATGCGGGCTCAAACCCACGAACCGCGAGTCATGACCTGAGCTGAAGTCAGATGTTCACCCGACTGAGCCACCCAGGCGCCCCTGAACTTGCAGCAGTGTTAAAATGTGCAGTGGTTTCTCATCAGTGGCTTTTGATATGCTGTTCTCTTCCTGGAATTCCTGCCCCTATTGGCTGCCTGGAGATACTTTCATTCTCTTTGGTGCTTTTCCATCGCTGCAGAGTTAGATGTTTCTACCTTTCGTTTGCTCTTAAAACAATCCATATGTGCTTCTGTCAGAGTACAGATCACACTATATTTCAACTTGTCTGTCTTCTTTCTAGCTTGTAAGCTCCTTGGGAAGAGGGACTTGGTTTTTTACATTTGATTTTCACTGGCTTGGTATGGTTATTGGCATATAACATGAGCTAAAATAAACGTTTGAGGGCGCCTGGGTGGCTCAGTCGGTTGAGCGTCCGACTTCGGCTCAGGTCACGATCTCACGGTCCATGAGTTCGGGCCCCGCGTCAGGCTCTGGGCTGATGGCTCAGAGCCTGGAGCCTGCTTCTGATTCTGTGTCTCCCTCTCTCTCTGACCCTCCCCCGTTCATGCTCTGTCTCTGTCTCAAAAATAAATAAACGTTAAAAAAAAAAAAAAATTAAAAAAAAATAAAATAAACGTTTGATTAAATTAAGACAGAAGAAATTGGGTGATTTGGAGGCCCAAGCATGGTGACTGCTTATGGAGGGAGTTCTCTTGTCTTAAATTTCAAGGAGCAAATCTATACAAGCAGCAGCATACGCTCCCTTAACACATATGATGCTTCTGGATTTGTTAGGACCTAGTATGACCCAGATGTGGAAGTTGGACTGAGTTGGAGCCCCTTTCAGTTAACGGTAGCTGAGGTAGTTTAGGGTAGTGGGAACCTGTAGGTTGCTGTAACAATCACATGGTTCCAAAATAATGAATATTTTGGTCATTTTCATTTCTCCAATCTATCTTTCAGAATCTGGCCTATCTTTTAAGAAAGGGCCAGCTGAAATACTACCCCTGGAGAAAGTCTTTCTTGACTACCTTTCTCTTTTCTGAAAACATTATATCACTGGCACATCCTGTTTTATTTGTACTTATTTACATTAACGTTTGTTCTCCCTTCTAGATTGTTTACTCCTTTAGAATAGTGATATTTGTTTTTATTTGTTTTTATTTGTTTTTATTTTTTTTCAACATTTATTTATTTTGGGGACAGAGAGAGACAGAGCATGAACGGGGGAGGGGCAGAGAGAGAGGGAGACACAGAATCGGAAACAGGCTCCAGGCTCTGAGCCGTCAGCCCAGAGCCTGACGTGGGGCTCGAACTCCCGGACCACGAGATCATGACCTGGCTGAAGTCGGACGCTTAACCGACTGCGCCACCCAGGCGCCCCTAGAATAGTGATATTTGGAACCACACTTGGGAAGGGATTTTAAAACTGTGCCACAGTGGCTGGACTTTTACCAGTAGGTAGATAAGAGTCATTGGAGCCTGTGTTCAGAAGAAAAAAAAGAGAAAAAAATACAGAATTCATTATGTCTATGTTTTAGAAATATAATCAGGGGCTCCTGGGTGGCTCAGTTGCTTAAGTGTCCCACCCTTGATTTCAGCTCAGGTCATGATCTCACAGTTTGTGGGAGTGGATCCCTGCCTTGGGCTCTGTGCTAACAGTGCAGAGCCTGCTTGGGATTCTCTCTCCCCCTCTCTCTCTGTCCCTGCCCTGCTTGCATGCACTTGCATGTGTGCGCGCGCTCTCTCTCTCTCTCTCTCAAAATAAATAAATAAACATTTAAAAAATGCATAGAAATATCAGCAGTAATGCAGAGGCTGAGTGGAAGGCATAGAAAACAAAACTGCTCTGTGGTTCAGATAAAATAATGATATTAGCAGAAAGGGAACTCGAGAGGAAAGAAAAGACATTTTAGAAGTTCAGTTTGCTTCCTTGGTGACAGATGAGATGGTCATGATAGAGAACACACAGCGATACTGAGGACATTGATTAGAATGCTTTTGGTTGCAATAAGAGAAAACCCATCTCAAACTAGCTTAAGCAATAAAGAAGATTTATTAACCTGTATAATAAGAAAGTTTGGTCATTGCACTGAAACAGTCTTTCCACGATTATCTTAGCGCTGCCATCCTCAGCTTCAGGAGTCTTAACATGTACAAGCTGTGTTTCTCCAGAAGAAGAAATTGTACCTGGGTCCGGAGTTGAACCTAGATTTTGAGCTATATGCTGACTGGACTAATCTTTCTGGCCACACTCTGGCTGTCAATTATAAAAGTCATTTTTTTTAAATGTTTTATTTATTTCTGACAGAGAGAGAGAGAGAGAGACAGAGCATGAGTGGGGGAGGGACAGAGAGAGACTGAGACACGGAATCCGAAGCAGGCTCCAGGTTCTGAGCTGTCAGTACAGAGCCTGATGTGGGACACGAACTCACGGACCGCGAGATCATGACCTAAGTTGAAGTTGGATGCTTAACCGACTGAGCCACCCGGGCGCCCGTCTGGCTGTCAGTTATAAAACAACTGTGTTATATTTGTGGACAAAATGCTGTGAAGGTAGAGTTGAGGTCAAGTGCTCTCAAGCCGCATGGCTGCTACATAATGAGAAGGTGTTGTTGGAGGAGATAGCCATAATATTCCTGAGGCTTTCTATGGTGGAAGATGATGTTGGCTGGAATAAGAAAGAAACAAAAAAAAAAAAAAAGAAAGAAAGAAACTCTTGTTTACAGAGTGGCTTTGATTGGATTTTATTGAATTAGTAAACTGACTAGTTTATGGTTGCCAGTACATATGTGTATTTTTTTAAACCACAGCAAGTAGTTTCTAAGTGACTGGAGAACGATTATTTCATGCTATATTTAAACCATACGTTACAATATAGATGTGTAATTTTCAGAATTTTAAATAACTACGTATCCTTAATTTGCAGGTTTTATCTGAGAGAACTAATATTGAACTTTGGGTTTGTGCCAACATTATTCGTCTCTTTAATGACGATAACACAATTCCCTTCATTATACGGTATCGAAAAGAACTCATTAATAACCTTGATGCTGATTCCTTGAGAGAAGTTCGACAAACCCTAGAGGAGCTCCGGTAAGAAACCTGGGAAGGGATGAATGTACTGTGAGTGGAAAGAGAGCCCATGAGCCAGTGAGGAGAAACAGTGAGGAAGTGAATGGCAGTGTATTTCAGCAGTTACGCTGTTTTATTTTCTTGAATAGTCTGAATATAGTCATCTTCTGACAGAGAAAAGTCAGCTGTTTTCCTTATTTAGGTGTGCACTCCCTCTGCTGGAGTGTTTGTGCATAGCTTGAGTGCACATGGGGAGAAAGGAGCTTTGCATTAAAAGTGTGCACCTGAGAGTTTGACCTCATATTCTCTCAGAAATGACTGTGCATAACGGCAAAGGAAGGACACTTCTCCACAAAAGGAGAAAGGCACCTCTCCACAAAATACTTAATTACAAAGAAATAGAGTGCCTGCACCATGGAGAAACCCACAGATACTATCAAATGATCTAAAGTGATAAGTAATAGTACAAATGAAAAGTACATTTTAGTCTGAATCTTCAACAGCTTATTTAAAACTTCCCTCTTAAAACTATAAAATCCCTAAATGGAGAGATTTTTTGGCAGTATAGAGTTTGGTGGGAAATATGTCTATTTCCTTTTTCTGTTCTTTTAAAGGGCATGGTAGTTTGATATTAATGGGTTTTACGTTTTGTGTAGTTATAGAATGAAAAGCACCCTTTAAAAAATTATTACTCTGGTCTTACTGTAATAACTCAGAAATAAGCATACAAAGACTATCAGATTAACTGTAATTTTTAGTAGAGTTTATTAAAACACTCTTCACCATTTCTGCATTTATTGCATGTCTCTTACATGCCAGCCACTGTGATATCAGTGGGTGTGTTCTTCAACTTTATGACAAGGTATATAGTCTTACCAGCAAGCCATTCTAAAAGTGCTAAAGGTTATTTTTACAACAAGCCTAATGACCTTCCTGTGATTTCAGGGGAACTTGCAACTCACTAGCATTTATTTCTACATCTTTTGTTGACTTTCTTTTAGTGCCAGGAGGATTAAAATGCTAATTGTGGAGAGTTACATTTCATTGAGAGGCAAATCAATTAACCAACTCAGTGGTATAAATCACTAGTTAATCAGATTCAAGTCTTCTAGGACCAGGTTAGTATAATAAGGCATCAAGGGATATGAACTGGAGACCCAGACTTCTAACTGCTGCCCCTCTACTCCAGCAGATTACTGACATGCAGACTTGTCTACCCAGTTTGACAGCTTGTCCTATTTTTTAAAAGAACCCTTAATCTGAGTTTTTATGTAAAAAATTTCTGGGTCAAACAAAACCATCTACAGGCCACATGTAGAAGGTCAGTAGTTTATAAATTCTGAAGCTTTCTATTTAGGTGAAGGCAAGGTAATGAGGAAAATCTGAGGATTTGGGGATCTGAAGTTGGGGAAAGTGTCACAAACAAGCAAGAATAGTTTGTTTTAAAAATTAAAGGTATTCTAATAATATTTGGTTGTATGGGGAACAAATGGAAACTTTATGTCAAGATTATTATTATTTTTTCTTTATAGAATAACTTCTGCAAAAGAGTTAATTCTCTGGGTATCTATTAATAGTGAAATATATTGAATATTAGTAGAAGAATAGTTCTCTGTGTGAGTGAGAGCATTGACTGGGGCTTGGAAGATCTTTTTATATTATATAGAGATTTGGTAACGAGTTATGGTCTTCATTTTTTTTTAAGCTCAGCATTTTCTATCCCTGGAGCACTGCTTTTTCAATCTGTTAATTGCTACCAGTAAAGGAGTAGTGAAACTAATTTAGTAGGTCATTACCACTTTAACAAAAATGAAATAAAGAATAGAAAATGTAAGACGCAGTTTATGTAGTAAAAGTAAATAGTGTTTTATGAAACTGTTTATCATACGTTTATATAACTGTTTACTATATATATTTATATTATGTTTATGTAATTTTATTATATATGAAATTATATGTGTATATAATATATGCCAGATTGCAAAGTAAAAAATATGTTTTATTGATGGTCTCTGTTAAAAATGTGAATGAAAGAGGTTGATTATGGATAGTAAGAAAAACTTCCTGAATTTTCTCTAAAGATGCCTTTCCTCCTTTTTATATGAAGACCAGTAGTTCATTGGCCTTTTGTCAAAATGACCCTGGTGGGCTTCAGCCCCTGAAAATAGTCTTGGGTTACCAGGATTGTAAAAGATACATCGATTGTAATCGAAGAACTCATGTGCCTCCTCTTTAATTTACCATCTTCTCTCTTTTTTTTTTCTTTTTTCATAAGTAGATTTAATTTTTTTCCATCAACCATTTCTAATAATGTATATTGTCATCTAACTTTTTTCTATTATTTTAGCAATTTCAGTTGCTAAATATAATGATAAGATTGTACATTCACAGTACAAAATCATCATAAAGTGGTGGAACAACTGTGCCTTTGCCCCTACCTGTACTTCGATTCCTGGTATCAGCTTTTTTCTCTGTGGTATCCTGGCTCTCTCCATTGGAGAACTGTGTTTAGAAACCAGTTATGGATGGATGTTATGCATGCTGAGCCTGAGTGGTGATACCCAGTAGCAGTGAGCACATCTAGCACCCATAACTTGGTTTCTATGTACTATTCGTTTGATTGCAGGGCCGGGGCAGAGAAAGTAAAAGCCTGGAGTATCTTGTGCCAGAGAATAAGGAAGTACTCACAGAATGATGGGGACATGTCAAAAGAACACAGAAACTAGCTTGAAGAGGTTACTTCTGGTCAAATTTGGAACAATTTGAGCATCAAAATAAGTGTTAGTAATGGATTATAAAAAAATCATGAGTCCATGGTGATATAAATAAATTAGTGAATAAATTGAGAGTTTAGTAAGGAAGGAATAATTAAATAGTTTCAGAGCACCTCTCCACAAAATACTTAATTACAGAGAAATAGAGTGCCTGCATTGTCGAGAAACCCACAGACACTATCAAATGATCTAAAGTGATAAGTAATAGTACAAATGAAAATTATTTGCTGCCTAACAGGATGTAGTGATAAGAACATGGCATTACTCTATTACAATATTCCTGGCCAGAGATAGACCATCTGAATCAAATTGTGAAGAAACATCAGAGAAACTCAAAAGTGTAGGACATTCTACAAAACAACTGGCCTGTAACATTCTAAAGGATCAAGGCTCTAAAAATCAAGGGGAGACTGAAATACGGTTTCTGCTTGAAGGAGACTGTAGACACATGGCAGTTACATACAACCCACTCTTAACTGAATTCACTATCATGGACATTATGGAAATACTTGGTGATACTTACATGAGGTCTGAGGATTAGAATATAGTAATATATCAATACCCATTACCTGATTTTGATGGCTATATGGTACTACACTTGATCTTAGCCAAAAGGCCAAGAAGTGATTGATGGCTATATTGTTACATAGGAGGAGATTCTTGTTTATAGAAAACATACACTAAAGTATTTGGGTGAAGGTAACTTATCCTCAAATGGTTCAGAGGGCAAAAATGTTTTTATCTCCCCTACAAGTTTGTTGTAAGTTTGAGACAGCTTCATAAAGGATGTTTTGACATAGAAGTCTTGTATATTATGAAAGTTTTTATTTTCAGGGCTGTTGCAAAGAAGGTTCATAGTACAATCCAAAAAATTAAGAAGGAGGGGAAGATGTCTGAGTGCTTGTTAAAAGCCTTACTGAACTGTAAAACTTTTGAAGAACTAGAACATGTGGTAAGAAACTCTTTTAATATAATACCTACCTAAGTATATAATTATATGGATCTTTTTATAGTTATAAAAGATCTGGAAATAAAAAGCTAAAATCATCAGCCACCGTTATTTAATTCAACAAGGTGTTTATTCTTTATTCAATAAATATCTATCAAATGCTTTTTTGTGTTTTCTAAGATAGGTGATACGCAGTCCTTGTCTCCAAGGCATTTCCAGTTAAGTGGGGGGCAAATGAAAGTAGGTTATGGAATTGAATTGGGAAGCCTAAGGGGGAATGCTGAGCTGGAGACCTAGCTGTGAGCGTCTTCAGCATGTGGTTGGTATTTATAACCAAGAGAATGGAAGATTTCACTCAGGGAGAGTTTGTGGGTAAGCAGGTCAAGATAGACCATTGAGGAACACTAACTTTTGAAGCACGGGTGGAGGAAGGGTGAGCCGAAGACGGAGACATGGAAAGAATGGTCAGAGAAATAAGAGGAGAATCAGGAGATGATGACATCTTGGAAGACTAGGGAAGAGAGTCTTAGAAGGAGGTAAGGATCAGCAGTTAAGTAAGTAAATGTAGCAGTGAGGCTTGGCAAGGTGAGGACTGAAAGATGTATATTTGGTAATTAGGGGATCATTGTGGTTCTTTGGGTTACGACTTTCAGCAAGATGTGTGGGCAGAGAAGTCTGATGGCTCAGATTGAGGAGTGAATGTGCCTTAGGCAGTGGAAGCATTGTGTATTTGCAGCTTTTAGAGGAGCTCCCTTGGGTTGAGGAGAGGGTCTTACAGTTCTTTCTGTCCAGGCACTGAGGTTTTTTTTTTTAAATAAATAAATATTAAATATTTACTTAATATATAATGAGAGAGAAAGAGACAGAGTGCAAGCAGGGGAGGGGCAGAGAGAGAGGGGGAGACACAGAATCTGAAGCAGGCTCCAGGCTCTGAGATGTCAGCACAGAGCCTGACGCGGGGCTCGAACTCATGGACCTCGAGATCATGATCTGAGCTGAAGTCAGATGCTTAACCGATTGAGCCACCCAGGTGCCCCTGGCACTGTTTTTGAGATGAGTGAATACAAATAAATGCCTAATGTCAAGTGTGTAGAAAAGTATAAAGAATCAGATGAGGAACAACCATCTTTGTATAGCTAGTAGTCTCTGGTTAGTATTAATTTGTCTCTGAAGGGTTGAGAAAAGGATGTCTTTAGCCTCCCCACCATGTCTTCTAATTGTGTGTTTTAATTTTAACTTTTGCTTTTTAACACTGAATGGTGTGGTGTATTTTCTGACTTTTTTTTTCCTCCCCCTGCAGTCAGCTCCATATAAAACTGGGAGCAAAGGCACTAAAGCCCAGAGAGCAAAGCAGTTGGGATTAGAAGGAGCAGCCAGGACACTGCTTGAGAATCCAGGGCAGCTCAATCTGCTATCTTACATTAAACCCAATGTAAAAGGTACCAGCTTTACTTCAAGAGATCATCCCTGTTTCTTTTTCTTTTTCTTTTTTTCCAAATTTGAAAACTATGTTAAAAAAAAATTTCATTAAGTAATGACTATGCAAAAGAATATTATAGCATATAAAGAATAAATAATTCTAATAAAACAAATCCCCATATACCTCCTGCTTAGCCATCCAGCTTCTTCTTTTGATGAAGTGCCTGTTCTAGTCTTTTGCCCATTTTTATTTTGTGTTGTTGTTTCTCTTTTCTTATTAATTTATAAGTACTTTTTAAGATACTCTTTCTCAGTTATGTGTATTATAAATCTTATCTCCCAGTTTGTAACTTCTCTTTTCACTTTCTTTATGCTGTCTATTAAATAAAAAGAAAATAGAAGATCTTAATTTTGTAGTTGAATTATTAATCTTGTCAATTTTGCTAACCTTTTCTTTTAAGATAATTGCTTTCTTTTCCTTTTTAAATAATTTTTTCACATCCCAGTGTTATAAAGAATGTCCTATATTATCTTTTAAAATACTCTGTTTCTAAAAAATTATTTAATTACAAAAGTTGTATGTATTCTTTAAAAAGAATTTCAATGATTCTGACATACATGAGTTATAAAGTGAAGGCCTGCTTCCACACTTCTACTCTCCAGGTGTAAAGTTTCTTTTTTCTGAAGTGTATCTTCCTCTCCTTTTGTGTGTGTGTGCACAAGAGAGAATGAGATGGGAAGAGGGTAAGAGAGAGAATTCTAAGAAAAACCCAAGGAAAGTGACAACTGATGCATGTCAGGATACATTGGTTTTATTGACAAAATAAACCCTAGAGTGAGAGCTTTGAGTAAGCACGGCTTTTTGGGGGGAGTGCTCTGACAGGATGGGATGGGGAGATTGGTGCTCTCCTAATTCCTGCACTCATTCTAGTTTCTTTGGCCTTCTGTTGATTCTTTAGGCTGGGAGACTTAAGTGTCTATAGGGGGCAGTCTCTGATAAGAAATTCCACAGTATGTACTACTACACTGTAGAGAATCCTAGCATACTGTAACCTGTGTTCCTTTTAAACAATTCAGCAGTGTGAGTTTGTTATTAAAAAATTAAGGATGAGTGTCTGTAAAACTCCATATGTCTGTTCACATACAAATACACTTATCTTAATCTCTGTTTCGAAAAAGGCAATAATTAAAAGAAAAAGCAAATTAGTATTATTTGTGTTTAGAGATGGGTTGAAATGAGTAAAAGTGAAGTTTGTTTAATTTTTTTTTTAAATTTTTTAATGTTTATTTATTTCTGAGACAGAGAGAGACAGAGCATGAGTGGGGGAGGGCCAGAGAGAGAGGGAGACACAGAATCTGAAGCAGGCTCCAGGCTCTGAGATGTCAGCACAGAGCCCGACACGCGGCTCGAACTCACGGACCAGGAGATCACGACCTGAGCCGAAGTCGGACGCTTAACCGACTGAGCTACCCGGGCGCCCCCCTGTTTACTTTTTTAACGTGTGTTTTTTAGATTTTCAAATGATTGCAAATTTAATGTTTTAATAGTAGCTGAGACTGTATAGACAAGCATGAAGGTCAGCCACTGTGGGAACTTTCTTGGCCAGTGATAGTAGGTTTTCTTAGAATCAAATGTTGGAGTTTTCGGAATATCAGATGCGTAAAGTTTTGTTGTCTGTTCTTATTTTTCTCTTATGGTCGATTTCTTTTCCTTTCACCTCCTTTGGTACAAAGTTTTCCTTAGTTCACTCATATACTAAATTCCTACTGGATAGGTTTGATAACTGTATCTCTGAGTGGCTATATGTAGTGATGCTCATGGACTACATGGTGATGACACTTGGTGATACTTCTGATAATGCGGATCGGTCAAGGCTTATTGCAGCTAATGTAGTATTAGCACATGTATTGGACTTCCTGTTTGCTTTATTCCCTTTTTCTTTCACTCTTATCATAAATGTCAAAGAATTATAATTAACTCCAAACAATCTAGGTACTGGTTTTTAAAGTTCGCTTGGAGTGTTCTTTTCTTTGCTCTTTTAGGTTATCTACAGACTCATGATCACCCTCAGATCTCTTATTGTTTCTCTCAAGAAGTATTTTCATCATTCCCATCATTTCTCAAAGAAATGTCTAAGAAACCAGATATTTCAGTGTGAAGTAGAAGACACTTCTTGCCACAGACCAACAAGAATTTGATCTGAATCAGAAACATATAGATGCCACAAATGGAATACATCCTAGAATTTCCAGAATATCCCTGTTTTGTTTACGAAGAGAAGTAGCTGATTGCTCTGTTGTACAGAAGAGGTAGCCTTAGTGCAGATAAAGTGAAAGAAATGTTGGTCCTTCAGTTTTTGTTACATTTGTGGAGCTTTGAAGAATCTGTGGCTGGAAAGCTTTCACTACAAGAAAGGAAATAAGATTTTTGACTCCTGTAGTCCTTATTTTCTCCTGCTTTCATTGAGGTGCTAACCTTTGTGGACTTACATTATTCTTGGCTGTATTAAGCCCCAATGACCGAGTCTTTCTGATGGAAGAAGGTGCTTTTTCAAACACACAAGACTCTTTTCCAGTCTTTTCTCTTGAGAGGGCTTATGTAATTTGGATGAGTCCAGTGATTGATAATTTCTACCTCCCACTAAGAACCACTGCTCTAAGAGTTCAAGGCACCTCCCCAGCAGTGTTGGTTTTTTTTTTGTTTTTTTTTTTTTCCTTAAACTTGAATGAGCTTATCAGAATTATCTGGGATGCTCTGTAACACAAAAGTCCCAAAGCCTAGGAATCTGTGTTTGTAACAGGTACCTAGTATGATTGTATTCTGGGGTCCTTAGACTATAAAAACATTGCTCTAGAGCTCTAGCATAATTTTAATTATATAAGATTTATTAATTATAAAAACTTTACAAATTGTGTTCACCCAAAATGATGGGGGCTTTTCAGAGGTCTTTTGTTATAATAGCAAAATCTATAACTTCCTCTTTCTGTTCTCTCTCATCGATGGTTGTTATTGGAGATGGGTTCCATCTTCACTTTTCACTTATCACCCTGGTATTCTCATTAAACTTTGTGTAATGATGCTGTGAGGTGGTTTGGGACTCCAGGAGTTATTGCATAGTGACTGTTTTTCTAAGATGAAGACTGATCTAGGGAGATAGCTCACCAAGAACAGACATTTATTGACTGCTTACTGTATGTCACAGTTGTTCTAGGTCATTTACATAAATAGCCTTCTACTTCTCAAAGGTAATTCACTCCTGAAAATCCCCTCATGGGGAAATTCTCTTAAAATGTAAACAGAATTTGTATTAATTTTAATCGTTAAATTCCTTTAAAATAAATGTAGTTACTCAAGATTAGTTATAACAAAACTCAACAACGCATTTCTCTTTATTAATGTCTCCATAAGTCTGTCCTCCTGTTCTCTTCGTCTTTTGTACCTATTACTCATTAAAATTATGCTCTCAGAAAAACCTAATGATACTTAGTGCTTGTGTA
This sequence comes from Puma concolor, assembly GCF_028749965.1. NCBI lineage: Eukaryota > Metazoa > Chordata > Mammalia > Carnivora > Felidae > Puma > Puma concolor. Next base: position 75,962,366 of record NC_141669.1, read on the forward strand.
ACTCAAGCTTTAATGTAAAAAAAATAAGAAGCTTTAATGGAGATAGAACAATTAAGATAGAAGAAACGGAAGAAGGCAATGCAGATGATTTCTCTCAATGTATATAGAAGTTGATATCACAGGGGCTATAATGTTCAAGAGTCACTGCTATAAATTAGCAAACCGGAAGCACTTAGAAAGAACATAACGCACCATTGGTAGACAGTTCAACTATGAAATAGATGAACAATCACAAATAGCTCTTGTTTTGTGCTCCTGAGATTTGAGAAATTCAAGTGGGTCATTAAAAACGTGAGTAAACGGGGGCGCCTGGGTGGCGCAGTCAGTTAGGCATCCGACTTCAGCCAGGTCACCATCTCGCGGTCCGTGAGTTCGAGCCCCGCGTCAGGCTCTGGGCTGATGGCTCAGAGCCTGGAGCTTGTTTCCGATTCTGTGTCTCCCTCTCTCTCTGCCCCTCCCCCGTTCATGCTCTGTCTCTCTCTGTCCCAAAAATAAATAAACGTTGAAAAAAAAAATTTTTTTTTAAATGTGAGTAAACGCCTCAGAAGTCAAAATAGGAATATTAATAAAATTACTATTTGTAAAGGATAATTTTTCTAAGTGGTATGAGGTGGTATATCTTAGGTTATGACTCTGTTAATACATATTTCCCATAATACATTTAACCTCTGTAAATACTTTGTGAAGTAGGTACTATTATTTTTGCATTTTTATAGGAAACTGAGGCACAGAGAGGTCAAGTTACTTGCCCAAAGTCAGACATTTGGTAAGTAGTGAACTAGGATTAGACCAGGTAGATGGTTCTAGAGTTGCATTTTTCACCATTAGGTTATATGGTATGTAAAGGTCCTGTATTCTTGCTTTGGAGACTTGTTACTTTTTTTTCAGAGGTAAACTGGTCAGTGCTATGATACTTTTCTGTCTTAAGTTTTTCCGTTTAAGGGTTTATTTTGACTGGAATAAATTTATTGTGATTTAATTATAGATTAAAAAAAAAAAAAAACCAATCTGTAGTTCTTGCTTTTGTTTTCCCTCTTACCCATTTCTTAAAGGACTTTCAGCACTCCAGGATATTGAAACGGGAGTGCAGCATATTTTAGCAGACATGATTGCTAAAGACAAAGACACGCTTGACTTCATTCGGAAATTGTGAGTAACTCTTTTATAGAGTTCTCTGCTTTGTGGACTCATGCTGGTAAGGGTCATATGGTTAGTGCTAACACCAGTGTTCATTAAAAACTTTATTTTTGGACTGTTTTTTGGTAGCAGAACTCTTTGTTCAAGCAGCAGAGCCCTAATACATAAAACAGATAAAAGTAAAGTTGCTTTAATTGAATTCTAGGCAGGGCGCCTGGAACTCTGCCTGCTCATCCTCCTTACACTGAAACTCAATGGAGGGCTGTGAGGAACAGTTTAAAAACTATTGCGTGGTTACACAGCGTGTGCTAGAGAGATCCATGTTCATTTAGAGCGGGTGGCATGCTTTGTGAACATATGTGATGTGTGTACTATACATGTATTATATAATATCATTTAACTTTAATATCAGGTGAAGATAAAAGTGTTGACCTCAAAATGAATTTCAGCTGATGGAGAGAGCAGCTTATCCATGGTATCACAGTCCCAATTTATAAGAGATTAAAACCTCATGACCTAAGCCCTACTTGGGCCTTTGGATTTTATGCCTCATTAAAGAAAGATATCTCAAAACCCTGTTTTAATATATTTTTCAGCTGTCTATCAGCAGGCAAGACAGGGTTTTCCAGCAAAAACCTTTATGCTCTTACTCTTTCTCCACATCGCTGGCTGAGTGAGGTGTGCAGAGGAGAGGAAGGGGGAGATGAACCCGTGACTACCATCGCTTGTCAGGGTTTTTGTTAATCCAAGGGAGAGAACTTTCCTATTTCCTCAGTGGCCCTAGTAGGAATGAGTCAGAGAAGGAGAACTGCCCGGATTTTAATTGTGTTTTTGTAAGTAATTACACTGCTGAATTTGGCCTGTCATTGGAAGTTGTCCCACCACATCCTCTTGTTTCCCTTCTTTTTAGCTTTTACTGGGCTCTGACTGCTTCACTCAGTGGTTAGGAAAGATATCTAGACTAGAATTACCAATCTGGTATCTGTAGATACCAGATGGTATCTGAACTGACATAGGCATTTTATAGGAGGATTGATATAGACATAGCTCTGGAGGACCTATGCTAGCATGAATGGGCAGAGTCCTCTTTTGATGGGTCAGTACATTTTTATAGTTGGGCATCATTTAAAAATTTTTCATTTGGTAATGGCTTAAGTTTTTGCTAACGTTATTTCCATAAAAGGTGTTTCTTTACTAAGGCATAGTAATAACTATGCCTTAACTTTTTTTTGTTAATTTTACATTAATAAAGTATATTTGTAACTGCTTGTTTTGTGCATATTTATCTGAACAGGTGCCAAAATAGGTATATTTGCATCCAGTCATCTCTGGCGAAGGTGTCCTCAAAAAAAGTAAATGAGAAAGACGTTGATAAGTTTCTGCTCTACCAGAATTTTTCATGCAACATAAGAAACATCCAACATCATCAGGTAAATAAGGAAACTGCTTATCCATGCTGATAGTAATAATAATGATGATACTTTGAATTTGCCTACTACTTTGGTTTTTAAGGAATTAAGGTTTTTAAGGCAACCATTTTTTTTTCATATAAATTCTTATAATATTGTCATATCCTTCCCATTTCAAAATGGGGTAACTCAAGACCCAGAAAAGTTGCTAACATTGAGAATTATTAGTAGGGCTGACAATACACTGCTTCAGATATTTTGACTTTCTGGCTGGTGATCTTTTGTATTAGACTTTGCTTCTCAGTGTGCTTGGATTTGAGCTCAATTCTGGATCTTTTTCATATGACATACAAATTAGAGGTATTCTGATTTAGAATAAAGTGTGAGAGATCTCACTTAGTTGTATAAACATAGTTGTTTTATCTCAGTGTTTTAATTTCATTTTTCAGTTTACTGATTTTTTTCCTAATTGTAGTCATAGGTTGTCTCTACAGTGTATAAAGTGGCTTTTATGTCACATAGGGGAAAAAAAGATTATTTACAAACTGAAATTTTAATTACTGTTTTTTACCTATGTAGCACTTTTACCAGTGTTCTTTATTTCTTTGCATACTTTTGAGTTACTGTCCATTGTCTTTTCATTTCTGCCTAAAGTAATTCCTGTAACAATTAAATGTAGGGCTGGTCTATTAGTGACAGACTCCTTCAGTTTTTGTTCATCTGTAAGGTCTTAATTTCTTTCTTTTTTAAAATATATTTTTAATTGTGATAAAATACATGTAACATATGTGTTTAACTTATAATCTTACCATCCTGATCCTGGTTTTTTTTTTTTTAACTTTTTTTTTAATGTTTATTTATTTTTGAGACAGAGACAGAGCATGAACGGGGGAGGGTCAGAGAGAGAGGGAGACACAGTATTCGAAGCAGGCTCCAGGCTCCGAGCTGTCAGCATAGAGCGAGATGCAGGGCTCGAACTCACGGACCGTGAGATCATGACCTGAGCCAAAGTCGAAAGCTCAACCGACTCAGCCACCCAGGCACCCCATTTACCATCCTGTTTTTAAATGTACAGTTCAGTATTGTTAAGTATATTCACATTGTTGTACAGCCAATCTCCAGAACTTTTTCAGGATATAGAATTCGTGGTTGACATTTTTTTTTCAGCAGTTTGAATTTATCATCCCACCGTCTCGTGGCTTCCATGGTTTTGATGAAGAATCAGCTGTTGATCTTATTGAATCCTTAACACATAATGAATTACTTCTCTTACTTCTTTGAGGATTCTCTGGCTTTAGGTTTGGACAGTTTGATTATAATGTGTCTCACTGTGGATCTCTTTGAGTTTATCCCTCTTGGGATTTATTATGATTCTTGGGTGTGTTGATGAATGTTTTTTTTATCAAAACTGGGAAATTTGGGGCCATTATTTCTTCAAATATTCTTTCTGCCTCTCTCTTCTCTCCTGGGTCTCCTGTTATATGTATGTTGGTATACTTGATGGTGTCCCATAGGTCTCTCAGACTCTGTTTATTTGTTTATTTTTCTTCTCAGACTTCATAAATCACAATTGACCTATCTTCAAGTTTGCTGATGAAATTCTGCTTCCGCTTGCTCAAATTAACTATTGAACCCTTTTAGTAAATTTTTCATTTCAGTCATTGTAGTTCTTGGCTCAGAATTTCTATTTGGTTTCTTCTTATAATTCTCAACTCTATTTATATTCTGTTTTTGTTGAGACTGCATTCTCTTAATTCCCTTTAGGTCTCTGTCCATGATTTCCTTGAGCTTGGAGCATATTTAAAACAGTGGTCTAATTAAGACTAATGTCTGAGCTTCTTCAAGGATAGTTTCTGTCAGTTTCTTTTTTTTTCCCCTGTAAATGGGTCATACTTTACTGTTTCTTTGTATGCCTTGTGGTTTTATGTTAAAAACTTGACATTCTGAGTGTTATACATTGCCAACACTGAAAATCAGATCTTCCCCCCACCCCCATCCTTGGTATTTGTTGCTGCTATCTTTGGTGGGGAGGTTTGTTGATTTTTTTTTGTCGTTGTTTAGTGCCTTCTGAATTATTTTTGAAACATCTGTATTCATCTTTGTCATGTGTGACCACTGACATTTCTTCCATTAGCTTTGTGGACAGCTAGTTATTTGACAGAGGTTTTCTTAATGCCGGGAGCCAAAACAAAAAACAAACTCTCCCAAGTTCTTGCAGATTGGCTGTGTGTGGGTTGTCCTTCAACATTGGCCTAGAAAGGCTGTTTACACCTCTGCCTTAGCTTTCACTTCCTGTTTGCATGGAGCCCAAAGGTCCGTCAAAGGTGAAAGCTTAAGGTCTTTTCAGAGTGTTTGTCTTGTCCCAAGCATGCACGCAGACTCCCGGATTCTCTAATCTATGCAGGAACTTTACAAAGACTCTTTTCCCTTTAGTATCTAATTTTCAAGCCTCTTTTTCATTGAGGTTTTTTTGACGTTTGTTAGTTGCCCTGACTGTAATCCCTACATCTACTGTTAGCCCTCACCCCTCAACACTGTGGCACAATTATTTGCCTTTAAATACTTCTAACAAATGCCACTCAGGAAATGGCTTCTGTCCTGGGGAAGCTCTGAGGCAAAACAAAGGCCAGCCCTTGAGTCTGTCCTTCAGGGAGCCATCAAACAGGTCAAAACACAAGATCACAAATTTTTGAGAATATGATCCATGTCGCTCCCTCTGGCCCTAGCAACCTGCCCTAGGAATGAGGCTGTTATCTTCATGGCCGCTGCTCATCTACAGAGTGGAGGAGAGCAAATGGTGAGTTCAGAGTGCTCTTTTACCAAGATTCTGTGGCTTCTTGTTTCTTTAAGTGTTCCTCTGGTTGTTATAAGCTTTTTACTAGGGTCCAGAGTTCTGAAAAAGTTGATTCTGACAGTTTTTGCCAGCTTATTACTATTGTAGTAGGATGGACTTTTGGAGTTCCCTACTCTACCATGTTAGTGATGTCTTATGTAACAGCATCTTTAAAGTGTGATATGTAGTCCCCTTGCTCTATTCCAAAACCAGAATGTGGCTTTAACATTATAAAGTGTTCTTCTTTACTACATTTAATGGTTTTTAGCTTAAAGTCTACATTGGTATCAGGATTGCAACCTGTATTTTCTTTCTTTTTTAAAAATTTTTTAATGTTTATTTATTGTTGAGCAAGAGAGAAGGAGGGACAGAGAGAGAGAGAGGGAGACAGAGGATCTGAGACAGACTCTGCACTGACGCAGGGAGCCTGATGTAGGGTTTGAGCTCACAGACTGCGAGATCATGACCTGAGCCGAAGTCAGACACTCAACCAACTGAGCCACCCAGGCTCCCCTCAACCTGTATTTTCTTAATGGATATTGATTCCATTTTAATCTTAGCCCTACAGTTATATGAAATGCCTGGCCTTAGTCCTTTTGCCAAAACTTTCCAGTCCTCTTTTGGGTGAAGCTTATTCTCTAGTCAAATAGAGAGTTGGCAAAGTTTTTCTGTAGAGGACCAGAGAATAAATGTTTTAGATTTTCTGAGCCAGGTGGGTTTTCCGGCAATTACACAGCTGTCATTGCAGCATGAAAGCGGTCATAGATAATACACAAACGAGTGAGCATGGTTGTGTTTTAATGAAATTCTATTTATGAAAACAGGTGTTCATCTGGATTTGTCCCATGGACCATAGTTTACTGACCACTACTCTTCTGTATTTTTCAAGGATGGTATATATGAACAGTATTTTCTGAGTTCTAACACATTCACAATTGTTTCCTATGGGCTTGATACATGGACAGCTTGCATCAGTATATTTTTTGTTTTCACTTTCTTCCCTTAACTTTCTTAAATATGTTGCTCCACTGTTGTCTTGCTTTGTATGTTGTTTTAGAGAAATCAGATGGCAATCTAGTTCTGGTTCCTAGAAATGCCATAGATGTAGGTCCTATGTTATTTTATTTTCTTTATTAAGGTTTTATTTTATTTTATTTATTTATTTTTAATTTTTATTTATCTTTGAGACAGAGAGAGAGAGTGACAGAGCGCGAGCAGGGGAAGGACAGAGAGAGAGGGAGACACAGAATCCAAAGCAGGTTCCAGGCTCTGAGCTGTCAGCACAGAGCCTGACATGGGACTCAAACTCACAAACCACAAGATCATGACCTGAGTGAAGCTGGATGCTTAACTGACTGAGCCACCCAGGCGCTCCTTATTTTATTTTTAAATGGTTATGTATTTATTTTGAGAGAGAGTGATTACATGTGAGTGGGGTAGGATCAGGGAGAGAAGAAGAGAGGGAGAGAGAGAATTCCAAGCAGAACCTGATGCAGGGCTCTATCTCACCACGGTGAGATGATGACCTGAGCTAAAATCAAGAGTTGGGTATTTAACTGACTGAGCCAGTCAAGTGTCCCTCTTTATTAAGGTCTTATAGGAAGATGAGGGGGAGATTTGGAATCAAGAGATTGCCAGTTTTTCCAAACTTGGAAGTGCTCACTATAAACATTTTTAAAATTGAGTTTTTTCTTCCATCTGCATTTTACTGTTAAAAGAGAGGATAATGAAAAGATTAGAGTACATTACTTTTTGTGTCATATTTCTCATCATAACAGCTGTTAATTTTTGTAACTTATGATGATACAGATGTGAAAAGGTGTTTTTTTGGTGTAAGGTAACATGGAGATTATCCTACAAATTTTTCTTGAACACTTATTTTATATCAGTTCCTACTTGGAGTGTAGAGGTGACATGGTCTTTGCTCTTGTTGTTAGTATTATTTATATGTTCTAGATCTAACTCTTTTATGTGATAACTGATTTGTAAAACTTTTCTTCCATGTTATGTGTTCTCTTTTCACTTTCTTTTTTTATTTTTAATTTTTTTAATGTTTATTTATTTTTGAGAGAGACAGCATGAGTGGGGAGGGGCAGGGAGAGGGAGACACAGAATCCGAAATAGGCTCCAGGCTCTGAGTGTCAGCACAGAGCCCCACGTGGGGCCCTAGCCCATGAACCGCGAGGTCATGACCTGAGCTGAAGTTGGATGCTTAACTGACTGGCCACTCAGGCGCCCCTCTTTTCACTTTCTTAATTGTATCCTTTGAGGTATAATGTTATTGAAGTCCAGTCTGTTTACTTTTTTCCTTTAGTGATTGTTCATGTAGTATTATATCTAAAACCTTACCTAATTCATGGTCACAAGGATTTTCTCTTATATTTTCTTCTAAGAGTTTTATAGATTTAGTTCTTATGTTAAGGTCTAAGGTCAGTTTTGAACAATTTTTGTGTATGATGTGAGGAAGGCAACCAGCTTCATTTTTTTTGCAGTCAAATACCGTACCCCTGTAGCTTCATTCTTTTGAACGTAGCTATCCAGTTGTCTGGGCGTCACTTGTTGAAAAGACTGTATTTTCCCCAATGAACTGTCTTGGCATCCTTGTTGAAAATCAGTTAATTCTGGGCATATGCATTTATTTCTAAACTCTTTTAATTTTATTCTACTAAGCTATGTATCTATCCTTATGCCTGTACCACACAGTTGTGATTACTGTTAGCTTTGCAATAAGTTTTGAAATCAGAAGGTGGGAGTCCTCCAACTTTGTTCTTCTTTTTCAAGATTGACTCTGGGTTGCTTGAACTTCTATATGAATTGTAGAATTAGTTTGTCAGTTTTTGGAGAGAAGCTAGCTGGAATTTGATAGGTGTGCATTGAATCTGTAAATCAATTTGGGGAGTATTGCCATCTTAGCAATATTAAGCCTCTGGTTCATGAACATGGGATGTTTTTCCATTTCTTCAATTTCTTTTAACAATGTTTTGTAGTTCTCAGAGTTTACGTTTTGCATGTCCTTTGTTAAATTTACTCCTAAGTATTTTATTCCTTTTGTTGCTATGGTAAATGGAATTAAAAAAAAATACTTTCAGAATGCTTACTGCTAGTGTGTAGAAAGTGATTATCCTGAAATCCTGCTGAACTCCTTTTTTTAGTTCTGATAGCTTTATGGTGAATCCCTTAGGGTTTTCCATATATAAGATCATATTATCTGCAAATAGATATATTTCTTTCTTTTCAATTTAGGTGTCTTCTTTTTCTTTTTCTTGCCTAATTACTCTGGCTAGAACCTCCAGTACAATGTTGAAAATAGAAGTGGCAAGAGTAGACCCTTGTAATCTTAGAGGGAAGGCATCCAGTCTTTCACCATTAAATATGATGTTATCTGTGGAGTTTCTGTATGTGATTTTTATAGCATTGAAGAAGTTGCCTTCTATTTCTAATTTGTAGAGTGTTTTTATCATGAACAAAGCTGGAATTTTGTCAGATATTCTTTCTGCATATATTATGTAAGAAGATAATTGTGTAATTTTGTTTTTTATTTTATGGGTATCATGTATTATGCTAGTTGATTTCTGGGTGTTAAAGCAACTTTGCATTCCTGGAATAAATCCCTTTTGATCCTGGTGTGTAATCCTTTTTATATATTTATGAATTTGGCTTACTACTTTTTTATTGAGTATTTTCATGTCTATATTCATAAGAGATAATGATCTTAATTTTTTTCTTGCAATGTTCTTGTCTGGTTTGGGTATCAGGGTAAATAGAGTTGGGAAGTTTTCTATGGTATATTTTGGAAGGGTTTGTGAAGAATTGGTATTAATTCTTTAAATGTTTGGTTGAATTCTATGGTGAAGCTATTTGGGCCTGGACATTTTCTTGTGGGAAAATTTTAAATTACTAATTCAGTCTTCTTTACTTAATTTAGATCTTTTTGGATTTTCTGTTTTTATTTTACTGTTTGGCAGTCTGTCTTTTTAAGAATTTTTTTCATTTTATTTATGTGGTGTAATTTGACATGCAGTTGTTCATAGTATTCTGTTATGATCTTTTTTATTTCTCTAATTTCAATAGTAATGGCCCCTCTTGTTTTTGATTTTGGTAATTGGAATGCTTCCTCCCTTTTTTCTTGGTCTAATAAAAGGTTTGTTAATTTTGTGACATTTTCAGAGAACCAACTTTTGGTTTTGCTAGCATTATTTTCTATTATTTTTCTGTTCTCTTTTTATTTTCCCTCTATATTATTTCCTTTCTTCTACTTGCTTTAGGTTTGTTTGCTCTTCTTTATTTTTTTTTTAATTTTTTAATGTTTATTTTTGAGAGAGAGAGACAGCATGAGCAGGGAGGGGCAGAGAGAGAGGGAGACACAGAATCTGAAACAGGCTCCAGGCTCTGAGCTGTCAGCACAGAGCCTGATATGGGGCTTGAACTCACGAACCATGAGATCATGACCTGAGCCGAAGTTGGATGCTCAACCTACTGAGCCACCCAGGTGCCCCTGTTTGCTCTTCTTTAAAGGAGTGTTTTTAATATATTTTGAGACAATTACTCTTTTAATATATTCATTAAGAGATAGCTTGAACTGAATTTACATTTTTCCTTCATTTGTAATCTTTGTTATTTGGGACAGAGTAGTCTTAGAAAAATTATTATGTAAAATGAAGAAAATAAATACCTCACTGGTGGCTTTGAAAATTAAATGAGGTAAGTATTTAAAGTGCTTAGATGGACTTGACAATTAGTAAATGCTAAATAAATGGTGACAGTTAGTAGTTACTATTCCACATGGGAATTTGCATGTTTGTAAATCTCAGCCATAAATTTTCACAAATGTGAAAAATATATTTTTTAACTCCAGATGATCAAAAATTTTCAGTTAATCAAATCTGAAATGAGATTCTTAGATCACCAGTCTCCTTCTGTGAATGTCATAGGCTTTTACCAGTACTTTATTAAAATAATTTTTTTTAATATAAAGAAGTGATTATTTTTAAATACATTTTGGTAAATAAATGAATGAAAAATTCATATAGCTCTAGACTGGATAACTGCTCTTTTATTTCACAAATGTTGACTGATTAAATTGACCATTTATATATTTTGTGGATCATCAGTCTTTGCCATATATGTTTGCATTCAGATCCTGGCAATTAACCGTGGGGAAAATTTGAAGATACTGACTGTTAAGGTCAACATTTCTGATGGCGTGAAGAATGAATTCTGTAGGTGGTGCATCCAAAACAGGTCTGTTTATAGATTTTTAAAGAATTTCTTTCGGGGCGCCTGGGTGGCGCAGTCGGTTAAGCGTCCGACTTCAGCCAGGTCACGATCTCGCGGTCCGTGAGTTCGAGCCCCGCGTCGGGCTCTGGGCTGATGGCTCAGAGCCTGGAGCCTGTTTCCGATTCTGTGTCTCCCTCTCTCTCTGCCCCTCCCCCGTTCATGCTCTGTCTCTCTCTGTCCCAAAAATAAATAAACGTTGAAAAAAAAAAAAAAAAAAAAAAAAAAAAAGAATTTCTTTCTTTTCTAAAATAAATATAAATGTTGTGTATGTTTAAATAGGAAACAGGTTGTATTGAGTATTTAAATAAATTATTCATATTACTTATCTCTAGGGAGAGGGATTTTTACTTAGTACTTTTTTGTACTGTTGGAATCTTATAATAAGAGTGTTTTCTCTTATGAAAAGCTAAATTAACAAAAACATGCTGTATATGACAGATCTGAAATGTTTTGATCATTAAGGATAATTGAAGCAGAACTATAATTTGTCAGATATTATATATAAATCTCTAAAGCTATATATGCAGTTTACCTAAAATATTTTGCACAGTAAAGATGATTGCAGTTAACATTAAATTTATTGGAAATTTCAGAGAAATCTCTAAGCTTATGTAACTTTTTATTATCTTTTTTCATTTGTTAACAGAACCTTTTAAAATTGCACCATATGTTTGTATAGAACTTCTAACTTTTAGTTTTCCCTTTTCAGAGTGTATTTGATCCTTATAACAATCTGGTTCGTTGGTAGAGCAGATTTGTAGCTGCCATTTTGTGAGTGAGAAAACTGATACAAAGGTCAAGAAGATTGCCTGGCAGTTAGGATATGTAGTACTGTGTAACCTTAAGTTAGGGAGATTGCTGGGAAAGCTATTTGAAGAGTCGGATGAATTTTTCTTTGAGAGGAACCGGTACTGTGTACTTTAGAAATTAGCTTTCTCATCCAACATAGTACTTTCATCAATTCATTGGAAGCCGCTTTGCCAAAAACCAGTTCCATGAAGGATTAACTTGCTTAATGACCAAATAATGCTAACCAAGGACTCATGAAGTGAAATGTCTATCTCCATGTTACTCAATAGGTAAATTGTGTAAGCTAATTATGTTATAGCCATACATGGAATTCTGTGCAGCCATCTTGAAAAGTTGAAGATGAGCTGAGATAGAGCTGAACTTGAGATACAAACATGTCTTACTGGGTTAAAAAGACAGCTTATAATTAGTATTTATAGTATGGTTTCATTAATGGCAAAAAATGTCTGTGTGTAAGAACATTTTTTGGAAAAATACAAATGATCTATTCCATAGCTCTGGTGTGAGATTTTAATTTTCTGTTGTATACTCTCCTGTGGATTTTGTAGGTGTTTTTTTAGTGAATGTTTATTTTCTTTCTAAACAAATAAATTTCATTAAAAATAAAAAGGGAATAAATACCTAAAAGAAATCATAGATTTAAACAGTAGTGTGAAGAAATTAGATAGTTTTAATTTAAAATAAGATGAAACTCTGAGATAGTTGCATAGAAAGAACAAAATCTTGAGGCCCCTGGGTGGCTCAGTTGTTAAGCATCTGACTCCTGATTTTGGCTCAGGTCACAGTCTCATGGTTCGTGGGATTGAGCCCTGCATCAGGGTCTGTGCTGATGGTGCGGATTGGGATTCTCTCTATCCCTCTTTCTCTGCCCCTCTCCCGCTCGGCTCTCTCTCTCTCAAATGTAAATAAGTAAACATTTAAAAACAAAACAAAGAAACCCAAAATTCTAAGAAGCAAATATATCTGAGTTTGAATTCCAGTTATATTACTTCTTACCCTTGTGACTATGAGCATGTTATTTCTTTCTCAGTTTCATTATTGTCTAAATGATAAGTAATACCTTTTTCACATATTTGAGAGAAGTAAATGATAGTCCATTTAATTGTGTAGCCTTCAGTGGTATCTTTTATTACAAAGTAGTGGGATTATTGTGCATATTTCCTTTTTAGAAATATCTTTTATAAATAGGGGGACAACTTCCTAATAAGGAAGTATTAGTTATGGTTTTAGCCTATTATCTTCATACTGAGTAGATGTTAAGGAGTGGTTTCCTTACAGTGATTTAAATGGTTTTTCTTGGTTCATCTATATTTTATTTTATTCAATTCTTCCTCAATTGAGTAATTGGTAATATTATTTAACCTATACTATAATACTTTACTATGGTATAGTGATATGTTTCAGTTACATTCTAGAAGCTTCTCTGTATATAGATAATTGAAGAAACACTTCTATGGGAAGTAAAGACCCGAAACAAGAGCTAGCTAAATTATTTCTCTGGGAACCAAAGAACCATTCTCAGGGAATTGTTTTCTTTTTTTAAAACACATTTGAATGACTGGAGATGCTTACTCAAATCTTTCCTTCTTCATCCTCTTCTGTTTTGTTTATTCTCTATGCCCCTTCTTCTTTCACCTTCCACCTCTCTCATGTATTCATCCATTCAGGTTATATGCTAGATGCTGGGGATCCACCTGTAGCCTTATGCTACAGATAAATACGCTGTTTGTCCTTGGTGACAATATAGTTTAATGGAGAAGATCCTGACAAGTGGTTAAGGGTATGCTGAGGTCATAAAGGAGAACTGCAGTGTTTCATGAGTCTGTAACAGGGAACCCTAATGGAGTCTGGGTTGCATGCATATGTAGGTCAGAGACAGAAGGAGAGGAACAAAAAGCAACATGAAATGACAATTGACTTGTAGGCATGGGCCGGATCGATCATACCTAGCTTTCTAGACAGGGAAGGATTTTGTTCTTCTTTATCTTAAGGGTAATGGAAAGCCAATAAAAGGTTTAAACAGAGGATTATCATAATGATCAGTTTGCATTTTAAGATCACTCTGGCTCAGTATAGGGAATTATTTGGAAGGAAACCAGAGTAGATGTGGGGGCAAGAGATAAGGTTTAAGGAAGACTGTTGAGGCTTCCAGAAGGATCAGATAGGCAATGTTAAGGATTCCTGGTTTCTTCCTACTAGCAATGGGGAAACCTTGGTTTGGCCTTAAAGGGAATGACCCCCAGCAGATATCAGGTACATACATCTAAAAAAATCTCTCCTTTAGGGCCTTCCTGCCTCTAAGGACTGTCTTCCTATCTTATTGTCTCATGACCCAGGACTGTGTTCTCTCCTAACTTGCCAAGCTCCATAGCATGATGTGTAAGACGCTTAGTGATCTGAGCTCTGCCATGTTTTCTAGCCCCCTCTACCCCCATACCTGCTCCTGGCAGTTATGCTCTAGCAGTACTAATCTACTTGTAGTCACTTAGACTCATCATGTGCTTTCATGCCTCTGTGCTTTTTCATATGCTATGGTTTCTTACCAGTATGCTTTTCTTTCTGGGTCTTGTTTGATAAAGCACAGTTAATTTTTTCAAAACCCATCTCAGATGCTTCTTCTGGGACATCTTTCTTGACATTGGGCTCTCCAAATTAATAATAACAGTAATAATAATATTAATTTTAATATTAATTATGTGTATCCAATTCATATCCTACTCCTCCCTACCCCTCATGCCCTCAGATAAAGGTGACAGTAGAGAGTTACAGAGATTTGTGTGGAAAGATGTATGTCCTGAAAGCACTTTCATTTAAATTAAAAAACAAAACTATATGCTACTCAGATAACAATCTTCTATGGAAGGGATTCAATTAGTTATTATGAAATCTTTGGTATACTATATAATTGATTCTTGAATGTTTATTCACTGAAGTTTAGTTAATTTCCTACCTGAGATAAGTAAGGGAGATGACAGTGTCCCTAAGGTATATTAATGGTTTATTTTATTATTATTTATAAAGTAAATATTTATTAGTGGTTTATATTTAAGAGTCATTGAAGGGCAAGGGCAGAGATACTCTAGATGGATGGAAACACAGAAGGGGTAAGGCTGAATCTGTCCTTTTTAGCTTATGCTTTTCTCTTATTGTTCTCTATCCAGTGTCCACTAACATTTGATTCTCTGACATTTATATCCATCAGCATGTGTGCAGATACACTGCATGGTAGAGCACTACAGCCTGAGGAGTAGAGTGAGTTCTACTCAGGAATGGCAAGAGGCAAGAGTTAAAACAGTTTGTCCTTTGCTCAGTCTGCTCTCTCAGGAAGAGATAAAGAAATGGGGCAAAGAGGATACATGTTTGTCTTAGCTTTGATGCCATAACAAAATACCATAGACTAGGTGGCTTAAAGAACAGAAATTTATTTTCTCCCAGTTCCGGACACTGTAAAGTCAAGGTGCAGGCTGATTTGGTTTCTGGTGAGAACCCTCTTCTCGGCTTGTAGACTGCTGCCTTCTCACTGTGTCCTCACCTGACTGGGAGAGAGAGGGATGGAGAGAGGGCAGGCTCTCTGATATCTTTTCTTTCAAGGCACTAATGCCATCATGAGGACCCTTACTCTCACTACTGTATTTAAACCTAATTATCTCCCAAAGGCCCTATCTCCAAATAACATCTCACTGGGGGTTAGAACTTCAATATATTAATTTTAGGGGACATAATTCAGTTCACAGCAGTGCATTAGTCATTTTCTGGTGACTTTTTTTTTTTCTGGTGACTTTTTTATATCTTAATATTTTCACCATTATTAATAATGCTTCGGGAGACTCTTCCCAGAATAAGAAAGTTTTTTCCTCCTTTAAGTTTTATGTATGGATGTGGTTACCAGGTTTTTAAAAATAAGAACTCCAGATGTCATAGTAATAATTTCCAGACATCACAGTCTTTCCTCACAGATTATGTTACTTTGGCTTCGATAAAGTTTCCCCCTCTTCTGTTCCACTTCCTCTCCCCTCTTCAGGAGCCCTTTCATGGTCTTGTTATTGTTACATCAGTTTTAGTGTAGGCTTTTCTTTTTTGCAGGTGGAGACCACGTGGCTTTGCAAGGCCGGAGTTAATGAAGATCTTACACAGTTCACTGGATGATTCTTTTAAACGCCTTATTTATCCTCTCCTCTGTAGAGAGTTCAGGTATGCATCTTATTTAATTTTATATACCATTTATTATTATGTATGGTAATACATACATTACCATTAAAGCATGAAGTAAATATTTGTTGATCCACTAACCAGTCCAAAGAACTGAGTCAGAATCACAAAGTAATTATAGTTAAGTCTCGATTTCAATCTGTAGAGGCAGTCACATGCATAGATCACAAAATGTAACTCTTAGTTACAACATACTTTTCAAATCTTGACCACTTAATGTATACCCCTTCCAGTCTTACAATACCAGTTTTGCACTTCGACAGCCAAGACAGGCAAATGGTTTTATTGATGAGAGATTTGACTTGGGAATAATAAACCAAGAAGTTAATGAAGAATTTAGTTGGAAGCGGTTTTTGGAGATAAGAGAAACAAAGACACCATAAGGAAATCCATGGAGCACATGATGCATTTCTTACTATGAAGAGAGAAGGCTAATATATACGTTTTAAACTCCCAACTGGGAGTTATTTGGGTGACTATTATCAGCAATGATGAGTGAATATTACAGGAGATGATTAAAGTGACCATCTAAGTGGACTAGCAGAAGGACTAAGAGTTACAAAGAACTGCGGAAGAGCTAAGGTGCAGATTGTGAGTTTTTGTCGGGGAGGAGACGGAAAGAAGTTGTGGGAGGCAAAACCCTCTTTCCTGCTTCTCTCTTGCCTTTGTAGTCAGTCTTCAAACCCGCCATTCCTTTCTATATTCCTTCCTATGTGCTTTAGACTTTTCTTCATTCTCTTTTATGGGTTTCAGCAAGGATTACTTGAGAGTAGATTTCTAGCCATCTCTTCAAGCTCACTAGAATTGATAGCAACCTTTATAATGTTTGGCTGTTTTTCTTTTACTGGACTTGGCCATTGACTTTGGAGGTGTTATGAGCAGGGTTTGAGGAGGGGCGCCTGAGTGGCTCAGTTGGTTAAGCGTCCGACTTCGGCTCAGGTCATGATCTCATGGTTTGTGAGTTCGAGCCCCGCATCGGGCTCTGGGCTGACAGCTCGGAGCCTGGAGCCCGCCTCAGATTCTGTGTCTCCCTCTGTCTGCTCCTCTGCTGCTTGCACTCTGTCTCTCACATTGTCTCAAAAATAAACAAACATTAAAGAGCGGGGTTTGAGGAGGTACTATTGAAAAAGACACACAGCTTTTTTAACCAGCTTCTTTTTATCAAAGTCATGCATTTTCTTGATTCATCCTTCATAGCTCAGTTGTCCCTTAATATTGTTTCGGTTTGAATCCTATTTCATTTCAAGTCTGTGTGAGGTACCATCTCTTGCTTTTGAGTGCTAGGGCATAAAATTTTAAAATAAGGGATTTTGTTTATAATGAAGGAAAAAGAGAAAATTACTTTATTCAAAATTTTATTTCCTTTTATATATTTTTTCTTTATCTTGTTTTTTCATATTGCATGAAATGTCCAGTAGTGCTTTTGACATTTTTGCATACATTTGATTTGAGTAGCTTCACTGCCTATGGAATGATTTCACTGAGATTTTAATGTAAGCCATTTGGGTGTGGGTGTGTTAATGTATAACCCTTCTTTGACTTATATTAGCAGTGGGCAAGCAAGACCACTTTTCTTCTCTTTTTCTAAAATGGCTGTGGTTAAAAAAAATATGTATCTTATTTTAGTCTGTAAGTTGGTTTGCAGACATTGTCTGCAGATGTGTCTCTTGATAGAAATACTTGTAATTACCTGAACAGCAATTGAGGGAGAAAACTCCCAATTGATTTTTCTTTAAAGAAAATTAACTTGATTCTCTAATTAAAAAGAAATTTGTCCTAATGTAGAAAAATTGAAAGAATTAGTAAAACATAAAGAAAAAAGCTCACAAAATTTCACTACCTAGAGATAATCATGAACATATACATTCAGTTCAGTTGACTATATATATATATAAGGCAGTCTACTTTGGATTTCTTATTTCTGCAAATGTCAAGATGATTCATCCATGTGTCATTTTTCACACTTATCTCTTTCATCAATCCTACATTGTCAGTTACCAAGTGCTGTCTATTCTCCCATCCATCCTTTATCATACCTTGAATTTCGCCTCCTCTTATTCTCTGTGGTTACGGTTTTAGTTCAGGACATCATAATTAGTTGTCTGGATTACTCTTCTAGGGTCATAGATGATCTCTGTCTTTATTTTGCAATAACACATTTCACTTTGCCATCCTAAAACTCTCATCTGATTATTTCATGCTCTTCTACTTAAAATTCTTCAATGGCTCTTCTTTGTCTCTAGGATTAAATCCAGGCTCTTCAGAAGAACATGCCTAACCCTTTGTGGTTGGATTTTGTTTTGACTTATATCTTGGTATTTCTTTTTACCTTAGCATATGAAATTACTTGGTTTTCCATTGCCTGGAACATTTCCTCTATGTCTTCCATCCACTCTCTCTACCTTTGTTTTCTTATTACTCTATTAGTTTTTTTTTTTTTTTTTTTCTATTAGTATTCTTAATTCACCTGAGAAAGTTCTCCAGTTTAGGGGCACCTGGGTGGCTCAGGTGGTTCAGCATCTGACTCTTGATTTTGGCACAGGTCCTGATATCAGAGTGGTGAGATTGAGCCCCACATTGGGCTCCTTGCTGGGCTTGGAGCCTGCCTAGGATTCTCTCTCTCTCAAGGGGTGCCTGGGTGGCTCAGTTGGTTAAGTGGCTGACTTTGGCTCAGGTTATGATCTCATTGTTGTGTGAGTTCAAGCCTCATGTCAGGCTCTGTGCTGACAGCTCAGAGCCTAGAGCCTGCTTCAGATTCTGTGTCTCCCTCTGTCTCTGCTCCTCCTCTGCTCATGCTCTGTCTCTCTCTCTCCTTCAAAAATAAGTAAACATTGAAAAAAATTAAAAAAAAAACCTCCCTGTCTCTCCTGCCCTCCCCCACTCACACACACACACAAATGTGCATGTGCTCTTTCTCTCTCTTAAAAAAAAAAAAAAAAAAAAAAGACTCAAGACAGAAAAGCAGAAATTAGTTAGCTGTGTCTTCAAATGTTTTTTTCATTTTTTAATGTTTATTCATTTTTGAGAGAGAGAGAGACAGACAGACAGACACAGTGCACCAGTGGGGAAGGGGCAGAGAGAAAGGGAGATACAGAATCCAGAGTGGGCTCCAGGCTCTGGGTTGTCAGTACAGAGCCTGACACAGCGCTTGAACCCACAAACCATGAGATCTTGACCTGAGCTGAAGTCGGACACTTAACCGACTAAGCCACCCAGGCAGCTGTGTGTGTCTTTGGGTATGTAGATAACTGTACCTCAGCACTGATATGAAATGTACTTTGAGTGGCTTTTGTACTCTTTTCTTGTGGCCGTGGCATGAATTTCTTAACCTAATCTAGTGGTGAAGACATGCTTGTTATGTCTTAATACAAAATTCATTAAGAATTTCAGGACATGATAATGTTCAGGGCTTTTGTTAAGATGAATGGTGTTGAAAACTTAGTTTCCAGTGGACTTTAAGTCCATCGTGGACATATATATTTTATTCTAGAAAAAGTTTTAAAATTAGACTCTTACTAACTTCTTTGGAGTAAGCTGGGAAGTTATGTACATGAGGCAAGATTCTGGACTGCTTACTGGTATCCTTGATCATGTCACATCTCTGTGAGAATGACAGGGTGGGGACTCAATGTGGGGAATGGAATTGAATGATTAGATACTCAGATTCGTACAGATAAAAGTGTAAAAGTTTAAGTGTTGATAGAAGAGATTACTTAGGATTTGATAATTTATCACTAATTTTGTGTTTGTGGGGCACCTGGGTGGCTCAGTCAGTTAAGCGTCCAACTTTGATTCAGATCATGATCTTGCAGTTTGTGAGTTCGAGCCCTGCTTCGGGCTTTGTGCTGACAGTTCAAACCCTGGAGACTGCTTCAAGTTCTGTTTCTCCTCTCTGTTTCTCCTTTGCTCACACTCTGTCTCTCTCTTTCTAAAAATAAAGAAATGTTACAAAAAAATTAAAACAAAAACTAATTTTGTGTTTGTATTTTTAATCAGCTGGTAAGCTTTAACTTGACATTCTATGTGATGTCCAAGTCTTTATATGCTCTATTTCTCTCACATACACAGATATTTATAGATATTGATTTTTGCATAGAGCAGATAGAGAAGGAATATAGGTATGACAAACTCCTCAGATTTGCTTCAGAATTATTTATGGTAACATGTATTACTGCAGTTAGCAAAAATCGACTCATAGTATAATTTTATATATGATGTTTTTTCCTTTATTTTTTATTTATTCTTTATTTTTTTTGAGAGAGAGTGGAGGAGCAGAGGAGGGACAGAGGGAGAAAGAGAGAATCTTAAGCAGGTTCCATGCTTAGCGCAGAGCCTGACATGGGGCTTGATCCCACGATCCTGACATCATGACCTGAACCTAAATCAAGAGTCTGTCACTTAACTGACTGAGCTACCCAGGTGCCCCTCCTTTATTTTGTTACAATAAGTATTCCTGTGAAGAATAAGTGGAATGAATTTTGTTCTTTTTCAGGAAGAGAGTTTGGGTGAATGAAAAACTAAATCCGTTCTTTTTCCTTTTATTTTTCGGTTTCTAAAGGGCCAAACTAACATCAGATGCAGAGAAGGAATCAGTAATGATGTTTGGACGGAACCTTCGTCAGCTCCTTTTAACAAGTCCTGTTCCAGGGCGCACCCTGATGGGGGTGGATCCTGGTTACAAACATGGTTGCAAATTGGCTATAATTTCTCCTACCAGTAAGCACATCTTTCAGCTTTTCAAATAAAAGTTGGTTGGCTGGTCATAACTTTTACATGGTATATGTTGTGAGGGTTTGGAAATTATGTTAATTTTTGAGGCTTAGAAAATGGTTGTCTCACATATATGGAAACTAGAAAATCAAACTTCATATTTGCCTTCTTTGGTGACCAAAAGTCTCAACACATTACTATCATTTATGACCTTTCCTATGTCACAGTGGAGATATTGAGGATTAACTAGGCTCAAGCTTTAATAACTATCCTCTAGCAACTTCTGTTTATTGTAGTGTATTTATATATGATGCATTTTAACTCTGTATATATTTTAATACCAGAAATTTTTGTTTTGCCCAGCATTTTTTCCCTTACTCTCTACTTTTTCTATTGCTCTTTATTTCTTACTGCATTTCTGTGTTATTATTTGAGATCATTTTCTTTCTGCCTGACACTCTAACTTGTTAAATTTAGTGTGGGGTCAGCTGGTGACAAATTGTGTCAGTTTTTGTCTAAAATGTTTCTGATTTGCCCTTGTTTTTTGAAGGATATTTTTGCTGGGTATAGAATTCAGGATTGGTGTTACTTTCAGTACTTTAAAGGTGTCATTTCATTTTTTGTTAGTGTTTTTTCCCACCTCTGGCTACTATACTTTTTGTTGAGAATGAAAAATCAACCAAAAATCTTATTATTGCTCCTTTGAAGGTAATGCTATTTTTTTTCCTCTGACTGCTAAGATTTTCTTTGTGGTTTTCAGAGATTTTCTTATGATGTGCTTAGTTGTGTGTGTGTGTTTGTTTTGTTTTTTGCCGGGTTTTTTGCATGAATTTGGCTTGGGGCTTGTAGAGCTTTTTCCATTTCTTTCTGGGATTCCAGCTACATGCATATTAGATCTTTCAACTTCTTCTGTTTTTCATTCTTCTATTTTCTATTGTTTGTCTTTATATTAATTATGTTTTATTGTATGTCTGATCTGCAATTAAAGCTATCTATTGAGTTCGTTATTTAAATTTCTATGTTTTTAAGTTTTGGCATTTTCATTTGGTGCTTACAAAAATTCATTTCAGTTCTATAGTGAACTTCTTCACTTTAAATTTTTTTAACTTTTATATTTTTCTTATACCTTATGGTTCTCTTATTTATTTATATTATTGTATGCTATTATAGATTACATGTAATATATATATATAAAAGGATATTATTATATCCTGTTATATTTATTCTTGTGTTTCTTTTGGTTTTGTTTTTTCTTTCTAAAATAACTTTTTCTTTTATGCTAATTCACTTTTGAATTCTCTCATTTCTGGGGTTTTTTAATTCTGATTTATGTTATTCTTTTTTTTTATGATTTTTTTTGTAGATCATTCTTCTATATTAGGTTACCATTTTTCTCTGTTTTGTGGACACATCTTTCTGTGTCCTCTTTTTAATTTCCTGTTTTTAAAAAATAATCATTTTATATGGCATTTAATTGTGATCCTTTTCTGTTGGTCAGTTTTATATAAAATTCATTTTCTCCAACTTTTAGGATAGAACACCAGGAAAGGTTTTCTAACAGTATATCTCTAGAACTATCACTTATTTTTTTCCCAAAATTATTGTGGGGGAAAAGCTCCTCTGTATCTATATGAATAAAGAGATGGTCTTCTACTTTCTAGAGTCTGTTTTCCCAATGCTTTCCTCCCTTTTACTGGGACTTTCACTCCCTTTTCCTTTGCCCCTTTTATCCTTGCCTTGCTCAGTGTGGATATGATTCTCAACAGTTTGTCCTCAGTTGGGGTTTTTGTCTTGAAAAGCATATTCTTCTTGTTTGTTTCAAGAGTTCATAGAGAGCAGGGTTTTCCAATCCTGCCTGAACTCAATGGGCAACCTTTATACTGACCTATAAATTAAGAGTGTGCAAAGGTCTTTTTCCCAGGGAAGTGCTTTTTGATATTTTTGGTCCATGAGATACTTCATTGCTTCTTTCTTCTTGCTCCCACAGAAATGCCTGTACATGTCGGCCTTGATAGTTATGTTATTCCCAATTGATCATCCTTTGGTTTTCTGGAGATGCTTTATTATAGATATAGTCATGGGTTTTTGATTTTGCAGTTCTACTTGGTCTGTTTTTTTTTTATGGTGTACATGTTTACAGTAAATGGGAAGTATATTTTATTAGTGTTTTTTCCTGCATCTGTTGAGGTAACATATGTATTTGTGTTTGGACATGATATTATTTGTACTGCTTGTAAGATAACTTTTTAAAAATACCATATACACTCCCACACGTATATATGTATGTATATATTTTCAATCTGTTTTGGTAAGACATTTCCAAGAATTTATCCATTGCATCATTTAATCTGAATTAACATGAAGTTGATTATCATAGTCTGTGTATCTTTTTAATGTGTGCTGAAGCTCCAGTAATATCCTCTTCTCATTACTAATATGATTTATTTGTATCTAACTTTTTTTTAAGTTATTTGTGTCTTCTTTCTTTCTCTTGATAAGTATTGCGAAAAGTATGTGTTTTTCTCAAGTGATTTTTAACTTTAAACTTCACCAATCCCCTCTATTATATATATTTTTTTCTGTTTCATTAATTTCTGTTTTTAACTTTATCATTGCTTTCCTTCTCCTTTCTTTGAGATTTTGTTGTTTTTTTCATAACATTCTAAATTGGTCACTTAGTTCATTATTTCTGTTCTTGAGGTCGTTACCATCAAATATATTTTTCACTGAAATATAATATAGAGAAGCACACAAGTCATAAATATGCAGCTGAAAGAATTATACAAGGTAAAGAAATTCACATATCTGTAACCCAAAAGAGGAAATAGAATAGTATCACAACATTGCCTGGCACATAGTTAATATTCAGTAAATGTTAGCTTGATATTAGGTGTTGTTAAAAACTATTTCTCTTTTAGGCATCATGATATTTAATCTAATGATTTTGTTAATAATAATAAATAGCAAAGTAGTGTCCTTGTAACTTTGGAGGTAAGAAAATTTTAGAGTACTTCGGGAGAATTCAGTTTAGTGAATATGAATGATTCATGCTGCATTTTAAAAGACAAAGCAGTTCTCTTTTTTGGTTCAGATTGCTTAATCAGATCATCTGTGTGTTATGTTTTGTAATTTGTTACAAACTGGCTTCTTATTTTCATTTTTTCTAAGGTCAGATACTTCATACTGATGTGGTTTACTTGCATTGTGGACAAGGCTTCCGAGAGGCAGAGAAAATAAAGAGGCTTTTGCTGAATTTCAAGTATGAAAATAAGTAACATTTTGAGTACTTCACTGTCTCAGCCAATCAGAGATACCTTTGACGCTCCTAATTTGGAGGGAGGGATTCAGGGAAGTGCCTTGGTGAGAGAGAAGGAACCATGTAAAACAATGCTGGGGCAAATTGCTGGAGAACTCTACATTTGGAGACTCAGGAGGGACATTGCTCCCTTCCTCTGCCACCTTCACTAAACAAAGGTGGTAATATGAGCAAAAGTGAGCATTGACTTCTTTTATTTGGGCTTCCTCTGTCTCCTTCTCTCTCTCTCCCTCACTTCCTGTCCATCTGTCCTTCCTGCCTTCTTTCCTTCTTTCCTCTTCCATTCTTTTTCATGGTCTTGAGGATTTGAATGGATATGATAGTAGTTTGAAGCTTCAGAGATTACTTGACAATATATCACATAGTTCAGGCATGGCATCTTCATTATGGCATAGAATGTACCAGAGTTTCTTATCCATGTCTAAATTTGGTTCCTTCTAGATGGGAAGTAAGCTGATTGTTCTTAATTGTGTCACAGTGAAATATTTGTCCTCTGCCTCCCATAGCAAATGCAGCGGCATTGCCCTTAATTCTACCTAAGTCTGTGTCTCCCTTGTGATACAGTGGAGAGAGTAAGATCATCGTATGATAGTATTTGTGCATTCTGTACGTTTTCTCCTGATTGATTTAGAAGCAAGCCTTGAGCTCATTCCATTTCTCATCTTGTTTATCCCTTGAAGCTGCAGCACGGTGGTGATTGGAAATGGAACTGCCTGCCGGGAAACAGAAGCTTACTTTGCTGACCTGATAATGAAAAATTACTTTGCACCACTGGATGTTGTTTACTGGTAAGGATGTTAGGAATGTTTGTTTTCTTTGAGGGACAGGGGAACTTCTGTAGTTCCTTCTGTGATGAGTTCTCTCTTCTCTTTTTATGATATGCCTCTTTTTTGCCTGTAGACCATGTCTTGCTGTTCACAAGAGCTTTGCAGGACAATGTAAAGTGTCTGTCTCTCAGAGAAATTTGAGTTTCAGTATCCTGAAAACTATCACAGGAATAGCAATGTAGGATTTACCTGTTTTCATGGGGTTTTCCAGGCTGTACCTTGACTGAGGGCTCTAATTAACTACTAACTGGTACATAGGACTGTGGATAACTTAGCTTTTTTCTCCCAAAGTTCTGATGCCTATAAATTGTTGGTTTTCAGAACTGAGAGCCAAGGTAAGTATTATACATTCAGAGCACTTCTGATATTCCTTTCTTATTTGTGTCTTCATCACAGGCTTTCATTTCATATAGTTATCTAGTTAACTTCTGAATAGCTTTGGATTCGCATCACCCATTTCTCCAGTCCTGCCCCTACAACTATAATAGTTGTACTTTCGTTCACCATTGTTTTCTTACTTTCCCTTTGTACCTCAGGTAGCCATGCTTACCTTTTCCAAACTACAGTAGAATATTAAGTTCTTAAGAGTTTAATTCTACAAGAGAAGAGAATTACTATACCTGATATCTAGGGAAGAGTGCACGAGCACCATTTTCCACTGCTGTTTGAGAAATATCATAACTAACTATAAGTCACAACTGATGAGTATGTGACTGACAGGACCAACAAACAAAACCTAGCATGAGAAGAATTCTAGGATCCATGGAGATAGGCCAAAAGAGGGGGGGCCTTGTATTTAGTATAGCGTTCCATGTGCCAAGAATGTAATCAAGATGTCAGGAAAACAAATGCAGAGTAACCGAAGGGGATTAGGAAGTCAGGGACAAACTGTAGGTACCACAGGGCCATGGTTAAGGAAAGGACCAGATTGAAATGCCTACCTCAGCTTTTTTCCCTCTCCCTCTTCTTGTTCAGGGTAGTGTGGGGAATACTGGGGATCTTCCCTATCCTGGGAAGTGTGCATATACATCTACTCCTTTTGAGAACCTAATACAAGGACCTGATAGAGCTAATTCAGTTTATTTCAGGCAGCTTCTCTGATTTTTCTGTAACTTGTTCATGTTACTTTCATAAAAATATCTTGGGTACATTTTAAGTGCTTATAAATAGAACTTTCAGGGCACCTGGGTGGCTCAGTTGGTTAAGTGTCTGACTTCGGCTCAGATCACTATCTCACGGTTCGTGGGTTCGAGCCCCGTGTTGGGCTCTGTGCTGACAGCTCAGAGGCTGCAGCCTGCTTCAGATTCTGTCTCCCTCGTTCTCTTCCCCTCCCCCACTCATGCTGTTTGTCTCTGGCTCAAAAGTAAATAAACATAAAAAAATTTTTTTTTAAAATAAATCGAACTTTCAAATCATTGAAAATATTAAATAGTGAAGGTTTCTTGAATTTTTCTGGTTTTGCTTATGGAGTATCCATTGACTGAACTTTCAGCAATATCTTGCGTGGAAAAGATGAATTTTGGAGTCCGACAAATCTAGTTCCGTCTTTTTTGTCACCATTTACTGGCCAGGCAAGTTAGGAAGACTTCCTGTGCCTCTCTGAGCTTCACTTCACTTCATCTTTAAAATGGGGAGTAGTTTTGCTCTCAGTAACACTTTGAAGTTTTCTTCATAATTATCTTGTATATTAAATATTAAAACTTTCTTTTGTATTTATCTCCTTTTGTGTATCTATTAAGAATTATTTTACTACATTACTTTATCTCTATATAAAAGAATACCATTTTTTATGTTAATTTTGTCCCTAGCCATAGCACAGAATTCTTTCATTGTTTATAATTAGTTTTTTTAGTTGATTCTCTTGGATTTCTAGGTAAATGGTCATATCATTTGCAAAAGATGATGAGTTCCTTTTCAAGTTCTATACCTTTTGATTTTCTGCTCTTGTTTAATGGTACTATGCAGTATCTTTGAAAAACTATTAAATATTAGTAATGATATTAGACCCTTTTTTTTCCTTCCTTTACTTTTATGAGAATGCTTCTAGCACCTCCCTCAAGTCTAATACTGACTTTTGTATATTTCTCAAAAATCACTTAAAGGAAATCTTTTTTTTTCATGCATGTTGAAAAATACTGATTCCTTTTTTATTGTTTTAAAAATCAAGAAAACGTTTATGCTTCTTTAGAATTCTGCTGTAATTGTGTGTGTTTTTTCCTCTTTTGGTCTATCATTATGCTGAATTATAGTAGTAGATTTCTTACACTTGAACCATCTTTGCAGTTCTGATTTGAGCCCCACTTAATCATAGTGTATTTTTTATGTACTGTAAATCTGTTTGCTAATATTTTAGTAGGTGGTTTTGAAGTCCTTAAACAATGCAAATACCTAATCAGAATTTATAGTGAGTGCTTTAGGAAAATCAGCTGATTTCATTTTTTTGTCATTTCACCTTGCCTCTACAGAAAACACTATTTTCTCATCTAACACTTTGAAGTTACATTACAGACTATATTGAAGTTGAAATTTCCATACTTTCTTTCGCAGTCATTTTTACTATCCCCTGTACAGATAATCTGATATGCATTAGTATAATCCTGTCAGTTATTCATTCTGAAAAATCTTTTCCTAACACATCCACCAGCATATTTTCTCTTATCTGTTCTTTCCAATACTTTTTCCTTGGCATATCTGTCATAGGTTAACATACTGTGTGACTTATCTCCTGACTCATAAACCCCATGTACTTTGACCCATCCATCCAACTTCCCTATCCCATTTCTGTCCCTACTCTTAAAATATCTTAGACTCTACTATTTATACATACTATGGGGGAAGTCTTTGAAAGCTCCAAATCCCAATTACTAAAGGAGGAAAAAAAACCCTGGAATTAAGTTGTAGAACTTAATTAGAACTATGCTAAGGCTTAGTTACTTAGACATGTTTAAAGTTGGAAGTGTATTGTAAACTACACATTAGACTTCTTTCTTCTTCTTTCATTCCAGTAGTGTGTCAGCCATTTCATAGAAAAGAAATATAATTTAAGGAATCGCAATTTTGTTGCTTGAGTTGTTGTATCTTCCAGAGTCTAACTGAAATGCAGAGAAAAGCTTGAACCTCGAAGGGTTAAACTCATTTGTTAAAAATGCCTAAGACTGAAGGTAATGAAAATCTTTTGCCTTAAAATTAAAAAACAAACATCATTTCTTTAAAGATTTTAATATTTATTATCGCACATTGGAAAACACAGATAAGTGATAGGTTTTTCTATTAGCAAAATTGTTATTTATATTTTAGAGCATATTTCTAGATTGTGTGTGTATGTTATAAAAAGGAACTCACACTGTACATGTTTTACATTTCTCCCACTTAATATATTCGCATGCCAATAAATGGACTTTACAAAATCATTTAAAATTACTACAGATAAACTCTTACATGAACTTCTATTTTATTTATTTATTTATTTATTTATTTATTTATTTATTTATTTATATTTTTATTTTTTTAACGTTTATTTGTTTTTGAGAAAGGGAGAGACAGAGCATGAACAGGGGAGGGTCAGAGAGAGGGAGACACAGAATCTGAAGCAGGCTCCAGGCTCTGAGCTGTCAGCCCAGAGCCCGACACGGGGCTCGAACTCACGGACCGCGAGATCATGACCTGAGCCAAAGTTGGCCGCTTAACTGACTGAGCCACCCAGGCGCCCCTGAACTTATATTTTAGACATTCCTCATTGTGTGACAGCTGGCTTTTTCTAATCATCACCATTATCAGTAAAGCTATAATAAATGTTTTTGTGCTTAGATCTCTACACATCCTTTATTTCTTAACAATACATTCTAAGAAATGAAGTACAGGTTTAAAGATGTACCTGACCACTGCTCCTAAACTGAAATATGCTTAATTACCAAACTGAGTCTATTACTGAGATTATTTCCCTGCTATTTTTCCTTCTTCTCATTATGTTGGCTAATTTGGGATGTCATTACTTAAAAACATTTATGTCACAAGTCCATATAAAGGTCCAGATAAAATGGTAAGGAAAGAAAGGATTTCTTATTGTGAAATATATCCAAAGAATATAGAACCTCTGTATACAGTTTAAAGATGAGTAAAGTGAATGTCCTTGTTCCCAGCTTTTAGGCTCCTTATGTGTTTTTCCGTGGAGTGCCTCCACCCCATGTAATCACTGTCTTGGGTGGTATGAATTATTGCTTGAGAAAATTTTCAAATATTTGTAGGGCTTTTGAACTTCATTGCCATGCTGTCTTTTAGAGTGACTATGCTAATTGATACTCTTACCTAGGGTGTCTGTTCCCATTTTCCGGGGACCTTGGGTATTAGTACAGTGCATGCTTGCTCTGTCATTTTTGTTTTAATTACATAGTTGAAATCCCAGCATCACTGCTTATTAACTACTTGTGTGAGTTTGGACAAATTACCTAACCTTTCAGTTTCATCATCCATAAAAGGAGATGATAATAGTACCCATTTTACAGATTGTTGTGATGGTTAAATAATAATAAATATAAATGTATATATAATATATATATAAACTGCTTAGAACAATATTTAGCATATACTTGTGTTATTAATGAAGTGAAATATATTTTTGTATGTTCACTGGCCATTTCTGGATTTTTTTGTGTATGTGTGGATGGCATGTGTCCTTTGCTCATTTTTTTTTTCTTTTGGAGGTTTTCATCTTGTTCATAATGTTTTGTACATGTTTTTATATATTAATTATTGATCGATTTGTCCTAATTTTTTGAGAGACAAAGTGAGACAGCATAAGTGGGGGAGGGGCAGGGAGAGAAGGGGGACACAGAATCTGAAACAGGCTCCAGACTCTGAGCTATCAGCACAGAGCTCGACGCGGGGCTTGAACTCATGGACTGCAAGATCGTGACCTGAGCTGAAGTTGGACACTTAACCGACTTAGCCACCCAGGCGCTCCTGATTTGTCCCAATTTTTACAAATTATACAAGTAGTTTTCTCCATTTTGTGTTTAAATTTAAGAATTTAAACCTTATTACATATAGAATTCTAAATTTTGTTTTTTTAAGATGTATCTGTCTTTTTTCTTAATGGCTTTTGAGTTTTTTATTATTCTTGAGTCTAGAATATTAAAAAGCTTATTAGTATTTGTAGAAAATATGAACCTCTCCTATATCTGGAGAATCCGTTCTGCTAGTCTTCTGGAGGTTTTCTGGGTTATTTAGGCAGGTGTAGGTGGAATCTAAGTGATCAGCAGGACGTGGTGAGCCCAGCGTCCTCCTATGCCGCCATCTTCCTAAACCTCTCCTATATCCAAGAATATCAAGGTTTTTTTTTTTTTTTTAAATGCAAGTTTTTGTTTCCCTAATTTTTCTTTAAGTCTTTTGACTTTTCTTTGTGAAGACATAAAACCTCATTATTTTCTCAGCTACTTACATGGTTGCTTTAAAGCTTTATTCTTTAAGAAAGAAACTAAAAATTAATCAGAGAACCTTAATCAGCTTAGGTAACAAAAACAAAGAGTTGAAGGCTGTAAATTAGCTTGAGAGTAGTTTTGAAAGAAGAATGGATGCTGATTTTTCCCTTTCTTTCTTAAGGCCTTTGTGACCAGCTGTAGTATTTTGTAGACAGAGCCATCTGATTTCTTTCTTTTCCTCCTGTCTTCTCCCTCCTACTTTCTTTCTCCTTCCTCATTTTTCTCCTCCTTCTCTTTCTCCTTTTATGTCTTTAATTCTCTTGTTTGGTTTCACCTTATTTTAGCCACTTCCTTTTGTTTGGCAATTGATTATTTTTGATCTTTGATGTATCTTTAGTTTTAAACCTGTTGGTAAAAACTTATCAGCCATAATTTCAGTATTTATTTCCAGGCATGGGTAGTATGGGATTTGTCCATAACCTGTTTAAAGTTAATTTTTATACATGGTATAAAGTTCTTTTTTTTGCCTATGACTATGAACTATTCCAGTACCATTTGTGAAAGATTTTCCTTTCCCCATTGAACCGCTTTGGCATCCTTCTTGGAAATCAGCTCACCATACACCTGTGAATGTATTTCTGGAGTCTGTTGTTTAATTGATCTATATATCTTAACACTAACAAGTCATGAAATTAGATAGTGTAAGTCCTTCACTTTTGTTCTTTTTAAAAATTGTTTTGGCTATCGTAGGGCCTTTGTTCTTCTACATAAACTGTAGAATTAGCTTTTCATTTTCTACAAATGGTCCTGCTGGGGTTTTGATTGGGATTAAGTTGGCTCTACAATTTAATTTGTGGAGATTTGACATCCATTCATGTAATTTTTTATTTTATTTTAGTGTAGTTGACACATGATGTTACATTAGTTTCCGGTGTAGGATGTAGTGATTCAACAACTCTGTACATTATACTATGCTTACCACAAGTGTGGCTGCCATCTGTAGTAATTTTTATTGTCAGTTCTATTTTTCATTTCTAGAAGCTCTGTATTTTTTCAAACCTGCTTGATCATTCTTATAGTCTTTTGTCATTCCTGAATATATTTTCAAATCTATCTTTTACTTCCTTAATCATACTAACCATTGTTATTTTATAGTCTGTGATAATTCTAGTAATGACAATCCTTGAAAGTCTATTTCTGCTATCTGTTTTTACTGCTGGTTCTGCTGTTTTGTTTCCTTTTCTGTTCGGTTAATTTATATTGAAAACTTCTATTTTCATGGAACTTTATCTGTGGGAATTCATCGAGGCCTGCATTGATGGGGAGATGCTTCAATGAGGATTTGTACTTCTGTCAGGCTCCTGTAGACACCACTGGTTTGGAATCACTTAAATTCTCAGGTTGAGATTTTTTTTCTGGCTACCTAGGTATTGTGAATTTAGGCTGCACACTAGAGAGATGACTTGCTGTTCCATGTTCTCATCAGAGATTCCCCCTATGACAAGGGTTGAGATAGTCCATTTTTTAGCACAGTATCCAGGGGGTAGGGTTTAGTGAGCTTATTTTTCTTTGACCCTTATACTGGGGGTTTACCCTTTAGGATTATATATATATATACTGGGGGTTTAACCTGGGGGTTTTGTATGTGTAAGGGTAGTTGGGGGAGTCTTTTCTTAACATATATTGTAGGTGGACCCTGGGTTTTATATTTTAATCCTCTAGTTGTGTGAAGCTCTGTGAGACCTTGAAGATGGAAAATAAAATTCACCTGGTTGAGCACCTGCCCTCAGGTGAATGTCAGCTTCAGAAATCAAGGTTCCTACATTCACTTCACTTTTTTTTTAGCTTGAGTATTTCTTTCTTGCCAATTAACTTTTTAAATAAGAAAATGTATTACATCTAGGACTTTTTGTTGTTTTCAATAAAATATCGGTCCAGGAGACTGATCTTCCATATTACTGGAAAACAAGGTTATAACTTGATTTTCTATTTTTGTTTGCCTCCCCTCCACCTGCTTTTCTGTTTTTAATCTACTTTAAGTTTAAAATTTGGTGTTTTCAGACATGAAAGACATAAAACATAAGGTAAAATTCAGTGATCATTTTTAATCATCTCAGTTTACACTTTTGAATTAAGAATTACTTATTTCTTTTATTTGTTTACTCTGGGTATGAATGCCTACTGAAACGTGTGTGACATTGTTCTCTGGCAATTAAATATATGTGTGTGTGTATATATATATATATATGTATATATTTTGAAGCATGCTTAAAAGAGATTTTGAAAAATCCAGGAAAATACAAAGAGGAAAATAAAAATAATGTGTAATCTCACCAAGAATGGTATCAATATTTTTATATACTTTATTTGTGTATTCATTCCACAAGTATTTATCACGTGTAAACGTGTCATCGAATGAGATAGACTCAGTAAAGGTGCAAGAAGAAAACAACTACTTCTTTCCCTCCCATGCCCACTCAACTCATGTTTGGAGTAGTTCTTTCATCCCTGGCTGAAATAATAGACAGGTCTCAGCTCTGTCAGTCCCTTTTAGTCCTGAGAACAGTCTCACTTCAGTAATTGAAATATCTTCTTTAGTGTAATAATCAAGCCTCCAAACTTGATAGGCATTAAATTCCATGTCATGTCTGTTTCACTCTGGGAAACACCACTTCACCCTAGGGGTTTGCAGGGGGCATGGTTAGCTTCCTCACTCTTCCCTCCTTGTTATTGTTTTCTTTCTTCTCAACCCACTAGCTGAATTTTCTGATTCCTTTAAGTATAGTGTTCAGAGTTGGGAAGAAGTGAATAGTCTACACAGTGGTGACAGTTGCAGTTTGAGCATAGGGCCCTCTGGGTGGCGCACATGCAGTTGGTAATTTATATGGGGTGTTTTTTAAAAACTTGACTTTTATTTTTGTTACCTTCCCCAATAGGATCTTTGAAATGCCATTGCTGTGACTTGGCAGATAATATTCTCAGGCTGACCCTGACCCCCCTTCTTCAGTCCTG
This sequence comes from Puma concolor, assembly GCF_028749965.1. Classification (NCBI taxonomy): domain Eukaryota; kingdom Metazoa; phylum Chordata; class Mammalia; order Carnivora; family Felidae; genus Puma; species Puma concolor. The sequence continues at coordinate 75,995,323 of NC_141669.1, forward strand.
GGTTTTAGGCAGACTGCTGTTGTCTGAATCACTTTGCTACTCAGTCCTCTTGGACAGAATCTCTTTAGAGCACCCCACCCCCCAACACTTCCTTCTACAGGCCTGTTTGGTTCATACATCCTTGTCTCCTCTAAAAGGGGGATCAGCAACTTATCCCTGGTACAGCTCTCTGCCTTTGTTATTCTCTCTCTGTCTCTTTCTCTCCCCTTGCATCCCCTCGCCTACCCCTGTGCTAGTGTTTGCATCTGTTCTCTTCTAATGTCACACTCACATGTTGGACCCAGGGAGGCCCCTCTCACCTGGCACAGGGGGAGTGAGACACTCCTCTCCGTGAGATTTTCAGATTTTCAGGCAGCAGGACAAAAGCCACAGCATTCCAACAGTCTTCTTCAAGAAATGTTCTCTTTCAGGGGTGCCTGGGTGGCTCAGTTGGTTAAGTGGCCAACTTCGGCTCAGGTCATGATCTCATGGTCCTTGAATTCGGGCCCCGCATCGGGCTCTGGGCTGACAGCTCAGAGCCTGGAGCCTGCTTCAGATTCTGTGTCTCCCTTGCTCTCTGCCCCTCCCCCATTCACACTCTGTGTGTCTCTCTCTCTCTCTCTGAAAAATAAATAAACATTAAGAATTTTTTTTATAAATGCAAAGAGATAAGAAGATTGTAGGAATCCTTAATGAGAAATTGGGAAACTCTTAGATATGTAATTCACATTATTCTATAATATTGCAAAAGATCCTCTTAAGGAAAGAAAATAGGGTTACAACCCTCTACACATTGGGAAATGTAAGCTGGACTAATATGCTCTACCACTAAAATTATGAACTACGATCCTTTCCAAATCCTCTGGAAGAAGTTAAATTAATGGATAGAATTTTCTTAAACTTCCTTGTGTCAAAACTTTCCAAACGCTACATTTACGTAGGTGAATTTTTTGATAATCTTCTTGCAAAGGTAAAGGCTTCTAGTAGGCCAATTTAGAGATTCAGTCTTGGTAACAAAATACTATAGAAAAAGAGAAGGTAGGATAATTACACTAGAAAACAAACAAAATAGGTTGGGTGACTGGTTTGCTAAGTCTTAGACCTATAAAAATATAGCAGAACATTGCTGAGGCATTCTATGAAGAATTTTTTTCTTTTCTAGAAGAAGGCTGTAAATTACATTACACAAGAATGGTTCTTTGCCAAATGAAGTTTGGATCAATTTTAATTTTACACTTACACATTTTTCTTAATTTTTTGATATCTGCCAGTATCTAGTATTTGATTTAGCCCTGTGTGTTTAATCATATGATTTAAAATTCATGTATTCCATCATGTTCCGAATAGTGCATGTTGACTTCCAGGGGCTTTACCACCAGTAAAAGACTGGGAACTAAATCAATTTATGTGTGTTGGCTGCAGGTTTTGAGTCCATTGTATGTTTCAGTATATGTGCTGTGGAAGCGAGCGCGAGTCCATTGTATATTTCAAAAGGACAAATACAAAGCTGAAAAAAGTGTAAGTAACCAAGAGTGTGTAGCAGAAGAATCACCGATCTGCCAAAAATAGTACAGGAAGACTAAAGCTTCAGGCCTGAATCCCTCTGTTTACTACCTCCCCATAAACGTTAAGTGTATCAGAAAAGATTTATAATGATTATCTTAGGAAAAAGAGTGAGACAGGTGATCACACTGCTTGTAGATTATGTCACCTTCTCATCAGGGGCTGTGAGAAAGTAGAGTTATTCACCTCCTCTTCTGATTGGCAGGTTAGAATGATTTGTGGCTGACAAGATAGGATAAGGATCACCAACGAAAACCAAAATGTAACTAAAATAGGGCATCAGGAAGAGAGTTCACATTTCTTATTTCATCTTTCAGCTCAGATGAAATATTTCCTAGAGCTCTGGGTGGACTTGGGAATAAAATTTTGGTGCCACCGTTGGTTAATTATTGAGAAACTGTGGAAGCTTAGAGAGAGGCAGATGTTGTTTTAATGTTCCAAAGGAGAATTCAGATAGATAATGCAAATGACTGTTGAGCGTGATCTTGGTCAGGCAAGGCCATTATGAAATCAGAAAAGGGTGGTTTATGTGCACTTAGGAAGGGACAATAGAGTATATCCACTGGAAATCAGTGTGTGTTGCTTATAAATAAAACATTTTGGCTTTATCCGGTTTCATTTTCTGTGTGGAAGGGTAGAACTGGTAGACACATCTAGATCTCAGCACAGCTTTGAATAGTCTCTTGATACTTTTATGGAGGAACTAGAGAAATAGAGATTTGGTTACGTGGCTCCCAAAAGGAACTGATTAGCTACTGAATTGATGTCTGGTGTGAGGTCTCTAGCGGCTTGCCACAGACATTGTATTAACATTCTACTCACTGATTTAGTCAGGGTTTTCAAGTTTGTGGATATTGAGGTGTATTAGAATCAGGATCAAAAAAGTTTTTGAAACACGTCAGTTGTCGAACCTAATCTAACAAGATGAACTGGAACAGGGACAAGTGACTTTTGTGATGCCCAAAGGAATTTTCAGTAGAGATTTCAGTGGGATGATTTTTTTTTTTTAATTTTTTTTTTAACGTTTTATTTATTTTTGAGACAGGGAGAGACAGAGCATGAACAGGGGAGGGTCAGAGAGAGGGAGACACAGAATCTGAAACAGGCTCCAGGCTCTGGGCTGTCAGCACAGAGCCCGACGCAGGGCTTGAACTCACGGACCGCGAGATCATGACCTGAGCCGAAGTCGGCCGCTTAACCGACTGAGCCTCCCAGGCGCCCCGTCAATGGGATGATTTTAAAGTTTCCTTCAAATCTGACCGTTGAGGATTCTGTCAGAATAACGTGTAGCAGATACCCTGAACCACCTGGACCTATTTTTTTGTTTTGTTTTGGTTTAAGGATATTTGCTTTCCGTCAAATCAATAAGCTTAGCTATGTGACTTAAGATTGTCTAGCTATGTAAAGCTCATTATGTTGTGAAGTTGAAGTTATTTTATATGGAGGAGAAACTGCTGTGGTTGCTGTTATTTACTTATCTTTTTTAATGTTTATTTATTTTTGAGAGAGAAAGAGAGAGACAGAGCACGAGCAGAGGAGGGCAGAGAGAGAGAGGGAGACACAGAATCCGAAGCAGGCTCCAGGATCTGAGCTGTCATCACAGAGCCCAACGTGGGGCTCAAACTCACAACCCATGAGATCATGACCTGAACTGAAGTTGGACACTCAACCAACTGAGCCACCCAGGCACTCCAGTTGCTATTATTTACTTTTGACTAGTGCAATAATTTCTGCTTTCCATGTGGAGTGTAAAAGCAGTTTGTTTGTATTTAAAAATATGGTCTTCTCCATCTTCAGTTTATAGCAGTGATAAAGGCCATGACTTAGTCTTGAAACTTGGGAGAGCCTAAAAGTGTTTTTTGGATATTAGTTTGATTATTATGCTTAATGACAAGTTAGAGTGATAGAATATTTGTCTCACTTCCCTCTACACTGATGGCTTGAAAAAATGTACTGTGATATTCTAGGATTTTATTGCCCTTCACCTATTTTTTTATATAATTTTTTTTTTATTCTTTAGAGAGAGAGAGAGACAGAGACAGAGCGCTAGCCTGTGAGGGGGGAGAGGGAGGGAGAAAGAAAGAGAGCGAGAGGGAGAAAATCTTAAGCAGGCTCCACACTCAGCATGGAGCTCTGATGCAGGGCTCTATCCCACGAGGCTGGAATCATGACCTCAGCCAAAATCAAGAGTCAGATACTTAACCAAGCCACCCAGGTGCCCTGCCCTTCACCTATTGATTGTTACTTCTCTCTCCGTTTCTGTGACTGTCATAAACACTGGACTCTTGTTTATAAAGGCTTCCTTTCTGGGATGCTTGTGACAGTAAGTAAATTTTAAAGAAAAATTATTTTACAACTCATATGAATTATGTTCATTTTGTTGAAGTGGCCAGAGTACTTTTAAAAAATACATATTTAAATGACCATTTCAGTGAGCTAGTTGGAGAGGAAACATAAGGAATGAGTCATTATGGGTGGATGTGGATGTGTGTGTGTGTGTGGTTTTAAAATACTATTTGGATTCAGATTCAGTTTGACAGTTTTTGATGAAAATAAAATATTTTTTACTAGCTTTGTAACCCATGTGTTTCTGTATCCCTAGGTCCGATCTAAGTATCTGCAGGAGGTACATCCACCCCTCTTTGCTGTAGCCCTTCTTGCAGATCTTTGTTTATTGACTTAGATTAGAACTGGCCAAGAGCCCAGTGATGGTCATTTCTCCTCTTAAGGTTTTTGGTTACAAATCTGCTTTTGTTGCCAGATCCAATAAAGATTTTTGATTGTTTTTGTTAGTTTTATTATAAGTTCTTGCCAAAGATACAGTGTATTATAACCAAAACAGATGTTCTGTTTAGACAAGTGTATTTGCTATAACAGAACCTAAAAATGTAAATTAAAACAATAATGTGTTCAGCTTTAAGGTAATAAGTGATGAACTTTGGGACTTTGTGAGTATTTTTGATAACCTTTAGAAATAGAAGGAACAACACCTTATTTTAAGCAATTGTTTTATTTTTTTCTCCATCTGAGTTTGTGCATGTATACTCTTACACTCCTAGATTCTCTTCCAAACTGACATTTTACTGTGATCGTGAAAGTGGAGTGGGTTCTACCATTTTCATATGTACATAGTTCTGTTATTAAAGTGTATACATCAGATAAATCGTATTTTCTGTCATAGAGACATCAGTTGCATAGAAGAGTTTTTAAGATTCTAATGTTTATAAATGTAAATGAAATAATTATTCACAGACCTCTCTGTAAATGGTGTACTTGGTAAAGGTAGAAACCCTATTATAGGGTTGTAGTATAGATCTTTTGGGATGCTAAAAGTCTCTGTGATTAGGGCCCAGAGCCGTCTTGATTTACTCTGAATTCTGTGTTGTAGTGAACATAGCTATGTAGTAAATACAAAATGAATGTATTTATATTCTGTAATTTTAAGTCTTGTTTTTTATCATAGTCCCTCAATAAATTAGATGTGTAAGGAATAAGATCACATTATTAACACATTATGAATGGATAGAGTTTCACCTTGAGATTTTTAACTCTTTGGCCCATTCTGATTCATATTTTCCTCTTTGCTTTGGCATTAAAGAGCTGTTTTCTGTCACTTTTGGCTGACATTAAAAACAACAACAACAAAAACATGTTCAATTGATTATTTGGGAATATTTAAGTTTTTTTTTTAAATTAGGAATGTTCAGGTTGTACAGAATCACTGTGATGTGTGTCTCATTTCAGTTGCATTAGGAGAATGCAAGATTGCTAGAATTCTTTGTTGTTGAGATCCTTTTCATTTGATTACATAGGACTTGAAGATTCTGCGACCAGAAACCGGTACTTGCAAATAGTTTTTGAATCCATCTTTATTTGTGTTTTATATTATTTTCTGTTTTGTGTTTGTTTTTTGAAGGAGGAACCTTTTGAGTCTAATATATTTTATGTGGCTAAATCTTTGTATTATGCTCTTCTAACTTATCGAAATACCACTTTCAAGTTCCCCCACATCCATACATTTCTAAGGTTACACCCAGCTTAATTCCCATTACTTTTCTGCTTCACAGCACTTGCATTTTGAAGGGACCCTAACATTTGGGTTCACATTATGATAATTAGGTTTCAGGGGCATGGGGGATTAAAGATGTCTCAGGTCTAGTTGCAGAATAAAGTTCAGAAGCACTTGTAAAACTTGCCTGATTGGTGGTGGAGGTGCTTTTATTTATTCACTACTCATGCAGCATTAATCCGTATTTCATCAGGTACCTACAGTGCTGTAATTCTAGATGTGACCTTGGGACTTGATTTACTTCGGCTTCGTTTTCTTTATTAATGTGCCATGAAAGAGGTACATGAAAGATAGCCAACATCAAAGTACCTTTTAAAGTAAAATGGTTGATAGGAATTCCCTGGTATTTAACACTGTCTGTCAAATGTTTCAGCTGGTTTGCATCCTTTTACAAGCTATTGCTTGCTGCACTAAAAGAAATTTAAAGGAGTTGTTTCAAGTCTTTTGTGTGTGTGTGTGGGGGGGGGGACACTGATCATGGTGGTGGCGGCTGGGGTAGTAGTGGTTGGGTGGCAGTAGTTAGCCAGAGAAGCGAGTAAACGAGAGGAACAACCTCATTTTCAACTATGCTCCTCCCAAGATGGTTCATTTTGGTATTTTTCTTTGGGTTGGGGAGTCTTTAGTCCAAAGTGGTGCTAGAGTTGAAGAGGCACTCACCTTGGTTGTAAGGAGATTGAAAAGGGTGGCCAGATAAGATTCATCAAACCTCAGTGAAAGAGAGAATAAAAGGCAAAGTCAGTATCTTATTCAGAAACAGTTTACCCAGTTTAACTTTACAGCCTGTTTATTCTTTACTGAGCCATCTGAGAAAAAGCTTTTCAACATAATAATGCAGGAAACTGAGTCTGAAGAAAAACAAAGGCAACAGGACTCAAACAAGGTCTGCCATATGTATTGTGGAGTATTTGTTTTCCTGTAAATGCATAGTTTAGAGGCTGTTGTCTCTGTTCTGGGCTAAATATATGGCGGTAGAACTTTTCGTGGCTCATTTTTAAAACTGCTTCCTTCTTTGTTTCAAACGTTTGTTGGATGTTTCTCTCTACTTGAGAAAAAATATATAAAAGCATTTTGCTTTTTAGATATAATCATAAGGATTATCTGCGGATCTTTTCCTATCATCTTTACCATAGAACTTATCTTAATCTAAACAGTGAAAAATAAAAATCACAGAATGTTTTAGAAAATGAAGTTTACTTTCAAATTTATACTTTGTTTTCAAATTACTTCATCTTGACTTACAGAAGGCTTTTAAAATCATTGTAATAAAAAGCTTTTTATAATTAGTATTTGTTAAAATGTATTTGTATAGTATTAAAATGCTCTAAAAATAGCATATTCTCTTGATATTCTATAATTTTGTTTGCACTTAACCTGCTTAACTTTTTATTCCTATATGGCAAGAAAATAAATTTCAAGCCACACCTGGTCTTGGCAATTTATTGAACCTAAAGTCTTTGGTCTGTCAAGTGTAAGAAACCAACGGTAAACCTGACACAGAGGAGGTTAGTAATGGCCTTTCTCACTGTCAACACAGTGCTACAGGGCTACAGAGGTCTCCTGAAGACAGATAGCTTAGTTTATGTGGGGAATGAGCAGTGCATGCAACTTATTTGGCGTTTGAGTCTACGATTAAGGAAGTGGGTGGAAGAGGTACATCTTGGCCCTTTTACTGATACGGGAAATGCAGAAATTCTTGCTGCCCTAAATGACTCACCCCTGGCATTAGGAAGAGTGACCTCGGGTTGAGAGGGGAGGATATTAGGAAATCGGTAGTAGAATGAAGGCTAGAAGATGTGTACCTTTCCATTCATGCCACATTTTCCTCTGCCCCTTTATAGTTAACAGCATCTTTTTTTTTTTTTTTTTTGCACAGAAAATATGTTCCTTTAAGAATTTGCTTTGCCTCATTATAGTCCGAGGGAATTGGGAGACAGAGAAGCATGATACTGCCTAGAAAGTCCTCAGGATCTTATTTTGCCAGCATTTTAGCTTTCATGAGACAGAGTATTGTCTAGTTCTTTGGTTAACATAGTGATCCACGCTTTTTTTTTTTTTTTTTTTTTTAAGATTCTGAAGTTTTGTGTATCCCATCTAATTTCGGGCCAATGTAGTTAAAACACCTGAATTAGCCCTAATATTGTATAATTTAATCTTCCAAACATGTTAACTATGTTAATCTAAAGCTTAATTGGAAGGATTAACAGAGTCAAGGATCATAAGTATATTTCTCAGTTACTTAGTGGTAAGCAATTTGAGCTTGTGAATGAGCCACCAGCTTATAGTTGATTGATATGTTTTCGACTGGTTTTTAGGTTTTCTTAGTTACCCCATTTACCTAAAATTCCTCTTATTCTTCAAAGCATTTTATTTTTCCTCAGCAGAATGCTTTTCATGAATCTAGGAATATAAGGGATGACAAGAAGTGTGATAGACTCCCCTCCCAGTTCCCAACAGATTTGAATTCATACAGTTTCCGTGGTTTAAATGGTGACACTGTCATCATTGCCATTGTCACGTTCTACTTGTTATTTTAAGTTACACTCAGTAATATATTGCGGATGTCTCTGGCTCCAAATTCAGATGTTGGCATGGCCAAAATGCTAAAACTCTGAGGAGGGATATGATGTGAAGAAGCTTCTGTAGGGTCTTCAACGTATAAGAAATATTTTGAAGATGTGCATTTCTGTTCAAATCATATGCTCTGATTTGTACGAGTCAGTGATTTCCTTGTCTTCCAGGTCCTAGGCTTATTTTGAATTAAAATTCACTGGTTATATAAGAAGAACCCAAGTACCTATTTTCTTTCTTACCTGAACTTCCTTACTGGAGGGCCTTTACCTCTCAAGCTCTTTAGGAAATCCTGTATCTTGTTCTAAATATGAAATGCTACTTTTAGGTTTTGACTTTGGTGGGAAAAGTAACAAGTAAAATCTCTACCAAGAAGTTGGTCTTTTTCTGTTTTAATAAATTTTTGTTAGCTGTAGAAAGACTGGAAGGATGTTAAAGACCCATGCTTATATTTTCAGATTTGAGACTTGATGTGTTTCTGATTCATGGTTTTGGCAGCAGGGTATGAGAAGTGGATAATGGAAGCTGACTGGAGAATCTCCCAGTAACATGTTGAGCTTTTAGAGCATCTTCATCTTTCAGGTTTGGTTTGCTTCTACTCTTCTTCATTTTCTTACTGGCTTTTTTTTTTTCTCCTTCTGGCTACCTTTCCTTAGTGAGAAGTGACAAGTCTGTGTTAAGTGGGAAAAATTTACATGTACCTGTCTTGTTGAATTTAATAACTTGGAGGAAAGTTTGTCTCCAAAATTCAGTGTAAGTACAGCATCCTTCATTTGTTTTTACATAGAAGCAATATTTTTCAATTAATATTTGGTCCAGCTTATTTGGACTCCTTTTCAGTTTATATTCTCATATTTCTCCCACTTCTTTTAAATACTCTAACTTCTATTTCTGATCATTCTTTTTTTCTATGCGTCCTTCCACCTCTTCTTTGCTCTTCAACTTAGTGCTCCAAATATTTTCCTCATTCCCTTTTCCTTCTCTGTGTATCTTCCTTTCCTTGATAATTTCTCTATCCATTCTTCTGGGGCTTCATCTTTTCATCTGTGGGTTCTAAATGTATATCCTTAGTTTAAAATTTTCTCCAGAGATCTGGACTCAAATTTCAGTGGCTAGCAGCCAGTCATTTGAGTATCACTCTGGTGCCTTAGATTCAACCAAATTTAATTCCATGCTTTGGCTCCCAAAACTATTTTTCTTCATGTGTTTTTGTTCTTTTTTTAAGCCCCTACTTTGCTAGTGATTCCCTTGGGTACAAAATCGACAAATTCAGCTATATACTCCATTCAGACTACTTTCAAATCCTGTCGATTCTCCCTCAGGAATGTTTTTACTATTTCTTTCTTTCCTTCAGTGTCTCTTGTTGCCATTCTATTTCCTTTAAGAGTTTGGGTTTTTCATTAGCTGGCCTCAAGCTACATTTCTGAGATAATCTCTTGATATTCCCTTCTCAACCCAAGACGTGGTGTTTATCTTTCAAGCACTTGTAATGTGAGTCTGCATAGTTTTTTACGTTATGCTGCTGATATCATTCATTAAGGAATAATATGGGGCGCCTGGGTGGCTCAGTCCATTGAGGGTCCGACTTCAGCTCAGGTCATGATCTCATGGTTCGTGAATTGAGCCTTGCATTGGACTCTGCTGGCAGCTCAGAGCCTGGAGCCTGCTTTGGATTCTGTGTCTCCCTCTCTCTCTGCACCACCCCCCCCCCCCCCACTCGCATTCTGTCTCTCTTTCTCTCAAAAATAAATAAACGTTTAAAAAAAATTTTTTTTTAAAAGGAATAATATGTTACCCTTCCTTATAAGAGTTAGGATAGAGTTATAATTTATAAACCTGTATTTTATTAAATAAAAGCTAAAATAAGTCCATCTTCAGTATTTTATTTTTCAAAGTATTTCATTTAAATCTTCCCCTGATCTGTTTCTATTATTTATAGTGAAATTGTGGTTCTTATTTTCAGTGGATTCCACTTAAATGCCCTCTTCTCTCATATTGGGTATCCTCAGATATCAGAAATTCTTATATGCCAGGTAAATTGGAATATTTGTTCTTTGAATATGGGTGGGTTTCTTTTTCTAAACTTTTGTAGTTAAGAAAACAGTCTGTGGATAGCTTCATTCCTTACTGCCACAGTGACTGTAGTTAAGTCGCTTAATCTTTTGGTCTTTTCGTCTCTAAAGTGGGAATGATAATATTATCTACCATAGGATTTGGTGAAGATGAGATGGGGTGATACACCACAAAATGCTTAGAATGGTGCTTGGCACATAATTTGTAATCAATAAGTGTTCGTAAAAGGGTCCTTGGCTGTGCAGTATGGCTACCCCTTTAGTCATACCACCATCTTACCTCACACCCCACCCCTTTCAAGCTAAACCTTGGCCTCTGTTAGCTCAGGGAAGAGAAGGCCTTTACCACAGCAAAATAGGGACAACAAGCTCATCTGGCCTGTTGTGTGGCCACTTAAGGAGCTCACGAGGTTCTCTGGAGTAAGCACAGTTTCGTTGTGCTCCATCGTCCCCGTCGCACACTCTGGGGAGTGCACCGTCAGCCTACAGACACTATGTTCTGCTTGTGATAACTCCTATAGTCGTGTCTATCTGCTGGTTCAAAAGCAAATTTTGTTACTTCTGCTGACTTACGCACATACATTACGTGATTTTTTTTTTTTTAATTGTGTGTTCATTTTTCCTGGCATCTCAACTCTAGAAAGTCTTGATGCCTGCATTTAAGGTGTTTTTCTTTCAGAGAGGATGGAATTTGCCTCTGTTAGAAGAGTGGTGCAGTCTTTTAAATACTTTCATACATTAACTCATTTCATCCTTACAACAATCTTATAAAGTTGCTCTTTGTGTTTAAAAATATATATCTAAAATATGAGACATAGAAATGACAAAAGTAAAGAATGGAAATTTATATCCCAAGCAATTACTAGTCAAAAGAAAGCATTTCCAGATGTCAAAGGGGGCCCATCCAGCATTGAGCGATGAGCGGTGAGCTGTGCAGAGGCAGCAGCAGCAGGCTCTGTGGCCCCATTGATACTTCTGTGCTGCTGCCGGTTCGAGTTAGGCCCATGCCTGCAGGAGTGTATCTGCTCAAGCTCTGAATCTGGTTTCACTGAAGTACATCTGGAAGAGATACCCCTCCAGCCCAGGATGCCTTGTGAGAAAGTGGATTCACACCTCTTCACACAAACTGCCAAAGAGCAGTTTGCTTTTGGCATTTTTGATGACAGCCAGAAGATCTCCACGTTTACCACCAGGATGCAGCCAAAAACCTACAGAGATCTAGCAAAGCAGCGAAGAAAGGGCTGGTTCCAGCATTATACATACAGAACTCCCACAACTCTACCAGAAAGACAGCCCAATTCAAAAATTAGTAAAGGACTTGAATAGACATTTCTCCAAAGAAGAGATACAAATAGCAATAAGCACATGAAAAGAAGCTAGACACAGGACAAATAAATATTGCATGGTTCCACTTCTATAAGGTACTTAGAATAGGCATTCTTCATAAAGACAAAAGGGGAATAGAGGTTAACAAGAGGAGGGGTGGGAGGAAAGGGGGTAGGGCAAATTATTATTTTTTAATGGCTATAAAGTCTGGGTTGGATATGATGAAGTTCTGGATATAGACACTAGTTTGTTAAACAACATTGTGAATGTATTTAATGCCACTGAGTTGTACACTTATGAATGGTTAAAATGATAATATGTTGTGAATACTTTATCATAATAAAAACAAAATTTAAAGCAGTGATGGTGATGAACAAATAAAATATAAGAGGGTAGAAACAATATAAAGCATGTTCCATAAGCACAATGAAATGAAATTAGAAATTAGAAAGAAAATTGGGAAATTCACAAATACATGGAAATTGAATATTAAATAATCATAAATAAACAAGAAATCCAAAAGGAAATTAGAAAATACATTGAATGGAAATACAGACATAACATACCAAACTTTATGGGGTACAGCTAAAGGAGTGCTAGGAGGAAAACTTATAACTGTAAATGCCTGTATTCAAAAAGAAATCTCAAAGCAAAAACTAGCCTTTCACATATGACAAATAAAGAAGAGCAAACTAAACTTAAAACAGGCAGAAGAAAGGAAATAATAATAAAGAACAGAACATAGAGAAGAGAACAGAAATAGAGAAGAGAAAAACAGAGAAATTCAACTTTGAAATCAAAAGTTGTTTCTTAGAAAGTATCAACAACATGGACGACTTATTAATTAGACTGACCAAGAGAAAAAAAGAAGACTAAAATCAGAAATGGAAAGAGGAAATCACTACTGACTTTACAAAAATAAAAATTTATATAAAGGATTAATAATGTATAAAAATATATAACATTATATATAATATGTAAAAATTATATACCAGTAAATTAGATAACTTAGATGAAATGGAAAAATTCCTGAAAAGACACAAACTACTGAAAATGACTCAAGAAGAAATAGATTATTTGAATAGGCCTATAACATACAAACACAGTGAATTAGTAATCAAAAAACTAACCACAAAGAAAAACCAGATCCGGTTGGCTTTATCACTGAATCCTACCACACATTAATTCCTCACCCACTCTTCCAGAATGCACGAGGAACACTTTGGAACTTCTTCTGTGAGGCCAGTATTACCCTGATACCAAGACCTGACCAAGAAAACTATAGACCAGTATCAATTATGGATATGAATGTAAAAATTCTCAACAAAATATTAGCAAGCCAAATCTAGCAACCAATAAAACAACACACAATGACCAAGTGAGACTTATCCCAAGAATGTAAGGTTAGTTCCAAATCCAAAAATCTGTGAATGTAATAGATCATATCAAAGAATAAAAACCAAAATTCATATGATTAGTAGACACAGAGCAGTTGACAGAATCCAGCATTTTTTTTCATTATAATAACACCAAAAAAACAAAGAGAACTTTCTCAACCAGATAAGTAGCACATGAAGAAACTTAGAGCTAACATCATAGTTAATGGTGAAAGACTGGATACTTTCCCCTAAGATCAGTAACAAGATAATCTATTCTGGCCACTTCTATTCAACATCGTATTGGAGGTTCTAGCCAGGGCAGTTAGGCAAAAAATAAAATAAAATAAAAAACATCCAGATGGGAAAAGAAGAAGTAAGACTATTTCTGTTCACAGATGATATGACCTTATATGTAGAAAATACTCAAATATATACCTAAAAAAACCTTGCTCAACTAATTAAAATGTTCAGCAAGGTTACACGATACAAGGCCAATTACAACAATTATATTTCTATATACCGGACAATCCAAAAATGAAGTAAGAAAATTACATTTATAATAACATCCAGAAGACTAAAATAAATTTAACAAAAGAAATATAAAACCTACCCTTAAAAATTACAAAACATTGTTGAAAGAAGTTTCAGGAGATCTAAATTAATGGAAAGACCTCACAAGTTCATGGATTGGAAGACGTTATTAAAATGGCAGTAATCCCCAAACTGATCTACTTATTCAGTGCAATCCCTATCAGAATCTCAGCTGACTTCTTCGTAGAAATTGGCAATTCTAAAATTCATATGGAATTGCAAGAGATTCTGAATAGCCAAAACAGCCTTGAAAAGGAAGAACAAAGTGGAAGACTTGCACTTTCTGATTTCAAAACTTCAAGCAATTATGGTATGTGGTACAAAGATAGACATATAAATCAATGGAATAGAGCTGAGAGTCCATAGACAAACCTTCACTTCTTTGACCAACTGATTTCAGCAAGCGTGCTAAGATCATTCAATGGGGAAACAATAGTCTTTTCAACAAATGTTGGTGGCACAACTGGAAAGCCACATGCAAAAGAATGAAATTTGACTCTTACCTTGTAGCATATACCAAAATTAACTTAGAATGGATCAAAGACCTGAATGTAAAAGCTTAAAACTATAAAACTCTTAGAAGAAACCATAGGAGTAAATCTTCATGACCTTGAATTTGGCAAAGGATTCCTACATATGACCCCAAAAGCATGAGCAACAAAAGAAAAAATAGGTAAATTGGACTTCATCAAAATAATCTCCTAGCAGTGCTCAAGGAAGTTGGGAGGTATTGGGGATAATTACTTAAATATTCAGTAGATTCTTTGAAGAGTCTGTATTGCGTGGGAGAGCCAGAGGAGGAGAACTAAGTGTCACGATGACTGGTGAGGGGTTGTGGAGGTGGAGGAGTCACTGCCTCTTTGGTAGATGAGATGTCTAGTGATAAGTCTAGGAGCATAGACTTCAGAATCCTACGGTCTCGAGTTTGAACTTCAGCTCTGCTCCTTATTAGCTGTCTGACTTTGGGCAAGTTTCTTCATCTCTCTGAGCTTCTGGTTTCTAATTGGCAAAATTAGAATAATAATATCTGCCTCTCAGGAGTATGAAAATTAATGAGATGGCTGCATTGTGCTGAATATAGTACACAGCTCAAAATAGTGGTTAAGAATTTGGGCTCTTAGGTCAGACTGTGGGTTCCTGTTGTAACCCTGCCACTTCTAGTTGTATTAATTTCAGCAAATTACTTAACCTCTCTGTGCCTCAGTTTCCTCAGCTGTTGTATGGGATAACAGCAGGGTTGTCGTGACAATTAGAGAAAGCTAACGCATATTGGAGAACCACAGTGTCAGACCCTGTAAATGCTACCACTCAGTAGCTAATCTTAAGTCCCATTTCATTCAGAAGTGCCTCCACACTTCATGTCCAGTAGGATATCATCACATCTGCTCTTATTCCTAGATTCTCACTGAATGTGCTGTTCTGGAGCTTAAAGCACTATTAGTTTCCAAGTGTCTCAGTCATATTGCTCGGTGGTATGTTTTCTCATGAGATACAGAAATGCCTTTGAAAATGAAAGAGTGACATCCAGTGATAAAAGGACTGAATAGGATATTTGGTAAAGAACACGGTCTATGATAGCTGTTCATAATCTAAGACAGACTTGGAGTTTTGGGCTGAAAATGCTTTGAAAATTGTTAGTGCTATAAAATTTGAAGGTATAAGGAAGTTGTTAATAATTTTAAAAGTGGTTTAAATGAGAATTGGAACACTTTGAAAAGCATTTATTCCAGAGGGACTGTGATGAAAATAGATATTTCCTCTGGAAACCCTGACTCAGACTGTTCATCGATTTCCATAATGATGGAGCCAGAAGGTCTCAGACAGTTCCAGCACCCCCATTCCATTTTATTCTTGCTGAGAAGGGCCCAGAAGTGTGACATGCATTTGTTTTCATTTCAGTCATGGATTATGGAAGCATATAAAATTGTTTGTTTTTCTGCTTAATTTGAGCCTGAAAACTAGCTGAAACTAAGTCACAGGTAAATTATTTTTGGGGGGATGCATTTCTGAATGGTGTTTTTGCATTTTAGGAAATAATGTATGGCAGTAAAATAATCTTTTTTTCCTTTTCTTTCGTAGGTGAGTTGCCACATAAATTTGATTTCTCACATTTGTTCTTTGTTGAGATTCATACCAGTTTTCTTGGGAAGTTATACTTGTATCATTTAGTGATTACCCAGGACACTACCTCACCACAACCACTTCTTCCTGCTGATTTGCTCTGTCAGTACGTCACTGCCTTGTAGAATGTGATTTCATAAACTGGGAAGTCCTCCCAGTAAGAATTTCATGTGGCTGGTTTGTAGCAAAAGGTTACTTCAGTCAAAAATCAGGAACCTTGCTTTCAAATATTGACTTCAGAGTTTTACCTAGAAAATGTCCTTTATAGTAAATCATTTTGTGTTCTGTTATGTATTTCTAACTTAAATCATGATATCCTTCTCTTATAGGTGAAAAAAAGTAGATTTTACTGAATTCTTTACTTCAGACTTCTTTGTAATACTATCCCATGGCTTTCCTACTGCCTTCAAGCACCTTTGCACCCATCCGATCCGATCCGTATTTGTTTCTCATGGTAAACCCCTGGTTGTTAAGTATTCTTTGCATTTTACAGGTGAGGAAGCTGGACTGCAGGCTAATAGGGATTAAAGACTTAGTGGAATGGGAACTTGGGTCAGGCTACCTGATCTTCAGTCTCACACTATTTCCAGCACACATGCTTTTTCACCTCTCTATTGTTTAAATATGGTAGGCGTTTCTGGGAAGTTTGACTTAAGGGAATAAACTTGCCTGTTTTTAACACTCTTAATTTACTCTTTTATCTTTGATTGTTCGTTTGGAGAAGTTGGAGACAACAGCAAAAACCTTCCGAACAAGACTGAGTTTATATTCAGATTAATCCATTTTCATCTGTTTTTAGCATTGAAGAATTTCCCCAAATCATGCACAATACAGTAGTAGGGTCAGAATACCCTCAAAGACCTCATGTTCCTGAAGGGGCCTGAGGCTCAGTGATCAATCTAGCCGGATTTTGTTCTGTGTGGGCCCTCAAACTCTTTTAAATGGTTTGTTATTAAGGTAGTGGGATACAACACTTCTTGAGTTTCCCACCTCTTCCACTTTTAAATGTTTTAGAATTCACCATGAACTAAGTTTGTCTCAATGCTGAGTTGAAACCATTTCATCAACTGGTCATTTTTTTAAGGAAGCATTCTGGAGGAGTGGCCTTTTGGGGGTAAACTCGCCCTTGTTATGTAAGTAGGCAGTTTTGAGCCAGAAATCTTAGCAGCTGATAGGAAATAATCATTGAGGGATTACCTTTGGCCTCATATAGTTTTTATATGGTGAAGAATGTGGAGGAAGAAAGAGATCTCTCTACCACTTCTGGTGTGCTGTCCTGTGGATATGACCTCACTGGAGCCTTGGGTTAAGTGTTCTAGAAGAATAGTGGCATGACGAGGAAGGAAAGAATTTGAAGGTAGAGCTTGATTGATTTCTTGGTTTTGTAGAGGAGGGAAAACTTTTCCTTGACTCTCTTAAAGTCCCTGACTGGGTCTGAAAGTGAAACTGACAAAGACAGATTAACAGAGAAAAGCCTGCACATTTATTTCATTTAAGTTTTATGTGATACAAGAGCCTTTATAAGGGAATGAAGACCCAAAGAAGTAGTTAAATCTGAGTGTTTTGATACCAGGTTTGAGGAAGAGTGGATAGTTGTGGAAAAACATGATAGGACAAAAAGCGTATGAGCTTTGGGTAGTAAATTGGTGGAAACTTGGCAAGGCCCATGTATTGGGTTTCTTGGCATCCCTCCATTTTCAGAGGTAAGGATGCTCCCTTACTCAGATACAAGGAAGATAGCTCTGACAGGAGAGTTTCATGACCTGCCTCAAGGGGGAAGGGGGTCAGAGAATCCTTCCTGTACCTGCTGTTTCTCAGATTCCTTCAACTTAAAATAATTATTCTGTCAAAGTGGCAAATTTGGAGGTGACATATCCTGAAATCCTTCACTTTCAGATTTCACTTCCAGTTAGCTGAGGGGATGTGTCCCAAGGGTAATTAGTGAGTGATTATTGTATTTTTGCTTGGTCCTTCTCAGCAGGAGGTTTTTACTTCTTCCCATTTCCCTTAGGAACACAAACTAGCTTTAGGTGAAGGGGGACAGGCCTTTCTTTCTTCTAACAGTAAAACATGGAGGTTCACGTTTCCATGATTCATATAAGTATGGTGCAGGTGGAAAGAAAAGTATAATTCAATTATGCAAATTCTAAACGCAGAATCACAAGTTAAAAGCTCATAATGGAAGGGATGACCAATTGCTTTATCAAGTAATTTTTTGCACTGTTAAATTTCACTTTGTAGTTCCTTTAGCTGGGGAGCTGTCTTGTTGCATTTAAAATGTATTTAAAATGGAATTTGACTTGTGAAAATTCAGGTTAGGAGCAGATTTTCATGAATCCACCTACAACTAATGCAAAATCATCCTCTTTTTGTTCAAAGCCCAAGTTGATTGTCACTTGGAAATAGTAAAGACTTCAACATATGCTCTTGGCATAAATGCCTGAATTTGATATGCCAGAAAATTGTATTATTCTTTGGAATTTAAAAAATCTCTTCGGGAGATAAGTGTAGTTTAGTATGTTGATACGATTATTTTTTATAGATTCAGGTTTTCTTTCCATTTGGGTTAAGTGATGGGTATTCTTCTTGAATAGACCAGACTAAAAGTTTCTACGTCCAGAATTGTGGTTAGCAGTAGGGCTCCGAAAATTAAGTATACTCAGATCATGCAAATCTAGGAAAACTAAGGAAGGATAGTCCGTAGGCAGAAAACTTGGGGAAATGAGAGTCAATTACATGAAGATTTTCATTTCCTGTCTTTAAACAGCCTTCAGGTTTAGAAGCATACTTAGAAAAACAGTGTTTTAACCAGTCTTAACCAAGACTTCTGTCTTGACAAAGGCATGTGGGTCTGCATGCTACTTTGCATAAGAGATGGATGGTAGTGATGGGAGTGGAGAGAAAGGATTCAAGTGTATTTCAGCCGCTTTGCAGGATAAGGCAAAGCAAAGAAAATAGCCATGCTGTGTGTCTCAAAGGGCCCTTGTGTGGGTATTTCAACTTGAAAGGGGATTAGCATTGGAAGTCTGTGATCATGTCAAACATTTGTAATTGAAGGTGGCTGTTGAAAATAATTCTTAACATAACTGGATTCTAGCAGTCTTGTTGATGATGAGGTAAGTGGAGTGAATAGGAAATGATCTGTTTGTCATCGCTTGAGCCACAAAGCCGAGAAACTTAGTCTCCGGGAATGGAAACTTTAAAAAGCAACAACACTGGGAAATGTTTGATATTTCAAATCAAAGAGGCTTTGGGTGAAAAGTACAGAAGGGATATATAGATGGGAATATATACCATTGAATTTTTGCTTTTAATATTATCTCTTGATATAGTTAAAACCAGACCTTTTGATTACTTTAATAGCCACAGGTCATACGGTGCTTTTGCCAAATTGTAAGACTAGATAACTTAAGTGCATGCCTCATGTAAACGGTTGTATTTTGTGAGCTTGTCTGTCCTGTTGCTTGTATGTATTTCTTGTCCTTTGAAATCAAGGTTTAGGACTTTTGGGGGGGAAGTTCATGGACAATCAGTAGCTCTGGTAGGTGCACATGCCTTCTATGTCTGTGGGTAAATGACAAGTATCATATTATGTAAATTCATCTGGACTTTGAAGTGATAAAGATACAGTAGGATTGGCTGCCAAAGAACATCTGTTACGTCTGCACACTTACACTGCTAATGAATGAACACTTCCCCAAGGCAGTCTGAGTGATATGCAGCTTTTGGGAAACAACAGAGTGAACAGGAAATGTTTTCCTTAGAGGTTTTTATTTGCTCATCTGAGGCAATAGAGAAACATTAAATGATTTGTGGTGGATTTTATTTTCCTGAAGCACCTTCTATAACTTGAAATTCAATCAGTTATTGTGCTAAGGGATGGGTGCACTGACCTTGTCAAAAGAGTGAGCAAGGATTTCATTTGACTTTGGTTTGTTAGTTCACAATACTCATGTATATCTGGGTCTCTAACCTTGGCTTTTTATAACTCAGTAATCCTACGCAGTCATTCACTATGAAAACACTTGTGTTTCTCTTTTTTCTTTGTATTTGTTCATTTGAAAAGCCTTTCAAAAGGAATTGCAGCCTGCATGTGATTATAGCTATCAGTAGCACTTAAACTAACTGCTGAGATGAAACTTTTCTTTCTGGACCCTGCTAATTTCAGTTACCAATAGAAAAAGAAATTTTTTCTCCATTAAGAGGCCCGACTTTACTAATTGGTAGCTGTGCTTTGGGTTGAGCCTACATTCCATAGGGACAGCATTTGATAGAATAATTTTTGACATTTTAATTTGACAAGAAACAATTCGGAGAAATGACCTAGACATGTGCCTGAAGTGAAGTCTTCTCGCTGTGATTGTGATACTCAGTGCCAGGAATGCCTTTGAACGTCTGCAGCACTTTGTAAACCCTGTGATCCATTTAATATGATAGTTCAAGCTTCTTGGCAGGTGTTTTCATAGGACCTTCACCTAAATGATTCTTACACAGTTTAAAGACTTTTTTCCCTATAGATACTAAGATGTGGGGCTGATGCCGTATATTCTACGTTTGTGATGAAAGCACAACTTTCCAGGAGAACAATAAACTTAGGTATGAGCTGTGTAAATTTTATGCCTCTTTGTTCTTTGATTATACTGTAGTCTCCATCTTTCTAACTCAGAAGTATTACTTGCTTTAAAATTTTGCTCCTCGCATTTGAAAATGGTGGAATAGGCTAATTTCAGATACAAGTGATCTGTTATGTATGTATCTCCATATAATGGAAAATTTACATTTTTAAATAGTGAAGTTAAAGCTTGAAGCAAATCTAGAGTGTACACACACACACACACACACACACACACACACACACACGAAAGCATGCATGCTCACTTATTTCTTAAAATTCATCTTAGAATCCTGCATTATTCCAAGTGTATTGGGGAATATTTAAAGGACCAAACACTTAAATGGGTGTTTGAAAAATATATGCTGACAGAAGCCTGGTTTCTAAGCCTGGGAAATAGGCTGAAAGAAAAGGAAAAAGTGATTTTTAGTTTCTTCTTTGTATGTGTGTGTGTTTCAAATATGTGAGGTTTTGTTTTTTAACCACCAGATAAGGTAGAAATGGATACTCTCAAACTTGCTCATGATGATAGTGATTTATTCCAGGTGAGGAAAATGCATTCTTTTTACTACCAGTGTATCCCCTGAGAGTGGGGTGGGTAGATGGTTTGGCAAAGAAGACTGCTTTGAGTTGACTGGTTACATTCTGTTACTTCTTTATAAGCCGTTATTAGTTTGTATCCTGTGTATTTTCGTGAAAAAAATACTTTAATGGATTTGCCAGTCATGTATGTGTTATGTGTGTGCTTGCTTGCTCTTTTTCTCTCTCTCCTGAAAACACTTATCTGTCTGCTTCCTGTGTCTCTCCCCCTCCTTTTCTCTCTTCTTTCTTTTTCTTTTCACTCCCATTTAAATATGAGGAAAAAGTTAACATCCTCCCTCTCACTGTGTAAGAATGCCTCTGTCTACAAATAATTTGTTTTGTTTTATAAAGACCTATTATTTAAATCATTTTTATATTTGTTTTTAGTAAAATCATTTATTTACTGTATTTAGCAATCCAGTGTTTATAATTGCACATAAAGAAGAAACACCACTATTCAGTTTTCCTCTAAGAATCAAAAAAGTCATAGTTAATATTAACATACATACACTTGGGCTTGTATTTTAACACTTTTGTTTTTGTTTTTACAACTTTCAAATGAAAATCATGTTGGAATATGACTCCTATGTGATGTGCTACATTAACATTACTTTAAAGATTGTAGTTTTACTTATAATCATCCTAAATTTGAGTTAGAAAACTTGAAATTAATAGGAAAAATTCATTGGATCCCTTTGATATAAAATATATTTTTAGAACAACATCAAGTCATTTAAAATTTACTTTGGAATAGAGACTTCATACTTAAACAGACTTAAGGGAAATAAAATCATTTTAAAACCTTTTTCAGCCATTGTGCACAGTTACTGTTGGAGGTGATTGCCAGCACTGGAGAATCAGGAAGTGTGTAGTTTAAATTCTTCAGGATCAGATTATATCACAGATTTTCTTTACACATGGTGTTAAGTAGATATTAAGTGACAGCATAACTTGCTTTTCCTTTCTTACCTTTGGGAGTCTCAAGAACTCAGCTTTAGCTTCTAATTTGTGTTATTTTTAGATTTGTTTTTAATTTTAAAGAGTATATGCCTTTACATTGTGACTAATTATCTGAATAACTTTCTTTAGTATAATGTGTTTTTAAAAGTATGTAAATATCTAGTAGCCAGGTTTTAAAATTTGGGGGCAGGAAACTTTATGAAGGAATGGGGGTGATATCATTACTTTTAGGTAAGATTAGACGTGGAGGTTATGTTTATTCATTTGTTAGTTTTAGGATCCTTTACCTCCTGTTTATGATTTTCTTAACATTGAGTATTGTTGAGATAAAATATGTTTGCCAAAAACATAGAACATATGGAGTAGAACATATATGTGAGAGTACTCTTCAGTCCTTATGTGAATGTGGGTCTGTGTTAATCGATATTTACTTTAATCCTTCCCATAAGAATAAGATCTAAAAGTACAAAGATGAGACATTATGTGAGCAACTGCACACAGTTGAAGAATAGTACTTGCTGGTTGCTTAGAAGGCAAGACAAGATAATGTAGATTCCAACGAATTATTTTAGTATGGAAACAGACACAAGTATATGAAAAGTAAATGAATTTCAGTGGTGTAGCCATAGTAAGTAAAAATGTAGAAAAAAAACAATTTCTAACTTGAATTCAAGTGAGGTCCTGGTTCCTGTTTATGCTTTGTCTTTTGAAGTATGGGAGGAAGTCAGGTGTTTTAATGTATAAATCTTTGGTGCAGTGATCCCTGTGTATATTTGAATAGAGCAAAAACCCTAATGATAATGGATTTCCTATTCCATGGATGGATTAGATCATTATATTGTGTACTCTTCATCTGAGTGAATCCTAGTTTATTTAGTTTCAGATGTATCTAACTAGATGAACTGATAAATGCTCCTCCGTAAACAAATAACTTATTTTTATGCTTCTCCAGCATCTCCTGCTTTGAATATTCCTCAGAAATCATTATTATGTCTTTTAAAAAATTTTTTTTCAAAGACTTGATTTTTTCATATGTTTTATTTATTTTTGAGAGACAGAGCACAAGTCGGGGAGGGGCAGAGAGAGAGGGAGACACAGAATATGAAGCAGGCTCCAGGCGCTGAGCTGTCAGCACAGAGCCCAACGCAGGGCTCGAACCCACATACTGTGAGATCATGACCTGAGCCAAAGTGAAGATGCTCAACTGACTGAGCCACCCAGATGCCCCTAAAGACTTTATTTTTAAGTGATCTCTACACCCAACTTGGGGCTCAAACTTCAAGATCAAGGGTTGCCTACTCCACCAACCAAGCCTTCCAGGTGCCCCTCATTACTGTTTCTTAAGAGTCAGATCTGAGGAGAAACCCGAGACCATCATGCCAATTACATTAACCTCTGGGAACAAAATGCTTATCGATTGACCTTCACAGACAACTTTCAAAAGGCTCCAAAGCTTTATTAGTGGGAAAAGATGATTGGGAGGCAAGGAACAGACAAAAGTAGCTATCTAAACAGAAAGAAGTCTGGCCAAGTGGTTCAGAGATCACTTTTTTCTTTTTAAGTCTTGGTTTCACATGATCTTGGCCTAACTTGAGCTCTTTGGTTCTCTTTTACTCCTTTTAGTCCATAAGTAAAATGAAGAGGTATTTGTGATGCTGACTTCCTTATGGGAAGTTAGAGTTAGTAGATCTTAAAACGCTTTCAAAAAGGTAAAAGTACTATGCAAATGCAGGAGATGTGCATTATTACTTTAGAATAACTGAAAGGGCCCTTGTGAAAATAATGCCCATGTTTAGACTAAGCAAAGCATACTATAGCCATTTTCTTCTCTGCATGGAAGGGGCTAGTTTGACCAAATTATCAGACAGACAGGATAGGGATAGGTACCATTGCACTCAGCTATTTTCCCTTTTGTGAGAATCTTGAAGTTCAGTGTTTCTCTGGGCAGCTAATCTTTGGCAGCGAGGCTTTGTTCCGATAGTGGCATCTGGCACCAGATTGATTTAACCACGTCTGAGGTTTGCTCTTTTCAGAATGTGCTCTCTAGGCAGCTTCTGTGTGGCTGTGACATGACCACACGCTGTTGCTGCTTTTCCTGCCTTCTAGCACCACATGTGAGGCTAAGGCCTTCTGACACCTGCCATTTGGAACTTTTACTTGCTGAAAGATGTCAAGATTTTCAGACAAGATGAAGACAGATATAACTGATCGTTCTTTCCTTTCTCAGGAATCAGATGAGGGCATTTGTTCCATGGATGAATTGCTGAAGTATGCAGCTCTGTTAGCTTTGGAAAGCACATGGGGTTTATGTAGATTTGTGTGTGCTTGTTTATGTGCTCTTATTCTCCTTTATACCTATTTGGTGTGATACCCATTTGCTATTTGTATAAGTAAAGGTTTTAGTGTTTACTTTATGGATTTCACTGGATAAATGGTGAGGGTTAGGGCAGAGTACTCCTCTGTATTCCTCATTTTTATTAAGAACCTCACTAGGAAATTGCATATTTTCAAGGACGAGCTTCTTTTATGACCGTATTGCCATACACATGCACACACTAATGACTGTCAAATCTTCAATGGCCAGGAGTAAGACATCTTATTTGAGGTCCTTGCTGCTTCTGTTTTTTTCTGCCTTGAGCCATCCAGAGGAAAGACTGGTGAATAAAAGACAGAAGTGCTAACCTGTTGAGTTTGTTCCTTGTAGTAACTGCTACCTAAATGATTGATGAAAGGAGCTGAACTCTGGTATAAAATGAAAGCTTAAAAAGCTATTATATTTTGCTTATTCTTACCCTTCAGTTTTGTGGCTAAATCGTAATTGGCTGTGTGCTATTATGTAAACTCTTCTGTTTCTCATATCTTGATATTTATGTTGGATCACAAGCCCAGTAACATCACAAAGATGGTGATACCCTAACTTGTTATAATTTAGGAGTTTTCCACTGACTTGAGTTATTTAATTGAAAAAAACCACCACCACCACCAACAACAACAAAAAAATGTAAATGGGGTGGATGAGAAGATGACTAAAAGTGAAGTTATTGGGATTGTTGAGACTGTGTTGAGAACCCATGGATCACCTGTGAAACTATATCTTCTGGCGTCTCTTTGGACAGCTTCTATTTAGTGGCCTTAAGTGGCTAAGTGGAAAAGGGAAAGTGAATATTGGCCAATAGGCTTGTTCCTTGTAGTGTAATGTATGGAAATTAGTAGAAATATAAAATCTGTCTCCAGCAATTGGAAGGCAGTGAGGACTAATGACTTCTGTGTTAATCAACAGTATCCATGCATTGGAACAGAAATATTTGCAAACATTTTAGTGGAAGCCTGGTAGTCTTACAGTAATCAAAGCTTCTTGCTTTACATTCTAGGTTAACTTGAATTATATACGGGACTCGTGCTGCAAATGGATTTTCTTTATCTTTTAACTGGATCCTTCCTATTTTCAGGGTTTTTCCATAAAGTCACAGAATATGTATCTCAGGTCGTGGTTATAGAAACAATGTTCATATAAACTTCTTAATCTTATGATTTACTTTTTGGGTAATCATCAAGGGATAAACATATAGTATTTTGGGTTTCACCTTAGAAACTACTAATCTTACTACTGCTTCTACATGAATTAAACCTACCCTATATATTCTTAAAGTATGTTTCATACACTTGCAAGTTCTAGTTCTAGACAAGATTAGAACTTTGGTTGCCATCTTTGGCTCCTCTTGATTTAAGGTTCAATAGCTTTTCAACAAAGGAAGAGCTGTAATGATATATGAATTGTCTTAAAAGGCCCTTAAGGGAGGAAGGCTAATAAAATCAGACAAAAATATCAAGATAAATGTATCTTTCAGGGAATGCTCTTGTCTCAATAATCTCTACCATGGCGCACCATTTATCTTTGTTCCCATTAATTTGTAGAGTTGATATATTTCTTACATCTTTAAGCATGGTGTTAAAAGCCATAGGACTGATTAATAATTTTGAAAATACTGGCTCAGAAGTTCATATTGTGTAGTGCTAGCATTCCTTCCATTGTTCCCAGTTGATATCTCAGGCCCATTTGCAGCTGAATTTATTCACCCCATAATATGTTAAAGCCAATTAGTTCCAAATTCTCTTTTCCTCCTAAAAACAGTAAATATATTTAGGATGATAGTTGTGATAGGCTTTGCTAAAACAAAACAAAACAGAAAAGCGGATGTGAGTGACGTTTACATATTTGCTGATGTAGATGGGAAACCACTAAGCTTTCACATTTTTGAAGGGTTTGTTATTTCTTTTGAATTTTTGAGGCTTTAGAACAGTGGTTCTCAAAGTATAGCCCTAGACTTCATCAAAATTAAAAACCGTTGTGTTTCAAAAGACCATTAAGAAAATGACAGGACAAGCCAAAATTTGGAAGAAAATGTATGCAAGTCACGTGTCTGATAAAGGACTTGTATTTATAATGCATAAAGAACACTTCTGATTCAAAAACAAGGAGACAAGCCAATTAAAAATGGGCAACAGATTTGAATAGGTATTTCCTAAAGAAGATTAGGGAAGGCCAACAAATACATTGAATAAATGCACAGCATCATTATTAATTAAAGATATATAAATTAAACTACAAGTAAAAAGATACCACATAACTACTAGAATAGCTTTAGTCAGAAAGGCAGACAATAACAAGTATCATCAAGGAAATGAATAAATTGGAGCCCTCGTTAGTTGCACCTAGACAGTTTCTTTTAAAATTAGGCATAAACTTATACTTCAGCATTTCCACTTCTGGGAATCTGTCCAAGTGAAATGTGTGTCCAACATAAAGACTTATTCTTTTTTTTTTTTTTTTTAATGTTTTTGTTTTGTTTTTTATTTTGTTTGTTTTTCTGAGAGAGAATCCCAGGCAATCTCTGTGCCAGCAGCACAACAAGGGGGCTTGATCTCAAAAACAGTGAGATCATGACCTGAGCTGAAATCAAGAGTCAGATGTTTAACCGACTGAGCCACCTAGGCTCCCTGCCGCATTATTCTTAATACCAGAAAATTGGAACCAACCCCAAAGTCCATCAACTGGTGAAAAGATAAATAAAATGTGGTGTACCTAGAACAATGGAATACTGTTCAGCACTAAAAAGGAAACACTGATGCTACAACATGGAAGAATCTCAAAAATCTCATAAGTGAAGAAGCCAGACTCAGAAGACCATATATTTTATGATAACATTTATGACACATGTCCAGATGAAGTGAATAGAAAATGGATATCTGGGGCTGGAGGTGGGAATGAAAACTGTGAATGGGCACACACTGTCTTTTGGGGATGAAAGCGTTCTGAAATTGGATTTTGATGATGCTTGTGTAAAATTTACTAAAAGGCATTGAATTATACACTTTAAGATGGGTGAATTTTGTGAACTGTGAATTATACTACAGTAAAACTATAAAATGAAAAGTGTGGTCCTAGGCCTAGCAGTGCCAACACCACCAGATAATTTGTTAGTAATGCAAATTCTTGGCCTCCAGGGAGCAGAAACTCTGGGGGTGGGGCCCAGGGAGCTAAGGTTTAATAGCCTGCAGCACATTCTGATGCAGGATCATGTTTGAGAACCTTTGTTCTAGAATCAAGGAAGGTCAAATGAGATGAGGATAGTTTGGAGTATGGTGTGTGTACATTCAGACTACCCTGTTCCTGTAACTGCAGGGAAGGTTTGAATGAAGGACTGTTGTAGTAGAGCTAAAGAAAATTACAGGGCAGTGGGAATAAAAATAAACTGGCCTTTCATGTTCTTGCTATGTCCCCACGAGAAGCTTTAGGATTGTGATGTTTGTGTACCACATATGTTAGTAAATTCCTGTGTACTTTTAGGCTTGCTGTTACTTAACAAACATAGCATAAACAGGTTCATTTGCCATAACGACAGTGGAAATTTAGATCCTTGAAGGGAATTATTTCTCCTAAATATTTACACAGTATAATATAGCAGAGCCAGAAATGTGCAGTGATCCCAAAAAAGTAAAGATCTGACTATAGATAAAGAAGTAAATGGAGCAGTCAGCTGAACTGAAATTCATTCTCTCCTTCCATCTGTTCAGTGTATCTTTAAAAACCATGATTAGAAAAGTGGTTGATCTGGAGTAGTGGTCTTATTTATGCATGGCCTGTGTGTTCAGGTTTGATTTTTCTTTTTCTTTTTTTTCTCCCTGGCATTATCCGGGTGGCCAAAAGAAATTCTGACGGTAGAGGTTGCTCCAGAATTGGGCTTGGTAATCCAACTTGCAGGCTGCTAGCTGGTGAATGTGTAAGATGATGTTCCTAGATAGGGTCTCCCTTAACAGGGATTGGGGAGCAGCGGGGGCGGGGGGGGGGGGTGATGGGTATGAAAATTGATCAATGTGTGTCATTAGTGAAATTCACTGAGATTGTCAATGGTAATATATAGAAGAGTATTAGGGAATGTAACACAAACCATTGCTGTTACCAAAACTTTATTCTGTGGGTAGAAGGAACTGGGCTACAAGTTGTTGGCAAAGTAGGTCTGTGTCCTTTTAATTATTGTTATTATTTTACTTTTCATTGTCTCATTTCCTTTGCTTCTCCCCTTTTTTGTTATTGTTCTTTCTTAAAACTTTTAATAATTAGTATTGCATTATTGAACACTTACTATTACTGACAAATATTAGAATAGTATATCTTCTAAGTTGGTAATTCCGATTCTGGGTTCTTTGGGTTTTGTTTTGTTTTGTTTTTGTTTTTTTAGAGAAAGAGAGAGAGCTGGAGAGGGGCAGAGGGAAAGGGAGAGAGAGAATCTTAAGCAGGCTTCTCACCCAACATGGAGCCTGACGTGGGGGCTTGATCTCACAACCATGAGATCATGACCTGAGCCAAAATCAGAGTCAGACACTTAACTGACTGAGCCACCCAAGCTGCCCCTGACTTCTGTTATTGGGTGGATAATAAAGGAATAAAATATTTTGCAGTAAGTTTCATTCTAAAAAGTCTGTGCTCTAGCAATCTGAACTCATATTTACTAATGGATAAACTCCCATAGATAAACTAGAAAAGGTGAAAAGATGAGTTAATGAAGCAAACTTTTCCCTTTGTAAGAAAATTCTACACAGTTCTCTGTGCAACTCTCAAATTTATATCTGAATAGCATTATGTTTGAAAAAGAATAAACAAATGCAGATAATTGGTTTATTATATGAGTAAGTACAAATTGAGTCAATGAACGATTTTGCAGTTAAATGTAAAAATCAGAAGAAGCATACTTTTTGATGTATGGGGGTAGGGGACTCGGCAGATAGGTTGACATCATGTTCTTTAAATCAACACATTTCAAAATGTTGACCAAAGGACATTTTCACTGTAAAATCAGGTCATTATTATTTTTGTGTCTTATCAGTAGTGAACGTGGAATGTTTCCAGTACTGCTGCAGACGACAGTTTCCTCTGCAGTTAATGCTCCTCTCTTTGGGCCGGATTTTTTTGTCTTGGAGTCAGGAGGCCCTGTCCTTTTGCTTAGTCTGACATCACGTAGGCTCCAGGCCTTGTGGTTGCTCCTGTGGCAGCTTTTTCTTGAGCTCCCTTTGTGGTACCATGCAGTACTTGTGACAACTTCATGTTGATCTCAAACGTAGATGGGGAAAAAGAAATAAAGAAGGGATTTTTAAAAGAGAAAGCAGAAGGTGAAGGGAAGGGAGAGAGAGAATAAAAGGGATGCTTACTGTGGAGAGTAGTGGAGATGATCACTTCTGCTGAAGCCATTCTTGGTCAGGAGTAGCTTCTACCTCACTTGAGGGACCCAGCCTACAAATGGGAGACTAGGGGCACCTGGGTGGCTTAGTCAGTTGGATGTCTGACTGTGGCTCAGGTCATAATCTCACATTCATAAGTTTGAGCCTGTGTCGGCTCTGAGCTGACAGCTCAGCCTGGAGCCTTCTTCAGATTCTGTATCTCCCTCTCTGTCCCCCTCCCCCACTGGTGCTCTGTCTTTGTCTCTCTCAAAAAATAAATAAACATTAAAAAAAAAAAAACAAACCAAATGGGAGACAAGCTCTCCATCCTTTTTGTCTTTCAGTTTGTTGACAGTATAGCCTGTGTGTTTGTTGCTTTCCCCTATAATAGCATTTGAAGATACCAGTGATTTTTGGCATCTCTGGCATTGAATGTCCTACTGCCAGTAGTACCAGTGATTTCAACGTAATATTTTGACACAGTGGTCCACTGTAGAGACATAGCATCCTTGTGAACATAGACCTCTGATACTAAATAGCATCAAAACTAACCGTTGGTTGTTTAGAGCCTGGAAGGATAGGTAGCTGGTCCTCTGAGGAAGCTCAAACTCCAAATTAAAGTTCTGCTCCATAGTTGCTAATTTGGGTCTTCCTTTTTTTTTTTTTTTTTTTTTTTTATTTTCTCTGTGGCTGCAAAGTGTTCTTTTTATCTATGTATGGGGCACTGAAGGAAAGGTAGCCGAGGGAATTCTGTACTGTTGAAATCTTGGTGTGTGGGTAAGGTATGATAGGATGTCCATCTGGGAGTACGTACCCACCTTTGGTAGACATTTTAAGTTCTCCCGGGATTATGATGGGTCCTCTGTGTGATTACTGTACCTTTGCCAGGCTTATTCTCTTTGGAAAATGCTCAGATTTTGAAAGAAGGCTTGGAATTATGCTTTTTTCTTTTCTTTCTCTCTTTTTTAAAACTAGCAATTGAATTGTTTCTAACGAGTCATCCACCAGATGGTGCTAGTGTTACATATCTGAAGGTGAACTTCTTTGGCGCTATTGAAATCTTGAGCTTGTGTGTTTTCTTTTTCTCTTTCACCATATTGTTTTTAGTGGTTTTTGTTTTTTTTTTTTTTCCACGCACCCTGCTTTCCTGGCACACTACCGTGTCACCTTGCTTCTGGTACGCTGTGGGTAGTGAACTGATTGTTCCTTGGTGATCATGAAGGATAACTTGGGAAGTGGATTCAGAGGCCAAGGACTGAGTAAAACTTAAGGATATATGAAATATGTAATTTCTTGTAAAATTTTTCATCATACATTTGTTTCTTATCTAGCCTGTGTGTATAAATTGAGAACTTGTTCTTTCTGCTCCAGCTTTCTTTTGTTATGGCAATGTCATAAAACTTATTGTTTGAGATCTAGAAGCCATGTGTGGAAGTTATTTGTAACAAATGATATGTTTACCCATATTAAATTCAAAATAACTTTAATAACTGTACAAGAAAGTTTGGTAGAATAAAAGAGAATGTTGGGTGCTATGTGATACCATCTTTTGTGGCAATTAGCAAGTGTTATTTTAAACTTAAATTTTAAACTTTTTCTGTTTACAAATATTACATGGCTATTGAAGAAAAATTAAAAAAAAACAAGAATGCAATTAAAGGAGTAACTCATTTAAGTACTTTTAACATCACATAAATCTTTTTTTCTTTTTATGTAAAAATTTAGGTAAATTTTAAAATATTAGATTGGTCTTATCACAGTCCTTTTTTTGTTTTTAAGTTTATGTATTTATTTTGAGAGAGAGAGATGGGAAGGGCATGAAGGGAAGGGCTGGGAAGGGCAAAGAGAGAGGTAGAGAGAATCCCAACTAGGCAGAGCCTGTCGCAGGGTCTCAACCTACAAACTGCCAGATCATGATCTGAGCCAAAATCGAGTCAGAAGCTCAATTGACTGAGCCACCCAAATACCCCTCATGTTTTAGTCTTATAACCATTTTTTTTTTCACTTAGTTTTTGGCAACTAATTTTTAGTGACAGTATAGCTTTTCATTTAATGAACCCTCTAATGATAGGGGTTTTGGTTTTCAGTTTCTTTCCATTAAAGCTATGCTCTGACAGGGGCGCCTGGGTGGTGCAGTCGGTTAAGCGTCCGACTTCAGCCAGGTCACGATCTCGCGGTCCCTGAGTTCGAGCCCCGCGTCAGGCTCTGGGCTGATGGCTCAGAGCCTGGAGCCTGTTTCCGATTCTGTGTCTCCCTCTCTCTCTGCCCCTCCCCCGTTCATGCTCTGTCTCTCTCTGTCCCCAAAATAAATAAACGTTGAAAAAAAATTAAAAAAAAAAAAAAAGCTATGCTCTGACAAATAGCACTTGTTCATTTTTTGTGTATTTTTAAATATCTTTTGTATAAATTCTTTTTTTTTTTTTCAACGTTTATTTATTTTGGGGACAGAGAGAGACAGAGCATGAACGGGGGAGGGGCAGAGAGAGAGGGAGACACAGAATCGGAAACAGGCTCCAGGCTCTGAGCCATCAGCCCAGAGCCTGACGCGGGGCTCGAACTCAGGGACCGCGAGATCGTGACCTGGCTGAAGTCGGACGCTTAACCGACTGCGCCACCCAGGCGCCCCTGTATAAATTCTTAAAAATATAATAGCTGATTCAGAAACGATGCATATTTTTTTAACTTCTGATTTATATTTTCAGGATACCATCCAGAAGAGTTCTACAGCTTAAACCTCTTTAACAGTTTATGATTTTGCTTGTTTCCTTACTTCTTATCATCACCAGGTTACCCTAGTTTTTAAAGTGACTAGACATTGCTCATTTGAAACTCCCTGAAATGACAGTTCATCACTAAATATAGGAACTTAAAATTGCTTTGATATTGTCCTAGAAATAAACTTTGTACTTTAACCATTAAATCCTAGAGCACCTTGTGTTCACGGGGTTTTGGTTTGGGCCTTGTTTCCTATCCCTAAAGGACAACAGCCGTCCTTTCATACTTTAGAACAGGTTATCTTGTGTGCAGAGCACAGAATCCAGGTCTGTGTTGCCTAACTTTTTTAGTACTATGTATTACTTGTTGCGGAGCTTAGCTCAAAGCATTTACTCTCTCTCCATATGAATGTTTCTCAGTCTGAAAATTTGGAAGAAGAGTTTTTAGATCAATTATTTTTAAAAACTGTAGTGAAATAAGCTGTGCATTTAACCTAGTAGTTAGTGTGTATTATTATTATTTTTTTGGTGGGCAGAAGGAAGATATGAAAGCTGTTAGCTAACAGTAAGGTTTGAGGAATTCCAATGTACTTTTGAAAAGAATTAAAAACACATCAGTTTTTGTTAATTTAAGCAATATATCCTGGCTGATTTTGATATCTTCCTAAATAACTGCATTTTCATTTAAGTAGATTACCTTTGAATTAAATTCTCCTGTTAACGTGAGGAGGCATGTGATTTAAAATAAGAGAAAACAAAGCTATTTTCATATTTGGGAAATGGGGAGAAGAGAGGAGACATCATGTAACCTTGTAAATGAATGTGAAAACTATTAGCCTAATAACTTAAAAAAACAAATGGCTAGTTCCCCTGTCTCATGAAAGGAATCCTCACCCTCCATCTCAATTTCGTAAAAGAAAATTGCCATTTTCTTATTGTCAGAATGAATAGTCACTCTAAGAAAACTACTTAGAACTGGGTTTTAAAAGATTCATCAACAATCTCTTTTGGCAGAAGATACTTACAAATTCTGTAGTTTAAGCCTAGTTTAAAAAAAAAATAAAATTATATTGATAAATGGTCAGATTTATGTAATATTGGATTTTACTTGAGATAAAATTTAGCATTTTTAACTTAAAGAGTTTTTATTAAAATTTAAAAAAATGAATTTAAGAATAAATGCATCTGTGTTGTGGGCATTTCAGTTTTTAGTTTTGAGTGTATGGTTTGTATGTTTTTAAATAAAAGAGACCCTAAAATCATGCTGAGTTTGATTAAGTGTTTTTAAAAATACCTATTTAATTACAGAGCATTATTACAGTAACATATATATCATATATATCTGGTAAAATGTGAGTCCAGTGTGGTAGCTCCTGAAATGTACTTTCCTATTTTTAACACTTGAGATATTTGCCATATATATATATATTTAGGTATTTACATGTACCAGCAATTTCATTGAAGGAACTTCAGAGCACTATAATAATATTGAACCCTTAATTCATTTACAATTCTCTCATTTAAATTCCCCCCAAATACTAAGTTCTGCTCAAAGTCTTGTCTGCTTTATGGCAAAATAAAGAAAGTAATCAAATTGCTAAGATTATGAGTCCAGTTTCTTTACACCTGAGAGAAATTTGTTTTATGGAATATAATATTTATTAAATCAGGAGCTGTCTGAATTTTATGTAAAGTTCCTTTTTGCTTTTTTCAAAATATATTAGAGATAATTGGAGTACTTTTCCAATAATTTATTGGGAAACTTGCAATACACAGAAAGTGGCTTATAAAATCTAGCATGCTCTCTGAATGTCTATCCTTGAAATCCAAATAGGATATTTGGGGTGGGGTCATTATAACTTTTGTTCTTCTCAGCTTCTCCTGGAAAAAATCATCACCACTCCCAGCTTGATTTGTTTCATTTAATTCTTGCCACATACACTTCTTAGGTCCTTCAGTGTTTTATATTGAAGAAGTCAGTGTTGAGGTTTTTCTGTTCATTTAGATTATTGGAGCATTCTGATCTGTGCTTAGTACTGAACTGTTTATTGGACCCATGCTATGTAATAACTAAAGCATATGAAATTTACTACATTTTGTATTGATTTAATATTAATGTTAATCTAAAATCTTTTGGTGCAGTGTGTCACATCTGTTTTGTATTCCTCTGTTTAAAAGAAGTGGCAGTGTGGTATTTGGAGGAATATTTATTATCTGAGTGTTTTTCTTTGCAACAGTTTCCCTCAGTCTACTGAGAATTATACCTTCCAAGAGACAGTGAATCACCCAGAAAATTCTCAGGTACCAAGTTGCTAAAGGCCACAGTTAATTGGAATTTGTATTTACCACTTCAGTCTCCTTTACTTAATAGTGGTAATTTTGGAGCCTTCTTGAAATGATAGAAAATAAATCTGTGGTGAAATTTTAAAAAATATTCTTTTCCCTTAATAATAGGTCCAGCCTGCACTTCATGGATGCTCTAGGTTTTTTTAGGAAAAACAAAACAAAACAAAACTTTGTTAGACTGTTGATTTGTGTTTGAAACCAGATTTTCCATGACTAGTGTCTGAATATTCTTATACTGTGATGGTGCTTCCTAACCTCTTTTGGGGTTGTGGATTTCTTTAAGTAATCAGTGAAAACTATAATCCCTCTTCCTAGAAAAAAATGGATAAACACAAATATTTTGTATACAGTTTTTATTAATCCTGTTTTTCCTTGCCTAGAAGACCAAGGGCCCCAGGTAAGGAAGTACCACTATGATGAAACTGAAAAATCCCTTCTAGTATGTTGGTTTTAACATCCTCTTATGCCACACTAAGAGTTTTCTTCACTTCAAGCTTTATTTGACATTACATTTTCTCCTTGATCATTACATAGTAGAAGATAAGCAGAATCTAACTCTTATATTGAAGAAAAAGCACAATTACCTTTTCATTTTAAAGTCCATCTCTGAAATCATAGAACATATTTGACCTTCTCCATGCTTTAGGTTCTGTTAGACACAGAAAACAAAACCCATTTTACCTTTTGATTGGAAGTGAAGGCATTGAAAGAGAGAAATGTGCTCCTATGGATCCATTATTTAAGAAAATGGTTCTTCTTTAAAAAGATATTATTACATGTATTGTTTAGTACAAAAATATGGGTTTTCATTTTAATGAGGGGTTGTAAAGCTATTCAGAAGTTATTTGTGCTTCTTTCTGCTGGTTAAGAGCTCATTCTTGGGTTTCAAGCAGATTAGGGTTCAAATCCACCTCAGTAGTTTACCTTCCAAATGACCTTGGGCATATTACTTTTCTGTTAAAGCAAATTTTGTAATACACACTCATTTACCTCCTTTTGTATCCCGAGGGTAGTATTGATGAGGAACAGGATAAACAGCCCTGCTTTTCAATCGCAGCGTGTTCATTTTTCCTATTATGAAATTTAGGACAGTAGACTTGGTTGCAAAAAAATATAAATCTTCATATTCCCCAAAATAATCTTCAAATCTTGGTGGTTTTTAATTGTTGTCAAAGTTCGGTCAAGAGTTCTTGAAACACAAGGGGTAGCAAACTAACTTTTTCACACTTTTCTTTATCAGTGTTCAGCTCTTAAAAGGGGGCAATATTTAAAAGGTATCCACTAAACTTGTCTTATAATTGAAGTAAATATTGAGGAACAGAGAAGGGAAGAAGTTTCTAATAGTGGATTAAAAATTAAGTGCTAATATGTTTCTGCTTTTGAGTCTTAATGCCTAGATGGCACGGCAGAGAGGTATAGGTCTTGTAAATTCTAAGGGTAGATGATGTTTCTTTGCGTGTTTTGTCATAAAAAAATGCCTCTAATTTTAAAAATGTTCAATGAACTGTAGTGATGTCAACCACCATAAACAGGTCAGCTGCAGAAGAGTGGTGTATGAAGTATTTGGAGGCAAAGAAGAAAGGAAGAGGATGATGTATGGGATGCTTTGATTAAATAGATGCTGAAATGAAATGGTTTGACCAACTGCCTGAGGTCAAAGGCTTCAAGTTTACTGAAGGATGATTTTAGATTCTCCTGAAAAGAAGTGGGATAATATCCCATCTGATCCCCTTCCTGTTCACATTGTGGTTGTTCATTATAATTGAGTAATAATAATGGAAGTGTCTATGGCAGTGGTTTTTGTATATATCCACGTATGTACATATCCACACACATGTGTATGTGCTTTCCATGATGCTTTAGAATGGTTAACTCAGTTGGGAGTCATTAAGTGTCAGTCAACAGCGGATTATAAAGAGAATTTCAGTGTATTCTGGAAATTTGAAGTTGGCATCAGGGGAGAGTATCCATTGTGTTTTTCTATAATCTATTTGATTACTATGGACAGGAAACAACTGAATGAATTCATTATGTATTTAAACCTGTGTATTTCTGGGGCACCTGGGTGACTCAGTTAAGCATCTAACTCTTGCTTTTTGACTCAGCTCACCATCTCATGGTTTGTGGATTCCAGCCCTGCATTGGGCTCTGCGTTGACAGCTTGGCACCTGCTTTGGATTCTCTCTTCCCCTTCTCTCTGCCTTTCCCCTGCTCGCTCACTCTCTCTCTGTCTCTCTCTCTCAAAAAATAAATAAACCTAAAAAACAATAAACCTCTGTATTTCCTCTGTGCAGAACACAAACATTACTTGATCACATTATGTTTATGAAAAATTAAATGCTATAGGTACCACTGAAATAAAAAGAGAACAGGTGTTTTGTTTTTTTTTTTTCTTATAATACCCAGTCTTATTCATTTATTTTCTTCGACCAGGCAGAAAGTTTGGAAAATTATATTCCCCCTTTTGTTTCTTCTCAGTATCGTCAGTGAAGCAGGGGCATCAATCTACAGTGTCAGCCCTGAAGCTAACAAAGAGATGCCGGGGCTGGACCCTAATTTGAGAAGTGCAGGTAAGAAACTATGAACCATCACAAAAGCATGTGATTGTGATACTTTGGACTTATGTTTTAAGCAAGCAAAATATTTATCCAAAATCATTTAGAAGATATATACGTAAGAATTGGCATGTTAGGAAGAAAGTGGTTGATTAGGATAATTAGAATTATGGAACAGAAGAGGAAGAATACTAGAAATTAGCCCAAAATGCCCTTAGTAAAATTAAATGCTTGAAAGTTAATAATAAAATTAATAAGATACTCTAAGATCTCATATTATTACTATAAAATATTATTTATTATAGCTTTTTATTGGCAAAATTAATATATTAACCTAAATATATTTATTTTGCAAATTAAACACGCATAGTTTATTGCTAAATATTTGTCAGATGACCAGTTTCTCTTGTCTTGCTAATGCGGTTTCATTTAATGTTTAAAACAGCCTGCTTTGAGTTTAGTCACATTAAGTTGCTTTGGTTTCTGTTTTGTGGAATAGTTAAAATCTTGTGTGTGAAGAAATTAAGATAGCTTGATATGTCCTGTGAAAATAATTTGTATTATAAGGAAAATGTTAACTCTGGTCAGAACATTTTTCTGTGTAATAGCTGGAAATTTAGACGTTGTTAGAAAGGGACTTTTGAAAAAAATTTTAACTTAAAATTTCATTGGCTATTCTTCAAGTTTCATTGGCTATTCTTGAAATATGTACCTGGAGATACATATTTGAAATTTTTTGCATTAATCTGAGGCTAAAAGCCTACTTACATCCAAAAGAGCTTGTAGTTTCCCTTTGATTGTTTGCTCCATGATACAGTCCCCTGTCTAACATGGTCATCTTCTCAAACTCAGATCCCAGCTCAAAATTTTGATCCTTCTGTGAAACTTTTCCCTGTCACAGCAGTTCAGTGTGGGCTTTGTCTCCTTGCCATGTACTCGGTCGGAGGAGGAGATATAGTAATCATATTGGGAACTGCTAATAATTGCCTTAGTCTCATAGTTGCCCTTTGAGACATTTATTATTCCCACTTTACAGATGAGGAAACCAAGGCTTAAAGAGGCCACATAACGAATAAGTATATATATATGTACTTCTATAATAAAAGGATACTTTTCTTTCTTAAATAATAAAATTCAAAACCTTCCAAGTTGGTGGCACTGAAAGATAATCTTCTAACAGAACGTTTGAGAGAAATACCGTCTGGGGAGTGGCAGTCTCTCCGACCTCCCACTGCTACGGGGGCTGCTGTTTCCTCTTCACCACTGGCCTACGTGGGTAATTGTCACAGTGTTGTGGGTGAGACAGGATTACAACATCCCAACAAGACTCTCTGAAAATAGGAGATAATAAAAAGAGGAATCATTACATGGTCCTACTTACTCAGATTCCAAAGGCTGGCTGTGTCTTCAGTGTGTGATTCACCACAGGTATGCCTTCCTTCTGTGATTCAGCTTGCTCTCGTATGACAGTGACTATGTTTGATCCATATCAACTGAAAAAATCTACCTAGACATATTGAGTCTTCCAGGAGTGGTCCTGAAGGCAAATACTGAAAGCAGCTCGGAGTCTCCATTCTTGGTTTTCTAGGGCCGCCACCTTTTCAATTCCTGACTTCTGACCAGAGGTCCTTTTCTTTCCTAGTGACTGATGCCAGGGATGACTTTATACTTCATTTGAGACCTGTGCTACCTATGGGTGTGGGTTTTACTTTTTAACCCTCTGTAAGTTTACTCTGTCTGAACGTAACAGAACCTTAACATTCATACAGTGTTAAACATAACGTAAGATGACCTTCTGATCACTACATCTTCTGACCTGTTTGTCAGCCTATTGAAAGCAGAGGTTATCCTTATATGTGCTTATGGTCTCCCATAATAAGTGCATCATACATGAGAGGCATTTCAACTGGATAGATAGAATAGTAGGTAGGTGATATTAAAATGTTTATTACAGATTTCTGACTTAAAAAAGAAGATTGAGTATACCTGTTATTCCTTTACTCCTTTCTGAACTCCCACCAAAATGACAATAACATGACAGAAAGAAGGCAGAAACTCAGGACAAGGAGGATGGAGAGGGAACAGCAACAATCATTTTGAAGCTAGTAAGCAGATGACTGAATAAGAAGTAAGGTAGCCAACTTGAGAGAGTTGAATACTAAGAGAGCATGTAGAAAACAGAGAACTAACCTGAAGTGGTCATGGAACCCTTATAGGTTCAGGAAATTCACCAGGTTACCTTTAGAAGTATCTTGTGAGGGCAGTGGGTGGGTCTAAAGTAAGAGGATTGATTGAAAGTTTTGTTTAAAGGGCAATTAGACCAAGTTAAACCCAGCAATTCCACTCCTAGGTGTATACTCAAAGTTGAAAACAAGGACTCAAACAAAATACTTGTACACTGTGCTTATAGCAGCACTATTCACAATAGCCTAAAGCTGGGAACAACCCAAAGTCCATCTGTGGCTGAATGGATAAACAAAATGTGGTATATCCATACAATGGGATATTATTTTTAGCCATAGAAAAGAAGTACTGACATGTGCCACAACATGGATGAACCTTGGAAACATGCTGAGTAGAAGAAGCCAACACGAAATGCCACATATTGTATGGTTGCATTTATATGAAATGTACAAAATAGGCTGAGCTATAAAAGCAGAAAGCTGATTGGTTGTCATCGGGCACTGAGAAGAGGGGCAAATGAAGAGGGACTGCTTAATGGGTACAGGGTTTTCTTTGGGGGGCGTTGAAACTGTTTTGGAACTTGATAGAGGTGGTGGTTTGTACAACAGTGTAAGTATAATAAATGCCACTGAATTGTACTCATTGGTTAATTTTATGTTACGTAATTTCACTTCAATTAAAAAAAAAAGACCTTCCATTCCACACAGTTAAGTGATTGTTCTTTCACCTTTGCAGAAGACCGGAGATTTGTTTCTCTGGAGAGGGCTAAACAGAAAGTCTGTATACTGGAGGACACAGGTTATACATGAGAGTTGGGATACCTACTGAAGAAGGGATTAAATAATTACTTACATGCTGATGTAGAGATCTTGGAGAGCACTAAGCCCTCCATGCAGGAGATAAGGGAATTCTGACACCTAGACAAGAGAAAATACCTAAAGAACTGAGATCAGAGGTACAAACAGAAATGGGCCAAATCACCATATAATGAAGCCCACAGCTGATAAACTTCACATTTAGGCAAAGCGCTTAGAGGCAGCTTTTTGGTACCCTCTTCCTGATGGACAGTCAAGGGTCACCTGTCATTTAAGGAAACTTACACTGTTAAAGATAGATGGTGGGGGGGGGAGGGGACAGTACAGAAGCCACTTGGGTGAAATAAAGACTTTAGAAAAAGAAGAAAAACTTTTACATCCTTAGAGAAATGAAAGATATTTCATTCATTTAAATAAACTTTACATAAAATAAAATTCACCCTTTTTAGGTGAATTTTTGAATTTGTCTATGCATTTTGAAAAGCTTAAACTAGTCAGGTAACCACAACCACTGACACCACAATCAAGATAAAGAATATTTTTATCAGGTCAACAGATTTGTCAGCTTCTTGTTCAGAAATGTAGTTATTAATTAGGGGATCAAGATCATTAATAAGCTTTATAATGAAAAAAATTCTTATTTGGAGTTGTTGAATGAAAAAAGACAGCACTGGGAAATTTTACTTACCTTCCTCTGTTGCTGTCTGATGGCAAGGGGAAATTTAAAATGAGGTGAGTGTTGGACTTTAGAAATAAAAATTTCCACTTTGATATGCTTAGATAACAGAATATGTCATATTTTTAGATAACAGAATAAGGCAAATTATTTTAAATCTCACTAACCTTTAGATCATGACCTGAACCAAAATCAAGAATTGGATACTCAACCAACCAAGCCACCCAGGCACCCCCAGAATAAGGCAGATTTAGGAGAATACAGTTATTACAGTCTTTTAAGCAGGAAGTTTATTTGCTTTAGAAGCTTTAAGATTCTAGATATTTCATAGAACTGAAGACCAAAACCCATACCTTTTTATCCTTCAGATAGAAGGCATATTATGAAGGAGAGGGAAACAGTGCTTTCAAGGGTGCTACATACAGTGGTGCAGGTTGTACACTGTACATCCTGCCTAACCACATGCGGAAGCTCTGGTTGCTTACCTTTAGCACTCAGTCTGTGCTCCCTGCCCCTCTTTTTGGTGTAACTAACAGAATTTTTCCCTCTAATGCTTAATTTTGTCTCAGTAGCAGTTGAGTTGTCTCCCTTTACACATCGAGTTACATTTTTCCCATTTAACAAGTTACCATATATTAAAGACTAAATTCCTATGTATCCTTTTTGTCATCTTTTCATTGGTCTGTCTAATGTGCCACAATGCAAGAAGCTCTCAATTACTGTGGCTTATGACGTGATTTGCTTTAATCTTCTTTTAATGGCACTTTTCTTTTTTTAATGTTTTTTTTTTAATTTATTTTTGAGAGAGCGCATGCGCGCGCGCGCGCGCACGCACGCACGCACACACACACAACAGACGCGCGTGCGCGGGAGGGGCAGAGAGAGAGAGAGAGAGAGAGAGAGAGAGAGAGAGAGAGACAGAGAGAGACAGAGAGACAGAGACACACACACACACACACACACACACACACACAACAGACGCGCGTGCGCGGGAGGGGCAGAGAGAGAGAGACAGAGAGAGACAGAGAGACAGACACACACACACACACACACACACACACACACACACACAGAATTGGAAGCAGGCTCCAGGCTCCGAGCTGTCAGCACAGAGACTGATGCACGGCTTGAACTCAGAACTACGAGATCATGACCTGAGCTGAAGTCCGATGCTTAACCAACCGAGCCACCAAGATGCCCCTTAATGGTGCTTTTCTTATGCATTTCTTTTTTTCCATATAAATTAGAGCCATTTAATTAATATTTTTAAATCTCTAGAATATAAAGTGAACTTCTTTCTGTTAAATTGGCACTTTTATCTACATTTCTGTACACTTAAAAAAATTTTTTTAACATTTATTTATTATTGAGAGACAGAGAGACACAGAGCATGAGCAGGGGAGGGGCAGAGAGAGAGGGGGGAAGACACAGAAGCAGGCTGCAGGCTCTGAGCTGTCAGACACAGAGCCCGATGTGGGGCTCAAACTCACAAACCGTGAGTAAAAGTTGGATGTTTAACCGACTGAGTCATCCAGGGGCCCCTGTACACTTTATTTTTATTACTCGCAGGCGATATACAACACAGTAAATGGATTGTCCTCCGTGGTATTTTCTTATTGGTTGTTGATGGCATAGGGTACTGCTTAGTTATTGTCTGGGTGTCTTTTAAAACCAGCCAGTTGAAATGTTGCTAGTTTTGATATTTTTTCAGTTGACTTGCTTGGGTTGTCTAGGTAGTCAGTCATCATCTGCAAATCGTCGTCATCATCATCATCATCTAGTTTCTATCTCTTCAGTAATTATACCTTCCTTTTCTTGTTCAGTTGCGTTGACTAGAATTTCCTGAACAATGGTGAATAGTAACAGTGATATAGAGATATATTGACATCATGTGGGCAAAATAGTATTTGGCATATGTTTGGATATACTACATTTAAAAAAATATAGGGGTGCCTGGGTGGCTCAGTTGATTAAGCATCTGACTTGATTTCAGCTCAGGTCATGATCCCATGATTCATGAGTTCAAGCCCCACGTCAGGCTCTGCTCTGGCAGGGCAAAGCCTGCTTAGGATTCTCTCTCTCTCTCCCTCTCTCTCTTTTCCTCCCCCACTTGTGCTTTCTCTCTCTCTCTCTCTCAAAATAAATAAATAAACCTAAAAAAAAAATAAAAATACATAACCACTTCATTGACATATAACTTACACAGCCTCAAATTTGCCCTTTTAAAGTGGATAAGTCAGTATGTTTTAGTACAGTCAGAATTGTGCGGCCATCACCTCTATCTAACTGTAGAACAGTTTCATCCCAAATAGAAACCCAGCACCCATTAGCAACAGTCCCCCTTGCCCTCTTCCCCCCAGCCTCTGATAAATACGAATCTACTTTCTGTCTGTATGGATTTGCCTATTGCCAACATTTCATATAAATGGAATCATTACAACACGTGGTCTTTTGTACATGGCTTCTTCCACTTTAGCATAATATTTTCAAGGTTCATTCACGCTGTAGCATGTATCAGCACTTCATTCCTTCCCATTGCCAAATAACTTTCCATTGTATGAGTATATCACATTTTGTTCATTCGTTCATCTGTTGATAGATATTTGGGTTGCTTTCACTTTTTTGGCTGTTATAAATGATGCTGCTATGAACATTCATGAATAACATTTTATGTAGACATATGTTTTCACTTTTCTTGAGTGTATACCACCTACGAGTAAAAATTGGGGGACATATGGTAACTCTGTGTTAAACATTTTCTAGAATTTTGTTTTCTATCTACTGCTATGCTTTCCTCCCTGTTTATTCTCTGTCTCTTTCACTATGTCAACCTTTTATTCTCTATCTCACAGTGTGAATGTGCCCCCAACCTTTGGGCCATGACTCTTCCTTTCTCTTCATTCTCTTTATCAGCACTCTATATAATTCCCTTTGCCTGAGCTACCTATCTGTCTCTTACCTTCAGGAATCTGTTGTCAGCCTGATCATTCTCAACCTACGGGTAGGCATTACTGTTAATTAAATAACTTCTTTCTTGTGTACCCTGACAGCACTATCTTCTCTTGAAAGCCTGGACATACAACTTTCCAATGCTACTTCAAACAATGTTTAAGTTACCTCCTTCAAGAACAATGAACATCCTTCAAATGAACAATGGTTATTTTCCTCTTGTCTCCCATCTCTCCCATGCTTGGGTTTTTATGCTCTGTAGAGTGAGTAGCATCTGAAAGCAAAACACCAATTCTGGAAATATTAGGATCTATGTAGAGGTTGTGTATTGGGGACACTGTAATTCCAGAGGCCCTTAGGACGTACTGGAGAACTGTCATGTCCAGTTTATTGTTGCTGCATTTAGCAATATCAGGATGAACAGAGGAGATGCTAGCAGTGAACCAGTTAGGGAG
Organism: Puma concolor; assembly: GCF_028749965.1. Taxonomy (NCBI): domain Eukaryota; kingdom Metazoa; phylum Chordata; class Mammalia; order Carnivora; family Felidae; genus Puma; species Puma concolor. The sequence goes on from NC_141669.1 coordinate 76,039,555, forward strand.
GAACCAGGTCGAAAATAAGTTAAAACCCTTTTGTGTATTGAAAAACTTTTTAAAATATGGAAATCTGCTCACACTTAACAACTTATACAACTGTCTAACCAGTTTCTAAGTTTAGATTTTCATAATGTGGGCTTTCCTGAAGGGGTAGATTTGAGAGATTTACTTATTTAATGTCTTTTTTTTTTTTTTTTTTTTTATTTCTAATATTGCCTTCCTGCAATGAATGTTCTGATGCCTGTATTTTTTCACTTGGTTTACTGTTGTGGGTTCTTGTTTGTTTGTTTTTTGTTTTAAATCTGAAAGTATTTTGACTATGTATGTGTTTGAAAATCAGTCTTATTGGCTAGAATAAAGGAATGCTGCTTGCTTTCAGAGACTATGAGATGTTTCCCTGGTGGCATCTATTCTTACTGTGTAATTATACGTGTGATTACTGGGGGGAGGCATTTCCCCTGTAACCTGCAGTGCTTGCACTCATTATTAACCTTTTGTGAGGTTTGAAAAGAAAGTGTATGTGAAGGCCTTGGAGTTCCCATCTCTTTGGTGGGGAAATAGGCAGATTATATGACACCAGCTTATCGCTGTCTGCTAGCTTTGTAAGCTGCCATTGTCACTGTATGTTAGAAGTAATAATAAAGATATGAAAAAGACTTGAGTGACCATGCAGTGAACTTGATGCTCAGAGTAGGTCTTATCTCTGGTGAAGAGATGGTACAAATCACTGACAAGAGAACATGATAGTCCCTTGCACGAGGTGGCTTCTGTTGCCAGACCTTGAACAGTTTAACACAAGAACAGGCATGGGATCTCCTCTGATGGCCTTCATGTTTTCACTAACTGAGTTTGTATTTCATCCAACCGTCTGTGTAAGTAGATGACACTGACTAGCTTTCTTGAATTTAGAAGAAAGCTGTTTGTAGGTAAGGACCCAATGTAACTATATTACTGGGGAAAAGAAAAAAAAAAGAGCTGTCTTTGTAGGCATCCTTAGTATTCATATCACATTTCTTTTCTCCAGCTAAATCTATCTTTTAATCTAAATTAGATATGAAATTTTGTTAACATTTTGTAAAAAAAAAAAAAAAAAAAGACAATAAATGATGACCAAGTATAAAACCATGACAACAGATAAAGGAATGTTTGAAGCTAACTCAAATCTCTTGAACATGGATTGTGATGTTCAAGAAAGGGTTGTGATTTAGAACTGTGAATGTGTTAAGAGTCAAGCATTTGAGACTCGGATCACAGTCAAACTTGCAATCGTATTTAAGGCAGTACAAGCGTGTTCAACAAGCAACTGACGTGGTCTCTGGTTGCAGTAAAATATGATTCCGTCAGTTACTCATCATTATCAGGATCTTGTCCTAGTAACATATTTGATGTGCAAATGTATGTCATAATCAGGATTATTTAAAAGTAAAACAAATATATATATATACTTGTTTGTTAAAGCGTGAGGTGCCCTACTATGCTGTGTTCAAAGAATGAACAGATAATTGTGTACACATAGTAACTATTTTCTGTGTTTTTCCAAATGTATAACCCTTTCAACCTGTTTGTGCTCAGAAATGCCTAGGGATTCTGGTAACAAAATTAATCCTGAAATTTTGCCTTTACTTTTTTTGTGTGAAAAAAAAAAAAAGATACTTCGAAACTTAAATTGCTGGTCTCCTTGTGCGGGAGAAGAGGGAAGGAATTAAATACTTGCATTATGAGGAAGTAACATATGTAATTATCTGGATACTGCTTTTCACATTAAGCCATACTTATTTTCTGTTTTTTCAGTTTCCATAGCAAGGCGTGTACAAGACCCATTAGCTGAGCTGGTGAAAATTGAGCCGAAGCACATTGGAGTCGGAATGTACCAGGTAAAGCAGTGTGGGTCATTTACTTTATGAAACCCATCAATAGTATGCAAACTTGGCACCGTAATTAGGTGTCAGTGGAAATAGATTCCCACTTCCAAAGGTTTTACAGTTTATGGGAAGGTAGTTAGGAGTTATGTTATTAGGGAAGGAGGGAACTTTTTTTCTGGTGTTTATGGTTTGGATCAAGATTTAGAATTGACTGTAGTCCGATTTAAAGATTATTAAAACATTAGCTCCAGCTAGTAACTTAATCCAGAGAGTCTCTCCTTTTACCATTATTATAAAAAAGGAGAGGATATGAAGCAAGGTGAATATGTTGGCTCTTTGTGTAAACCAGTATGAAATATTGATCTTTATTGATCTTTGAGGAAGAAGCCTTTGGTACTTACTGTGCCTTCTTTCTTTTTTCTGTTCCTATTTGATTATTATAATTAATTTTTAGCCATTACCCAGGATGAGCTAAAGCTTTTCAATTGTTACTGTGTAGCAGTCGTGGTAGTGGTGCTTCTTGTTGTTACTGTATTTTCAGTTCTTGAGGTCGTATGTGTTCATTGGGCAATCAAGGCCGACACTAAATCTTCGCAAAGTGAATCCATGGTAGCTTATCTTTAGAAACCTTGAGTTGAATTATTTTTCTCTTCAATGCAAGTCTTTTCTAAACCTGAAATCAATGTTATCTTCTGTGTAATTGCCATGGGAGCTGAATGATACGTTCTATACTTTTCTCTAAGGAAATGTATTAGAGCACGGAATCTGTGACCACTAGAAATGGAAGAGATTTTAGAAATTATTTGACAGAAAAGGAAGCTGTGCCCTACCGTAGTTAAGATTTTTATTCAGAATCACACATTGGCAAAGCCTGAACTAATATACTAGACTTAACTGGGAGTTTTCCCATTTTATTGACTGGGCCAGCTAGGTGCCCTCTGGGAGTATTCCCATTTTTCTTTTCTTTTCTTTTCTTTTCTTTTCTTTTCTTTTCTTTTCTTTCTTTCTTTCTTTCTTTCTTTAAAAATTTTTTAAGTTTATTTACTTATTTTGAGAGAGACAGAGATAGCATAAGTGGGGGAGGGGCAGAGAGAGTGAGAGCGAGAGTGAGAGCAAGAGAGAGAGAGAGAGAGAGGAAGACAGAGAATCCCAAGTAGGCTCTGCACTGTTAGCTTGGAGCCCTATATGGGGCTTGAACTCACAAAACCGTGAGATCATGACCTGAGCTGAAACCGAGAGTCAGATGCTTAACCTACTGAGCCACCCAGGTGCCCCCCATTTTTCTTAATGTTTGTTTATTATGAGAGTGAGAGAGAGAAAGAGCGAGTAAGCTGGAGCAAGCAGGGGAGGGGCAGAGAAAGGGGGAGAGAGAGAATTCCAAGCAGGCTCTCTGCTGACAGTAGAACTTGATCCAACGAACTGTGAGATCATGACCTGAGTTGAAATCAAGAGTTGGAGGCTTAACCGACTGAGCCACCCAGGTGCCTCAGAGTATTCCCATTTTATAGCAAGTTAGACTAAGAAGCATCTAGACCTTTGACTTGTTCATTTGGGAAGGATTGTTGCTAAAAGGACAGACCTAGCTTTAGATAGATAGAAATGCCTAGTATCTAAAGAGTACAACTAAGCAATTTTATTATATAGGCATTGTAGTTAAGAGGAATTGTGGCTATATTAGTTCAAGATGAAGTTGTGGAATGCCTCAGCAAGGTAGTAGAACAAAGAACAGTCAAGCTCATAGAACCCAGGCAGGCTAATAAACTATTGGCATCAAAAAAGTCTTTAATAAATAGCAGAGACCTAGCCTCCAGATTCTTCAGATATATAGCATTTAACATGAAAGAGTTTGGAATTCATTCTAATAGCAGTGAGAAGTAATGGTAGAGCTTTATGCAAGGGAATGATATGATCAGATTTGTGTTTTTAAACATTGGCTCTGGCTAATCTGGGGAGAATGCCTTAGAAGGGAAGAGGAGAAGCAGTTAAGACCAGTTCAGAGACTTATATAGCTCAGGTGAGAGATGATGTGGCTTGGACAAAGTTAATAGCAGTAGACATGGAAAGAAGTTAAATCTCTTGCAGGGACTACTTGGTAATAATTGGAGGAAAGGGAATTATCCAGAATTTGCTCCAAGGGTCCTGGTATGTGGATAACGCCTGACTAGAACAGATTTGGTGGGGATAAGATGAGTAATTCAATTTTGGATGCGTTAAGTTTGAGATGCCTGTAAGAAATCTAAGAGATGGCAAATAGAAGTTGTATATACAAGTCTGAGATTTAGAGGAACGGTCATGTTAACATTGGAATACATGCTTCTCAGCAAATAATGACACTGAAAAAGTGATCAAGATGGTAAACTGTCATATCTTATGATATCCTTTAACTACACTACCACTACTACTGTCATATCCACAGCTCGACCTTCCATAAGATGACAGAGAAGGTGAACATGTTTATTGGTATCCATATAAACATGTATTTACATGAATAAATTGATAACATGGGAAAAGAAGAAAGGGTTGGTGGATGGAAATTTCAGGAATTCCTGAAAGGTCTTAAGCATGAGGAAGCAAATCCATGGAAATATAAAACCTGATGGAGCGATAGCTCAAAATATACAGATCAATAGTGTTCTCAAACCAGTCATGTTCAAGTAGTGGGGAGGAGGCCTGTAGTATTAGATAAGGAAATGCATATAGAGTGACTAGTCCCATACTGACGCCCTTCCTCCATATACCATGAATCCAAGCTGAAGCACTGGGTATAATCCAGAGGCCACAGAGAGTCTGGGAAATCCCTCAGGTAGCCTCTGATTGTCAGGAAGCTCAAGGAGCCTCATGCTGGGAAGACAAACTCCTGACATATGCCTGACACCAGGCATCATATCTCACATTCCCTACATTATCACCAGACGCTAGATAACCCAGGTAGGCTAATAAGCTACTGGCATCAAAGAAAGAGAGAAAGAGTTAGAGCAAGCAGGGGAGGGACAGAGAAAGGGGGAGAGAGAGAATCCCAAGCAGGCTCTGCGCTGACGGTGGGGCTTGATCTCGCGGTTCGTGAGATGGTAAACAAAAACAGCACACACAGACAAATGGAGACTCTGAAATGACTTTGCTACTAAGAATCACTAAACATTTGAGGGAAACCTATCTTAGCAAAAAGAAGCACCAAATGTAATAAGCAAAAAATAACAAACCATGAATAGGCAATAGACTTTGAAATAACTAAAATTAATATTCAGAGAGGTAAGAGAGGTTATTGTATGTATAAAACAAACCTAGGATAGAATGAATTAAACCAATCTTAGCATTAAGAAATACGCTTGTCAAGAAAAAAAAAAAAACCAACACAAATGGAATAAAGTGGACACAGCTAGAAAGAAATTAATGAATTGAAAGATTGAGCTAAGAGATTCTTCAGAATGCAGTCTTAAACTGAGAAGGATGGACAGTATGAACAAAAAGTCATATATAGAGGCCATTTTATTTTTATTTTTTTCTATTTTTGTTTTGTTTTGAGGCCATTTTAAAGCTTCAACATTCATCTTCCAGAAAATTCAAATAAAGACAATGGAAGAGAGTTAAACTCACAGAAATGATAGGAGGAAATTTCTCCAGACTGATGACAGACAAGTCTTTAAAAAGCCCAGTGAGTACTGAATAAAAGAATAACTGAAGACCTACACTCAGACACCTTCATATGAAATTACAGAATGCTAGTGATAAAGGAGGAACTGACTAAAAGCTTCCAGAGAGCACACAATTCACTTCCAAAGAAAAGAAGCAGTCCTATTATAGGGAAAAACAAGTCATACAAGATAAAATGCAGTAGTTTTAAAGTTGTGGGAAAAATTTTATTTGAGCCCATAATTCTATATTCAGACAAATCAGCAATTCAATGTGAGCAGAAAATAAAAACATTTTTGGACCTACAGTGATTTACCTTTTTGGACTGTTACAGATCTTCTTTGAAAGAATTATTTATGGAAGTACTCCTGAGCCCGAAAAGGGGGGAGTAGGTAGGGACCAAAGAAGGGAAAGGCATGTCATGAAGACACAGTATTGAGGTAAAGAAACAGTGGAGAGCTTTACAGTACACACATGTGCAGTAAAATGTTGAGCCTCATAGTTTCTGATCTATGATGTTCATCTTTAAATATGTCAGCTTAAAATGGGAGGCAGAAGAAAAAGAAGTGAAGTATTAGGATTCTTTTTCAGGAAAACGATTAAGATATAGATTAGCTCTATACTTGTTTAGAGAAGCATAATCTGAAATGTATGAAGAATAACTGCAAATAGGACATTTAATGTAAATCATGAGACTAAAAAATTAGAAGTTAATCATTCCAACCGAAGGCGGAGAAAACAAGGAAGTATCATAAATAAATAAAGTATGTGATGACAGGAATAAGTATAGGTAATAGGTAAAGGTGACTGGGTTGAATTCCCCTTGTAGTAGAATCCCAGACTTTTAAAAATAAAACACAGCTCTTAGCTGTATGTCTGTGTGAGATAGTTCTAAAGAAAAAAGCAACCTTGAAATTAGAAATGTGGAGAAAAATATTCCACACAAATGAAAAAGCAAGTCATAGTACTGCTAGTATCAGATGAAATAGAATTTAAGGGAAAATGCATTAACGAGGTCAAAAAGGGATATTTCATATTAATAACAGATACAGTTTCCCAAAAAGATGTAATTGCCCTGAACATTCTATGTTATCTAACAACATAGCTTCAAAACATATGCAGTATTAAAAACTTCTAGGGGCGCCTGGGTGGCGCAGTCGGTTAAGCGTCCGACTTCAGCCAGGTCACGATCTCGCGTTCTGTGAGTTCGAGCCCCGCGTCAGGCTCTGGGCTGATGGCTCAGAGCCTGGAGCCTGTTTCCGATTCTGTGTCTCCCTCTCTCTCTGCCCCTCCCCCGTTCATGCTCTGTCTCTCTCTGTCCCAAAAATAAACGTTGAAAAAAAAAAATTTTTTTAAAAACTTCTAGAGTTAGAGTAAGAGACAAATACACTTTTTTGATAAGTCTTAATAGACTACAGTATATTAACACATAAGATTTAAAAATTTTTTTTTTTCAACGTTTATTTATTTTTGGGACAGAGAGAGACAGAGCATGAACGGGGGAGGGGCAGAGAGAGAGGGAGACACAGAATCAGAAACAGGCTCCAGGCTCTGAGCCATCAGCCCAGAGCCTGACGCGGGGCTCGAACTCACGGACTGCGAGATCGTAACACATAAGATTTTAAAAGCAGCTTTATTAAGATATGATCACATACCATATATACATACATAAATTCACCTATTTAAAATGTACAAGTCAGTGAATTTCTGTATATTCAATGGGTTATGAAACTATTATTGCTATCTAATTTTTGAACATTTTCATCATCCTAAAAGGAAGCCTGGTGACCGTTAGCAGTGACTCTCTACTGCCCCCTCCTTCCCTGCCCCAGGCAATTACTAATCTGTTTTGTTTTTATAGATATGTCTGTTTTGGATATTTCATACAAATAGAATCATACAGTATGTGGCTTTTGGTGACTGGCTTCTTTCATTTAGCATAATATTTTCAAGGTTCATCTGTGCTGTAGCACAAGTCATTACTTCATTTTTTTTCTTTTTTGTTTTAAGTTTATTTATTTATTTTGGAAGAGAGAAAGAGCAAGCACAAGCATGGGAGGGGCAGAGAGGGGAGGGGGAGAGAGAATCTCAAGCAGGCTTTGCACTCTCAGTGCAGAGCCAGGTGCGGGGCTTAAACTCCTAAACTGTGAGATCATGACCTGAACCGAAATCCAGAGTCGGATGCTTAACTGACTGAGCCACCCAGGTGCCCCACTTCATTCTTTTTTTATGGGCAAATGGTATTCCATTGTATGTGTATAGTACCACATTTTGTCTATTAATTCATCATGTGATAGAAATTTGGGATATTTCCATTTTTTGGCTATTATGAGTAATGCTATTATGAACATTCTGTACAAATTTTTATGATGTATATTTTCATTTCTTTTAGATACATACCTAGGAGTATGTTTGCTAGGTCATTTAACACATAAATTTAAAGCTAGATAATGAACTAGGGAAATTATTTGCCACAAATATATATGTACATATGATAACTACATATTTTATTATTAAGGTTTTGTTCTTGTTGATTTGCATACAATTGTATATTATTTTACATAAAACCTTTACATAAAATATGTAAAGAACATTTAGACACCATTCATCATAGATGAAATAAAAATTTCTCTTTGGGGTGCCTGGGTGGCGCAGTTGGTTAAGCGTCCGACTTCAGCCAGGTCACGATCTCGCGGTCCGTGAGTTCAAGCCCCGCGTCGGGCTCTGGGCTGATGGCTCAGAGCCTGGAGCCTGTTTCCGATTCTGTGTCTCCCTCTCTCTCTGCCCCTCGCCCGTTCATGCTCTCTCTCTGTCCCAAAAATAAATAAACGTTGAAAAAAAAAAATTTCTCTTTAACAGGGCACCTGGGTGGCTCAGTCTGTTAAGCGACCAACTCTTGGTTACCACTCAGGTCATAATCTCATGGTCTTGGGATCTAGCCTCACATTAGGCTCTGTGCTGATACCGTGGAGGCTGCTTGTGATTCTCTCTTTCCCTCTTTCTCTGCCCTTCCCTTGGTCACTCACTCTCTCTCAAAATAAATAAATAAACTTAAAAAAATGTTTCTCTTTATCAAAGAAACCCAAATTAAACAAGGGGATATCATTTCAATCTGACAATTGAGTAAAGTTGTAATAAAATGATAAACATCTGTGCAGGTGAGAAGGCTACAGTGAAATGATCATTCACATACACTGCTGGTGGAAGTATAAATTGCTATTTCTAGCAAGTAATACCTATCAAGACGCACTTTTAAAGAATGCATCCCATTGACCTGGTAGTTCCCCTTTTAGGGATCTCTTCCAAGGCCATGTTAAGAACTGCTGATAAGGGTGCCTGGGTGGTTTAGTGGGTTCCAACTCTTGATTTCAGCTCAGGTCAAGATTTTTTGGTTCCTGATATTGAGCCCCATGTCAGGCTCTGCACATACAGCATGGAGCCTGCTTGGGATTCTCTTGCTCCCTCTCTCTGCCTCTCCCCTTCTGGTTAGCGTGTGCATGCACGCTCTCAAAAATAAATAAACATTAAAAAAAAAAAAAAGAACTGCAGAGGCTCCTGGGTGGCTCAGTCAGTTAAACATCTGACCTTTGACTTCAGCTCAGGTTATGATCTCACAGTTCGTGAGTTTGAGCCCCACATTGGGCTCTGTGCTGGCATCGTAGAGCCTGCTTGGGATTCTCTCCCTCTCTCTCTGCCCTTCCCCTGCTTGTGCTCTCTCTCTCTCAAAATAAATAAATAAACATTAAAAAAAATTGCTGATAAGATTTATACACGTTTGCTATTATAGCAAAATTATTGGAAGCAACTACAATAGAATAATATATCCACCAATTGAAATATCGTACAACCGTTAATACAGGCTTTCAAGGAGGATTTAATGACATGAGAAGTTGTTCTTGACATAATATTTTAAAATTGCAATAAAATTGATACAGAATAAAGCCAATTTCTGTTTGAAATACATAGATATGCATTTACACTGAAGAAAAAAAACTGGTTGGTGACTGATATTTATATTTTTGTTGGTGTGATTAGGAGGTTTTATTTTCTGTTTTACTTTCATTCAGACTTTCTATAGGGAATATGTATTAGGAAGAAATTGTTGTAAAATATATATCCATATCCATATCCCAACCAATGGTCCACTTAATTTTTAAGCCTTGACACAATAGACTTCCAATATAACCAGAGTGGGACTGAATTTCTTTTCAGTTGGGACCTCTAGATGCTTTGAGTATAAATTTAAGACTTGAATTTATTCTGATTCAAAATATAAGTAGCCAGACAAACATTGTTGATTTTAAAAATGAAAGCTATTCAAAGAAAGAATGTTAAATACTTAGATGAAATAATAGAAGCTATATTATTATTTGAATAGAAACTAAAATGCTTTTGGTTTAATAACAGCTAAAAATGTTAAAGGCAGCATTCCAATCCTTGTCTTAGAAAATAGGGAGACTTGATTTTAAAAACACATGCCTGTCATAATTTCTGGAGAGAGAGGCCGCCAGTGTGGTTGAATGACAACATATCCCTAACTGACCCCTAAAGACTTTGCTGGAAAGTGGCTTGGTGTTACTCCCAAGCAAACACTCTAGGGTGAGAGCAGGATGATGCAGGGTTGGCTCTGTTGAGTTCTGTGGGACATAGAGAGTGTGGTTTAGCTTGGCCTTTTCATATCCTGAGAGCACAGCTTAAGTAAGTTGGATTTACTTGTTCTTTATTTCTTCTTTGGACTGTGTTTTAGATACTTTTGTGCTCATTAACACCTCAATTTGTTAATGAACATGTACAGTAAAGTAGGAAAGACAAAACAGCCCTCTTCCTCCTTTCGTGCCTCTCTGTTAGATCATTTGATGATTTTAGAGAATGAAGTGGTGTTCCAAAATGAGTTTTTGGAACCCTTAGTGGATTTTCTATATCCAGGCCATTTTTATTCCTTAATATTATGGATAATGGAGAAGTCACCGTAAAAGGAAAATCATCTTCCCAGCTGAAATTTTTCATGGTAGAACTTCAAAGGTGGGAATTTGTATTTTATTTCCCTACTCCCCCACTGTGGGATCAGTTCTAGGTAAAAACAAAAAGGCAACTCTTCAGTAGTGATATTACTCTGTTAAAACTGTTTTATAGGTAACATGGATTATGAAATATTTTAGTTTAGATCTGTAAAAGGTAATAATATTATGCCTGCAAAATACCTGTAAAAGGTAATATCATATTGTTTGCCCAAATCCTTTTAAACATGTTCATCCCTTAATTATTTGTTATTGTAGAGTGGGATATAGGAAAGAGTAGAGTGGATGTTCACTTAGATGACTTTTACCTGGATTTTCGCTCCCTACACTAAAGCAGTATTTTGAAATAGATAAAGCACAGAAGTAAAACATGAAGGAAATTTGTGCTAAAAATCAGGCATCACTTACGTTGATGAGTTCCTTGCCAAAATGTTTTTACAATCTTGTCCCTTAACTGTAAGTCCCAGCTAATGGCCTGTTATCTAAATCTGTTTTATCTGGTATTGTAAATGAAAATCAAACTTAGCCTTGCACTTTAGATATTTCATTCATTTGTGATCATAGCTGAACTATTTGTGTAACTGAACAAAAACAAGTAATTGACTTTGGGAGTATGAATAAACTCATGTATTACAATTTGGTAATTATTCCTTAAACTTAGTTTTAAAATGTATTTTTGGGGGTATTTTTTTCACTTCAGGATGAATTATGCATCTTTTCATTGAAGTATTAGCTTCAGTTTTCTCAGATTCTTAGAAATTCCCGACAATGTAATAAGTCATGTATATGTACACACGCCCTAGTATAACACCATACTTATCTTTAAATGAAATGTGAAATGTTAGTATGATTTGAAGAAACTGTTATCAATAATGCCTTAAATTATTAACAATGAAATATCTAATTTCCTTTATCTTTTGTTTGCTTACTCTTTGTATATCATTGACCTTGGACAATGAAACGAGATCAATTTCAGTTTCTACTCAAGTTCACTTTTTAGTTTTCATACATCAGCACAAAGTGGTAGGATTTCTAAAACATTAAGCTGTTTTCACGGTGTTTAAAACTAGTAATTGTTTAGGATGATTGAAAAAAATTACACATGACATTAAAAGTACTACAGTAAAGGAAAAGATTAATACATTTTACTGCATTGGAATCTAAAACATCTCTGGATCATAACACAGTATACGGAAAATCCACAGACAGGAAGAACATTACTTGCAACACATATAATCTGTAAAGGACCCAGAATATATATAAAGATCTACAAATCAAGAGGAAAAAAGACAAAAGTTCATCAGAAAAATAGGCAAGGCATATGAACAGGCAGTTGACAAAAGCAGACACACAGACACACATGCGCACACACACAAATATTTTTTAAATGATCACTTTCACTAGTAATTGGGGAAATGCAAACTAAAGCCAGTATAGGAAACCTTTCAGGTTGTCGAAACTTAGTCTGACAGTTTGGATGTTAGCAACTATGTGGAGTATTGGGAATTTTGTATATAACTTGCAGGAGTATAAACTGGTACAACCTCTTTGGAGAGCAATTGGATATTAATAAAGCTGGTGATGGGGATTCTTTTCAGGTCAACAATTCTGTTGCTAGATATACATAGCCTTGAGAATTTTCTGAAATGTGCACAGGAAGACATGTATAAGAAATTCAATGAAATACTATTTATAGCAGTGAAAATTTGGAAACAGTATGTCCAACAACTGGATAACAGGAAAATAAACTAGACTGTACTGAGACAGTGGAATATTATACAGGATTGGAGATGACCCAATTAGAGCTATTAGTATTAATATGGATAAACTTCATAAGTATGTACATTATTATAGGATTGGTATAAAAAATTTAAATATGAAAAGTAATACTGCATACTATTTGTGAATACCAGTATCTATAGTAAGAATATAGAAATAAGCACTGGAATTTACAATTGTGATTACCTTGGATGGGCATGGAATGGGAATTGCAGTTGGTTCCAGTTGGTTTTAATTTCTTCCTTACATTCGTGTATGTGTGTGTTTGTGACAATGAAGTTTTAAAGAGTCAGGAAAAAACAGCTACTTTCAATTTTCAGTGAAAATGAGAAAAAACCCCACATTTGTTATTAAGTTGAATTTCTCTTGATAATATTCCTTGAAATTTTCATCTTTAAGTCCCTAATTTTGCACCAAATACTTTTTTTTAAATTTTTTTATTTTTTAAATATGAAATTTATTGTCAAATTGGTTTCCATACAACACCCAGTGCTCATTCCAACGAGTGCCCTCCTCAATACCCATCACCCACCCCCCATCAACCCTCAGTTTATTCTAAGTTTCTAAGAGTCTTTTATGGTTTGGCTCCCTCCCTGTTTTTTGTTTTTTGTTTTTCCCTTCGCCTCCCCCATGGTCTTCTGTTAAGTTTCTCAGGATCCATATAAGAGTGAAAACATATGCTATCTGTCTTTCTGTGTATGACTTATTTCACTTAGCATAACACTCTCCAGTTCCATCCACATTGCTACAAAAGGCCAGATTTCATTCTTTTTCATTGCCAAGTAGTATTCCATTGTGTATATAAACCACAACTTCTTTATCCATTCATCAGTTGATGGACATTTAGGCTCTTTCCATAATTGGCTATTGTTGAAAGTGCTGCTATAAACATTGGGGTACAAGTGCCCCTATGCATCAGCACTCCTGTATCCCTTGGGTAAATTCCTAGCAGTGCTATTCCTGGGTCATAGGGTAGATCTATTTTTAATTTTTTGAGGAACCTCCACACTGTTTTCCAGAATGGCTGCACCAGTTTGCATTCCCACCAACAGTGCAAGAAGGTTCCCATTTCCCCACATCCTCGCCAGCATCTATAGTCTCCTGATTTGTTCATTTTAGCCACTTTGACTGGTGTGAGGTGGTATCTGAGTGTGGTTTTGATTTGTATTTCCCTGATGAGGAGTGACGTTGAGCATCTTTTTATGTGCCTGTTGGCCGAGATATTTGCAAATGACATATCAGACAAAGGGCTAGTATCCAAAATCTATAAAGAACTCACCAAGTACTCTTTAATGCAAAGTTCTAACACTATCTTTAATTTTTTTCTCATTTCACAAATTTGAATTTTTCTTCTGTAAATTTTAAAAATTAAATATTGTTTGTTGGTCCTATTATTTGAAACGGTCATTTCAGAGATATAGCGTAGGACAAAACTGTGGGTGATCATCTTTCTAGTGCTTATTTACAGGGCAGAGTTAGGTAGAATCAATGTTTAAGGAATTGTTAGTAAGTTATAATAATGGTGCCATAATATGACTAGCATTCATATGTACTAGTTTCTTTTCACTGCTAGCTACTCCCCCAACACACTCCTAAATTATCCAAATTAGGAACTTTAAGATCAAGCAGGGGAGCTTCTATTTTTGTTTTAATGTTTATTTATTTGAGAGAAAGAAAGAAAAGAGAATTTGAAGCAGGCTCTAGGCTGTCAGCACAGAGCCTGATGTGGGGCTCGAACTCATGAATTGTGAGATCTTGACCTGAGCTGAAGGCAAACGCTTAACCGACTGAGCCACCCAGGTGTCCCAAGCAGGGGAGCTTTTAAAAAGTAACTAGCCTGGGGCGTCTGGGTGGCTCAGTCGGTTGAACATCCGACTTCAGCGCAGGTCATGATCTTGCGGTCTGTGGGTTCGAGCCCCGCATTGGGCTCTGTGCTGACAGCTCAGAGCCTGGAGCCTGCTTCTGATTCTGTGTCTCCCTCTCTCTCTGCCCCTCCCCCGCTCATTCTCTCTCTCTCTCTCTCTCTCTGTCTCTCTCCCTCTCTCCCTCTCTCTCTCTCTCCCCCCCATCAAAAATAAACAAACATTTAAATAAATAAAAATAACTAGCCTAGGCCACATCCTCATAGATTTTTGTTTAATTGGTCTGGGTGTTGGGCCCAGACATTAACAAACATTTTAAAGTTCTGCAGGTGATTCTAATGTAGACCAAGTTGAGAACTGTTGGTTCTTAGAGACCAGCAGCATCAATATCACCTGAGAACTTGTTAGAAGTGCATCTTCTTACACCTACTTCCCAGGTTTATAGAATTATAAATTCTGGCGGTGGGGCAATGTCAAGCTTGAAAGTGCATTAAAAAAACCTTTTGGAGTCTTGTTAAAATGCAGATTCTGGTTCGGTTGGTCTAGGGGTGGGGTATGAGATTCTGTGTTTCTAATAAACTCCCAGGTGATACCAATGCTGTTGGTCTGAGGATTACATCTTGAGTAGCAAGAGACCCAACTGAAAGCCGCTTGGGCCCCAGCCCAGGCCTGTTGAATCAGAATCTGATTTTAACAAGATTTCCAGGAATGCACATTACAGTGTATGTAATGAAAGAGGAAGATCAGGACATGCCAATATCTAAGGGATATGAGAATTTGGAGAAGCAGAAATCAACATGGTAAAAACACTGCAAAGATAAAGGTAGGATAAAAACTGAAAATGTGTCTTTCACATTTAATTAAAAAAAAATGTTGGTGGCCAAGAATTTCATTGGAGTAGTAGAAGCAGAAGTCAGATGAAAGCATATTGAAAGCTGAATGGAAGATGAGCACGTAGAGACATGTGTATACAGATCTCTAACGAAGAGAGGTTTTTAAGGAGGTCGGGATTTGAATGCGCTTAACTGTTGATAGGAAGGAGGTAGAAGTAGAAAGGGAGAAGTTGAAGATGCTGGAGAGGCGGAAGCTGGAGGTGGCCTGAGGAGATGACACCTATCACTTCCCTAAGGGAAGGGAATGGGCAAGAGTTCAGAAGAGAGAAGCCCCCAGGGTGGCAGGTGGCTGGGAAGAGGTGGAAGAGAGCAGGACTGGGAGGGGTAGCTCCCCTACCTGGATAGTTTTATTTTTCTGTGAACTAGGAGCCTACTGTTCAATACCCCTTCTTCCCCCCAGGAAAAAGAAAAGAAAAAAAACCAGCTGATTTTTTAATTTCTGGAATCATTGTATTATTTTGTTTACTGTCTGTCTCTTCTAATGGAGGACAAACCCTTATATGAGGACAGGGTATTTCCACCTTTATATCCACAGCTCCCAGGGCCTGGCACACAGTAGATAACGCAGTAAGTATTTGCTGAGTGATTGAATGGCGGAGTATCAGTACGGTTGCTCTTTTATTGTACTTTTCAACTCTGTTGTGAACACACCATAAAATTTTGTAGCCTCTCACTTAAAGTTTTTGTTGGGTAAAGGTGAAATGTGAGTTACTAGTATTTTTTCTAATGAGTCCTATTCAGGCAAAGTGAGAATTTCAGAGCAGAGAGCATTAGCATAGCCAAGTGGTTGCAGTGAGAATGACCAGAAAGTGAAGAAGGCCTGCTATGGCTGGAAGAACGGGAGTCGTCCACTTCAACACCTGTTGCTTCCTTCCTTTCTCTCTCTATAATGCATATTCTGTTCTCTGTGGAGATAATTCTCCCAGAGATCAGGCGGAGCACTCACAGAGGAGTGTTCTTTGTGACAAAATCTGCCAGTCAGTCTATATCTTTATCAAAGAAAAAGTTTTGTTGCAGTGGGATTCATTGAAATAGAGTCTTCAAAGTGAAATGATCTCCTAAAATGTAAGTTTATGAAACTTCTTAACAATTTTATCTGTGCTGCCACAGAGCCCTGAGGAAGTTTTGGTATACTGGTTAGGTCCGATATTGATTGTGTGCGGATGGGCAGTCTACAGACTAAAAATGGTAGAATAAGATTATTCCAAAAGTGTTTAATTCTGACATTCAAATAGATAATATGTTCTGTTTTGCTGAATACATAATTATGTGTGGATAACTGGCATACTAAAAGAGAATCTTGGATGTAATTCTTAGTGTAAGAAACTACTATCTGTATAATACAGTAATGTTCATATTAGAAAGGATTCTTGAAAGTCCAAATATAAGATTGTGTTAGATAATTATAGCAATCAGGAAGAGAAATAAAATGTACAAATATTAGGGGAGGGCCACTTCTGAGAATTTAAAAACTATATTCTGAACACCTGATATCTAATATTTTTAAAGAATATTAATGAACTCATTATGTGTGTATCTTGGGGTAGGTGTTGATCATGGTCTTTAAGAATATCACAGGTTAAAAAAAAGAATATCACAGATGTAAATTTAATTACTTGTAAGATTATATTTTAAATTCAAGGGGCAGGCATTGTGACAGGATGCCTTAAATGCATAGGTAAGAAGTGAACCCTGCCAGCAAAGTGATAATAATGTGATGCAGAGACAAGAAAGATGGCCTCATTAAATTATGGCTTGGATTCACTCACAGCACATTTCTCCTCGAGATCTCTCTTATATTGTGGATGGTTGTATAACAGTGGCTTTCTTTCTGGTGATCATGGAAAGGAATTCTAAGGGGAAAAGTCTGTATTGAGGAAAAATTATACTGATGAGAAGTTTTGGGGGGAAGGGCTGCTCTCAAGAACTTTAAATATCATTACAGGTAAGAAAAGTTAATTTGCCTGCATTTGTACAGAATGAAGATTGTTTTCTTAGTTCCACAGAAAGAAATGTCATGTGTCATTTGTCTTGTTGAACAACCAACTTTAGAAGGGATCTTTGGTTTTGGGTAGGCTAGTTGGCTGCTTTCTCTGCACTGCTAACTCTGGTGATGTATTTTCTTTAATAATCCAGATCAGGCTCCCAAGCTGTTTATTGTATAGTATTATTAAAAAGATGTATTTCCCTTTCAAATGTATAATTGAAAGCGAGAATTTTTTCTGGACATATACACGGCTTTTGTTTCATTATTTATTTGGGATAAATGGGGCCAGACGGTATGAGTGCAGTTAGGTTTTGTTGGAGGGGGGCTTGCAAAGACTTTTTGAGGCATGATGTGCAAGTGAGTGTTTTCAAATCTCAGAGGTGTGATTATGTCATAACAGTCATAACCTCTGGGCTTGCTTTATTACGTTTATTAAAACAAATCTGTATGGGGGTGCTATGTATATTTTGGTGATGAAGGAAATGAGGTGGTTAATTTATTATGTGAACAGCACTTTCAGCTAACCACAGTGTGATTCACTGAGAGAACGGTGGAAAAGCCTCGCTCTGTAGAAATGACTGCTTTTTGATTTGTGGACCATAACTTTCAACGCCAGAGCATGAAGTTTATCTACAAAATGGTCCCCCCCCTTCCCCCCCCTTTTTCCTGTAGTGTTTCTGTCCAATCTTAAACTTAATTTTTTTTCCTTCATTTTATTTTGGGCATTTACTGAATATGAATGATCTAAATCAACTTAACCTGCCAGCAAGTTAAGGGGAAAAAATAAAAGAAGAGATCCATGTGTTAAGAGCATTAGGGAAGTTGGTAGCATCTTTATGGTTCCCAACCCATATATACCTCATAGGAGGACTTCATAAAGTAAACCAGTATTACAAACCTGCAGCCAATGAGGATAACTACCTGGTATCAGATGTGAATTAAGGGAAAGTGAGGAACCTATTGTCCTTCCCTTTTGTAGGATGTGTTTAGAAACGTGCTGTTTCGGAATACTATATTGGAAAGGAAATTCTTCTCATGCAGAGTAGTCTCTGACAAATGTCTGTTCTGAAGTGGGGCTTGGCTGTGGGAAGAGGTGAGGAATGTAATGCCACATAGAGGCACACATAGTATAGAATGGAATCACGGGACGCCTGGGTCGCTCAGTTGGTTAAGCATCCGACTGTTGGTTTCATCTCAGGTCATGATCTCATGGTTCGTGAGTTTGAGCCCTACTCCGGGCTGTGCACTCACAGTGTGGAGCCTTCTTGGGGTTCTCTCTCTCTCGCTCTCTCGCTCTCTGTCACTCTCTCTCTCTTTGTCCCTCTCTCTGCCCCTCTCCTGCTTGTGCTCTGTCTCAAAATAAATAAATAAACTTAAAAAAAAAAAAAAAGAATGGAATCAAAAGAAGACCTGTCCATCTAATGAGCACACAAGGTATAAAGCACTTGTTATATACTCATAAACAGCCATTTCAAGATCAAGAAAAGTTTGTTTTCTGTGGAGTTATGCCATAAACAGCATGTGATGATGTGAACCTGCCTAGAGAAAGAGTGGAAAATAGGTCATCTTCCTGGCAATATTTTTGAAAGACCCCCTTCATTTTCCAGATGCGCCACGTACCAACCATTCACAAACAAAGTCTTGGAAATCAGTAAGGCCTTTAACTGATAAGAATTCATTAAAGCATTTTATATTTGGGATATTACATGGTTCCATGAAAGACCATGGATGACCATCAGTTTTCTATTTTATTTCTGCTGCTTTGCAGTGGCACATTTTTTCAGAGTCCTCAATTTGCTCTAAAAATTATGTCATTCCCTCATAGCACTTCCCCGGAGAGTTGGTAAAGACCAGGAGAAACATTATTTGTGTAGTTTCAAGACAGAGTGTAGAGGAGGGAGGTCCAGGCCTGTGGTTTATGTAAACAGGGTAGACTGAGAGGGGGCACTGGCACCCCTGGTTAGGTTATTACTCAGTCCTCATGAGCAGTCAGTCCTGGTGAGAATGTGTCCACTCTGAGACTGCTCCAGCCCCGGTGATCAGCCGTGATCATCCACGGCCCCAGACTGGGATAGACATTTAATTTTAAAAGGAATTAGCTTGTAGGCAAAACTTCATTTTAGTGATGTTGGTTGGGGCTCTCAAACTTTTGAGACTTCCTCACTAGGAGAATGAAACTATGTTTTGGACATTCCCAGAGACATTACGTTTGATACCATGTCAGCTAGCATTTACTGGGCTCAAAGTGGATTTATCTTCACAACGGTTTGGTTACTTTTTAAAAGATTGAAATTTTAAAATTATTCTTGAGAATTGGCTTTAAAAAGTCTGTTACCCTGCCTTCCCCTCCTAAATGCCCATCACAAACACACACAGAGCGTAACAGTTATTTTAAAAGCATGGCTAATGGAGAAACCTTAATTCCAAGCATGCCCTCCATTTTTCTCTGCCTTCCTCAGCATTTTCTCCTGCTGAGTCCCTTTGCTTATGTGCCTCTTTCCTCATCTCCCTTCCAACCTCCTGTGAGCTGTTTTTTGAAGAGGTAGTTTGTTCCCTAGTCCCTTTTCTCGGGGCCCCTCCCTTCATATGGTGTGAAATACAACCAGGCTTTTAAAAAAGTGGGTCTACCCTCGTTTACGATTTGAAACCTACTCAGATATGTGTTGACAAATTTAAGCAACTTTGAATTTTTCAAAATACAAATTTACGGGCATGTTCCCAGAGTAGCATTAACCGAACACAGACCCACTGATGGCAGCAGAATACAGAAGATATCCAGCCCAATCTGCTAGATGGTAAGAGCATGATTTTAAATAAAATGGAACCCTGTGGTTGTGAGAGAGATAGGAGCTATCTTCTTGTGGAGAAATCCTCTGTTTATCATTAAGTTTGCAAAGGAAAGTTGGATTCTAGATTAAAATACTTGTTAGTCATACCTGGGACGCATTAAGTATGCCCATTGACATATACTCCTCCTTGTATTGGGTAGTTATAATGCAGGGTGTGTTTAACCAAAATTTCCCAGAGAGGTAAAGCTTCTATATGGTTAGGGAACCTGCCTACCACTGAAATTGCGTGAACATTTTCACTGGCCTCCCGCCTCATTTCATTATGGTTCAGTGGAAAGAACACAGGGGCCCAGCAAAAGGAGCTGTGATCTTACCTTGGTTTAGCTACATTTGCTGTGTGACTTTGGGAAAGTAATTTTACTTCTTCGTGGCTTGTTGGAAAATAAAATAAGGTTACCTATATGCTTTCTGAAAGGGTGTTAAAAGGAAATGTATATGTATTTTAAAAAAAAACCTCACACACAAAAAGTACATGAAAGTGCCTGAAGGTGCAAATGTGAAAGTGATTTTATTTCATATCACGAGGACATCAAATAAAGATTCCATTTACGTTTGTGGATTTTTTTTTTAACCTGTGATGTTAAGGTTCTTTTTATTCCCATTATTGATTCATACGCTAAGCTTATCAAGTATTCCTAGAATCATTTAGTTTCAAGTTACAATGGACCTTAGAGTTCACACTGACAGATCTAAGCATGCTCATTCCCTGCTGCTAACAGGGAGGATGGAAGAAGCTACGGAGAAAGCTTCCAGAACAAAGGATCAGAGTGGCAGCATTGCTGTGGTCATAATCCAAGAATGAGGAAACAGGCCCATTGCCGGAGCTGCCTCTTATAAATAGTAATGACAGGACGTGTTGCACAGGGAAAGATAGCCATTTGAAGTCGAATTGGAAAGTATACTTTAAACTTCTGTTAGTTATTACGTACAGAATTTTTTTATAAGTCTGTAGTGCTTTACTTGTTATCCTTGTGTATCCGATTCTTCTGTTGTGGTTTGCATCTAATGTTTAAATCGACTCAGTATTTTGGACGTGGGAGGGGAAGGGGGTGGAATAGTTAAAAACAAACACAACAGCAACAACAGAAACAAACTCCTTAGTTTGTTGGGATGCACGATCTAGTTATAGGTTGTCAATAAGAAACAGCTGTTTGTTTGTTGACAGCCCGCCTTGCCTCTCCCATAATCAAGCTGTTTCTCATCATATAATTACCAGCTCTTTAGTATTTGAGGCTTGTTGTGGATTTATAGTTGGTTATATAACGTTTGCCAAAACGTCATAGTTTAGATAAAAAATTAGTGACTCCCTTGTAGTTGTTCTACTGAAATATGAATGTGGGCTGTAATAAAAGAAAGATGCCTGAAGAGACTTATGAAATTCATTTCAAACTCAAGGGAATGTAGAGGGTGGTGTGTGTGTATGTGTGTGTGTGTGTGTGTGTGTGTGTGTGTGTGTGTGTGTGTGTGTGTGTGTTTTCTAAGGAGGGAGTGTCACCGTAAGTCTTGCCCATCCATCTCGTAGACTCTATTGCCATTCCGAAAAGCGTTCAGTGTTCTTCTCACGAGTGTAGTTAAGCAGCACAGATGTGGGTGGCAGGATTGATTTCGTTCTGATCTAGAAGGACATGGTTTCGTTCTCCCATCCGTTCTCTTCTTTTTTCTGTCTTTTCAAAATCCTGTTCTGATGTTGAAGCCAGAAATGAAAGGAAATAAAGTCAAGTTTCAGTTCTCTGAGAGTCCAAGGTGATGTTTCAGCCCCCTGGGTAGCTTTACTAGTTGAACCAAAGCTGGATGTGCCTCCTACCCTAAAGAGAACCTATCAAGGACAGTTTTATAAGCAGACCCCTTTTTCAGTCTGGGTTATGCTGAGTGAGGTCCTTTTTGAAATAAGGATAACCTGTGTTTTAGGAAAAGAAGCCAGAAAGGTGACGTTTCCATTGCTCCATTTAGTTTTACTCTTCAAAATAAAGCAAAAACATTTCCTAATCGTGCTTAAGTCACAGCTTCTCTTGGAATGAAAGTTTCTGTCCATAGTCTTCTCATAGTACAGTTACTTCCAAAAAAAATCCCCTTTGAAGACTATAGTTCCACAAATTTTAATTTTCATAGACTCCAAAGTAATGTAACAACTTCTTCCTTTAATAGGTCTAAAATTATAATGGAATTTAGAATATTTTTAGTAATTTTCTCTCTTCGGTCTCAAAGGCAATGTTACATAAATTAATTTTTTCCTGTATAAATATTTATCTTGAAAGATAAAATAATATGGGAATACTAAGTGCTCTTCTTGATAGAAGGTGTGACGAGGAAAAGGGAATACTTCAAAATTTGTAAAAAGTAAAATTTTGAGGGGAAATGTATATTTTGCATGTGTGTAGTTTTTATTTCTATCTTTTTAAGGGTTCATGCTGTATCTTTGATCAGAAGCCCACATCTATTCTTTCCTAAAAGCAAAAGTCCTAGAAATATTTTACTTTCCTTTAAAAGAATATGTCAAAATGCTTACTCTCTCATAGTCCATGCTCCCAAACGTCAGTGGGAATTTGTCTAACAATGATTTCCACCAGGTGGCCAGGGATAGTCAGTACTTAGGATTATTACCAGAATATGAAATGTTCTGATTTCGTGTGTGTTTTTAATACATCATGAGAATGACATTTCATATAGTTACTTGAAACTCATTGGAGTTACTATCAGGGCAAGATTTAATTCTTGATTTTAACACCTGGGCTGTGCCATGAAGTTGGAATCCAAAATTAAAAGATTATGTCTAGCTTAATCGGGACAGGTAGAAATGATGGAGTAAAAAAAATGAATATTTTCCTTTGTACAGCTGTGCATATATTCTTAGGATCCGTTAGTTAGCCAAAATCTGTTGTCTTAGCAGTACTCAGGTGCATAATTCAGTCAAATGAATCACAGATGATCCATTTTAGAAGCACTTTACTATTTGGGTGTTAGGAAGATAATTTAGTTGTAATTTTAAGAAAACCACTTAATGGTATATTGAGTTTTAGCTCCCCCAAATCTATGTGGACAAAAATTATTGTTATAAATAAAAGAAGTGCAAATCCTTTATTCCAACTACCTGTTTTTGGGGGGGGGGGATGAAGGAGATTTAGAGATGTTATAGGATGTAATTACAGTTTTCTATTTTGTTTCTCCATTAGACATTTCTGTTTGGAGAAGTTTTCTTAAAAACTATGCTAAAAATCCATTGTTACAGGGCCATTAAAAAAGCTGTTTTATTATCCAGTGATTAATATCCATGACCTTTATTTTTGGATCAGGTTCATAAATATATACATTTTTCTATGTCAGTCATTGTCTAGAATTTCATTTTTGTTCTGCTTTCCATTACATACCATGAATTATATGAAATTAATTTAATCGCTCCTACAAACAGAAATTAAATGTGCCCTAATCCAGAGTTACGTTGTTTGCTTTTACAACTGTAAGTCATAAGTAATTAATTTTCCTTGGAAAATTAATTCACTTACCATTCCCAGTAGCATCATATGTTGACACAGGGTTATACATAGTTTAATATTTTTCTTCAGCATGCTGGCCTCAACTTTAGAAGACCTTAAATGAAAACAAATTAAAATTGACTCAACTGTATATAATTTGGAGTCATTTAAAATAAGTGTTGTTGTTATTGCTATCATCCAGGTGACTGGAGAATTACATTCAAACTTTACAAAATCTCCATTAGTATATTAACAAGTCTGAAACAATAGTAGTCATTAGTATTTTCTGTTCCTCAATTCTGGGTAAAACAGTTTATACAACAACCACCAGACAGCAGCAGCATGGTGTTTTTCCATCACTTAATTGCTAGGGATGGGAAGCAGGTAGCTTACTTGCTGGACGTTTTACCGCCTAGAATATCAGCCATCATACCTGATTCTTACAGAGCTTATTTTCGGTATCCGACATCAGTCAGTAGACGGATTTTCTTCAAGGTCATCTTAAAACATAGACTATGAAAGATATTTTGTTTTAACCCCCTAAATATTTTTTATTTTAATGACTGCCTTTCTCTGATTCTTTCCTGTTTAATACTTTTTTTCCTTTGCTTTCCATAAAGGCTAATGTGGAAAATGAAATAAGCAAAAGTCTTTCAGTTAAATAAGTTAGGTTTCCCCTAGCTGCTTCTTATATTCTGGGAACTCAGAAAATATGAGCAAACCAAATTTAGCTTTTCTTTTGCATTTGCCAGGAGGTTATTTTGTAAGGTGATTTTTTTTTTCTGGTTCATAGAACTCTATAAAACATATAGTGTTTATTACTTTATTTATATTTATTTAAGTCACTAAGGTGAAACTCTAGTGATGGTGGCAATGTTACAGTTTTAACAAGTGGGGGCTTATTTTATAAAGGTGCCTTTGTGGCCACAGCTTTCAAAAATGCAGGGGGTTA
The DNA here is from genome assembly GCF_028749965.1 of Puma concolor. Classification (NCBI taxonomy): domain Eukaryota; kingdom Metazoa; phylum Chordata; class Mammalia; order Carnivora; family Felidae; genus Puma; species Puma concolor. The sequence continues at coordinate 76,063,851 of NC_141669.1, forward strand.
GCAGTGAAATGCTCTTTATGCCTTTTGGAAAGAAAATCTGCTGTTTAATTCCAGTGTAAAAGTACTACTATAATACAAAATCACCACTGTTATTTTTTATTATTTTATTCATTGTTAGTTTTTTTGATCTGTACTCAAGGAGTGAGCTATGTACATTCCAAAGCTGCATGAAGAAGAAAAGTGTTTTACTTGCTACTTCTTTCATAAGGAGGATGACAGAGGAGTCCCCTTCCCTGTGCTTCAAAGGGTTTCTCTGAGTGGCCTTCAGAATTATGATAATGACTTTCTTTTTAATCATCAGACAAAATTAAACCATCGCACGTGTCAAGTCATATACATTTATGCTTATGCTCTGACTCAGACACAGAGTGTTAGGCAGTCAGGTTTTAGGGAAAGCAGTCTTTCAAAAATAATTTATGTAGGCATTTTAGGCAATCATTATTCTAAAAACTTTCTAAGCCGCTCATCATATACCTATAGTGCGATTACCTATAAATATGTATGATAATTCTGAGTGCATTCTCACACAGCTTCAAACAAAAATGCCTTTGCCTTCTTTCAGAAATGAATACAACAGGATTAGTTTATCCTTGTTTTGAGATAGAAAAGTAAACGTGTGCCGGTAGGCATTTGCTGGTATAAATCTGCATTGTATTTTATAATATACTCTCTCAAAATATTACATTTAAATGGGAAGAATTTGTCATGTCCTTTATTGACTTTTATTTTGTATCAAAATGAACACCTTTTAGAGAAACATTTTTCTATTGAGCTAAGAAGTGTAGAGGGTTGTATGTGGGGCGCGTACACAAAAAGGTTGCAAGGGTGTGGAGAAAAGAAGGGCTGAGTTTCAGCGACGTGGTACTTTACTCAAAGCTGGCAAATGCACGTTATGTTAAAATTTATAAGAATTATGGATTCAAGAAACAGTGTTAAGAGAAGCAAAATCTTTCACTTTCCATGATTATTTTGTGGATTCAATTAGAATGGAACTAACAAGACTTTGTGGTAGAAATGAGTGCTGTTTTTAAAAAGTGTATCATATGGAGATAGTACAAAGCTTATAATCCGCTGAATAATAGTTGTGACAGATGTTAAAAACTATTTGTGCTATTTGTGACAAGTCGACAAACAAGTGTGTGTGTGTCAGGAGGATTCTGAGGAACTTTGAGCACATGCTGGCTTGGGTTTGGTCAATAAGATTTTATTTTTAATCTGTAAACAGAGCATAAATAATAGCTCCCTAAAGTATGGTGGAAGTGGGTTTTGCCGATGGCTGATACCTGTTGGAGAGTGACATTGATGTCTTATAACCTGTTAATTGTTCAGTAGAGTCCTTAGCAATGCCACTAGTAGAAAAGCAAACTTGTACTTAATGAGATGTACAACTATTATGTTCTGTTCCACACTGCTCTGTCAGAAGACTAAACTTAAATGAGTTTGTAGTTCTATTCACAAAAGTGATACTTAAAAAAAGGGATGTATAGGAAGGTAAAATGGCAATTTACCACCACCTGAGGTTTACAGAACTTTTGCAGATCCTTCAAACTGAACCATGCTCCCAATCACATCCCATTCAACCTTAATCTTACACATTGACGTGGGATAGGTTGGGTTACATTTTTGCTTTTACTAGAAACTCAAAGAAAATGGTAGTCAAGGCAGAGAGTACTACATGGGAATATCCTGTTTTTATGCTTCTTTTAATTTTATATACAATATTATATTACATCCTTTTGGCTATAGTAAACAGCTTACCTAGATACTGCCCTTTTCTTTTGCAAGCACCATTCATCGTTTTGGATTGTCTTCAGTCTGATATATAAGAACCCTGCTTCAAAAGACTCTGTGTATATATAAGAATGCGGAATAATTTAATGTCCCCTTTTGATGGGTTTAAATAACCTAGAGACTTATGTTAATTGCAGTGGATGGATTTCCTCATTTGTCCTACTAAACCTGCTAATCAGAAGATGAAAGTGGCAGGAGACCCTTTAAGTAATGTCCCGTCTCCAAGTTGTGTCGTGTTTGCATATTAACCCAGAAGATTTTTGTCTGTAACACACACACACACACACACACACACACACACACACACACACACTAGAGGAATCATTTTTGGATTTGATTTTTATTAAATTTGCAGAAACTCCAAGAACTTCTTACCCATAAACATTGCTACTACGTTTATCATTTTTAGAAAGAACACTAGTTAGAAGCTATTTAATTTGTTTTAGTTTTAATATTTACCAAATTTATAGGAATCCTCACAATGTTGTTTTATTTTTTTTCCCTCCATATATATGTAAACAGAATGAAGTTAAAAATAACTGGTGATTCTCCCCTGGAGTGATTAAAAGAAAAGTAATGTATTGTGTTTGCTAATAGCAAACTTGGACTTATTTTTAAGTTATCTTGAAGTTACTATACACTCTATATGATATAACATGGAAATAAGGAAGGAAGATAGAAAGACTATTCTAGCTAATAAGAGAGTTTCATTCTAGAGGAGCCACCAAAGAGTCTATCGTGATTGACAAGTATTCTAGTGGAGTCTTTCTTCTTTCTTTCTCTCTCTTTCTCTCTCTCTCTCTCTCTCTCTCTTTTTTTCCTATAGCAGTGTTGAAGTCAGTCAAAGTATATATACAAAGCTGAGTGAATACCAGTTTCCCCAGTACAGGGGCTATTTTTTCAGGAAGTCTAACTCAAACCAGATGTTTTGCCGAGACCCAGAGTTTGTTGCTGCCAAGCATCTCATCAGAGGTCAGAGTTCTGGGCTCCGGGCCCTGCTAGAATTCTTTCACAAATTGCTATTCGGTGAGGTTTTAATCCTAATGGAAAGAATAATGTGCTTGTAAAATCTACAGTTATTACAAACACAGTATACATATTGTGGACTTCAAATGACTACATATTTCATTCCCATAAACAGGGAACACAGATGAATGCCTTGTGTGATAGCTTTAGACATTCTAACTAAAGTCTAGTATACAATTTATACCGCATTAACCATTTGCATTTGTAATACCCCCATAAAAGTAACTGTTATCTTTGGGTGACAACTGGTAACCAACTCATGCCCCCCTCTCCCACCAACTTTTTTAAGAAGCTCTGCCACTTCATACAGCTGTTCAAATGCAAGAATTAAAAGCATTTGGAACTAAATATTGGGTATTCTCTTAGGAACCTCTATGAATGCTATAGCACTAAATGAAAAGTCCTTAAAGTAGAGCAGAAGATGCTGTTGCGCCAAGGCTTAACTGTCCCGTATTTGGAAACACATATTAAAACTGAATTCATTTACTCACATTAGAATGAAGACTATTTCTCTGTAATGGAGAATGTGATTGGTGTATATAGCTGACCTTGAATTGTGGCTCTTTTGAAAAGATTAAGGGAGATTAGTGAGACTTATTATATCTCTGCTTACTTAATTTTATATACGAATGGTATTAGGTGCTTATTTTGAGTCTTTGCTGTTGTTGATTATAAGCCCAAGAGAAATTCCCAGGTAGATATAGGTGTGTGAAACCATAGAATCACAATTTGGGCTAGAGTTAAGTATGTTAATTAGACCATACCTACTAAAATTAAATCTGCATTTGGGAGAGATGTGTGTCAGTTTTTGTGTCAGCAAAACAGAGAGAGACTAAATTTCTGAAAATGAGGGAAGTTGAACTTAAAAAGACATAAGACAGCAGATTCTCGCATCCCTGAATTATGTCATACCAGTATGAAAACACTTCTTGGTTTAAATAGTTTGTAGCATTTATTTGGGAGTTGGAGTCTAATTTCTAAATGCCACCTGTTTGTTTTCATATTTAAGTGTCAACAATATGGGGTATAATAAGTATATAAACAAGGCTCAAACAGGTTCTCCAAATCTTCCAAATACATAAAATTTGGTTAATCTTGGGAGCCCAGAAAATTGTAATAGAACCTTATGTATGGTATAGGTAGTACTTTTTAAACTACAGTTTTGACTTTCCCTACCATTTCTACAAAAGAAAATCAGTGTTAATATCCTCTCTCCTGCACAGACAACTGCATTGGTGTTCAGAGGAGTCATCATTTCTATGAACATTAAATTCTCCTATTAGCTGTCATTGAGTGAAAAAAAAATAATTTGTGGAAGTGTGTGATGTAAAAAGAAAATGTTTGTAGGGCATTTGTGTTGCATCACTCTCTTTCCATTGTGCAACAGTTTTTAAAAGCTATTTCCTGGTCAATCTGTATGCTGCTTTATGCCTCTGAAAATCTAGTGTGCTGACAGGTCTTCTACAGAGTCTTACTTTCTGACGTGCATGTTCCTGAGTAAGTACTAGCTCCTTTCCACATACAGTACATCATATTTGCTACCCTTATGTAGTTTCACCTTATTTTAGCATTGCTTAGAAGGGATTTTTTTCTTGGAAGAAAGGTGCGAGATCTCATGGTATTTTTACTGTCTTTGACATTCTGAAAAGTGAAATTATGTTTTTTAAAATTTGATTATAAACTATAATTGGTGACCTCCCCCACACTCATAAAGACAGGTGATACCATTATCAATTTCTGTAAAGCAGTTGAAAGTAAATGTCAAAACTTGAGGCTACATTTCATTCTGTATTGTATAATCATTCAAGTGCAATTAAAAGAATAGTCTGAGACTGTGATCAGTTAATGAGAAACAAACAATTTCATATTAATGAGTTCCCATTTGCCAATAATTCTGTCATTTGTAACTTGAATCAGTCATCACCCCTGCAAATAGCCCTTTCAAGACATTATTTGCAATTTTGCCCTCTGTTTTCTGTCCTTGATGTTGTGAAAATGGCCGTCTACTGTTACAGGAATGAAAAGAGATCCCGTTCAAACATCTTTTGTGTTTCCACTTTCAGTGAAAAATGTTTTTCAAACCTGCAGCTGGTTATTTCTGCAGGAGTTCCCACTTATGCTCAGATTTGATTGACATTTTGAAATGGCAGCTTTTCATGAAAAGCTGTTAACTTGTAGAATTCAGTTATGGTACTAAGACAGACTGACTTTGTTCTGTGGCTGGGACCTGTCCAAACTAAATAGAACCCTGCATCTGAATTTAATAGTGCTACTCAGCCAAGATAGGGCAGTTTTGCCTTTTTTTTTTTTTTTCCTCCAAAACTCTGATGCTTCTTATGTGTTCTAAAACTAACTTGATGGATATTCATCCCAACATCTTTCTGTTCTATAATTGCTTTAATTGACATATATAGTCATTCTCTTACTTCCCCCCTTGAACATCTAATGAACAAGGACTGTGCTTTATTTTAAGATAACGATGCTGAGAGGAACTTATTTCACAATTAATGTTATAAAGCACAAAAAAATTAGGAATATTATAATTGTTTTCTTCCAGCATAGAGGATCTAAAATGTTTGGAAACATGTTCCTACCAGGACTTACAGATTCAATCGTTCTGTGAAAATATTTTGAAAGCCATTTTGCATATGATACTAATCAAATATAGTTTATTAATATTATTTATTCATTTACTCAATAAATAATTGTACCCTCAATTTCAAAGCAAATGTGCTATAAACCATGGGAGTCACAAAGAACGTGATCCCTACCCTTAAGGAACTTTGAATTCAGTATCTTCATATTAAACTTAACTGATAATTAGTGCTTCCACATGTACCAATTTATAACATCTAGTGATAATGACGTTTAATTTTTCAAATGCCTCGCTGTTCTTGTACTTGATTTCCATATATAATAGTCTCATGAGATGAGTAAGAAAATTTAGTATCCTAGTCCTTTGTGTTGTTTTGTTTTGTTTTGTTTTGTTTTGTTTTGTTTTGTTTTGTTTTGTTTTGTTGTTGGCGTTTAGGTGTGTGTATGGTCCCATGCTATCCTGTTAGGAAATGTAAAACTCTGGTTTCACTTCCAGATTTTGGGGCACTATTTGTTTTGTTATATGGGGGTCTTAAACCTGACCATGATACCTGGTTTCACCTGTCCTAGAGAACTGAGACCGTTAATTGCTAAAGACCCTGATCACTTTTATGAAGTGATCAGCTTTACCCCTCCAAGTTTCATTGAGATAGGTGACTCAGGTATGATTATACAGTTTGTATTAACTGTAGCTGGTGAATTGCTACTGCTTTACTCTTAGGTAGATAGACTTTAGGTTCCATAGCACATCCCGGCGGGAGCTAGAGCTCTACAGTAGGCTCTGTGACAATGTTGATGTAAGTAAGATGCGGTGTTTTAATTTTTATTCCTATACTTCTGAAACAAAAAGAAATTCAGGGTTGATGTTGGTTGAAAATATTGCTAGAATGATAATTTTAATGTTTCCCTGGACTTTAATTTCTTTTGATGATGTGTAAGGAGTAGTTTCAGAATCTTAATTTAACATATGTGTTAGACATACCATAGATTCATAGTTGGCAAACAGATAGCCAAAAGGCATTCCTTAAATCTTTCTGTGGGATTAGTTACTGATGTAACTATTTCAGTTTCAGATGGACGATATCTATCAAGGGACTTTAAAATGTCCTTTTTCGGGGCGCCTGGGTGGCGCAGTCGGTTGAGCGTCCGACTTCAGCCAGGTCACGATCTCGCGGTCCGTGAGTTCGAGCCCCGCGTCAGGCTCTGGGCTGATGGCTCAGAGCCTGGAGCCTGTTTCCGATTCTGTGTCTCCCTCTCTCTCTGCTCCTCCCCTGTTCATGCTCTGTCTCTCTCTGTCCCAAAAATAAATAAACGTTGAAAAAAAAAAATTAATAAATAAATAAATAAATAAATAAATAAAATGTCCTTTTTCATTTTGACCAATTCTTGGGGGGGGGTGCGATTATGTCCTAAAGAAGTAAGTTAACTTTTCAATTTTATGCATAAACATATTCTTACAGTATTACCTATAATTAAATACTGAGAAAGCAAAGGAAAATGTTCGATTTTTAAAAAGACTTTGGATTATTAAAGTGTGTCCATATAACTGAATAAGCTACAATTATTTAATGTTAAGTTTCCAAAGAATCTTAAATCAAACGTCCAAATATTCAGTCAAAAACTTGGGTTTGTATTTGTATTACAAGAAGAAAAATATGGCTATGAAAAGTTGAAGGAAAAAGGAAAATCCCTAAACATTAAGATCAGTTGCTCCCCAGTGATAAGATTGTATGTGTCATTTTCTTCTCCTTTGTGCACCTGCACACTTTCCTAATTTGCTGTAATTAAAACATGTAACTCTTATTCTGTGGGGAAAAAAAAAGATTTATTAAAATGAGAAACCTAGAAAAAAATCATAGCAACACATTGGAATCTTAGAATCCTGTTTTCTGGTATCTTTCTAAGGGGCAGCTTGAGAGCTTAAATAATGGTTTTAGTTCAGGCAGTGAAAACCAGTTACCTATAGGCCATATTCCACCAGCAGAGGATTTCATTTAGCTTGCACTGGTATTTTAAAATAATTTTTAAGTTTGATTGGAAAGGACACACCACCAGTGAACCACCAGCCCTTACCCATCTCCGTCATATTCCTGGCCTGATTTGTGTAACCTCCCAGGCCTCTGAGATGCATATATTGTATTTGTATAGGGTCTGTGCCTAATGCTGAATACTTCTCTCAATAGTAGAATGATCCATTCCAGTTTTGGGGTTTTGTTTTGCCTGCCCAACAGATGAGAATGGTGGTGGTGGTGGTGGTGGTGGTGATGTTGATCATAGCAGTTAGCATTTGTTGAGCCCTTATTCTGTGCCAGGCTTATAATAAAACTTAGATTAACCATGTAATCTAATCTTCACCATATTGTTAGGCCAGGCACTATCTCTTCTTCCATTTTATCGAGGAAACAACTGAAGCTCACAAGGTTAAAAATCTGTTAATAGTAGAGCCAAGATTTGAAGCTAAGTCTACTTTGATTCAAAGTCTGTGTTCTTAACAGTTAAGTTGTATGCATAATTAATATAATTGAGCATTGCTGGGCATCTGTAACCATGCTGCTTATGTTATTGAAGAGAGGACTTGGTTACAGTTGCCATTCTTGTTTATGCATGTCACAAATGAAAGGAGAAAAGGGTTTTGGTAGTATTCTTTATACTTCTGTTAAACAATAAACTATGTTACTTCATTTTTAGTTTATAACTGTACACTGTATGTTAAGATATAGAGAGGAAATACTGGCGTTTACAATGAAAACTTGGTATAAATGTCATTTTCTTGGGGGCGCCTGGGTGGCGCAGTCGGTTAAGCGTCCGACTTCAGCCAGGTCACGATCTCGCGGTCCGTGAGTTCGAGCCCCGCGTCAGGCTCTGGGCTGATGGCTCAGCCTGGTGCCTGTTTCCGATTCTGTGTCTCCCTCTCTCTCTGCCCCTCCCCCGTTCATGCTCTGTCTCTCTCTGTCCCAAAAATAAATAAATGTTGAAAAAAAAAATTTTTTTTAAATGTCATTTTCTGTACTAAATAATTGAATACCTGTTTCTTAATATAAAATTATGTTGATTTCAAATATGCAATTCTTATATGTTCAGTCCCTGTTACATAGCATATTCTGGAACATTACATACCCATGTCGTAAGTATCTAACTAAAAACAAAGCTCTCTGGTAAATACTTTGGTACATAGCTTTCATACTTCTATACACCTAATGCCTATTATTTCACATATATGCTTTGTTTTACCATTTGGTTTTCTTTTGACGAAAGAGACCAATTTGGGGATTCTGTGTAGAGGGAGAAAATTGGTTTATATAGAACAAAATAATGCTTTCCAAAGTTTTTAATAATCTCATGAGGGTTAAGTCACGTGACTCTGATCTCTGAATCCCGTTTAGGAACTGTGACATGCCATTTTCAAATTATTTACAAGTGATGGGAAAAGGAAAAAAAGAAGTGACCTCTGCTTTAAACTCTCCTTCATTCAGCAAACACAAAGCATTTATTACACTAGTAGTACATGGAAGGTTTGAAAAGAGGAAAAAGCAGTAAGTAAAACCCTACCATTGATAGATAACTGTTTGGAGGTGTGTAAGAGGTAAATGCTTTGACTTTGTGCATGTCAAAAAGGCATTTGACTCTCACACATGAATAATAGTTTCCCTGGGTGCAGAATTTTAGGTTGAAAATAATTTTTCCTCCAAGATTTTGTTGCTTCCATTCTATCACTTTCTATCATGCAGTGGTATTGGTGGTGATCCGATTCTCATTCCTTTGAGGGGGACCTGTTTTTCACATCTCTGGAAGTTTTGTTGTTGTTGTTGTTGTTGTTTTTCCATTTTCCTTTATATGCCTAGGTGCTTGTCTCTTTTCATTCCTTGGGCTAGACACTTGTATCTTTTATAATCTGAAGATGTCATTTGGCTCTGTTAAAATACCTTGTGCTGTGCATTTGATTTATTGTCCTGTGTTTTCTCTAACTTTGCTAAGGTAGATAAGGACCATCTTAGGTGGAATCTGTCTCTCTTTTCTGAATTTTCAGCCTTTGATTTTTGTCATTGTTGTGCTGGGCCAGCCCTCAACTTTACCTTCTAATCATTTTATTTTGAATATATCATTTTGGTAATCTTTTTTTTTAATATGAAATTTATTGTCAGATTGGTTTCCATACAACACCCAGTGCTCATCCCAACAGGTGCCCTCCTCAATCTTAACTTTAATTTCTAAAAAATGATCTCTTGATCTGTAATTCCTTTCTTATGGTATTATTTCTTATTTGTTTTTATTTTTGGCTACAACATTTTCTTTTATTTTCCTAAGAATGCAAACCAGAGGGATTTCCTCCTCTATCTCTGTTTCTCCTGCTTTTTTTGTTTGTTTTGTTTTATCTTGATATTCCTTGGAATGGAGACTTTTTCAGTTTTTAAGAGAGCCGTGGTGATCTCTTCCTATTTAAGAATATGGCCATATGAGGCCAGATGGAGCTTTGCTATATGCAAGTAGTTTGCTTTATTGTGCTCTCTTGAGGAGAGGTGTCTATTCTTTAACTGGGCAATGTCTACATGCCACGTTTCAGAAGACTTTTTCCCTGGGGCCTTTTTAATTTCCTTAGTGAAGAATCCTACATTTTTTTTTCCTCTTTGGTGAGGGAAGGTAAAATAAATATTTGGCTGTATAGGTGGAATAAATGTTTTGGATGCTGCTTGTGGTGAATTTGGAGGTATACTGGGTTGACTAATGTGCCCCCCAAATTCATAGCTACCCAAATCCTCAGAACATGGTCTTACTTGGAAATAGGGTCTTTATAGATATAATTAAAATAAAGCCATACTGGATTAGGGCTCACCCTAATCCAATGACTGGTGTCTGTATGAGAAAACACACACAGAGAGAAAAGAACACTATGAGAAGATGAGATAGGGATTGGAGTGAATATAAGTGGAAGCCAAGGAATACCAAGGACTGCCAACAGTACCAAAAGCTAGGAGAGTGCAGTGGAGTGGGTTCTCGCTCAGAGATGGTGGACTTCTAGGCTCCACAGCTGTGAGAGAGTACATTTCTGTTGTTTTAAGCTACCTAGTGTAAGGCAATTTGTCGCGACAGCCCTAGGAAACTAAAACGGGGTGCAGCAAGCAGTCTTAACGATCTGACCAGCACGCTCACCAGACCTTTTGAGCAGCGTCTGTTGCCTTCCGGCTTTCTGCATCTGGGCACTGTACAGAAAAATTGCAAACGGCCAGACCTCAGACTTGAGAACTCAGACAAGAGTAAAGGATTTCCAATCCTTAGGTCTGTGAGATTTTAGCTTTAAAGGTGAGGGAAGGATTCGCCTCTCCCCTGGTGTGAGTAAGGGCTAGAAAGACTCAGTCGTGGCAGGGTGTGCCACAGTTTTTTGTCTACACTCCTGTTCTTCTCTCTCAGCATGTGTAGTTGGGAGACCACCAGCCCATCCCTGGCATGGTAGAAAGGACTGTGGTCTCGGGACTTGCGGTTCCAACATTAGGAGCACTTATGAAGTAGTGACCTGATTCCCCACCTCAGATTTCTATCAGGATTGATTGTCTTACGCACCGGGCTCCTTTTTCCATGGTGTGCTGTCCTGAACCATCTCCTTCTTATGTGAAATCAGCCTGCCGAGAGTCCTGGCACGTTAATTTTTACCTCTCACAGAAGGCAACTGTTTGAATGCCCCAGGTCTTATTCCGGTATGGTCTCTGGCGTATCCCAGGCCAGAGCTTCTCCAGAGGTTCCGCCTGGTTCATGAGCGCCTTCCTCATCTGTGTCCTCTGCGTGATGTACCAGCCTGCAGCCTCTTCCTTCTGACTTTCCTTCCTCAAGACACCTAGACTAAGGCCTTGAGGAACACATGTTCCTAGCCACTGGACTTTCTCTAGTACCAGGTACCATGGAGGTTTAGGCAGGGGGGAAAGTCCCGGCCTTTTTTTCTTTTTAAATTATCTTTCTAGGGGCGCCTGGGTGGCGCAGTCGGTTAAGCGTCCGACTTCAGCCAGGTCACGATCTCACGGTCCGTGAGTTCGAGCCCCGCGTCGGGCTCTGGGCTGATGGCTCGGAGCCTGGAGCCTGTTTCCAATTCTGTGTCTCCCTCTCTCTCTGCCCCTCCCCCGTTCGTGCTCTGTCTCTGTCTGTCCCATAAATAAATAAAAACGTTGAAAAAAAAAATTTAACAAATAAATTATCTTTCTATTTTGGTTACACTTTCTAGGGAAGATTTGTAGAACTCAAGCCTTTAAATTCAATTCCTGTTAAGATGGATAGTTTCCCAGGTGAGCTATCAATGGTTGAAAAGTATATCTGATTTTTAGAACTAGCCATTATTAAAACAAGTATGGCATGGTTTCAAGTCACTGACGACATGTGGTTTTCTATGCTGTCTATGCATTGCTTTCTGTAACGAGTTTCTCACTTTGTTCCATGCCTTGACTAGCACTACTTCCTTTTCTACCAATTCTTTACTTCTGGGAAGGTATTGCTTCTGTAGATTTCACACTGTAGAGTGAAATTCACCTTATGGTGACCCCTAACCTATGTAGTAAATCCTCTGAAATTAATTTTGGTTCTTTCTGATCTGTGCCCCCATATGACTCCCCCCAAGGTTTCATTATTAGATTTTGACAGCCTTTTAAATTTGTAAGTGCCACAAATTTGTCACTAGAGATGAATGGGTAAAAAGAAAATTCCTTGCAGTGGAGGATATGGGTAAAATATTTCAAGCGACAGATCTGCATCAATAATGTTAATGTTTATAGGGTGATGAAAACCATATAAGTCTTAAGCCAGAATCTTGTTTCAGCTGAGTCCCAGAAATTTTGACCACAGAAGCCAAGGCACATTCCATTTATTCCAACAAATGTTTTTTTCAAGTCCTTTCCAACTGTCTGAAAGACAATTGTCACTCTTGAATGCCTGAAACATTAATTTTTTTCTGCCATATTAGTGAAAAGCAATGGAAACATTGTCTACTATTCCCAAGGTGACTTTTGTCTTGCCTTGAGTTCTAAAATGGAAAGCAAATTTGACAATGTTATTTTGCCCTCTATTTTTCATGTTCATTCTCTGGCGAGGTTTTTAAGAAATTTTGCCTCATTCTTTTTAACTGACTTCTGGCCTTGTTTCATGCCAGAAGATTGCCTTTACTGAGCACTGAGCAGCCACAGTCACAGATTTTCCTTGTTATTGATACCAATAGCGTTCGCTCAGGGGTTTCTAATTTTGGTGAAAAAGAGTATTAATATTTGGGGGACGAAGAAGTACATTCAGAAGACATCTAGAAAAAAACATAATTGAAACTATCATGAATATGATGCCAATGAGCATATATGTGTATGTATATGTATTTTTTTAAAGAGAAGGATAGATAATATTAAACCATTATAGTATGGTCTTTTGTTTATCTGCATAGTGATTATCATATTTTCTTAAAAAACATTAACGAAAAATGATTTATTAAAAAGTCAGCTATTATAAAGTTTTCAAGGGAAATTAAAAGTAGTGCTTAGGAAGAAGAAGAAAGAAAAAGGAGAGAAAAATACCAAGATTAAAAATTAAAAATTACTACCACCACCCCCCTCCCCCTCTCCAAGCCTGCATAGAAGCTTTCCTTGACTATGGGTATTTTTTACCAAAGTCATCTGGAGGTGATACCCTAACAATATAGCAAGCATGTTCATTTTTCAATGGAAATTTCATATTACAGAAAGCATTATTATATTACAAGTTGTTATGAAGACAGGTTTCTTGAAGTGGGCCCTTATATTACGTTGTCCTAAGTAAGTTATAATAAAATAGCTAATTAGTATTTATGAAATACTTAGTAGGGATGGAATGAGATTGTTTTCTCCCTTTTGCAGTGGATGAGAGAGTAAGGTAGCAATATGTTACTTAACTTGTTTAGTGTTTCTCACTGTCTTTAATTTTCATTTATTTCCATAGGTTAAGATATATAGCATAGGCTATACAGTCGAATTTCCTGAGTTCAAATTTTGGCTTCACCATTTATTAGCCTAGTGAACCTGGGCAAGTTATCAAATTTGTCTTCATTGTCATCTTTATCATCATCATCACCATCATCATCATCCCTAGTGTAGAACTGTAGTGTGTTAGCACTGGAAGGTATTTAAGAAACTATCAAATCCAACCCCCTTGTTTTCTAAAGAAACCTAGGCAAGAAAATCAAGTGACTTAATTTTTCACTAACTAGAAGAGTAATCTTTTAACTTTTATGTCCTTTCTATTGCAAAAGTTTTCAGATTTGATTTTGTAGTCTAGTAAAATAACTTAAAAAAAAAAAAAAAAAAAAAAAAAAAAGAAATGTGGTCCTGGTAGCCAGTCTCCAAAATGGTTTAAAGTAATCCCTACCTTGTGGTATTAACACTCTGATATAGTCCCTTCCCACATTGTACTGGTCTTTGTGACCAGTAGACAATGACAGAAGTAATGGCATATCCCTTCTGAGATTAAGTTACAAAAGTCATTGTGGTTCTGTCTTGGATGCTTTCATTCTCTTGGATCACTCACTGGAGGGAAGCCAACTTCCGTGTCGTGAGCAGCCCTAGGAGAGACCTATATGGAGAGGACCTGAGGCCTGTGGCCAACAGCATTTGAGGAGCTCAGGCCATCAGCCAACCATGATGCGAGTGAGCCATCTTGGAAAAAGATCTTTCAACCCACTCAGATCTTCAGATGATTTCAGCCCCAGCTGACAATTTGACTGCAGCCTCATGAGAGCTAGAACCATCCAGCTAACCTGCTCCTGGATTCCTGACCCATAGAAACTGAGATAATAAATGTTTGTTGTTTATAAGCTGCTGGATTTTGGGGTATTTTGTTACACAGCAGTAGATAACTAATATAGTAGGGTTAGGGAGAGTGATATATTTCTGGGATTTTTTACCCCCCACATAACAGGGAAAAATTAAAGGACTGTTTTAGTACCAAAATAGCAGGAGTGTCTTAATTATATAGTACAGGACAGTTCTTTAAATTGAATAAATTCATCTCATCGAAAAACTTTGACATTGTTCTTTTTCTCATTTTGCAATTGACCACTAAAAAGTTTGTCATGAACTGACATTTGGGAACCATTGTACTTCATCATACTGTATTGCAGTTAGTAATTTTTTTTAAAAACGTTTATTCATTTTGGAGAGAGAGAGAACACAGGCAGGGGAGAGGCAGAGATGGGGAGAGAGGATCCAAAGCAGGCTCTGCACTGACAGCAGTGAGCCTGATGTGGGGCTCACGAACCGGGAGATTGTGACCTGAGCTGAAGTCAGATGCTCAACTGACTGAGCCACCCAGGTTCCCTGCAGTTAGTAATTTTTGACTTTGCCTACTTTTGTGTCCTCAGATGTTTGGTGAATAAAGGAAAATTTGTTGTCTTTTGAAATGTGGCTATAGAAAAACCAAACTGAGGAAACTTGGGTCGTATTCCTTGTTCATGGTAGAAGGTATAAGAGCACATGAACACGGTCCTAACTTCAATCACTGTAGCCAATATCTGTGTACAGATGTTCTCATCTGTGAATTGAAAGGTTATACTATGACCTCCTGTAAGACTTTCCAGTCCTATAAGTTTTGAGAAGTTATTGTAATAGAAGGCCTTCTATTGGAATATAGTCTAATATGGGAATTTACTTAACTTAGGAGAAACGGGAGCATAGGTCCTGAAGACCTTTGGACATCATTCTTTTCTCTTGTACTATTTGCCAAAAAAAGGGAGGTAGCCATGAAATAATTTGCTTTTTACATTTTAAAAAATGTAATTGTTTAGAACTTATCAGGACTGATAGTTACCCAAAAGGAGAAAGAAGGAAAACCACCAATAGAAGGGACATAACTCCTTTTCTTCTGACTCTGACATGAACATAGTTATGTCCTAACCTCCATACTTACTGTTCTGCTGTGAAGGAACCAACCATAAATGAAAATGTCCTGGGGCACCTGCGTGGTTCAGTTGGTTAAGTGCCTGACTTTGACTTAGGTCATGATCTCATGGTTCCTGAGTTCGAGCCCTGCATTGGGCTCTCTGCTGTCAGTACAGAGCCAGCTTTGGATCCTCTGCACCTATCTCTCTCTCTCTCTCTGCCCCTCTCCCACTGGTTTGTGTTTGTGCTCTCTCTCTCTCTCTCAAAGTAAATAAAAACAAACAAAAACCCATAAATGGAAATGTCCCAAAGCAGTCAAGTTTCCCTTGAGAAAAAGAAAAAGTATCTGTCATTCATAGCTGAGCTGGTTAGGTGGCAAATCATAATTATTTTCAGTGTGTCAAATAAAATGCCGTAATTGATTTTTCTTATTGACAGAAGGATAGAAAAATTAGAGGGAAAGGGAACAGGAGAAAGTAAATTATAGTTTTATAAGAGAAAAGACTAGTACCCTGTCAAAACAAGGACTGTACTTTCTTCACAAATCTCCTTTTTTTTTCTTTTCTTTTCTTTTTTCTTTTTTTGATCATTACATAGACACTGTCACCATTTACATCAGATTTGTAATAAGAACAATGTGATACAGAATTTTAAAAGCATACCTATTTTGTCAGAATATTTTTAGTCATGGTAAGCCTTATGAATGAATAGAAAATATTACCTTGTAAACAAAAAGTGTGTTCCTGGTTGTTACAAAACTTTCCCATAAAAAAAAAAAAAATAGGTAAAGTCAGTGGGTTTTCTTTGCAACCCAAGCAAGAGAGCTGGAATTAGCATCGCTAGATCAAATGATACCACTTCACTTCTAAGAAACAGAGAAGGGCATTGTGTTCAAAAGCTTGGGCTCCAGCAATAGACCCATTGCATTCAGCTACACCCTGACAGTGTGACCTTGGGCAACTTGCTTAACTGCTCTGTGCCTCTTTACTCTTAGGCAAAATGGAGCTAATTATACAACAATAATAACAACCACAGGGGTGTGAAGATGAATTAAGTTAGCAGTATAAAATTCCAGACATTTATTAGCACCCAATATAAATATTTTCTGGTGTTATCACTAAAAAAATGGATTTTCTTGTACAAGGAACTTGAAGAACTTTGACAGCTTAGTATATAGCTTCTCCGCAGCCCTTTGTATTTTGCCCCTTCATGGTGGTAACACCCGAACCAAATTATGAATTCTCACTTGACAATTCAGTCCTGTCATGATCATTTACTTATGGAATATCTATCATTAAAGGTTAAGTGTCTCATCCAATGAAAATTACTAGGTGTTCATAAAAAAGATTCTGGAGGGAACACTCAGTATAAACCAGTAGTAGTTTTTAGATGAATTTCAGAATTATTTGCAAATAGCAATGGCAAAAGAATTGTATTCAGTTTTTCATTTTTATAGCTGCTTACAGTGCACACTTCCACCTCTGTCCCTTGTTGCTGCTCAAGCCTTTCCCTACACTTTGCCTCCCTCCCCAGGTTTTAGATGTTTATTATGTTCATACCTGGAGTGCTTCCACATACATCTCTCCCTTGAGCTCCAGATCCCATATATTTAGCTGCCAACCTGACTTTTCAGTTTGGAAGTCTAATAAATAGACTTGTCTAGAAAAGAACTCTTGGCCTCTGTCTGCTAACTCTCCCTACCTTCCCCAGATTTAAGATGGAAACCATTAAGTGAATCTCTGCCATCTTTCCCTATTTTCGATTAATGACATCACCATCCACCCAGTTAGTAGAGCCACAAACCTATCCTCATTAAAAATTTATTTTTATTAAAATCCTTGATCCTTTCTTTTGCTTCATCATCTCCCAAAATTGACTGCTTCTCCTTTTTTCCACTCCAACCTCCTGACTCTAGACCACAGTCTAGGTATACTGAAAAAGCCTCTTACCAGGACTCCCTGTTTCCACTTCTGTCTGTTTTCAGTCCATTTTATACAGCATGCTTTTTTGCAAATGTGTGTTAGATCCTGTCTCTGTCCCCACTGTAAAAAGAATAAAATTCAGACTCCTTGCCATGGGACCTGTCAGACCCTTGTCTGCTTTATCTCTGACCACTTTTCCTTTTGCCCATTATGTCCTAGCCACACTGCCTCCTTTCAGTTTTGTGAACATTTAGCACATTCCCTTCTTGGGGTTTTTTGCGTTTGTTTTTTCAGCCTAGAATGTTCTTTCTCTGGCTCTTTGCATGGCTGGCCCCTTCTCATTCTTTAAGTGTCCGTTTTACTGTATTTCTTCAAAGAGTCAATCCCCAATCATTCACGTAGCTACCTCCATTCTCTGTGACTATCATGTTACCCTATTTCCCTTATAGCATTTATCACTTTATAATTATAATTTTTATTTGTTTACTTAAGTTTTCATCCTGTTTGCTGCTGTAATCTTATTAATTAGAACAAGGCCAAATACAAAGCAGACACTCAAATAATTTATAACACTCATTGAATGAATAAATGAATAGGTTTTTATAAGCATTAGAACGTTTGTTTTTTATTTGCTTGCTTTTGAGTCCATTCAAGGCACTTCTAAGCTTCACTTTCAAGCTCATTCATGTTGTTGGCAGAATTCATTTCCCAGTTGTATGATTGAGGGCTTCAGCTTTTTGCTGGCTGCTGGCTAGAGACCACTTTCAGGTTCTAGAGGCCACCCACAGTTCCTTGCCACATAGGGTCCTTCAATATGACTGCTTACTTCGTCAAGAAATTAGGAAAATCACGTTTCCCCTGTTAGGTAACTTGATCACAAGAGTGACATCCTGTCACCTCTGTCATATTCCACTGCTTGGAAGCTCACACTCAAGGTGAGGGGATTATACAAGGAGTGATCACCAGGAGGTGAATCTCTCTGGAGGGTCTCCTTGGGGTCTGTCTGCCACAGTAATTAATGATAAAGTTAAGTGCGACCTGGATCAATGTGACTTTTAAAAAGAGTGAAACTTACTACTTCTTCCAGTTGGAATGACGGAATTGTGTTGCCTTTTGAAATTTTCTGTTCAAAATAGTAGGTGTTATTTATAAACCATCTCTTATGAACCAAGAGACACCCCTGCTTCAAAGGGAAAGAAAGAAGTTTTGTTAGAATATTATAAAAGGGAAGGGACATAAAGAAGAAAAGCTTTCATATAAAATGGAAGTAAATTTCTAATTCACTTTAAAAGTCAAATTTATTTAAAATTGTCAGTTCTGAGATGTACTCCATCAGAGTATTCCTCTTAGTGGTTTGAGAAATGAATACCATGAATTATTTGTGCTCTTACCTGCTTGTGTAGCTGATCCTATAAGGACCAGTGTTTAGTTCTTATATCCTAGAATTCTTTCCTTAGTAACATCTGTATCCCTCTTCTAAATTCTGGAATTCTCCAATTTGTATTTTCTTTAACTCTATGACCTAACCCTTGTCCATGGCCCAGTTATTCTGTGGATCAAATGGGCTTGATTCTGCCCAATTCTGCAGTGACCCACAGAGATATCTTGGGAAAATACTACATTGAGTCTTAACGAAAAAATTGTGTGTAAATATAACATATTTTCATATCAAAAGTATTTTGTCCCCAGGGTGCCTGGGTGGCTCCGTCAGTTAAGCGTCTGACTTCGGCTCAGGTCACGATTTCACAGTTCATGAGTTCAAGCCCCGCATTGGGCCCTGTGCTGACAGCACAGAGCCTGGAGCCTGCTTCGAATTCTGTGTCTCCCTCTCTCTCTGCTCCTCCCCTGCTCACACTCTGTCCCCCCCCCCTCTAAAATATAAATAAACATAAAAAAAAGTTATTTTGTCTCCAAACCTATTAGCGATATCAAGGTTATGTACTTGTATCAAAGTTTGCTCTTTGACCTTCCTTTCTGGTAAAGGTGCCTAAGTCCATTTTTATTCATCCTGGTGATGAGATCGTCCATGGTAAATGGAGTCCTATGAATGAGTCTCAGAAATCTTGACCTGGGAGCTGGCAAGTCAGGACTTTGTAAAGATTTTTTTACATTCTAGGTCAAATCTCTTAGCTTCCTTGGTCTTCTTTTATTGTGTGACAGGATGCTGTACTTTAGCTTATGTTCAAAATGGCAGAAGCGTAAGTTTAATTCAGTTGCCAGGAGAAGAAAGACTTAAGCTTTTCTAATTAATTACTAATTAATTAAGCCTCAGAGATTAGTCTATGAGTTAACAAGAACTGTTTTTGACCTAGAAACATACCAGAAACTGTTCGCCAGAGGATTTGGTGGCTTGGAATGAGAGACCCTGTGACCATGGTTAGCCTTAACATGCCATGTTAGGACATCTCAGATTTCATTTTCGGATTTCACCTGAGCGTGCTGTTGATTGGTGCTTGCTAGGCACCAATGCCCTTGTAAACAATCTCTAGTCACTGGCATCTCCTTTTATTTTAAGGCAACTCTTTTTCTTAAACCAAATTCCCAGCTTCATCAAGAAGACTCCAAAAGCAAAACTGCCAGAAACTGGCTCTTGATTGTTCCTTCCTTTATGCCTTTAAGTTGTAATTTATTGAGTCTCCACCATGTGCTAAGGAGCATAGTGTTAGGAAGTAGGAATACAGAGGAAAGTCTAACTGGCTAGCAAACACACAAAGAGATCCTCAACTAAACCAGTGCTCGAGGAAATGCAAACTAAAACAGTAGTAGGATTGAGCATCTATTGTGTGCCAGGATATAGAAGTGAATGAAATATAAATATAAATTTATATATTTTAAACACACAAACACACACACACACAACAAACCCGTGTGTAGTAGATGATAAGTACTCTAGATAAAAATAAAAAAGAACCTGGGGATAAAAGTGATGTAGAGGATGGAGTTTGGGAACCCTGTCTTCACTCCCACTACAGAAAGCTAGGTGCGGAATAATTGTTTCAGATTCTGTGGAGCTCCTAGGCTCTAAGCCACAGTAATACAGAGGCAGGGGACAGAGGCAAACAAAAGGGAACCTTGCCTTACTATATTAATGCTTCACCTGTGGAAGTACATGAATATGGATTCTGTGCTGGTGTTGTCAGCCTCAGGTGTAATTGGGAAAAATGTACTGTCCACAGTTTTAATGGACCGGAAGATGTTTCATATATGGCTGTATGTGTGGCCACATATGAGTATATGTATGTGAATTTGGGGAGACAAAATGTATCCTTAATGCTTATTGCTGGAAATATGGACAGGGAACCTAGTTTTTACAATTTGGGGAGGAAACAACATTTTTTATTACTTTACATTATATCCTCCTTTTATCCCTACCCCCTGTCCCCACCTAACAATTTAAATAGTAGACTGTCAAAATTTCTATGCAAAAGGATCTCTTTTTCTCTCTGTCTCTCTCTCTCTCTCACGTGCACATTCACACACACAGAAGTTTCAGATCAGATTTTCTACACACTGTGTTACTTTTAATTTATTAAAAGGGAAATTTCTCTCTCATGGCTAAATGTTTGTACCCTACATTTTTCTTAAGTCTGCTTTTATGACTAAGCTATAAATCTTATAAACAGAGATTTACAGTGGAAATGCCGACTTCTTTGTATTATGTCAGGTCAAAATGTCTAGCTAATTGGTATGCATTTGTTCATGCATGTGTCATAAACCAGGATTAGGTTTTGGTCCAGGTCCTATATTTGACCACACATGGGGCAGATAGGTGTGGTCCAGTTCAGATGTGTTAATGTTTTTCTTTTTTGTGGTGAATTGGGTGGTATGAGGCATTGCTTTGGAAAAGCATGTGGGCAAGGCAGGCATTTAGGATTTATGGACCTTTACTTAGCTAGTATTGCCCTTATCTTTCTTCTACCATATCGACCCGTATCCACTAGGGGACATAAGAGCACCTACTAGAAGACAAAATGAAAGCCAAACTAGATTAGAATTTTAACACTGAACTAGTATGATAGCAAAGACTCATTTTTTAGCTTCATACTTCATAAAGAAGTTACACGTTATGTTTAAATTTTAATCATCATGATAACTTTTTAGGGCAGGATCTCAATGAGATAGTTCTTAATGAGAACTAACAAGCAGCTAACTAGCCAGTCTGTGCCATCTAACTGAGTGCATTTGTCATTAACTAAGTTTCTATGTGGTCTACTGAAGCTGTGCTGAGAATGATTCTGGATTTGCGAATTACTTTGTACAAAAAAGAATTACCTTTTAGGTTCAGGAGGTGAGATATCTGGGAAGAACATCTACCATCGGATTCCAAAGAACAAAAACCAGAAGGGGTCTATATGTTGTATCCCAGCCATCTGTTCCAGAGCTATGAATCCTGAGACTGAGCTGTAGTTAAGGGCATCACTGTTCCCAGCTTAATGATTCAGAAACTTAGGTATTTTTATTTATTTACCATTCTTTTTGCTTTTCTTTTAAGATATAATCTACATACAAAAAAGGGCAAAGTGATACAGTGCAATAAGTTTTGACATGTGTAATCCATGCATATCAAGATGTAGAACTTTCCTCTCATCCCAGAAAATTTACAACTGTCCCTTCTCACACTCAGAACACGCATGTTTTCACCATAGATTAGTTTTGTCTGTTTTAGAATTTTACATAAATGGAATCATATAATGTATAGTCTGTTGCACCCGAGTTCTTCCAGTCAGCTTAACGTGTGTGAGATTCATCCATGTTTTTGGATGTATCGGTAGTTCTTTTTAGTGCAGAATAGTATTCCATAATATGAACATAACTACATTTTTAACCCATTCTCTTATTAATGGACACCTGGGCTATTCCTAGTTTGGGGCGTTTTCTGTTTTTTCTTATTAGTCAATAAAACTGCCATAAATATTTTGTACAAGGTTTGGGAGAACATATTTAAAATTTTCCCTTAGATGAAAAAAATTTTTTTTCTCTTGGGTAAAAACACTTAACAGTTGAATTGCTACAGGTATTTTGAAGCTCTGTAATTAGGTAATAAGCATTTTGTGTTGAAGTCTTTTTTTGTTTAAATTTTTTTTCAACGTTTTTTATTTATTTTTGGGACAGAGTGAGACAGAGCATGAACGGGGGAGGGGCAGAGAGAGAGGGAGACACAGAATCGGAAACAGGCTCCAGGCTCTGAGCCATCAGCCCAGAGCCCAACGCGGGGCTCGAACCCACGGACCGTGAGATCGTGACCTGGCTGAAGTCGGACGCTTAACCGACTGCGCCACCCAGGCGCCCCTGTTGAAGTCTTTTTTTTGTCTAATATTAATATATCCACTCTAGTCTTCGTAGTCTTAATATTTGCATAGTATATTTGTTTCGATCATTTTACTTCCAACCAATTTGTTTATAATTTACTGTATGTCTCTTGTTAATTGACAATCTTTGCCTTTTATTTTTTTTATTTTTTTTTTTTAAATTTTCTTTTTTTTTGAACGTTTATTTATTTTTGGGATAGAGAGAGACAGAGCATGAACGGGGGAGGGGCAGAGAGAGAGGGAGACACAGAATCGGAAACAGGCTCCAGGCTCTGAGCCATCAGCCCAGAGCCTGACGCGGGGCTCGAACTCCCGGACCGCGAGATCGTGACCTGGCTGAAGTCGGACGCTTAACCGACTGCGCCACCCAGGCGCCCCAATCTTTGCCTTTTAATAGAAACATTTACTTCATTAACATTTAGTGTACTAATATGGTTGAATTAAAATTAACAATTTTGCTATTTGTTTTCTATATATCCCATCTGTTTTCTATCCTTTCTTCCTTTTCTGCTTTATTTTAACAGAAAATGAAATAATTTTTAGTTTTCTGTTTTAACTCTTTTAGTAACTTTTCATCTGTACTTCTTGGCTTTTTTTTTTTTTTTTTGGTGGTTACTCTAGTGATTATAATTTATATTCTTTTCATAGTCTGCTGAGAATTAATATTATACCACCTCACTACCCTTCATTCTTTGTGTGATTATTTTCATATATATATCCCAAACTATTCTGTAATTTTTGCTTTGAATGGTCATATGTCTTTTAAATAAAATTAGAACATAATTATATATTTATCATATTTACCATCTGGTATCAATTTTCCTTAGTCTGAAGAATTCCCTTTAACATTTTTTACAGTGCTAATCTGCTGGCAGTGAGTTCTCATCTACCTTAAAGTGCCTTTATTTTTCCTTCTTTGAAAGATACAGAATTTGGTGTTTTTAACTTTGAGTCTTATTTTTTAATGCAGCACTTTAAAGATGTCATTTCTTCATCTCTGGCCTCTGTTGTTTCTGATAAGAAGTTAGCCATTTCTCCTGTTGTTCCTCATATGCAATGTGTCCTTTCTTTCTGTCTGCTTTTATAATTTTCTCTCTCTTTATTTTCCTGTAGTTTGACTATCATATCCATAGATGTGGCTTTCTTAGTATTTATCCTTCGTAAGATTCTTCACTGAGCTTCTCTGCTGTATACATTAAGTTTTTTCAAAATATTTTGGGAATTTTGGTCGTGACTTTTTCAAATTCTCTCTTCTTTTCAGTTACACCTATTTAAATGTTTTGATATTGTCACACAGGCTGTGAAGGCTCTACTTTATCTCTGTTCTTCAGACAGAATGATTTCTGTTGATCTCCCTTTTTTCTGCTTATCTCCAGTCTGCTGTTAAACCTGTCCAGTAAGTTTTTCATTTCAGATACTATGTTCTCAGGTCTAGAATTTCCATTTTGTGATTTATAGTTTCCATTTATATAGTTTCCATTTATCTTCTGCTATTTCATATCTATTCATTTATGACCATATTTTCTTTGCATGAGTGAAAGTTCCTGTCTACTGTTTTCAATATCTGGGTTTATCCGAGGTTGGTTTCTATTTATTGATGGTTCTCCATGCCCATTCTGTTATGGGGCATATTTGCCTGCTTCTTTGTCTAGTTATTTTTTTATTGTATGGTGGACATTGTGATGATGTTGAGATTACAAATTCTGTTGTCTTCTTTTAAATAGTATTGAATTTTATTCCAGCAATCAGTTAATTTTCTGTCACATCAGATTGAATCTTATGAGGAGTGTTGTGGGTTTTTTGTAATAAACTTCAAACTTTTAAAAAACTTTATTTCTAGAACTGTTTTTAGATTCATAGCAAAATTGAATGGAAAGACAGTTTTCATATCCTCGTTGTCCCCACATATACACTATCTTCCTGTCAACTTCCTGCACCAGAATGGTACATTTCTTACAATTGACACATTAATATCACCCAAAGTCCACAGTTTATATGAAGATTCTCTTTTGGTATAATACATTCTGTGGGTCTTGACAACTGTTTAGTGACATGTATCCACCATTATAGTATACAAAGCAGTTTTACTGCCCTAAAAATCCTCTGTGCTGTGCTGATTCCTCCCTCTTTTCCTGATAATCACTGGTCTTTGTATTATCTCCATAGTTTTTCATTTTCCATAATTCGATAGAGGTAGAACCATATAATGTGTAGCCTTTTTAGATTGGCTTATTTCACATAGTAATATGCATTTAAGATTCCTCTGAATCTTACCAGGGCTTGATGGCACATTTCTCCTTAGCAGTGATTAATATTCCATTGGCTGGATGTGCCAGTTTATCCATTTACCTCCTGCAGAACATCTTGGTTGCTTTCATATCGTGACAGATAGTCCCCTATTTGTAGTGGTTTCACTTAGGATTTTTCAACTTTAAGATGGTGTGAAAGCAATACACACTCCGTAGAAACCATACTTGTAATTTTGAGTTTTCATCTCTTCCTGAGCTAGCAACATGGGGTATGATGCTCTCGTGATACTGGGCAGCTGTAGCAAGCACAGCTCCCAGTTAGCCACATGAGCCTGAGGGTAAACAACGAGGCTTACAACCATTCTGTACCCATACAGACATTCTGTTTTTCACTTTCAAGACAGTATTTAATGAATTACAGGAGATATTTAACACTTTATTGTAAAACAGTCTTTGTGTTAGATGATTTTGCCCACTGTAGGCTAATGTAAGTGTTCTGAACATGTTTAAGGTAGGCTTGGCTAAGCTATCATGTTCAGTAGGTTAGGTGGATTCAATGCACTTTTGACCTAGTGATATTTTCAACTTCCGGTGGGCATATCGGGATGTAACCCCATCGTAATTCAAGTAAGGTCTGTATGAATAAATCTGCTGTTTTCTGGAGGGGATTGTAGAGAATTGGTATAATTTCTCCCTCAAATGTTTTGTAGTATACACCAGTGAATTTATCTGGACAAGGATTACTTAATAAACTTTGTTAGGATGGGTGTAGAGTCACCCCCTACTCTAGAACTACAATAGCTCCACTTTTTTTTTTATATGAAATTTATTGTCAAATTGGTTTCCATACAACACTGAGTGCTCATCCCAAAGGATACAGGAGTGCTGGTGCATAGGGGCACTTGTACCCCAATGTTTATAGCAGCACTTTCAACAAGAGCCAAATTATGGAAAGAGCCTAAATGTCCATCAACTGATTAATGGATACAATAACTCCACTTCTAAGGCCTGTCCATTCTAGATTGTTATTGGAGTATCTGGGTGCTCATTGAGGTTTCTCCACTGTGGCTGATAGGGACATTCTGTGTCTCCCAGCTCTGTGCATTTTCAGGAGTCTCTGTATAGTCCAAAACTCCCAGGCAGCTGTTTTCTAACTTGTCTTATAGAGTCTTGTCCTGGTGCCCTGGGTATATGCAGCTTAGTATTTGGCTAAATACTTTCAGAGTGTCATACAAATTTCTGGAGTTCTACTCTTTAAAGCTCCATTCTCTCTGGTATCCCACTCTTAAAAGTCCAGTTACTTCAGCTGGCCAGAACTCTAATCTTTGCTTCCCCAGCTCAGTGAGATGGCTGTGCTCTGCTAGCCACTTCCCCGTGCCACAGTCTCCAAAGTCAGATCATGGGCAGCTATGGGACTCATCTCATGTAGCTTTCCTCTCTCTAGACTCATAGACCTGCATTGCTTATTGTCTAACATCTGAAATCAGATATATTATGCCTGGCTTTCTAGTTGTTTATGGTGGGAAAAATACTCTGGTACAAATTACTCGATTGTAAATAAAGGAGAAGTCTTAACTGAGAATAAACTGAAGGTTGATGGGGGGTGGGAGGGAGGGGAAAGTGGGTGATGGGCATTGAGGAGGGCACCTGTTGGGATGAGCACTGGGTGTTGTATGGAAACCAATTTGACAATAAATTTCATAAAAAAAAAAAGTAGAAGTCTTGCTTTTTTTTTCAAAATATCTTTAACCAGATATTAATGTGCACACATGTAGGCAGAGACTCCATAGGCCTAACATAGAAAAGCTGCCGAGGCTTTGGGAGCTGAGTGGAGATTCCAGAGGTTATACATTGCCCTGGAAACACAGGGGTTCTAGCCATCCATAGTGGGAAGACGTCACTGGAAGAACTGTAGGCACTCCTTTGAGAACCCCCAGAAGATCCATGCCTTAAGAGTGGGGCTACTCTAGCCCTAGAGTCAGGGTAGAAGGTTGGGTTCTAAAAATTAGTTTCCATTTGTCTTGTGCAGGACAAGGAAGACAGTTGCCCCAGGGATCTTTCTGTCAAGTTGGCTTGAATATATTGGTTTATGTTAAATAGCATAAATTAATGCAAACTAAACTGGGTGCCTAAATACTGAGTTAGCAATAAAGGAGTCTTCAGCATACCTTCCATGTGATTTTTTAAGGGAGGAGGATTTATAAAGATAATCTCTTCCTGTGTTGTTTTTCCCCCTCTTATGACCACTGGCCATACTTCATGTTTCCAGGTCTGGAAAAAAGTCCCTCCAGTACTGAAAGACTGATGCCCTTTGCCGTCTTAATTCCCAGAGTCCCATAAGCATAATGAATTGTTCACTGTATAATTTGTTCATTTAAAAATAAAAATATTCTGTTAGTGTTCAAACTATTTTTTCTTAAAAGAATGCGTTTATGAAGAAATATTTTAAAGGCTTTTATCAAGAGCATTTGTCTCATTACATATAAATATCTCTGATCTAGTAGAGCTAGAACACGTAGGTTTTTAGAAGGTTAAATACAGTATTTCTATGGTGCTGAACATTGTCTTAGTCTTTAAAGGGAATATACTGTATACTGGCTTTGAAGAAGTAGAGAAGGAGCTACTCTTAAGCACATACTCTGTTCTCTGAAATGTCTCCATTCTTCTATCAGTTCTGCCTTTCATGGGTCATCAGTACCCACTCCCCTAGATGACTTCTTAAAACTGTCACATGTCAAAGAAAAGTCAATGCAAGATGAGGAAGTCACCTTGCTTTATGTGATTGGCTAGACTTTCCCTGTAAAGCTTTTTTGCATCTTTAATTCCTAATTGCATTTTGTATTTTGATGATAGTAAGAGGTAGGAAGAACCATGAGTGAGTGATTAATTTATAAAGAAAATACTCAAGAATATTATAGGGAAAACAACTTGGGAATAAATTTAAAGTTTAATATGGAATATGCGAAGTGCAGTTTCACTGCTGTAAAAGTTATAGTCCACAGACAAGGTTTCATCTGGAAGGACTTTTTAAAAATAGTTGTGAGATAATTTTAGTGCTTCAGGACAAAGAAAAAAAAAAGAGCAGTTTGGATCAGCAATTCTTCAGAGGTTTGTGGTAGAGTAATAATAAAAACGTGGATTCTGACCTCAAAAAAGCTGACTGGCATGAATGAGTGCTTATATTCCTAAAATCTCGTAAATTTTAGGTAAAAATGTAATGGCCCAAACAATATTTCTTAGAATTTGAAACAGACTGTTTCTACAATTCAAGTAACTTATCCAACAATTCAGTTAGATAACTTGTTAAAAAATGGAGTAATTCATTTTTCTGGCATCAAGGCCTTGACCATTAGCATAGCCAGTCCTGGGGTCCTCCTGCTCTTCTACTCATGACTGCCAGTAGGGGTGTGTGTCTCATCTCAGCTTTTCACAGATGTCAACTGGGCTTCTTAAAGGCATGGACTTCATATGTTTTTTCCTGTACTCACAACACCCAGCACAGCCAGCCCAGTGCCTGGTGCATAACAGTCACTTAGAAAACGTTTTTAGAATGACAGAATCAATGCCTCTGCTTTACTGCCACAGATATTATTATGGGACAATATGGAACTTCGTTCATTATTTCCTCCCCTAAAGGTAGGTGATTTGTACTTTTAGAAAACAGTGTTAATTTTTTAATACTTTTCCTAAGCAAAAAGTTGGGGAAGAATGTAGGCCAAACCCAGGAGTATAGGTCACAGCAATTCTTGCAGAAAATTTTCTAACATAAGTCTCCCTACTAGAGGAATTAAAAAATATTTGAACTCCATAAGTTATCTTACAGGGTGTTTTGGTAAATAGCTGTTCTAATTTACATGTTTTAATGACTTCATAATAGTTCACATTGGTGACTATAATTTATTTGTATCAGTCCCATCTGAGTGTATTTTTAGATTGTGCCTACACACACGTCCTATCTTTGCACATATCTATTTCCTTAGAATAAATTCTTAACATGTGAAGATGCCACATTATATTACATGCATATTTTGTACAGTTGTTGTAAGGATTAAATTAGATAATATTGTAAAGCCTTATAACAATGCCTGACAGTAAAATCTCAAGGGTTTTTGGTAGTAAGGTTATTGGTTGCTGTTTTTGTTGTCTCAAACCTTCCCACTAGACCTTGAGCCCCTTGATACAATAACATCAGTTAGAAAAACATCAGAGATCCCAATTCCACATGACTTGAACAATAAGTAAATTTATTATTCTTTATTAAATAGTAGAGAAATTTCATTACAATAAGGTCAGAGTAGTGGTGAGTTCAGAACTGGTTAATATAAAGTCTCAAGAGTATCATGAAGAACTACATTCCGGCCATGTGTGCCACCTGCCATCCTCACGGAGTCAGCTTTGTCCTCAAGCTTGTCCCAATCACATGATACAGTGCTTACCCTGGCTCCAGTAGTCCTATTTGAATGAAAAGAAGAAAAGATCCAGCTCTTCATAAGGCTCTATATACAAGGGTCTTTATTTAAGTTAGTCTTTAACCTCTCAGTAAAGAAGGCTTATTCTAAAGCCCTTAGCAGATTTACCCTTGTATTTCATTTGCCATCATGGAATAAATGGAATGGGACCACCATGACTGGCTTAGACCATTATTTTTCATACCCTTTGATCATGATACACAGTAGGAAGTACATTTTATACCATAACCAAGATACCTATCACACATGTATGCGTATATGTATACGTCTTACACAATTAAACATAATTCAAAATAAAAGCTTCTCAAAGTAATACCCTTATACCTATGATAAAGTTAAATACCATTTTTCTTTATAATTAAATACAAGGTTTTTTAACCCTCAAATTCAAAAAAATTAGGAAGATTTAATTCAGTGTATAGGTATAATGTTCATGAATTTGTTCCAGTCTGGAATAAATGAGGACAATGAGCATATATGGTACACTATTAAGCCTACTATTTTAAATCTTGATTGAATCAAAATTGAAAATATGGAGCACTTGGGTGGCTCAGTTGGTTGAGCATCTGACTCTTGATTTCTGCTCAGGTCTTGATATCACAGTTCATGGGATTGAGCCCTGCGTCAGGCTTTGCGCTGTGGGATTCTCTTTCTCTGCCCCTCCCCTGCTTGCACTCACTGTCTCTGACTCTCTCTCTGACTCTCTCTCTCTCTCTCTCAAAATAAATAAATAAATATTTTAAAAAGACATAATTTTAAAAAATTGAAGATACTTTTTCACATTACTAGGTCACTGAGTGGTAAAATAATCTTAGTGATAATTCATGCAGATAAGACTCCTGAGTGAGTTCTACACTCAAGGAGACAGGCTGCAAAGTACCTGCATACCAGGAGTTGGATCAGTGAGAACCATCTTGGAAGCTGCCTAGCACAGAATATAGAAACATAAGACAACTAAGTGTAGTGTGTGATGCTGGATTGAATTCTGGATGGGGAGGAAAAATACTGTAAGTACAATTGGGGTAGTTGATGAAATTTGAGTATGGGCTCTACATTAGATAATAGTACATCAGTGATAACTTTTCTGATTTTGATTATTCCATGGTGGTATGTAAGACAATGTCTTTGTTGTTTGCAAATATACACTGAGGTACTTATTTGAGGGAAAGCTAAGGAAATTCCTTGCATGTTTTCCTCTGATTTTGAGATCACTTCAAAATGTTTAAAGTTTAAAAATGCCAAGAGAAAGTATTTTTCACCTGAAAAAAAATATGTATGTGGTTCTTGAGTCCACATATACTGAATGCATCCTATGTATATCATGTGTTTAATCCTTCTAATATACTGTTGGGTTTTGTTTGCTAGTATTTTGTTGAGGAGGTTTGCATCTATCTTCACAAGGAATAGTGGTCTATAGTTTTCTTTACTGATGTTATCTTTGTTTGGCTTTGACTTCAGAGTAATGCTGGCCTCATAGAATGAGTTAGGAAGGGTTCTCCTCTCTTCTGTTTTCTAGAAGAGTTTGAAAAGGATTAGTGTTAATTCTTTTTTAATGTTTGGTAGAATTCATCAAGCTGTCTGGTCCTGGGCTTTTCTTTGTTGGGAGATTTTTGATTACTGATTGAATCTCTTGCTTTAAGTCTGTTCAGATTTTCTTATTTCTTCTTGAGCCCATTTTTGGCGATTTCTGTGTTTCTAGGAACTTGTCCATTTTTTATTCCTTTGCAGTTTATCTAGTTTAATTTGTTTTTAAATTTTTTATATACATTTATTTATTTTTGAGAGACAGAGAGAGACAGAGCACAAGTGGGGAAGGGACAGAGAGAGAAGAAGACACAGAATCAGAAGCAGTTTCCAGGCTCTGAGCTGTCAGCACAGGGCCTGATGTGGGGCTCGAACTCACAAGCCGTGAGATCATGACCTGAGCTGAAGTCGGACGTTCAACCGACTGAGCCATCAGGCGCCCCTTATCTAGTTTAATTTGTATTGAACAAGAATGCATTTTTACATTGTGTATATATATGTGATTTGGTTTTATGTGAATTTATACTTAAACCATACAAAATAAATCTGCCATAAAACTGCCTTCCCTTGCCTAGCATACCTGACCTAAAAGGCATTTATCATGTTGGTGTTTTGAGCATTCCATTTGCTTCACATCCTTACCAATACTTGGTATTTTCCATCTTTTGTATCTTAACCATTTTGGTAGGGATGTTCTCAGTGTTTTTGTTTGGTTTTTAATTTTGCAGGTTTTATACTGTCATCTACAAACACATTGTTAACAACAATGCCATCTGGGGTCGATCATTTTTATTGTTTTGTGTATTTGTAAAATCATTTTTAAGTTTATTTTAAAGTCTTACAGGTTTTTTTTTGTTTTTTCTATTTAAAATGTGCCTCAAGTCCAGTTGAATGGAGGAGTCAGCATTTTCTCTCATTTTTGTCACTATTAACACTTCCAAATCTGGTAGTTGAGCTTGCTTCATTGCTTTTCTTTTTCCTCAGAGTTTATGGTGCTTAAGGTCAACTTGAGCTAACTTAGTTAAAATAGTACAATTGCTGATAATTCAAAAAGTGTTATACTCAGTAACATCCTTTCTGAAAAATACAGTGAAAGTTTGTAACTAAACTTGGTTGAAAGAATCAGAACTTTGCCAATAGATGATAAACTTCTCATACTTTCTTTGATACTCTGCTTCATAAACTTGTAAAGTTACTCTTTAACCTTTCCATCAATCTGTGACAATCATTTATTAAAAGATCTAATGAGACAACCAGGAACATTGAAATTGAAATTGTCCATGTTCCTGGCCAATTTATGTATCCCTCTCACATGGTACCCTCACCTGGTTGCATTATTGATTGTACTGTTTATTCCATGTTGAATATGTGCAACATGCTCTGTGTGGGTTATTTCTATCTTGACTTTTCTGTGCTGCTGGCCAGCCACCAAATTAACTTTATGACCCTCTAATTGATCACAACCCTCAGCTTGAAAACCATTGATTTTACTGTTATTATCATCTGCTGCAGTGAGGCCAGTCTCCCCAAATCATATGGTCCTCCAGGGATGGGGTGGATGCATGGAACACAGTCACATTTCTGTTTGGAAGGAGGAAAAGAGGGTTGGAGACTAGAGGTTAGGCAACCAAGACCGTCCAGCTACAGGGACTACTTACCAAGCATCTGGTGTGGTTTGACATATGTGGGGTTGTTTGCCTTTATTCTAATGGCTCGCAACTATGACTTTTAGTTTTTCCTATTTGCTTATAGTTTTGTCTCTTTCCTCAGATACTTTTCTTGCCCCTGTCATGGTGCTTGCTGCTACGTTGTCTGCCATCTCCTACCTTCTCATTTTTAAACTGTCCCTTTTCATTTTGCTGTTTCTCATCTACTTAGGCCAAGAAGACTCTCCAGCTTCTTAGAAGTTGTGCCTCAAAAGTAATCAGGTTCTTAGCAGGGTCTTAGGTTTTTCTTTATGATCCTTTTCATGATTATGTTTGCTTATTAGGATTTTTAAAATTATGTCTGTAGTTTTTAGCTGTGGCCTAGATAACTAGGTTATCTCTGAAATATGAGAATACTCCTGCACCCTTCAGTCTTCCAGAACAAAAACTTCTATTACTAAAAGATAATAGTGTAATTACAATCCCTAAGGACTCTATTTACTCTATGGTCTTGGTAAGAGTTTAAGGTTATCAAACTTGACCTTGTTTTCTTGAGACAAATGGGGAAGGATGCTGACCTATAGTTTCCCATCTGGGAACAACAACTAGAGTACCTTTAAGTTTAGAATTATGAATAACATCAAGTGTATTAGGAGGTACTCATTGTGGTAATCTGGCTTCAGTTAGCCAACAAATATTTACCTTCAAATACTGTGTTTCATAAATACTAAGATGCACATTTTCTTACATTTTAACATCTCTGAAATCAGGATGCTTAACAATTAATGGTGTCCTAAAAAAATTAAAAAAAAAAAAAATTAATGGTGTCCTATGGTTGCTGTTGGCCCCGGGGCATATCGTGGTGTAGTTTCTGTGCAAACTTGATTATTAATCTTGGAGGCATGACTGAACTGCAGGCCCTTCGCTGTTTTAGTCAACAAGCTATTGAACAATAAAACACTTAAGGATCTTTAAGGAAAGAATAGGAGTTTTGTTGCTGTCCAAAATCTCTTCTGTTGATACTTTCTGTTCAGATTAAGGTAGAACTACTACCACAGTTTACAGAATGAGCATCAGAAGCTTTAAAGAAACTCTCAGAGACTATGGAGTATAACTGTCTCAGGAAATGCTCCATGACCTGGGATCTTAAGAGTTCAAGGGCAATACTGAATGGAGAAATTTGGACATCTAAGGCTCTGAGTAAAAAAGTGGTTCAGAAGAGTTGACTGCTGAATGTGAAGAAATTTTAGAAATACCTTAACCAGTTTAGATTGCTTATATTTTCCTTTTTATCTGTGCATAATAGATGATTTAAGAACTTCCTAATAAGTCTAAAAGAATTCTTTCAGTATTTAAAAAAGTAAAATTTTCAAGTAATAAGAAAGCATCGTGTCATGATTTAACAGGCAGTGTAATTTCTTTCTTAGTGGTACGTCAACTAACAGTGCCTTTGATAAGCAATAATATCTTCACTGTGATGAAACAGAGTTTGATTTACTGTCACACTTCTTGTGTATTAGTGTACTGCTTCCTACAATAATTTACGCTTTCTTCTCCTAAGAGGAACTAAGGAACAATGCACATGTGAGTGAAGGTAACACCACCAGGCAGCGTGTGAATGATGGAGACCAGTAGGTCTCAAAAGTGTGTTCCTGGAAGCAGCAGGGGCAGCACCACCTGGGGGCTTATTCGCATGCAGATTCTCAGGCCCCACCCCAGACCCACTGAGTCAGCCTGTGTTTTAACAAGCCCTATGGGTGATTTTGATACCATGCTAAAGTTTGAGAACTACTGTTCGGGCAGAATTCTGGGAAAGGGAAACTTACTGGTGCTGTTCTATTGAGGTTAGGTATATGAGTGATTTAGAGGGTAAGAAAACATAGATTCCTTAAGTTCAGCTCAGTTACATGCTCACAGTGTGTTTAAGAAAAGTGAAAAAATGTACTACGTTGTGTCTCAGCCAGCTGCCGGTGACACAGGTATATAATGGAGTAGTCCAAAACCTGCCTGTCTTGCTTTCACTTTTGGTTGACTTTTGATCTTTGTCTTTTTAGCATGACGTATCTCAGACTTTGCTCAAGGCAACACTGGACAGTGTTGTAGAAGAATGTGTCAGCTTTGTGGGAGTGGATATTAACATCTGTTCTGAAGTTTTGTTGAGGTGAGACGAGAGGTCTGTGGCTGAAGATCACAGAATCTTCAGTTTAACTGGCTGTTCAGTTCAAACTGAGCTAACGTAAGGAGACACATGTATGAAGTTGTCAAGTATAAAAAACCTCTGAGTTCCTACCTTGCTCTAGGTAATCAGTTTGAGGGGAAGACATCGTTCAAAAAAAGACTTATAACAATTCACATTATCCTTTTTAATACTGCAAATCTAAAGTGAAGAGCATATGGTAACCATTGAGTGCATTAGTGTTGCTAATAGAACTTAAATAAGGTTAACATGGAAAAGAGCTGTTTCCCACCACATGAGAGTAGATATTTTTCACTAGTTCAGTCTCTTGCATACATCTGTCAAAGCTGGCAGTAACCAGAAGATAAATTCTGAGGGTTCAAAGTATGGTTACCATATTTTTACCTGGAATCTGCAAGTCACATATCAAAATCTTTATCATACTATAATCATGTCTTATATACCCTTTTTAGTGTGGTTATAGAAGAGCTGCTTTTTTCCGTTCATAGTTTGGCATTTATTACACAAGTCTGCTGATGCAGCATGAAATTCTGGACCTCTGTAAAAGATCTAGACTTCTTTGCTTTGAGATTAGTATAGCAGAAAATATCCCTTACATTTTAAGGTGTTGACTTTCTACCACAGCTACAAACATTCCATACTTTCATGTATAAAATTCAATAATAGAATTAAGAATCTCTTAAATAGTAATTTTTAAAGTTAGCACCAAGCAAACTACCTAATGATAGAGTTTTTATATTTTTAAACTAACCAGGACAGTCATGACTTTCTATAGTTTAAGGCTTTATGTTAATGAGAATAGGCTGATTAAAAAAAAAATAGGGTACTACAACACAGCTGAAGCTATTGTAACTTTTGCTTCTAACTCACTTTGTAAACTAAACAGGAATAGGCAGAATTATTACTTGATTCAGAAACACGAGGAACATGAATAGTATAGAATTACTGTGGGGAACAATTCTTTTCTTATCCCAGTGTCCATCAGTTTAACCAGCATCTTTATGACAGCTGCTGGCTTTGTCATTAGTTTGCATTGTGTTGTCCTTGCCTCCTCTTGGACAACTCTTTCCCCTTTGTCTTTTTTATTTAACTCCCCTTTGGATTTACTTAACTTAGAGCCATATGACAGTATGTAATTGCAATGGTTTTTATGATGAATATCGTTGACTTTCCAGATGAGATCTTTTCTTTGATTATTCTTAGAACTGTTGTATCTACCACATTATTCATTTTGTTTATTTTTTTAGGCATATTGCAGGACTCAATGCCAACCGAGCCAAAAATATTATTGAATGGCGAGAGAAAAATGGACCCTTTGTCAACCGAGAACAGCTAAAAAAAGTGAAAGGGCTGGGTCCAAAATCTTTCCAACAGTGTGCTGGCTTCATCAGAATCAACCAGGATTATATTAGAACATTTTGCAGGTGATTATTAAAGTGTGCACTTTGGGTTCTGTTACCAACCTTCTCTGTTACTGTTGCCCATCCTGCTCACTGGCCTAAATACTAGGTGTCCATTTGTTCAGTCCTTCAGTATATGTTGACTCTAATCTTTGCTCGGCACTGGGAATCCAGCAGTGAACAAATCAACAAATTCCATGTTCTCGTGAAGTTAAATTTTAACACATGAGGCAAACAATAAATAAACTAGTAAAATAAATAGTTTCAGATGTAGTAAATATTATACACATTAAAACAGAGTGATATGACACTGTCTTGGGGAGCGGTACAACTGCTTTCAATGAGTTATTCATTGAAAAGTTATTTGAGCTGAATTTTGAATGAAATGAAGGAGCTAACCACACAGGGATTAGAAGGAAAGCATTATAGGAAGAGCATGCGGGCTGTGTGCAAGGTCCTAAGGCACGACCAAATTTGGTGTATTCAGGAAATGAAACTAAGGCCAATGTGATTGGAGCATCACAAGTGGGAAGGACCGGTACAAGAAGAGGTGACAAAGAGGACCTCACAACAGCCACTTCATATTGACAGCTGTTTCCCTAAGTATACTTGGGCCTCCCCACACCCTCCTCCCTGAAAAGTGACCAAAGCATAATTGTCAGTTATGTAGATTGAGAGCTAAATTCTTGCTCTTAATTTCTAATCCTGATAGCACAAAAGCAAAGAATTTGGGTAAACTTCGCATTTTGTAATCATGAAAGAATAGTTTTTATGTACTTGCTACTTTGGGACTACCTGTCTATATTCGTTTCTATTATGTTTTTCTTTTGACAAAATTATAATAAAGGTGTGCCTGGGAGGCTCAGTCAGTTAAGTGGCCGACTTCAGCTCAGGTCATGATCTCGCAGTTTGTGAGTTTGAGCCTCACCTTGGGCTCTGTGCTCAGAGCCTGGAACCTGCTTCGGATTCTGTGCCTTCCTCTCTCTGTGCCCCTCCCCTGCTTGTGTCTGTCTCTCTCTCTCAAAAATAAGTAAACATTAAAAAAAATTTTTTAATAAAAAATTATAATAAAAGTAATATGGAAAAATAACCTTTAGTCTGGCAAAGACTAATAAGGGAAAACCAGACCCACTGGACAGTAATAATAATAATAATGGAAAACCAGCCCCACTGATAATAATAATATTAATAATATAAAGTTATAGTTACATAACTGGTTTTGATGTAGAAATAGATGAGAATAGAGTCTGCAATTCACCAAAATATAGACAGAATTTAGTTTATGATAAAGGTGGAGTTTCAAACACTGATATTATGACAGCTGGCAGGAATTTGATATGTGTAGGGGAAACTGTAGTTGCACCTCATACCTTATACCCAAATAAATCCCAGATGGATCACAGACTTAAAAAGAAGAAGTGAAACTGCAAAAGTACCAGGAGACAACATGGGTAAATTTTGCAGAGGATTGGAGTGGCAGAAGGCCTTTTCTAAGTAGACCACAAAACCCAGAAGCCAGAAATGAAAAACAACTGAGGATAAAATAATCCCATGTTTCTTAGTTTATATGTTTTTTGAACACTTAGTTAGAACAGTATAAAAAATAAATGAAAAGGAAAGAGTACCTCAGCTTCTGACTTCAAATAGTTTCTTATATATTGCTTCCTGAAAGTAAATTTATACTTATATCAACTTGTATGTTTATTATTTAAAAATTCAGAGGCATCTGGGTGGCTCACTGGGTTCAGCATCCAACTCTTGATTTTAGCTCAGGTCATGATCCCAGGGTTGTGGGTGCTGCTCTGAGCGTGGAGCCTACTTAAGATTCTCTCTTGCTCTCTCGCTTTCACTCTCCCTCTCCCTCTCTTGCTCTCTCCCTCCCTGTGCCCCTCTCCCCTGTTTGCATGCTCTTTAGGGAAAAAAAAAAAAAAAAAAAAAAAAAAAGGATTGTGCTATACAACTATTTGCAACTTGCTTTATTTGTTTCAGTAATACATCTTGGTTTTCTTTCCACATATTACATATAGATATAGATCATTATTTATGGTGTCTGCATAGTATTTAGTTTGTGGGGGAAACCATAGCTTAATCTAATCAGTATCCTATTGATGAACATTTGAGTTATTTTTAAAGCCTTATATTTTTTCAACTGATAATGAAGTACTTGAAGTTTCATGACTGTTACATCTTCTTGATAACTCATACCTTTGTTCGAAATGGACTGTTGCTACCTCATTGAGTGTTTTGTGCGTTGAAATCTATTTTGTTTGCTAGCTATGTTGCTACACTTGCCTTTTCAGTATGCTTGGTATTTTTTTATTTTCAAACTTTCTATGACATTTAATTTTTGTTACAACTCTTGTAGATCAACAGCTTTCATGGGTTTATTCAATTTTATATTAATACATTCACATTTACTACATTTATTGATATTTTGGACTTCATCTACCGTATATTTTCTCTTCATCATGCTTTCTGATTTTCTCTCATGCTGTTGGATTTCTCAGCTAACAAGTTTTCCTTATTTTTCCACCTCGTTTTTATCTCCCCTTAGTGATTTCAAGTTGTTTGTGTTTCTCTGGTGATTATCCTTAAGTGTGATTTGGACTGGCCTCTGCAGTTAATAGGTGTCTCTGTCCTCCTCCCGGAATAGACTAGCACCTTAGGACTCTTCCCAGCCTCTTTCCTTCAGCTGTATGTCCCATGATGAGATGACTTGGGATTTTAGTTTCAGACTATCCTATATATGTGTGTGTGTGTGTATATATATATATATATATATATATATACACACACACACACATATATTTATATATTTATAAATATACATATATTTATATATATTTAAATACATATATTTATATATTATATATTTATAAATAAATATATTTATATTTATTTATTTTGAGGGAGGGAGAGAGAGTGGGTGAGCAGGAGATGGGCAGTAAGAGAGGGAGACAGAGAATCCCAAGCAGGCTCCATGCTGTCAGCGCAGAGCCCAACATGGGGCTCAGAGTCACAAACCACGAGATCATGATCTGAGCCCAAATCAAGAAGCAGATGCTTAACTGACTAAGCCTCCCAGGTGCCCCTATACATATATTTTTTACATTATTCATGAGCAGTTTTTTAACATAGCAAGATTTTATAGTTTCTGTGCTCATCACTGTTTCTTGTAGCCCACACGATCACTCTTCTTGAATTGGTTGTTTTTGCTGGAATGTATTCTTAAATTCTTTTCAGAGAGAGTACATATATTATATGGGTTCTACTTCAATCCTTACATGTCTGAAAACAATTGTAATTTGCCCTCCTATCTGAATGCTAGTTTGGCGAAGTATATGATTCTCGATTCAAAATCATTTTCTCTCAGAACTTTTAAGATACCAGTTCACTGCATTCTAGCATCTGCTGTTTATCAGGGAGTAATCTGATGCCAGTCTAATTCTAGTTCCTTAGGAAGTATTCTGTTTTATTTTTCTTTCTTGATTCTTAAGTCCGATTCTAAAGTTGCCCCACAGTATGTCAAATCTGAGTCTTTTCCCATTCATCCTATTTTGTACTCAGTAGGTTCTTTTAATTTGGGAACTTGTATTTTTCTTCAGTTCTGGGAAATTGTTTTCTCTTTCTCCTTCTCCCTTTCCTTTTTATTTATTTCTCTGCGTTTTTCTCTGTTCTCCCCTAGAATGCCACTTTTACAGGCTAAATCAGTAAAGAATATTTTTGGCTTTAAGTAACAGGACACTCTGTTAACAATGTTTAAGCAAATATGTGATAATTTCTATGAAGGGAATGGTCAGAATGTGGGTGCTGTTTGTGCGTATTTGTGTGGCAGAAAAATAAGCACATTTTAAAGACTTTTCTTTTCTTCCCAATTTTCCCTTCCTTCCTACTCCTCGCCTCTTTCAATGGTGATAGTAGTCAGCAAACCGAATCTGCGGGCCAAATTCAGGGAGTTGCTGTGACATCTTCAGCAGGTGTTGAGGTCACAAATGAGAAGCAAGGCAAGAAGAAGAGCAAAACTGCAGTAAATGTTGTACTGAAGCCAAATCCTTTGGACCAAACTTGTATTCACCCGGAATCGTATGACATAGCGATGAGGTAAGTCTGAGGTCCATGTGAGAATTCTCCGTGCCCAGAGTGAGTTCTCTACAGCAAACGGCCTTTGTTTTGGCATAATGGAGACTTAAAAAATATGGCCATATTTAACATGACAACATTTTTCAGAAGTTCCGCATTGCTGAGTTATGTGACACATTATTTTATTTCAGTGAGGAATGAAACCATGATTCCTAGAGCAGTGTCAAGCTAATAAACCCTGGTACTAATGGTGAAGTGTGTGTAATGGAAATTGCATGGCACTCTCCTCTGTTTGTTTTGGAAATTAACAAGACACAAATGACTAGCACCTGGCTTAAAGCTTGTGCTTATCTAAAGATAAAGCCCTTTTGGAAGTAAACAGCCAACTCTCAGATTTCTAATAAGTATTGCCCAGCTAGGTTATTACAAAGTCTAAGAAATGATGTACTTTTAATGAGCATACATTCCACAGAGTGATATGGCGGAGGTTTTTGAGTACATGGAAAGATTTAATGCTAGGCATTAAAAGAAAAAAAAATTAGCACCACATTGAATTAGTTTAAAAATTTTTAATTAGTGCAGAAACTGTCTCGCTACATCACTAAATAGTTTAAGGCTTTTAGTGAGTTAAATAACAGTAGGTTTTAAGATCGTGAGTATTTTAACGTTCATTGAATCTGAAGTGAGATTTTTAACTTGTTTTGAGAAAATTTATATTTGATTATTTTAGTAAATGGAAATTGTTTTCTTTTTTAAAAGATGTTTGAAATTATAGATTATATAGCACATGATAGAGAACTTAGAAAATAGGGGAAAAAAAGAAGTGAAAAATAATATTCTGTCAACATCAAAACAGTGGTACCTGTTTTTCCCCCAGCATTTTGTTATGGAAAAATTTAAGCATAAAATTGAAAAAACAAAGTTTACAGTGAATTCCTGTATACCCACACCTAGATTTTATCATTAACATTTTATTATGCCTGTTTTTCCACTTACCTGTCCATCTATTTGTTCCTCAGTCCTTCTTATTTTATGTATTTCAAAGAAAATTGCAGACATCAGTATACTTTCAACTAATACTTCAGTATGTATATCATTAACCAGAATTCTGATTATTAACAACATTTTTTCCTTTGAGGCCAAATTCACCTACGATTAAACTTTAAGTGTATATGAGCTGAGTTTTGGCAAATACTTATATGTGTATAACCCAAACTCCTCTTGAGATAAAACAAACAAACACACAAACAAAAAAACCTTGCCATCATCCTAAAATCTTTCCCCATCCTGGACAATCCCTGTCCAAGCCTCCTGGAGCTAACTGCATGTTCTGACTTTTTCTGCCAAAGGTTACTTTGCCTCTTCTAGAACTTCTTATAAATGGTGCCATACAATTGTACTCTTGTGTAAGCCTTCTTTCAGCCTAAAGTTTAGAGATTTTTATCCACGTTGTAACAAGTTTGAGTGGCCTGTTTCCCTTTATTGCTAATATTTCATCGTATGAATGTACCACAGTTTATTCTCCTTATTGAAATACCTTTACTATTTCCAATTTTGGGCTGTTATGAGTAAAGCTGCTATGAATATTCTTATACAGTTTTTGTTGTTGACATTTGCTTCCATTTTTCTTGGAAAAATACTTAGGAGAGGACTTTCTGGCTCCATAAGGTAGGTGAATGTTTTAGTATTCTTAGAAACTTGTAGCCAATGCCATTTTGCACTCCCATTAACAATATATAAGAGTTCTGGTTACTGTGCACCGTTATCATCATTTGATGTTAGTCTTTTTCATTTTAGCCATTCTCTTATGTGTGTGGTAGAATCTCTTTGTGGTTTTGATTTGCATTTCTCTGATGACATTGAGCACTTTCTCGTGGGCTTATTAGCCATTGACGTACCTTCTTTTGGAAACTGTTCATATCATTTAACCATTTTCTAATTGAGTTGTTTACCTTTTTATTATTGGGTTGTGGGAATTTTTTAAATGTATTCTGGGTATTAGTCTTTTGTGAATATATGTTTTGTCCTGGGTTATTGTTTACCTCTTTATTTTCTTATTGGTGTCTGTTGATGAGCAGAAGTTTTAAATTTCGATGATGTCTAATATATTGATATTTTCCTTTTATAGTTATTGCTTTCTGTGTCCCGTCTGAGAAACTTTTGCTACCTCAAAACATTTTTCAGTGTTTTCTTCCAAAAGCTTTTAGGTCTGTGATGCATCTGAAATAACAATTCATGTGTGATTTGAAGTAAGGATCAAGGTTCATTTTCTTTTGTCCATTACGAACATTCAGTTTTTTTGGCACCAAGTTTGAAAAACAACAACACAACTTTGTTTTTTACCCGTTGCTTTGGTGGCTTTGTTGCAAACCAAGTGACTGTGTAAGTGTGGGTCTCTTTCTGGCTCTCTTCTTGTTTCATTGATCTGTTGGTCAGTACCATACTATCTTGGTCTCTATAGCTTTATGCTAAGTTTTGAAGTCCGAGAGTGTTAGTCCTCTATCTAATTTTTTTTTTTTTCAACGTTTATTTATTTTTGGGACAGAGAGAGACAGAGCATGAACGGGGGAGGGGCAGAGAGAGAGGGAGACACAGAATCGGAAACAGGCTCCAGGCTCCGAGCCATCAGCCCAGAGCCCGACGCGGGGCTCAAACTCACGGACCGCGAGATCGTGACCTGGCTGAAGTCGGATGCTTAACCGACTGCGCCACCCAGGCGCCCCTATCTAATTTTTTTTTTTAATACTACTCTGAATATCATAGATGATTTGTATTTTTCTGTACATTTTATAGTGAGCTTATCAAGTTTCATTAGAAATGATTGAGTTATGATTGGGATTACATGGAGTCTGTAGGTGAATTTAGGAATAGTTGATGTCTTCATCATACTGAGTCTTTTCACCGTGAATTTATCACATCTTTTCACTTATTTTGGTCTTTCATTTCTCGCAGCAGTGTTTTAAAATTTCCACTGTACAGGTCTTATCTTGCATGTATTTTATGTTTTCCAACCTATGAATGGAATTTTTTGAATTTGTTGCTAATTTTTGCTAATATGTAAAAATACAATTAATTTTTCATAGCAACTATGTATCCTGCAGCCTTGCTAATAAGTTCACATACTAGTTCTAGT
The DNA here is from genome assembly GCF_028749965.1 of Puma concolor. Lineage (NCBI taxonomy): Eukaryota > Metazoa > Chordata > Mammalia > Carnivora > Felidae > Puma > Puma concolor. Next base: position 76,107,061 of record NC_141669.1, read on the forward strand.
AGGTGTTTGTAGGTTCTTTAAGTTTTCCTACATAAACAATTATGTTACTAGCAAATAGATGGAAGCTTTACTTTCTCTTTTTTAATCTTAATGCTTTTTCCTTTTCTTGCCCATTGCAATGGCTGGGACCTTTAGGACTCTGTTGAATAGGAGTGGTGAGAGTGGACTTCCTTGTCCTGTTCTCAGTCTTAGAACATGGTTCTCATTTTTTTGATATTAAAAGAAAGTGTGGTCTCATATTATAGTAATTGTGTGTGGTCTCATATTATAGTAATTGTGTTTTAAGTGTTTGTTGTTTGAGAAGATGCACGTGTACTGCACATGATTGTATACACTTCTTGCAACAGCTGACATCTTCATGGGTACTAAGTCAGCATTTTGTTATATGCAGCTCAGTGTCTTTTTAATAATGTATATTTTTGTTCGTTTTCCTAATATAGTTCTAATATAGTTTATAAATTTTTCAGCTTGCCTTCTAACATAAGCACAATTTTTTATTTTATTTCTGCCTATCTCTCTTTTTAAAAAGCTGGGTAATATTCCATCACATGATTGAAGTATAATTTGGTAATAGCAGTGGTTCCTCATGATGGATGGATTCCTAGAAGTGGAATTACTCTGCCAAAGGGTTTGAGAGTTTATGTGGCTCTTGATATACGTTGCCAAGTAACATACCAATTTGTAATGCCACCAGCAGTGTTGAAGCTGGAGAAATCTTGAATTTCTCCTTTTAAGCAGGACTTTTCTGCCAGTTTTCACATGGGCCACTGTCTGCATGTGGAGCATAAAAGCCCTAGCAGCCCTACCCATCTCTATGCTTCCTTTGGGAGTTACCTTGTCTCTCAGAAGGAGGATACTTATAGACTATTTCATGGGAAGTTGTTTTCTACATGAAGTTCAACTCTGGACCTTTAAAATCTGGCAGCAGAACTAGTAATTTATCTGATTAAGCTTACCATCCCCATTATCCACCTTGGAACGATGATAGTCATTTCTGGCTTTCAAGCAGACTTAGTATAGACGTCACTGAACATACGTAGCTCATACTTTCATATAGTGTTACACAAGGATCTTCCCAGGGAAGGAAGGCTCATAAAGCTTATGGGTAGGTCATCATTGGTTTGACCTCTGTTCTGTAAAAGTAAGTTTGACTGCAGTAAAGTTCATTTTTAGTTACATCAGAAAACCAGTAGGAATGTAATAATTGGCTTTCATATCCCCCTACCATAATGTCACTCCCAGAAATACACCAAGATATGAAGCTGTTAAGTCTTTTTACTTCTGTATTTATGGTATTCTTTCTCACATAATATTTAGAAATCGTGATACTTTTTAACCTAACTTAGTCATTTAGTGGTTCTTTAAAAAGTCTATTTTTAAGCTATTTTTATTATTTATATTACTTTTTAAAAGTTTTATTTTACCAGTTTTATTTACATGTAGGGATTCTCTGTTAAATATTGATGTGATTTGTTGTGTGTTTTCTAGTTTGTTTACCTTTTTTATCTCCTTACAATGTTATTTTGTTTTGAAATATGGATGTTTAGCTTCTTTTTGCTTTTATGCAAATTGGTATTCTCTTAATATAACTGATCTCTAAGATCAATACAGTATTTCCTATACTTTTTTCATATTCTTTGTGGTTTTGGTTTTTTACTCTATGAATTGTATTGATGATTTTATTTATTGTTTGGAATGTACAGAGCATTGTGGTAGGGCCTGAAGAATATGAAAATGAATGGAGGCACTTCATGCTTTCAGGGAACCTACCAAAGTAGAATAAAACTTACTCACAACTAATCATAAAAGGTCAGCAGTCAACGCCCTTTGTGAAGCACAAAGGTGTTCACTGGACTGAGAGGTCATTGCCCAAGGGGATTGTCTTGTAAGGGCAAGATGACTTGAGGCATTTGGATTGAGAAACTGAGAGGATGAACTGCTCTATCTGAGATGAGGAAGACCATGGTTGGAGCCAGGTTTGGGGGAAAGACCAGGAACTGGGTTTAAAGCATGTCCGGTTTGAGGCATCAAGCAGGGAGTTGGATGAACGAATCTGGAGTTTGGAAGAGCGGACTGGGCTGAGGATATTAATTTAAGACCCATGTATTTATGCAGGTCCTTAAAGCCATGAGAAAGGAAGAAACAACCACAGGGGTGACCAAAGTTTGGTTAGTTCTTCGACTGCTCTTTTCCTCGTTCCCTCCATTAACAGTTTCCACTTCCTCCTCCAGTGTCTCTGGTGTTCATGTTATTTTTGCCATTCATATCCAGTTACTGTCTTTTATACCCTTCATCCAGTCTGTCAGACAACAGTATTGGCTGTCCTTTTATTATTTTTAAAATTTATTTATTTATTTTTTTAAGCAGACTCCACACCCAGTGTGGAGCCCAACGCGGGGCTTGAACTCGTGACCCTGAGTTCAAGACCTGAGCTGAGATCAAGACTTGGACGCTTAACCAACCGAGCCATCCAGGCTCCCCATTGGTTGTCCTTTTAAAATATACCCAAGGTCTGACCACTTTTCATCAACTCTTGTGCTGTCATCTTTGTCTCAGTCACCATCATCTCCACCTGGATTACTGCATTTAGTCTAACAGGTTTCTCTGCTTCTACCACTGAGCATCTGGATAGTCTAAGCACGACAGACAACTAGATTCTTTTAACATGTAAATCAGAGTGTGTCACTCTTCAGCATAAAACCCTGCTCTCAGTTTCACTCAGAATTAAGGCCAAGTCCCTATGCCTTCCAATGCCTTTTTGACCAGTTTCCTATTTTTCCCTCCCTTGCCCGTTCTACTCTAGCCGTGCTGGCCTCCTTGCTATTCCTTGAACATGCCAAGTCTGCTCCCACATTAGGACCTTTACACTGGTCGACCCTCTTCCTGGAACACTTTTCCTCCAGATATCTGCACAGCTAACTACCTCCTTTACCTCACCAAGACTTTGCTCACATGCCACCTTATCAACAAGACTGACCCTGACTACCCTACTTAAATCTGGAAGCCCTTACCCATAAGCCTGGTAATTCTGAGCCCCGTTACTCTGTTCTTTCTCTTTTTCCTACAGCACTTATCACCTTTATCATACTTTACAGCTTATGTATTATGCTGGTTGTATACGATCAGTCTCCCTGAGAGCAGGAATCTTCGAATGTATTCCAAGATTGCAGAACAGTACCCTGGAATACAGCAGGCACTCAGAAGGTATATGTTTAATGAATGAATAATTCTGTGAATACGAGCCTCGGCTAGTGGAAAGAAGTAGTGCCATTAACATTCATTATGCAACAAGAGAGGAGGACCAAGCCTTTGTATTTGTTGTTTTTGTGCGGGGCTGGTGAGGGCGGATGGGAGGTAAGAGATATAAAGAGAGGGAGAAAGGAGGATACAAATTTCAGCTTTAGATACGTTGAGTTTGAGTTGCTAAAATATTCATGAGAACCTCTCTTGCAAGCAAAAGGAAAGGTAGAACTAGAGTTTAGGAAAAGGGCCTGGACTAGACATGATGACACATAGGATTGGAATTATCAGTGGAGAGGCAAGAGATAAGGAGTCATGTGAGTGGAGGCACTCATGCAAGGAAGCATGTAGAACAAGAGGAGAAGGTGGCTAAGGTCAAACACTTGAAGAATATCTACATTTAGAGGGCCAGAGGAGGGAGAGAAATCAGAGAAGATAGAATATGAAAACAAACATCATGAAAGAAGGTCAGTAAGTTGATGGTGCCATATATGGCAGAATGGGTAAGTGGTTTAAGGATGTAACAGTCAGGGGGTCATTAGATGGGAAATTAACTTTAGTAGAGTGTCAGGGAAAGAAGCCAGTATGTAAGAGACTGGGGAAAAGCAAGCGGTAAGAATTAGAAGCAGGTAATTCTTCTGAGAAGTTTGGCAGTGAAAAGAAGGAGCCATGTGATGGAAGTCCAGGAAGAGGTAAGATAAAAGGTGGTTGCTGCTTTTAGCTTTTAGGGAGCGTAGAGTGAAGAGACTGCAGCGATAATACATCTGTGGCCAAAACAAGAAGAGTAAGTAGTAGAGACATGAAAGATACCAGAGTCAGTCATAAAATTTTATAAAGCTAAAATGCCTTATTCATTTAGCTCACTCCCCATCCCTAACCCCTACCTTTAGAGGTGAGACAACTATACAAGGTGGAGAGGTCAAGAGTCCTTAGCAGCCTGTGAGGAGTGAGGGTGGGGAGAGGAACAGAATCACCAGATGGAGCAGTAGCTTAGGGAAGTATGGATTAGGATGAGTAAAGATATGAAGACATCTAAGGAAGGGGATTCAAAGGTATTTTTGAATCTTTCAGTGAAGTAGGATTTAATGGAGTAAATGTGAAAAAGGCCCTGAAACAAGTAAAAGAGATTTAGAACAGAATGGCTTCAAAGGATTACTGAAGGAAGATCGATCTGTAGCAATAGTAGGTTTCTTAATCCTCTGTTCCACTTAAATCTGTAATAGGGATTCTCTGTGCTTTTTTCATTGACATTTCCCAAAAGCCTTGCATTATTCCTTACTCTCTCTCTGTTACTTAAAAATATCTTCTAGTAGAGGTGGGTACATTTCTGGGATGAATATGCTATTCCTGCTCTACACCCTGTTCCTCTCCTAACATGAGAAGATACCAAATTCAGTCACTATCAAGTTGCTTCTTTTGAAATGCACATGCCCTCATTCTGAAAAACATAACGGAAGGGAATTCTTTTAATGCAATATGCAGGAAATATATCTGCAGCAGAGCAGCATAAAATCCTGCAGACTCTATGTGAAGAATTCATTTCCTACAGATCCCTTAATAAAATAAATAGGCCAAGTTTCCTTTAATGGAGGAGGTAATGTTTTCTCCAGAGGAAAGGCAGAGTCTAATTTCAGCCATGTGATGATAGAGAATAACAGTCAAATCCAGCATATTCCAGCTACTCATTTCTTTTTCCTTTCCTTAGGAAACACATATACACATCTTGGTACTTTTCTGTGCTAAACACATACCATCTTTAAGGATATGATATCGTTAATCTGAATGATCGTTATGGATGTGTGTATGATTATATTTAAATATATGGTTCCACTTAAATCAGGTTCCAAACCAGCTTTTTAATTGTAACCCAGTTAAGAGATCAGGATTTGGAGCTAGTTAAAAGCTTAGGGTTTGAAGTGTCATAGATCTGGTTCATATCTTGGTTCTGTAAGCTGAGTTCTGTTAGTTTAGGCAGATTGCTTCACCTATCTGAGACTCTGTGTACCTTAAAAAGTGGGAATAATAATACACCAACCTCATAAGATTGCTCTGAAGTCAACAAGATGATGTTTCTAAAGTGCCTGATAATGAGGGAGATACTCAATGAATGTTTATTATTTGTATTGAACTATTAGCTATTCCCCAAACCTGACCTGAGCTATATTTTCTTGTCTCCAATGCTTTAAACATCTCTTTTCCACATTCTACTGGTTGAAATTCTTAAAGACCTAGCCCAAATGTCACCTCCTGTATGAAATCTTAGAAAGATACTCCTCTCTGGAAATGAGCTCTTTCTCCTGTATACAACTTCTGTACTTCACAAAGGCCACTTACTAATTATTGCCCTGTGTTACGGTTATTTGTAAGTTTTATCCTATTTTGGCTAAAAATGAAACGAATGAAATGTCTAGCTTTACTTCACTCCAGGTATTTTTTCTCTCATCTAAAGTGCCTGAGGTCAATGCAGTTACGTAAGCCAAATTATTGATAAAACATCTAGAGCATCCTTTCTGCAATTGCCTATCCCACAAGTTGAGTGACATTTCAGAGTCCCTTATGGATTGAAGACGTTTTCAGACCTCCCCAAGTTGAATCCCATGCCTTCACAGAGCATTGTGTCCAGAGCCTTCCTAGATTTTACAGACTAGAAAAGAAGACAGACTGTGAAAGAAGATTACTTACCATTTTCTGTCATCAACCAGAAATTGTCACGCTGTCCTCATGTGTGAGTAATTTCGTTGTGTTGGTGATATGGGTCATGAGGAAAATTGCTGCCGTACCATGAGTAGAATGAAGTCCAGAAACAACCTATTTAGGGGTTGCCACAACCCCATGCCTCTTCTTTTTTGCCTTACCATTTTGGTTGGTCAAGAGAGCCAAAGACAAGTATCTGATTTCTCCTTTTTCTTGAATAAGGTATTAGGAGGTAGAGCTTTGTGCTGTGCATTATGCTGATTTGTACATGTCACCGTGAGACCTGGCACTGTCCCAAAGAATGTCCTGCATTGAGAATTTGATTCACTGCAGATAGTTAACCTTGAAAGTTGTGATGTTCTGAATTTAGCTTGAAAAAAATTCCAGGAAATTTAATGTCAAGACTGTCACGTGGCACTCATGTCGATAAACTATTGGCTGGTATTTAATTGTCATTTCCATTTTGGCCATTAGGGAGACATTTTAAAAGAGTAGTTTCTGGAGGTGGTTAGTAGCCTGCATAGCAGGAACACACACGCAGCACCATTCTGATGGACTAGGCAAATGTGTATCAAGGAATGATTTGTGTCAGTGGCTATACTGTGCTGTTCTAGCACTATCATTTCCTTTATTACTGCCGAAGCACCTATTTCTGGCCCTTACAATCAATGCTGAAAGTATGTTTTCAGAGAGTAGACGACTATCCATTTAAAATCCAGGTCAGGGACAAGAGTGATCATGTAACTTGACAAAATATTTACTTGGGGAGGGCGAGGATATCTTCTATACAAAAGCCCAGTGATGTATATTCTTAATTTACTAAAAACCTGTATCAGGTTTTTAAGACCAACAGTTGGTAAAAGTGTACAGACTTTCAGTTTTGAATAGATCCTGAAGATCTAATATACAGCATGGTGATTATACCTAACAGTACTGTATTATGTACTTGAAAGTTGGTAAGTGAGTAGATCTCAAATGTTCTCACCACAAAAAAAGAAATGGTAAGGGGCTCCTGGGTGGCTCAGTTGGTTGAGTTGTCCAGCTCTTGATTTCGGCTCAGGTCATGATCCCAGGGTTGTGGAATCGAGCCCTACATTGGGCTCTGTGTTAATCATGGAGCCTGCTTAAGATTGTCTCTCTCTCCCTCTGCCCGTCCCCTGCTTGCACACACTCTCTCTCTCTAAAAAAGAAGTAAATACCTAAGTAAGAAAAAAAAAAGAAAGAAAGAAATGGTGATTATGTGACCTGATGGAGTTGCCACGATGGTAATCATTTTGCAGTTATGTAAGTGTCAAGTCAACTGGTTGTATACCTTAAACTTGTATAGTGTTTTATGTCAATTATGTCTTAATAAAGCTAGGGGGTAAAAACAAAAGTAGAATTAAGCCAACAGATACACAGGATTCTGTGATGAGGTAGATGGATACATGGATCCCAACGAGTGTTTCTGGCCCAAAAGCAGTTGGGGACTAGGGTTTGGGGAGGCCCCGTAGAGGTCCTTCCTTGTCCCTGGCACGGAGCTACAGTAAGTCAACCCAGACAGTGACAAGTGGCCCATACTGAAGACCTTTAACGAGTGAGCACATCTTAGACTCGGTTTCTTTCCCATTCCTATTCAAGAATTTAGCATCTCAGAACTGCTCTTTTGGAATGATTTTCAGAGGCTTCATCACATTCTTCCCAAACTTAGCTCTCTGCCCAGCAAGAGCTGAGTTTTTGGCTAACGAGCAGCTGTAGTGCAGGGAGTTTAGACTGTTATTTTAAAACGAAACAGAACAACAAACAGCAGCATTAGAGCAGTGAGGTTTACAGATGTGACATACTTAGCTTTGACTGTGAGCAACCCAGAAGGCGCAGGACTTGAGGTGATTTGTAACTTTCCTGAGCTCACACACTCACACACCTCCTCACATCTAAACTTCACCGCAGCTTGCTTCTGCGTTCGCATGCCAGCTCACTTCTGCAATGATAAAAACATGTCTCTTTGTGGGGAAACTTGCCTGAAAAGAAACCCAACAACAAATAAATGCTGTGGAAAAAAAAAAAAAAAAGTGAAGATTAGGTAAACAGATGTAAGAAATTATTTGCACATTTGAAAGGTGCATTTTTCTGGACTTGCCTCACAAGAGTTGGCAGCTTTGGGATGTGAAAATTAAGACAGAATCGTTGCTGACTTGTGACAAGTGATGTGTTAGCATGTGTGTTACCCAGCCGGTTACCCTACGTTAGTTCCTGTGGAGCTGTGACTGCCTCTTCAGAGAGATACACAGCATCATAAGAGGGTGGCCAAGCCTAAACTATTAAGGTAAGTGGGCAGGTTATAAAAGTGATTTTAGGTTTTCTTTTCTTTTTTCTTCTTTTTGGTAGTTAAAACCCCCAAACATCAGATCATAATTCCCAGGAAGTAACATTTATCACATTTTTCAAAGGGCCTTCACAAAAGAGCCGGGCAAAGAGCATCTGCCCATTTGACAACCAGATGACCAGGCTGTGGGCTCTTAGGAAGGGACTGTCATGTCTCATGCCCTGCTCGCTGTCCTGACACACCCTGCCTCCAAGTTTCAGGCAAGGCTGGTGGAGGGAACTGGGAACTTGAGGAATCTGAGACAGTACCTGACTGTCCCCTAGCTCTGTCTGGAAGCGGCACAGTACCAGACTACCTGGGTTCACACCATGCCTGTTTGATCTGGGAAAGTGATTTAATCTCCCCGTACCTCAGTGTCCTTGTCTGTTCAGTGAGGAAAAGCATAGTACCTGTCTCATGGGATTACATGAGTTAATATATCTAGAATTCTTAGCCCCTGGGGCAGAGGAAGCTATTGTTGTTGCTGTAATTATTATTGCTGTTTTCTCTAAGTTTATGTATTTATTTATTTAGGTAATCCCTACAACCCAACGTGGGGCTCGAACCCATGACCCCAAGATCAAGAGGCACATGCTCTTATAGCTGAGCCAGCCAGTTGCCCCTTATTGCTGTTATTTTTGTTGTGATTGAGGAGGGGCTGTCAAGCTGAGCCTTTTATAAAGAAAAGGGGGATGTGGTTTATAAACATTGGTCTCCCAGGAAGAAATTGTTCTACCATGTGATCTGGCGATAATTTGGGTCATTTAACATTGCTAATTAACATTAACGCTGGGTCTTGGGACTAAAGAAAATGCTGTGGTTTCTGTGCTGCGTTGTTGGATCAGCCTGTTAGCACCCAGTGGAGGAGGAGTGGCAGGGACTTGCCAGCCAGCCACAACATTGCGTTTGCTTCAGTCTCTCTCATCTCCAAAGTATCGGCCCTCTCCTTCTCTCCTCTTCTTCAGGCTTAGATCACTCAGTCTGGAGCCTGAAATTCAGTAGGGTATCGATCTAGTCTCCCACTGTCTCCCTCCTCCCTTTCCTGTCCCCAGTCTCACTATGGATTTTAACTTTAGCCTGTCTTCTAACTCTCTGTGGGACCAGAAGCAAATTACTTTCACCTCAATTGCACACTCTCTAAATGGAATAAAAATGGCTCTGCCCATTCAGAGGACAGCTAGGGGTTTTATGGAAATGACAGATGTTTAGCATTTTCAAATTCCTTGAAAGGAGGATTCTTTGGCAGTACCAAATTCATAGTAAAAAGGCTGTTTTCTCAAGGAGGAAAGGCCTTACCCTAATACCTGAGCTTTATCCCCTAGTAGTGCCGGAGCTATTTAATTTCAGCTCTGCCATCACTAGCCTGTATGTTTTTGAGGACTACTTTTTTTATTTGCTCTCTTCTTTCAAATATTCACAGGCACTAATCCACATTATGGCTTTACAGCCAGTAAATTAAATTATATGAATTCTAAACACAGTGTTTTTGAGCTGTAGAGAGTGTACAGCCTTTGAAACCACTAACTTAATTTTGTCCAACTTTTACTGAGTAACTCAAAAAGAGCCAAACTTTTTCCTTTTGAATTTGGTTTGAAAAAAAAAAATAATAAATTATTCCCAGGCAGTGGTCCTTGGGTGCCAAAGTTTAGCCGTGATCTAAATCTTCTGTCTGCATTGAATATTCCCCAAAGTAAAGGGTTAAGGAGTGTTAATGAAGAGGTGATGTATGAGAGCTTTTTCCTTACCTACATCCTTGCGGTCTCCGATGTGTGACTTGGGGCACATCACTTAATCTATCAGAGTTTTGATTCTCTTGTCTGCAAATCTATATCCACAATAAATTTTTGAGAGAGTTCAATGAAATCATCTTTATTGAGCACTTTCAAAGTGTGTTTATCTGCAGGTAAAATCCTACTTCCTGCTTCTAGAAGACCAGGTGGAAGTGGAAGATTATTTATTCTGACATATTATCTTTGCTTAAAATTAGACTTAGTAAGCTCATTCGAGGCAGAGGCTCTGTCACCGTCTTTCATAGTCTTCTTCCACAGTAAATAAATACTTAGTGAAAAAAGCTGAATATGCTTCTCTAACTTATTTTTCAGATGCTTCAAAATGCTTTAGCATTTTGTCACATTCCTTTGAAGAGCTCTGTGTGTGTGTGTGTGTGTGTGTGTGTGTGTGTGTGTGTGTTTAAAGCAACCAGACTCCATGGAAAGAGGATGATCAAGCTGAGTAATATAGGATTGTGGGGGTTTTCTCTGGTTCTTTTTATTGGAGAGGAGGTGTTGTTGTTTAAAAAAATGTAAGAAAACTAATTTCCCTTTGTCACTTATAAGTTTATTTCTAAGGCAGCTCCTAAAACAGATTTTAGAAATGATGTGATTACATCATTTCAGTGCATGATGCCTTCCCATTTTTATCTACTCATACCCATTTGGATGTATATGTATATACATTTTTAAAATTACAGTTTTGGGGCGCCTGGGTGGCGCAGTCGGTTAAGCGTCCGACTTCAGCCAGGTCACGATCTCGCCGTCCGTGAGTTCGAGCCCCGCGTCAGGCTCTGGGCTGATGGCTCAGAGCCTGGAGCCTGTTTCCGATTCTGTGTCTCCCTCTCTCTCTGCCCCTCCCCCATTCATGCTCTGTCTCTCTCTGTCGCAAAAATAAATAAACGTTGAAAAAAAAATTAAAAAATAAAAAAAATAAAATAAAATAAAATTACAGTTTTAATTATATTATCATCACACAGTATACCATAACCTAGCAAGTGGTTCTGAAATAGGAAAAGCCACATAAAAATCAATACTACTTATTCTTTGTGGCATTGGTTATTATTTCACTGATCGTAGATGTTTTGTTTGATGCAACTGTGTAAGCACACTGGCATTTTTTTTATAAAGCTAATGCCCTCTACTAAATTGCTAAAATAAAATAAAACAGCTTTCTAAGGATATGTTCTCTACAGACAGTTAATGCAGTGTGCATGCCATGTCCAGTTTCTATGCATGTATACCAGATCTTTGAAAAAGAAGGAAACATTTGAAGTTCTTCAGAAGTTAGAAGCAGGTAATAGTGTGATGCTTCTAAACCAAGTCTTTTGGAAGACAAACTGCTTCTTAGTCTATGACAGCTCCTTTTCAATTGCTCTTGTTTTTTGTTTTTATTTCTGCCACTCATAGATGCAGGGGGGTGTTCAGATGCAGGGTTTGTTCAGATGCAAGAGGTGCTCCAAAGACACGCCAACTGATACCAAGCCAGTGCCGCCGAAGATGCCCCTGGCTGCCGCCTGGATAGCCCCATACCATTTAAAACTCTACTCTTAGATAAAATAAGGGCTTTCAGAGCAATTCCTGTATCCTTTCTTAAAAGGGTTACATTTTTTAAAAGTTTATCTGCAGGCCTCAGAAGCCAGTTGGCTGTAAGTTCTTGTGAAAAAATTGCTTGCGGTAAGTTTCTCTGGTTGATCACATGCTAAGAAAAGCCACTGGGGTTATCTTCAGTTACCTACCAGCTTCTCCAATACAGTAGATTCTGTGGGCCTCTCCCTAAACGCACTGTACTTGAATTTACCATTACTCATGGATTTTGCACCAGCAAAGAGTTTTAAGGATTTTGGCCCAGTTCAGTGTCTCAGTTTAACACAGAGGTTAGACAATTGATGATTAAGGCGCAACTCACATTGCTGCCCCTTTGACATGGCTGCTGACACAGCATATGCGGTAAAGCTGGCACCCTCCCTCCAAGCTGAACTAAGCGTGTCCTGCTGTGTGCCCACCTGTGTAGATGCAGCTCCTGTAGGTAGTGTGAAAGGAGTCCCGGGTCTGTCTTTTCTGCCACAGTGGAACTTATAGTTGGTCTTTAATATTAAGAGCAGTACATTTGAAAATACACATAGAACCTGTGGTATTGGCATAAAAAATTATTTCTGAACTTTCATTTGTGTCCCACCACTTACTCTACAATCATAGTTAGAATGTCGGGCTTTCTCCTAGAGTACAAGCTCTCCTTTTAAATCACTGAACATCTCCCTGAATTACAAATCACGGCCTGCTTTGTCTGTACCTACTCACTTACAAAATGACCATGCTCTTGCATTTTATGTTTTGTTTACTGATAAAATTGCAACTGAGTCAAATGAATGGATAAAAATAAACCAGTACTAAAGTCTCTTGGAAATGTTGAGAGTGGACAGACGACTTCAGGCCCTCAGCCCTTGCAGCCTGGCTCTTTGCGAAATTGCGAAGCCTGTGTGTTGGGCCCACACACAGGCTAGGAGCCTGTTGCTAAGAGCAAGTTGTTTTTAAAGCGACTGACTTGCATCACCATGGTTCTCCTGTGCTCCGTGGAGTGCCGTGGTGCTTTAATGCCACAACGCCAGTCCCCGGCTCCCAAACTGAACGGATATATCTGAAGTCTTACGAGTCTCAAGAATTTCTTATTCTTTGGGGGAAAATCTTGCAAAGATTAACTCTGTGAGAGGAAAACCCTTGAGTATGTAACAAGTTTCTGTTGCAAATATCAGCGATTTTAGGTTATATAAGCATTCTGCTTGAAAAGCAAGCATCATCTCTGCTGCAAGGTCTGTGTTTTAACTTTGTGCAGATGTGCGCTAAAAGAACATGATGTGCTTATTTGTTGCATTTATGCTACTTTCTTACTTAAGTAAGATGGATGAAATTTCATATTAAATAAAAACAGCAGCTCTGACGGCAGTCCTTAGCAAACTGAAAAGCCTTCCAGAGACAGTGGAGAAAATGACACTGTGACTTTAATAACTCATTCACGTTTAAGAGAATTGTCTACATAAATGCATGTATGTAATAATTTCTGTGTGGGATTTATCAGTATTAGCTGTCTCATGTGTAAAACTAATCTGCCATTAAATCATGTTGGTGAAATGTTACCAGAAGTATTATGTTTTATATATATCCCTTATTTTGACACGACTGCAGTTATAAACAGATACACGCTGATGTGTACAGCATGAAACTCCAGCCAGTGAAAACGGCTCTGTGGCCTTGGGCAAATTATTTAACTTCCCTGAACCTTAGTTTTCCTTTTCTGTGTGATAGGACACCTAGCCTTTAGGATTATTGTCAGGATTAAATGAGCACATCGAGCACTTGCGTAATTCCTGGCACTTACTTGTTAGTACACGTTCACCTCCTTTCTGTGTTCCAAGCTTCATAAAAGGCAGTGTGTTTTTATATGGTATTTTTGAGGCAGAAAGTACTTTGTATTGAGTATTACTTAGCCTATCCAGTTCTAAAATGAAACTTTGTATTACATGTTACTTACCACATTCAACTCCAGGGTGAAAATTCAGAATATGTAGAATAAATTTTTCTTAGGCTATTTAAAGAACACATATTTATTGAATGATTACCAACTGTAAAACATTGTTTCCTATCATTTACAGTTGAATGTATTTGAAATCCAGGAGGGGAGCAATCAGTCTGAATGCTATATTCCCAGTTCATTTTACAGTCCCCCTTTTGTTTGCTATTTTTCCTTTTTCATCAACCCTGTTGTAACTTTAAGAAAGTTGTCAGAATAAGTAGCATTTGACTTTGTTCCATAGTCATTTAAAAATAGGATTGATCAATACGAAACATTAGCCAGGAGCATAATTTGGTACTTTTTTATTGATTTCAGTTACCAGTGCCCTCGGGCTTCTGGTGTGAGAATGAAAATGATATATGAAATATGCACCCAGGTTAAACAGACCAATTTTCTTCTTACATCTGCAACCACTATAAACAGAATTCTTTATATGGAAGTGGCTTTGGAAGCAGTTGAGTCTCACGCGCATGGGCACGCGCATGTACACACACAATGCGCTCACACACACACACACACACACACACACACACACAACCTTAAGACTCCAAGCAGCCTCCTAAGCCAGTGTTTTTGTTATTGAGGCCAAGACTTGTACAGTGCTTTGGAAATTTTCTGCCATTTAGTTACTTTTATTAATTATAAAATGCCATTCAAAGTTATAGATTTACAGCCCATGAATATGCTTTGGCATCTTAATGGTGATTATAAGCCAGAATCTTGAGGATTTGAAAGATGTTCTACTAAATAACTAGTTACAGACCAATCAAGCCAAGAGGATAAATACCGGGGAAGCCTGCTCAGCAGGGCATATGCATCATTTAGAAAGTTGTGCACAAAAGTTGGCTGTGGGCAGAAGTTGTCGTAGGTCAGCTGTCCTGTCAGTCAGCTTCAGCAGCTGTTCCCTGTCACCAGGGCCCTTACGTGCTACTGCCTGTCCAACAGCACCAGCAGATTACTGGCTACCTCTCTGGTGGGCTGGAGAAGCCATGGACACACACACTTACAGTGTAGGTCTCACTGGCCACCAGCTTGGACAGCGACCAAGCACCAATTCCTTGGTCTTTCATTAGACCATTCACCAAGATCTACTCTCTAGAGAATTAGTTGGATTTTGGGGAATCTATCTGTTTTTCAACAAAAATATAGCCATGGGAATATAGAAAGATGGCACATTTGGGCCCAAAGAGATGCCCTCAGTGAGAGATGAGAGAGCTTTCTCCACCAGGTGCCAGATGATCAGTACCACATGATCACTGAAGAGGCTTTTCTGGTTGAACACAACAATGCAGAACGAGACTGGAAATGACAAGCATTCCTTTTGTGATAATGCAGCACCCTGCCAAATGGGATACATCCCAAGTCTGATTATAGACAAGCCTCCAACAGTTTTCTTTTTCCCTTCTTGTGTTCCAGAGACATCCTTAGAGGAAAGGATTTGAGGGCATTAGTATCACTATCTGTCTGATTACTGTGTTGACATTTTTAAAGTGCCATTAATCATAGGAAATGGAACTTAATGATGTTGAAAAATACCCAGCCAAGAACTGTCAAGAAAGTTAGCTACGGCCCAATATTCAGATGAAACTGAAGGGGGTAATTCCTTAACCCTTTGCTTTTTTCTTAATTATTACTGAACTCGGAAGCTAAGTAATTGAGAGGCAGCAAATAAGGGAATGCTAAACATAGCAAAGGGAAATTGAGAAAGGCAGGTATTTTTATTTTGTAAATATTGCAACTACAATTTATACAGCATATGAAGATAATATTCATCTTAAGATGATGTAATTGAGATCTTACTTGCCTCTACCCCTTCCATTTTGTAAGAAAGTTATTTTTTCTTTTTAATATCTCCTCCCATATTTTTTCTGTGGACTCAATACTTAATATACTTGATATAATCTATTCCGTGTGAAGCTTGACTGGCAATGAGATTTGAGAATTCGTAGGCTGACAGTATACCTGCACAGGTAACACTGCCGTCCTGGGGCCACAAAAGTAAAAAGCAGTGATATGGCATATGAAAAGAATAATTCATTTGTCAAAAGCTGGCAGTTCTTACTGGATATTTTGTTGGATTTTGATAGCATCAGTTCTTGTTTGCCTGTTAGCGAATTTAAATTCAAATAAGTGTTCCTAACTCAAATTTAGGAAACGTGAGGTAAACTGAGGTATCCTTACTTAGAAAATATATATGACACTAAACTCTAATGAACATTATACTGTAAAGTGTTTCTGATCCTGATTTTGAGCAGGTGCTTCATTGGGAAACAGCACAAGAACCTAAATTTATCGCCTCCTCTTTTTTTTTTTTTTCCAAGATAGATCATTCATCATAGCACGGGACACATAACAGATATTCAATCAAGACTGATTGATTGGTTGATTAATGGTACATGGATCTGAGATGAATGAATTTTAGGGTGACCTCTTTGAAAAATAAGTAATATTTGGAAAATAAGTAATATTATTAATAAGTGTTGGGCTTTTTTTTGTCCCTGCAGGTTTTTGTCATTCATCAGAGGGACGCTGTATGAGATTGGAAAGCCTGAAATGGAGCAAAAAATAAATTCGTTCCTTGAAAAGGAGGGCATAGAGAAAATTGCAGAAAGTTTGCAAACAACAGTTCACACCTTACAGGTCATCATAGATGGTCTCAGCCAGCCTGAGAGCTTTGACTTTCGAACAGGTAAATAATTAAACGTGAATAACAGCACCTTTTACTTGTATAGCTCACGTTATCTCCCGTGGCCCTCACAACAAACCTCTGCCATAAGCAAAAACGGATATTATTCTCCATTCTGTACGTGTGGAAACTAAAGCACAGTGACCTTTCTTCAAAGTCATTGCAGGTAGTTAGTATCCAGAGCCAAAGCTAGAAGCTCTGTCTTCCCACTCCTTATCCCATGCTTATTTTCCATCACACTAGACTTAAATGCATCACACACTGGCTGCTGTGTGCATGGAGGCACACATTTTTCATAATCCTTTTGTAAGCTGTTATCTCGTAGGAGCCAGAAGTCCAAGGTGAGGCATTCAGTTCATAAACTAAAAAGTGAATCTTCCTAAATTACAGCCTTCCAGGTTACTGGATTCTGTGTCAGCGAACACACTGAACAAATAAGATACTATCTCTCTGTTGATTTTCCTTCTAATTAAAAGTGCTCTCAGTTTTCAGCATAGGTAGATGGTGAGGGAACAGCCATAGTTGTTGAGAGCAATGACCCGATGAAAAAGAATTAAGGGATCAAGTGACCTACTTCCTAAAGAAGTTTGAATAGGAAGCACAGATTTAAATGAATCTGTACTTGTATCATAACCAGTTTTATGACACCATGTTTAGGGCTTGACTCTTTTCAGTCTGAGTTAGGCTCTGTTGAGGGGGTTAGACATGCTTCTTTGAAAAGGTTTAAAGGAGTTTAAAAACACACCCAATAAGGGGTGCCTGGCTGGCTCAGTCGGAAAAGCAAGTGACTCCTGATCTCAGGGTTGTGAGTTCAAGCCCCACGTTGGGTATAGAGCTTACTAAAAAATAAATAAAGTTAAAAAAGAAGAAAAACTCACCCAGTGAGTTATACTATTCCCTCAACTTTTCTGTAAGTCAGAAATTACTTTTTTTTTTTTTTTAAGTTAGAGAAAAAATACACAGTAAGATGTATTACAAAAATGTAGGCGACCCCAGGGTGGTCCGTCCAAAGTGGATGTTTCAGTAGACAGATCCACCTTCATTTGGAGTCCTGATGTCCTTGTATGTGAATTCTCTGTTGTTTAGCAGGATACCAGGGAGAGCAGCAGTTCTCAAACCTGGTGGGATACGAGGCTGGTATGCCTAGGACCACCACATATAGAAGACTGGGAACTATTCTCTCTCTAGCTGCAGGCCTCCTGTACTGGGTTTTCTTGTCCGTCTTCATTTTTCTGTCTTGGTGTTGATTGCTCCATTATCCTAGTTACATTGTAGACTAAGAGCAAAGATCGACATTCAGATTATATGGCTCAATTAAACAACCAACTGCTAAGTAGAGGTCCTCACCTTGTCATGCCCTTAGTGAGGAGAAAACCTGGGCTCTGGACCAAGCTTACCAGTTACTGCAGTGTTTTATCAGTGTGACAAGTGAAATTTCAAATAAGTCTCTTTTAAACTCACTTTGGAATTGACCTTTGCCCTAGTGTAAGTCACAATTCTCAAAATGTCTGAAAACTTTTATTTTAATACTAAAAATATCCCCAAGAGGGAAGGCAAACAGTCATACTTGAGAAGAGGCAGTTAGTATGTTGGATATTTCCTCATTACAGTATTTATAAATGTTACCTTTTTTCTTTTCTCCGTCTTCTCAAAAATATTCCCTTCCTTGATGCCACATTCTTTCCCTGTACCCATCCCATCTTCTATTTTCTCAGTGGCGTGATCAGTTCTATTTCTATTAACACTCTGGTTGCTAGTTAGTTCCTATAATTGGGTTTGAAAGAAGCAGCCCGGTGACAGGAGACTGACTATGTAGGCTTGGCCATCAAAGTGTTAATGTTTGCCTGGTACATGGAGGATTTTCTGATTTCTCAGTGGCCCAGGCTGTCTTCAGGAACATGTTAAGTAGTTCCTGACTCTGATTTTCCATGCAAAATTAAACTAAGCAGCTGATCAGGAACCCTTGGGGGAATCTGTGGCAGCTGAACCTCTGTAAGAAAAAAGAATTTCCAAGCATAAAAACAATGCCATGAGACCTCAAGACCATCCTACCTCTGATCCTGATCAATGACTCAGTTTCACTTTGCTTTGACACAGTCGCTGCCCAGTGTAATATTACAACAGGTTTCTTGCTTCTGGAATCCACTGCTTCGGTGTCAGGGGAAAATCTAAAGAATCAATTCGTTTTTGCATATTCCTTTTTTATGAGGAAAATGAGATTTGAGGTTTAAAGAGGGCTTTTTTGTTTTACAGGCAAAAGGTAAATTAAAAAAAGAAAAACAAACTTGATTTCAGGATGGTTGGACTGGGGGAGGGGAACCAAGAGGTGGCCAGTTGTTAGTACAACTGTAAAGGATAGCTTTAACAAGTAATCAGGATCAAGCCAACAGCTGTGGAGGAAAAGGAAGTGGGATGGGTGGAGGGAAAATGAGGCCTTGGTAAAAGGAGATCCAAGCATAGAATGTTCTTTGTTATTAGAATCAACATTCAGTAATCCTAGGAAAGGGGGCCAAGAAGAGCATGGGAAAATGGAATCCACAGATAACCCCAGAGTCCCACTTAGACTTTTATTTCTACCCTTCTCCCTCATGAAACCTCTGTTGTTGTTCTTGTTTTGTTTTTACTAGAGCCATGATTCCTTGGCACGCTTAATACCCACTTTTTGGGAGGATGGTGTTAACGAACACTGTACGCATACACCGGGGCGAACAAGAAAAGAGGGCTGTAAGGAACTTGAGAGCAGAGATCTGTGTGTCTTCATCTTTGTAGCTCTAGCACCCAGCAGAGTGTGTGGACAGGAGCTGATAAATGTTTGATGAATTGAATTGAAGGAGGAGAAAGAAGATTAGGTACTGGCCGATCTGGGTTTCTGAGCCATAGATAGTCAAGAATCTATTAAGTTTTTGATTGGGTTAATATATTCAAAATGGATGGAAATTGATTCGTGAATCCCAAATTCATGGAGGGAAATGAGAGAGGAGAGCATTTTAATTTCATCTACACTTGACCAAATGTTGACATACTTTCTACCAACTGTAAACAGTTTGAGAATTCAGGAACTGGGGGGAAAACTCCCCATCTTCTGTCGGGGAAGATCTTACTTTTCTCAGTGTTTGTCATTTGGCCTTGTGTATTCATTGAACAAAGATGTTTTCCCATCACCTCCTCATAAAAAGGAACACAAGACCCTCTATTCTTCTCGGTCCTTGTGTGTACTACTAATGTTTGCATGTTAGCAACATAGAGTTTGGAGAGAAAAAAGTGTTCAGGTAAATTCTCCTGACCGTTACTACTATGTGAATGCTGCTTCTCCAGCTGAGATACATTTCCCCTGAAGGCAGGCCTGGGTTTCAGCTTCTTTCATGGCCCCTCTCAATGCTTACTCCTGGTCCAGCATGTAACTGACACGTGGTAAATACTTATTTACTAATGCATATTGTGTCTAGGAGGTACAGGACCTACTATTTACGCTGCCTTTTTTTCCCGTTTCCTTGTAGATTTTGATAAACCTGATTTCAAGAGAAGCATAGTCTGCTTGGAAGACCTGCAGGTTGGGACAGTTCTCACAGGCAAAGTCGAGAATGCCACTCTGTTTGGAATTTTTGTAGATATAGGAGTGGGGAGATCAGGGCTGATTCCCATACGAAATGTGACAGAAGCAAAACTTTCTAAAACAAAGAAGAGAAGGAGTCTTGGACTGGGCCCTGGAGAAAGAGTGGAAGTCCAAGTACTCAACATTGACATCCCCCGATCTAGGATTACTCTGGACCTCATTCGGGTGTTGTGAGTGTCGTACTAAAAGTCAAATACTGATTTTATTTCCTCATTTCTACAGGTGGGCAAGAATAAGTCAGATGTTTGTGAATTCTAGGTAGCAGGTGAGAAAGAATTCACTCAATATCAGAAGTATTTTTCAAACGCTTTCCTTATTTTTCTTCCTGAATAAATAGAAAAGTAACAGCTCAATTTCTTTTCCCCTTAAAGAAAACAACTAATAGACATCCTTATGGTCTTTACTTAGTAATGATTTTTTGACCCAAATCTTATTTTTTGTATTTCATCTTAGACTCCTTTTGCATTTTGTATAACAAATTGTTTCATTTCTACTTGCCAGCTTGCCTTGCTGGACTTGTATGGAATTGCTTTCTTCATCTGAATTGTACGATGTTTCTTGACATAGAAGGATGGGCAGTGTTTCGCCCTCCCTTTTTTACAGATTTTTTTAAATCAGGTCTTTTGGACTTGATTCATGATTTTCTCTTGCCAAGTAAATAAAAAATAGGCCAATTAGATCCTGATGTGTTCATAACCATCAAGTGAATGGCTCAAAGCATTTCTGAGAAGGATATATGTATCGACCCCTACAATAAAGTTCTGTGGCTGGTGACCTTGTTTTTGTTATGTTAACTCAGTGAATGACCTAGGAGTACATCTTGATTAAAGATGTGGCACATATGGGAAGCCTCTGGAAATTGGAAGGATGGCATTCGGTTTGACTTTGCTTGCCACAGAAGGGTATATATTCTTTCTTAAGCATTCAGATTAAACTTCAAAGGGGGGAAGAAATGGCCTTCCTAAAGACTGACTATAGACCAGGTATGAAGGGGCAAGAAAAACAAGTAGATAAAGCAAGTGACTCTTAACTCTGTTTTTGTTCAGTGGAGATGGTGAGTATTAGCATGCCAATTCAGGGTCAAAATTGTTTAAATAGAGCCCATACTAGACTGGTGTTTTGTCCATTCTGGCTGCCCTGGCTGATTTGCTTAATGGAGTCATTTGCATGACTGAATGAATACCTGGTTTTCTCCATGTGTAATGAGTGGAAGATGGTTCCTAAAGAGGGTAACCAGTCCTGCGCTTATTGCCTGGAACAGTCCTAGTAAATACTCATTTGTCTTGGTATGATTTTTAATAGTGCTTCTTTTTTATTCCCAAACTGTCCCATTGTGCATAATAAGTCATATGATCACCTTAGTAATACAGTCCCTTACAAAGTGGTAAATTGGACTGCATTTATTGATAGTTCTGCCTGGTAGTTTGCCAGTCTCAAAATATGCGGTCTTCCAACTGTTGTACGTAGATTTTTTTTAAGGCAGTAGGTCCCTGAAAAGTTGTATAACTGAAGGCCTGTTTTCCTGACAGTTTCATTTCTGAAATGCTTTTCTCTCTGTTACTGGTCTTTAAGAGACAATGGATCTTAATGTTGTACTTTAAGTTGACCTTCCTACTCCTTCCAGTGTTCTTCCTGGTTCATAATTTGTAGATCAGTGATGAGCGATATGCACCCAAAGGGTCTTATTCTGAAGCCTGCAATGTAATTTTAAAAAAATGCTTTTTTTTTTAAATTGAAGCATAATTGGCATATAACATCATATTAGTTTGTGTACAACATGATTTGATATTTGCATATATTTCAAAATGATTACCATAATAAATCTGGTTAACATCTATCACCATATATGGTCAAACAGATGCTTTTGGTGAAGAAGTCCTCTCCTTGGCCACTTTAAATGCAGGAACCAGAGCATTTGAAGCATCTCTGTTGACCTGGTAGCTAAGCCTTTGTAGACACAAGAAGAGCTTGATATTGAACTGGGTTGCGTGGCTGGTCCTTTCCAGCCCAAACATGGTGGAAGCTCTATAAGGCCTACACTGGGAAAAGTGGGACATGTCTCATTCATCATGTACCCCTAGAAAGTAGCATGGCTCTTGGTGATCAGTATGTTCAACTAATCCTAGTCCCTATCCTACTGATAATCCACAATGTGACTTTGAGCTGGTATCTTTACTTCTCTGGGCCTCCTTTTCCCAAGTTTAAAATGGGCATGATTGTAATACAGCATTAATTCTCCCAAAATTTATTGGTGTCCTCCTGACACTGACCATACAGTTATGATGGGAAAATAGACCTTATCCCTGCCCTTATGGAGCTTAGAGTCAATTGAGGAAAAAAGAATCTTTAATTGAGAAATCACATGCAAATGTAAAGTTACAGTGAGGATAAGCAATATGATAGCTAGCATGTAATAGAGTGGTTTACTTAGTCAGAAATGTCAAAAAATGTTTCGGAGGGGTTTCACTGAAATGTGAAAGATGTCCAGAAGTTAACTAGATAGATACTTTGCTGACCTTAACAAGAGTTGTTTCTGATAAATGGTAGGGGTGAGAGCCTGATGGGATTGGTAAATAGTGGGAGGAGTTAGATTGGGGATTTTGAATAACAGACAATTTGTTCAGGAGGTTTGGCTGTCAAGCGAGAAGAGAAATCGTATAGTGGTTGGCAGGGGAAATGGAGTCCAGAGGGAGTTTTTGTATTTTTTTAAGAAGAAATAATAATATGTACAAATGGAAATGAGCTAGTAAAACAGGAAAATTTGAGACGGGAGACCGAGGGGAATCGCTGGAATGATCCCCTTGAGTAGATGAGACTGGGTGGGATCTAGTACACAGTGACTGGTCTGAAATAGGAATACAAACAGTGTGTCCATCTTAACAAGAGAGAAGATTGCATGGGCCCAGACATAGGGAGGAGAACATCATGATGGAAGCTCATAGAAGGTCTCCTTGGGTCACTTCTATTTCTCTCATTGAAATAAAAAGGAAGGTCATCATAGGAGCCTGAAGATCAGGGGTAAAGAGAGTTGGAGGTGTGAGAAGAAAGGAAAAGGAGAGAAAAGGATGAAAAGAGTGAAAAGCCTAGGGAAATAGAGTGTGACTTCCAGTCAATGTTAAATGTTCCACTGCAGGTTAAGGGTCAGGCAAGTGGAAGATCAGTGCACTTGCTTATATAATTTTCTTCCACCACATCAGCTGGATGGGCACAGGTGGTGAGGTGGATCTAATCAGGTTTGGGAGTTTGCCAAGTGAGTAAAATGAAGAGAAGAGCAAGGAAGTTGAGGGAATGTGGACAAAAAAATTGTTGACCATGGAATTTAAACTCCTTAAGAAAGAGTGTAATGGGAAAATGAGGGGCAGTGAAAAAGCACAGGATTGATTGTAGGTCCTGATGGAGTTGGAGGAATGTTAGAGTGGAGGTAACAGAGGACATAATGGGTGAAAGAGTGGCCATCAACAGTGGGAAGCTTAACTTTGAAGTTACAGCTTTCAGGGTTGCAGTGCTTGGTAATTATAAAAAGGGGGGGGGGGATGATCACAGGAATAAGTAGCAGCGGTAGAAGACCAAGGATAAGATCATTAGAAAAGAGAAAGTCAAGGGGCTCCTGAGTGACTAGTGGATTAAGCAGCCAACTCTTGATTTCAGCTCAGGTCATGGTTTGTGAGTTCAAGCCCCTCATTGGGCTCTGTGCTGGCAGTATGGAGCCTGCTTGAGATTCTCTCTCGCTTGCTCTCTCGCTCGCGCTCTCTCTCTACACCTCCCCTGCTCATTCTCACGTGCTCTCTCTCTCTCTCAAAATAAATAAACATTAAAAAGAGGAAGTCAGGGAATTGAACCTTCAGGAAGAATTATCTATGTGGATAATGATTTTAGGAGGCTGTCACAGTAATGCAGGCATAAAATAACGGTGGCTTGGACAAGAATGTTAGTGGTAGAAATGGTGAGAAGTGGTGGGATTCTGGATATATTTGGAAGATGAACACAGAGCCAAACAGGATTTCCTGGTGTATTGGATATAAGATGTAAGACAGACTGGAGTCTGGGACGGTTTTTGGCCTAAGCAACCAGAAGGATGAAATTGTTATCTACTGACATGGAGAAGACTGTGTTGGACGGTTTGGGTGAAGGACTTTATTTTGGACCAGTTGAGTTTGAGATCCTTATTAGACATCTAAGTGGAGATGCCAAATAAGCAGTTGGCTCTTTCAGGCTCTTTCTGAAGTTCAGGGAAGACAGCTGGGCTGGAAGTGTCAGTTGGTAATCGGCAGGATAAAACTGTACTAACAGCCCCAAACTGAATAAGATTACCAGTGGGTATAAATTCTTTGAACATCTCCCTAAGGGCAGGAATTTGTCTTGTCATGGCAGGGCCTGCCTAGATGCCTATTCAGAATTCTCCCCCTCTTCCTTACTAAAAGAATTCTGATTTGAGGGGGGGCGATAATGTGACTAATGGACGCGGACGTGGCTATGTGGTGTAGTTCTGGCCAGTGAGTGTAGGCAAAAGTCATGGGGTGGGATTCTAGAAAGGCTAGAAACAGTGGGTATCAGGACCAGCTATCATACTTTCCTTATCCGGTACCCTTGCCCTCCTTCCTGCTTGGAGTGCAGACAGAATGCCGGAAGTGCTGGAGGTCAGACAGTGACAAACACTCAATAGCGACTGCTGTACAGAAAGATAGAAAGTTCCTGAAGCCATCTTGGCATTGTAGAGTCACACTACAGCCCCGAACTGCCTATTCTGGACTTCACGTTAGGTGAGAAAAATAAAAGTTTTATTCATTTAAGCTATTGAGGGGGCAGGGGAAGGTTTAGAGCAAAGTATATTCCATAATATATATCTGTGTTGTGCCATACTTAAATACCCTGTATTTAATACCAGCATGTGACAGGTACTCAATAAATGTTGATTGGATGAGTACATACCTAATAAAAGAGTTTAATAAAAATAGTTGAATATAAAATGTTCCCTAAAATCCAGTTTTCCTTACTCATGTTAGACAATATGATGGAATAAACAGTTCCCATTTATTACAACAACACACTGTAAAATATCTAGAAGTAATCTTACAATGTACAAGATCAGTATGAACAAAATGTGTAAAGCTTTACTAATGAATATAAAATAAAGCAGAAAGCATGAAGGCATACCGTGTTCCTGGATTGGAAGACATGGTATTGTAGAAAAATGAGTCCTCCAAAAATTATTATATATGTCTACTTTTGGCAGAAACCTAGTTATTCTAATCAGCTTTGCTTTTGTTTGTATGTGTATTTAAACTTAAGCTAAAAATTAAACTTATTTCGGGGCGCCTAGGTGGCTGAGTCGGTTGAGCATCCGACTTTTGATTTCACCTCAGGTCATGATCTCACAGTTTGTGAGTTTGAGCCCCACAGTGGGCTCTGTGCTGATGGCGCAGAGCCTGCCTGGGATTCTCTTTCTCCCTCTCTGTCTGCCCCTCTCTTTCTCTCAAAAATTAAAAAAAAAAAAATTTTTTTTTTTTACAGTTCAATTAAAAAATATTAAACTTATTTGGAAGAATATGTAAAAAAAATTCAAAACAATACCTTAAAAGAATAATATGAGGGAATAATATGAGGGAATTTGTCCTTCCAGATATAAAATATAGTCAAGAGCTGCCATAATTTAAGCAGTATGGTAATAGCACAGGAACAGATAAACAAAACGGTAGAATAACCAATTCGAAATCAGTGGGGATTTGGGGGGCCTGGATGGGTCAATCCATTAGGCGGCTAACTCTTGATCTCAGCTTAGGTCTTGATCTCAGAACCATAAGTTCAAAGCCCACATTGGGCTCCTCCCTGGGTGTGAAGCCTACTTTAAAAAAACAAAAACAAAATCATTGGAGATTTAGTGTGTGTTAAAAGTGGCATTTCATATTGAGGCAGAATCATATTGACATGCTGTACACAAAAATAAATTCCAGATGGGTTAAACACAGATAAAATTGTAAAAGAACTATAAGCAAACATATAAGAGCTTTAAGAAGTGATTGAACAGCCATGGTTGTAGAATGCAAGAAAAAATAGAACATGGGCCTATAGACCTAAAAGTTCCATTCAGAAGACATTTATTGGATACCTCCATGAGATCCCGTGCCAGGTACTGGAGACAAAAGATGAATATGATATCTTTTGAGGATGTCTGCAGCCATGGGGAGTTGGAATTTAAACTGCGGCACAGAATATTTTAAGTTAAATATCATGGGCGGTTTGGAGTTAAGCCTGGCTGCTATCTACTTCAGAATATGGTATCATCCCATCTCATTTGCAGCCAAAAGACCCTTTGGAATACTTGGTTTTGCATTAATGGAGTGCTCATGTTGAGGTGTCTATACCTCTAATCCTGACCTCGGAGTTAGCACTTGTGTTAAAACTAGAGACGGAAAGAAGGGACAGAATGGAAAAAACAAAAATACGTATTTAGTCAGTCTTGTCATTTTGGCTTCCTGCCTGAAATCAGTCATAATGAGTTGGATTTAAATAACAGATCATGGAGAACTTCAGAATGACTGGGCTCATTGCCAAAGCAGTCTGTTCCACAGGAAGAAAGATATAGATTTCTTCCCACTCACTCATTTTATATGGTGAGGATGATTCTGTGCGTGGAGTCTGAGTTTATTATTTAGAGGCAGAGTAGGATAAGCAGACTCTGGTCCTGTCAGCACTAAAAATTACCTTTTTAGAAATTAAATGTCACCCCCTGAAAAGATTTGCTATTCTCTTAGCTCATCTCAAGAATCTAAACAAGGATTATAATCCCCCTCCTCTCCAGTATTTTTAAGGAGAAACGTCTATCCCAGAAGAGAGGAAATAAATTATCAATCTAAATACTATGGGGAAACCTCTCATGTACTGGAGAATTTGTTACAGCTATATAGTCCATCTCATGTGACAGGTCAATCCTAGCAGAAAAATCTAAAGTTAGAGATGCAGTGTTGAAGGGAGAGATGGGTGAGGGAGGGAGAGCAGTGGAATAGCCCAGCATTGTTTTGTCTCAAGTTTTGAGAGTCTTGTTTTATCTAAGTAATGAGGCCAAATGTAAGTCTCCAGATTTGTTATAGTATTTTGCAAAAGCAGTCAAGTAATAGATGGACAAAAGCCTGCTACTGAAAGCTTCCCACTTCTGATGAACTTTCCACCTCCTTATAGCCAGGCGCACAGTAACTGGGGAGGTTCTCCCCAAGAGAGCAACTCGCCTTTGGATGTCTTTCTCCAGTCCCAGCCATGGTTCTTTGATCACTTGATGACATTTGCCCACCTGCTTCCCAGGTTTGAATCTCTTGGCCATGAAGAAGAGAGTGGCACCAGTGAAAGTCGGACCTAAGGTTTGTTCAAGTTCTTTGCTTCACAAGGTTAAAAATGATTCCATGAAGCTAAAACTTAATATGCCAGCTGAGTCAAATTTGGTATAATTTGCTACTTGGGTAACCAAAACCACTGAATTTCTGGTAAACTAACAACCTCACTTCACCTATAATGGCACCCTCAGGGAACAACTGAAGGTATTTTGGTCATTTTCTTTTAACTTTATTTTCATTATTTTTCCCAATTGAAAGAGTAATACAAATATTGTCAAAAGTGCAAATAATGAGGGGCGCCTGGGTGGCGCAGTCAGTTAAGCGTCCGACTTCAGCCAGGTCACGATCTCGCGGTCCGTGAGTTCGAGCCCCGTGTCAGGCTCTGGGCTGATGGCTCAGAGCCTGGAACCTGTTTCCGATTCTGTGTCTCCCTCTCTCTCTGCCCCTCCCCCGTTCATGCTCTGTCTCTCTATCCCAAAAATAAATAAACGTTGAAAAAAAAAAAAAGTGCAAATAATGAAATATAAAAGCTGGTGAAAAACAAAAATCCCCTGTAATTTGAGGAATAGCCACCTTTTCTAGTTTATATTTTTTCTCAACTTTTTCTGCACATAGACTTCTTCATATATAAATATTTTTAACAAATCAGGGTGAGATTATATACATTATACCTTTTTATAATGTAGTACATACATCTTTCCATGTTAGTACCTATGTATCTACCTTGATATGTTTCATCGTATGTATGTAAATCACTGCGAACAGTTCTGTGGTGAACACCATGGCACATTGTTCTAGTGCTAGTACTCTTTCCAAGTATACACATGTTTCATTGTTCACAGCTATTATGGAAAACCCCATAAAGATAAAGATCAGGGGCGCCTGGGTGGCTCAGTCGGTTAAGCGTCCGACTTCAGCTCGCGTCACGATCTCGCGGTCCATGAGTTCGAGACCCGCATCGGGCTCTGGGCTGATGGCTCAGAGCCTGGAGCCTGCTTCCGATTCTGTGCCTCCCTCTCTCTCTGCCCCTCCCTCGTTCATGCTCTGTCTCTCACTGTCTCAAAAATAAACGTTAAAAAAAATTAAAAAAAAAAAAAAAGATAAAGATCATGTAATGAAACTTCTATTTTGGTATGTCTGTCTGTATATTTGTATTGATACTAGGTTAAGATGTAAAATACATTCTTTATTGTAGGTTGAGATTTTTTTTTTTTAAGTATGAAAACTGAGGGGTGCCTGGGTGGCTCAGTCGATTAAGCACCCAACTCTTGAGTTCAGCTCAGGTCATGATCTCACAGTAGTGAGGTCGAGCCCCACATCGGTCTCCACACTGGGCGTGGAGCCTGCTTAGGATTCTCTATCTCACCCTTTGTCCCTCCCTTGCTTGTGCTCTCTCTCTTTCAAAAAAAAATTTTTTTTAAGTATGAAAACCAAGGCTGGGAGGCATCTTTCTCTGTGGAGAAATCCTTTCTGCTCTCCTGAACTGAGCATGTTCCCCCTCACCACAGAGCCTGTGTAGGTGTCCTGTCATTCCTCTTGCCCGGAGCAGCCTCCCTTTGTTCTCACCCCCACCCCTTTGGATGTCACCCCAGATGGCATTTTCTCAGAAAAGACTTACCGAACTCCCAGACTAAATCAAGTTCACTTTTGTAGGCTCTCCTTGCACCATGTGATGCAACTTCCCTTCACTTCCTACACACAGTTTATGACTATACATTTATGTATGTGATAATAGCATTTAACTAATACTTCCTCTGTCGATTGGAAACTCCACCAGGACAGCAACCTTGAATTCCTATCGCTATCCATGGTATTGGAACCTTCCCCCCTTTTTATTCATTCCTTACATCCTCAGATTTTGACTCCAGCTTCACCAGACCTGAGTTGTCCATTGTTTACCTTGATTCCTCCGGATACAGTGGTTGGCCTTGGTCTCGGCATTAGCTTTGCATTAGGTTTTCTAGAAAACAGCATGAGAAAAAGCTCTGCATTAACTCTGCATTAGGTTTTCTAGAAAACAGCATGAGAAAAAGCTTATGTACTCATGTTCTATTGGGGTTTACAATTCCAGGGCAGGAAGAGCAAGGGAAAGGGGAAAATGAGTCCAGGTAGTGAGAGGGCAAAACGAGATGTGCATACAGCCTCATAAGAAAACACTGCCAGCTTCTTAGAGGCCAGGTTGTCTTTGAAGAAGTTATATGGAATGATGGTGGCTCAGATGGTAAGAGGGTGGAAGGAAGGTAGGAAAGAGGAGGAGTTTATCTGCTTTCTCCTTCCTGTCTCCTGTTTCGCACTGGTCACAGTTCATCCTACCAGGCATGGACTCCCCCATGCTTCTAGGTTGCCTTCTGTGGACAATTGCTAAGGAGGTAGGTATGGTTGGGTCAGACCTTTGTGTTGGAGCTACTTTGAGTCTCACTGCAACAAGTGTGATAGAGGCCACACTGAATTCTAGTCCTTATCCCCACTTCTCCAGTAAGCAGCACTAACTGCAGTGCTCAGCATCTGGCTGAGGATGAGAGTAGGGGTCACCTATTGAGGCTGGGTGAATCTGGGAGCATAAACAAGTCCAGTACAGCCTCTGGAGCATTAGAATTGAGCTTCTTCCAAACTAACTGTTACTGTGATCCACTAGCTCATGAACGCCCACCTTCCCTCCTTTTCCCCCCAGTTATCCCTTGCTCCTATTCTGTACTTGTAGAGCTCAACTCTCACCCAGCTGCCTAGCCAGCTCTCCAGCAAACCAACCCCAGCATCTACCCATCCCTGGCCTCATAATGTATGGCAGCACTGGGTAACCTAGGTGCTGAAAAGCCTATGAACCTATTCGTTCATTATTTACAAGGTTCCCTTAGATTACTTCCCTCCCACCTGCACCTCTAAGAACACTGGGCAGAGACTGCACTTCCACTAAAGAAAGAAAATTAGAAATTCAGAGCAGTGGGGAGATCTCTGTGCCTCATGGAGAGTTTGGCTCCTGTATGATTGATACTGGAAGCTGTTGGAGTTGAAAATGGACATGAGTCAGGGGCCAAGAAAACTAAAACTGACAATTAATTGGCCCTTAACCCATCACATCTTTCAAAGAGGAAAACATACCCTCCATGCTCCACCCCATCCCCAAGATAAAAACATCAAAAACCCTAGGAGAGGATATGCAAAACCAGACTGTGTATGTCTAATTTGACAAAGGGTTATTTAAAAATAAATTGCTCAAGGCAAAGCACAGATGAAGAGAGTTCCTTTGGGCTTTGGCCAACTCTTCACTAATACTGTCTGCTGGCCCCAGTGAATAGAGCCAGGACCAAAGAAAATAGTCTGCAATCACGAATTTGCCTCCAGAAACTTTACCTTGGTCTTGTTTGAGTTTGGGTTTTGCTAACAGCTTTATTGAGATATCATTCACCATTTTTAAAAATTTCTTTTTATGTTTTTTCATTCTTGAGAGAGATATAGAGAGATAGAGAGAGAGACACACACACAGAGAAAAAAGCCGGGGAGGGGCAGAGAGAGAGGGAGACACAGAATCTGAAACAGGCTTCAGGCCCCAAGCTGTTAGCACAGAGCCTGATGTGGGGCTTGAACCCACGAACCGTGAGATCATGACCTGAGCTGAAGTCGGACACCCATCCGACTGAGACACCCAGGCGCCCTAGTTCACCATTTAAATAAAGAGCACAAAGCAATGATTTTCATAGAGTTATGCAACCATCACAGTGAACTTTAGAACATTTTCATTACTCCAACAAGAAACGCTGTTTTTCTACATCCTCCTCACCACTTGTTATTCATCTGTATTTTTTATTACAGCCATCTTAGTGGATGTGAAGTTGTTTCACAGTGTGGTTTTAAATTGCATTTCCTTCATAAATAATAATATTGAGCATTTTTTCATGTGCTTATTGGCTGTTTGTATATTTTCTTTGAAGCAATGTCTATTCAGGCTCTCTGACCTCTTTTGAATTAGATTATTCTTCTACATTTTTAGGAGTTCTTTATATATTCTCTATGTAAGCCCCTTATCAGATAGATGATTTATAAAAACTTTCTTCAGTTCTGTGGAGTTTTCACTTTTTTTCATAGCGTCCTTTGAAATTCAAGAAAAATTTTTGATAACATGTTGAATTTATTTTTTTCTTTTGTTTCCTGTGCTTTTGGTGTCATATTTAAGAGAACATTGCATAATTCAAGGTCATGAAGATTTACACATTTGTTTTCTTCTAAGAGTTTAATAATTTTAGTTCTTACATGTAGGTCTTTGATCCATTTTGAATTTTTTATTATATGAAATGAGGTAGAGCTCCAATTGATTTTGTTTTAATGTCCTAGCATTATAATTGTTAAAAGATAGTTCTTTCCTCATTTAATTATCTTGGTACACTTGTCAGTAATCAATTAACCATAGACTTACGGGTTCTATACTAAAGACAGATAGGTAAATTCTATTCCATTGGTCTTTATAACTGTATTTATGCAGTACTATCCAGTCGTGAGTACAGTATCTTTGTAATAATTTTGACATGACATGTGAGTCTTCCAACTCTATTCTTTTTCAAGATTGTTTTGGCTATTCTAGATCTCTTTCATTTGCATGTGGATTTTAGGATCAGCGTGTTAATTTCTGAAAAGAAGCCAGTTGAGATTTTGATAGGGATTGCATTGAATCTGTAGACCATTTTGGGGAGTATTGCCATCTTAACAATATTAAGTCTTTCAATCCATGAACATGGGATGTCTTTCCACTTACTTATGTCTTTAATGTCTTTCAACAAAGTTTTGCTATTTTCAAAGTTTAAGTTTTACACTTCTTTTGTTAAGTTTATTCCTAAGTATTTTATTCTTTTTGATGCAGTTGTAAATGGAATTGCTTTCTTATGTTAATTTTTTGAATGTTAGCTGCAGTGTATAGAAATACAGTTGATTATTTTATACTGATTTATGTCCTGCAAACTTACTGAACTCACCACTTTTAATAGTTTTTTTAGTGGATTCCTTAGGGTTTTCTATATATAAGATCATGCTATCTCTGTGAATGAGATAGTTTTATTTCTTTATTTCCACTCTGAATTTCTTTTATCTAATTTTCTTGCGTAATTTTTCTGACTAGAG
Source organism: Puma concolor (assembly GCF_028749965.1). Lineage (NCBI taxonomy): Eukaryota > Metazoa > Chordata > Mammalia > Carnivora > Felidae > Puma > Puma concolor. The sequence continues at coordinate 76,139,412 of NC_141669.1, forward strand.
CCTCCAGTACATTGTTGAACGGAAGTGGTGAGAGTGGATATTTTTGTCTTGTTCCTGCTCTTAAAGAGAAGGTGTTCAGTCTTTCATTATTCAGTATGATTTAGCTGTGCATTTTCTGTACATACCCTTTATCAAGTTAAGGAAGTTCCCTTCTATTCCTAGTTTTTTAGTGTTTTTATCATGTAGGGGTATTGAATTTTTTCAGATTCTTTTTCTGAATCTATTAAGATGAGCATGTGGGTTTTGTCCTTTATTCTATTAGTATGGTATATTACATTAATTAATTTTTGAGTGTTAAACCAATCTTTCATTCCTGGGATAAATTCCTTTTGGTCATGGTTTTTGTTATGGGTTAAATGAGGCCCCCCCCCCTCCCAAATTCATATGTTGAAGTCCTAACCTCCAGTATCTCAGAATGTGACCTTATTTGCAGAGAGGGCTGTAGAAAATGTAATTAGTTAAGATTCGGTCATTCTGGATTGAGGTGGACCCTGATCTGATTGACTCAGGTCCTTATAAAAAGGAGAAATTTGGACACAGACATGCACACAGGTAGAATATCATGTGAAGACTGAAGTTATACTGCTACAAACCTAGAAACTACCAGAAAGTAGGAGAGGCCTGGAACAGACTTCCCTAGCACCCTCAGAATGAACCAATCCTGCCAATACATTGACCTCAGACTTCTAGCTTCCAGAACTGGGAGGTAGTCAATTTCTGTTGTTTAAACCATTCACATTGTGAAACTTTGTTTGGGCAACTCTAGCATAGCAAACTTACACAGTGAATTAATCTTTTTATATATTATTGGATTTGGTTTGCTAGTTTTTTGTTGAGAATTTTTTGCATCTGTATTCATAACAGATGTTGATCTGTAGTTTTCTTCAATTGTGATCTTTGTCTGGAGTCATTTTCTTAGTGTTTCAATAGGCTTACCAGATAAGATGATAGGTATCAACCTACTTCACATTTATAGTAACTTATTCCCAGTGAGATACAGAAACATCAACCCTATATAACTCTATTCCCTCCCCCCTTTTTTAAATTTTTATTATTGTTATATTATTGTTACATCTATGTATGTTACAAACCCAACGATAATACATTGATATAACCATGACTACATAATTTTATGTTAATTAAAAACCTGATAAAAGAGAGGAAAGCATTATACAGAGTTTATTATATTAACCTTTTTATCCACCATTCCTGGTTCTCTTCATTTGTACCTGATTTTCTAAGGAAAGAGGATCCACTGAAGATTTTTAGTGGGGAAAGGAGATGTGCAGCATTATTTGAGGACAGTTGCTCTGACAGACATGTGAAAGTGCATTGGGGGTGGTGCTAGGGATAGAAGTCCAGGAGGTATGTTAGGAAGCAGTTGTAGCAATTAAAGTACAAGTTCATGGGAAGCCAATGAGTTTGGCTTCATTTTAAGTCTGTTGCCTTGTATTTTGCCTTCTCGAACTGGGAATGTCTAAGTCAGTGAGAATAGACACTGATTCAGTCCAGATGCATAAGTACACTCATTAGTACTTGTTGATGAACTGATAGCAATCCAAGGATGAACCCAAGATGGGAAAAATGCCTGGTCTGGTTATTTGAGGGGGCTCAGAATGAGAGACTTTCCCATGGCAATCCTCTGTGGAGAACATGATGCCTAGCAAGTAAAGCCCATTGCAGGCCATGGTGATAAAAGTAAATTGCCACACAGTTATGTGTGAATGCCAGGAAGGAGGGGGGTGGGGGGGGGGAGGAGGAGAAGGAGAGATTCTTCTTCATGCACGTGTCCCTGCAGCTGTCAGGGATGAGGTTACAAACCATGGAAGAGAATGCAGAATCCCCTTTCCCGTTCCCAGGGCAGATGACCTTTCAGAAATTAAACAAATCAATTCTGTGTCCTCAGAGGAAGCACGTTTGACTGCCCTAATTCAATGGGCTCTATTGTTTCAGGTGAAGCTAGGTGATTCAATTTATCATTGATATCCCTCCTAGGTTTTGTCTGTGAATTTTCCCCTGGAATAATTTTGTAAGATGAGGATTAGACAAACCACTACATACAGTATTTTTAAAAATACACAAAGAATAAAGAGCACTCTCCCCTAAGTGTAAAGGCATAGATCATGTGTAGTGGTTTTTCCAGTACAAGCAAGAGGTAACCAAGGCCTGAATAAGATAGTAGTGATATTTGCTTGCAAGGGCACCTGGGTGGCTCAGTCTGTTAAGCATCCGACTTTGGCTCAGGTCAAGATCTCAACGGCTCATGGGTTCGAGCCCTGTGTCTGGCTCTGCACTGACAGTGTGGAGCCCACTTGGGACTTTTCCCTTTCTGTCTGTCCTCTTCTCTCTCTCTCAAAAATAAATAAATAATAATAATAAACATTAAAAAAAAAAAAGATTTGCTTGCAGAGTGCTCATAGAGGTAGTTGAGGGTAGCAAAAAATAATAATAAAAATGGCAAATGTTTGGAAGTTTAAAAATACTTCTAAATAACATATCAATCAAAGAAGAAATCAAAGTGAAAATTAGAAAATACTTAGAACTAAAGAAAAGAAGAAAAATACAAACTATCAAAAATAGTAAAAATGCTGCTTAGCACTGCTGATTTCATACTACTGGAGTGATCTCAAAATCCTCAAGCTAAGAATTTTTTTTAAATGACTGTGCCCTTTGGCATCTGCAGGAGTGAATGCAAGTCTTCTGTGTAGGAGAATTCTCTCAGAAAAGTTCAAGGAATATGACACCATAATCAAAAATTTTAAAGCAAACAAAACAAGTAACTATAAGAAGCAGCAGGAAAAAACAGCTGAGTGAGACAAACCCTTCACATATTAGAATTATTAGACACAGATTATAAAATAAGTGTATTTAATATCTTTTAGTGAGAGAAGAGGTTGAACACAACTCATTTGAAGGAGAATATTTTTTAAGTGATCAAGTAGGTGTGATAAACTAAATGAATACTTGGAAATGAAAAATATAATTGGAAATTTTTGCCATAAAGAAAACAAAAATTTTTATAAAATCAAATGTATCATTTCTGCTACCTTTATGTTTATTTTTTCTTTTAAATATTTAATCTATCTGGAATTTAATTTGGTGTAAGTGAAAGAGAGAATCCAATTTCATATTTTCCAGATGGCTACTCTCTTATCCTATTCATTAAATATGTCATTTTAGCCCACTAGTTTGAAATGTCAACTTTATCAGAAACTAATCCCAATATTTATTTGCATCTATTTCTAGGCTATCTATTTTGTTCCATAGATCTTTCTGTTCTTGTGCTGATACCAAACTTTTAATTACTATAATGTTTATAATACCTTTTAGTGTCTGATAGGGCTATTCCTCCCTCATTACTCTTTCCTCACTTGATTCCCAAAGTAATAGTATTAATATTTTTCTTGAGAAAGTTCAATTTATATATGTATTTAGAAAGGATTGCCATCATATTCCATCATCTCTATAAGAATATGTCTATTTATTAAAATATTTTTAGATGACCTTTCATAACGTTTCCACATTTTCTTCATGTGAATCTTGTACATTTCTTAGATTTACTCCTAGGTATTCTATAATGTTTCTTGTTTTTGTAACTTGGGTATTTTTTGTTATATTTTCTAAATAACCATTCAGATATTGGAGAACTATTAATTGTGTTTTAATTTTATGCTCAGCTACCTGACTAAATTATCTTAGTCTTGGTAATAGTGATGTTTTTTAAGTTGATTTTTCTGAATTTTCTGCCGTAGCATCATCCTATCTACTAATGTTTTCTTCCTTTTCCTTTCTGATTTTATATATTTTATTTCTTTTCTTTAATGACGTCAGCTAGTAGCTAAAGTTAAACAATACTGGTAATGTACATCCTTGTTTTGTTTCTGATTTTAATGGGACTCAGTGTTTCACTATGTAGTTTCTAGCCTTTGAAATGATATATATACTTTTTCATGCTAAGAAGCTATTCATCTATTACTATTTTATGATAGGGTGTTTTTATATGCCCTTTCAGCATCTACAGGAATGTTCATATAGTATTTCTCTTTTTTTGATATATATTTAAGTTGTATTACAATAATAGATAATATTGATCCATCTTTGCATTTTGGGTATGAGTTTGACTTAATCATGTTAGAGTCAGTTGGCTGATATTTTAGTTGCAATGTTTAGGGATTGGGACTATCTCAGTATTATGCTGAATTGGTATAAAGATTTTGGAATTGTTCCTTTTTATAGTCTAGAACCATTTAAATAATATTAGAGTTACATATTTCCTAAAGATTTGCTAGAATTCACTCACAAAATTTTCTGAAAATTGATCTATTGCATTTTCTTCCTTTTCTGGGGTCAATTTTAATAATTTGTATTTTCCTAATTATGTATTATATATATTTGCATAAAGCTGAACAATGTATTCTCTTATGATTCAATTTCCTAAGTATGCTTATTTCTATGTACTCATTTTTTCATATTTATATACATGCTTCTTTCTTTATTATTTATATTGTTTGACCAGCTTTCCTAAATCTTTACCTTTTTATTTTTCTTTAAGAACATTCTCTAGGACATGTTTATTTGTTCTATAGTTCTTCTCTTTCCTAATTCTTTAATTGTTTTTGTCTTTACTAGTATCTCCTTGCTTTTGTTCTTAAGATTGCTGTTGTTCTTTTTCTAACTTACTGAATTGGACACGTAATCATTTTCATTCTCCATTTGCCTTTCAATTGACAGAGGCTGTTTTTAGTAGTTTTTTTCAAGAAAGATCCCTAGGATTTGTGTTCTGTAAGTAGTTGTGTGTTTTAAGTCATCTGCATGTTGCCTTTATGCTTGAACTATACTTTGGCTGGAAATAAAATTCTTGGGTCATAGTATCCCTTAGAATTTGAAGACAGTGAATTTCTACAATGTTGAATGCTGCTTTAAAGAAGCCTGATGTCTCAGGGTGCCTGGGTGACTCAGTGGGTTAGGCATACGACTTGATTTCAGCTCAGGTCATGGTCTCATGGTTCGTAAGTTCGAGCCTGGCAGTAGGCTCTGTGCTGAGCAGACCCTGGTTGGGATTCTCTGCCTCTCTGTCTCAAAAATAAGTAAACATTAAAAATAAATAAGGAGGTATGAAGCAGCCTGATTTCTGTCTCTTCCCCTTGAGGTCATTTGGTTTTCTCTCTGAATGATCATATCTTTGAAGTCCAGTAACTTTATTAGGGCATGTTCTAGTGCTGATTAATCTTTGTTCTTCCTGGAAGATGGTGCACCTGTTTAAATATATAGAGTCAATTTTTTTATTTCAGAAAATCTTCTTGAATTATACTGTGAATGTGTTTCGTGTGCTGATTGTTCTGCTGTCTTCTGAATGCGTAGTTGAGCATTAACCTTTATGTATATGAGTTTTTCCTATAGTTCTATAAAATTCTTTTTTTTCTTTTTGAGTTTTAAAAAATGTTATTCACGTTCGTAAAATGTTACTTGACTTTTTAAAATGTGACTCAGTTTCCTTAAGCCTGTCTTCCATTTCTTTAGCTTGTTCTCAACAATATCTCATTCTTTCTGCAGTTTCCATTTCTGTGTGTCATTACTTTTCTACATCTTTCCTGGGCTCATTCAGGTCAATTTTATCTTTTCCGATGTTGTCTTATCATTTCTTCCTTCAGTCCTTTATCTGTGCTTTGAACTCTTGATTCATGGAGGCCACTTTTTCACTTGAAGTTTTTCAAAGAACTTTACTAAGTTCTTTGAATCCATAAGAAGTTACTTAGTCACAATTTTCAGCTATTCCACGATACATTTTCTGACATATGTTGAATTTGTTTTCTTATTTCTTTTGTCTTCTTTCCTGCAATGGTTTTGTCTCCTAGTCCCTTTTTAAAAAAAACTTTATTGAAATATAATTCACATATAATATAATCTACTGATTTAAAGTGTACAATTGGATATTTTTTAACATACTCATATGGTTGTGAAACCATACGTAGTTCCTTTTATGTCACTCTCATTGTTGAATGCAGAGTCCTTTCGGAACCACCTATATGGGGAAAGAAAATGTGAGAGAGGTGTCAGAGGCTTTGAACAACCTCTGGGCTAACAAGTCCTAACTTACAATAAAGCCCTACATATGTAAGGTCTAGTGGAATGTATTGTGAGTGTGGGTTGAGCCTTTATAGGAGAATTCAAGATGGCAAGCAGCATGGAGACCCTGAGCTTGTCTCATCCCTGAAATGCAGCCAGATCAGCACCAACCATTTTGAATACCTACGAAGTTGATCGGGGGGGGGGGGTTAACACAAAAATCTGCATAACTCGAGCCACAGAACTCAGCAGGTGTGCAGTGCAGAGAGGTGAACTGGGGGAGAGCCTTTACAAAATATTAATTGAGTAGAATTGGTAGTTGCAATGCCATCCATTCACCTTAGTTTCCCTACTTTCAGAAATTTTTCCTGCAAAAATGTCATGTCTGTGTGGTTTCAAAGGGAGTCATGGAGAATTCTAGAACCGGTTTGCAAACCTCAGCCTTCTTTTAGACAAGCAACTATTGCTTCTGCTCCTCAGGGTATGCTACTAACTTGGAACACTGTGCCTTGTTGACTCTGCTTGAGATCTGCCGCCATGGGTGTCGTCTCTTGGCACCCTTTCTTTGACCTAATTTTCACTGTACTTGGCAGCCTTTCTTTATAAATAATAAGGTTCAGGTTATAAGTGTTGCCCCATTCCTCCTAGACAGACTTTTTATTTCATTTGTATCCTTGTTATTTCTGATTGGTTTTAGAAAAACAGGTTCTGTCTTAGCTCCAGCTGCTATAACAATATGCCATAAACTAGGTGACTTATAAATATCAGAAATTTATTCGCACAGTTCTGGAGGCTAGAAGTCTGAGGTCGTGGTTGGGTTCCCGTGAGAGCCTTCTTCGAGTCTGCAGACAGCTGACTTCTCACTAGGTTCTTGCATGGTAGACAGCAGAGAGAGGAAGCAACCTCTAACTCTTACGGGGGCAGTTACTGCATTTATAGGGCTTCCACTCACCCCAATTTCCTCCCAAAGACCCTATCTGCTAATTCCATTGCACCGGAGGAATGGGCGTGAACATATGAATCGGGTGGGGGACACAAACATTCAGTCCATAACAGAGTCAGAGATTTCTTTATTCTTCCATCTTAAAACATGAGGCTGATAGTTTTATTATTAATTTATTTCTTCTACTGGTTATTTTTTCAACTTTAATATATTTCCTGTCCAGTTTAGACTATATATATTTTGATTCACTGCTTTGTAAAGTAAGAAAATAAAGATATCTACAATTCTGACCCCTTTTTCTTAATTTTTCGTTTCTTTTTTCTATTTTCTATGTTGCCCTGCCACATCTGCTAGCATCCCAGTATTTTCACAGCTCTGAGATTTAAGGCATTTGTATTCTTTGTAACTGCAGTGAAGTGTCTGGGTGTTTTGTTTTTGTTTTTTGTTTTGTTTTGGTTCGTTGGTTTGTTTGTAAGTGTATTCTAAAACCTAGAAAAAATAGCAGTCGGTTGAATTTTTAGGACTCTAAATGTTGTGAACTACAGAGTAAAATAGTATTAATGGACCCTCAGAAAAGGAAACATAATTCTATGCCACTCTTTATTTTATTTTATTTTTTAAAATTTACATCCAAATTAGTTAGTATATAGTGCAACAATGATTTCAGGAGTAGATTCCTTAGTGCCTCTTACCTATTTAGCACATCCCGCCTCCCACAACCCCTCCAGCAACCCTCTGTTTGTTCTCCGTATTTAAGAGTCTCTTCTGTTTTGTCCCCTCCCTGTTTTTATATTATTTTTGTTTCCCTTCCCTTATGTTCATCTGTTTTGTCTCTTAAAGTCCTCATATGAGTGAAGTCATGATTTTTGTCTTTCTCTGACTAATTTCACTTAGCAAAATACCCTCCAGTTCCATCCACGTAGTTGCAAATGGCAAGATTTCATTCTTTTTGATTGCCGAGTAATACTCCATTGTACATATATACCACATTTTCTTTATCCATTCATTCATCGATGGACATTTGGGCTCTTTCCATACTTTGGCTATTGTTCATAGTGCTGCTATAAACATGGGGGTGCATGTGTCCCTTCAAAACAGCACACCTGTATCCCTTGGATAAATGCCTAGTAGTACAATTGCTGGGTTGTAGGGTAGTTCTATTTTTAACTTTTTGAGGAACCTCCACACTCTTTTCCAGAGTGGCTGTACCAGCTTGCATTCCCATATGCCACTAACTCTTGAGGGAGAATGTTCCAAGTATCATGTCAAGTGAATTATCTTTCTTATACTTGGAGAAAAGTATGCTGTATTTTAATTGCTTCACATTTTCTGTAGAGTGCCCTTTCCAGGCTTTTAATTGCCTTTTTTCCTTATCAATATATGCATTATTTCTAACATACACAGTATTACATTTACCATAACATTAAAAAGTACATCTTTTTCACTATACTAACTTCTTGATAAAAATCTACTTTCTTCTTTGAAGGTAGCTTGCTGGGGTCCAGCTGGGGCTTGGTCCTTTCAAAGCTTGCTGCTTATTGGTCACCTGGGAATTTTTTTTTTTTTTTTATCACACTCATAGGTACACATCATTTTCTTGAGGCTTCAGTCTTTCTCATACTTTTTTTTGTTTAACTTGAATACATTCTTAGGTTGTTTTGTTTCTTAGAAAATATGCATGGGATACAAATACCTTGAGACTTACATGTCTGAAAATAGCCATTGATCTTTTTAATTACTTGATTGCAAGTTTAGCTGAGCATAGATTTCTAGAACAAAGGTAATTCTTTCTTCTGAGGACTTTTAAAGTATTGCTCTATTCTAAATCTTTTTTTTTTTTTTTTGAAGTTTATTTGTTTATTTTGAGAGAGAAAGAGAAGGTGCGTGTGCAGGCAAGCAGGGGGAGAGGCAGAGAGAGGGAGAATCTCAAGCAGGCTCCGTGCTATCAGAACAGGTGCCCCAAGTATTGCCCTAGTCTAGAAAATGATTTTACTGAAAATAAATCTGATGCCACTTTAATTTTTACTCCATTATAGGTGAGATACCTCCATTAAGAAATAATTGGCATTCAATAAATTGCATTATTAATGTGCAATTTGATAAATTTTAACATTTGCATACACCCATGAAACCATCCTTCTTTCCTCTCTCCACTCAGGATCTCTTTTAATGATGATGTGTCTTTTAGTTAACTAATCCTCTTCTTGTCAATTCATTTTTTTAATTCCTATTGAACGTTTTAACTTCAGCAATTTATGTGTATCCATTTGAGAATTTACATTTGATTCTCTCTTTTCATTATCATTGATTCTAGTTCTCTGGTGAAAGTCTCCCTTTTGTCCTATATTTTCTAGAACATATTAATCATAGTTAAAGTCATGCCTGATAACTCCAATATCCATATCATGTGTGAGCCTGTTCTAAAGTCTGTCGTACTCCTTGGTTTTGGTCAGTTGGTTTTATCTCATGGTGTGCATGGTAATCCTTTGATTGAATGCCAGATTTTATATATGAAAATTGTAGATACAATTTGAGGCTCCGGCAAATATTTTCTTCTTCCAGAGAAGATTTACCCTCCACTTGGCAGGCAATTAGAGTAGGGACAGATGACTTTAAACCAATCTGGGCTGAGCTGATTTGAAGTTGGACTTGAGTAGAGCATACTCTTCTACTTCCATCTTAGCCATACACCTGTGGTATTTTTTCTTCCAGAGGCTAATTGCAAGTCAGAGATCTATGCCAGGACCTCTCCCCATTAGTAGGCACTGGTCTCTAATTCTCTCACCGGCCTGAAGGATTTGCCCAAAGACTTGATTGGCTGCCTGGGTTCTCAAGGGCTGCTCTTTGCTTTGTGCTTCAGCTCTTGCACCTGATACATTTACAGTGAGCAAACTCACTGAAAGGAAAAGTTGTACAGAGTGTACCCCTCTTCTTCCTGGAATTCTTGCCCCTCAAGTCCTGTCAGTGATCTTAGCATCCAAATTAAACTAAAAAAAGGAGCAAATCAAATCCAAAGAAAGTAGAAGGAAGAAAAAGAATACACAGAAACCAAAACTAATGAAATGGGAAACAGAAAAACAATAGAGAAAGTGAATGAAGCCAGAACTGATTCTTTCAGGGAAGAAAAAAAAAAGGTAAACCTCTACCCAGCCTGATTTAAAAAGAGAAGAAAAAGAAAACACCAGTTACCATGATCAGGAATGAGAGGTAACATAACTACAGAACCTATTGATAAGAAAAATAATAAAAGAACAACTTTATTCAAATCAATTCAACAACTTAAATAAGATTGAATTTCTAGTTTAAAACCTTCCTACAAAGAAAACTTCAGACCTACATGGCTTCACTGGTGAATTTAACCAAACATTTAATAAAAAAAATAATACTAATTCCACACAAACACTTCGAGAATACTGAAGAGAGAAATACTTCCCAACTCATTCTATGAGGATAGCATTACCCTTTTACTGAAACCATAAAATAGAGGGATCAATATAATGAACATTAATGATATAAAACTTACTATCTTGAGGTGTTTAAAATATGTAGAGGGGAGCCTGGCTGGTTCAGTCAGTGGAGCATGCAACTCTTGATCTTGGGGTTATGAGTTTGAGCCCCACGTGTGGTGCAGAGTTTACTTAAAATAAAAAAATTAAATATGTAGAACTATATGTAATTCATGACAATAATAGCACAAAAGGCAAGAAGAGAATTAAAAAACTTAAAGTGTTCTATAGTCCTTGCATTGGTGGAAATACAAATTTATGTTAGAGTCTAGCAAATCAAGATACATGTTGTATTGTAATCTCTAGGCTAACCACGAAAAGAACAGTCAAATAATGTATAATTAACAAGCTAATCAGAAGAGAAACAAAATGATTAAAAAAAACATTTGGTTGATTTTTTTTTTTTTTTATGCACAAGAAAGGAGAGTGAAAACAGCATAGAACAGATGGGACAAACAGAAACACAGGTAAGATGATATATACAAACCCTAATACATCAATATTTACTTTAAATGTAAGTACTTGGATTAAAAGGCAAAGATTATTCAGTCCGGATGAAACAACAGAAACAAAACCATGGAGCCTCAAGCAGGAGAGCCTGCGCGAAGAAGCAGAGAGGATGCATTTGCAGGCACATTTCAGAACAGCCTACCAAGGTGTGTTTCCCCACGTTGAGGGACACATCCTGAAGTGTGACACCTGATCCTTCGTGAACAGTAGCAGGAGTCAAATGCACAGGCCGGTGGCAGATGCTTCCCCAAGACCAGATTTGGTTTTGAGAAACAAAAAGAAGATGGACTGAACAAGGAATCACACACTTAGAGTTCACCAACGGGCGCCGCTGATAAAGGCATAACACCTGGCTCCCCAAGTGTAATTCCAACAAGAATGTTGATATTAACAAGTTGGATGCAAGTGAAACAATGAAGATGTGTTGGAACCTCCCACATCCAACCATTGTGTGACTTCTTTGTGGAATTGGATCATAGTTTTGGAATACTGAAAGAGTAGGGGTTTTTCTTCTTCTCCTCTTCCTCCTCCTCCTTTTTTTCTGTTCACAATGTAGTGGCTGTAGATGTGACATATTTTTAAGTTTCATCTGTATCATTAACATTTTCTCCATCACTTTCTTAGATCTAGACCAGGGTCTGGCAAACTACATCCCAAGAGCCACATTAAACTTAGTTCACCTTACTGTTTTAAATTATCCATTCAGGTCTAAATATCATAAGACTTTGATAGGCACCAAAATATGTGAATAAGCTCTTGTTAGAAGTACAAGAAATATTGTACATCATTTCTTTTTCCCTTGAGCTTCTATTTTCCTTTCACTTCTTTCACATAATTTTATCCCAGTGGAGTATCATTATGCTTAAACATTTTTTGTGTTATTCCTATCATATTTCTCTGCAACAAAAAATGTATGAATTAAAATTTAATTTGTTTTAATTTCTTATGTCCATAAGTCTCATAAATATTAATTGTTTCCTCTGATGGGAGTTATTGCAGTTATTAACGGTATACAGTTAAACAAAACAAATGTTATGAATTTTGACAAATAATGATTAAAAAGTAAAAGTGTATTAGAAAATTATCATTTCATGATATTGAATGAGACATTTCTCAGTTCATGTAAGCACAGGTAAATGTTCAAGTATGATTTATTTTCAGAAAGAGACAGGCTTAGCATCAATTCTCTTCCTCCTTTTACATTTTATAGATATAAGCACTGAGAAAGAACCCTTATTGACATAAATAGCTGATAGAGAGAAAAGGAGTTTTACTAAACATCACTCAAGGCTTGGAAATCTTTTCAAGTAATATGCCAAAATAATGTAGGAATCAGCAAAAATTGTTCATAATGGTATATCACTGGTAATTTGAGTAGATCCTCCCTCATCTTTGTCAAAACCCAGGAATTAGAAACCACCCAACTTGTAAAAAATTTTGTTTCTAGTCTTTAAAGTCATTCAGTTTTTCAATTTCTGATAGTTTTGAAAAAGAGCCTTTCCAAGTCTTATCATATTACTATTATTTATTCTTGTTATTCTTAGAGAAATCTCATTTTTTAGCTTAAGTTAAAGTGAGATTTAAAAAACAACAACACAAATATGAAACTTGTATAGCCTTTGTGAAGAAAGTATAATCATGCTGAATTTCTGTTTTGTAAGACATCCTGAAATGTCTTTATTTTTTTTTTTTTAATTTTTTTTTCAACATTTTTTATTTATTTTTGGGACAGAGAGAGACAGAGCATGAACGGGGGAGGGGCAGAGAGAGAGGGAGACAGAATCGGAAACAGGCTCCAGGCTCCGAGCCATCAGCCCAGAGCCTGATGCGGGGCTCGAACTCACGGACCGCGAGATCGTGACCTGGCTGAAGTCGGACGCTTCGACTGCGCCACCCAGGCGCCCCCCGTGAAATGTCTTTAAAAAGCAAGACAGAGTTGGAAAGAGTCGGATACTCAACAGTTGTTATATAGAGATAAGTTGGTAATTTATTAGTGATTGAAAAGGAGCATGTTTGTAATTAAATGTTTGATATTATTAAAAAAGCACATCAAGTCTGAGAGGGAGGAATTATCCCTAATTAAATAAAGTTGGTTTTGTAAAGCTCAGGATATTATGTTCTAGTTTATGTTTTGGGAACATTTTATCCTACACCTCTACAGAGAAAGGTGTTCAATTGTTTTTAATAGAGTTTATTTTTTTTTTAGAGCAGTTTTAGGTCACAGCACAATGGAGCAGAAGGTACAGAGATTTCCCATATACTTCATGCCATCATCCATACATAGCCTCCCCCATTATTAACATCCCTCACGAGAGTGGTACATATGTTAAAATTGATGAACCTACTATGACACAAAGTCTATCATTTACACTAGGTATTACTCTTGCTGTTGCACGTTCTGTGGGCTTGAACAAATGTGTGATGATATATTTCTACCAATATAGTATACAGAGTAGTTTTACTGCCCTAAAAACCCTGTGTCCTACCAATTCATCCCTCCCTCTCCTCTAATCCATGGAAACCACTGATCTTTTTACTCTCCATTATTTGCCTTTTCCAGAATGTGATGGAGTTGGAATCATTGAGTGCAACCTTTTCATGTTTGCTTCTTTTACTTAGTAATATGCATTCTTTTCATGGCTTAATTCTTTGTTTCACTTTAGTGCTGAATAGTACTCCATTGTCTGGATGTTCCAGTTTATCCATTCATACTGAAAGACATTTTACTTCTAAGTTTTGTCAATTACAAGAAAAAAAAATCTGCAAACATTCATGTGCAGGTTTTTGTGTGGACATATTTTCAACTCCTTTAGGTAAATACTAAGCAGGATTGCTATATTGCATAGTAAGAGCATGCTTAGTCTAGTAAGAAACTGCCAAACTGCCTTCCAAAGTGCTGTACCATTTTACATTTCCACCAGCAATAAATGAGAGTTCCTTTTGCTCCACATCCTGACCAGCATTTTGTGTTGTCAGTGTTCTGGATTCTGGCCGTTCTAGTAAGTGCACAGTAGTATCTCGTTGTTCTAATTTACATTTCCCTAATGGAATATAATTTGGAGCAAATGCTTATTTGCCATCTAGTGAGGTGAGGTGTCCACTAAGGTCTTTGACCCCTTTGTTAATCAGGTAGTTTGTTTCCCTATTGTTGAGTCTTAAGGGTTCTTTGTTTATTTTGGATAATAGTCCTTTTTTCAGGTATCTATTGCAAAATACCTTTTGCAAATATTTTCTCTCCATTTGTGACTTGTATTTTCATTTTCTTGATAGATGTTCTATTTTTAATAATGCAATTTAAACTGGTTTGTGGAAAGTCCTAGCAAAAGGAAAGTATTAGACGGTCAGTAAGTGGGAGACTTACAAAAAGTTTATTAATGTTGCTGTGTGGGGGCGTCTGGTTGGCTCGGTTGAGCACCCAACTCTTGATATCTGCTCAGGTGATGATCTCAGGGTCATGGGATTCAGCCCGGTGTTGGGCTCAGCAGTGTGCATGGGACCTGCTTGGGATTCTGTCTCTACCTCTCTCCGCCCCTCTGCCAGTCATGCACACACATGCTCTCTCTCACAATAAATAAATATTTTTCAAAAATAATAATTCTTGCTATGTATATTATTTACATTAAAATCTGTAACATGTCTGTTAAAATACAGTAAGAATACAAACATATGAATATAAATACATATAAAAGTATATATAATAATATAACTCTAGGGGCGCCTGGGTGGCGCAGTCGGTTAAGCATCCGACTTCAGCCAGGTCACGATCTCGCGGTCCGTGAGTTCGAGCCCCGCATCGGGCTCTGGGCTGATGGCTCAGAGCCTGGAGCCTGTTTCCGATTCTGTGTCTCCCTCTCTCTCTGCCCCTCGCCCGTTCATGCTCTGTCTCTCTCTGTCCCAAAAATAAATAAACGTTGAAAAAAAAAATTTAAAAAAAAAATAATAATAATATAACTCTAATTCCACACATGGTGGAAAAAATAATTGAGCAACAAGTGGTTGGCTAGTAACAGTAAGGAGACACATGACCAAACAAAAATAAATACTAGGGGCGCCTGGGTGGCTTAGTCAGTTAAGCGTCCGACTTCGGCTCAGGTCATGATCTCGCGGTTTGTGAGTTCGAGCCCTATGTCAGGCTCTGTGCGGACAGCTCAGAGCCTGGAGCCTGCTTCGGATTCTGTGTCTCCCTCTCTCTCTGCCCTCCCCGACTTGTGCTCTGTCTCTCTCTATCAAAAATAAATAAAATGTAAAAAAAAAAAATTAAAAATAAATATTAGGTTGGGGTTTTTTTTGTTTGTTTTTGTTTTTTGTGAATAAGAGCATGCACTGTAGTTACCTAAGAGAAAACTAGGAAAGCTGTAGTAAAATAATCTGGTGGTAAACATTGAGTCTACTTAACTGTAAAACTAAAATTAAAACTAATGTAAATATCTATTATGAAAAAGGAATGAAGTAACAAAGTTGAGAGGAGAAGGAAAAAAGACATGAGTGTTAGTGTAAGCATAACAAAACCTTTTAAAGTTGGGAGGTAACAAGATATCATTTACTAATAGAGGTATAAATATCCTTTTTAAATGATAGGATAATTTTTTATGAAAGTAAAACATACATATACAAATACAAAAATTTATATTTTTTGTATTCGATCATGTTGCATGTAACAGTAGTCCATTCGCTATCATAAATGTAGGGCACTCAATTATATGAGTATGTTACAATTTATCCACTTTTCTGTGAATGGACGTTTATTTGATAGGGTATAGGAGGAGACTTTTATGAATAACTTTGCTATGAATATTCTTATACTTTTTTGGTGCACATATGCCTGCTTTTCTGTTGGGAATAATTATTTAAGGGGAAAAATAAAAACATTAACTTAATATGCAAATATTATCCCGATATAACATGTACACTTTGTTGATTTAACCAAAAATTAAAATATAACTATAAAATAAAATGGGAGAGAAGGAGTAGATAGGTTTAAGAGAGCTATAGCTTTATCTAATAATACAAGAAATCAGTAGATAATGTGGATAAATATAGAGTATTATAAAATATTGAATTCTACTCTTTAATATAATATTTAATATTTATAATATATAAACCAAATTTTTCTATTCTAAAACAAAATTATTTTAAAATAATTTATATAAGGAAGGTTTACATGCCTGCAGGTTTTTTTTATGTAAAAAATTGAAGCATTAGGATATCATTTAAAAATACAGAGATAAATGTCAAAAGAGATTGCCCAAAATAATTGAAAGTAGTTATCCCAGGTGGGTGGAGAAGACTTCTTTTTATTATAAGTCCTGTAATATTATCTAACTTTCCTCTAAGCCTCCTCTATGATTTATTACCACGTGTATATATTATTTTAGTAAAATTACGGTTTTTGTTCATTTGGTTTGCTTTGCTTTGGTTTTGCACAAGGACAGCCAGCAATAACTTAACATGAAAGTGATTATGAAGCATATAAACGTATCTGACCGGTTCCTAAAAATGCCCCCCACTTGAAAGTTCACCTTAGGTGAACGAGTCAGAGAGGAAAGTCTGAATGAAAAGAGACAGTGATTTTCAACTACAGTTCAGTACCTTATTTTTGCAAATGTTACACAAATACCTGACCATACAAACATAATGTTAGGGCCTTTCCCGGGGTCCAGGAAGGACAGGTGCAAGTGTGGACCTGATAAATCTGGGAACAATAGGAAGAAAGTAGACTAAAAGATTCAAGTCCATCTCTGCCTTTTAGGAATTATGGAATGTCAAGTACTTACTCAACCTGTTAAGTGACGATAATAAAACCTTATGTGTTGTGCTGAGATGCTAATAAGATCACAGTGACATCATGTCAATGAAATACCAGCTAGCTTCAAAGTCACAAGCGGTTGGCCCACATCCCACAGAGAAGGCTGGAATCCTCCTATCTGTGGTGCTGTGTGAATTTAGAAACCTCTGGTTACAGTGGGGTATGTCCTTAAGTAACTCTGATCCCAATTATCTCAGGACAATATGGAACTCCAAATTAAATCAATTTTCTTTCATTTTTGACAAACACGTCGAGCCAGTCAGATTACTAGAAAATTGTGTTCCAAAAGCAGACCTACCTAGGAAAGGATGTTCTAGATATCTCCCAAAAATCACAGTGAAAGGAGCAAGTTCTGACCGGGGTCTTTTGATCTTTTTCTTCCTCCTGTTTGTTATCTCTAGGAGTAAGAAAGCAAAGCTGACCAATCCATAGCTGGCCTCTTAGAACAAGATGTTAATTGGCAATGCTATATAAAATTCAGATGTAGGAAAAAGGGTAAAAATCAAAGAATCTACACCTTCCATTTGGAATTCCTGCAGCAGTTTCACCAGGTCGGTACCATTTTACTTGCCACTTTATTTTCAACAATTTTGTTGTTATTGTCCAGCCTGCGGCTCTATAATTTCATGGTATGGATTGTATTTTTTCATTAATTCATTTCAACAAATATTTTTTTAATGTTTTTAATATTTATTTTTGACAGAGAGAGAGAGAGAGCGTGTGTGCACATGAGTTGGGGAGGGGCAGAGAGAGAGGGAGACACAGAATCTGAAGCAGGCTCCAGGCTCTGAGCTGTCAGCACAGAGCCTGATGGCCCGATGTGGGGCTTGAACTCACAAACCGTGAGATCATGACCTGAGCCAAAGTTGGACGCTCAACTGACTGAGCCACCCAGGCATCCCTCAACAATACATTTATTGAGTCCTTTACTATCTATACAACTTTTGTGACTGTGCCAGGCAAAGGAACAATAAAGATCTTAATACATTTGTCTGGTCTGAGGGAGCTTAAAAACTAACTGCAGAGCATTTCCAGTGCTAGAAATTTATCCTACAAATCTATTCCAAAAGCTCACCATGTTATGTTACAAGAATATTCATTGCAGCCTTGTAATAGGAAAAAGAGCAGGGGACAACCTAAATGTCCACCAGTACGGGACTGGTTAAATTATAGTTCACCATCCAGTGTAACACTCTATCAGCCTCTCTTAGCCAGGATCCTCATCCAAACCCCAGAAAACAGAAAGTGATTTGAGTGACTGGATTTTCTCAATTCTCCTAAGGATTGTACACAGCTACTACCTTTCTGGAGGCACAGGAGAGAAGTTAGTTCATGACATTCATTGTGGCTTCCAAGTATTAGGGCTTAATTCTTTAATTGGAACAAAGTTGATATGGAAATATCTGCAACACATAGTATAAAGTGAAACAAGCAAGATGAACAACAAAGCGTCCCTTTTGTGTAAATAAAAAAGATCATCTATCTGCTTATCAGAGCAGAGCGTTGGACGAGCAAAGGCTGGCTGCTGGGCCCAGGGAACACGGAGACCAGGTGACAGGTCTGGATTACTAGCGTCCGGCTCCTGCAGGTACAGTCCAGAGAGGTGGGTCCTCTGTCCCTGGCATAAGCCAGCCCTGGCCTTTCTTTCCCCATCTCTTAGATGGGGCCCCACTAATTTGTCAGTTTGAGGATGGATTTCGAGTATGTTCCACAGGAATGAAATCAGTAGGAAAATAAATCCAAGGGAATTTCCATTTGGTCCTGCCTTCTGCTCCACATGGCCCCTGCCCCATCAGCCTTGCTCTGGGATTGTGTTTCAGGCCAGTCCTGGCTGCTCTGGGCACACTTCTGAGGCGATGCCTGGAGCCTCGCACACTAGGGCCAGAGATTGATATGGTGTGTGCACACCAGGGCCAATACAACTCTTTTGATCTATTTCCGAAGGCAGCTTTTTGCCTCCTGCTTCAAGTGATTGATTAAGTTAGGATCTCTTTTAGGAATTCTCTCCACTCATGCTGCCTCACAGGCTCACAATAAGCGCTGCCAAATTTTACTCTCCTTTTATGCTACAGATTGTTCTGTTCCAAGTGAGTAAGTTGAAACTGTGTTCTTAATATGCACTCAGTTACCTAGTCCTTTATACGCAATCAGTTACCTTGGAATTCCTGTTTTGCATTCAGTGTGGTATGGGCACCCTCTTATCACATCATCAGTCATGTTTGTAGCAAGGCTTTGGCCTTATCGTTAGTTAGAGAGTAGCTTTGCTTCAGAGCTTTCCTTCCCCTGCGCGCCCCCCCTTGCCCCCATTTTGGTGTGAGAATCACTGGGGAATCAGGGTGATACCATTTGTTTTAAAACAAGCTAGCACACATGTTTGTAGACTTTCCAAAGACCTTAGAATGTAAGTGGACTCGTGATGTCCTTTAGGCTCCGGCTAGAGAAGGGGACCTTGGATCAACGGGTGGAATGGAGACCCGGTGTATCCCAAAGAGCACCAGGTTTCTGGTCATGTAGACCTGGTTTCACGCCCTGTCTCCAAGCATAGTGTTTGCTTATAAAAATTGGGATTATACTTCCCATTGTGCATGAGCGGAGAGGGACTAGAGTGAACGAGTGAATTCCCATCACTGCTTAAGTCCTTCTTCTACCCCCCAAACCTTACATTGTCTTTTCTGCAATGGCCCATACTGCAGCATATGTGAGACTGGTCCTCCATGAAATGACGTGATCTGGAAATCTTTCTTCCTCTTTTCTGCAGCCCTCAACTCCTGGTATCCCCTCACCATACATCAAGCCTTTCCTTCGGTTTCCATGGACCTTTGGTGACATCTCGTTTAAATAGTCCAGTCTGGGCTGAGCTCTATTTCAAGATGTGAGAGCTGGGGTGAATGCAGCAATGGTTCCAAAGCTCTCAGGACAGAGGTCCAGCCATGCCTCCCCCAGCATCCTTTTCTAGGCCTATATAGTCTGGGTTTTACTTTATTAAGGGAGCTAGACGTTCTCTTTACGTCTGTGCTACCCTGTCATCAAGCCTAGTGTTTTTCTTTCTTTGGGCGACCATTTTCCTCCCCACAAAGAAACCTGCTTTTTTTTTTTTTTTTTTTTAATTCATGAGAGTTACTGTGTATGATAATGAGGATAATAATGTCACATTAGCTTACAGCTTACATATTTATCCACTCACTGATTTACTCACTCAACAAATATGCATTAAATACCTTTAATGTGCTAGGCACAATTCAGTCACTGGGAATGTAACAGTAAACAAGAGAGACAAAATTCCTGCTCTCCTGGACCTTAGGGAGATATCAACAACCAAATAATACATATAATCTCAGATGGTGAATGTGAAGACTCATGAAGCAAGAAAGGAGGAAAGGAGTGACAAGGATGTGGGATCCTGAGGGTAGTTGTTGTTTGGAAGGTGACCTTGGGTGGAAGCTAGAGTGACCTGAGGCAGGGTAGCATGCAAAGATACAGGAGAATGCCAAGGAGGTGGCGAGGCAGGAAACAGGGTGACGGGTTCAAGGAACAACAAGAGGCCCATGTGACTGGAGCTTCGGGAGGGCTTGGTGGGAAATCAGGCCTCATCAGGTAGGGTGTTGCAGCCACTGTAGGCATCTGGGGTCTTTTAGGCATAAGGGAAGGCCAGGAGAGGGTTTTGAGTGGTGAGAGCACATGGTCTGATTTTTGTTTTATTTATTTTTTATTTTGAGAGAGAGAGACTGAGAGAGTGAGTGCAGGAGGGGCAGAGAGAGAAGGAGAGAGAGAATCCCAAGCAGGCTCCGCCCTGTCAGCACAGAGCCCGACGCAGGGCTTCATCTCACAAACTGTGAAGATCGGGACCTGAACTGAAATCAAGAGTCTGATGCTTAACGGACTCAGCCACCCAGGCGCCCCTGATTTGTGATTTTAAAACATCACTCTGGCTGTTGTGTGGAAACACATGGTAGGCAACAAGATAGAAGCAAGAAGACCAGCTCCCGGGCTGCAGCGACCCGGGCGATTGTTGGCAGGTTTGCGCACTGTTTTAGTGGTCAAATCGAGTTCAGGGAATGTTCTGAAGATAGAACCAACAGAACTTGCTGAGGGATTGCATGTGGTGTGAGGGAAAACTCAAAACTGATGTCTGGGTTTTGGGCCTGAGCAGTTGGGTGAACGGTCACGTTATTTCCTGAGAGAGTTGGGGCAGAACTGGTGTGGGACAGGAATCAAGAGGGGTGTTTGGACATGTGAACTGCAGGATACCCATTAGACATCTAAGTATCTGGCTCAGGAAGAGGCTGAGTTTGGCGCTTTAAATACAAGTATCATCAGGACTTTGATAATATTGATAATATTGGGGCCTTTCCTCAGGGAATGAGTGTAGCTGAAAAAAGAAGAGGTCCAAGGAGGGAACCACCAGGCACTCCAACGTTTATAAATTTGGAAGAGGAGGAAGAGTAACCACTGATCGAACCTTTCCTGGTCTAGCAGTTTTGTGGGCATCTCCACCTAGTTTCCTAGGCCTCTCAGACCAGAACTAGTCTTACCTGTTGGTGGCTAAGGCCCCTGTCCCACAGTGCCCTTGGGAATCTCATGGATCTAGTCCTGGCCCAGGCCCTGGTGGCCTCCTCCTTCCTTTCAGCAGGAGCTCTAGATCCCCAAGCATCTGTTTTGGCCTCCTTCCTAAGCAGGGAGCCTACCCTAGACCCAGAGCCGGCAGACTGATGGCTTCAGCCCCACTTGTAATATCATCTTTCCATTTTGTGTCTGAACTAGAGGCTGATTTTGTTGTTTTAGCAAGAGGATATGAATATGTTGTGGCTTCTTAATTTTCTCTGTCATGCTATGTGTTTGGGGAATATGGGCAAGGGATGTTGGTATTCTGACTGGAGCACTAACTTTTGGTTTTCGAGAGCTTGTTTTCTTTATGGTTCACCTCCCCCTATGCATCTCTGCAACAACTGGTTATCCCTAAGTCACTCACTCAACTAGTTTGACCAGTAACTATGAACATTTGCAAAATACCGAGTAAGATGTGGTTGTTGCTCTCCAGGAGCTTAAACTCAAGCCAGGCAGTTGGAACCACAAACCTAACGTGAGGAATATCTTTGGAGTATATATTCTTGTGAGGATCTGTTGTGACACGTTGCTTATTAGCATATAGGAGATTCTCAACAAATGTGAAAGGCACAAGCCCACTGGGGCTTATCATTGTCCGGTGGCCGAAACTGGTGGCCCGTCCAAAGCAAAGCAAGCAACCAAGGCAGCTGCCTCGATACCACTATTATGAACAGTTGTTACAAGGTTCCATATTGTTAACGGCAAAATATCCCCCTACTTGGCAAAATGCTCTGGGCTATAGCTCAAAAAGTATTTCTACTCACATCTCTCAATTCTCACAACTTTCTGCCCTAAGTCTCTGCATTCCCACCTGACAGAAGGAGACATGCATTCACTGAGTGGCCTCCTGGCCTGCTACTATGTGCCCCAGGGCACTGAGGCCCCCAGCTGGGGTGATTTTGGCAGTCCACGCACCAGCACCAAGTGCTCCCTGCTCCTATAAGTCTTCCAGGGTGGAAGACACAACAGGGAGGGAGGGAGGTGTGACAAACCTTGGGGCCAGGCCCCACAGTGGAAAGCAGAGGGAGGGGGAATGAATGGGTTTGTAAGGCTTCTGCAGTCGGCATGGACGTGTGCTGCTCAGTGGACCAGGATCGGTATTCCTGCCACGCAGGGCATGGTAGAGTCAAGCTCTATCCTCAGACCTCAGCCCTGGTGCCTAGAGGGCTGCCGATCCTGCCAACAGGCAGACACACAGATGCCCACTGTGCCCAATAGCAGATGGCACCAAGGTTAGTCTTGGCTGTGGGGCAAGGCCGGGATCCGGCACGGAGAGCAGGTTGTACTTCAGTAGCTGATAAAGCGCCTGGTGCTACAGGATGCCTTGGCTCCGGATCATCTTAGTTCCTACCTCACAAGAACAAAGCCCCAATTTAAAACAAATGCTCAGTTTACCAAACAGAAAAGGAAAGCAGTAGATGATAAGAAAACAAAACAAAAAGGAGCATGCTCTGAGCCATCTTTGTTCTATTATCATCATATTTTGTCTTCCAAACGAAGCATCTTTACATGCAAATCCATTTTTGTATATTTTGACTGATTGCTGGCAAGATAGAGAGACATAAATATTTCTGGAAATGGACATGACATAAACATATCATTAGCAGGGCTGCAACTTTGTGTGTATGTGTGGTTTGCAAAGATGTTTATGGCGAGTTCAGTCAACAGACCCTCCTCGTCTTTGTCTGATCAAGAGTCTTGAAGGTTTGAGAGCATCAGGCCTGGAGAGGATAGACAGGAAAAGTTCTGGGAGCTGGAGGAACGTCCCAGATTTTAAGCATTAATTAAGTTAGAAACCCACCATCTGCACACTTGCTCGTAACCCCTCTGATTATCTTTCTTAATTTTTAAATGTATGAAGCGTGTTTAGTTGCCTCCCATGACGCCGCTTCAGAAATTCCAGCTGTTGCATAGCTTTTCTTAACGACATTACTGAGCAACTCAGCCACTGCGGGGTGGGGGCGGGGCGGTGTGTGTGTGTGTGTGTGTGTGTGTGTGTGTGTGTGTGCGCGCGCGCGTGCCCTCAAACTCGAGCAGAGCCCAGGCCTTGAAAACACATGCAAAGAGGCGATTGCGACTTTTTCTTTTCCTTTTTAAAAATCAGGCCTAGTCACAGAGAGGCCCCGCGCCAACACGGGAGGATTGAGAGTAAAGACGTTAGCAGCCGGGTTGAGATGGCAGCGTTTTCACGTCTGGGATATATTGCTTTGTCTAACAAGGCGCCCCAGCAGGCTTCCAATTGTGGTCTCTCTGCAGACCCTCCCAGCTGCATGGGCTGATTGACAGGCTGTGGGCAGATGCAGTGCCAGACTCTAATAAAGAGAGGGCCTTGGGAAAATATAAGGCAATTATTGATGGGCAGCAATCCACTAATCAGACAATTTCAAAATTAATCCCATATTCCCTTACTGTATTAGCTTTCTTTCTTGTTTGTATTTATATAGCAAATTCATGACTTCAGTGAAAATTCTTCCCTCCAGCCCAATTATATCTCTCTGAGGGCATTAAATTAAAAAACAAGAGATATTGAAAGTGGCTTGCAATTAGTTTCTTTAGTTAAAGGTGCTGCGCGCACTTAGCGACGGTGGGGTTCATACCAGGATGTATTATAATAAAAGTAAACACTCGTCTTTTCCTCCTTGTCTTGACAGCGTGAGGGCCGGTAAGAGTAATGTGCCTGCCATTACTCTGGACCAGTGATAATGGGTTAAATAATTATGATTTGATTTGGGGGCTGATTAGATTTGCATAAAATCCTACTCAAATGTCTCGACAGTCCCCGAACATCTCAGGATACACCGGCCCTCCTTTGCCGTGGTCCATCCTGGTGGCCTCCTCTGACTTTCCTGTGCCTCATTAAGAATGTGGATTTCTTACAATAAAGTCATTCAGAGAAAACCTGACCAGTTTCTGTTACAGGCTTCACAGGCAGGATTACCTTCCAAGTCGTGATATGAGACTTTTAAATATACATAAAGAAGTCTCAAATATTTTGCCAGTTACTATTCTAGAAGTCAATCTCTGTTACTATTTCCACCCTCTTTTCATCTCCCTTCTCCACTTCACCCCCATTTTTTTTTTGACCCGAAACATATGGAATTCTCTTTTTGTTCACTATAGAAATTGCTTCTGCAGAGTGCTTCCTGAGTGCATACCTCCACTACCTAAACTGAGGAAGGTTGATTATCAGGACAGTTCGGAGGGCTTGCGGGGCCAGAGCCTCATGCTGGGGGCCTGAAGGCTGTGGCTGCCCCGGCCCGCCTGCTCTCCCACTCTCTGTCTCCCCCACACCCACACAGGCTTGGCGACGTTGCAGTCTGCTCCGTGGGTCCTGTCCTTTGGCAGCAGGATCTGTAGCAGCTCTGCTACAACAGCTTGGAGTACCATTCTGATCCCAGGCCCATGTCTAGCCGCTGACCTTGTCGCTGGTTTGGAAGTCCTCAGCATTCATGCCATTACTCTTCCCTCCTATGCCTGGAGCAACATTGGTAATGTAGTCGTGAAACTCTCCCAGAAGCTGTCTTAGAATCTTAGAATCTAGATGAATCGGGTGTGGGGGCATCCAGGCAGCTAAGTCAGGAAGTAAAGGCTGACTGTGAAGCTGCGAAGTGTGAGGAGATCTTCCTGTTCCAGATTGTTGGGATGGGGAGTGAGAGAAAGTGAGCAAGGGAAAATCCCAAGGAAGAGTGGAGAATGTGCAGAGTATGTGGAAGGAACCGTGAGAAACCCAGCCTGTCTGGACAAAAAGGGCAGAGAGGAGGCTACCCAAGCAGAAGAGAACCAGAATCTTGTTCCACACAGTGCCCTTGGACCAGTCAGTCACAGCTGGCACTCAAACTGGCCAAAACCAAGCCCCGAGCCCAGACCCAGATCTGGGGCTCAGTTCTCTGTGCCCCTGTGCTGATGGCCTTCCCAGAACAACAGCCTCCTTAAGACTAGAGATCTGAGCCTGAAGCTTGGCCACTTACTGTACAACTCCCCTAGTATTGACTCTCTGCCTGGCTTTTACGGCATCACTGTTCCCAGATGTCCATCTCTACACCTATGGGGAGATCTTCCTTGAGCCCCTCTCCACTGGACTGACTTCCTGATGGCTGCCACAGTTTGGTTCCATGCCCAGTGGATGTCACATCTGTAGCCCTGTAGAACCTGCTGTAGCCCATTTGATGTGCCTGGTCCCAAGTGCCCATTGCTCTGGCTGCATGTGGTCATGTGGTCATGACCATGTGACCAGATGTAACAATGGGGGAGTGAGGAGGAGATAAAACCATGCCTATGCTAAAGTTTTCTATGCAATGCTAACCCACAGAGGGGAAGTTCACAAGTATCTCAGAGAAAATGCAAAATACGCATTTTTTCCTCCACCAAAAAGTGAATTGTAAGAAACAAAAAAGAGCAAAATGAGAGGGATGGTGTAGAGCTTCTAATCAGCATCATGTAAGAAATACAAAGAAGAGAAGACTCATCGAGTGGGTTAAAATATTGAAGGTCTATCATGAGCAAGGTGTGTCTGAATGGCCGTAAGAGGTGGAATGAGGTCAATGAGTGGAGGTCCCCGAGAAGTCAGATTTTGACTTTATCTAAGGGTATAGGTTCTAAAAGCCAGATACATCTAAAGATAGAGTTGTCCAATAGATAGTGACAGCCCTGTCACTCTGGAAGCAGGTGGAGGTTGGACAACAGTTTGGCAAGGATGTTACATCAGAACCTCGGCTTCACATGTAAGTACCAGTGACTTCGAGGTCCTTTCTAACTTAAGAAGCAATGCTTTGGTGTGGCTACAGAAAAAGTGATAAGGCCATTATCTTTGTGTCTATTGAATCTGATCACTTCTGAAGGGGGTCAGCTTCTCTGGTGAGGTACCAGGGGGGTCAAATAAGGAAGAAAGCATTAGAGGGTGCCTGGGGGGCTCAGTCAGGTAAGTGTCTGACTCTTGATTTTGGCTCAGGTCATGATCTCACAGTTCATCAGATCAAGCCCCACATCGGGCTCTGTGCTGACAGCATGGAGCCTGTTTGGGATTCTCTCTCTTCCTCTCTCTCTTCTCCCCCACTCACACACACTCTCTAAATTAATAAATAAAATAAAATAAAATAAAATAAAATAAAATAAAATAAAATAAAATAAAATAAAATAAAATAAAATAAAATAAAATAAAATAAAATAAAATAAAATAAAATAAAATAAAATAAAATAAAATAAAATAAAATAAAATAAAATAAAATAAAATAAAATAAAATAAAATAAAATAAAATAAAATAAAATAAAATAAAATAAAATAAAATAAAATAAAATAAAATAAAATAAAATAAAATAAAATAAAATAAAATAAAAAATAAAATAGAGCATTGGGATTTCATGACCTTTCCCCAATGTCTCATGGTTTTTGGTTCAAAAGCTTTATACTCCCTTAGATCCATTCCTCATGAAACAGTCTTCAACTTGGTTGTTAAAGCCTTTGTTGGCCACCCACAGAAAGTACATCTGAGGCCCATGAGCAGGTGTTTTTAATAGCTTTTCCATATGGACAATTTATACCTTGGAGACTAATATGAACTCTCGTATCAGGCCCCTACTGAAGAAGTTCCAGTGGCTCCATGCTGCCTGCTGGCATGGCCTCCCTGCTTAGCCTGGTGCCCATGACCTTTTAAATCTGGCTCCCATCTGCTCCCCCAATTTTATCCCTGCTCTTTTTGCTCTAGGCACGCCAGGCTCTTCAGGATTCCCTTCACATACTTTGCATATTCTCCACTCTATCCCTTGGTTTCTCCTTCCTCCCTTTCTCTTACTTCCCATCCCAACACTCTGGAATAGAAAGCCCTCCTCACTCTTCTCAACTTCTTCACATCTATTCTTTTCTTCTTGACCCACTGCATGGATGCCCCCACCAACCCCGGATTCTTCCTTGTACATGAAAGCTTCTGAACGATGCAAAAAGCCTTCTTCCAGACGGAGTAGGACTTACACAGGGCAGGAAGGAGACAGAAGCAACTGAAAACAGGGACTTCCTTACCGCCCCTTGTTAGTCTGAGGTGTTTAGTTAATGTCAAAAGCAGTGGAACATTTGGGGGAGCACCTGGAAGCTGGATAAGTGAGTCATGCTTTGTGCAAACCCCTTCCCTGGGTCAAATGGGAATTGGGTGAGGCTGTGTCTCTGACCTGAGGGATTTGCACAGTGGAGGCCCGCAATTGACAGAATCAGGAATGCTACCCATGTAGGTGCGGTGGAGGGCTGAAGTCACAGGTAGTCAGGACTCTTGTTTGGAAATGGCTCGCCATTGTGAAGATCTGAAAGCACTGTTGGTCAAATTGTGGACCTTGGTAGAAAACATAGAGGGTGTTAGAGTTGGAAGGCTTGTATTCCACTTACTAACTGGGCAGTCTTTGCCAACTTGTTTCGCATTTCTGAATGCCAGTTTCCACATCTGTATAACAGTGATGACGATACCTGTCTTCATGGCTGGTGTAAGGGATCAGATTGGAAGGTGATTTGCAAATTGTAAAGTGTTTGAAAAAATTTTATAATGTAGAGGCTTCACCTTGAAAAGTCATTGGTTCTGGTTCCAGACAACAAGATGATGGAGGGGGCCGCCTGCAGGGCACGTGCATATGGGTGCAGTTAGAGTGGGTGCTGGGCACGGACCCCTGATACATTCTTTTGGTTTGTTTGTTTATTGAGATACAGTTCATATAATATAAAATTCACTACTTTAAAGTGTACAATTCAATGGTCTTAAGTATCACTATGATGTGCCACCATCACCACTAAGTCCGGAACATTTCCATCACCCCAAAAGGAAACTCGCACCTCATGGATGTATGTGGGGAGGCGAGTAACCATAGCAACCCTAATCTGCCTTCTCTTTCTGTAGATTTCCCCATTCTGGATATTTTGTATAAATGCAGTCATATAATACACAGCTTTTTGTGTTTGACTTGTTTCACTTAGCATATGTTTTTAAGCTTCATCCAGGTTATAGTGTGTATTAAATTTCATTCCTTTTTTAAAAAATATTTATTTATTTATTTTGAGAGAGAGAGAGTGCATATTCAGGGAAGGGGCAAAGAGAGAGGAAGAGAATCCCAAGCAGGCTTCATGCTGCCAGCACAGAAGCCCACATGGGGCTTGAACCTATAAACCGTGAGATCATGCATGACCTGAGCCGAACTCAAGAATCTGATGCTTAACCAACTGAGCCACCCCGGTGCCCCTAAATTTTATTCCTTGTTATGGCTGAATACTATTCCATTAGATCGGTTTACCTCATTTTGTTTTTTCATCCATTAGCTAATAGACATTTGGCTGGTTTCCACTTTTTTGGCTATTGAGGATAATGCCGCTATAAACATTGGTGGACGAGTGTCTGTGTGAGTCTCTGTTTTCAACTACTTGGGGTATATACCTCAGAATGGAATTGCTGGGTCATATAGTAACTCTATATTCAACTTTTTGTAGAACTGCCAAACTGTTTCCCACTGAGGCTGTACCATTGCACATACATACCAGCAGTGTACGAGGGTTCCAATTTCTCTACATCTTCACCAATGCTTATTTTCCTTTAAAAAAAAAAAAAAATTATAGCCGTCCTAGTGGGTGTGAAGTTGTATCTCACTGTGGTTTTGATTTCCATTTCCCTATTGAGGGAGCGTAATGCATTCTTAACAGAATTGAACAGTCTATGAAACAACATAGCTTCAAAGTTTCTTAGGTGACCTTCCTACAGAAGTAGCGGCTCTGAGGTTTAATTGTCACCTCCCCCTTTACTGCCGCCATCTCTGTTCCTAGTAGCTAATGCTAAAGGGCTTCTATATGCCAAAGACTGTGATAGAGGCTTTAAGAGTAACATCCCTGTAAATCAGATATTACTATTGTCCCATTTTATAGCCTAGAAACTGAGGCTAAGTGATGTTGAACAACTTGCCCAAGGTCATACAGCTGAGTGGTAAGGCTGCTAGCATTTCATTCCGGGTCTGTCAGACTCCGAAGCCAAGCTCATAACCATCATGCCTAGAGATTCCTGCTGGAGAAGAAAGCCATCAGACATCATCCTATGTTTCAAAATTCAGCAAATGCTTCCCGAGTGCCCACTGTGTGCCAGAGTCTGTGCTGGGCTCAATGGCCATGAATGAAACTGCTCTGTGGAGCAGCTCATAGTCTGGATAGTTCTGAGTTTGCCGGTGATTTCTGTAGAGTGGAGAAATGAGTTTTATAATTTTTATTTGATTTAGCCCTCAAGTTGTTAACACCTCCAGTGCAGGGACTGGGGAGAGGGCTGTCTATAAATATTAGCTCCCAAAGTAAAAATGACTCTTTCATCTCAGCAGACCTAATTAAGCTGTTGATTAGAGAAGGATCAACACCTCCGTCTGTAACAAAAGACACTGTCTGCCAGTGGGAGGTTCTGTCAGGGCAATTTCTCCTGCAATTTAGAACATTTGGGAGGACAGAACCCAGACAGCCCAGGGTGTCAAAACGGACAGGTCTTACTTCACATAATACACGCGCGCACGCGTGCACACTCTCTCACACACACACACACACACACACACACACACACACACACACACACACTGCCCCGGAGACACTGGAAACCCTGCAGCCCCACCACCTGGGAGGCATATAACATCTCTCTAAAAGAAATAGAGGCTTCAAGCAATAGACACATTTACCGACGGACTCAAGTACAGTTGATGGGGCACAAATGGAGCCCGGCAGTTCGGGGATAGCAGCATATGTGTGGAGGACTCCAACCAGCATAGGAGATGAGTGGCAGACCAGGCTCTGATTTTCCTGACGGGATGACCAGAGAACAGCTGCAGGCTTTCCCTTCCCATCTCTCCGAGAGCACTGGCGCCTCCACGGGACGTGCAGATGTCGCAGCCCTTCCGTGGGGGGTACTTGTCTGGTTTGCCCCCGTTATTTCCAAGGGAAATGCTGACTTCCCTCGAGTCTCTCTTGCCGAGAATAGGCTTTTTCTCTGGGGACCCAGGGAGTCTACCTCCGTGTAGTAGGCACGAATGAGAAGCATCTTCTGGCAGGAAAGCCCTGTTTCCCCAAGTGTAATTCGCCTGATCAGCTCGCAGCAAGGATTCTCCAGACTCCACTCTGTCCCCATCCTGAGGTCATTCATAGCAACTGCCTGAAAGGAAGGGAGTCACAGCTTCACTGAATGGGCTTCCTGGGCTCAACAGTGAATGACAGGCACCCAAGAGAGCAGCAGTAGTGTGTACATGTGAGGGAGAGAGGGGGCAATGTTCTCTGTGGGAAATAGAGAAGGTCACTCTGAACTCACAATAGGAATGGTGGACATTTATGGAGCACATACTATGTGCCAGGCACTGTTTTAAGCGTTTTGCATATATTAATTCATTTAATCCCCATCGTGACCTATGAGGTAGGTATTACTAACCCCAGGTTACAAATGTACAGACTGAAGTACAGAAAGATGAAGGAAGCAGCGCCTGTGTCCCTACTGCGATGCTGTCTGTGAATTGTGGGCACAAATCTGGGCATTTTCCAGCAACATGAATGGCTCATATGAATCAGATTCCCCTTATGTAGCTATCTGTATACTTGAGATGATGTGAAAAGGAGGGTTGTTAAGTGAGGGGAGTTTCTCATAAAGGAAACAGAAGAAGGGAATGGATAAATTCATCTATAAACTAAACATATTTTCTTAAGTTTGTGTATTTTGAGAAAGTACACGTGCAAGTGGGGGAGGGGCAGAGGGGGCAGGGGGAGAGAATCCCAAGCACACTGCACTGTCAGCTCAGAGCCTGACACAGGGCTCAAACCCATGAACTGTGAGATCATGGCCTGAGCTGAAATCAAGAGTCAAATTCTCAACTGACTGAGCCACCGAGGTGCCCCATTCAACATATTTTTATTAAGCAACTACTATGTGCATGTCTCTGAGTTAATGGAGCAAATCAAACCCACCTTTGTTAAAAAAAAAAAAAAGTTTTATTAAACACTGCATGTGTGATCCATTAGTCCCATGGAGGTAACAAAGGGGACCGAGAGAGGAAGACCGGAAGAGGAGAAACTCATGTTAGGGCATCAGGACAGGTCTCTTTTGGTGACATCAAAGCAGAGACTAGTGTTAGCCATGTGAGGAGCAGTAGGAAGGGCATTCTAGGGCTGCTGCTATATCGTAGGCCCTGAGTGAAGAAACGTCTTAGGTGAATCAAATATCCAGAGTGTCCAGAGGACTTGAACTGGGGGAGGATTTTTGTGGGGAAGCCAGAGAGCCAGGGCAGGAACTGGCCCATGCCAAGGGGAAGACTCTGGATGGGCTTCTGAGAGCAGTAAAATCCACTGATGGGAATCAGGACAGTGACATTGAAGGATTGTGACTTCCATGAGGAGAATGGATTAGAAGAGGCAGAGGCTGCCACAGCAGTGTAACTGAGGGGTACCAGGGGCTGAAGAACGATGAGAAGGCTGGGGGCCTGGGGGCAGTAAGGAGAGGCTGCCGTGGGAGCCAAGAGCCACTGAAGTGGGGCGGCCACTGATGAGGTGGCATTTCCTCCAAAAGGGTGACATCTCTGGGAGTGGTTGCCGAGCAGTTAACAGAAGTCCTGGAGTTGCCCTGCAGTTACCAGCAACAGGATGCCCCTTTGAGACAAGAAGGGTTTGCAAGCTTTTTTTTCTCAGCAAAATGCAGGAAAAGTCTGGAGGCTTATGCCATGCTCCTCCAGGATACCAGAAGAGAGAGGGGCTGAGGCTTTAGGAAAGGCCAGGTCCCTGGCACCTGTAAGAGAAGAGTACATGGGAATCACAGCAGGGAGACCAGAGGGCCAGGAAGCACCATTCACTTAGACACCTCGAGCATGGACTGCAAGTCAAGCTTCCCAAGCTCTGAGGAAGCAGGAGAGGCCTTGAAGGTGAGCTTGGAGGGCTGCGTGGAGCTCTACAGGTGGCGGACAGAGCAAAAGCTTTCCAGACAAGCCCTGCGGAAGAGAAGGCTGCCTTCTGGAGCCCAGGAGATGGTTCACTGTGGCTGCAGCCGAGGCAGGGCAGAAGGAGGTGACATGGAAGCCAGACTGTGAGGGACGAGAGTAGTTTTCCACCGATGGAGCCCTGAGCCACGAATGAGTCATCACTGGGGAGGGTGTCTCTGCCTGGCCTGTTGATGTGTTGGTTGTGTACCTCCCCTTGACCACACGCCCAGGGCAGAGATCTGTGTGGCCCAGCCCCCACAGGCTGCCCAGCCGCCACCTCAGGCACTCTGCATTCAGGAAGAGAAGCAGTCACGTTGGCTCTAAATGTTAATAAAAACGAAATCCCCGAGCAGTCACTGAAATTAGCCTGGGTATGATTGAAATGCCAAGGCAGGTCTTGTTATTTTTATGAAGCCGTGAATAATATAAGTATCCAATTGATAAAATGTTATTAAAGCTGACAGCCCTTAAGTGATCTAAGTGGTAAATATTGAAATGAGGTCTCTGCCACACCGTACCCGGGGGCCCGCGGCAGTAATAAGCATTGAACAATGATTCCACTGGCTCTGGGGAGCTGCAGAGCTTAGGGGGAGCAAAAGCGTTCTTCCTAAATAATTAAACCGGGATTCCAGGGATGGATCGCAGATCCTTGTAGTGGTTTGTTAACGTCCAAAGTTGCTGGCCTCAGGCAAAGCCTCTGTTGGGCCATCCTTCCCCCGACAAGGGTAGGAGGGAGCAGGGAGGGGCTGGCTCAGCTCCCCCTCAGCCCCCAAGGAGCCCGCACTGAGCAAGCAGCATATTTCAGACTTTATTTATAATATAAACAGACTGGTGCAGCCTGAGGGCAGCTAATAGTTGATGAGCAGTGGGGCTGCCACGTGGGTTAGAGATTTTATTAGCACTGTCTAGAAAAAAACAGAACACCATACAGAGAAATTTAAAATGCGGTGCCTTCCTGACAATCAGATCGTTAAAGACGTGGCAGGGAGCATCTTTCTTTTCCTGTTCTTGGAAAAAGGATCTCTAAGTGCTGTTATCTATTCCACCGTCAGCTAAAGGCCAGCTGTGCTGGGGCAGCAGGCCTCCTTGAGTATGACCAGGTGAGGAGCAAGGCTATTCAGAGCCCCTTCTAAGGGCTTTGGGAGTAGGACATTTCTTTGGTGGCTGGTGGGGTCCCCAGTGCCGTCCATCTCTCCCATTCCCTGCCAGGTGCTGGTAAGTCTCTGGAGGTGGGAATGGGCAGGGAGGCATGGCTGCAGACCTGTGGAGCTGGCCTGAGCCTCTTCCTTTCTTGAGTTTCTCCCAGCAGAGGGGGATGCCGAAAAGCTTGCCTGTTTGCTCTGTGCACGGTCACAGGTGAGGGAGAGCTCTCTGGAGATCAACGAGGTGGAGAAGCTGTTCCCAGAGGAGGTGCCCTTTAAGCTGATCATTGAAAGAGGGCAAAAGCAGGACAACTGGGAACCTCTGTGACCCCTCCAATGACAGAAGGGCTAGCAGAGGTGACTAAGTCGCAGACTTCGGTCCTAGCCAGGCTGTGTCAAGCACTCAGCAGGGCCCGCCTGGGAACTCAGCAGGACTGGGAGGGAAGGAGTGGTAAGGGGTCTGGAGAAAGGCATGAACACCTCTGGTCCCAGGGGCCCTGTTAGAGGTGGGGGTAGTGCCTGGGTGTCAGGAGTTAGGGATGGATGGTGGGGGGGGGGGTGGATTCAGCTTCAGTCCATCCCTTATAAGTCTAGGACTTTCATACTGAGAGTCTGGGGTCCTGAGACTAAAACATGTGCCCACCTGGGCCAGTGACCCGAGGTTGAGAAGCCTGACCCAGGTTTGCACTCTGTGGAGCGGCCCCAGGCTACCTTCTCTTTCATATCTCTCTAAACTACAGCGAGGGCACTTGAGCCCATTTCATTCCCTAAAGTCCTCTAAGTTCCTAGGTGAGAAGTAGCGGAAACCATAGTGGTGCAGTAATGGTGT
Source organism: Puma concolor (assembly GCF_028749965.1). Classification (NCBI taxonomy): domain Eukaryota; kingdom Metazoa; phylum Chordata; class Mammalia; order Carnivora; family Felidae; genus Puma; species Puma concolor. Next base: position 76,173,763 of record NC_141669.1, read on the forward strand.
GGGCTCTCTCACACTAGCCTGTGGACTGACTGCTGTCTGCGAAGCCCTGGAAGAGAGCTGTGGCCTTTCCTGCCCAGTGCACACCACAGACTTTGCTCTGCGCTCTGTCTGGCCCTTTTCTGTTCTCAGTGTGCTGATCACAGCCTCCATTTCCAACTTCCAGGAAGATAGAGATTGCTCTTTCCCTGCCTTCTGGCCCTCCAAACCCAGGCTATGAAATGACATAACATGTATTAATCAGAAATGACACCTCCGTACATCGGTCCAGGTTTTCAATACCCGTCTTCTCACTTAGCTTTGTTTCAACCCTGGGAATAGCAGGGCAGATTTCCCCAGGCTGCATTTGGGGAAAGTGAGGTTTATAGCAGTAAATGTGAGCTTATCTTAGCTCGCAAAGTCTGCTGGTGCCAAAATATTCTTTCTCCCATGATTCACCGATGGATGCTGCTGCTGGGGGTAAAAGGCAACCTGGAGGTCTTGATGGACAGGCAGCAGACCCCAGAAAACAAGCCTTTCTCTGCAAGAGATGAGCCTTCTGGCGTGGATAAGCTAATGGGATGGGTCTTGCCTTACCGGCCATTTTGGAAGGAAAGATTATGGGATATTTTTTTAGGAACAGACACAAGAGCTCTTGGGAGTGGCCAGTGGTTTTGAGCCAAGCTTAGGAAGAAGGAACAGTGGACAAGTGCATTAAAGAATATTTAAGCTTCCAAAAGCTTCAAGCAGCCCACTGGTGTGCCTGGGTGCCTCTTCGGGGCTCCGTAAACAGCAAATCGATTGAACGTCAGACTTGTTTTCATAGCGGTCCTGCACACTGGGAGTATTAGATGAAGCAAACCTTTTATTTAGTTCCTGACAGGTAATTAAATTTGCCTCTGCATTGGTTTGCGATCCAGCCAAGGAGCCAGGAGTAGCATTCTGAATGGCTATAGCTATTTGCTGGAATATTACAACTTAATTTTGCCTCTCAAGTTGCAAGTAGAGATCTTGATTCAGTGGAAAGTTTGACTCAGCCTTGGGACTCCAGGTTGGAGATTTCATTTTTTCCAACGGGAGTTTGCTCTCTGTCTCAAACATGTGAAAGCCCCATTCCTATATTTTTTCCAGAGTGACATACTGTGGGAACAACCAAAGGTTACACAGTAAGGAAAAACAGTAGTTGGCAATAGCAAGATCCAGTGCCTTCCCAAAGACCCATTTCTTTGGGAACCGGGGATTATTTCAGTGACAGAAAGAAGCTCTGGGTTCCATGGTCACCACAAATGCCAAAAAGACTTACTGTGGCTCTTTGAGAGCTTTTGTAAAGCACTTGTTAAATTGAGACATGCAGGAGGAAGCTGGCAGCCTCAGTTTCCCCAGTGCCTTGGGTGTGTGAGCACTTCCCTGTGTACCAGGCTGGACTGCAGGGGATCAGGGCAGTGGCTCCCTCTCTCCCTCCCCTTCCCCCACAAGATTGGGGGCCTGTCTTGCTCCTTGCTCTGGAGATGAATTAAAGAGAAGTTACAGTTCCTAGTCCTGAACTTCCCTGATCATTCTTTCTCTGAGCCCTACCGGGGCAGGCTCCGGGAGCTTTTTATGATTTTCCTCTTCTTGGCGGTCTGCAGTTTCACTATGATGTGTCAGGGTCGTTTTCTTTATCCTGATCCGTTCTCAGTAATGATGTTCCATCTGAGGCGTTGTCTCTCTTCCATTTTGGAAATTCACCAGCATCATCTCTTTGTTGCTTCTGTTATTCTTTTTTTTTTTTTTTTTTATGGAGCTTCTACTAAATATATGTTTGAGCCTCTCCTTCTACCCTCAAGTTCTTGTAAACTTCATGTATCTAAATAAACTTTCTTTTTCTGTCTATGCTGCATTCTGAGCAAATACCTTGGTGCTGTCTTCCAACGTAGCACTTTTGTCTTGAACTGTATCCCATGTAGAATTTATTCTGTTGAGTTTTTTATTTCATCAACTATGTTTTTATTTACAAGATTTTAGTTCTATTTTATATCTCTTAATTTATTTCTTCTTTTCTATTTAATTTTTTTAAATGTTTGTTTATTATTGAGAGAGTACGAGCAGGGGAGGGGCAGAGAGAGAGGGAGACACAGAATCCGAAGCAGGCTCCAGGCTCTGAGATGTCATCACAGAGCCCGACGCGGGGCTCAAACTCAACAAACCGCGAGATCATGACCTGAGCTGAAGTCGGACACTTAACCAACTCAGCCACCCAGGCGCCCCTCTATTACTTAAAAAACATAATTACTATTTCTTCTTTTATTCCTGAGCATGCATATTCTAAATTTGTTTTTGGACCTCTATTATTTCATTTCATTTGGAGTAAATTTATTTTCTGATTGCTAATCATTTAGGCTGTTTTTCTGGAGGTTTGGAATTTTGTTAGCAAGCTCATTTGGAGTGGAGTTTTGTTCTTTGTCTCTCTCTCTTTGCATGTACCCTGTTTAGCAGTGTTTTGGTTGTTTGTTTGTTTGTTTGTTTGTTTGTTTCCCAGCAGTGTCCCAGGAATCCTAGACCCTAGGCCTGTTGTTTGTGGCTCAGGTCTCCTGACCTGAGCTGGTGGGCCACTGGGCCCAGGCTGCAAGACTGCACTGTTTCACCCTGCCCCTCCAATAAACCAGGGCCTTGAGCAGCACTGAGAATTATTTCCCACCTCATTTCATGATAGGGAAGCCCCATCCCAACCCCTGGCTTCACAGCATGGCTCTGGATCCAGCGATTTACCTCTCTGGGGCACCTTTAGGCCCCTCTCTCCTGCAGGCGTCGAGCTACTGCCTGTTTACTAGCTCATCTTTCCATGTGGCCTCAGGTCCTCAGAGGGGCTTATCTGGTTCTGAGCAATTGGAACTATGTCTTTGTAACTTTCTTATCTCATATTTTACCTAATGTTGCTATGATTTGGAGCACAGGAAGGCCTCCAAGCATGAATGAATTAATTCTGTGTTGTTGGGAAGTTCTGGGGCATGGTCTCGAACCCTTGCAAGGAGATCTAGAGGGAAGGAAGCCTTCTGTCCCTGCCCCTCCAGGAACTTCTAGGGCACAGCATTTGCCAAGAAGGTCTGGAACATGTCAACAAGTGCTTGAAGGATGTACGACAGGAGACACTCGACTTAAACACAGAAGCAGAATTATAGACACCCCTTCATTGAAGAGAGACATTAAAAAAATCTTCACATCTTACCTCCGCTTCCCTACTCCATGATTCTAGCTCTACCATCACAGCGAGGGACTAGCCACATTACGTTTGAACACTTCCAGCGATGGGGAGCCACTGCCCAGCAAGGCAGCCTTTTGTGTCTCTGTGTAGCTGTGTTCTTCCCTTTCCAACCTGAAATCTGTCTCCCTTTAGCTTCTTCCCAACGGGCTTCATCCCTCCCCTGGGAACCATACTGAAAAGTTCAACCACCCTTCCATCTGCCACATGTAAATGTTCAATAACTGCTCTCTACAATTATTATTTCTGAACACCATTAACCCAGCCAGCTCCCCGTACACTGCTTGCCCCGTTGTTTCACAGCTCACCCCCAGGCGTGATGTGGTTTGGCAGTCTGGTTCTGCTGCCTGGAGTTTTCTGATGCTGTAGGAACACCACTATTGCTTTTCGCAGAACAGGAATAGGGTCCCCTGCAGCACTCCCTCCTGCCCCCCCCCCCAGTGGCGTGTAGTCCTTGCACACAGAGGCGAAAACAGGCTCTTGACAGAGGCAGCTCAACCTTTCTTTCCCCAAACAGAGCAGGTGAGGGATCTTGGGGTTCAGGAAGCCTTCCTCGGGAGCAGTTCGATAGAACCTGCAGTTCTGGGGCCAGGCAGGGACTGAAAGACAATGGCCTGATGTTGCATCTGCAAGTAATAGGGTCTTCAGAACCCCAAGTTCCAGCCTCAGGGCATGAGGGTGGGTCACGGGGTAGAAAGATAGCCCAGCAAATATCTCTAGTCCCTTCCAGGATCACAAAATATGTTCCTCTCCAAATAATAATAAATGATGGAAAACTGTTCCCAGGAGGGACTTTGGACTTCTGGCTGAGCCATTCTGGGGTTTTCTGGTCCAGCACTGATATCTGAAATACTATGTGAGCCATGTCTTGTATGGGCCTTGTAGCAAAGTCTTTTGGATACTGAGAAAGGAAATTCACCTCAGAAGTCAGCTCACACAGGAGTATGATTTAGGGACCATGGTTTAGGGAAAAGACGTTTCTCTTTTAATGTTTGAAGGTTAGAAGGAAGGAAAGGAGGAGGAGAGGAAGGAAAAAAGGAAAGAAAGGAAGGATGAGATGGCCATTTTAGAAAGTCTCAGGGAAATTCTTCAAGTACTGATGCGTTCTCGCGGGGTTATAGCGTGGCTGGCTGTCAGGGCCGATAAAAATCCCAAAGCCAACCCTGGGTGTGGGTATCAGGAGGACTCGGGGTCTCCGAGGATAGCAGGGCTTGGACAGCCAGTGGGCATGGGGACAGGGTCTTCCGGGGCTCTCTCAGTAGTGGTGCTTCATTTGGTGATGCCAGTCTGGGATTCTGCACAGGCAGAGGTGACTGATGCTGCCATTTTTCCAGGGCTGAGGTGCTGGGGGCTGCTTATTGCATTTACAGATTCGCAAGAGAATGTATGTGTTTTATAAATGGAGCGGACGCCTTATGTTTCTGATTGATGGGCCATCAGTCGCACAGTTGTTGGGCAGTGATTGATTTTCCAACCCAGCTGCTCCAGCTGTGCCGCAGATGCTCCTTGTCTGAAGTCAGAGGGCGGGTGTTGTAAGCCGTAGAGAAGATCCTAATTGGAGTGATCCCTGAGAAATCGGCCATTGTAATGGCTAACAGCCATTAATGTGGGGCTTTGCTTGGGGTGCTAAACCACAAGCTCTCCCTTGGTACTTGCCATTCCCAGCTGGGTAGGTGCCATTTTGAAACTTGCAGTGATGGAGCGGGGGGCTGAGGTGAAGTTTACTCTTGCACGCTTTGTGCAAACGAAACTCTAGTTTTAAAACACATTGTTTTATAATTTCAAATTAACACATGCTTATTTAAAGGTCTTAAAATATATAGAAAGGTAAAATAAAGTCAGGCACATTCTCATGGTCCATAGATAACCACGGCTGATATTTTGATGTATTTTATTTGGCTTATTGTATTTTATTTGAGTGTGACACACACTTTTTTTTTTTTTTAATTTGGGAACATACTTTATTTTATTTTTTTTTTAATGTTTATTTATTTTTGAGAGAGAGAAACAGAGTGCAAGTGGGGGAGGGGCAGAGAGCGAGGGAGACACAAAATCTGAAGCAGACTCCAGGCTCTGAGCTGTCAGCACAGAGCCCGACACAGGGTTCGAGCTCACAAACTGTGAGATCATGACCTGAGCCTCAGTCAGACACTCAACGGACTGAGCCACCCAGGCACCCCTGGGAACATACTTTAAACAATTCTATTTCATACTTTTTATCTTTATGTTATCATTGGGAACAAAACATATGCCTTTAAATTACAAAGAAAATTTCTGAACAGGGGTGCCTGGGTGGCTCAGTCGGTTAAGCGTCCGACTTCAGCTCAGATCACGATCTCGCAGTCCGTGAGTTCGAGCCCCGCGTCGGGCTCTGGGCTGATGGCTCAGAGCCTGGAGCCTGCTTCCGATTCTGTGTCTCCCTCTCTCTCTGCCCCTCCCCTGCTCATGCTCTGTCTCTCTCTGTCTCAAAAACAAACGTTTAAAAAAAAAAAAAAAGAAAATTTCTGAACAAGCAAATGTCGTAAGCTTGATCGTAGCTAGAGAGGGAACTGTTTAACACCAACATGGGGTGGAGATGAGACCATGGCAGATACCCAGGAGACCCGGTTTACAGGACTTTTTTTGCCCCGGTATTGCTATGCTAGGTGCATAACCTATAAAACGGTGACATTAATACCTGCCTCACTTATCTCGAGGGGTTGTGAAGTGCCATGCTGTGCAAATGCCAGTGCAAGCACTGGAATCGAGGCATGAAAGTATTATCATTATTACTCAAGAAAGGGAACCTTTCCAGGCATATCAGCTGCGTCCATTTGTAGAGTCTGGTTAATTAGAAACGACCCTATTTCATTAGAGCAGAACAATGGACAACATGCCATCAGCTCTTCCTGTGAGTTTTTACCGCAGAGGTGACATGGGGATACGAGCATCTTTTATAACTGCAGGTAGGGCTTGGACCCGCTCCCTGGAGGCCTCTTCAAGTTCCGACATCTGTCATTTGGTATCCTTGAAAGGGTTAATACAGGATTTCTTTTAAACCCTCTGATGGAGAACTTTTCACTGCTCCCCAAGTTCTTCCCCCTCTGGTCCACCAAGGGGAAAGCAGCATTCTGGCAGCGTTCTCTCACACACCCATTCCAGACACTGACTTTGCACTGTGGGTGGGGCAAACCAGTTCAAAGCTCGCAGGGTTCCTAGAGGCCTACAGGGATGATTGACCACACACACAGGTGGTGTCTCTTGTCAGGGATGCTGCCTGGATGGCATGGAGGTTCCAAAGTCCCATCCAATTGGGGGTCCAGGGAAGGCAGTGGAGGAGACACTCTGGCTCCTGCCCCCTTGTGCCCAGGAGACTCACTGGGGATAGTTCAGTGGACAGTTTCTGTGGCCAACGAACTCATCCAACACCTAGGCCAGGCCCTTTTCTTTTTAGCCAACCTATTATAGGACTACTGGTGGTCTAACTGTGGCCTACACTTTAGTGCCATAATTTGAAAAGAGACCCCAAAAAATCACCTTTAGGGCTTTTTGAGTTCTTAAACTTTTTATCCCAGGAGAAGAACTGAAACTCCCAGGAGCTCCCTCTTGAGCTTCTGAGTTCTGGTCCCTGGGCTACTCCATGTAGACTTGATGTTAGCTTCATAAAATCCCCACAGCAACTAGCATGGGGGTTTCAACCTTGCCTGCACATTAGAATCACCTGAGGTTCCATTCCCAGCCCATTGAGATCAGAACTTCTAGGGGTGCAGCCTAGGCAATGGTTTCAGAGTTCCACACATGGCTCAAATGTGGTGCCAAGGTGAAGAGCCATTGATGGGGGAGCACCTGGGTGGCTCAGTTGGTTAAGCATCTGACCTTTTTTTTTTTTAAATTTTTATTTTTGAAAGAGAGAGAGAGTATGAGCGGGGGAAGTGCAGAGAGGGAGACACAGAATCCGAAGCAGGCTTCAGGCTCCGAGCTGTCAGCACAGAGCCTGATGTGGGGCTTGAACTCTTGAACTGTGAGATCATGACCTGAGCTGCAGTTGGACACTTCATGGACTGCGCCACAGGCACCCTGCATCTGACCCTTAATTTTGGCTCAGGTCATGATCTCACGGTTTGTGGATCTACCCCCAACTTGGGCTCTGCGCTGATGGCACAATCCCTGCTTGGGATTCTCTCTCTCCGTCTCTCTCTCTGTCCTTTCCCCGCTCATGTGCTCTCTCTCTCTCTCTCCCTCTCTCTCTCTCTCAAAAATAAATAAACTTTAAGAACCATTAATGGGAACATGATAGCTTCATAAAATGCAGCCCAATGCCCTCATTTCCAAAGTGACAAGACTGACGAGGTGACATAACATGTTTCTTTGAGGCCACAGTTAGATGAGGCAGGTCCGGGTCTGGAACTCATAACCCTGAAGCATTCTGCTCTGGGTGCAGGCTGAGTTACTTGTACCCAGAGGGCAACAGCTGTAAAGCCAATGAGCAATCCTGCTTATGAAAACAAAATTTATTAAAACAGGGTTGCTCACTGGTTTTATAAGATGGTTACAAACAGTTAAGCGTTTGGTTGTACTGAGAAGAGACCATCTTGGAGTTTTCTCTAAGCCCTGGTACTGTGGCTGAGTGGGGTGGCACTAGTGACTAGGGAGGAGCCGGGACTTGGCAGGGACCCCTAGAGGAGATGTGGGGAGGAGGGGAGCCGACCCTGCATAACTGCAGGATGGGAGGCTGGACAGCAAAGAAGCTGGAGTGGGAGCATCTTCTCCTGGCTCCCCTCCTGCTGTGGCAGCGAGATGCTCCCAGCCTCCTGGGGCTTCCCTTTCCCAACTGCAATAATAGGACCTCATTTGTACACTCACAGGGTTACACCTGTGTTTTCAGAAAACTTCCCTTCTGGTCCTCACAGTAGTGTTATGTAGAGGGAGCAGGGTGGGGCTCCATGAGAAACTTTACAGCCCTCACCCCAAGGCAAGACATCTTAGAGCCCACTTCCACCCTCTCCTTTAGCATTTTCTCAAAGTTTCCAAGAGGGACCTTGTGTAAGCCCATAAACCAGTCTGTTGGTGTCAGACTCCAGGCACAACTCACTGTCCTTTCTACCCAGCTTCTGGACATGTGGTGCTCACCCCTGAGCCCCTGCCCCCAGGCAGTGTCAATGCTGAGGGTGCTTTCTGGATCGTTCCAGGATGCTGAAGCACCCCCAGACCCCCAAATCAGTGCTGCTCTTGGCTGCTCCAGGCTTAAGGAGGTCTGTTTGGCCCCAGGTCTCACCAAGTGCTTCCCAACCCTTTTCAGCAGCTTCTTCTGACCTTCTCTAGCACCCAGTCTTAGCCAGCCTTCTGGTTGTTCCTCCACCCCCAGCCTTCTCTCTGCCCCCTGCCCACCTTGACCTTTAGAGCTTCCGTGACTGAAAGGAATAAATCCCTCTGTGCTGCTTGCTAAGTCTGGGGGAGGGGTACAGAGGCCAGGGTACAGCCGTCAAGAGGGGCATCACCACCAACAGCTGCCAGCCACCAACTCTTGTTACACAGGTGAGAAAACCAGAGTTGGAGTCCTGGAGCTAGTGAACCACGGGGTGAGAAACGCATCCTCAACCTTCTGAGCTCAGCTTGGTGCAGGTGTTGAGAATAGCACATACCACGCCGCAGGTGGAGTGAACACAAAGGAAGAGAGGCGTCTTGAAGAGCGAGGTAAGCTAGGCACAGAGTTGTCTGTAAGGGCCACCCTCGCCCCGCTGCAGGCCAAGCTGGCGGTTCTGGGCCTGGGATGCGCAGGTGCGGGCACCAGTTTGGGCGTGGGTGTGGGCATGGGTGCAGGTGCGAGTGCCAGTGGTGGTGACAGTGCAGGTGCTGTGCCACTAGGGGCGTGGGCACAGGTGCGGGCGCCAGTGCGGATGCGGGCGCGGATGCAGGTTGGGCGCAGGTGTGGGCATCAGTGTGGGTGCGGGTGCAGATGCGGGCATGGGGGCAGGTGCGGGCGCCAATTGCATGAGCTGTCTGGATGCCCACTCTTAACAAAGGCCCCGCGCCTGGGCCTCCTCCCGGAGGCCGGCAGCCTTTGAAGCGCCCAGCCGGGATTATTTAATATAATGGAACAGTGCAACTCGACCCATCAGAGACATAAATTTCCAGGTGTTTTAAATTTGTTTTCCCGTCAGAATGGTAAATGGCGGATAGTAAAAGTCGCCACCAGGTCGAGGCTGTTGGTGCAGGGCGGGACCAGGCCGTGCTCAGGCCGCTCTGGGGTGGGCTGGTGGCCCCCGCCCCCCCCCCCCCCCCCCCCCCAGTGCCTACCAGAGGCCAGTTCGTGAGTTCTGTGGACGGGGCCTCCCAAGCCAGGAGAGGGAGTCCATGACAGGGCTGGACGAGGGTCCTGGGCCCTAAGTTTCCAGAGAGGTCTCAGGCACCTAAATCCGCTGCCAGGATGCTCTCTTACCTGGATACCTGTACAGAGAAACCCACAGCCCCTCCATGCCCCAGATTAATTACGGTGTGAGGGCCTGTAACACCTATAACGAGGTTTCTGTTGCCCTTGCCAAGTTCAATTATGGGTGCGTCTGCTTTCTGATTTTTCCAAGATGGTTTGATTTTTTTTTTTTTTGATAAAAGAAAGCCACCCCAAACTACAAAGGAACAGACTGCACAGTAGCTTTTTGCAGAAGGTAAGAGATTCTGACTGCTTTTTCCAGACTCCCACTTTTTGAGATGTGTCAGAATTCATAGGGTGGCTGCTGAGGATAGATATTACTCTGAGTCATCCTGGAGAAATCTGACCCTTCCTCCCACTCCCCACAAGGCCCTTCACCCTTATCCCTTCAAAGTAATAAAGAATGTCTACTTTTTATGAGGCAGGCTCCCCTGCCTGCTACCCAGAAACCTACTGTGATCCGTCACTTTGAATGGAGAAATCATTTGACATTTATTTCCCAAACAGGAAGCACTGGCTCTGAGAAGGTGGAAGCCCTAGAAATTAGCTCAACTTAGATGAAAGTAGGGAAGTTCCTCCTTACCAAAGTGATATTCATTCTCTATTTGCTTATGGGCAAGGCCTTCGCAGGGATGCCATAGGGTCTGGGGGTGGGGTGGGGAGGCAAAACCCCTAATGAAACAGCTACATTTGCTCCCAGCAGAGTACCCTCTGTTGGGCCAGCATTGCATGTGTGCCAGTGTGAGTGTACATGTGTACGTGTGTGTGTGTGTGTGTGTTAGTGGGGGCTGCGGGCGGGGTAAGGAGAAGATGCAGAGTTGTGAGACACTTAAGGCGGCTTGTCCTCAGAGAACTTGCACACTAGTTACTGGCTGACACGCGCCATTCACAAAGCTGTGCGTGGAGGGTGCCAACAGGACAGAGCAGACACAGCCACTGGGACTGAGGAATTCAAGAGCCAGAGGGGGCACACATCCGTGCCGGCTTACTGGTGGTTGAGGGAGGCCTCCTGGGGGAGCTTGACATTTGGGCCGGGGTTAGGAAAAGACAGCGGGAGGGGCGAGTAGGAGCCAAGTGAGCAAGAAGGAAAGGCATAGAGGTGCAGGCAGCGTGGGAGGACAGTGAGAGCTGGCACTGTAAAGACCAAATCCAGGTGGGGCAGGACCCCAGCTGTCCTCAGAGAGATGCTAGTCCCCCTGTTTGCCCTGCTGCTGTGTTTTCAGCCTGGAGTTGCTTCCTGACGACATTTCCCCAAGAGCAGGGGAGTGCTTCCGAGTCAACTTCTGGAAACAGGAAACGGCGATTGGCAAATCAATTAATTTAAGATCCAGTGAGCCACTGGATTACAAAGAGCAGTTATTTGTTAACTGAAGACAGACCCTGGCCTCTGATGAGAGCTCTGATTCTCCAAGACGGCATGTCTGAGAGGAGTGCAGGCCCTACCTATGTGTGAAATTCCAGCAGCCCAGTTCTGCCGATGACAGAAATGACCGTAATAAACCCGGGAGGCCACAAGTCAAACAAATAATTTGGTTGACAAATAGGAGTATAAACAAGACCTTGATTAATGAATTTCCTAATAGTTCTCTGTTTATTGACATTCGCTCAGCTCGGTCATTAGGCTTGACGTTGCCCATGTACGTTGTATGGTATGATAGCTTCCATTCCAAAGACAGCTTTGTAACTTTTTTCTTGACTGTTTTGTGTCTCTGAGTCCTGTCTCTCTGACCGGACCAAGGGCCCCCAGTCTGAGAACCTGCTGTACGCGTACCGAATGAAGGGTGAGGTCACGGAGCTTCCTGTAAAATGAGAGCGGTGAGAAGTGACTCCAACTTCAGCACCTGCAGGCCTTGGCATTGGGCTGGGACCTGGGGTCTAGCACCCTTTGACTTTGACTTCTGTTGCCTTTTTAACTAGTCACTTAACCCTGTTCTGTTTTGATTGCCCCATCTACTGAGGGAGAGAGTCATTCCACAAGATAGTCCTTCTCCTGGTGTTACAGGCATTACAAAGAGAGCAGAGAGGAGAACGGACAGGATGCTAATATCCCATGTGAACAAGAGCTTCCCTGTGGCTCGTCTTGGGCATGACTTAGACTGCTTCTTACTAACGTGTTTTGGGGACCTCAGCCACTGCCTCTGATGGCCGGAACCAAAGCCAGGGTTGTCCTGGGAAGGTGCCAGCGTGCCTACAGTTAGTCACCAATCCCTGGCCAGTGCCTGCCAGGAGCCACTGTCCTTGTCAACAGCATGGCCTCTGTGGTCCTGAGCCAACATTCCAGCCTGGACGACTGGCTGCAGCTTTAGCAACTTGGTGAAAAGCAAAGGCAGGAGGAGTTGAAGCTGTAAATGCCAGCTGTATTTTTATTGGTCGTCTGCAACTTCAAAGCCTTCCCCGCTTTAAAGGAGGCACAAGCAGGTATCCAGTCGGCTCCCCGAGCTCCCGGCCTTGGTGCCTTATTGATTTTCAATGTGGCTTGACTCCCAGGTGGGAAGACTTCAAAACGGCCTGTATTTTTCTGCTGTCATGTTTCCATCCCTGTTAGTTTCCATCTCCAGCAAGATTCTGGATGTGTTTGAGACAGCTTTTCTTTCTTCAGCTTTCTCTCAATAATTTTCTTCCGGACAGGATCTCAGACAGCCAGGGTCACTTTTGCCGGGGTCTCACGTTGCTTGTAGCGAGCCGAATCAGCTGCTGGCAAGTGTGAGGGAGAAGACACAGTGCTTGCCCTTAGGGTTTCACCCCATTGGTCCATCTAAATGCATTGTTAAGTGTGGCCACTAGGGAAGGAGTGGCCTGTGGTGGAGAGTGGGGCCCGTGAACTCTGGTCTAATACATATTCCTCAACCTCAAGCCAACAAGTGTCTTTTGAGCTGTCGTGTGCCCAGCCATGAGAACTAGAGCATTCATTAAATGCCTCCCATAGGCAGAGCACTGGGCTTCACTGATTTTACTGGTAGCTTCACTTAAATTTCATGTCAATTCTGTATTGCTCTGGGAAGCGGGTGATTCTTAGCTCCTCTTTAGAAATGAGTAGGCTGGCTTTGCAGGGCTAACTTAGCAGGATCTGGCTCCTGGGCTGCTCTTGCTACCACACCAGGCTGGTGCATGTCTGTGTGTCCAGGTATGTCATGGGGAGAAGAAAGAAAAAACGGGAAGCTTGTCATCTCATTGGCAAACCTATTCATGTGGAATAAACAAGCAAAATGAGGCTTCTGTCTGGTAACAGTAATAAATAGCAAGCATGTCTGTATCACCTACCAGGTCCCAGTGACTAGTCACGGGTTTCAGCAGTATTAACTAATCCCTATGAGGAGACTAAGGCACAGAGGGAGTGGGTAACTCTCCCGAGGTAACAAAGTTGGGAAATGTCAGAGTGGAGATTCACACCCAGAGTGTGTCTTAATAAAACCCACTCGACTGAGTTTTAGGACTGCCGGAGAGGGATGCCAGCAGTGTAGACTGAGTGGTACCTTCCACTGGGAGATTTTTCTGCCTCTTCTCCCACACTTGACCTCTTCTAAGTCTCCAAAGAGTGGTGAGTCAGTCAGCCAGGCCTTGGTATCAACCCCCCAACCCCCTTGATGGACGAAGCACGGAAAAGTCAAGTGGGTGCCTAGGATTACCCAGACCGTGGTCCAGCTTCCCACCTCTCTGCCGAAGGAGTTTTCAAAATTTTGTTTTCAACAAAAATGTTGGGATGTGGATGTTTGGTAGAAGTGTCTTGCCTACAAACTGGGGCATCTGGGACCATGAAAGCAGTATCCTAAATAAGCGGTTCCCTCTCCATCTGCTGTGGCCACAGAGTGAACCGGGAATGTGACTTTTGTGACTATAAAAGAAAGAAGTAGGACAGGCTAGGGAGAGTCCAGGTCCGGGTCCAGCAGAATTCTCTGGTACCCTGGGCACAGGCCTTCTGCTCTGCAGCCTGCTGGCTCCGCCATGCGGAAGGAGAGGCCTTTGAAGTCACAGACCACCAATAAAATTGCAGCTGGCACCAGGAGCTCACAGGGCTCCAGGCGTGAGATTTTACACTACCGAGGGGCTGAGCCAGCACCGACAGGGTTGGAATGTGCCCTGGACTTCTCCCTCCTCTGCAAGAGCCACCGGGGTGCCTCAGCCCCTGACCACCCCGTAGCCCAATCAATCAAAACTGCAGCGGCCCATTAGACACCACAGGGAGACGAGAGAAGAAGCAACTCACCGGCCAGAGCTGATGCACAGGCAGCAAACAGCCACAGCGCCAGCTGGCTGTGAGTCTAGGCCCGTTGTGGCGACACAGGCAGTTCCCTGCTGAAGTGATAGTGGCCAGGTGGGGAGGCCTGGGGAGGGAGAGAGCAGTGAGGACCAGAGTGGTCAGAGCAACCTCCCAAGGTTTCAGCATGGATAGAGGCATGCAGGCTAGAATACAAGGTCACTTTCCTTGTTCCTCTCCCCCTCCACTTCCTCTCTCTTCCCTTGCCCTCCTCTTCCTTTCCTCAGTCACTTTTAAACTCCTATTTGTATCTGTCCTGGCAGTGGCCCCATCTCCCCTCTTAAAAGCTTATAGTCTTAGACAGGCTTGAGAATAGACTTTGGATCTATAGGACCTGGAGGAAGAAGGCAAAGGAAGTCAAGGGAACCTGGCCAAGCACTGTGGTGGCCCTTAGAGCCATGAGTGCAGTGCGGGGGGCAGAGCTCGCCTTTGTGTCATCCTCACCCACGCCCAGAGTCTTCTAGTGCCTTGCCCCCTTCCTCTTGGGAAACAGCTATTCGCTCAACCCTTCCAAGGGTTTGGTGATGGATGGGCCAACTCCCTTCAGGGGTGGTGAACAGGAGAGGTCCCGGGGATTGGCCTGAGTAGAGACAGCCACTATCTGGAAGCTGTAGCCAGAAACAGGAGCTGAAATAGAGACCACACACATGGGAGCAGGGCAAAGGGATGATAAGGGAAGGAGGCTGTAGGAGACAGGAGGATGGGTCAGGCCAGGACGCTTCACCACAGTCTGCCCCTAGACCACAGGCAGCTGTCCTGCTTGGGCACGGGTACTTCGAAGAGGAAACTAGTTAGTTCAAAGGAACGGAAACCTTAATGGAAGACAGTAGAGTCTGCAGGGGCAAGAGAGGCCTGAACGTCAGGGTACATTTGGGTGTCGCTGTTGAGATCACACCTCACAGGTGGCTTGCTCACTGCCCCTCCTCCTTACCCACCCCACCGCTTGGTCTTTCAGGAAGGACAAGCCCTGACCAGGGAAGAGACAGTGCTAAGGGATTTTAGGTAATGGGGATTGGCTGCTGCAGCCTGACAAAGCTGTTGTCCCCAGTGACCTCATTTGTCTTGGCAACGTAAACTCTTCCCTGTGGCTCGTTTAAGTGTGAGAGGGCCAGTCCCCATGAGGGGAGGCTGGCGTGAAGAAGGGCGAGTGGACCCAGATCCCACAGACGTAGCTAGTGCATTACCCATCAGGGTCACTGGGACTGATTTGCCATGTCGTGTTTGGGGCCATAGGGGAAAACACCATCGTTCTGGTCAGGCACTGGAGAAATGGGGAGCTCGGGGACATTTTTCTACTTTATCCTGAGTGTCGAGCTTTGGTACCCACCATCAGATCAGCATCAGACATTGCACTGGAATCTCACGAGGAACGAGGGACCTACCTGCTGTGTGTAGGGAGCATAATACGTGACACAATTAATGCAGCTAAGCCCACGTTCACTTCTGGCTCATTGTTGAGAAAGGCGTTTAAATGTAGAGAAAATTAGAGCACCTCGGTGGTTCAGTGGATAAAGCATCCGACTTCGGCTCAGGTCATGATCTCATAGTTTGTGGGTTCGAGCCCCACATCAGGCTCTGTGCTGACAGCTCAGAGCCTGGAGCCTGCTTCAGATTCTGTGTCTCCATCTGTCTCTGCCCCTCCCCTGCTCACGCGCTCTCTCTCTCTCTCTCTCTCTCTCAAAAATAAGTAAACGTTAAAAAAAAAATTTTTTTAAGTAAATGTGGAGAACATCTCTCTCCAGGAACATGGAACAGGCTGGCAGTTTACAAACTAAGTTTACAGAATGTACACAGGCAGGTAGGGCTTGTCTCCTTCAAAGCAGTCACATAGCCAGGCCAGCATTCAGTGGGATGTTCATGCTTTGCTTTGTGCTTGTCTTGTCACTAAAAGAAGTTGAGGCAGAGTCAGTGAGGACTCAGAGTGACGCTTTTTGTGTGTGGCAAAACATTTGATCAAACTGTGTGTGACTTGAGAAGGGGGGATGTAGCTGCCCGAGGCTGTAGCAATAGGAGAAAGGATGAGAAAGGGTCAGAACGTTAGCACGTGTCAGCTTGTGTCTCGTGGCTTTTTACCAAGTCTTGCGAGAGTGAGGTGGAAATCAGGCTAGCGTTAACAGGTCTTCGAGAACGGATGTTAAGGAGTGTGGCTTCACGAAGGTGCTTGTCTGCTGCCTGCAGCCTGAAATCTAAATTGACTGAGAGTTCAGTAATTTGGAGCCTTGTTGTGTTGAAAAAGTGTGATATTGTGATTTATGGTAAGAAATCATGGTTCCTGGCACAGAGCTCCTAAAGCATGGGGAATTTCGTAAGTGCTGAAAAACGGAAAGTGTCTTTTGTTATGTTAATGAGGTGACTTTGGGGATGCTCCTAAGTCGCCCAAAAGGAACCAACCCAGTGATTAGAGTGTTGAATTTACAGTCTCACAGCCTGGGAGGGGAGAGGGGCTGGAGGTGAATCAGTTGCCAACGACCAGTGATTTAATCAATCATGCCTATGTAATGAAGCTTTCACGAAACACGAAAAGGACCGTTTGGAGAGGTTCCAGGTTGGGAAACACAGACTTGGGGAGAGTGGTGAGCCCAGAGAGGGCACGGAAGCCCCACACCCTCGCCCTATGTCTTGCTCTATGCGTCTCTTCATCTGGCTGCTGACTCGTCTCCTTTACCATCCTTTGTAATAAACTAGTAATCTAGGGAGTAAACTGGTTTCCTGAGTTCTGTAAACCACTCTCGCAAATTAATTGAACCCAAGGAGAGATAATAAGAACCTCGGATTTCCAGCCAGTTGATCAGAAACACAAGTGACAACCTGGATTTGCATCTGAACTGGGGCGAGGGGCAGTTGGGGGACTGAGCCCTCCCTCAGCCTGTGGAACCTGGTGCTGTTTCCCGGTAGACGGTGTCAGAATGGAATTAAATTGTAGGACATCTAAGCTGGTGTCAGAGAATTCCTTGGACATGCAGGAAAACCCTGAAACACACTGGAAATAGGATCAGAATCATTAAAAAGGCAACTGCTTCTCTACCTCACACTGAAGCAGAGGCTATGTGGCATTCGAGAAGCCATAGACTTGGCAGAAGATGTCCCACCATATGGCAGTGGGAGCCCGGTGATCTTGTGCCCGGTGGGCACAAGAATGTTGCTTTCCCACTCAAGCCTGTTTGGAGTGGCCTCAAGATAGTTGCCATTAAACGGAGAGCACTTGGCAGGGCCCAGCCATCTGTAAGTGAAAGAATGGCATCTAGGCTTAAAAATTACAACTAGGCAAGAGCTTTTACTAGTAGTTTCTTGCACATGGAATGACCAGAAGCAAAAGTACTTCAAAAGCATTTGAAGAAATTGTTTTACCACAGGAAGCATAATCCTGTCTTTGAAAAGCTTGTTTGATCCTTAAAATCATCCCTGGGCACCTAGTCCTGCACTGGTAGGAACCTCTGTAGTGCTCTGAGGGCCCTTGTTCTCCGGAGATCAAGCAGGTGTGGCCACGAAGGACAGTGGACAAGGGAGTCCCTTCTAGAGAGCAGAACAGGGGTTCCATCAGCAGAATCAACTTTGGGATGATGATTTGGGAAGCAAAAGCCCTATATATATGTGTATATTAAGGATACTTACACTTAATGCACAAAACTTGAAAAACCAAGATAAATACCTCCCCATGCCAACCTCCCTCCAACCCTGCAAATGATTTATATTATATTATATTATATTATATGATTTTGGTGTAAGTCAGGCTTTGTTCTAGGAACATTCTATTTATAGATTTACTTTTTTATATATTTATTTGCTAAGAAATTGGATTATGCTGTATCTACTGTTTCACATTCTGCTTTTTAAACTTAGCATTTTATCCTGAGTATCATTTCTTTTTCCTTCTTTTTTTATGTTTATTTATTTTGAGAGAGAGTGTGCGTGTGAGCTGGGGAGGGGCAGAGAGAGAGGGAGAGAGAATCTAAAGCAGGCTCCATGCTCAGTGTGGAGCCCAATGAGGGGCCCCATTTCACCACCCTGGGATCAGGACCTGAGCCAAAATCAAGAGTTGGACGCTTAATGGACCAAGCCACCCAGGAGCCCCTCATCTCATCTCTTTTTCTTAAATATTCTTCTCAAACATGATTTCTAATGACTGTATAATATTCCACTGTGCAGAGCTCATAAAGTTGGACATTCAGATTATTTTTCCTACCTTAAGAGAAATTCCTTCACATGGAAATACCAGGCCACAGGACACAGACATTTTAACAATTTGATGCAGGCTGCCTACGTCCTTCTAGCGTGATTTTGACCAGTTTACGCCTCCCCTGGCTGTCTTTGAATGTGCCCATTTTCCCCATTCTGTCTGCCACACGGGCTGACACTCACTTTCGTCTTGGGGAGGATGAAATCTGAGACCTGCACTGCCCCTGTGCAGGAGAGCTGTTGCTAGAGAGTGTTTGTTTTTGGCTCCAGCCACCCTGCAAGATGGTATATATACTTTTTCGTATTCACACTGAAGATTGTCCTCTGATCATCTCCTT
Source organism: Puma concolor (assembly GCF_028749965.1). Classification (NCBI taxonomy): domain Eukaryota; kingdom Metazoa; phylum Chordata; class Mammalia; order Carnivora; family Felidae; genus Puma; species Puma concolor. The sequence goes on from NC_141669.1 coordinate 76,192,155, forward strand.
GCCAAGCCGAACAGAAGCCTATGGGTAACCATCGATGTGACATTTCTCACTTTGTACCTCATCATTCAGATGGTCGTCTGGGTCCTTGTATCATCTGCAGAAATTCTAGCTGCTCCCCCAAGGCAAATACATGGAAAGAAGGGACACCCTAGGGTCAAAGCACACTTGGAAGCAGGAATCATCCAGCCACCAATCCTCGAATGCTTGCTTGAGAGAGAAGATGCACCTTTCCTTGTAAACAGTCATCTTCCATCTTCTCCACGATTGCCAGATTGCTCTTTCCAGTCTGATGGCCTGCTGTTATCACCAGTGGATTTCTGATTACGCAGGTAGGTCTTGTTCTTTGTAGGAATTAAAAAAAAAAAGTATAAAGAAGAAAATAAAAACCATACATGACTTCAAGGAAAAAGAAACCCAAATGTTGACATTTTGGTGTATACATTTCCAGAATTGTCTTCTCTACATGTTTTTCTCAGAATTGAGATCATATAAATGTACAGCTGCTTTAAACATTATAAAGAGCTTCAAAGTTATCAAGATTTGTCATAAACATTTATAATGGCTTCAGAATATTCAAACACAAGTGTTCCTAGAATTTTTGGCCACTTTCCCCTATTATTGCATGTTTAGTTTAGATGTTTCCAATTTTTTATAACAAAATCTGTAATGTTTCAAAGTATCTTTGTGCATAAAGCTTATCTTCATTTGGATTATCTCCCCATAATCAGTTCCCTTATGTAGAACTCTATGTGTTTCTAAAGGAAAGATGTATGGCTATAGGTGATGTGGAGGAATATTCCTTGGGAAGAGCCATCTGACTGCAGACCACATCCCACCAGACTGGGATTAAGGATCAGTCAGAAACTGTATGCGTCACTGTCAAAGGCAATGTGCCCCCCAAAGATGTCCATGATGGATTCCCCCAAACCTGTGAATATGTTACTTTACATGGTAAACGGGATTCTGCCCTTATGAGTTGGTTAAGAATTTTTATATAGTAGTTATCCTGGATTATCTGGCTGAGCCAATGTGATCACAGAGGTCCTAGTAAGGGGGAGACAGGTGGGTCAGAGTTCTAGAAAGATCAAAAGAGAGATTTAAGGTGCTACACTGTTGATGCTGAGGGCAGAGGGGACCATGAACCAGGAAATTCAGGTGGCTTCCAGAAGCTTAAAAAGGCAAGGAAGATCCTCCCTGAGAGTTTAGAAGGAGTGAGCACTGCCAGCACCTTGATTTTAATCCAGTGAGACTGATTTTGGGCTTCTGACTTCCAGACCTGTAAGAGAATACATTTGTACTGTTTTAAGTCACCAAGTTTGTGCTAACTTGTTACAGCAGTGATAGGAAATGAATACAGTCACCGGTCTATTATATAAGCTAAAATGTCACTGAAATAAATGAAAAAATGTGGTGGGGCTCACATTCCCACACACAATCTTCAGAGATCGGTATTTAACACACAGGTGTCTTTCTCACCCCCACCAGCCCTGGCGACCCTGAAAAGCACATGTCCTCCATGTAACAGCTCAGGGATCCATGAGGGGCAAACCATATGGCCTTCTCCATCAATGAAGCAAGAGAAAAGAGGGAAAACCTTGTATGGGCTTTTCCCTGCCTCGGGCGGGAGTCCCTTCCTCTCATAACCCATGGCCAGAGGCCAGCATGTGGGTCTGCCTGGCTCTAAGGGGCCTGGAAAGTGTAGACTTCTTGCCAGAAAGGGGATGGCAACTGACAATTCATAGACGCCAGCAGAACCTACCACACCGTGCATGCAAGAGGCATGAGAAAATGGTTTCCACTCTTCTGACTCCATATCTCACAAGTGCTTTGCTGACTCACATTTGCAGGTTGGCTAGCCAGCAGACAGCTGCCTCAAGCTGGCAGCCCTAATCCGCTGAGATTCTGAAACTGAATCACACACGGAGTAGTGCTGCTCTTGGAAAACGAATGATCTGTTTTATTATCTAAACTGTGAACGTCTTAACTACACCTCCCAAGAAGTTACCTGGTTCAGAAAACTGCAGAGGAACCGCGGTGCTCGGCAGAAGGCCCTCTCTCCCCCACTTCCCTCCCTCCCGCATTCTCTGTATTTGCTCACTGCCGCATCATGTTCCTGATGGTCCGGGCTCGAAATTTTGACATCCTTGTGGAGCTCCACTCTTTCCCTTGGCTTCACATCCGATCAGTTCCTGAATCCTGCTGCTTCTATCTTTGATTGGTGTCTGATCTCTTCCTCCTCTCCTCCCTGCCTTTCTCACTGCTACCTGCCTTCAACCTTCTCTCCTGAGTAATTACAACTGCCTCTCAACTGGTCATTCCACCCTAACCTGGCAGCTGGCATTATTAATACCCTGTGTGTAGCTCTCATTGGCGCACCCCTGCTCCCCGCCACCATATGAGTTTATTCCAGACTCCTGAGTAACATTTCAGGTCCTCTTGCCATGACTCCAATCAGCCTCTCCAGTTTCGTGTTCTCCTCTGTATCTTACATGGCGGCCAAGCTGGACCCTAGACACTCCTTGAGCGTGTCCCCGGCTTCTGCTTCTCTGGGTCTTTAATGTCTTTAATGATGAGAAGACTCCCTCTCATTTCCCCCCCACCCCACCTTTTGGCCTGTTGAAGTCCTGCCCATTCTAAGGTTTGCCCAGATGTCTGTTCCTCCACAAGGTTCTCAGCCTGTCACTTGGAAGTAGGTTCTTCTATGCATTCTGCCATCCTTTCAAATGATCTTGAAGCTTTATCAAATCTGCTTTATATTGTGGTTATTTCTGTAGAAGTCTTATTTTCTGCGCTAAACTACAATCCCCTTGAGGACGAGGAAGGCAAGCCCCTTGTGGTTTCCATCTCTATGGGCACTAGGGAGCCTAGCAGAGTTCTCATACACTGTGCCAGCTCAATAAGCTTTGGCTGGATTAACTAGTTCCCCATTTGCATGCAGACAGGCTGAGAGTTGGAGAGATTAAAGGGCTTGCACCAGGTCAGAAACGATAGCCCCAACTCACGATGCAATTTTTTTTCCTTGACTTCAAGATTGACTAGAGAGCCGGAAGTCCCAACTGGCCATTCAACAAACATCCTGTAATTGTGCCCAGCATATATTGGGCACTCACTCACACGAGTGAGTAAGATAGTAGCAGACCCTGCCCTTGTTGGTGGCTTATGACAGTGAGAAGGCAGGGAAAGGAGGAGGCACAGCTTAGTGGGAAAAGGCAAACCTAAATGCTTGGTAATTAAGTGCTGGAGGAGAGATGCAGAGTGCTAGGGCAGCAATAAAAAAGCAACTGCCTGGGCTTGAGATGCTGAGGGGAGTCCGAAAAAGCTTTCCTGGGGTACTGCTGATGAAAGCATTTAGCCATTTGAGGAGGACCAAGAAAAGAATGGCTTTCATGCAGGGAGAACAGAATATTTAAAGGCCCTGGGGTAGGAAGTAGCAAGGACTAAAAGAAGGCCAGGGTGGCTGGGGCATAGAGAGGGATGAACACGTTGGCAGGAAATGAGACTGCTTAGGGAAGGGTATCTGATGGCCATTTACAGGAGGGGCCATGGTCAGAAGTGGGAAATAAAAAATTTTATTTGTGAGTTAAAACATGTTACAGTGGAGGATAGAAGACCCATCCTCCCAAGTCTGTGTCCATATATGCGACTAAACTTCATGTTGGCATACTAGTTTTCACTCCTATGTGGATCCTGAGAAACTTAACAGAAAACCATGGGAGGGGGTGGGGGGGAAGGAAAAAAAAAAAAAGGTTAGAGAGGGAGGGAGCCAAAACATAAGAGACTCTTAAAAACTGGGAACAAACTGAGGGTTGATGGGGGGTGGGAGGGAGGGGTGGGTGGGTGATGGGTATTGAGGAGGGCACCTGTTGGGATGAGCACTGGGTATTGTATGGAAACCAATTTGACAATGAATTTCATATTAAAAAAAAAAAAAAACCAAAGAGTTAAACTACAGAAGTGAAATGAAAATCATTGCATGTGAGGGACTAAAGGAAGGGGTAACGAGTCCGGAGTTAACTGAAGTATGGGCTGAGGGCACAGGGCCTGGATGCCACTGTGGCCGCAAAATGACACACATGAGAAAAGCAAGTCACCTGCAAGCTCGAAGCAGCAGTCAGCGCCATGCAGCCAGCCTCAGATCCTGCCTGGGTGTCAGGAGTCTGGGACCCGGCCATGGCTGGCACCGGGTCCGCCCCAGGGAGGAGGCCTGCCAGCGCCTGGTCAGGCTGGCACCGGGGCAGCTCCTGGAATGGGTCACCCACTAGTCCCTCTAAGCAGTTTCACGTGGCTTCTGAGGAGTGTGAGTGAAGTGAAAGTTCACAACGTCGAACAAGGAGAGCAAGTCACAGCTTATAAATGACCGGCCTAAGAAGTGAGGGAGAGACCTCTAGGGACTTCACGGAGACGTGAGCGGACACGAGTGGACGAGGGAGTTGAGTGGGGAGATCACTAGAGACATCAGACAAGAGTGAGTGGACACTTAGGGTAAAGAAGTTCCAGTGGAACAGGAAAGCACACAGGCTGTCACCCCCAGCAACCCTGTCAGTGATCACACATGGTAAGACTGTGCTTGGAAGACTGCAAGCGTAATGAATGCCTTTTCCAGCTACTGGTTTGGGCAGACTGGGTAGAGAAGTCAGTTCTTCCACACACTTCTGTGTGGCCTGGGCGGGACCTGGAGCCTCTCTTGGTTTTCATTTTCAGAACCATATAGTGAGATGGGTAAAGCCTCTCAGTCGATGCCAGTAAAACCATCTAGATTCCCTGACAGATTAGGAACTCTGGACATCCTCTAGAGAATGCCCATTATTTGTACTCTCTAAGTTACCATTTTCCCCCTGATGGGGATGGGGGGGGGGGGATCTGTGCATAAAGAAAATGCTTTTTTAACAAAAGCACAATTGATGGCCCTAAGAACTTGTCATTGCAGACTGGCCTTTGCAAGGTGGACAAAACTTTGCTGTGCAGGGGGAAAAAAAATGCAGCCAGCACTCATTGGATTAAGAGTGTAGAAAAGCAAACGTGTTCAAATCTTAAACACATCATAATTTTAAGCATCCACAAGTGTTTAAAAAGTGCTAGCTGCTATGAGCACATACATCCATTTACTAGTTAAACATCATAACCTGTTTCTTTTCTAAACACGTGGGCAGGAGAACAGAGGACAGTTAACATGTTACACACACTGACATGTTTACAATGTGTTGCAAGAAGGTGTTTAACTTTTTGTGCTCCAAAGCTAAACACTTTGGAATTAGAGGGTTGGCCAGTTCCGCCTCTAGTTAGTATGGCTATCACCTGGCAGTCGTCTTGGCTTTGAGCAGATAGATGTACCTTTGGAAACGCAGGCCATCTAGTGATAACCTGGGTCCCATGAAGAGCAGTGCAGGGATGCTGACTGCAGGACCTTGGGTGCAAATGAAATTTTCGTTTCTGAAAGCACATCATAAAAGGACTCAGTCCTGAATCCATGAATTGCTGGACCCAGCCCGTGCTCCAGTTACCATGCCCCATTTCTTCTCTCAGTTGGTGGGTCTGTCCTGTTGGCAGGAGCTCTCGAGGCCTCAGACATAGGCTGGCTGGGGCCTTGGTCTCTGCTCCACACTGCCTCAAACTTTCATAGGGAATAGAGCCCGAGAAGCTAAATTGGAAAGAAAGAGGGAAGGAAAAGGAGAAAGGAAGAAAGGGTCAATATTTGCTTTGTATGACTCTTTATTAGATTATCGCTTGGTGCCTAAAACAACATAAATGTATTCTCTTACAGTTCTAGAGGTTAGAAGTCCTGAAATGGGTCTCCTTGAGCTAAAATCAAGCATCAGTAGGGCTGGGTTCCTTCTGGAGGCTCCAGGGGAGAATCTGTTTCCTTGCCTTTTCCAGCTTCTAAAGGCCACTCGCATGCCTTAGCTTGTGCCCCGCCCCCTTTTGTCTTCAAAGCCCGCGATGGACAGACAGTGGAGTCCTCACCCTGAATCACTTTGACACTGCCTCTCTCACCTCCCTCTTTCATTTCTAAGGACCTTTGTGACTACACTGGGCTCACCTGCATGATCCAGGATCCCCTCCTTAAAACCAGCTGGTTAGCAACCTTAACTCCCCCTTGCCATGCAACAACACTCTCAGATTCTGGAGATTAGGATGTAGACATGTTTGGGAGGCATTGTTCTGCCCACCCTGAGGTGTTATAGAAAGAAACAGCAAGAGAGGGAATAGGAGAAAAGGAATTACACGAAATGGCACAAAGTTGGAATCCTGGTTAGCCTGGATAGAGGCCGTCTCAGACAAGCACCAGATGGTGGTCTGGGAGGGTGGGCCAAAGCGCAGTGTTGGTGCTTGGGCATGGGGTAAGCCACTTCAGGGATCCAGGTGTTAGTCTTTAAAACCCATCGCATCAGTTAGGGTATGGGCTAAGCTGCTATAATAAAAGCACCCTAAAATGCAATGACTTAGACAAGAGAGAAGGTTATTTCTTTTCCATGGTAATCACAGAGGCAGACAGTCTCTCCCCCTCACGCATCCAGCTTCTGTTCCTAGGTCCAAGAACATTGGTCCAGTTTTGTTTGACTTGTAGTCTGGAGGAAAGAACCGGGGGGGGGGGGTGTACATTCCTTTTAAGGGCATGATATAGAATACAACTTCTCAGCCTTGACACTGTTGACATTTTGGGCTAGAGAATTCTTTTTGTGTGTGTGCAGTGCTGTTTTGTGCAGCATCCTGGGCCCCTACCAGTGGAACCCCCCAGTTGTGACAACCAGAAATGTCTTGGGAGGTAGGACCATCCCTGGTTAAGAATCACTGATCTGGAAAAAGTACATATTGCTTCTGGTGTTATCCTGTGGTCCTAACAAGCTGGACAGTCATATACCTGTCTATAACTTGGGAGTTCTATTATAAAGCAAGAGAGAATGAGTGTTTAGGAACAACTAGCAGTCTTTGCATCCATTTCCAGCATCTGGACTGCCAAATTACTGAATCTTACCTCATATCCAAGGTACTGGCCTGGAATGCACAATGGGAGGGAAGGGACTGAGGGTGGTCACAAGTAGGAGGAATTTCTGAAGTCCTTGGCCAGAACTCTGGATGGTCATCTGGCACTCTTTGGGCAGACCTGCCTGAGGGGGCTGGGCCAGCATTCCCAGAGCTGGGAACCAGGGCCTTGCCATTCTTATTCCACTCATTATGAGATATGGCTTGACTTCCAGGGGCTCTGGTCTGGATGCTGTCAATTGTAACCTCTTGCTCTGCCCTGGGGGAGAGGCAGGGTGACCTTGGGGACTCACTGGCCTGGATCTGTATAAGGTAGTGGGTTTAAAAGACAGACAGGAATGCCTGGGTGGCTCGATCGATTAAGCATCTGACTCTTGATTTAGGCTCAGGTCACGATCTTACGGTTCGTGGATTTGAGCCCCACATCGGGTGCAGAGCCTGTTTGGGATTCTCTCTCTCTCCCTCTCTCTCTGCCTCTCCCCTACTCTTTCAAAATAAATAAATACACTAAAAAAAAAAAAAAAAAAAAAAGACAGAACTGGGTTCTATTCTGTTTCTGCCATTTATTAGCAATGTGACTCCTCAGTGCCGTAATTTTCCTCATCCATAAAATTAGGACACTCTCATGTCCTGCATTGAAGGAGATTGTTGAGAGGATTAAAATTAGATAATATGTGAAAAAAGACTTAGTGCCATCCCTGAGACTTTATAAGCACTTGGTAGATGGGACTCATTTATCCCTTTGTTCCTCAGACATTTACTGAGTACCTGCTATATGTGAGGCTCTGTGCTGGTTGCTGGGAAAGTGAACATAGCAGTAAGCAGACTTTCTCAGTCGTTGTACTGTGGCAGCTAATGCTGTTATTGTTGTCATGATTCTAGAAGCAGGCCTAGAGATGGACTGTCTGCGGGGGGTAGATGAGACTAAGCCAACAAACTCTGGGGCCGAGTATGTAGGAATGAGGCCGGCTGTTTGGGCAGGAATGCTGAGGTCCAGCCTGCATGTTTGATGGGGCTGGTTGGGTGAGGAAGACGGGGGGCATTGACTAAGAACTTGGTCATATAAGCCAGGAGCAGGGCTTCAGAAATTCCTGGCAATTCAGAGTTGAGATGGGGCTGCTGTCCTGGGACTAACAAATGAGGAAGGAACAGTGAGCCGTAGGAAGGGAGGCAGGTGGACAGGGACAGGCAGCTATATAGTGGAGGTACTTTGGCCCAACTGGATAAGCTGAGTCCTGGCTGAGGACAGAGGTGGCTTCTGGGGCCACTCCCAGTGAATCCAGGCTTGCTGATAAGGCAGGGAAGGCTGTGTCTTTGGGTGATTAGATCGCCTGACGGATAGCCTAAGAGCAAGTCTGTTACAAATAGGATGGACCCTCCCCTCCCTGCTCCATTGCCAACCCCTGCACTATATCACTGTGGGCAAGCTGATTATGAAGTCAAGTTCCAGAGGCACGTCACCTCCATTAAATCCTCAGGTAGTCAATTAAAGATGGCCCCAGGGCAGTGAGTCTCAGACTTTTTCCATCCATGGTTCATTCTTGGCAAAGTAAAAGACCTCAACATGTTCCCACTTACTAAAATGGAAGCCCTTCTCTCTAGAATGCAACTTAAATTCCATAGTCAATCATTATAATCACTCTCTTGCCCCTTTTGTTTCATTGTACTGTCTTGGCAAACCCACAATAAAGGTTAAATCCAACTCCCCACTTACTCCATGCCTGTTTGGGGAAGAAATACAGTCATGCTGACCTCTCTCACATTAAATCCATGCCCACAGTTTTCAAGGAGGCCTCAGTGGCAGCCGGGTCACCACCCTCTCCTGTCTACTCACTCCCTCACACCCCTAGGTGACAACTTTACACTGTCTCTTCTCTCTCCAGCCCCCAAACAAACTCCCACAGACTCCACCAGCACATCTTTCCCTGACTCCCACCTAGATCTGCCCTCATGTCCTCTCTTCCCTCCACTGTAACCTGATGAACTTCTCTAGAGCAACGTCTCCATCTGAGCATGGGATCTTACCCCGGTCACCTACATAAGGATATCTCTCCCGCCATATTGCCTACTTCTCTCCTCCATCTATAATTACTCATTCTCTCCTGAATCCTTCCCATCAGCATACAAGCATGGGATTATCTCCCCCATTTTATAAAAACCTTCTCTTGAACCACTTCTCCTGCAACTTTTTGTTTGCTCCCCTTTTGCAACAAAACTTCTCCAGAAAGTTGTCTGTACTATCTTCAATTTGTTTCCTCCAGTTCTCTCTTGCATAAACAACTTTATTGAGATACCCTTGACCTATAAAACTTGTTTGTTTAAGGTGTACAACTTGATGTTTTAATATAGATGTACATTATGAAAAGACCACCACAATCAAGCTCAGTAACTTATTCATCACTTCTATATAGTTACCTGTGTGTGGGGGGAAGGGAGGATTTAAGGTCTATCCTGTTAGCAAACTTCAAGTATACAATCCAGCATTGTTAACTATTGTCACCATGCTATATGTTAGATGGCAACTCATTCATCTTGTATGAAATTTTGTAACCTTTGACCAACATCTCCTTTCCCTTTACCCTACCCCTGCCCCTGGGAACCACGATACTACTCACAGTTTATATGTGTTTGACTATTTTAGCTTCCACATATAAATGAGATCATGCAATATTTGTTTTTCTGTGTCTAGCTGATTTCACTTAGCATACTGTCCTCCAGGTTCATCCATATTGTCACACAGGGGAGGGTTCTCTTCTTTTTTTTAAGACTAAGTAATATTACATTATACATGCATGTGTGTGTGTGTGTGTGTGTATGACAATATACATATATATGGAGATATATATATATACACACATATATAATTATATGTATATGTATATGTAATTTTCTTTATCCATTCATTCTTTGACAGACATTTAGGTTTTTCCATATCTTGACTATTATGAATAATGCTATAATAAACAAGTGAGTGCAAATATCTCTTCAAGATACTGATTTTATTTCCTTTGGATATATACCCAGAAGTAGGATTGCTAGATCATATGGTAGCTCTATTTTTAATTTTTTGAGTATCCTTCATACTGATCTTCATTGTGGCTACACCGACTTCCATTCCCACCAACAGTGCACAAGGGTTTCCTTTTCTCCACATCCTCACCAACACTTGTTATATTTTGTCTTTTTCATAATGGCCATTCTAACAGATGTAAGGTGGTATCTCATGATTTTGGTTTGTGTTTTCCTGATGATGAGTGACATTGAGCATCTTTTCATATACCTATTGGTCTTTTTTTTTTTTTTTTTTTTTTAGAAATGTCTGTTTAGGTCCTTTGCCCAATTCCTTATATATTTTGGATATTAACCCTTATCAGATACATGGTTTGCAGATATTTTCTCCTATTCTGTAAGTTGCCTTTTCTTTCTGTTGATTGGTTCCTTTGCTGTACAGAAGTTAAGTTGATACAGTCCCACTTGTCTATTTCTGCTTTTGTTGCCTGTGATGTTAGTGTCAAATCCAAAAAATTGTTGCCAAGATCAATGCCAAGAAGCTTTTCTCCTATGTTTTCTTCTAGTAGGTTTACAGTTTCAGGACTTATATTTATGTCATTATTCAAGCTTTTTTTCTTACATTCAAGTCTTTGATTTATTTTGAGTTAATTGTTCTATATAGTATTAGATAAAGATCCAGTTTCACTCTTCTGTGTGTAGATATCCAGTGTTCCAAGCACTACGTACAAAGAGACTGTCATTTCCCCCTTGTGTGTTCTCAGCACCTTTGTTGAAGATCAGTTGACCATAAGTGTGTGGAATCCTCCCATTCTCTCTTAAAACCACTCCAATCACTCTTTTGCCCCCGGTACTCAACAGACTGCTCTTACCAACCTTCATATTGCTGTGCCCAGTGATCAAGTCTCAGTCTTGACCATTTAGTCCATCAACTGCATTTGATGTAAGCTGACCACTTTTTCTTTCTTGGTATGTGTTCTTTACCTGACTTCCAGAAAAACCCACTGTCACTGTTTTCCTCCTGCCTCACAGGTTGCTCCTTTTGATCTCCTATTCTGGTTCCTCCTCATCTCCTTGATCTTTTAGGATTGATAGACCCCAGGGTTCAGTCCTTGGTTCCCTTCTCTTCTTTATCTATCTCATTGGTGATCTCACTTGATCTCACAGCTTTGCATATCGAATATCACTAATGATGCCCAAATTTAAAGTTATACCGCCAGCCTTCGGATTTCTATGTGGATGTTGACTTGGAAGATATCTCAACCCAATATTCTGTCCCGATTTGCCCCCAGGCCCACTGATACCTTACAAACCTGCTCCACCCACAGCCATCTCCATTTTGATAGCAACTCCTTTCTTCCAGTTACTTAGGCTTGCCACCTCCATGGCTACCATCCCGGTTGGAGCCTCCTTAATTTCTCACCTGGATTATTTGAATAGCCTCTTAATTGCTTTCACCTTTGTTCCTCTTCAGTCTATTCTCAAAATAGCAGCTAGAGAGAGTCCTTTAAAATTTATTTTATTTATTAAAAAAAAATTTTTTTAGCATTTATTCATTTTTGTGAGTGAGAGAGACAGAGCATGAGCAGGGGAGGGCAGAGAGAGAGATGCAGAATCTGAAGCAGGCTCCAGGCTCTGAGCTGTCAGCACAGGGCCCGACGTGGGGCTCGAACTCACGGACCACGAGATCATGACCCGAGCTGAAGTCTGATGCTCGACCACTCAACCGACTGAGCCACCCAGGCGCCCTAGGAGTCCTTTAAAATTTAAATCAGGGGTACCTGGGTGTTGGCCTGGCTTGTGAGTTCAGGCCCCACATCAGGCTCTGTGCTGACAGCTCAGAGCCTGGAGCCTGCTTGGGATTCTGTGTTCCCCTCTCTCTCTGCCCCTCCCCCACTCATGCTCTGTCTCTCTATATATATCAAAAATAAATAAACATCAAATAAAAAAAGAAATAAAATTTAAATCAGACTGACCAAGTCATTTCTCATCTCAAACCTTTCAATGGCTCCCATTTCCCTGAGGCCCTATGGGATCTGCCAACCCATCTCAACTCTACCTGTCTGAACTCACCTCATACGAATCTTCCTCTTATATACACCATTCTAGCCTACTGACCACATGGCAGTTCCTCGAACATGCCAAGTATCCTCCTCTGTATAAACTATACGGTCTGTTCATTCTCCTGGAATGTTCCTTTCCCAAATAGCCACATGACCTACACCCCCACCTCCCTCAAACCTTTGCTGAGATGTCACCATTTCAATGACTTCCATAAACTGACTTCCATAAACCCTACAGCCCACCCCTATTCAAATCCCAACTTTATTGATTTTGCTCATTTATTTTCCATAGTAGTTATCACTTTCACACATTCTATGAAATTGCTTGTTTTTTAATATTTATTGTTTGCAAGGCAGACTCTTTTTGTATTTTTGTTCTCTTATGAATCCCAAGGGCCAGGATCTATGGCTCGCATGTATAGTAAGTGAACAGTAAATATTTGCTGAACGAATACACAACAAAACTGGTCCTGTTATGGGAAGACCTCCATGAAGGATGGTTGCCATCCATCCGTCTGTCTGTCCCATCTACCTAGCCACCTATCCATCAAGGTTAATCATTCAACAAGTGTGTTTTGAGTGCCTGGTCATTTTTTATCCTATGCTTTCTCCTGTGGCGTCTACCCTAAAAGAACTTTCAGTCGAGTTAGGGGAAAAAGCCCAGACACAGGAATCATTAAATAGAAGGTAGCCATTGTTATCGAAGCCAAAATTAAAGCCATAGACATTGTTACTCTGGAGGGCTGGCGACCGGAGTGGTTAGCACAATATTTATGGCCTGGCAGTCCAGTGGATTTGAGGGTTTAAAGATCAAAGAGTCTTTGAGGACCCCACCTACTCCATGTCCTGGGGATGCTGGAATCTGCTGGGAGGGGGAGGGAAGAAGCAGTCTTTGGGAGTTGTGGGGGCCCTGAGGCTGAGAGAGGAGCTGTTGCCCTGACTATTCCCTCTGTGTTTTACCTACGCCCCTGAGGCTTTCTCCCCAGGAGCTATGGGACAGTTTTAGGCCCCGGGATGGGGGTGACAACCAGCTACCTCTATCCAGGGAGCTGCCCCTCTTTGTAAGGCAGCATCCTTGACACTTGTTGGGAGAGCTGGAATCTCCAGAAGCATCAGTGAGAAATGAGAGCCTAGAGGCCAGGCCGTGGCTGTCCTCAACTTGGGATCTTTCCTCTCACCCCTGAACCAAACTCTGAAAGGAAAACAGTCCTAATCCTACAGCCCTAAGCCAAACAGCTCACAGCTGGCTAGCCCACCAAAACAAATAAGCCAGGTCCCCTGTGATCCACAGAACCAGAATGAGAGACACCCGTCCCCTCTTGCTCCTCTTCTTTGTTCTGTGGTCCAGTGAAGGTTTGTGGGGACAGGAGGTGGTGAAACACAGAAACACATCTAGAGGCGTTGCTATGGCTCAGGGAAGGGTGCGCTGAACAGGGACTCAGGGATGGAGGGGGGTTGGGGAAATTTACATGCACGCCCCCCCACACACACACACATATACATGCTGCTTGGTGATAACAGGCACGACCCAGGCTATGCTCTTGGGAAAGCTAGTTCCTGGTGGAGGGGGCAGTAGGGCAAGGCTTAGCTCGCCCAGCTCTTGACTTCTCCCCCTAGCGCTCTGAGGGTGCCTCTTACAGCATGTAGCTATTTATATGTGGACAAGAGGGACTTAACTGTCAGAGCGTGCATGAGAGGTGAAGTCACTCAGACGATACTCATTTTGCTCAGAGGGCCAGTTCCATTTTCCCTGCTTTTCACTTCCTCCTGTTTCAGAAACTCATCATCCAGGCCTCTAAGTGAATCCAAATGCTTCTCTCAAACTTTACAATTTTTAATACCAATGATTCACAGTTACTGTAGTAAGTACAGAAAATTAAAAGGAGACCATTCCAATCTCCCATAATGTCCCCTCCCCGCCAGAGGACTATGTTTGGGCACACACTGGCCAGACTGGTCCGTAGGCACACACATACGCATGTGGTCATGTAATGTACCGTGCTATCAATCGGTGTGGGTTCTCCCTGGCTCCTCTCCTCCTCTATTCTAAGTCCATGCATTCTCAGTCTGGGCAGCTCCAGGGGAGGAGAAGGCAGAAGCTGTCCCTCTTTCTGGCTCTCAGGAAAACCCAAGCTTCCTGAAGAGCTGGGTGTTATGGCAGGTGTGCACAGGGGTTGGGAGAGGGAACAAGACAGAGCCCAACCCTGGTCAGAGTTCAGGAGTTGATAGGCCTCAGGTTGCAGGGAACCTGACCTGTCCTGGTAGCACCTGCAGAGGGGACAGGACACCTGAGGAAAATGACTGCCCCCGGGGAACAGGATGAAGGCACCTGAGCTCCCAGTCTTGCTGAGGAGCACCACCCCTGTGCTCCCCATCTTTGAGCAGCCACATACCTGCAAGGGGCCTGTGGGCTTGCGCATGAGGATGAGGCCGTCCTCCTGTCTTCTGGGCACCATGTTAGCATGCTGGATTTTCATGAGTCACTGGATAGGAGAAGAAACCGCAGTCATGCCTGAGAGGGAATTTTCTGCCAGTCCAACAGGGTAAAACAGAGTCAGATTTGAGCTGAAAAAAAAGTAAAATAACGACATGTGATACTTCCTGCATATCTCAACTTGTAGAGTGTGATTCATACATGCTGCACGTATATACTTTTAACAAAAATGGGCCATCCTGTTCTGTTACCTGTTTATTTCACTCAGCACTGTGTCACACATCCTTCTACATGTATTTATATGCACGCATTATCTGTAATGGTCACATCACATTCCACCATGTGAATGTGTCCCAGGTTACTCAACTGGCCCATCTAAATGCTTCCTAACCCAGTCTGCTTCTAAGGCCCAAATCTCCAAAGGATTAGGAGAAGGGAGAGTATTCATTTTGCTGCTGCCATCAGGAGCTCTGCGTTGGCTCTTCAGATCTTGACTTTTCAGGGCTTGGTGCCCAGGAATGACTGGCAGCAGCTGGGAGAACATGTTACGAGTAATAACAGTAATTAACATTTCCACAGCATGTGGGGCCAAGCCCTGTTCTCAGCACTTTCCACATACACTCTCACTTAATCTTTACAACAACCCTACAAAGTCGTACTATTTTTATCCCCATTTTATGGACGGGGAAATCAAGTCTCAGAGAGAGAGAGAGAGAGAGAGAGAGAGTAGTAACCTGTGCAAAGTCACCCACTAAGTGGCTGTGCTGGATTTGAACCCAGCAAGCTGGCACCAGCATAGTGCCTTTAACCACCAAACTAGTCTGCTTGGTTGGAGACTTTGGGCTGGCTGTTGGGAATAAGCAGAAAGGTTTTCTGACCTTTTCCCCTAAATTTGGACACCATATATATATATATATTTTAGAGAGAGAGCACACAAGTGTGGGAGGGGCAGAGAGAGAAGCAGACACAGAATCTGAAGCAGGCTCCAGGCTCTGAGCGGTCAGCGCAGAGCCTGATGCGGGGCTTGAACCCACAAAACCATGGGATCACAACCTGAGCCGAAGTCGGATGCCCAAACAACTGAGTCACCCAGGTGCCCCTGGACACATTATATTTTGAGGCTTGCATTTGTCTTTTTAAACCAAGAAAATCGTTTCTAGTTTTCCTCTATAGAGTTCAAGAGCCCATATTCTCTTGGCCTGTCATTCCTGGGCTGGGCCCTGCTGACTGATAGGTCACCATGCCACCATTTTGAGCTGTTTGTTCCTGGGTGGTGTGGCCTGACACTCCTCCATCCAGCATCCCCAGGAAGAAAATGACAAGGACTTCCCCCTCGTGGCCAGGGTCACCCTGCCAGCCTTCTTCATCCGATACCAATATGTTTCTGTATAGAAGCTGACCGCATTACTGGGTTGAGTCCAGTGGTTCTGAGGGCTCCACGAGGATGCCTTGTACTTGTCAGCTGTGTGTGGTGACCCTGGACACAAAACACAATTGCTGAGCTGCTTTTGCAAAATACAGATGCCTTGGTTCCAGACCTTGGGTTCCAAAGGAACCCCTGGGGGTGGGGCCTAGACTCGCACCTCTTAGAAAGGGCCTCCAGTGAATCAGATGCCCAGCCCTGGCCAAGGGGGGCTCTGACCGGCTTCAACCTTAGGTTTCCCCTGCTTCCAATGCCACTTGTACAGAGACTCCCACCCTCCCTCCTCAGGGGCGTTTGGTGTGGAGGTTGAGGCCGCACAGGTGGAAGGTCCCTGGAGTGTGCTGTCTGAAGCCTGGAGGTGAGACCCTGCCTGTTGGCATCCAGGGACTGGAGGTGATGAGTGCCAAGAGTCCTGCGATTGTGAACAATCCCAGAAATGTGATTAATTGTTACTGGCACTGTAAAGAGATGGAGAAACCACCCAAACAGAGCCATTCTTTAAACTTGCAGTTGAAGAATCAAAGGCTTTGGCCATTCTGAAGCTTAGGAGAACATGGCTTTTTTGTGTTTTATTTTGCTTTCCCTTCTCTTTTCCATTTCCTTAAAGGAGGACCAGGAAAAAAAAAAAATCAAAACAACAAACAAGAATGTTTTTTCTTGATCTGAAAGGCCAAGTCACTCTGTTCAATGTCCTACTTTCAGGCCAAGGTGGCCTGCACATCTCCATCCAACAGGTACCTGTGCCCCTGATGGAGGGGAAGGGGGCACAACTCTGAATTCTGGACTTCTTTTCCCAGTAGCTAATTTCACCCCTGTTGCTACATACACTTGAATCACGATTGGTGAGCACCATTCACTCAAATGCACTGTGGGCAGAAATCCCTACCAGGTACTGTCAGGAGATGCAAAAGAATATAAATAGTCCATGGAAGATTTCGACACAAACTGCTAAGTATCTGCCTGTGGTTCTCATTAACCGGAGGAATGTAGTGTGGCCCACGAAGCCCCAAACCCTTTAACTTAGGGTAAAAAAATCAGACAAATGTCTCCAGGTGAGTGAGCCACATGCACTCTGTTTAAGAAAAGAACAAAAACACATAGAACTCATGTAACTCCAGACCCTTGGATGGCCTTATAATTATTCTCAGGAGGCTGTCGTTGATTGTTTTGAGAGAGCACTTTCCCCGTGGGGCTCTAGGAGCCCAGCCCCTGGGTCGAGGGAAGAAGGACTTCTCCACCCCTAAGTGTCCCTCCTGCATGGGCTCACAGCACAGAGTGCAGTCCTGTCCTCTCGGTTAATTCTGGTGGGGGGATTTGGGGCCACGCAGCCTTTATGTAGTTCCTGGTCCTCAGGCTCTAACAGTCATACCCAGGAGACCCTGTGGAAGCTCATCTAAGGTGCTCTCACAGCCGCTCCCCTAGGCCCCACCCCAGGCTTTGTCCCTCAACCCCTTGACCCTTAGTGGAAGCTACTTCTCTGTCACCTGCCCAGGCCCAGGGGTGGGGGTTGCATGGGCACCCGTACCACAGCACAGGACAGGGTACATCGTCCTATCCAGACAGTTAGGCAGCCATGTGTGTTTAGACATACCCCCTCCACCGGCCCGTGCTGTGGTGGCCCTGCGTATAACCTGGGGAGAGGCTTGGAGAGAGGGAGATGGTGTGGCTGTACAGCTGTGCTGCTGGTGGCTAGTTGTCTTGAAATCACCTCTTTGTGGAATTGTTCTCACGTTTCCTGTTTCCGAACTTGACCTCTGAGGCTAGACCTCTGGTGGTGGGCCTCGGAGATAAGACTTGAAGGAGTGACCCTCTGGTGTCCCTGAAGTAGCTGAGGCAGTGTCTTTTCTTGGTCCTTGTCTGTCAGATTCCAGGATGCTCTACATGGCCAACAGTGGACGGTTAGCAGGTGGAGCCTGGAGATCTCCCAGCCTGCCCCCTTGGCGTGCAGGCCAGGCCACTGAGGAGCGGGGGGGTGGGGGGGGGGCACTGAAATTCCTAAGGCCCCTTAGCTGGAGAGGGACAGTGCCAGGACAAGAACACAGGTCTTTAGGTCCTCTGGCCCTTGGTGAGACAGAGCAATGCTGTGTTTGCCTAGGAGTGTGACTAGGGGCTGGAATGCTCCCCCAGCCCCCACCCCCATCCCATGCCCCTGCTCGGGGGGGCCAGCCTCCCCCAGGAAGTCACAGACTCTTGTCATGCTGCACCACAGACACAGGTGCTTATCTGATCTTTGGATACCTATAGAGGACAGATAATGGCATGCTCTTGCCTGATAGCACATTCACAGGATCACTCATCCCAGAGCGTGCTGTGTTAGAGGCTCCTTAAGATCAGGAAGGTGCCTGGGTGGCTCAGTCGGTTGACCGTCCGACTTCGGCTCAGATCACGGTCTCATGGTTTGTGAGTTTGAGCCCTGCGTCAGGCTCTGTGCTGACAGCTCAGAGCCTGGAGCCTGCTTCAGATTCCGTGGCTCCCTCTCTCTCCCCTCCCACCCCCCGTACTCTGTCTCTGTCTCTCTCTCTCTCAAAAATAAATAAACATTAAAAAAAAAAAAAAAAAAGATCAGGAAGGCTCTGCTTTCCAAAGGCATGATTCCTTAGTGGTGGCTTTTTTTAGCACCAAAGGTACAAGTTTGTTGAATTGCTAAAAACATTTGTGTGCCAGATTGGATCCTGGAACAGGAATATGACATTAGTGGGAAAACTGGTAAGATCCAAATAAAACATAAACTTTAATTAATAGTAATGCACCGATGTTAATTTCTTAGTTTTGGCAAACGTACCCTGGTTGTGTAAGATGTTGCCATCAGGGGAAACTGAGTGAAGAAGATACAGGAACTCATTCTACTACTTTTGTTAACTTCTAGAAATCTAAAATTATTGTAAAATAAAGAGCGTATTTAAAAAATTATTTGGTAGAACTTCCTCAGCTCTGATTTCCTACTCTACCGAAATCTACCTAAATCTGGCCCTCCTTTTCTCTCCTTACTTCATTTCTGGGAAAAGAATAGATGACATCATTCTATTTTGCTGCACTGGCATTTTCTCCTGAGGGCTTACTCCAACAAGGAGAGTGATATAGACCTCCCTGGAGACAGAGCAAGAGTCTACGCTCATCACAAAAATGAGATGAGCCCATGGGGGTACAGTGGGTGGAAGCTCGCAGTGGGGCCCAAAGTTTGGGATGCAGGATGGAGTCACGTTTCCAAGGGAGACAGGAGTCTCCACCTGGGGCAAATGTGATGGAGGCAGGACATTCAGAAGGGGTTACATCCTGACCTTTTTTTAGAAAAGTGCTTTTTAATGTTTACTTATTTTTGAGAGAAAGAGAGAGCAAGCAGGGGACAGACAGAGAGAGAGGGAGACACAGGATCCGAAGCATGTTCCAGGCTCTGAGCTGTCAGCTCAGAGGAGTTCTGAGGAGCATGGGCGGGAGGTGAAGACATCTGAGGTGAGTCTGCCTGGGTCCTGGACCCCACCCCAGTCTCTGTGACCAGGGGCTGCTCTGTTTTCCATTACACCTCCTGTACAAGCTGAGGAGCCCGCTCCCCCTCAGTCTGGCTAGGCTTTAATTTTGGGGGGCAGAGAGGACAGGGGGCTGAATCCTCTGAGAGCCCTCAATTTGCTCCCTGTCCTGCCTTCAGGTTGAGTTGGCAAACTGCAGCCCTTCTTCGCTTGCTCTCCACCCACCCTTCTCGAAGCCCCCCAGAATCCTCCAATGGTAGGAGGAGGCCAGGAGATGGGGGTGGCGTGGCCATGGCCGGGGAGGAGGGGAAGAAGCACAAGCACACTGAGTGCCCTAAGCGACGCTCTATGCCCCTCACAGCTTTTCTGCAGCTGACTCTGCTCCCCTGAGGGACACTTCCGGGGCAGCAACAGAGCGGCGTGTGTCCTTAATCCAATGTTGCTTGCAAGTTGCAGAATAGAGCACTTTTGGAGGGAAGGGAGGAACAGTTTGAAAGTAAAGAATAGAGGCAAAAGCTTGCTCACTGAGGGATCTCCAGGGTGTAGCTGGTAAGAGCCCAGTGACATATTTGCCTGAATGAGCCACAGGCGCCCTGCCTGGAAGCTGGGAAAAAGCGTCCCCCTAACCAAGAGCTCCGGGAACACCCAGCGGATGAGCACAGCAGGAGGCAGGGTGTGTGGTGTGGAGAGGTTAAGGCAGTCTCCCTCCCAGAAGGAAGAGGGTCCCCGCTGAGCCCCGGAGACTCAGAGACTGGCGGGGACTCCAGTAGGTGAACGCTGCAGAGGGATGCTTTCCAGGCTGGGGCTGTCAGCCAGGAAAATACATGTAGGTAAGATGGGACGTGGAGAAGGAGGGAGTCACCCCGAGGCTCCCCGGCCCCCTGAGCCCTGGGCTGCACGTGTTCCCAGTCTGCACAGGGCCATTAACTGCGGCAGGGGAAACACCTGCCCCTGGTCTGCGCCAGGGGTTTTACGTCGTCTTCATTGCTTCGTGCTTATCTCATTTATGATTATAGAAAAGATTCTTGGCAGCTGTCACCCAATCCTAACAGAGCCTTTAATGTCCCTCGTTTATCCTGAACGTGTCAGTAATTCCACACTACACACTTATGATTTTCTTTCACTTGCAATAAACGTTTAGAAAAATGTGACTTCCATAGAAATGCCTGTGAGGACAATAAAGAATATAAACATGTGCTCTTCTAGCACTTGAGGTAGGTGTGCGTGCACACACAAGAGCACACGCCCGCAAAGAGTGTGGAGTGACATGGCCACGGGCTTAGGAAGACACCAGGCTGCGGGCAAGTAGAGACTCTGTGTGCACTGGAAAGAAAGACAATCTGTGTGCCAGCTGGCCCAGCCCCGGCTTTCTCAGGGTTAGGCTTGAAGGCATCACAGGTGATGTGTTTACTTTCTCGCCTCTGCTGGGGTGAGTTCGCATGGTTCTCTGGCTTCTACTGTTGACGTGATATGAAGAGGCCTTTCACGCCAAGTCCTTGTCACCTTCCTGTTGGGGCCCTCAAGCAGGGCCTTGAGTGAGGCTTACCTGGATGCAGGGGGCTTGCCCTTCTGCAACTCGGGGGCTCTGGACAAGCAGCTCAGCGTCAGGCCAGCTCTTCTCAGGTCCCTTTCAGCCTCCTGATCTTCAGTGTCTGCCCTGCTCCCCTCACTGGGGGGCCAATTCACCTGGAGTGGAAGCTTTGCCCTGGGATCAGTGTGGTTTCTGGGTGCATCTCCATTCCTGCCTTGCCTGACAGGCCTCTCTGATGTTCTCCATGGCTTCCCAGATCTCGTGGGTTCATCAGCTTTCCAGATCAGTCTGAATGCCAGCATCTGAACCTCCCAACAGCCCTCCCCTGCTTTGTTCCCCACTCTGCTCTGTTGACTTGGTCTGTTCTCCCGGTGCCCCAGTGGTCATCTCATGGCCTGATTGGGGATGGCCCTGTACGAAGGCAAGCCCCTAATAAATCCACTTAGCAAGTGATGCATTCGTTAGTGGGCCATTGATGAGCACTGACAGTGTAACTGGTGCCGTAGAAGTTGGTGGGTGTAAGATATGCTCTCTTGCTCTCAAAGCACTGAGTGTCATCCAGTCTGGGCAGGTGATGTTCACAGGGGCACATGTATGCACTTGGTTATGTGCAGTTCCCGGGGCCTGTGAGCCTCGCTTTAGCCCCAAGAGGGGGTTAAGCACAGAGCCCTTGTACAAAATTCTGAAGCTTTGTGTCACCTTCACAACAAGCTGAGGCCTGTGCAAGTTCAGGTGAAATTAGAATGTTTCCACACGGCATTCAAGTTTTCAGGGTACACGAAGGATCATCTAACCTCAGCTGCACCAGAAGCCGTGGAGGGTCTTGGCAAACTCAGAAGTCCGTTCAGAGTCTTGCCAAATGTGGAATGTGGGCAGCCCTTCTGAATCGAGGCTGTGAGCTCAGGCCTGCCTTTGCCACTACATCCTACCCACTATGTACACAGCACCCAGGAGTATTTCCATAAAGCCAGCTGGGGCACCTGGAAGCAGGAGCTCCACGGAGGAAAGAGATGCCCACCTGCATGCTGCCGAGGGGATAGCAGATGTAAGTCACCAAACATGGTGGCCAGAGCTTGGGTGATACTCGGCCATTCTCTCCCTTCCCTCCCCGTGGTCCTAGGAAGGGGGCTTAGGCCACAGTGAAAATCACTGACTTTCTTCTCTCCTGAGTATAGGACCCTCTCTCATACACCAGGCTTTATGAGAGTCCGGTGATAGGGAAGGAGGATGGCCCCCAGGAAGGGCCAAGGGCAGCACTGGAGGATCTCAAGTGTCACAGAAGCTTTAGGGTCTTGGCCTTCCTGGGGAACCTGAGGCCCCAGGTCCCTTACGGTATGGGAAGGGGAGGTGAGAATGGGGAGCGGCTGTCATACAGAATGCCTCAGTCACAGGTGCCTGGCCACTCCACCATCTTCCGGGACAGCACCACCCCAAATGCTGGCAAAGTCTGGAGCCTGCCACAGCCTTCAAGTTTCCAAATAGGGTGGTACCCATGTTGTGAAGTCTTCTCAAAGCCTGAGTAAAATTAAAAGTGAGTCAGAGATGAGCCCTCAAAACTATGTCAGAGGCTCTAGACTTGGCTCATCCCCTATGGCATCTAGTGAGCCTGGATATTAAGTTCTGACTGGGAGACATTACTGGAGAGAGGTGTCCCAGAGACAAGAGGCGTCTCACTGGGAGTAAGAACTGCTTCCTGGGGCCCTTGGGGGTCCAGGCCAGGCCCTGGAGGATTGCTGACACCGGGCAAGGGATCTAATGCGCCCATAAGGAACTTTAGAGAATTCTAGGCCTGATTTGGGGGCTGTGGCCAGCTTCACTGAGCAGTTCCTGGCAACGGTGTGCTGGAGGCCCAGGGAGCACCTGGGAGCCAAGCCTAAGTTTCTCATCTATTTCAAATACATCCTTTTTTGTCGATGTCTGGGGCTATCACCCTGGGCAGGGCACCCATAGCTAGTGGAAATTCAGGAGAGTCAGGTTAGCAAGAATGGCCTTGTGGCAAAGGAGCCGGATACAAGTGCAGGAGAAAACCCCCTCCTTCCCTCCCAGCCCACACCTAGTGCCTCGGCTGTTGACCCACAATACGGCCCTCAGACTGTAAGGGGCACTTAGGGAAGCACAGGGGCTGAACCCAGGGATACCTTCTAGGCCACAAGAGGTGGGATCCTCTGAGGTTATGCCTCCTGACTTGGTGGACAGGAGGGACCAAATCTTTGGTGCATTAGGGCTCTTTGTAGTAGAGCTCTGTGTGGGTAGAGAGAGCAAGTGTTGTTCAGACTTCATTCTGAAGCCTTACTGTCCTGGCTTCCCTAACCTTGCTGGGCCAGCTCAACGTCATCCCCGTTAGTGCAAGAGGTGATATAGATTTGAATTCGGGGTTTTTTTGGTCAATATTTGTTTATTATTGAACAATTTTTTTGTTTCTCTCAAAACAATTTTGAGAGAAAGACAGAGAGAATGAGTGGGGGAGGGGCAGAGAAAGAAGGAGAGAGAGAGAGAATCCCAAGCAGGCCCAGCACCTCTTTGTGCTCCCTGCCAAGAAGCTCCCCAAAGCCAGTCCTTCTGGATATTCATGGAGGCGTCATTACGTTACAATGATTGACTAAATCATTGGTTATTGGTGACTGAACTCACTTTTCAGTCCCTATTCTCTTTCCCCATCCTTGGGTTACCTAGGGACTTTCTGAAAGTCATCTCATTAACATGACAAAAGACACCTTCATAGCTCTTGTCACTTAGGAAATTCCAAGGGTTTTATTTTTTTTAAGTGTATCTATTTAAAAAAAAATTTTTTTTTTTACATTTATTTGTTTTTGAGAGACAGAGATGGAGCACAAGTCAGGGAGGGGCAGAGAGAGAAGGAGACACAGAATCCGAAGCAGGCCCCAGGCTCTGAGCCATCAGCAAAGAGCCCAATGCAGGGCTCGAACTCACAAACCGTGAGATCATGACCTGAGCTGAAGTCAGACACTTAACCAACTGAGCTACCCAGGTGCCCCGTTTATTTATCTACTTTGAGAGAGAGAGAGAAAGAGAGAGAGCAGGGGAGGGGCAGAGAGAGAGAGGGAGAAAGAGAATCCCAAGCAGTCTCCAGGCCCAGCACAGAGCCCGATGCGGGGCCTGATCTCATGAACCACGAGATCATGACCTGAGCCAAAATCAAGAGTCGAACACTTAACTGACTGAGCCCTCCAGGTGCCCCAGAAATTCTAAGGGTTTTAGAAGCTCTGTGCCAGGACAGGAATGAAGACCAAATACATATCTCTTATTATAAATGACAATATCATTAGACCCTTATAGGGAAATCCTCCCATCCTGCAATCAACGAATCATCAAGTCTCTATTGAACAATTACCATGTCCTAAATTCTACTAGATCTTTAAGAGAAGACCTTGAGAAAACAGCTGCAGAACAGGGCCAACAAGCAAAGTGCCCCACAAGAGGTACCTGGCAGTAACTGAGCTGCCTTTAAAACAAGGGAGGGTGAGAAAACCCTTGGAGTTTTGCAATTCTAGGCTGTTGAACTGTACAGGAGGGAAAGAAGAGAGGTAGAGGAGCCAGAAACCCTTGGTGATGCCTGGGTTCTGCCCCTTAATTGCAGTGTGATGCCAGTCAGGGCACTAACCTCCCCAAGTCTTCCCTGATCTGAAGGATGGCTATGATGGCATCTGCCCTTTTGGGGTGCTCATAATGAGATTGGACATGGAGATGAAGCATCCCAGAGAGAAATGGAGTTCCTGTTGTTGCTGAAGAGGTTTGGTTCAGGGAGACCTTGGGGAGCATCAGAGAGGAACAGCCACCTGTGTCACGTGTCCTCAAAAACTGACGTTTTCTTGTGTCTCTGTTCTCCCTGCCTTTCTGCCTATGATGTCCTTCCCTTCCTCTAAGACCCCACTCTCCCAGGGAGCCTACTTGGACCCGAGCTTCCTTATTCTGGGCTCCATTGTATGGTATTCACATCCTTCTGCCACATGGTCCAGCTAACCATTTGTGTGAATCTCTGTTGGACCAGGAATGACCAGGAGCTAAGACTTAATCTTTTTATTTATCTCTAAATCCCAGAACATACAGAACATACCCATTTGTGGATGTGATCTAAATGCAATGACCTCATACATCCCTGGAGGCTCCATACAG
Organism: Puma concolor; assembly: GCF_028749965.1. Lineage (NCBI taxonomy): Eukaryota > Metazoa > Chordata > Mammalia > Carnivora > Felidae > Puma > Puma concolor. The sequence continues at coordinate 76,217,194 of NC_141669.1, forward strand.
AGAGGAGGTTCTAGGTTCTCACAGGCTAAATAACCCCTCCTACCAAGATTTCTTGCTCTCTGCTCAGTAAGGATTTGGAGGCTGTTTCTGATTTGGAAATTGCAGCCAGAAAGTTTTTGGTGCCGTTTTCCAAAGTCAACATTCCCAAGCTGAACTGGGGTGCAGAGGAAACAGTGCCCCTGGACCTTGGAAGAAAGGATCAGTGTGGTTCCATGATTTAATTAGGCTGAAGAACACTCACAGGCGCGTCCTGAACAAGAGGTGGTGGGGGCACCAGGGAAGGCGACTCTGCATGTTATTGGACCATCCTCTGGATCTAGAGAGGGAGCCTGTGGTGGGAAGAAGAGCGTGGGGTGAAAGGTCAGGGTGCTGGCCTCAAAGATGTCCACTAATTATACGTGTTTAGTCATTCAGGGCCTCAGTTTTCTCATCTGCCAAATGCAGACATGTTATTTCCCAGAATTATTGTGCGACTCAATTTAGGCAATCTTGATAAAAAGTTTTTTGAAAATCTCTGAAACCCCACTGTGGTCTAATGGAAGATACACGGGATCATTCATGGGCTGTTCAGTCTTTCTCTGGACCTCAGATTCTCCAACTGAAACAAATCACGTGTTGGGTTGGATTGTCCTGAAGGTCACTTAGAATTCAGAATGTTTATGTTAGCTCTTCTGACTAGCAGAGGCCCAGAAGAGACACACGCATAATTAGTTTGCATTCTAAAACACACTGGTCGGCCAGCATTGAATGCATAGTAATAAATTATTGCTATTGTCAGCCTAATTAAACATTCATAAGATGTTGAGTACCCCTCTTGGCCTTGTCCTTATTGACATGTTATTTTTGGGCTCTTGTATTATCACTGACTTTGTGTGTGTGTGTGCACATGGCTTGTGGTCCATCTAGACCAGCACTATGCAATAGAAATATGTTTTAGCCTCACATATAATTTAAAATGTTCTACTAGCCACATTAAAACAAGGAAATAGAAACAGAAGAAATTAATTTTAAGAATATATTTTATTTATCCCAATATATCAAAATAGTATCATCTCAGCATGCATTTTTATGTTCTTATTCTGATTTGTAATATACTTAGAGCCTGTGTCGTTTTTATCAGTCACATTTCAAGGGCTCAATGGTCACATTATGGCTGGTGGCCACCATATTGGATTGTACAGGTCTAGACTGTTCACTGCCCAGAGGTAGGGATCGTGTTCTGTGGTATTTAGCACTTGCACACTGCTTTAGAGTTTCTAAGCCCTTTCTGAAATGTCATCTCCTTCCATCTTTACCGTTGTGTGGTAAAACTGATAGTCATTAACGCCATTTTACTCATAAGGAAACTGAAGCTTTGAAGAGAGCAAGTACTTATCCAAGGCCAATACACAAGTAGTAACAGAGGCAGACTTTGAACCTAGATATCCCTCCCTGCAGAGGGATTTCTAATAGGGCAGCTACCTTCATTTGTTTGTCCATTTAGTTGTCACTGGTTAGTTGACCTGGGTGGACGCTGTGCCTCGAGCTGACATGGACGAGGCATCATCCTCCTCCATTTTAAGAGGAGACAGAAATGGAGGTGGTTTCCTTGTTATGTTTCAAGAGAAAGATGCAGAAAGTATGACTCTGGCATTATTGTCAGTATCTTCATCATTGTATCTGCAAGCCTGCTTCATTCAGCCTCTCGGGCAAACCAGGGCTGGGTACATTCCTGCATTTCAGACTGTGTTTCCCCTCGCCCCTTATCTCCTGATTCTGTGAGTCCCCTGCCCGTCTCCTCTTTCCTCCTTGGTCTGTATCCTCTAGCAGAGCCCCAAGATGGTTATCACACACACTCTCTGTCAGACCTGACTTGAGCCAAACTAAACACAGTTTTCTCTCTCATGTGGTGATCTTGGCTCATTGTTTTTAGGAACGGACATCCTGACAAGGGTTCTCATTCTGGAAGCCCGAGGCCTTCCTGCTTCAAGGAAAGATTGGCCTGCACCACTCTGAGGGGAGCCTGCTGTACTAGCAAAGCCCGTGACTACAAACTACTCACCTGTGGTATCAGGTGATACTTCCAGAACGCTGGGGAGGAGGACCCAGACTTGAGGGCAGGTGGAGGAGGTGGCAGGAGGCAGAGTCACAACCCGTTATTCAGTGTTGATACTCAGCTGGAAATGCCTGGCCGGGAGGCAGTGTTGGGGCTGAGGATGAAGCAAAGCACAGAGTTTGAGGCTCCTGTGCAGAAGTGGATAATACCGCAGGCAGAGCCCTGGGCAGGAGATGAAGTTTGAGGAGGGGCCCCCTCGCAGGCAGGGACCACAACCCGTATTCTGCGTACCCCACCCCTTGGTGTGGTGGTACATAAGAAATCACATAATCCTCGGGATGAAGGAATCTTAGAGGTCAGCTGTTCTGATCCCCCCGCCTAAGGCCAACATGGCCCGCTCAGTGGGCTCAGTCAGTGCTCTGGGATGTCCTAGTGTTCCTTGGGGATGTCTCTGGAGCAGGATTGTCCCATGCAAGATTTGGGACATAAGAAATTACTCATTGTTTATCTGAAATTCAAATTTAACTGGACAACATTGTTTTTATTGGCTAAATTTGACAAGCCTATTTTGGGGCTCTGCCAGGAAAGGGATGGGGGCCTGAAGGGATAGGGATTTCCCACATTTTAATCAGACCAGCTCTGCTTGTATCTATCAGTGACAGCTAAAACAAAGCTAACAGTCAAACCAAATCCCTCCCCCTCTGTGGTCTATGATCAAGGAGAATCCTAGACAGACAGCAAGAGATCTGGGCCTAGTGCCATTCATGGCTGAGGTTATTAACTGTCCGCAAATAGGTGAAGGTCATGTTAAAGGAGGAGTATAAATCTCTTCTGAAAACCAGCCTAGGTATTTTGTTGTTGTTTTGTTTTTTAAAGGAATTGACCCACAAGACCATGAGTTACGGGTGAAGAGGAGCTAACTGCAGGCAGGAGGGATGCGTCCACTGTCCATCTTGCCCCCAAGTTGCTCAAAGACCCTCAGCCCAGAGACACCCTCCCTCACTTTAGATGGCAGCCGACCCTGGGCTGGGAAGAGGCACCAGGACAGTCACTCCAGATGCCACTGGAGTCTGTGAAATTAGCAAGATATGAGGAGGGACCTCAGGGGTTAGGAACTACTGATATTTGAATGGGGAGGGGGTAGGGTCACCAGGGGAAAGAGTGGAAATGCTTAGGGCTCCCACCCCTCATGGGGAAAAGACTTGGAAGAAGTGAAGGCAGAAGTGGAGAGTCAGGGAATGAGGAAGCATCCATTCTGTACATTCACTCACAAACACTTGTTATTTTCTGTTGTTGGGTTTGTTTGTTTTGTAGTAGCCATGCTAACGGGTGTGAGGTAGTATCTCATTGTGGTTTCGATTTGCATTTCCCTAACGATTAATGATGTTGACCATTTTTTCCAGTGCTTATTAGCCATTTGTATGTCTTCTTTGGAGAAATGTCTATTCAAGTCTTTAGTCCATTTTTTAAATTGGGTTGTAGGAGTGTGTGTGTGTGCGTGTGTGTGTGTGTGTGTGTGTGTGTGTGCTTGTTAAGTTGTAAGAATTCTTTATATATTCTAGACATTAAGCCCTTATCAGATACATGATTTGCAGATGTTTTCTCCCATTCTATAGGGTGCCTTTTCACTCTGTTGATTATGTTCTTTGATACACAGAAGGTTTTCATTTGGATGTAGCCAAGAGATTGTGTTTTTCTTCCACGATCATGAATTGGTGAGGAGGTGAGCAGGAGGCCGGCCTTGGTGACAGGGGTTAGTATCTGGGGCAGGAAGCATGAGGCCCAAAATGGAGGCACCAGCCATAGCCTTTTAGCTTCCTGGAAACACCCACATTTGGAGAGTGCTTCAGTTGTAAGCATGTGGTAGGGAAGCTGCTGCCTGTTGAACATGGGTCCTTGTCCTTAGGGCTCAAAGACCTACAGACTGGGTCACAGAAGGGCAGCCACAGTTTGAGGGACAGGACCTGCATCTGACTCAATTTCGGTTCAAGTCACGACCTCGGGGTCATGGGATCAAGCCCCGCCTTGGGCTCTGCACTGAGCATGGAGTGTACTTGGCTATCCTCCTGCTCTTGCTCTCTCCCTTCTAGAGCCATCCCTGCTTCTGCCAATTGCAGTGGCTTCTTCTTAGAGCAGCCTAAAGGCAATTCTTCCTTAGGGAAGAGCTCATTTTCCCTCTAGGGGAAGCAGGAGCAGTATTGGGGAGGGAAAAACACACACCCCTGTTCTATGTTTCTAGGTGGACTGTCCTCGGAGTCAGACCTGCCTTAGGCTGGGTTCAACAGTAGGTGCTCTTCATGGAGGTCTGTAGTTGGAAGACCCAGGCTGGGGCTAAAAGTTTGGGTTTCCAGAGGCAAGGGTGTGACCTGGCCATTATAAGCTGCCAGTAGGAGGGGGATCTGACCAAAGATGCCCAGGGACTGAGCACTCTGCCCTGACTGATGAGCACTTTGAAAGGCCCAAGTGAGGGACGCCTGCCTGGGTGGGGTGGCTCAGTCGGTTAAGCATCAGACTTCGGCTCGGGTCATGATCTCGTGGCTTGTGAGTTCGAGCTCCGCGTCGGGCTCTCTGCTGACAGCTCAGAGCCTGGAGCCTGCTTCGGCTTCTGTGTCTCCCTCTCTCTCTGCCCCTCCCCCACTAGTGCTGTCTCTCAAAAAATAAACATTAAAAAAAATTTTTTTTTAATTTATAAAAAGAAAAAAAGAAGGCCCAAGTGACTGTTCCCCTCCTGAGGAATATGCTCCAGGGTGGAACACTTAATCCAGCTGTGCAGAGCAGGCCCTTGTCTCCCCGCTTGAGCAGAGGAGAATGGCCTGGCCCCTTGTGCCCAGCCAGGTGTTGGCAGGGAGAAGAGGAGCCCTGTTCCTGTGTCAGCAAAACCATAGTTAGAGATGGCGGGTACACTGGGCAGGCTGACAAAATTGGCACTGTTTCCGGTGGATTCTCTCCAGACACATGCTTCCTTTTTATCTGGAGGACAGGTGGAGCTGCGTGTGGGTTGGGGTGCAGAGGGAGAACCCTCCAGGCCAGCTACAGTTTCTCCTCTGGTTTTGAGAAGTCAGTTCTATTCTGGCTCCAGCTCGGGTTCCTTCTCGGTAAAACAAGAGCCCCAAAGTTCACTGTACCCTTAAAGGCAGTGAAGGACCATCCATCGTCGCTTCAGAATGACCCCGGGGGCTCTTGCTGTCTGGACACAGAGCCCTGAAGCAACAGTGGTTATTTTGTAATTCTGCTTAAATAACATTTTTGCATCAAGGAGGGCTACCCTGCCTCTGGGACCCAGAACTTGTGTATTACCCTTTGCCTATATTATGGGGTACATGGGTTAGCCTGAGAGTACACCAACAAGCATAATGGGACTTCAATGGGGAGATTTGTTCAATTAACTGACTCCTGGAGTTGGAGGAGTCCATATTCAGGCAGACCTTCCTTGGAACATGATGTTGGCATAGGAAGGTAGTTTCCTCAAACTATCATTCAAACATCTCAAATGATTCAATGACTATTGAACAAGGAGGTTCCCAGATACATACAAAGGTTCATCTTTAAGCTGTTTGCACACCCATATTCATAGCAACATTATTCACAATTGCTAAAACACGGAAGCAACTCACGTGTCCATCAATGGATGGATGGATAAACAGAATGTGGGATATATATACGATGGAATATTATTCAGCCTTAGAAAGGAAGGAAATCCTGACACAGGCGACAACATGAGTGATGCTTGAGGACAGTATGCTAAGTGAAATAAGCCAGTCATAAAAAGACAAATACTGTACGATACCACTTACAGAAGGTACTTAGAGTAGTCACGTTCCTAGGGACAGAAAGTAGAATTGTAGTTGCCAGGGGCTGGGGGCAGGAAAGAATGGGGAGTTGCCCTTTAATGGGTGTAGAGTTTCCATTTTACAGTGAAAAGAGTTCCAGAGGTGGTTGTACAACATGAATGTATTTAACAACACTGAGAGGTACATTTGAAATGATTAAGGTGCTAAATTTCATTTTATCACAATAAAAAAAATACACACCAAAAGATTTGAAAAACCACTGACACCTGACCAGAGGCAAGAATCTCTGAGCCAGAGGAATAGAGAAACTTGCAGTGGCTACCTGGGTCCCTTGAATATTCTTTAAGTGGAAGGACGGAACAATCCTTAAAAATAAGGGACAGTGAAAACATTAGATTCTGCTTTTTGAGAATGCCATATAGAGAAAAGTTTTCAACTCTATGCTGTGCCTTTTATAAGAATGAAACCCAGGTAAGTAGAAATTCTCCATTGGACTGGAGGTTTTCCAACTTTCCTCAAAATGAGATGGTGACCATGGAAGTGGGGACGTTAGCATTTCTCAGGAGAATTTTCAGGAGTCCCTTTGCACATGCTGGCATCATGTAGGGGATCCCAGGTAGTTCCATGCACTCAATGGAAGTCTGGGATCCTCACCCCTCTCTGCCACTTACCAATTGAGGAATATTGGAAAAATGACTTAACCTTTCTGAGCCTCAGCTCCACATCCGTAATGAGGGATATATCAGGTTGCTTTTACTGAATAATAAACTACCTGAAAACATGGTGGCTTAAGACAGTAACCACATGGGGCGCCTGGGTGGCGCAGTCGGTTAAGCGTCCGACTTCAGCCAGGTCACGATCTCGCGGTCCGCGAGTTCGAGCCCCGCGTCGGGCTCTGGGCTGATGGCTCAGAGCCTGGAGCCTGTTTCCGATTCTGTGTGTCTCTCTCTCTCTGCCCCTCCCCCATTCATGCTCTGTCTCTCTCTGTCCCAAAAATAAATAAATGTTGAAAAAAAAAAATTAAAAAAAAAAAAAAGACAGTAACCACTTACTATTTCCCATGATTCTCTGGGTTAGTGGGCTTCAGGTGTGCATTGCCTTGGCTGAGAGGGAGATGATCTAGAATGACCTCACTCCTGTGCCTGTGGCCTCGGCCCAGATGGCCAGAGTGGCTGGGGTCTTGCCCCACCTGGTCTCTCTTCCTCCCAGAGGGTTGTCTGTGCTTCTTCACATAGTAATAAAAATGGTTCAAGGCTGCAAGAGAGGGCAAGCCCTGATGTGCAAGCACTTTTTGAGCCCCTTCCTGCTCTGTGTTCGCTAGTAATGCCTCGTTGGCCCATGCAAGAAGATGGTCAACACCAGATTTGAAGGCTGGAGAAACAGTTTCCTCCTCTCAGTGGGATGAGATGCAAATATTGCGGCCTTTTTCTTTTTCTTTCTTTCTTTCTTTCTTTCTTTCTTTCTTTCTTCTTTCCTTCATCTTCCTTCCTTCCTCCATCTTTCTTTCTTTCTTTCTTTCTTTCTTTCTTTCGTTCTTTCTTTCTTCAATACACCACAAAAGATAATGACAAAATCTACCCCAGGGGTTTATTGGGAGGCTCACTGGAGATAATGCATAGAAATAAAGCTCTTGACCTGGTCCTGGCACATAGTAGGCCTTCCATGAATGCAGGTTTCCTTTCCTCCTCCGTCTCCTTCTTGATTAAGAACACATCTTCATGAAAGACACAATGGATCTGTTGACTCTAATTCCATTCTTTTTCAGAACACATGGAAATTGAAGCCATGTGGGGCTTAACGAGAGATCAAATAGTGCCTTAAACGTCCCAGAGCAGCAGCCGTGTCCCCAGAGCCTGGGCGGCCCCTGTGATGGGGCCTGCCCTGCCTGGTGCTCCGGGCCCCTCTACTCCCAGCCTGCTGCAGGTCGGTCTTTTTTTCATTACAAATTGCTCATAAGCACACACATCCCCAGATGCCCGCATAAAAGCTGGTATTAAAGTTGTGTAATGGTGGTGTGAGCCTTGTTATGATTAGGGCAGCAGTAAGCTGTTCCCCAGAGCTTGGGGCTCCAGTGGGAAAAGCCCTGGGAAGCCTCGCATGCTCTCCAATACAGTCCGACCCCTCGCCCCACCCCCACCCCCACCCCCACCCCCACCCCCAGGAAGGCTGGAGGGAGGAAGATACTGGGCTGTGCAATCTGATGGTGAACCAATTATCAAGGGAGTAAGAATTAGAGGGAACAGACACCTGAAGAGAGAAACCCGAGAGACAGAAAAGAAGCATTTGAGGTTTGCAAAGGACTTTGCTGATGAGTGTTTTCTGAGGCAGGTACCACAGTACTCAGCACCCGCCAGAGTACTGTGCCCTGCATCTGGATGGCACTTCACAGGGAACCAGACGAGCCTTGTTTTCTCAGCCCAGTGAGCTTGGCAGGTGCATTAGCTCCGTTTTATAGACATGAACACTGAGGTTTTAGAATCATGTTGTTACTCACTTCCCAGGACTGCTCTTCCCTCTGCGTATGGTGGCCCCTCCTGCTCCTTGATCTTGAATGAGTTGTCATCCATGATGACAGCCTTGAGGAGACGTTAATTAATGACCTCTGGAATATGCCATCGTTAACAAGAATGAGTGTGTGTTCTGTGTGTGGTTATACATTGGATAATAAATCATCCTTGGCCTCTTGCCATTGTAGCATCTAGAGTTCTTACAGTGACTGATGCAAATCTTGTGATGAAAAGCCGCAAAAACCCTAGCCTAGAGGGTAAAAGAAGTTACAAACTAGGAAATGGGCCACTGCTTCTCAGAAAACTGGTCAGAACTGGCATAGAAGAGAAGTCAGCGATCTAGTTGGCCATATCATGCGGAAGGCTGTGATAATAATGGTTATACTCTCCAACATTTATTAACCCCTTTCTGTATGCCAGAGACTGCGCTAACGGTTTATGTGGATTATTTCCCTTCATTATCACCAGCACCCTATTCAGCATTACCACCCATATTTAGTGCTCTCTCATAGCTGGCTCTTTTCTCCCTGGCACCTGTTGATTGTCCTTCCCCACACCCTTGCTAGAGGCAGGTCCATGGGTCCAGTCTTGACCAGTTATCGGTGAATGGAAGTGATGTGTGTTGCATCTGGGCCAAAGAATTGAACTGTCTCCACATAGCCCTCCAGAATCCTATTCTGATCATGGAATCATGTGGTGAACAGGGGTGACACATGGCTGAAACAGGACAACTGCCTTGGGAGGTCCCTTGAACTGTAGCCAACCAACTTTGCTTGAATAAGAAGTAAGCATTTGTTGTTTTAATCTACTGAAATGTTGGTGTTGTTTGTTACTTCAGCATAGTCTAGCATATTCTGCCTAGTGGACTTGCCCTTGGCACACAAGCCATAGTGAGAATAGCAGGCTTTGGACCCAGATATGGCTCCAGGGCACAAACTTTTTTCACTGCCATCCTGTGACTCCACAAGGAAAAGTCATGGCCCATAGGGGCACCTGCGTGGCTCAGTGGGTGAAGCGTCCAACTTTTGATTTCTGCTCAGGTCATGATCTTATGGTTAGTGAGTTGGAGCCCCACATCTGGCTCCTCACTGACAGCACAGAGATTTTCTCGCTCTCCCTCTCTGTCTGCCCCTCCCCTGCTTATGAACACATGTTCTCTCTCTCTCTCAGAATGAATAAAAACTTAAAAAAAATGTTGTGGCTGGTGGGAAGTCATAAAAAGACTTTCAAACTGGAGGTGACCTGATGACAACAAGGTTTAGGGGAGCCTGACCTGGCTTAGACACGGAGGGCACATCTGTCTCATGGAAGAGTAGCCTCGTTGCCTGCCCCGCCTGGTATTGGCACACTGTTTTTGCGTGTTTTTTTGCGAGCAGGGGGGGCAGGATGGGAAGGGGCAGCTGGCGTGCAGGTGGGGCAATGCTGTCAAGGAAGGGACAGAGAAATGACCTGTCTCACTGCCAGATCACCCCAGCCCACAGCCCTGACAGCTTACTCAACGTCGGCTCACCCTGACTTTCTTCCAGCAGGCACCTCCTCTGGGGCTCCACCTCAAGATGAATGCCACACGCCCAGAGACCGGGCTTACCATTCTAATGAGTTTTTACCGTCTAGTTTGGCCAGATGGTTGTGGTGTTAGTTTACGGCAGTGTTTCCGAAGCTTGCCTGGTCATAAGATCACCTGGGGTCATAGACCATACCCTGTCGCCCACCCCCCGCCCCTAAGATTCTGATGCAGTCGGTTTTGCTGTAGGGCTTTGGGGTCCACGTGCTTAACAAGCCCTCCAGAGGACTTCTTATTTTCTGGCAAGGTTTGGAAACAGTGACTCACGCAGTGCCCGGTCAGTCCGCCTGAGCTGTCCGGGGAGTGAAGTTATGAATTGCTTTGGCGTCCTGTGCACAGCACGGGGCCCTGGTCCCTGAACTCCCCTTCAGCCAGAGAAGTCCTTTTGTCTGTTTCTTTTCTTCACTTTAAAAAGAAGAAGTTCTAACTTAAAAAGAGTTATCCAGGCTTTCAAGATGCAAACCCCTGGTTTCCTACGTACCTCGGGATTCCCTTGGAGAACCCGTGTGAGAGGTCGCTTTGAAGTCTCACTTCCAGGGATATCTATGATTCTTCTGAGCAGTGGTTTGCCCTTTACCTTAGTGATGTTGTCAGTCTTGTAACTGACAGTATTATCCTCTTTGCCCTGGCATCTGGGAAGCACAGAGCCAAATCTGCAGGTCCCCTTAGCAAAGATTTTATGTAGCAGCCGGGATTCATCTTATTTTTCTACGCTCATTTTTCAGTTGTTTGCTATAATATTATTCATATCTTATGTGCATTTGTACATAGATTTTCCACAAATTTTATTTGGAATGAGGTGGAGTAGACATAAATAGAGATAATTCTAGAGTAATAATTTTACAGAATCATTGGCTCAGACTTTCAGCTCGTGGGAACTACAGGAGCTCAGAGAGAGGAAAGTCCACCTTCCTCAAACGACCCTGAGGTACAGAGAGGGGAAGTGATGCTCTAGGGTCATGGAACAGAGAGGCACGTCGAGAGGAAAGTCAGGCATCTGAACTGACACTCTGCCCTGTGGGTGGGGCAGGGTGGGTATGGGGCCCAGAGACAGCTTTCTTAGCCCCCGAGACATTCAACTGTAGGGAGTTCGTTCCTCTGGGTCTTGAGAACTCTTAAATGTTCAGAGTCTCCATGAAAGGTGCAGATATGTCTGGGAAGGGAGCAAGCCACAGGCATCTCAGCCAGCTCGAGGGGGGTCTCAGGAGGGGACGGGGAGAAAAATTCCTGGGAAAATGAGTGAGCCAAGCTGTCCCAATGCCTGAGGGGTCAAGCCAGCAGTGGGATGTGTGTGCCTGGGATGAAAGAAACAAAAACTGTGGCTTTCCCCTAAGAATTTGGGGCCCATGTGGCTCTCCTTCCTCTCAGGACGGTGTATGGAAAGAAGAGGTGAAAGATGGGAAAAAGCCCATCTAGAAGCTCTGCCAAAGGCTGACTGGGCACAGTCCCCAGGGACTTCTGTGTGCCCTTGAGAAGACTGTGCCTGCTTGGTTCCAGCTCCGTCCCTGTCCCCTGTGGAGGCAGAGAGAGCCAGAGTGCTCGGTGTGAGGCTGTGTGAGGGGGACCCCGAGAGCCAGAACAATGAACTGTGGAGGGAAATGTTCCCGTCAAGAGCCCAGAAGCGATGAAACCTCCCCCAATTACATTTCAGGTTTTGTTACTTCTCTGGCCTCTTGGCTGAAAGATCCCATGGCCGCAGGGACCTGAGCCTTGTGGCCTTGTGACCTCAGCATCCCTGGTGGGACCCGGCCCTGCCCTGGCCTTCCACGAGACACGTATGCACGTGCTTGTGTCTGAGTGTGAGTGTGGAGCCTGGTGGGCGTGCAGAGGCCCGCTGCTGCCTCTTATGTGGGGAAACATCTGTTTTCTGCAGAATGTCCAGTGTCAGATGTTTGACTACAAGGAACCCATTTTGGTGGGGTTTTTTTAATAAAATAAAAATGGGACGTGGAAATCAAGGTAACCACATTTTAAATGTTTATGGAAGATAAAGGCTTAAGCACAAGTCTTTCATCAAATGGAGGATACTAGAAAAAAGTTTAGGGAATGCCCTTTGGCTGTCCTCACCTGTGCGGTGAGACCTTGCAGAGTCTCACCTCGTACAGCATTGGGGCCTCTGGGCAGCTGGGGATATTTAGCAACGTGTCTAAATGCTGGTGCACAGCAACCACGCCACCGGGCCTGTCTGGCCGTGGCCACGGGGAGGGAGGGATTTGCTCAAATGAAAAGCCCAGGTTCAAGTGTGTTGGGCAAACAGCACCCCAGGGTATACAGCAGCACAAGTCCCGTCCCTTTGTTCCTGCTTTCCTGGGGTCCAGGAGCGCTGGCTCAGAGCAGGACGGCCCCTCCTTGTCCTCCCTGTGAAAACAGAAGGCGCCAACGTCTGAGCTCTTCCTGAAGGTGCTGCGGCGGACTCTGTCTCAGGAAATAACCTTCTGGCCCATTTCCAGGATCCTTCTTCCCCGGGATGAATGCACACTGATATTTTCATTGCGTTTTCTCAGCGGAGAGCTGTTCCCATGTTACAGATGGGAAAATTGTCGGGGAGGGTGTCCCCACCCTCCCAACACCGTTCTGAGGTCACCTGGCCCACAAGTAGAGAGAAGGGCCGAATCTTCTTGCTAGGGTTTGGAAAGGAAAGTGGGGACTCTTCCTGAGCTGCCCCCCTCAACCCCGGGTGGCGCCCCTTCTCTCCCCTCTGCAAGGTCTTGAACCAATCACTCCTCTTTGGATCTGAAGTAACTTTTCCATTTTAGGGCAATCCCTCACCTCCCATTCCCATCGCAGACTTATCTCTCTGCCCATCAGCCGCCATGTCCCCTGAAGCACATAAAGTGTAGGATGGAGTGAGGGATCAAGTTGAATTATGTGACCGGCAGTTTACGGTGGGGGCCCTCCAGACATCCGATCCAGTGTCTGAGCTCAGTTACCTCGCTCTGGCTGCCGGCTGATCAGACTTCGCAGAGAAGGGGCGGTTCTTGAGGGAGAGGATGCTGAGGAGGAGGGGAGGCCCTGAGGGCTGTGAGCCCCACGCGGCAGCTGGTCCTGGGCACACTTTGGGTCTGTGGCCTCATCGCTGTTCATCCGTGAGCAGTTCCAGTGGTGGGAGGGTGGTTGGAGGAAGACAGTGAGACAGAGCCCACTGTCTGGGTTTGGGGACAAGAGGTATGGTCTTCCTCCCCACCAGCCCTAACCCAAGCCATGTTCATCGTGCTGAGTTAGCAGGAACTAGAACGTGAAGGGGTTTTCAAGTGGGACAGTGAAACCAAAGGTATTTCCTAGACTCACAAATGTCTTATGCTATCAAATAAACCAGAGGATTCTGCTTGGTTCCCGAGCTCAGTCTTTATTAGAGCTGCCACGGCCCAGCTGTTCAGCAAAACGTTGCCCACAGAACAATGTCCTGTTTTCTTAGGCACAGGACATAGGAACATTTGCAAAACACTGAGACGTGCCACTCTGGCCAGCGCCCTTCTCAAGGCGTCCTTGCAGCCTGGGACTCTGATTCTGGGAGCCCCGGGTGGATTAGGCCAACATGGGAAGGCTTAAGGAACTCTGAAAGCTTCTGCAACCAGGTGTTGGAACTAACCTACGACTTAGAGCCAGGCCCTAGGCAGGGTCTCAGTAGATGTTTGTGGGATGACTAACTTTGAATAGGAATCAAGAGATCCAGATCCTCATTCTGGTCCTGTCGTTCACTGAGGCCTTTACATAAGCCATGGAGTATCTGAGCGTCAGTTGCCTCTGTGAAGGGCCTACAAATACCTGCCCGGGACACCTCCAAGGGCTGCTTTGAGGATCAAAGGAGAGCGGATGTGGAAGTGTGTTCGTGCATCTGTGAGGTGTGTGTGTGGTGTATGTCGTGTGGTATGTGTGTGTGTGTATGTTTGGCTGTGTGGCTGCGTGTGTGATGTGTGTGTGGGTGGGGATGGGCTGTGGTCTCATTGAAGGAGAGCCCTTCATTTTCAAGATCTTCTTGGTTCCCCTCAACATGTGTCTTTCTCACGTAAAGACCTTAGGTCTATCTCTAGCGAAGCCCTAGACAACCACATTTGTCTCCACCCTCTGCTTCTGGCCAGTTTGAATCAGTTTCAGTTCTTCAGAGAGGTGGATCTCCTTTTCCTTTTCTTTGGATCTACCCTTGTCCTTGATAGCTCATGTTGTTCTAGAACTTCCCACATGGAAGCCATTTCTCAATAATAAAGTTGCTGCCAACATCACAGTCACTGTGCTAAGTCCTTTACATGCCGTAAATAAAGGACAAACTAAGAAAAAAATGTGGCATTGATGAGGATGGGTTAAAGTTTATAATATATAAAGAGCTCTTACAGATCCATAAAAGATGTGTCTCAAAGGGAAGGTGGACAAAGAACAAGAATTAGTACTGATTTTACACTCAGTCTCATTAGTCTCCCCACAGGCCAATCCCCCATTTTTAGGATGAGGAAACTGAGGCCAGGAGAGGTTAAGTAACTAAATTTATACAACTGGTGGTCCCGAGCAAGAATGTGAACCCGAATGGGTTCAGAACCCAGGTGGGGGTTATTATCATTCTTAGGTTATAGACGAGAAAGCTGAAGTCCTATCTGTCTACACTTGAACCCATACTACCTAAAGGTGTGATGTCTGGTCAGCCAGCTTGCTCACTGACCGATGAGGTGGTGGGTATAGGAATCTGACAGCCAGAATCGGGGCTCATGGAAGGTGAGAGCTATGAGTGCTTGGGCAGAGAAGTTAAAAACGGTCAAATGTGGGGGTGCCTGGGTGGCTCAGTCGCTTAAGCAGCCAATTCTTGGTTTCAGCTCAGGTCATGATCTCCCAGTTCGCGAGATCGAGCCCCACGTCAGGCTCCACGCTCTGCTTGAGATTCGCTCTCTCCCTCTCTCTCTGCTCCGCCCCACTTGCACCCTCTCTCTCTCTTTCTCAAAATAAATAAATAAACTTTAAAAAGAAAAAAAGGTCAAATGTGGGTTCTGCCTCTCTCCCATGGTCCCCCAGCTGGTAAGAGGCCGAGCCAGGCCTCCAACCCAAGCCCTCTGCATGCAGAACAGATGACTTCCGCTGTGCCTTGTGAAAGTCCTTCCCTGACTTTGGCCTCCTGCTCACTGAGGCAGCCTGACATAAGCACGGAGGATCCAGTGATTTTTGGCAGCCTGCCGAGTTGTGGTGGGCACCCAGTCTGGGGAAATCTCTGATTCCTTGACTCAGAAATGAGCATGTAAGTGCAGAAACGCAATAGCTAACCAGAGACAAGATCTCTCTAACAACCCCAGTAAGGTTTACATGTTTCTATTTGTAATCTGAAATGACCCGGCTGGGGGGCTGGAGCTGAGGCCCCTCCGTCCTTTAATATGTTTGCTACTGGCTGCTGAGGGAGCCTTCCTGTCTGTATCATTAATATGATCTAGGCCTTTGGTTGCCAGTATCATCTCTTTGGAATTTCTGTCTCAGACCCTGTGCAAATGAACATAATCCCCTGGCAGGAAAAGCGTTCAGAGTCCTGGCATCAGGCTTGGAGGCTCTGGCCTTCACGTGAGGAACGTGAGGAACGCAGGATGCTGTCACTCTCGGCCTTTCCCTCAGTCAACACCTCCTCTGCCCCTCCCTCCCCACCCCCCATCCCCCCGTTAGGGTCTGAGTTTCCATCTGGACAAGCAGGGAGGAAGCATTGGGTGTTCTCGCTGGATGGGAGGAGGCTGGCTGGTGAGGGCTGTCATCCAGTGACTCTCCCTAGACAGAGGATGCAGAACAATTTTCTAAATATCTCAGGATAACTAGAGAGGGCTGGTGTGGGTCACTTCCAAGTTTTTGATGAACAGAACAAATCTTTACTCTCTAAACGAGACTGGACTGCACTTCCCACATTTTCTCCAGTCATGCCACATGTACAACAGAATGATTTCTGGACATCGTAAGGAAAGAGGACAAGGCTGCTTCTAGCCAGAGGAAGCTTCTGGTCCAAGGGTTCTGGCTGTCCCAGTGGCTGAGTCCACCTGTAACCCAGCAGGGCCTGCTGAGGCATGGCAGTGACTGGTTGGGAACCTCAGGTAGGGTTGTGTGGGATGGCCTCACGGAAGGCTGTCAGGCTACCGCTCATTTATTTTACATTTTCTCCCAAACAATATTGAGCAGCTGCCCTGTGTATCGGGTTCAGTGCTGGGGTATTGGGATGGACAAAAGCAGGTACATATCCTCCCTAAGGATGGAGTCATGGAATTGACAGTGAAACCGAGGAAGACAGACATACAAGTAAGTGGTTCTGTCACCGGCTAGTTAAGTGACCCTGAGCAAGTCACTTGACCTCTCTGAACTTCACTTCCTTCGTCTGTCAAATGAGAATAAAAAGCATGTACCTTATGGGATTGTCGTGAGGATAGAAGGTCATATTTAGGAAACAGCCTAGCCCAGTGACTGGCTGGCAGGAAGCACTTCCTAAGTGAGGAAGGACTGGATACATGGTAAAAGGTACGAGGTTTTCAGATTGTTATTCCCCATCTCTTACGCTGCATCACCTGACAATGTTTTCCAGTGGTTTCCCAAAAAGGGGCCTTTAACAGTTATGTTGAACTGTTGGGTGGGGTGGGAGGAAGTAGTGATAGAAAGGGATGGAGGCTATTGCTGAATGTACTGATTGTCTTTTCCTGTTTCTAGAACATTCTAGTGAAAGTAGACAAAGCTGTGGGCGGCTGGAGACCACTGGTCAAAGGTATCTGAGCTAGTGAAGGCATATAGTGTAGGGGAATCTATATTCTTTCCCAAGCTTTCCAGGTGGTTTGGACACAGAGCTGGTTGGAGGAACACTGTGTGGTTGACAGTTTTGGGAGTGACTTTCCTGTCTCCGTCCTATAGCCATGGGTCACCAGGGTCCAGAACCATAAATCCTCTGCCAGCCATGTGGCGGGTACTAACTGACCCCAGCCTCCTGCCACTGCTATTGGATAATGGGTGAGAATCTGGCTCGAACCTGGACAATTAGAACTCCTTACCAATGAGGTAAGGGGAACGGGGATTAAGAAATGGCATTCTTGGCTAGACTTTTGGACAAAAGGGGAAATATAAATTTAGGACCAGCAAGGAGGCTTTTTCCACTGTAGGGACTGAATTAGCAGAGAGACAAGAATGGAGTCATCAGTAGGGGAAGAAAGAGGATCCCCTGGTTATCGATGTCTTTCCCTTTTCTGATTCCAGTCCCTTTCTTGGCTCAGCTGCTCTTGCCCTGAGGGATGTGAGACTGCACTTGGGTCTTTAAGTTAGCGTGAGTTGCTTTCTGTTTCTTGCAACCAGAACATTTCCCTTTAATAAAAGAAGGGGAACCTGTTTCATTTACTGTGAAGAAATGACAGGGTTTGAAGGGTTAGATGATTGTACCAGGGGTCCAGAATTTAGGTAGTTAAGTTCAGGGTATTAAATCCGTATCATCTCAGTTAAACTAATTTTTAGCACACAGTAGTCTCAACCTTGGTCTTGAAGCTTTTATGATCTGCTTCCTTCTTATACCTGAGAATTGAGTGTCCTCTCAACCACCCAGGCATACATCCTGCACTGGTGATGATGATGATGATGATGATGACGACGAGGATGACAACAATGACGTTATTTGCATAACGCAGTATAGTTTATGAAGCCCCAGTCCCATTGGTAGGATATTGCAAACACAACTGTTTAATTTGTTTATTCTGTGCATTTGCTGTGTTCTGAGCATTGAGCTATGTGCCATTTTAAATTGTCTTTCAGTTCACAGAGGGCTCCTGTTAGAAGTTCACAGATAGCATTTTCCCCCTGCGGATGATAGCGCTGAAGAAAATAGGTTTAAGTTACAAGAGAAGGTAGCTCTAATCAGCAATGGAGGAAGAAGAAATGGAGATGCGAGGGTGGGGGGGTGGATTATGTAGCCAGAAATCTTCAAGAACAGAAGTGATATGGTCGAGGTGTATGCTTGTCTGATGGCAGAGGCTAAAGCCCGGACTCTTGGGTTCTTTCCCAGCCCTGGGCTTTCATGTTTCTAACTGGTGAAGTAATCAGATGAGGACACAGCCCTGATACGCTATCTCGAAGTGACCGGTTTATACCACAGTGGACCAGTTTTGGTTCCTGTTCTCACCAAAGCTGTTTCCTAATCCATAAAATAGGGTTGATAACACTGCTGGTATATTAGTCAGTGTTCTTTAGAATTAATAGAACTAACTGTATTTTAAGGACTTGGCTCATGTGATGATACAGGTGGAAATCCAAAATCTGGAGAGTAGACCTGCAGGCGGGAGACCCAGGGAAGAGTTGCCGTCCAAGCCCAAAGAAGTTCTGAATTCCTTCTTCCTCAGAGGAAGTCACTTTTTGTCCTATTAAGTCTTTCAACTGATTGGACAAAGCCCATCTGCATTACAGAGGGTCATCTCCTTGACTCAAAGCCCAGTGGTTTAAATGTTAATCTCATCCAGGGGCGCCCAGGTGGCTCAGTTGGTTGAGTGTCTGACTCTTGATTTTGGCTCGGGTCATGATCTCACGATTGAGCCCTGCATTGGACTCCATGCTGAGTGTGGAGACTGTTTGGGATACTCTCCCCCTCCCCTGCTCATGCTAGCTCACTCTCTCTCTCTCAAAATAAATAAATGTTTTAAAAATAAACGAATAAATAAAATATTAATCCCATCCAAAGACACCTGCACAGAAACATCCAGAATAATGTCTGACCCTATATTGGGGTACCATAGCCCAGTGAAGTTGACACAAAAAAATTAGCCATCCTAGCTCGTCTCATAGGACAGACCTGGAGATTTAATTAGTCCAGAAATGTAAGAAGTGTCTTGCAAATGGTAAAGTGCCCCATCTGCTGAGAGAGGGGTTATCTTTGAGAGCCCCTGCCCCATCCCCAAGCAAGAGTGTCCTGGCACATGGAGGGTTAAGGAGCCCTGCCTCCACTGCTCTTCCACCTGCTGTCTGAACTGTCACTACCCCCTCCCGCCCCTCAGGTGAGGAGGGACTGGAGAGGGGCCTGAAGTTGCCTGACACCGGATACTTCCTTCCTGCCTGGATTAGAGTCATACTGTCAATATCATGTCAGTGTTTACCAAATTAACAAATGGACTTCAAGTTAAACACTGGGCGTTTTGTGAGATGGATTTTTAAAAAAATGTGACCTGGCTCAGGGGATCACTCACAGGTGATGGGCTGTTTGCCTTTTTTGGACTCCTGGCCTTTAACATCATGTCACTTTAAATTGCTTTTCATGGAAAACTGCCTCCCTGCCATTCCTCAGCCTCCACACAGAGCCTCCGGGCAGGCATTTCTGTGCACAGCTGGAGCCTTGCCTTGCCGTGGGGCAAGCTTCTTTCTTCTGCGCCCAACAGAGACAGATCTCCTCTGGTCGGTGGCTCCAGGATGGAAAATAAAGTGTGTTGAAACACTTCACTCCCCACCAGGAATTTCTACCCACAGAGCAGGGCCAAGCAGGGCAGAGCAGGGCTTCTAGATGGTCATTATAGTCTTCTAATTAGTGACAAAGAAAGCAGACGTTTCTCTGTGAGGTGGAAAAGACATCGGCATCTGGCCTGGGTGTTCCTTTGGCATCTAGATGTTGGTGGCATGTCCACAGCGAGATACCCAGCCATTGTGACTGTGTCTTCTCCTGGTAGCCGAGAGGCTGCCTCCATGGGTCAAGCCTGCTCTGCTTGAGGGATGTGCTGACTTAAGTGCCTCTCAATGATGGGAGACACCTTGACCCCAAGGAGACCATCTCTTGGAGAAATGGGCCTTTGCATAGACAAAGTGATGACTGTCTTTTGTGTATTTTCTTACTGAGTTTCATTTTGTAGCCCATTAATTTTTAAATGCTATTTATTTTGGAAAGACATTAAAAGGAAAGAAGTGTGTTTCAGCACCTTTACCACGTGCCATTCTGTAGCTGTTACTGTAAGGCAGCAAAGCAGCCATTTGAAAAGCGAAAGACTTAGGTCAATTATTTTTCTTTCCTTGGCTTACTGGACAGCCAAGCTGGTTTAACTGAATTGACCAGTTGTTTGATGTATCAATCAATCAGCAAATATTTGTTCTTCGAGGCCTGTGAGCAAGGCACTCACTGCTTGATTAAATTGTTTGATGAAACAGAACAAATAGACCTGTCTTCTAGGCCCCTTGTAGACAGTCGAGCTATGTGCAACTAATTATTCTTCCACCTCTAATTACAGATATGCGCTCAAACTGAGTTCCTTTCCTTGAACCAAAAGTTAATCCTGGAAATCTGGTAATGCAATTACTCTGCTTGTTTCAACAAGCGAGAAAGAGGGGGAGGGAGAGAAAGGGAGGGAGAAAGAATATGAATATGTTCCATTTATGCAGCTCTACAATGAGGGGGGAGTTACAAAAAGACTTTGATATACAAGGAAAAATGAAGGTCTGTAATTGAGGATGATTTGGTGTCCAAGACTTGACTTTGAAAGGGAGCCGGAACCAACTTTCCTAAGTGGCATTTAATGCACTCCCATGGGTTTAGCTTTTTCATTAGCGTGGTTTTTAATTGATGTCACAGCTCAGACTCAGGACCATATTACCAGAGGGAGGGAAGAGTGAAAACACTCAGGAAACACACAAAACAACCAAAAAACTCTAAACCACAACAGTGAAAAAAAACCATGTCTTTTCTTCTAAACATCATCTTAGCATGAGGCAAACTGATCTGTCAGATATGCTTGTCATAGCCACATATTTTATAATCCAATATGTTCGGGCAAGAATTTTGGAACAGCCTGCCAACAGCCATCCTGAACTTCTCTCGACACTTTGAAGAGCACGTAATATGTTGAAGGGGGGTGGACTGGGGGGAGGCCTTAACGCTTTCATTCTACATCTAAGTGTCCTTTGGAGTAAGTGTCACCTAAGAACAGCCCCAGAGGAGGATCAGCCACAGGCATAGGTGATGACCAGCCCCAAGCTCAGTTGGCTCTTGCTACAGCCTCACCTGTGGCCTCTCCCCAATATGAATCAGGAGGAGGGTTAAACCTGACCCTCTCTCACTTGATATAGCATTGAATTCAGTGCAATTCATGGAATCACAGACTTGTATGGGACTGTTGTGATGATCAAATCCAGTGGTTCTCGGTCTTGGCTGCATGTTGGAATCACCTGGAATGCTTAAAAAAAAAAAAAAAAAAAAAAAGGAACAAAAACTGATGTCCAATCCCACCCAACACTATTCAAGCAGAAGCCCTGGGGTTGTAGGCCCTGGCTGTTGAGATTTTCTTTAAGTTCCCAGGTGACTCTAATGCCAGGGTTGAGAACCACAGTCTAACCTCCGATTTTACAGATAAGGAAACTGAGGCCCCAAGATGGAGTTGACTGCCAGTGTCAGGACCGGACCTGTATCCAGGCATAAGTCAATTTGGTTTGCTAGGTGGTTGTTGCAGTCCAGCAGAGTGTTCTGTCCTGCCCTGGGCACAATGGAGTTACAAGAGGGACCTGAGGCTGGCCCCTGCCCTCAAGGAGCTTATAGCCTCCACAGGGTGGCAGAGCTCACAGGCAAAGCAGTCTGTTGGGCAATGTCCAGAGAAGAGCGGAGCTTCATAACATCAGATGCCAACTCCAGACTAACATGTCCCGGAAGAGATGCCCACAGGGCCGGGTGGGGTGGAAGGAAGCATTATCGGAATCAGGAACCCACAGGCAGAGCTCAGGATGAGGACATATGGCCAATGAAGGGAGGAGAAGGCCCTTTCCAGGGAGAAGGGCTTAGGTGACCACTTAGAGGTTGGAATGAGTGATGTTCGGTCATGTGCTTTGGTGGCCTTTGCTGGAGAGAGACTAGGACTTGAGAGAAGTGTGTGAGGCATGAGGAGGGATTCCGGGCAGAGAGGTTGTGCTGCCAGTGGGGGAGATCCACAGCACAAAAGTTAAAGGTGACTGCTGCCCCCCATGGAAGGATGTCACTGAAGGTTAAAACGAAAAGGTAGAAGGGACTCAGCATGAAGTTATCGTTGGTGAGAAACCCTGTTCTGATTGGTTGGTGCCCAAGTCATACCAATAGTTACCTATTTTGAAGATCTCCCCTGTATCACATCCTTGACCTCAAGGTACCAGGTCCCTTGGAGGCATAATCTTGAGCTGTGTACTTTGGGGATTCCTGGGCTGCTGCAGGGAAGGGGCAGCTGAAGCTCAGTTCAGGTGGGTGAAGGGACAGAGATAGGTGGATGAAGGGAGTCTTCAAGTCAATGCTAAGAAAAGCTCTATGTTCTCAGATAATTCAGCCTGTGGCCTCTGCTGCCACCCATAACAGTCGATGGCCCGTGAGATTGGTGCGGCCTTTCCTCTCTTGCCCACATCTTCTCATTGAGACTTCCCGCCCCTTGTCTTCCCTTCCCCTGGATTCTTGCATGGTTGTCTGCTTTATCCCTTGACTCAAAGGATCCAACCTGCCTTTACCATGCTTTGTAGAAGAGCAAGCCCAGAGGGCAGTGTCTTGGGGTCAGCATCCCAGGCCAAGAAATAGCTTTTGGATGGGGAAGGAAGATGGCATTTGGGTATCAGATGTCCTTTCCTTCAGAGCCATTTTGCTCAGAGCCCCTTAGGACTGCACAGGAAGGCATTCTTCTTGGGTCCATTCTTCAGCTATGCTGCCTCCTTTCATTTAAGACATTTGTCATTTGATTACCGTCTCCTCCATTTGCTTTCTCAGTGGGTGCACCTACTAAGAAGTCACTCCTGTTGACAGAATTGGTTCTACCACAGCACTGTATGCTTTAGAAAGCCCCTGGGATCCCTGTCCTCTGAGGCCACTCTAGGAATCCATCCTGAATTCCATTTTGTGTAACTTGATTCTAATAGTGAAACCAGATCAAAATTCCCACCTAAAAGGTGGGGAGAATAAACTAAGGATGACGTGGCCATTTGGATTTGTCTTTAGAAGAAAGGATTCCTTTTTCTTTTCTCATGTTCCTTGTGCCTTAGCCCTGGATGACTGAAAGACACCTTTGAGATCACTTGACCCAACCCTTTCATTTTATAGTCAGTGTAGATGAATGGCTAAGAGAAAAGGTCTATTGTCATATTAACTGGGTTTAAATCTTGGTCCCACCACTTTGAAGTTGCCTGACCTTGGGTACATCACTTAACCTCCTTGAGCAGCTATATAATAATGGTCCTTGTTTCACTGGGTGGTAAACATATTTAAAGAAGATGATCCATATGAAGTGCTTAGAATAGAGCCTGGCATATAAATATTTTTTTGTTATTATTGCTATAAATGAAGAACTTGAGTCATGGACATATTTCATAGACTTACTAGATACTGGGAACTATTTTGTAACTTTTCATGTTAGTTAAGTAGTTCTTGAACATTTCACCAAAGCATCTCCTAGTATCAGAGGCACGTAGAAACATAAACCCAAGGAATCTCAGGGCTTAGCTCTGTTCCATAAGAGTTAAATGTCTTGGACTTCTGTGTTATCTGAAACAACACATGCAAATTTTGTACTTTATTTTTTAATGTACCCACGTTTGATCCAATATAGAAATTATGGTTTCATCTCAAACTCTTTCTCTCTATAATATCAACTCTCCTAAACATAAATGATGCTTATTCATTGGATGGCGAGCACTGGATGGTGAGCATGCGTTTATAACTCCACTGTGAGGGATATGAAGTTAGCCATGGGGCATCTTAAACAGCAGTGACTGTTCTGTGAAGGCTGGGACTTGAGATCTCATGTGAGAGCAGGAGGGAGGAAGTCACACAGAAGCAGCGCCTCCTCCCTGGGAAGGGGCGAGGCCAGCCGTGTGGGGTGATAACTTCATCCCTGAAAGCTGGCAGCTTTTTGTTCTCGGCAGACCCAGAGGCCCCTCTGTGGGACTCTCTGGGCTCCAGACTGGGGGCTCTGGTCCCGCCATGCCCCAGGGAGGCCACAGTCTGAAAGATGTAGCATGCCGTGGTGCCTCGAGGCAGATTGTGTGCTGAAACGGAGGCGAGACAGACTGTCAGCGTGGAAACCATGTGGTGACAGCTTCCTTCACCCTCCAGACCTGTCAGCTCATGGGGGACCTGACAGGCCTCAACTAATAAGGTAAACAAAGGCTTTAGAGCATGGGGGAGGGATGTGGAATTCCTCCTTTAATGTTTCCCTATTCATAACATGTCACAGGGCTAACGCCTGACCTGCCTGGCCGGCATGGTGAAGGTAGCGCTTCCTGCTTTTCAAGGTCTCCCGAGCCAGCGTGGTGAGGCAGAGGCTGGGTGCAGCTTCTGAGCTGAGCTTACAGCCAGAGCAGCTCTGTCATATGGGGCTTGGCATCTGGCTGCTTCCTTAGGAAGTCCCTGGCTCCCGAGGCTGCGTGTTTGAAGGTAAACCCAGACGCTAGCCTGGTGGCCGAGGCCCGGTCACAGCTGTCGTCCGGCCTTATCTGTTCCTGCTCCGGTGCTCCTAACACCTTTCTCATCCGCACAGCGCACCTCCAGTCCACTTTGTCGGTCTGGACAGCTTCCAGGGAGAGTCACCTCAACTTTGCCCTCTCAGAGGTCTAGCCAGTGTGCACGCTCCCGTTTGACTCTAGAAAAGCCTCCAGATCTTCTGGATCAAATCCCATCCTACCTTGGGTCTTTCCGCCTCCTGGGCTTCTTTCGTGTCCACCCACCCACACTCCCTCCCGCTTGCAGGGCTAGAATGGCAGCAATACAGTATTTCTGTGCCATTACTTAAGAAGACAAATGGCCTGTTAGCCTTTTAGGATGTAATTTAAAAGCCATTTGTCTAGTGGTAATAGCTGGAATTGGACTTCCGCTGTAGGCCAGTATGACTTCCTCCAGGAGCGAGTGAGAGATCGGCTAATGGTGACCGGTCGGCCACGGCTGTTTTCAGACTTACCCACTGTTTCCACTGGAAGGCTCAGAGAGGGGGGAATGGCATTTTGAGGGGACTATGAGCTCACAGAGGGCTTTGAAGAAAGGCAGGCGCCTTTCTCTGGAGCCACACAGCTGCCGTTGTTGGTCTTGTGTCCTGAGAGAACCAGGAATAAAAATGGGTTCAGAGGGATGGGGATCATGATGTTGTCGTTAACAGCCAAATCGCACCCATCAGAACTCTTGAAATCTGGAAAGGTTGGGCTTCCTCTTGGTCCTCTCTTTAAGAATCTGCAGGCACATTCGAGTTATCTGGCTTTGGTGCACCTTAGAAGGGACACTTCTCAGATAACGGTGGCTTTTTCCTGTAGACAGCAAAGCTTTTATTTTAACCATTCAGGATAGACAGTTCTCAAGAATATATTACCTGTGCTTCTCCTTCAGTAGAATTGTTGCAGAAACATTAAGTGTTCGTTGATGATGCAGGGCCATTATTTTGAATGTCGGGTTTAAAGACCTTGGCTTCCCTTCGCTATTCTTTTGTTCATTATATGCTATTTTACAATTCCATCGCCTCCTCTATCTTTGGTATTTCATATACATCTACTCCCTATTCAGTGAGGGAAAAAAAAGAAGGGAAAGTCCCAAATGGTAAAATCAATGATGATGTGTTCACTCAATGGGCTCCACTGACCTCTGGAAAGGATGTGGATGGCCACTGATACAGACATTGGAGTATTGGAAAGAGGTGCTATGTCACTTAGTGACCCCGTTGGTTGCTAAACAGTATGCACAGTAGGATGGCCTCTATGCCTAGGGACGCCATAGAGGTGAGCTGGATTCTGGACCATCCAGATCTATAAATGAGGAGACCAAACTGCTTAGCTTTGGATGGATGTTCTGTGCATCCTGTGAAAGGATTCTAGGCAAAGAAGCAACAGTTACCAGTCACCTACCATGTGTCAGACACTATTTTAGGAGCTTTCATATATTACCTTTATTAATCCCGCTAATCACACACTGAGGTTATCTTGTTCAGGAGTCGAGGAGGCTAAAGTCAGGTCAAGTCAAGTGTGGCAGGCTCAGGTTCATGCAGATGAAAGACAGTGGAGGTGGGAGGGGAACATAAAAATAACAGACACCAAAGCCCCTGTTCTTTTTACTGCACATTACCAGTTACCTATGGCCTCAGTAATGCTGCATGACACATGACGAACAGCCACAAAACCTCAATGGCATAGGACAACAAGTGCATATTGCTCACCCCCCTGGGGTCCGCTGGGAGTCGGCCAGGTACTTCTGCTGTTCGTGCACACGTCTGGTGGCTGACTGGCCATCGGTTGATTAGGCTGGCCTCGTCTGGGGCAACCTGGTGACTCCCTTCTGCACCACGTGCCTTTCATCCTTCAGCAGGCCAGCTTGGGCGTGTTCTTGCGGCTGTGGCACAGGTGGAACAGAGCAAGAGGAATTGCACAGGCCCCTTGCGGCCAGGCTGGGAGCTGGCCCACCGTCACTGCTATTGGCCAAACTAAGGTGCGTGACCGAACTCAGAGTCAAGAAGGGGGAAGGATACTCCTCTCCTTTTATGGAAGGCATTGCAAAATTACGTGGCAAAGGGAAAGGTGCAAAATTGGGGCCATTAAAGCAATTAGCCACCTAGAACAAGCTGCCTTTGAACCCCAAGCAGGTGTTCTAAGAGCTTCATCTGGGCATTCCGCCTAACCTTTTTGAGGTTTTGGTAAAGTATGTGTGTGGGTGGGGTGGAGACAGGAAAGTTGGGGGAGAGAAGGGAGACAGATATATGTTTAACCAAAATAATGTCATTGCATAGTATGTTAGTGGCTCTAATGAGGGAAATACTGTTCCAATCTTATGTTCTATTGTTCTATGCTATTTTGTAACACAGGGGTACCCCCTGGGACTATTAAGGAAGGAGAGCGTTTCTGTTGTTGTTGTGTGTTTTTTCCATCCCTACACTCAGCGAACCCAGGTTCATGACCCGGAAAGAAAACAGACAGAAGAACTGTTTCCATAGCACTTCCTTGGCTGTCAGCGGGTAATGCATTACTGCTGTGTTTCTTGCTGCCAGGCTCTCCCTCTCAGATGCCACATCTGGGTGAGAGGCTGGAGGACATGTGTCTTGTGAAGAGTACGGTTAATGAGCTTTGTGAATGCTGTCTGCTTCTGAGACAGTCTTTCCTCTTCCCAATGGGTATCACGATAGTTCTTGAAAACACGGCACAGGGGGGCGCCTGGGTGGCTCAGTCGGTTAGGCGGCCGACTTCGGCTCAGGTCAAGATTTCACGGTCCGTGAGTTCGAGCCCTGCGTCGGGCTCTGGGCTGATGGCTCAGAGCCTGGAACCTGTTTCAGATTCTGTGTCTCCCTCTCTCTGACCCTCCCCCGTTCATGCTCTGTCTCTCTCTGTCTCAAAAACAAATAAACGTTAAAGAAAATTAAAAAAAAAAAAAAACACGGCACAGGGAAGAGTTATAAGAGCCATTGAGTCATCAGTAACGTCTCTTGTTACTCAGTTGAGGTCTTTCTGTCTTGGTCTCATCTCTCTATCTCTCTGCTGTCTCTCTCTCTCTGCCATGGATGGTGTGCTTAAGAGTCCACCAAGCCTTTCCTTCAGATAAATGCTATCATGTACATAAAATTGCAGGAGGAAAAGTAACTCTATTAAAAGAACAATCGTCACATGCTTTGGGAACGTATATAATCAACGATGTGAATTCTCTCTGTTCTTCTCTATTTGGTAAGTGGGACCACAAAATTTCTACTTGTCAGTCTTTACTAATCTCCTTCAAGGTGCTATTAATACATAAAAATATCAAAGCAACATTACAAAAGAAAGAAATCTGTAACGCAGACTTTTCACTGAGGGGTTTGATGTTTCTAACGGGGGTTTCAATGCTCCTGCTGATTCAGGATGACTGAGCATTGCTGCCTCGGGCTCCGCCTCCTGCTGGTCCTGTCTCACCCCGCCTGCCCACCCAGGAGCCCTATTTGGCCAGAACTGAAAGAGGATGACACCGTGGCAGTTCCCTCTGCTTCCCATCCAGGCAGCTGGAGGACTAGACCTTGGACCTGGTTCCTGCCCCCACTCCCTTCCTTGGGAACCGCTTCCATTGAGTTCTCAGGTGGACACTGCCGTTCTGGAAGTTCCAGCCTCCCAGGCTGTGGCAGAGAGTGGGGCAGGGGCCTGTAAGAAACCATACCAGACAACACACTCGAACTTTCCTCCAGAGGCTTAACAAAAATGCTGGTAGCTGCTTTGGACTAGAGGTGACCCACTTCCTCTTCCAGCGATCTCCAATCTCTGTGTCCTGTCTCAGGGCTTATTGTTTTGGGATTCACACCCCCTGCATGTGTGACAGCGTGTGAACTAGTGCTCTTTGGAACTTTGTGTTCATTTACATAACACATTTCTCAGGTGCATATACGTTATGCATGAAGTCTGTGTTGTTAATCGTTTGAAATTTAATTTGAACATGCCAGTTTTTCCTTACTCTTCCGTTTTCCCTCTCTCTCTTCCACTCGAGTTCATGCAACATTTCGGAAGAATTCCAGTCTCTTTCCCTGGCACTGTGAGCTTCCTGACTTCCAGAAGCCCAGCTGGAATGGGGCGTCTTGCCTGAAGTAACTCCATGGGCCCCTACAGGATCTGTGAGGGAGCCCCAGGCTTCCCTGCCCCACCAGCCCTTCCTCTCATCTCCTTCTCCTCCCTTCCCCAGGCTTGGAGGCCTGCCTGTGTGAGGAGGGCTCAGCGATGAGGTGGCCAGGCCGTCCCTAACTTGCTCTGTGCTCTGGCTTCTGAGAGCCTTTCCCACAATTCCATTAGGCAAGGGCTCTGTATTCATTACTGTGCAATGATGACCCACCCACCCCACCCCCCACCTCCCCTTTGCTGGTTAGAATTCTTGAGAGCTGGGAGGGATTCTTTCTGGCTCCAGAGAAGGTGTGAGCTGAAGGACAGCAGAGGACGGAACTGTAGCTCCCACTGGGTTTTCCACTCAGTTCTCTCCCCGCCTGCTCCATCCTGCTCCCCGTGCGCTCTGACCTGAGCAGAAGGCGAGTTCAGTTCCCACAGGTGCACGGATCCCACTCTCTGAAACGAGGGAGAAGAGAAAAAGTGATGAGAGCCGATATCCCTGCTCCCGAAAACAGGAAGCGAGCTGGGTAGATTGACTCGATAGGGAGCTATCAGACTGCGCTCTGCTCACACTGGGACTTTTATCACTGCCAGGCATCAGCGCTCTGGCAAGCTCATGAATAATGCATTTCCCAGTGATTTCCTTCCTTATTTGCTAGCTGGAGGCAATATTGATTTTTTTTTTTAAAAAAGGTCCACATAGCTGAGCTGTGTTGTGGTAACATTTATTTAAAATGATGGGGAGACAGAGCACACTTGTGTTTATCTCGACGTATGTATGTTGGTGTCTGTTGTCTGTGGATAATGACGTTTGTTTAAGGGGCCACGGTGGTTATTAGGAGTGTTTTTCAAATCAAAGGTTGGTTCAGTTTGGAACCCTGGGTTACGCTGAAACAGCTGTGTGGTGGTGAAGGACCACAAAGATGAGGCAGAGTGCACTGGGGGGGAGAAGTGGGTGGAAGGGGAAAGGGGGCGGGGAGGTGGGCGACAGGGAGGAGGTGAAAGTGGATGGGGAGGGGAGGGGTGGACAGAGGTGGGGGGTTAGAAGGGGTGGATAGGGAGGAGGTGGGGGTGCACAGGGAAGAGTTATAAGAGCCATTGAGTTAGCAGTAATGTCTCTTGATATTCTGTTGAGGTCCCTCTCTCTTGGTGTCAATCCCTCTGTGTTCTCTCTCTCTCTTTCTCCACCTTGGATGCAAAGCCCCCTGGCTGCACCGGTCTCCATATCCAAGTAGCAAATGTGATGGTGACATGTGGGCAACGCTCCTGCAGAGGGGCCACGACAATCAAACTATGCAGGTGTAAGCAGGGTTGGTGACCACAGGCTGAGCTTGGAGGGGAAATAGCCCAGGCAGGTCTGGGGCATCAGAGGTCCCCATGGGTGGCTCTGCCCTGCCCAGGACCGCCATGTGCTGAGTCATGGGCAGCCTCACCTGCTGAAGGCTCCTGGCTCTGTTGACTTCATTTCTGCTTCTGACCAAAAGAGGCACATACCTGGAATTACTGGGCTGATGATGCCAGGCCCGATGCCCCCAGCCCCATTCAGCCACCCTCCACCTCAGGCAGGCCAGAAGCACACCTGCAATCTGACAGACTGTTGTGGCCTCCCACTCCATCATACTGTCACACAAGCTCTCCGGGATTCCAAGAAGAGAGCCCCCTTCTGGGAAATCGAATTCTCCTCCCAAACTGTTCACTGGCTTCCTTAGCCCTCCCCACACCATGCTGGTCTTCCCTCTAAAAGCTCAGGAGCAAGTTCAGCAAGCTCCAGGCACCTGCGTGGTGTTGAAAGCAGGCCTGGCAGGGAGGTGGTGGCGATGGCAACCTCTTCAGTGGCCCTCCCTCACACCTTCTGTCCCAGGCACTCCAGGCTCCAGTCCTCATCTCCTGGGGCAGGTAGTGCTGTGGTGGAGAAGCCAGTCGCTGAAGCCCTGGAGAGACCCTGAGAAGTCGTGGAAGTTCAGAGGGTGGAGGGCACCGGATAGCTGGCCGGGAAAGGCTCCCATCTCTCCCATCCACTGGCTCCACGCTACTGCCAGCTAATAATCAGGACCCCAGACTCTCATCCATGTGGCTTTCTACTGCTTTGACGGTATTTTCATATATGAGCATGTTATGTGAGCTGCCCCCAAAGTCTAGAAGGTTCCCCCGAATCCTTCATTCACGTGTCTTACTAGCAGTAGTTTAAGCTTGCTCAGCTTCCCTTCAATCCTAAACTTGTGGGATTGAAAAGAAGGCTCCATACGCACTGCTTCCACTTCATGACTTACAACCCTCCTCCCACATTGACCGGAGCTACCTTTGTTAAAGTGACCACTCATGTTCAGGTCTAAACCTAGGGCCTTTTCTGAGTCCTTACTGGCTCTGCTGTAGTTTTCCTGTTGCCAGCTTCCAATTCCCCTCCACCCCCTCCCAGGGCACCCCTCCCTGGGCCCCGTGCACCTCCACCACGTCACCAACAGGTAACATGGTCAACCCAAAGGGGTCTCCAGTGATGTCATTCCAGGTATCAGAGGCAGACGATTATATTGGGGTCAGGCGACAATGTTAGTGGTTCTCTCAAATCTTTCCATTTGTACAGCCACCAACCTGTCCCGCAAACAGACGTGGCTCTAGATCCTTCTTGCTGGGGAGCAGACATTGAGAAGTCAGCCAACAGTGAGTCTCAGGCACTTCCATTTCTCCATGAACTCCTGGAGGCCTTGGTACTCCGTGTTTTGGACTTCTACTTCCCCCACTTGCTGAGCAGCAAATGAAACTGAGAGTTGGCACACCCTCCCCCTCCGGCCACTTCGCCGAGTCGAAAACTTGAACCTGGAACCCCCGTCAGGCTCAGGTCTTTGCCTTTGCTCACGTAAAAGGAAGAGGCTAGAAAGAAAGGCTCGTTTCCTCCGCGGGGTGTGGAGAGCTATAGCGTGCACCAGGCGATGCTCATTTATTTGAAATTGTTCCATGGTGCAAAGCCCTCTAATCGATCATTCTTTTGCAAATGTCAATGGGAGAAATGTGAGTTCTGTATTTATAAAGCTAGAAAAATGGGGGCTTGTCCCCCACCTCCCAGGTGTGTATTTATGCACTGATGGATGACCCCAAAGTGGGTTTGTTGTAGAAAAAGTCCGTGCCAAAGGCAGGAACCTTGCATCTGGAAACACAGTCTGGCAATTAGGCCTCTGAGCCCGGAGGCCCGTGCTCTGCATTTCCTGGCTGTGACTATCACATCCTCAAGGCTGGGGTGAACCCAAGAGTTTCCCACAGTACTGTCCCCTGAGGTTGCTTTTTGTTCTGTTTTGTTTGTTTTGGGCTCTGGAGGTGGAGCTTTAAAAATCTTGGAAGCTAATAATAATCAGTGCAGGAGAACAAAACTTATTCCAGTCTTGTCCCGAGAGGAGAGTCATGAGGAATAAGGAGTTAATGGTGCAAAAGACCCTTTCAAGTAGTTAGATGGGGAGTTCCTCACAGACTTGGGGCGTCCTGACTGGGTGGGTATTTCCCAGGAGCCCTGGCCTTCCCCAGCCCCACCCTGGGGAGCAGGCATCCCTGTGCCAAAAAGTGACCCCTGACCCCAACTCCCATTGCCTCCCTCTCTCCCCTCCAAACCAGCCTCTCCTTTCCTTCCCTCTAAACAATGGCACACTTTGTTTTATAAAGGACGGTGAGATAGGAATCGCACTTTCAAAATAACTTTCACACAAAGAAATTGGGACCCGCGAAGCCAATGGCATGTGCTGCGTGGGCTCCTGAGGGCCTTGCTCCTTTCAAACGGGCATCCCCACGTGAGGTCTAAGAGGAGTACCATCTGACTAATTGGTGCCTTGTGTTTTTCATGCTCTGTGGAAAAAAACCCGGCTGTTATGAAAGGGTTAAAAATGAGTTCTCTCTGTCAAGAGCCCCAAGCAACAGGCACGTTCAGTTTCAGTCAGGAAGAAAGACAAGTGTTTGGTTAGTAACAGGATATGGCTGGAGCAGGATTTTGGCCTCCGGTCCCTCTGCAGGTTGAGAGCCGGGGATGGCCCAGTTCTTGCGGTTATTTGGAGGTTGGAATGGAAGCGGGCAGGCCTGGAAGGCAAGGCCTGGGCGGTGCTCCCCACCCCTCCTCTACACAGAAGGAAACTAAGGGCCCAGGGCAGGCTGGGGGCTTGACCTGGGTCATTCTGGTTAGTGGCACAGCAAAGACAAGGGTAGGCAATCCCTGCTTCCGGTTCCAGAGTCCTTTCTGGAAAGCGTCAGGTCTCATGGAATGTGGATTCAGGCAGACATGGATTCGGGGTTGTTTCAGCCTCTTCTTGGCTGGGTTGCCTGCTGTTCCTCTTTTTTCCCTCTTCATCCAGATCCCTCATCTGTGAAATGGGGTTCAAAAATAGCTCTTTGGCTGCGTTTTTGGCATTCAGTTAGATGCCAAAAGTACGTATAAGATCAGCGATTGACACACTCAAAAATTGCTCTTTCTTGGGCTGATAGGAATTCTCCCAGGTGTGGGACTGGTCACGCAGAGAGACCAGCCTCCTCCAAATCTGTCTGGAGGTAAATAAAGCCTCTGAAAACCAAATACCCCTGTGGCAGTCCTATGTACCCTCAGCCCCTTACTGGGGGAACTCCACATCAAAGGAGAAGGCCAATGGGACGGGGAGAATAAAAGACCCTTTCTGAGCAGAAGGGAACTCACCCCAGAGAAACACTGAGCTAACGGTGCCCAAAGCTGGCCTGTGAAGTTAGAGAGGCCTGGAGATTAGAAGGCCGAGAGGAAATAATGCTTTTCTTGTCTTGGCTCCTGGGGCAGAAGGAGAGCAACAGCTGGCAGGCATATGCAGCCTGTTAGGGGCACACTCCCATCAGACAGAAGGAAATCCTGCCTGGGGCTGGCAGGGCTGGAACAGCCACTGGGGAGCAGGCGGTCTGGGGGGGCTCAGGGAATCTGAGCCGTTGCTGCCCAAGCTCCGGGCCCCGGGTCCCTCCACGGCTGCCTGAGCAGGGGCCTCCTTCCCCAGCCACTGGCCCTTAAGGCCCTTCCCCTTCCCAGGAGGTGTCGGATCCAGTGATACTATCGACAGAAAGTCCGAGGAAGCCTGGGGTTTATTTTGTATCCACTTCAAAATGTGTACGAACCCCCTGCCTCCTCTGTGCCCGGATGGGTGACTTTGGCCCACACTGCAGCCTGGAATCCTTCTCCTCCGCCAGGCTAGACAGCGAGCGGCCTTCTTTTTCCCCTTCAACTTTTCCTTGGTTTACTTTACCGGCCGAGGGATCAAACTCCTAAGAGAGGAACGAAGGCTGCCTACCATCCCCTCTCGGGCCCTCAGCCTCTGAGCCTTTGGCCCATGTGACAAGATGCCCAGCATTAGCGTCTGCTAATTAATCGGGAAACTGGCTCCCTATTGGCCCATAGCTTTTTACAAACCTGAATTAAACGAAGTGTTTATGTGACAGATATGTGGGAGGGATTTCAGATATAATCACCATCAATCTGGCTGCAGCCAAAATAAATTCTGTGAAAAGTAAAACAAACTATTGCACAGACAAAGTAGGCCTTAGGGGTCTCCAGCAATAATCTGTGTTTTCTTATTTAGCCTCATCTAATATTTCTGCTCTTTTCGGCGTAGATAGGATCTCTGCATACAGGGCACTCTTGCTGCAGCTGACAGGGGCGGACACATGCTCCTGCCTCCTGAGTGGAGGGAGAGGGGAAGGGATGTTGCATATTTACATTAAAATTCTTAGTTCAAATAAACCGGCTCTGGCTGGGCACAGGGTGGGGTAGAGATGTGGGGTAGAAGGGGGTGTTGGGCGGGGAGAAGCCTGGCTGTAAAGTGGGGGGCATGCTATAGCCTCCCTTCCTCAACCTGCTAAGGTTAGGGCCACAGTAGAAAAATCAGAGACTCAGAGACCACTGATCCTTCCAGAAAAGAGCTGCGTTAGGAGGCCCTCAGCGTGCGTGCGAGGTGTGCAGGCTTTCTGAGCACTCTCTCTCTCTCTCTCTCTCTCTCTCTCTCTCTCTCTCTCCTTCAGCTATTTCGGCACTTCTGGGAGGAAACAGAGTGAGGAACTTGAAGCTCAGACATAGTAACTATGCTCTAAAGCGGTGACGTTGGGCTTTGACCCTGACTCTGAAAGCCTATGCCGTCTCTCTCCACCATACCTTGTTAAGTAAAGAGGAACCAGGCTCAGCCATTCTTCCCTGAGAAGAAACCCCTGGGCACCTTGGTCGGCCCTGCCCAGCCACCCTGCTGTGTCCCTTTCTTGCACAGCTGGGGCTGTTTCACACTCCCTTTCCCGACTCTCCCCACTTCGGCTCAGCTTGTCCCCAGTTCCCAGACCAGGCTTGGGGTAAGGAAGGAAATGAGGAAATGTTGAGGGTCTCCAGTCGAGCAGCCGCCTGTCTTGCCTATCTGTGGTAATGGAGCACAGCGCTAGCCTCCTGCCTGAGAGCTCTAGCTTCTCTCCCTCAGGGTTTTGCCCTGGTGACCGGCCTAGGATCCCAGCAGCACCCCCAGGAGCAAAGACTCCTGCTTGCTCCATACAGATGTCTGGGTGCTTGAAGCCAGCTCTCCAGTTGCCCTGTACCCGGACTTGCCATGCTTGCCGAAATGCTACGATTTGGGGGAAACTCCCTCCTTCTTCAACCACCGCCCCCCCTGCTTAGCACTTGCCCGGGCCTGGCTCTAGAAGAAGTCATGCCCGTTGAACTCAGTCCTGTCCATCTGCTCTGAATCCCTGTCCTGGCTCCTGTGCTGCCACATCAGTGGGTCTGGTGCCACATTCTGTCCCTTCCTTAATATCTAGAACTACTATCTGTATCATTCTCGGGGCTATGCCTTACTGAGGAGGTGATGTGTGGACATAGACTTGAGGGAAATGAGGACATTGGCCATGAAGGTAATTCGAGAAGGGTGATCCAGGCAAAGGGGACAGCCAGTGCAAAGACCCTGAGGCAGGGCACATTTAAGGAACAGCAAGGAGGCCAAGGTGGCCAGAGTGAAGTTAGCACTAGGGGAAGTAGAAAGAGGTGAAGTCAGAAGTGAGGTCAGAAAGATAACAGGAACCAGACCATGGAGGGCCTTGTAGGCACAGTAAGGGCTTGGGCTCTTCTCTGTCCCCACTTGAGTAAATTCCATAAAGGTCAGTCTCTCTCATTAGTCAAGCTAGAGTTCAAGAAATTCAACAAATATTTCTTAAATTGTACACCAAGTCCTGAGGCGTACACTGATGAGTAAGGCTGTCCCTGCTTCAAGAAGTTCAAGTTTGAATCCCAGTGGTTGTGGAGCATGGTGCAGAGGAAAGCACACTGGACTGGGCGTTGGGAGGCCTGGGTTCTCGTCCTCCCTTCCACTTAATCTTGGCCCTTTGCCAAACCTCAGCTTCCTGTCACTGAAGATAGTTATCTATGTCCCAGTCACCTCCTGGGTGTTATGGTGATCAAATGAATTAAGGCATGTAAAGACTCATTGAAAACTGAACAGACCTGTATAAATAGGGGAGGGGGGTTAGGGAATCAAGTTAACATGTTCACTGCCCTACATCCCTTTCCTTGGGCCAGTAGACTCAGTCTGTGTTGCAATCTTTGTCATGCCCTCTACTCTCTCCGTGACCTCATTGGCACTCACTTCACCTGCCATTCTTTCGGGTTGGTGCAGATCTCTGGCATGAAAAACACAACCAGGAGGGTCTGCTTTGCAAAGGAAATTTACCCATTCCTTCCGTATGTCGTGCTTCCCTGATCAGATAAAGCCGCATCTGGGGCTAACGTTTAGGTAAAGTATGCACGACTCCAACCAACAGCAATAATAACAGGCCCACAGGTTGCCGAGCACGGTGAGCTGTTAAAATGCATTCAGACAGTGTGAGGATATTAAGAGGGAGACACGTATCTCATTTCAGGCTACAAAGCAGATCCCACAGTAGGACACGGAAATGCTGGCCGCTTCAGGGTTAGCTTAGACTGAAGAGAGGGACCCGGCTGGAATACAGACATACCTGAAGCTGTGTCCCAGGCACCAGGCTTCCAGCTCTAAGGGCACAGCCTGTCAGCTCAGCTCTGTTTTGAGTGGAACTGGACACTCGGTAATGGCCAAAAACAGCAGTTGACTAAAATAATGAAGCTACATGTGGACAGTGATGGAGGTGGAGAAAAACAGAGCTGGACGGGCCCTCCGGAAATTATCTTGTACGCTCTTCCTTTAGTTTACAGGTAAGGACACCAAGACCTGCAGGTCATGTTGTGACTACAGTATGAGGAGACTCGAATGTCATTTTCATTGTGAGCGCATTTGCCTCCTCTGGAGTCACAGCACTCTAAATGTCCTTAACTGTCATTTTTTTGTGTCACAGTGACCTTCTGGACACAGGACTAGCCAGAAGGACACTTGGAGGTTTTGGGGTCCAGTCAAAGGGATGGACTGTGTTGGTCACAGTGGAAACGGCACTGGATAACCAACCCAAAGATCTGGTCTGAGGCCTGACTCTGGACTTACTTACTGGGGGACATTTATCTCTTTGTTTTCTTAATTGCAGAACATGAGGTATACGGCTAAGAGAATGTGTGTTGCAAGGCTCTGAAAACCAAAACTATTTTCCATCTCTCTTTTCCAGATTCCAAGCTGTCATTTGTGAGGACATGGTTCTGAATTAGGGGTGAGTTTCTGAACAGGGGGTGTAGGGAAGCTAGCGGTCCCCAAATGGACCTTCCCAGTCACAGTACGCAGGGCTCTTCACTCTCAATGACCACCTCTGCACGCCGCCCCCCCCCAGCTCCCCTTCACTCCCTCAACAGCCTCACCGGCCCTCAGATTGTCCTCAAGTTTGCAAATGTCTCTTCTTCACCCCGGGGCACTCCTCCTTTCCTTTAAAATGGTAGCATCGTGACATCATCAGTACCATTCCCGACTCCATCCCGCAAAGTAGTCGCAGTCTTCTCTGTGTGACCATAAAGAGAACAAGTCTGAGAGCCAGGCATGTGGGTTTAAATCCCAACTCTATCACCTACTATGGGTTTACCTTGGACACATTATTTGGCTCTCTGTGTCCCAGTGTCCTCGTTTATAAAGTGGGGATAATAAAAGAATCTGGATCATAGGATAGGGTTATTCCGAGGAGCAGGTGAATTAGTATAAGTTAAAGTATGTAGAACCATGCCTGGTTCATGGTAAGTGCTATGTAAATATTTTCTGTTATTATTATTATTGTTAGACTATTTAATATATCATGTGCAATGTAATGGATTACACATCTGCCTCCCCCACTCAGAATATTAGAGCCAGAACAGAGTCCTATTTTTCTCTTTTCTCAGTGCTTAATGCCATGTCAGGAACGTATTAAGTGCTCAATAAACACTCGTGGGATAAATGAGTGGGCATGGTCTATATAATTGTGTCTATGACGTCATTCACATCATTTTTCTCCAGTAAACTTCAGAGGATAAGCAGTATGTCAACTATACCCCTGTGGCCTTCATGTGAATTGTCTTGTGGTTTTAAAAATTCCCCAAGTCTCATTTTTGTTTAAGTAACAAAGAAAGTTGCCTTGGAATTCTACTCAGTAGAACTACAATGTGGAAACAAGTGAAACTCAATTGGTTAATAAATTTTTCCACTTGGAGTTGTGGTCCCAGCCACACTGTTTTTGACATGGTTTCCAGAACAGAATCTAGGGCTGGGTTTTATTTGAAGAGTAATTAAGATAAAAGAAGATTCCCTCCACCCCTGTCACCACCCAAGTCTTTGAGATCATATGGTATGAAGAGGGACAAAGGACTTAGACAAGTGAACATAGCTTCCAGAAGGAGACAGACGCTCTAAGGATATGCAGCATGGTGGGGGGAGGTCAGAGTGGGGTGAGGGTTGTAATTTCCTAGAAGAAGTGGATTTTTTTTTTTAATTTTTTTTTCAACGTTTATTTATTTTTGGGACAGAGAGAGACAGAGCATGAACAGGGGAGGGGCAGAGAGAGAGAGGGAGACACAGAATCGGAAACAGGGTCCAGGCTCTGAGCCATCAGCCCAGAGCCCGACGCGGGGCTCGAACTCACGGACCGCGAGATCGTGACCTGGCTGAAGTCGGACGCTTAACCGACTGCGCCACCCAGGCACCCCTAGAAGAAGTGGATTTTAAGCCACTGGTTCCACTTGCTGCTCCTAATCTGGCTATGCACAATATCCTGAAGCTGATACCTGAGAGACTATTTGCCAGTTTGGGTTTTGGGTAAGAGTGCTGTGGGGGAAACAGCTCCCTTTCTATTGTATTCTTAACTGCCTATGTCCAATAGTATTATTTTTTAAGTTTTTCTTTTAATTCCAGTCAGTTAATATGGAGTGTAATATTAGTTTCAGGTGTACAATGTAGTGATTCGACACTTGCACACCACACCCTGTGCTCATCACAACAAGTGCACTCCTTAATCCCCATCACCTGTTTCACCCACCCCCCCACCTCCTCCCCTCTGGTAACCATCAGTTTGTTCTCTATAGCTAAGAGTCTGTTCCTTGGTTTCTCTCTCTCTCTCTTTTCCCCCCAATAGTATTCTTAAATACAACAAAATACAATCCCTCCAAGGGTTTGTACGGTTAAAATTCAACCATATTATCTCTTTCTAATGGTCACTGGTGAAGCTAATAACTTAGTAAATGATTATATTTGATAATATTTAGATATTAACTAAGGTAGTGATGTAAATATATGTAACAGGCATGTGCTGGTAGTTTTATTAATATTTATTTTTAAATTTTTATTGGAGAGTGTGCATGCAGGTGGGGTGGGGTAGAGGAAGAGAGCAAAAATCTTAAGCAGGCTCCATGCTCAGTGTGGAGCCCAACCTGGGCTTGACCCCACAACCCTGGGATCATGACCTGAGCCGAAATCAAGTGTTAGACATTCAACCGACTGAGCCATCTAGGCACCTTGTGGTTTTATTAACATTTAAATGATATAGGTTAGGAATGGATAATCAGGAATATCAACATACTGTCTTCAGCTATTTTATGATACGATTTCTAGGCCAGCAGACACACAACAGGATCCATCAGGTGAGCCGAGAAACGGATATGGTAAATTGTTTGCTAAGATGGCTGCCAACAATTCCTTCCCTCCTTGGATGCTCATTTTGTGCTTCCCATCAAGAGGTGGAGTTTATTTCTCCTCCCCTTGAACCTTGGGCCGGCCTTGTGACTTGCTATGACCAAGAGAATTCTGCAGACACAATGCTGTGCCTGTTCTGAGCCTTGTAAGAGGCCTTTAATAGGCCTGACATCTTTTCCTTTCACTCTTTTAGAGCCTTGAGCCACCATGTAAGGACCCTGCTGGAGAAGGGGGACCAGCCAACCCCTGGAACCCTTTTCCAGCCTCTCAAAGCAAGAAGAGGCATAGGAGTGTGACGCCATCTTGATTCTCCAGCCCCAATCAAGATCCTCTCCCTTAACACCACTTGGAAAAGAGATAAGTTGTCTCCCCAAAACCCACCCAATTCATACCATCAAGGAGCACACAGTTGTTGTTTTGGACCACTTCAGTTTGGAATGTTTTGTTACACAGCAGTACATCCCGGAAACAAGGGATACCACTGATCTACATTCTTGTCTGAGATCTCTTCCTGTGTGGTCTCTTCTTTGGGTTAGGACAGGCCAGGAAAAATCTTCAGTGCCTCTCTCTCCCCATTGCTCAAGGTAGACACTGCTGGTTGATACAACTCTCTTTCCTCTTTAATTCAGATTCTGCCTTAAACCTCACCACAGAGCTCTGGACCACAACTACTAACTAAGTCATTAATGTAGGTCTTTGAACTGAAACTATTTGCCATTCTAGGATTAGTCATCCTGTTTCAAAAGGAAAGGGAGAGTGTGTACCCTAGTAATCCATTAGTACCTCCTAGAGCCATGGAATGTTTTTTTGTTTGTTTTTGCTTTTTTTTTTTTTTTTTTTTTTTTGAGAGAGAGAGAGGGCATGCATGAATTGGGGAGGGGCAGAGGAAGAGTGAGAATCTTAAGCAGGCTCCATGCTCAGCACAGAGCCCAACATGGGGCTCAATCTCAGTTGTGAGATCATGCCTGGAGCCAAAATCAAGAGTCAGATGCTTAACTGCCTGAGCCACCCAGGTGCCCAGCCATGGAATGTTAAAGATGATACAACTTTAGAGATCATCTAACCTAGTGGTTCTGAACCCTGGCTACAGATTAAAACTATCAGGGCTGCTTTCAAAATTGAACTGATGTCTGGGCCTCACCCACCAACTGGTTCAGATTCAGTTGGGCTTCAGCATTTTAAAATATGCATATTTCTTAGTAGTGAAGAAACTTGACTTCACAAATTGGGTCTTAAGGAGTAGATCATAGCTGGCTGTGCCCTAATGAGGAACTATTTTGAGGGTTCTTGAAATATCACGGGCAGACTATCCAAGGACTCAGAGCACTGGAAAAGGGGAAGGTTTCCTAAAGGGAAAATGAGGATTCA
This sequence comes from Puma concolor, assembly GCF_028749965.1. NCBI lineage: Eukaryota > Metazoa > Chordata > Mammalia > Carnivora > Felidae > Puma > Puma concolor. The sequence goes on from NC_141669.1 coordinate 76,257,993, forward strand.
CCTAAGGGAAAAGGAGGGAAGGGCAGGCACTCAGAAGGGCCAGCTCGTACATCTGAGGATAGACATCGCTTCTCTTCTGTCAGGAAAAGCCAGGAGCTGATCTGTGAGGGCAGTTTTGATATTATGACTCCAGATGGGAGTGGAAGGTACAGTGTGTGTTTTGAGGTTTTTCCTGTGGAGAGTTTCTTAAACCTCAGACCTGACTGTCAAAGAACACAGACGAAGTATGAAGCGCATGAGAGATGTGTTTGACACAATAGGGTCAGAAAAGTTCAAGGTGCCTTCTCTCCTGGCATGTTTGGCAGGAATGCTAAAATACAATGAGGGGACTAGAAACCTTATGACAGTAAAAGTTGAAGTCTTCATTTTTGCGTACAATCTGACTTGCTGTCAGGCCTGTGATTTGGTAGCTTTGATGCAAATATATAATAAATCTCACCTCTTTTCTGAAATCTGAAGAGGTTTCTGCATGTAAATAAAACCATGAGTGCGATAAAATTGCTTCTGATCATCTCACATGAAAGGTGTTAGGAATTTTCAGACTATTATCATAATTAAAGTGCTCGGGATGAAAAAAAAAAAAAAACTCTATGTGAGTATCTCTCCCCCCTGTCCTATCTTAAAAGGCATTTCTGGAGAAAAGCACACTCAGCCACTTCCGTATTGTTTTGACCCTACTTTGTAGTTTGAAGAAATGTTACAGCTTTCAGTGACAGCAGGAAAATACTCTTGTCATTGAAAACACTACAGACCACACATGGCATTGGAATTTGCAAAAATGAACCAGGTTTCTTCTCACAGTCTTGGCTGAAATTGATGACTTCTAAAGAACTCATTTTTGTCAGTAAAGGAATCGCCTGGAGACCGTCTTTCCCTCTTTTCCAGCGTCTGCTTCTTAATCTGTCTGTAGGGTCATGGTGCCTGACTTGCTCTTTCTACAGGTTTTTTTTTTTAAAGGCTTTTTGGGGCATCTGGGTGGCTCAGTTGGTTGAGCGTCCAACTCTTGATTTCAGCCTAGCCCCACCTTAGGCTCCACGCCGAGCATGGAGCCTACTTGAGATTCTCTCTCTCTCCCTCTGCCTCTTCCCCACTTGCACTATGTCTCTCTAAAACCAAAAAATAAAATAAAATAAAATTGCTTTTTGCATTTGCTTTATCTACTAATCACTGTTTTTGTTCCAAGAGCATAGGCTAACAATGGGAGAGGGATCATTTCTCAAACAAATACCCACATGTACTTACACCTGGCATATCACAATGGCTGTCTCACGGGTCACCCCAGCTCCATCCCGCCTGCTCCAATCATCCCATGCTCTATCAAGACTTAATAGTTAGAAGTCTGACTCTGCATGTGCCACAGCTCCACTCAGAATATTTAAGGGATTTCCTTTTGTTTAGAGAATAATGCTCAAAGCCCTTAGCCTGGCCTTCAAGACCCTCTATAAATCTACTCTGTTATCTCTGGCGCTCACCTCACGTGAAAACTTGGATCCAACTTTGCTGCTTTGCTTGCTCCTGTTCCCATTTTTGGCACCTTGACTTTAATCCTGCCAGAAATGTCTTCCTCCCTCTGGTATAATTCCTACAAGTCCAGCTCACTTCCACCTCCACCGGGAAGCTTCCCCCAGTGACTCTATCCAAATCCCTTGAACTTTAGTGGGAGTTACTTGATACTTAGCAAAACCTGACCTAGATTTTTCATTTTTATGTGTGTGCCTTATTTTCCTTTCTAGAGGGTAAATTTTTATTCATTTGTTTAGCAAATGTTTATTGTGGATCAACCATGTGTGAGGCCCTGAGTTCCACATAGGATAAAGCATTGATTAAGACAGATATGGTCCCTGCCCTAAGGAGCTTACATTCTAGCGAGGAACAATTACCATTCAGTGTGCCAAGTACTATTTAGGGGACAGGACTGGGTACCATGGGAGAATGTAAGAGGCCCATTTGAACATACTCAGAAGGGTCAGGAAGACCTCCTAGAAAAGGCAGTGCCCTAAGCAAGACTTAAAGGGTGAGTAGGAATTAGCTAGGCAAGAATGTTGGGGAAGACTGTTTTGGCAGAGAGAATAGCATGTGTTAGTCTTGGAACTGAAAAAAATCAAAAGAGCAGAATGGCTGGGCACAGAGAAGACAGGAGAAATGGTTTGAACATTTTTGGGGGATAAGTAGTGGCCTAGCCCTGAGCCTTGTGTTCATTCTGCCATTGGGTGCTTTTTAAGCATTTTACTCTTTGGGATGGTTTCCCCTTCAAGGAACAAGACCAGCAATAGAGATCTCTTATTTTCTCATACAACATGAAATACAGAGAGGTGATTCTCGGGCTGATTCATTCAATAGTTCAGTCACGTCTGGGCTCTGAGTCCACGCCTCTAAGCTTTCCCTGATTTTTCCTCTGTGATCATGAAATAGTGTCCACAGCTTCAAACAGCATACCCTCACATGGCAGAAAGATAGAGAGGGTGGAAGGGGGAAAAGTATCTTCTGCATCCTTCTTTTCATCATGTGGGAAAGTCTTTCCCAGACTCTTCCTTGGATTCATTCTAATATTTTTGGTACAGATAGGACCAATGCCTACTTTTAAACCAATCACTTGCAAAGGGAATCAGATTTCTATGGTCGGCTTAAACCAAACATGATTCATCTGAAACTGGAGGAAGACAAATCTTTCCTAAAGACATTGTCACCCAATACTTGCTCAATATTCAAGTTTTTTAGCAGGGAAAAAAGACGTGATTGCCTTTGGAGAGACAACCAACAGTGTCTGCCACTTAGCATCTCTATACCAAAGGCCTAGCAGAGGGAAAGGCATGCTTACTTCCAGGCCTAAAAACTATTTGCATCCATTTTCACTGTCACATACAAGATGTCTGGCTTTCAACAAAAATTATGAAACGTACAAGGGAAAGACAGTATCCAGAGACAAAGCAAGCAAGAGGGTCAGACTCAGATATAACACAGGTGTTGGATTGATCAGACAGAATTTTAAAAAACTGTTGTTTATATGTTAAAAGTAATAATGGAACAGATGGATAATGCACAGTAGCAGATGGGTAATTTTGGTAGAGAGATGGAAATAATAAGAAAGTTATCAAATTGAAGTGTTAGGAATGAAGGACACAGCAACAGAGTTGAAGAATGCTTTCAACTGGCTCATTAGTAAACTTGATACAAGCAAGAAAAGAATCATTGAACATGAAGATCTATTTTCATGAAATTACCCAAGTGGAAGCACACAAATGAGTGAAAGAAAGAAAAACAGAACAGACAATGACGAACTCTGAGGGACAATATCAAATAGTCTAATATATGTGTAAATTACAATTTTAGAAAGAGAAAAGAGAGAAAAGGCAAAAGAAATATTTAAGGAAATAATGGCTGAGAAGTTTCCAAAGTTAATTATGAACATCACCCCTGGATCTAAAAAGCTCAGAGAGCACCAAGCAGAGTAAGCACAAAAGCAAAACAGAATAACCTAGGCATATAATATTCAAACTGTTGAAAGCCAAGGATGAAGAGAAAAGTTGAAGGCAATAGGAGGGAAAAGACGTTATATGCAAAGGAGCAAATATTTAAAAATTACAACAGACTTCTTGTCAGAAAATATGAAAGCCAGAAGATGATGGAGTGACATCTTTAAACTGCTAGAGGTGGAGGGTGGGGGGAACCTCTGTGAAGCAGAATTTCATATCCAGTGAAAATATTTTTCAAAAATTAAAAGGGACACCTGGGTGACTCAGTTGGTTATGTGTCCAAAATCGAGTGATTTCAGCTCAAGTCATGAACTCATGGTTGTGGGATCGAGCCCCACATCGGGCTCTATGCTGAACGTGGAACTTGCTGGAGATTTTCTCTCTCCATCCCCCTGTTCCTCTTCCCCAATTCATGCCATCTCTCTCTCAAAAATAAAATTTTTAAAAATTAAGGGAAAAAATACTTTCTCAGCCAAACCAAAGTATTGTTGATTACAAGAGGTGGAAATAGTATCCCACTACTGTTTAATTCTATACTAGTGAGCAGTGAAGCTGATTTTTTTGTGTTTAGTATTGACTTGTAGTTTGTCTTATATGAACTGCCAATTCACATCTTTCACCCATTTTCTGTTGGGTTGTCTTTCTCTTACAGGTACTCCTTATATATTTTAAATACCAATCCTTTGTTGTATATGTAGCAAATATCTTTTCATGATCTGTTACTTTTGTTTTAGTATGTTTATGAGGACTTCTGCTGACAGAATTTTACAATTAGACAAAATTAAACCTAATCACTTTTTCCTCTATAGTTTTTGCATGGACTTTCCCAATATCACATTCTCTAAGATTTTCTTCTAAGGATTTATAGTTTTTCATATTGTATAGGTCTTTAATTCTTCTGGAACTTATATTTTTGAGAAGTAAAAAATAATGATATATATGAATTCCTCACAAAGTTAGTAAATTACTCCAATATCATCTTTTTGAATAGTCTATTCTTGCCCTATTGATTTTAAATGCCACATTTATTATAAAATACATTCCCGTATATTCATGGCTCAGTTTCTATATTCCATTTTATGTCCCATTGAGCTATTTTGCACCAATGTTACAGTGTTTTATTTCCCGTAGCTTTATATTATGTTTTGATGTGGTAGCCAATGGCCAGGCTTGTCCTGCTCAGCTCCTCCCAGGAGATAAATGACATGCCTGTCTGAAATTTTGAAAAAGGAGTCCTGAGAGAGAGCACATGCTCTTTTACATTTCTTTTTTTTTTAATTTTTTAAATGTTTTTATTTTATTTTTGAGACAGAAAGAGGGAGACAGAATGTGAGGTGGGGAGGGGCAGAGAGAGAGGGAGACACAGAATCTGAAGCAGGCTCCAGGCTCTGAGCTGTCAGCACAGTTTCTGACATGGGGCTTGAACTCACAAGTTGTGAGACCATGACCTGAGCCGAAGTTGGATGCTTAACCGACTGAGCCACCCAGGCACCCCACATGCTCTTTTATATTTCTAAAGTAGCCCAGCAGACAGTGGGCTCTAGAATGAATGGTGATAATAACCAGGCATCACACACAGCCTGTCATATTGTCTTAAGGCAACCAGGCGTGTTTGATGCCTGGTTATTATCATTTATTCTGCGTGCAGTGTAGCAATATGACATTATAGTGATATAGCAAGCAATTGAACCTGATAATAGGTCTGGATGATGTGGCTTACCAACAGTGGTTTTGTAAAACCATTCTGGAGTTTTGAGGCCTTGTGGCTGGGGGCCTGTGGGCTCCAGAAAACACTGTTCAGGACTTCCCATCACCTGACAGTTTCCTGTCAGGCCAGCACTCAGCCTGTCTCTGATAGTGTGATTAAGGTAAACCCACGGAGCCGTGCTCCTCAAGCTCTCCTCCTTGATGCAATCTCTTATCCTATAAGGTCATTGCAATGCCATGCAATTTGTGTACTCTCTTAGTACCTGAGTGTTCCTTCTTACTCATCTTCAAGCCTAGACTCTATTGGACTCCTTCAGAAATTTACGATAGCATCCTCTCATTTAGAACTTCTTTTTCAGAATCACCTTGGGTAGTTTTTCACATTTTCTCTTTTAGAAGAATTGTAGAATCAGTTTGTAGTTCTTTGAAAAATCCCACCAGGAATTTGATTGTGATTTCCCTGAATGTGTAGATTAACTTGGGGAGAACAATCATCTTTAGATGCCAAGCCTTGCCAAGCAGATATGTGAACATTTTCTTCATTTATTTGGGTTTTATTTTGTGTCTTTCAGTAAAATTTTAGTATGCTCTCATTTAGATCTTGGATATTTTTTTTTTATTCTTGGGTATTTTGTAGTTTTGTGGTTTTTGTGAATGAGATCTTTTTTCATGACATTTTATAATAGGTATTGTGGGATACAGACAAGCTGCTGTTTTCCTATGTTAACACTGTGCGTGTCCTCCTAAGTGAACTCTGATTGTGGTAGTTTACAGATTCTCTTAGATTTTTTTAGATACACAATTATGTTGTTTGCAAATACTGACAGTTTTGGGTTTTTTTTTTTTTCCCTTTCAAATCCTTATGTCTTATTTATTTCCCTTGTCATTTAATTGGCTAGGACTTGTAGGTTAATGTCAAAATAGCTATGGGGATCCCTGTCTTGTTCCTAATATCTATAGGAATAATTCTTTTATTTCATTATTAGGTATGATACTTGCTATAGGTTTCTGGTTGACATTATGAAGAAAAGAAAATTTTCTTCTATTTTCAACTTGCTAAGAGTTTCTTGGGAATGAGTGTTAAGTTTCATGAAAAAATTTTTCTGCTTCTGTTGAGATAATCATATAATTTTTCTCTTCCAGTCTATTAACAATATTTTGAAGCGTTGAACCAACACTGCATTTGAGGGATTAAACACCGTTTGATGTTTCCCTATTGTGGCAATAACGCTTTTAGTTTGTTTATAAATACTTAAATAGGACAGACAGTCTTTGGTTTGCCTGAAAACTGCCTGCCTTGAAGGTCTCCCATGAGTCCATGGTTCTATATTTTTGTCTCTAGCAATTGAGTTTGTGGTCATCCTCTTCAAAAGTCTTATTGCAGATTATTTAGGGGAAACTGAGGATATTTGGGACATATCCTTAACCTTTAAAGTTTGGTCTTGTAGAGGACAACCAGGATATACCAACTGCTGACTGGTGTCAGTCAGAAACGCAACCCTACATTTGAGGTGGTTGGTAAAGGGCTGATGCCCCATAACCCATGATAGCTTTGTATATGGTTCATCTCCATGTAAGGAATTATGGAAAAGTACAAATGATTACATAAGAGTAGAGAGGATATACTTCTTTGGAGTCAGTCAATCCAAAATCCAGGACACAGACAGGAGGCCAACGTTCTTTCAGTTTCCATGGCAGCTAGAGGATTTTTATGTTAATAAAGCATAAGCTTCGAGGGCCTCTCACTTAAAGGGGACCTTTCCAAGGCCCTGCTTCTAATTTTGTATTTGTAACTTTATATTCTTTTCCTAAAGAGAGACCGTAAGTTGCATAAGCCTTAGACCCTACAAAACCTGGGTCCATCCCTCATGACAACCCCAGCCATAGCTTTGCATACCAGCCACCAAGCCTGGACACAGGGCTCTGAAAGCCCTTTCTGGCAACCCTGGTAATTCTCTCAGTTTAGCAATTAGAGTGGGTGGCAGATTAAATTACCTTGTTGCTTCCCAGCTGGGCCAGGAGAACTGTGGCCTGACATAGAAGCCAGTGGATGTCACATGGAACAAGTGCTTGGCCATCTCACACTTTGCTCACTGTGGGGGCACGTGACCAAATTCATTATTAACGCTGAGCTGATCTGGTTACCTTGATTGACACTAAGTGATTTCAGCCTGGGCTATATTTGTCTTCGTGGGGAAAATGACTGCCGCAGAGCTGAAAGGTTATTTCCCTCCTCAAATACATTTGGGCCTGTCACTGTGGAGTTACGCACCCTGACATCAAAATTGGACCCACGGGCTTTGGAAGACAGCAAATGACATCATGGGCAAAAAATGGTGTCAGCTTCGTTTTGTTTTTTCCTTCTCTTTCTGAACTCTGACAGAGAAGTAGTTTGTCTAGAATTTGCAAGGCTTTCAGGTGAGGAAAAGGAAGAATTTGTAGTAGCAATACCTATTTTGTACACATGCAAAAATAGTTTCCAGGACATGTTTCTCTGTCTTCATGGTCTCTCTCTGTTACTGTGAAGCTTAATTACTTTTTTTTTTCAGCTGTGAGGGCTTTGGTGTCTAATTAATAGAACTAATAAATCATTCCCTTACTATTGAATAAAAATCTAACCTCTTACTAGAATACAATGCTCCTTATGACAACGCCTATTTTTGTTTATAGAACCAAAATGGAAGGTATTACCTACAAGAGACTCCACCCTTAACTCTGATACCCTCTCGCATGGTTGCAAGCATGTAAGAGAAGCCTCCGAATGACACGATGAGTATTACCTTTACAGTGTTACGCTATTTGAATTCTGAATGCGTGTGAAAATGCATGTGAGAAATACATCAAACCCAGTAACATGGGTAAAATTGGATGCTGCTGGGCTGTAAACTTCAATTAGTAAATTTAAAGTAGACTGAAGAGAAATTTTAGCTTAAAGACACCAAATGGAGTTGTAGTGGCTTAGAGTGAACTATCGCCCTACCTCATAGGATTTACTTATTTGGGATGAGACAAAAGTTAAGGAATTTAACAAAAAGTTGTATTGATGGCCAGATCCTCTAGACTTGAGGGTAAAAGGAATTTTTTTTTTAGAAAAAAAGAAAAACTGCACCGTTTGTCATTGTGTTTCTTATAGCACACAGGTCTGATTCTTTATTGTTGCTGAAGACAGGAGGGACCCTCTTGCGGAGTGGTCCACAAAAGTTGGGTTTGAGGGCAGAGAAGTGACACAGCTCTCTTCTGTATGATTGCAGCAGTGACCCGCCTGTAGAAACAGTTCTTATCCCAGACTGAGTCAGGAGGGTGGGGAGGCAGGGCTACAGAATCTGCTCCTCCCCGCTGGGTCTCTGCCTCCTTTCCAGGGGCAATGACAAAGAGATAGGCTGGCTTCTCATTAGACAGAGAAATAGGAGGGGACTGTCCACTGACCCAAGGAAAACATCTCATGGTTTCTTTAATTTAGACTGGCACATAAAAATGCATGTAAACAAGCAGTTTTTATTTGAACATTAAATTTTATTGGTACAGAGATGTGTTTTGTTATACTGGTGACTAATGCCTTTTAAAAATGAGATTTTGGAATGCCATTCTGCTTATGTAACAAGATAAGGAGCTTTTCGAACATTGTTCTGGTGCAAACCTCTGTAACAATAGCTGATTAACAACAAGACAACTCGAGGTGCCAAAAATATTTTCTGCAGAGCCCTCTATTAAGCAGAAAAAAGTTTTGGGCTTTTTTTCTTTAATGATATCCAAATAGTTTTTGTCTGAGAAACCTAGACTTCAAAAAGTCATCAGTGTGCAAATATCGGTGAGCAAAATATTTATTTGCATAAATACCGTTTTGTCTCTTTTTCTCTGTCTAATCTTTGTCAGTGATTTATCTGAAAACATCTAGTTAAAGATAAACTTATCTGTGAGAGACAGAAGAGGAAAATCCAGGAATGAAAATTAGTAACCATACCAAAAGTTGCTTATTCCCGAAGAAAAAAATTATCGCAACACTGTCTTAGGAAGTCTTGGTTATGGCTCACAGTCACAATTTACATTTTGTAGGAAAATGCTTTTTTTGTTGTTAAATTTTTTTAATGTTTATTTATTTTTGAGAGAGAGAGAGAGAGAACCCTCGAGTGAGCACGAGTGGGGGAGGGGCAGAGAGCGAGGGAGACACAGAATCTGAAGCAGGCTCCAGGCTCCAGGCTGTGAGCTGTCAGCACAGAGACCGATGCGGGGCTCAGAGTCACAAACTATGCGGTCACGACCTGAGCTGAAGTTGGACGCTTAACCCACTGAGCCACCCAGGCACCCCTCCCTGTAGGGAAGTGCTTTTTAGACGGCAAATAAATTCCTGGACGTTGGCTATTATGATGATAACGATCGCATTTACGGGAAGTGTGCCTATTCACAGAAGCAACAGGAAATGCCCAGGAGGGAAAATACAGAGATACTTTCAACAGAGAAAAAAAATTTTTTTGAAATAATGAATGTGATTGCAAATGAGTATTTCCCCAGGTTGGTCATTTTCTGACACAGTTAAGTATATGGACAGGTGAGTCCCTGGTCATATTCACCTGAAGCCTCGGGGTCAGCCTTCTTGGGCTCCGTGGGGCCCCAGAACCTGGCACCTTGTGGAGGTGTGTGTCATAGCATCTGTCCGGCCTCTGGAAGCTTTGGACTTGAGCCGTCAAGGAGGGTCTCCCCATGTTCACATTTTACAAGGATCCTAAGGTCTGAGGGCATGTATGTTGAAACAGAAAAGTGATTAGTTCTCATGATCATGAAGCAAACCTAGAACTTGTTCCATGGAAAAGAGTGGGCTTTTGACCCATTCTCCAAATTTTAAACTTGTTGTAATTCAGGGCAACCTTGGTTCCCCCAGATTGTCTCTTATTTCTGAGTTGAAGTGATTACAGGCCTAATCTGCATTCTGTCCTGAAACAGAACAAAACATCCTCTGTCTGTTGTACAGTGGGAAGCTCATGGGCTTTGAGCACTGACAACCTGAATTTGAACCTGGGTTCTTAGTAACTGTGTAACTTTGGGCTCATTTGTCTCCACTTCCTCACCTGTAAATGGGAACATGATACTTTCCTTTCCCAATAGCGTGAGGTTTAAATGAGACAATATATGGAAACTACCCAGCACATAGTAGACACCCAATAAATCCTCATCCCTCCACACTTCTTCAGCAAAGACCTTTGCTGCTTGGACAAATCCAAACTTTCCAGAGGCTGAGGGCTCGTGGCAGTTCTCATAAACTTACAAAAGATTTTCCAGGGTACTTTTGTGTTTCTGGATTGTCAGATCCTAAGGGTAGTGTTTTGATGTTGAACCAGCTCTCAAGGTCTCTGCAGTTCTTTATAGGTAGAATATTGCCCTTGAGGGAGGCAGAGCCCAGGTTGGAAAGTCTCTGCAGTAACGTAGAGACTTATGTTGCTGAGCCCCTTTCTAAAAGGAAAAGATGTTATACACACCTGTCTTTAACCCCAGGATCCTCCTGGAAGGAGGAGAGGAGTTCCATATACCCAGTCACTCTGACTCCTTGCTTCAAAGGGATGCTGTGTTAATGGTTGTGCTAATGGCAGAGCTTGTTGGAGAAAGATTCTTTCAGAGGCAAGGCATTCCCTGAACCCCACAAATGCCACCATGTGGAAGGCTGCCTGTTCCACATGAACACTGGGTGAGCTCTGGCTCTGCCACATAGTGCAAGAAATAGTGGTCAGTGAACACAGTAGGGATCTTAGCCTGGCCAAATTCAAGGTCATTCATTAATTCAACAAGTATTTCCTGAGTACCTTTCCCTCAGGCTATATAGGTTTTGCTCATTGTTCCATAGCAACCACACCAAAGGACCCACTGTTTACATCAAGGTATTGATTCAGGGACCCATGGGTGGGTTTTCGAGAGTAGGTGAATCCCCTGAAACTGTGTGCCAAAGAGTACGCGCATGTGTCTGTGCACTTCTGGGAAGAACATCCAGAACTTTCATTAGCTTCTCAGAAAGTTAGGAACCACCTGCTGGATGTGAACTGAATGCTCTCCTGTACTCAGCCAGCACCCATAGGAATCTTGGCTCCAGAGTCCCTCCTGGGCCTCCAGATAGATAAAATATAATGACCAAGGGTGCGCTCGCCGTTCCCCAGAAGCCCATGCCAGGTGACTGAGCACCGAGTGGTATTGGCTGGACTGCCTTTCAGCCATTGCTACCTGGCCCATCAGAGGCTGGTCTGCATTCAGCTAAAGATAAATCATTTCCAGCCATCTGGAACTAAGCCACATTCTGGGCTATAGCTACAGAAAGAGCACTGAGCTTGGCCATGGAGGGTTGTGCTCCAGGCTGTGCTTGACTTCTCCTCTCTGACTGGGACATGAACGCCTGTCTGCAGGGTTAAGTGTCCCTCTGTCGTTAATGCACCCTGTACATTGCCAGGCACCCAGGAGGTGGTCGGCCCAGGTTTTTGGAGTTGAAGTGAAGAGGGAGCTGATAATTCCAAGGGAAAACCAGACCACATAAATAACCATAATGCAACGTAGAAAGGGATCCATTGCATGAGAGAACTGTAAGTCAGGGGCGTAGGATGGTAGGACTTGAGGGACAGTTGAAGGCAGACAAAGGGATATGCAGAGAACGGCATTTAAGGGAAGGGAGTGTCCTGGGCAGAACAGAGGGTGGGGAGGTGCAGGACAAGAGCAAGCCTGGAAGGGAGTGGTCAGATTGGGTGCCTGCTGCTCTGGGTGCCCTCCTCACCCAAGGACTGAGCAATGGGCCTGGCTGTCCCCCTTGGCCAGGCCACTGAGCTGTGGCTGGGTCCTCAGGCCAGGGCAACCCGGCAATGCTCTGTGCTGTGCCAGGTTATGCTCCTTACAGCTAAAGCATCATTGGTCTCAGTGGAAAGTGCTCCTGCCTGTTGGTTCTCAGAGCTCACGTAGATCCCTATCGAAGGCAGGCAGGGAGCAGATCTACAATTACTAAGGCAGCGGATACTCTCTCCCAGGGGATCACATTTCAGCTTATAATGTCGTCATTTATAAGCCCTGTTCATCACTGGTAATGAAATGAAGCTGGGCAGCATTAACTGCATTTGGGATAGGATTTTTTTTCTCCCCTTCCACTCTGCCCCTCTCACTTCCCTCTCCCACACTTCAGCTTATCTGTCTCCCGCTGATCTCTGGCACTTTCAGTGTTACAACTCCTCACCACAGAAAGAACATTCTGGGAGGCCATAAATATTGGAATTGTTCCTTAGTAGTCTCCCCCTAAAAACTACTTTCAATATCTCACTTTAAATCCCCTTTAAAAACTACTTTCAATATCTCACTTCCTCTAGGAAGTCTTCCTGGATTGCCTTCCCCAGACACTTCAATTCCTTTATGATGGCCTTGCTATTTGTATAGGTGGTCCTCTTCTGTTGGGTAGGTAGTCCTCAAGGAATGTTATAAATATTTCAGGCCCTGGGCCCTTTAAAGCATCCATTCTCTTGAATTATTAGCATAAAGAAAAAGTTAAGAGCATAGAATCCCTCTTTTAATTTTTTTTAACGTTTATTTATTATTGAGAGACAGAGAGAAACAGAGCATGAGCAGGGGAGGGGCAGAGAGAGGGGGAAACACAGAATCTGAAGCAGGCTCTAGGCTCTGAGCTGTCAGCACAGAGCCTGACATGGGGCTTGAACTCACAAACCATGAGACCAGGGCCTGAGCTGAAGTGGGACGCTCAACTGACTGAGCCACCCAGGTGCCCCATAAGGTCCCTCTTTTAGACTGAGGACAAGGAAAGGAGGATTCTGGGGTCCCCTCTCTGCCTCTGTGTGGGAACTGTCTCCTCCATCTGACAGGAGTTTGGTCCCCTCTCTCTTTTTCTCTAGAGTACTTACCCAATGCTTGCTGGGGGGAAGGCTGAGCTGCATGGTGGGAGTTTCCCTGAGTTTCCCTACTGTCACAGCATGCCTCCCTCTGGGTCCTGTACTTGGCCAGGCTGCCCCAGCCCCAGACCCTGGGTGCCCATGCTGTCCTGGCTGGGACAGGGAGATTATTCCAGATACGGAGAAGGGCTAAGCCAAGTTGGAGAGGCAGATTAAGTGCACTGACAGCTAAATATTTGCCTCACAAATTTAAATAGTAATTGCAAAGGGTGCAATTTCTGGCATATTGAAAATCTGCCAGTTACACAACTGTAACGTTACTCCTTTAAATGGATCCAATGAAATATAAATAGCACAGCAACTTGATACTCTCCATCATCTGTTTAAAAAATAGCGAACAAGCTCTTCTTGACCAACAGAAATCTTCTGTTGTTCCTATTTCTCCTTGAATCCACATTTTCACTCCAATTTCCCCATAGATTTTCATCCCAATGTATTTGTAGGCTTATCAGACTGCAATAAAAATGTGTGTATGTATTCAAGCTAACTTGACAAATCTCCTGTGATCATAAGCTCCAGGTGTTAATAAAGTTTCTAGATTATCCATTAAAATAGTTTTTTTATACAGTTGACCAAAATACTAGGAAATAGAATGCAAAATTTAATAAATATTGAACAAAACTACCATGTTGCTGGAAGTGCATCTTTTTAAATTTTAATTTCGGTATAGTTAGTGTATAGTGTCATATTAGTTTCAGGTGTATAATATAGTATAGTATAGTATATAGTACATAATATAGATTCAGCAATTCTATATATTATTTGGTGCTCATCATAATAAATGTACTCTTAATCCCTCTCCCCTCTGGCAACCGCCGTTTTGTTCTCTGTAGTTAAGAATCTGGTTTTTTTTTGTGTGTTTTTTTTTTGGTTTGTCTCTTTTTCTTCCCCTTTGTTTTTTTTTGTTTCTTAAATTCCACCTATGAGTGAAATAATTTGATATTTGTCTTTCTCTGACTGGCTTATTTCACTTGGCATTATACTCTCTAGGTCCATCGATATTAGTGCAAATGGCAAGATTTTGTTCTTTTTTATGGCTGAGTAATATTCCACTGTATGAATATACCACATCTTCTTTATCCAGTCGTCAGTTGATGGGCACTTGGGCTGCTTCCATATCTTGGCTGTTGTAAATAATGCTGCAGTAAACATAGGGGTTCATGTATCCTTTCAAATTAGTGTTTTTACATTCTTGGGGTAAATACCCACTAGTGGAGTTGGTGAATCGTATGGTAGTTCTGTTTTTACTTTTTTATTTAAAAAAAATTTTTTTTAATGTTTATTTATTTTTGAGACAGAGAGAGACAGAGCATGAACAGGGGAGGGGCAGAGAGAGAGGGAGACACAGAATCTGAAACAGCCTCCAGGCTCTGAGCTGTCAGCACAGAGCCCGATGCGGGGCTCAAACTCACAGACCGTGAGATCATGACCTGAGCCGAAGTCGGACGCTTAACCGACTGAGCCACCCAGGTGCCCCGTACTTTTTTAAAGAAACCTCCATACTGTTGGGAAATGCATCTTTTAATGATGCAGGAAGGATTTTTTTTTTTTAATGCTTGCTCCTCTATCCAGGGATGAGCACTAATTATTGTTAGAAAGAGACACTGTTTAGCTTCAACTCTATTACTATTGTTCCTTTTTATATAGATGCATATGCTGAGAAAATGTGTCCACAAAAGTATGACGCGTATAGAGTGTTGTCATAGCAATGAGACTCAATTCTTCAAACACCTTCCTAGTTATATGCCAAAATCATATGGTGATCTATCATCAAAAATTATTTTTTAATGATCTTTCGGCTGACTATTTAATTAGACCCTCCATCAGTTGAGCTGAATGTGAAGAATGGAGAATTGACTACCTGGAAAATTTTATTCTTGGTCATTGCACTCATCCAGGCTTCTCAGTTTCTAGAAAGAATATCCAAAGGCTCTCCTCTCACTTACGGATGACTATTGATTGCATTCTGTACTGTTTCACATTAAAGCGCTTTGTTAAACCTGATATACTCTGAAAGGGTTTGGAAAATAAAAATATTGTTAATATACCTTGCTAATACAAAGTCTTTCAAATAAAAAATTCACATTACATGCATACACAGGCGTGCACACGCACGTACACACACGCTCTTACAGCTGAATATCTATCTTATTCAGTTTATGGGTTTTGTCCACCATTTAACTTAATTAGTAAAGCCAGAAGTCACAGTCAAAACCAAATGGCCAAATCAGAGTCTCAATCAGAAAAAAATCAGACTTCATTTTTTAATTCAAATAAGTATGTCGACACGCATCCTGGAGACAGTCTCACGTATGAATTCTATTTCTGGTAGAGGGCAAGAGCAGGCACAGAGGCTTGCCATGAGCTTGTGACCTGTAGGAAATAAGATGCTGCTAGCTGGATATTTGTCCAAGGCATTCTCTTTGATTTGCTTTTAGGGGGTCCTTTCTGGATGCATCCTTTGACGGTGGTCAAGGAATGGAAGAAATGAGGTTGTTAAATAAAATGTATCTTGAATTGTCCCTTTGTTTGATACCCTGGAGGTTTTCGTTGCCTGGGGACCATGCACCACAGGGATTAAGGCTCAGGGAGGGTGAAGGGAATCCTCATCTTTCGTGAAGTGGGACTTTGAAAAGCAAGTAGGAACGGAGAAACCACAGGAGGAGCCTTAAACCAGAGACATTCTCAGGCAAACCTGTTTTAGGAAAGATAGACGTGGAAGTTGGAAACTAAAATTAGATTTCCTTAAACTACCTGTGTTTACATGTCTTCTGGAAAGACTTGGGTTATCCGTGGCCATATATCATGCCTTGATTTGAAGACCACCGGACTAACCCAAAGAGTGACAGTGTGGCCAGACCCTCAGGAAGGCCACACTGTCCCTCACCTCTCACATCTGACGTCACTCACCATTTATGGAGAGGCAGCACAGGACTGGATCCTGTGGGAAAAAGTACACTCTCTGCTCCTGCCCATCCTCTAAGGAGTCTATTACAAGAAGTCACTAGAACCAGCTCACACTCATGGGGAGGAGACTAGCTAAGGACATGAATGCCAGCAGGCAAGGATCATTGGGAGCCATCTCAAAATCTGCCTATCATGGTACTTCGTGCTTTTTCTGACTCAGATGTGCGTCCTGGCCGCTTTCTGGGAAAAGAGGAAGAGTCTCACTCCATAGCCTATAACAGAAGTAAAAGTTTTGAAAAAAAAAAATACATGTATAGAGATAGTCACTACTGTATTGTTGATAATAAACAAGAAACAGTGCAGATGTCCCTTCAAAGGTCTAGGAAGAGCCTGTGTAGTGTGTAGCTCCCCCTTCCCACCCCAACCCCTGCTCAGCCCAATCACTTTAGGCCATGAGATTGGAGGGGTGAAGTACGAAGAGCAGAGCCTAACATCCATGGCCTACTCCACCTGACCCCTTTCCTTTTGCCTAAAGGAGTGTGCAGAGGCTGGGTGTGAAGGCAGGTGAAACCAGAAATGGGGGGCCTGCAGGGCCAGGGGAGTGTGAAAGGGCCATGGTAGCAAAGGGGACAAAGGACAGATTCTTTAGTCGTGACCTCCTGGGAGAAATAGGGAGACACTGGTCAAGTGGTCAAGTTTCAGTTTTGCAAGGTGGATAAGCTCTGGGGATCTGATGTCCAGCATGGTGGCTATAGTTAATAATACTGTATCCTACTGAAATTAGCTAAGAAGATAGAGCTTAAGTGCGCTCTCTCTCTCTCTCTCTCTCTCTCTCTCTCACACACACACACACACACACACACACACACACACACAGAGAGGAGAGGAGAGGAGAGGGGAGGAAAGGAACTGGTAACTGTGTGAGTTGATGGATTTGTTAATTAGCCTGAATGTGGTGATTAGTTAACAATGCATTCATACACCAGATCATCAGGTTGTACACCTTAAAATTATTTATACCTCAATAAAGCTGGGGAGGAAATGACCTCCTATCCAATAAAAAGGGAGGGAACTAGCTGCTCTCTTGTGTGCATGCTCTGTCTCTGACACACACACAAACACACACAGATCATTTTATGAATTATAAATCTATCCATAAAATACTTGAATCCATATTTCTTCTACTTGCCAGCATTACGAATTTTTTAAAATACTGAATATCCATGTGTAATAGGATGAAATTCACATTGTTTTACTTCCTTCTACCTTTTCCCATCTATTTCTTCTGTGTGTGTGTTGTGTGATCTGAGATATGGGGAACCAATGTATTACTATTAAATTATGGGCATTTCACACCATATTCTCTTTAAAACTTAATTGCTGTTTACATGTTTTGAAGCTATATTTACATTAATCATTTAACCTCAGTCATATGCTTAAATGTCTTCAATGCCTGCCAACACTCCTTCCGATTATAGCCTACTGATTCTTTGGCTCATTTTACTTCACCTCTCTGTTGGTTGGAGTGGATCTTAAAGCAATTTTCTCAGGAAAGATGTTTCCAGGAATATCTGAGAATGGTTTCTCTGAAAATTTCATATATGAATGATAAAATTGCAATTTGGCTAAGTTAAAGTGTGTTTCTCGTAAAACCTTGGAGATGTTATCTCATTTTTCTTTGTCATTGCTTGCTATTGTTGAGATGCTTGAAGAAGACTGTCTGATTTTTCATCATTTGATTGTAATAACTTTGCATTGCTTGTAGGATTTTTTTTTGTCTTTGTCCTTCTATTTCTAGATTCTTGCCAAGATAGGTCTACTAATGCTCTCTTTGTTGATTTTTTTCTGTGCAGTTGATTACATAATGTCCCCTCAAAATTTGCATCTACTTGGAATATCAGAATGTGACCTGACTTGGAAATAAGGTCTCTAAAGATACAAGTGGCTACAAATGAAATCATCCTGGACTTAGGGCACCCTCGATCCAATAATTGGTGTCCTTATAAGGTAAGAACACATTGAACATACAGAGAGGAAAGCCAAGTAAAGACAGAGGCTGAGGTTGGAGTTACCCTGCCACAAGCAAGGTTCACCTGGGGCCACCAGAAGCTAGAAAAAGCGAGGTTCTTCCCTAGAACCTTTGGAGGGGGCATAGTCCTGCTGACATACTGGCTTTGGACTTCCAGCCTCCAAAACTGTGTGAGAAAAAATTAGTGTTGTTTTCAGCCACCCAGTTTGTGGTGCTGTGTTACAGGTGCCCTGGAAAACTAAAACCGGCTGGAATGCACGCGTCTTTTCAGTTTATAAACTTTTTTGGGGGGGGTCACTACTTTGATCAGCTTCTTCTTCAAGTCACCTATAATTCATAAGTATGGTTTCTGTTATCTGTCTTTTATACCTATTATATTCTCTCTTGTTGTTTTAATCTCCTTGTCTTCTCCCTCTGCATCCTGGGAGAGCCTCTTGAGCGTCGGGAAAAATTGCGGAAGACGGAAATGGGCAAAAGAGTCTGGGGTGTCCTTTTAGTGGAATGTGGGGTGTTGTACAGAGGACTCTTCAGGATTATTGGATCCACTGAGGTCCTGAATCTTTCATTATTTCTTTTTTTCTAGACTGTATTACAACCCTGTAATATACAGAGAACTGGTAGTCATGCAGATGGTTCTTGTCCGTGTGAATGGAGAAAGGAAGAAGAGACCCAGTGAGGCAAGAGTGAGGTCTGAGCCCCTATGGGTAAGGGGGGGGGTCCCCAAAAGTGTGTTCACAGAATCCTGTTTTTTCCCCAACAACCACATTTTTTTGTGGGCTGGCCCTATGCCTAGTGGAATTCTTAATTTTTCTCCAGCATCACGATTGTCACTTTTAAGTGATTCACTGCATCTTAGTGTAGCTTAAGCATTTGCCAAGGTAGCTAAGAAAAAAAAAAAAAAAAAAAAAAAAACTGGTTCCCGGAATTTTGATCTTTTTAATCACTGCTCCAGACTGGTTCTGGGAACTGAGAGGCACCATCTGCAAAAGGCTTTTGGAGGAAATGGGGTGGGAAGAGGGGTGGGTGGAGTGTTGTCAGGGAGAAGAATATGTCCCCAGATCCATTAGAGCAGTCTAGTCTAAGTTGAGTGCCACTTTGAGGAGAAAACCATTTTGTGGTGTCTTCACTAAGCCTAGATATTTTAACTTCATTTCCAGGTCCACACTTGCCGTTCCTTTCTTGATTTATTTTGTTTTTTTGGCTGTTGTAACAGGAAAATCTACTCCCTTTTCAAACAAACAGCACTGAAAAAGATAGGACCAGAGAAAGTTCTCACTTAAAGCGTCACCTCTCAGAAAAGAAGCTGTTTCTTCCACCCCCGGGCCTCTGGCTTAGTCCTCTCGTAGCCTGGGGCATGGAGAAAAGAAGAGGGACCTTGTACTCACAGATGAATACTGGGGTCAAGTTCTACCTTCTCTGTAAAGTCATCCCTGGCCACCAGCCCACTGTCCTCTGTTCCCTCTGAGCTCCTAACTCACTCACTGTTCCACTCATTTTTATATTTAATTCCAGACGTGGGTGAATTATATGAAGAATACCACTTTCCAATATGGAATTCTCATTTTCCCAGCTATAAACACCTTAACAGCAAGGACCCTCCTCTGGCTTCCCTTCTGTTCACCACAGCCCTAAGTGTGAGGTTGGACTCATGGTAGGAGTTTGGTAAATACTTGAGTTGACCTGAATTCAAGCCTGGACACTGGGGCAGATAAAGAACATTTAGATGTGGTCAGATTGCAGGCTCTCCTGGTGCCCTGTTATATCGTAGAGAACTATCCCAGTCCCCCAGAATGTTACCTTCAAAGCTTCCATGTAGGGGCCTGGAACTGGGAAATCATGCCACCCTCCGTAGGGAGAATTGTCCGACCTGCTGCATGGAAATCCACCTGCAGAACCTTCCATGGTGCTTGCCAGCCCAGGCTAGCATCTTTTCTCCCCAATTCCTCTCTCCCCCTTTTCTCAAGTGAACGATTCCTCACTGCTCTCTGGCCATCCCCACCTCCTTCTCCTGTGCCTTCTCTGGATTTTGGCACATGCCTTGCATCATCTTCCCTCTCCTTCAGGACTGGGTAGAGGAGAGAAGAGGAAGTTTTCCTTTTCTCCTTGGGCAAAACATTCTGCTCTGTTCAAAGCAACAGATTTTTTTTTTAATTTAAATCCACGTTAGTTAACATATAGTGGAATAATGATATCAGGAATAGAATTCAGTGATTCATCACTTACATATAACACCCAGTGCGCATCCCAACAAGTGTCCTCCTTAATGCCACTCGCCCATTTAGCCCATCCTCCCATCCAACACCCTAACAGCAACCCTCAGTTTGTTCCCTGTATTTAAGAATCTCTTATGTTTTGTCCCCCTCCGTGTTTTTATGTTATTTTTGTTTCCCTTTATGTTCATCTGTTTTATATCTTAAATTCCACAGAGGAGTGAGATCGTATATTTGTGTTTCTCTGACTATTTTGCTTAGCATAATACCATCTAGTTCCTTCCACGTTGTTGCAAATGGCAAGATTTCATTCCTTTTCATCTCTGAGTAGTTTTCCATTTTATATACATACCACATCTTCTTTATCTATTTATCAGTTGATGGACATTTGGGCTCTTTCCATACTTTAGCTATTGTCAAAGCGACAAATATTGAACTCAGTCTATAAGGCACTTGTTTCACTGGTAAAGATATTGATTCATTTAATTCTGCTATAATCTGGGAATAGTTCTTGCGCCTTCTTCTGGGTTCTCTGTACGGCCTCTCTGGGTCTAAGGTGTCTGCAGTGTTCTGCATCTCCACTTTCTCTTTCCTTTGCCCTGGGTATTTCACCCTCCTGTAGAGTCTCTGTTCTCCCCATCCTCTCCCTTCTCCTATTCAAATTGGTTCCTAAGGGGGGCGCCTGGGTGGCTCAGTCGGTTGAGCGTCCGACTTCGGCTCAGGTCACGATCTCACGGTCTGTGAGTTCGAGCCCCGCGTCAGGCTCTGGGCTGATGGCTCAGAGCCTGGAGCCTGCTTCCAATTCTGTGACTCCCTCTCTCCCTGCCCCTTCCCTGTTCATGCTCTGTCTCTCTCTGTCTCAAAAATAAATAAATGTTGAAAAAAAATTAAAAAAAAAAACAAAAACAAAAAACAAATTGGTTCCTAAGGAAAGATCAGAGAGGTATGGCACTAAGTCCCAAATACAATGCTTACTTCCTCGTGGGGCAGGTAATGGAGAGGTCATATCAACTGACTAAATCCCATGGAGCAATATGAGAGACAGCATGTGGGTAAGGGTAAGAATAGGACCACTGTTTGGCAAAGGACCTCGCTAGTACCCCCCAGAAATTCACGTACTTAGCCAAACTCTCTTTTAGGTGCCCTGGACTTGCTTGGAATAGACATGGCTCTATCCAAGTCTGGAGTATTTGAACTAACAGTCTTACAACAGAATCAATGAGAAAATTCTAGAACTGAAAGGAAGATTAGACAGCCTCTAGCCTGGGTGCCTCACTTTGCTGATGAGAAACCTGAAGCTCCAACAGAAATGATGAACGGTCCTTCAGTTTGTTAAGGGCAGAGCTTGGCCTAGAGCCCTGGTTTCTTAATTTCTTACCCCAAAGCTTGCTCATTCTTCTTCTTTCCCCAAGTTTCATAGGTATTGTTTATTTGTTTAAAAATTGTTTATTTTTAGAATCAGCTTTTCTAGGTCTACACCAAAAAAAAAAAATTGTCCTGTAGACATCACTATTGAGAGAGTGCTAGATTTATAAAGTAACTGATTAAATAATTGACATTTTTGCAGTGATGAGTCTTTCTCTCTAAGAACATGGTCTACCTCTGCATTTTCTCAGGTCCCTTTTTATGTTAAAGTGTTTAAAATTTTTTTATTATTTAATTATAGTTGGCACACAACCTTATATTAGTCTCAGGAGGATAGCATGGTGATTTGACAATTCTATACATTACACAAAGCTCACACCGCCATAACTATAGTTACTATCCACTCTACACGCATGTTAAGGTTTTCTTTATATGTTTCTTGCAAATTTTGAGAATTATTCCAAACTGTTTTGTACTTTAGTTGCTGTTGGGAATTCTTCCACTGTGTCTTCTGAGTGATATTTAGATGTAGAAAGGCTATTGTTTACTACATATTAATTTTGTAACAGGCTCATTACTCATTTCTCTTGTTTGCAGTTAAGTTCTCTTAGGTTTTCCAGATATATAATCATAATAATTATACACTATAGCCATGACAGGTCTATAAATTATGATAATTTTGCCTCTTATTTTCATATTTTACACCTCTAACTTTTTTTCCTAATCCTAACTTCTTGCCTACTTGGATTGGCTCATATCTGCAGAGGTTTTTAAAGAGTGATGCTAATGGGCGTGCTTGTCTTTTTTTCTAACTTTAATGGAACTGCTTTTAGTATTTTCCTTTTAGAAAAGATGCTGACTTTTGGGAAAGATATATTTTATCATGCTAAAAAAAGAATTTTGTCTATTCCTCTTTTATTAAGACTTTTTTTCTTGGGGCACCTGGGTGGCTCAGTCGGTTAAGCATCTCACTTCAGCTCAGGTCATGATCTCACAGTTTGTGAGTTCGAGCTGCAGGCTCTGTGCTAACAGTTCAGAGCCTGGAGCCTGCTTCAGATTATGTGTCTCCCTCTCTCTCTGCCCCTCCCCCAAGCTCATGCTCTGTCTCTCTCTCTCTCTCAAAAATAAATAAACATTTTTAAAAAGACTTTTTTTCTTTAATCTAGAATGAGTGTTGAATTTTATTAAATGCCTTTTCAGCATCTATACAAATAATCAATTAATTTTTCTCCGTAGATTTTTTTAATATAGTGAATCACATTAATGGATTTTCTAATATTAAACCATCCTTGCATTCCCAGAATAAATATCACTTATGTATGGGTATTATTCTTCATATGTGCCACATGAGTCTGGTTATAAACAATTTATTTAGGAATTTTGCCTCAGTATTCATTTGTGAGGTTGGCCGGTATTTTATTTTTTTGTGTGCTGTGGTTAACTAGATTTAGGTATCAGTGTTGTGCTATTTCAAACAAATCATTTGTAAGCTCCAGCAGCCGGCCTGCAGAATAGCCTCCAATAATCCCCATGTCCTTGTATTTACCCCCTCACATAGTCCCCTGCTACTCTGTCACAGAGTTTGTCTGTGTAATTGGTAGCAAATGGCAGAGTCTCACTTCAGGGATTAGGTTGTAAAAGACTATGGCTTCTGTCCTGGGTGTTTTTTGTTTGTTTTCTGGCTCTCTCTTGGATCACTTGCTCTAGGAGAAGCAAGCTGCCATGTTGTGGAGAGGCTTGTGTGTCAAGAAACTGCAGTTTCCAGCTGATAGCGAGAAACTGAGGACTGCCAACAGCCACCTGAGTGATCTCAGAAGCATCCTCTAGACAAGCCTTGAGATGATGGCAAGCTGTGGCTGACAGTTTGACTGCCACTTTATGAGAGAGACTGATTCAGATGGATTCCAGCCATGCTGCTCCTGGATGCCTGACCCACAGAAACTGCAATAACAAATGTAAGTTGTTTAAAGCCGCTGAGCTTTGCAATAATTTGTTATTCAGCATTAGGTAATGAGTGCATATATTTTCTTTATTTTCAGTTTTCCAAAGCAGTTACAAAGCATTGGACGTAAGATTTGCTCTAGGGCTTAAGTAATAGATATACTTTAGCTCTGTGGAGATAAAGGAGAAAGGTATTCTAGGAGTGGGAATTAATGAGAAGAGATAAAATGTGCATAAGTAACAGATGTCTACAGAACACTTTGCTAAACAACAGCAGAATACACACTCTTCTTAAGCATATGTGGAACATTCTCCAGGATAGACCATATACTAGGCCTTAAAACAAAGCCCAATAAGTTTAAAAGGATTGAAATCATACAAAGTATATTCTCTGATTACAATAGCATGACATTAGAAATTAATAACAGGAAAAAAATGGGGAAATTCACAAATATGCAGAAATTAAATAACGCACTATTAAATAACCAGTGAATCAAAGAAGAAATTGCAAGGGAAATCAGAAGATACTTTGGGATGAGTAAAAAATGAAACAGTATGCTTAGAGGGAATTTTATAGCTATAAAGGCTTCCAGTGTAAAAGAAGAAAGACCTCAAATAAACAACCCAAATTTGCACCTTAAGACACTGGAAAAAGAAGAGCAAATTAAACCCAAGCAAACAGAAGGAAGGAAATGTTAAGATTAGAACATAGGCTAATGAAACAGGATAGAAAGACAACAGAGAAAATCAACAAAAGTAAAAGTTGTCTCCTTAAAAAGATAAACAAAATTGACATGTCTTTTTATCTAGACTGATCAAAATTAAAACGAGAAGACTCAGAATACTAAGATCAGAAATTAAAGAAGTGATATTATGGGCTGTACAGAAAAAAACGGATATAAGGTAGCATTATGAACAATGACATAACAACATAGTAGATGACTTAACTGAATTGATAAATCCCTAGAAAGACACAAACTATCAAAACTGACTCAAGAAGAATAAAAAATCTGAATAGACCTAAAACAAGTAGAGATTGAATTAGTAATTTTAAAACTTCCCCAAAAGAAAATCCTTTGATCAGATGGCTTCCCTGGTGAATTCTATCACATATTTAAAAAGCTAATACCAATTCTTCACAAACTCTTCCAAAAATAGAAGAGGATGAAACACTTCCCAACTCATTCTACGAAGCCAGTGTTACCATGATACCAAAACCAGACAAAAACATTATGAAAAAAGAACACTCAGACCAACATGTCTTCGGAATACAAATGCAAAGACTGAACAAAATACTAGCAAATCAAATCCAGCAATATATAAAAAGGATTACACATCATGACCAAGTAAGATTTACCCCAGAAATGCAAGGTTGGTTTAACATCTGAAAATCAGTTAATGTAATACACCACCTCAATAGAATAAAGGGAAAAAACTTTATGAGCATCTCAATAGACAGAGAAAAGGCATTTGACAAAATTTAACCCCTCTTCATGACTAAGATACCCAAGAAACCAGGGATAGAAGGGAACTTCCTCAATCTGATAAAAAGCATCTACAAATGTCCACATTTAACATACTTAATGGTAAGAGACTGAGTGCAACCTCCTAAGATTAAGAATAAGACAAGGATATCTACTCTCACCACCTATATCCAACATTTTGCAAAACATTCTAGCCAGGGAAATCAGGCAAAGAGAAAAAAAAAAGGCATCAACATTGGAAAGGAAGCAGACAACATGATTCGTATAGAGAAAACCCTAAATAACCCATGAAATAACTATTAGTTCTAACAAGTGAGTTAGCAAAGTTGCAGGATATATGAAAAATATACAAAAATCAATTTTGTTTCTATACAGTAACAGTAAGTAAACTGAAAATTAAGAAAAAAACTCCACTTACAATAACATTGAAGAAATAAAATACTTAGGAATAAATATGACAAAAGAAGTGCAAAATCTATGCTCTGAAAACTACAAAATATTATTGAAAGAAATTAAAAAGACTTAAATTTATAAATAGAAAGCCATCCCATGCTCATGCCCATGGATAGAAAACATATTATTAAGGTGGTGGTACTCCCAAATTGATCTACAAATTCAACATAATCCCTATCAAAACTCCAGCTGATTTCATTGCAGAAATTGACCAGTTGATCCTAAAATTTATATGAAATGCAAAGGACCCAGATTAGCCAAAAATAAACTTGAAATTGAGGAACAAAGTTGGAAGACTTAAACTGCCAGATTTCAAAACTTACTACAAAAGCATACTAATCAAGACAGTTGGGTACTGGTCTATGGACGGACATATAGACCAATGGAACAGAATTGAGAGTACAGAAATAAACTCTCAACTATGGTCACTTGATTTTTGACAAGTCTGCCAAGATACTTAAATTGGGGAAAGAATTGTCTTTAAAACAGTGTTGGGACCACTGGGTATCCACATGTATAAGAATGATGTTGAACTCCTACCTGATACCACATACAAAATTTACTCAAAATGGCATCAAAATTAAAACTTTTGTGCTTCAAAGAATACAGCTTAGAAAGTGAAAAAACAACCCACCAAATAGGAGAACATTTTTGCAAATCATATATCTCATAAAGGATTTGTATCTAGAATATATGAAAAACTCTTTACAACTCAATAATGACAAGACAACCCAATTTAAAAATGGGCAAAGGATTGTAATAGGCATTTCTCCAATGGAGATATACCAATGATTATAAGCATGTGAAAAGATGCTCAACGTCATTAGCCATCAGGAAATGCAAATCAAAACCACAATGAGATATCATTTCATACCATCTAGGATAGCTTTAATAAAAAAACACAGATAATTACAAGTGTTGGCAAGGATATGAAGAAATCAAATCCTCATGTGCTGCTGGTGGAAATTTAAAATAGTATAGCTACTTTGGAAAACATTCTGGCAGTTCTTCAAGTGGTTAAACATAGAGTTACCACATGACCCAACAATTCCACTCCTAGGTATGTAGTGAGAAGTGAAAATATGTGTCCGCACGAAAACTTTTACATAAATGTTTACAGCAGCATTATTCATAATGGTCATAAAGTAGAAATGACCCCAATGTACATCAACTGACAAATCAATAATTAAAATGTTATATTTGTACAACGGAGTATTACTCAGCAATAAAAAGGAATGAATTACCAATGCATGCTCCAGTGTGGATGGAACTTGAAAAAATCATGCTAAGTGAAAAGCCAGTCACAAAGGACCACATAGTGTATGATTCCATTTATATCAAATGTCCAGAACAGGCAAATCTGTAGAGACAAAAAGTAGATAAGTGGTTGCCTAGGGCTGGAGGGCAGAGGGAAAGTGATGGATAAGAAGTGTGGGGATTTTCAGGGGTACCTGGGTGGCTCAGTCGGTTGAGCATCTGACTTTGGCTCAGGTTCGTGAGGTTCAAGCCCCACGTCGGGCTCTGTGCTGACAGCTCAGAGCCTGGAGCCTGCTTCAGATTCTGTGTCCCCCTCTCTCTCTGCCCCACCCCTGATTGTGCTCTGTCTCTCTCTGTCTTTCAAAAATGAATAAACATAAAAAAGAAGTGTGGGAATTTTCAGGAGAGGTAATGAAAACATGCTAAAATGGATTGTGGTGATGTATGCATAGCTCAGAATATATAAAAAGGCATTGAATTGTGCACTTCAAATTGTATAGTGAACTGTATAGCATATGGATTATATCTCAATAGAGCGGTTTAATTTTTTTTAATTTTTTTAAATGTTTATTTATTTTTGAGAGACAGAGCGCAAGCCAGGGAGGGGCAGAGAGAGAGGGAGACAAAGAATCAGAAGCAGGCTCCAGGCTCTAAGCTATCAGCACAGAGCCCGACGTGGGGCTGAAACTTGTGGACCATGATATCATGACCTGAGCTGAAGTCCGACACTTAACCGACTGAGCCACCCAGGTGCCCCAAAAGCTGTTTAAAATTGTGTGTGGGGAAATCACAGATCAGTTTGGGGTCCAGAGTGCACGGGTGAGGAGGGTGGCCTAGCACTGGCATAATGGAGACAAGGGTGGAGAAGTAGGGGGGGTCCCAACTTGGAGACTGGAGAAGTGCATTACTTGTCAGGTAAAGAAAAAGTGGGACACTGATGGCAAACAGATTTTGTCTTAGATGCTATCCTTGGCCAATAGCCAGTAGCAGGTGGTGGCTACCTGCCGGGCTGCACTGAGGAGTCTGAGACGGAGTCTGGTTTTTTGGGAAAAGTACCATGGTTGGCTGCCAATGTCTGTCTGCGCAATAAGGACAGCTAATATTTCTTGAGTAGGACTTTGGGACTGAGCACTGTCCTAAGTACTTGATGTGCTGCATCCCATTTAATTCTCTTCAGTGTCTGAAGGTAGGTACTATCACTGTCTCCAGTTTATAAAGGAAGAAAATTCAGCCACACTGGCTCAAGATCACAGGACTGGGTAATGGCAGAGTCGAGTCAGAGCCTAGAGTTTTGATGCCAAAGTCCTCTGATGACTCTGAGCCGTGATGCCTTTCCCAAGAGCGTGGGAGCCTATGCTTTAAATCTGCCAGCTGGCAGAGGCCACCCTTCCTGGACATGATTAAAGATGTGTTTGGGAAGCCTCATCTGCTTTAAAATCTTTCCGAGGTCTGGAATCCCTGTGGATTTCACTCGTTGGGGCAGTGTTAGCTGTTCAGGGTCCCCTGAAAGGAATCACAGCTCATCGGTGTACATCTTCTGGGGATTTACAGTCAGTGGCTGACTGCAGGGCCTGGGGGAACAGAATTGCCAGGAAAATATCCTGGGGGGTATGGGGTAGGGAAAGCAAGTCATGGGGCACACACAGAGAAAACCCATCCAAACCCCACAATCACAACCTGCAGCATCCGGTGACTCTTGCTGAGCCCTTCCGTGTGAGGAGTTTCTAAGGATGCTTTGTGCTCGCGTGTGACCTTGGAGGCTAGGCTAACGTCTCAGGAGGCTACAAGTGGGCATGAGTGCAGTGGCCTGGATGTGGGCGTGCTTGGCTTTCTTGGGTGACCTGAATGCAGAATGCCTTGTGTTTCAGGGGCAGTGGACAGTTTGTTATTTAAAAGGCAAAAGAAACTCACTGCCCTGACTGTGCTCACACGGGAGGTCACCTGAGACTGAGTTAAACTAGTCACCCACCAGACCTGGCACCCCATGGAGTTGCCTGCCCAGCCTTCCTGAGGTTCCTCCAGGGACAGTCGCCAGCCGGCTGCCCCTGTCCCTGGTGGGGACAACCCCCTCCCCCCCCCACCCTCCCCCTGCCACCCTGACCAGTTGCTGCTTGCTCGGCAGTCACCTTTAGGAGAGATCTGGGCCTCTCTCTCCCTCAGAACAGAATTAGGCTCATGGACTCTGAGCCCTCCTCCCACCTCAAACCCAGACAGGCTGTCCTCCTGTGCAGAGGGTGGGTGGGGAGGTGTCCTGGACGAACACAGGCAGATCTAGTGATGTGAGTGGAAGGGCGAGGCAGGAAGGCGTTGGTTGGCTGTGAAACAGGGAAGAATGTAAGTGGTGGGGCGTGGGGGGGGATGTGACCAAGTGCAAACGTGGACTATGTGGAACCTGGCAAGGACAGGTAGGGGGTGTGAGCGGCCCCACACCCTGGTTCGCCCCAGCTTGTTCTGGCCTTCTCAGATTTCCCTACCCTCTTCTCCAAGTTTGCTTTCAGCATTAGCTGGGTTTACGTATCCGCTCTGTCACTTACCACTTGTGGGTCCTTGTCCTTGTCCTTGGGGAATTTGTCCTCTGAATCTTGGTCTCCGTGCCTATAAATTAGGTGGAATGACACCACAGCCTCCCTCCGGGTTGTTGTAAAGGTAAAACGAAGTGATGCGTAAAGCACGCAGCACAGTAGGTGCTCAATAAGTGATACCTATCCTGTTACAGATATTTTTTAAAGTTATTTTTAACAGAGCACAGCATTTACCATCTTAGACCATTTTCAAGAACACAATTTAGTGGCATTAAGCACATTTATAATGTTGTGCAATCATCTCCACTCTCCATTTCTAGAACTTTCCCATCATCCCCTGCAGAAACTCTGAGTATTAAGCAGTAACTACCCATTCTCCCCTTACCTCAGCCCCCAGCATCCTCTCATCTGTTCTCCATCACTAGGAATTTGTCCATTCTGGGTATTCCATGTAGGTGCAATCATACAGTATTTGTCTGTTTGTGACTGGCTTATTTCACTTAGCACAATGTCTTTAAGGTGGATCCATGTTGCAGCACGTGTCAGAATTCCATTCCTCGTTAAGGCTCAACGTCGTTTCATTGTATGGATATACTCCATTTTATTTATCCACTTATCTGTTGATGGACATTTGTGTTTCCACCTTCTAAATTTTGAGCCTATTATACCCATCGTAGTCACTCCCTATGAAAAACTAGCTGAATGTGGGGGAACAGAGCACAGACCTTGGAGCCACACACACTGCCTGAGGCCCTTCCTTTTGCTTACCACCCTGGGATGGTCTTAACCTTTTTGTGCCTCAGATTTCTCATCTGTGAAATAGGGATACAAGGGCCTCCCTGCTCAGGGCTTGTGTGAGGAGGAAATGAATCCGCACATGCTAAGTGGCTCCGACAGTTTCCGGTACTGGATTAAGATTCAGGACGGTTGGGACCTGATGCCTTTACCAAGGCACTGCACCCGAGACTCATCTTGATGGACTGGAGTTGTCTCTGGGAGTTGGAACCGGTGGCTGAAGGTGGAGACTTGCCAAATGGAAAAGTGCTAGAGGTGACAGAGACATTGGAGGTCACCTCCTCCAACTTCCTCCTTTGACCACCGGGGAAGCCGAGGCCCAGAAAAGATGGGGCATGGCCAGAGTCCTGGAGGCAGAGCTGGAACCATGTGCCGCTCCCAATGTCTAGAGCTTGGCCTTGGCTCCAAGTGTGGCCACACCAGCTCCCCTCCCCCAGCCAGGTCCCCCTCTCTAGACGCTTCCCCTCTCCAGAGGTCACACCAAATGGGGGGCTGCTTCACCAGCAGGATTCTGCTCCAATTTAGGGGACCTAGGGGCCCACCTTCCCTTTGACCTTAGCTCGGACACAAGGCCAGCTGCTGGCTGCACTGTGAACACCTGCCTTTTCTCTTCCCCACTTCTGCAGGGGGAGGGAGGGAGGATGTCAAAAAACTTTACCTGAGAGAGTCTTTTCTGGCAGGGGCAGGGAGTAGGCAGGCAGGGACCCAAGCCTGGCCAGCCCAGGGGTGGCGAGACTCTGGTTGTTTTGGGATTAGGTACCTGCACTGGGCAGGCACATCTGTTGTTCAGCTGTTTGTGTTCTTTTGTTCATTTCGTTGATTTTTCTGCGAGGTTATTTTTAGAGAATTCCAGCCTGTCTGAGCTCTGCAAAAGTTGGGGGGGGGGGGGGCAGAAAGAGGTGCAGCCCACACCTGGGCAGGAGAACAAGGCAGACAAGGTGACTTGGTGGTGATGAGAACAAAAGAGGGGTGCCAGTGAGGAAAAAAACTTCAGGGGAGGGAAAGGGACTAGCTACTGAACTGTCCCTTCCCCCCCTGGAAGGGCTTCTCCTGGAGCTGTTTGATGAAAGAATTTTTTTGTTTGTTTGTTTATTCAAAGGTGAAGTCCCATCCCTCACCCCCTCTTAAGGAATTCATCTCACATAAGGAAGTTTTACCCACCTGGGTGTGGCGGGGGGTCCATGATCAGGAGGGAAAGATCCGGAATTGCTTAGTGTCAGGGCTGGGGGGTGGGGGAGAGGGAAGGGCACCACAGAGAGGGGGGTGCTGCGTGAGGACAGAACTAGAGCGGGAGGCAAATTTTATATGACTCTGGTGTAAATCCTCACTTTTTACTTGTTTATAATTTTCTCCTCTTTTATCCTAATCAGTGTGATGGTCATCGGTGGGCAGGAAAGATGTTTTCTTTTTTTTAAATTTTTTTTTTCAACGTTTATTCATTTTTGGGACAGAGAGAGACAGAGCATGAACGGGGGAGGGGCAGAGAGAGAGGGAGACACAGAATCAGAAACAGGCTCCAGGCTCTGAGCCATCAGCCCAGAGCCCGACGCGGGGCTCGAACTCACGGACCGCGAGATCGTGACCTGGCTGAAGTCGGACGCTTAACCGACTGCGCCACCCAGGCGCCCCTGGAAAGATGTTTTCTTCAGTGACCTTGAAATGCTGGTGGCGTGGACTGGATGGTTGTGACCTAGCTCCTTCCTCACCTGCCAACCCTCTCTCAAGATAGATCCTGGGAGGCAGGAGTCGGACTCCAGCAGAAGGGAGGTGCGACGATGTCCAGGTGGGTCTGTGCGGGGATGCCTGGAGGAGCCTTCTCTAGGACAGGACATGGCTCACCTGGGCAGTCCAGGCTGCTGCAAGAACAAACACCCAGTGATGGGGCAGAGGGAGGAAAGAAAGGATCCTGCCCCTAATCCAGCAGCTGAAAGTGAGAAGCTGATAATAGCAAGGAGGCCTGAAATGCACCCCATGGTAATCAAGCCATCTGGCACAAGCCCGCTGGGAAAGGAGGCCACATCCGGCCTGCCAGGCCTCACTGTGCAAAGGTGGGGTGCAGCAGTCAGTGTCAGCAGCACGACGCCAGCCACCCTCTGGAGCTGGAGGCTGGGGGTGGGGGGGAGTTCTCATCTCAAGGCCATGGGGCTGAGGCCAGTTCTCACCTGCCAGAGGTAGGGAAGGAGCGAACAGTCAAGGCCATCTGTTCCTGGCCCCAGGTCTGCACCAGGCTCGACTTTCACTGCGAGGAAGCCTTTGGAAACTGCATCCTGGACCTTTTATTAGCTCGGATGGTGGTTTTTAAGAGCTTTATGGATGCCTGAACACTAATAGTGAGCCCTTACCCTGCCCTCACTAAGTACCAGGCACTGTTCTGAGAGCTTTTGTCTAAATCACCTCACTGAGCGCTCATAAGAACTCTACATGATAGGAGTTATCCCCATTTTATAGAGTGGGAGGGGAGGCCTGGAAAGGGGGCAGAGCTAGGAATCGATGCCATGACGCTGCTCCTGAGCCCTGCCCTTCGCTGCTGGGCCACACTGCCCTATTGTCCCAGAGCACAGGCTGGAGTGCAGATTCAGTCTTACTTGTCCACTGGGAAACCAAACGTCCTAGAGATGAGGCCTGTGGGTGATTAGCCAGGACAGGTGATAGCATGCCATCAGAATTGACCAGCCCCTAACTTAGAGCAGGCAGGGGGCTCGTCCAACCCCACCCCCTCCTAAGGTTAGTGCACCCAGATCTGGAGAGCTTTCCTGGGGTCACGCAGCGAGAAAATGATGACACAAGAGTCCAAAGTTTTCTGACAGTCCCTTCAATTGCTGTGCATTGCCTTTCTTTCTCTAGGAAAGTAAGACTATGCCCCTGCCCTGGCACCCCAGTCCCATCCACCTAAGCCCCCACAGTGGACAGCAGGAGTGTTGTTGGTGTCAGGTGGCAGTTATCTGCTGGAGGTTTCCTGAGGGTCAGGGAGCCATGTTGACCTGATCACTAGTTCCTGCCCGCCTAGGGAGCCCCCTCCATCTGGTAGAGAGGATTGAGAACTGGAGATGCTTCATCCCATGCCTCCTGGCTCTCCTCCCTCTTGGCTGAAGGCTGGTTGGTGTCTCTGGAGGCTGTTTGACCTGTGGGCCTTGCCCAGAGCTCAGGTTGGGTTGCATTGGGATCGAGCCCCCAGCCAGGTCCCAGAGAGGAGTCTCAGGCCTGGAACCGAGATTGCGGGTTGGACAGGGCTTCACCAGGTAATCATTGCTGGTAATGGCAAAGGCTTTGAATGAAGTGTCCAAACTGGTTTAACACCCTTTTGGTATTTCTCTTATTTTGTGGATTTATATCATTCACCTACTAAGGACCTCCCTTACCTAATCTCTATTCCCTGAGGAATGAAAGAGTAGATAAAGTTTTTTGTTTGTTTTGTTTGTTTGAGGGCTGTACTCCTGTCTCCTGGGATGGCCTCAGCTGGTCCAGCTGAGGGGGGTCTAGCTGAGGGGGAGTCCAGCCCCAGGAGGGCCAGCTCTAGGGCTGCTTGGATCAAGGCCCAAAGTACCTTCAATGTTCCTCCTAAATCTGTGGTTCCAAGAATATTATTTAGCACCTACTGGCATTCCACCAACAGAAGATATAAGAGAAGAAACGTCCTTCGATTCCTAATCAAACAACATCGATGAAGCAATTAGTATATAGAAGGTGCTAGGCAAGAAGCATTCTAGTTTCCTGTTGTGGAGGAGTTTACAGTCTGAAAGAAAGGTAAGACACATGCACACGATGGGAAGTTCAGGATCAGAAAGAGAGACAGAACAGTGCAGAACAAGGGAGCAGTACCGCTTCATTGCCAAATGAAGGACCCAAGAACAGTTTTCATATGAAAGTGTTTCACAGAGTAGCTGATGTAGCAGGACTTATTCATAACCAAAGGATGCCAGCAAAAGACATGGCCAACATGAATGGCAGTATGAAGAATCAGGTCAGGAGTTCAGAGGAGAGAATTGGCTAGAATTGTTGGGGCTGGGTTTTGGAAGACATGAGCATGTGGTGGGCATTTGCTGGGCTTTGGGTTTCCTGTGTGTATTCTCCCTTATTCTGGAGACTATCCTCATCTCTTTCTGGGAAGAACCCCCTTCCCCTTCATCAATCTAGGAAGTGTCAGTTGGGTTGCAGGTGAGAGCATCACACTCCTCCCCCATCACCCAACCCTAACATTGGTCCAGGGAATGGACCCAATGACAGCCAAGGAACACGTGCAACATGTGCTGGGGCTGTTAGGAGCGAGGAACGTTCTCTCTCTCACTGGGCTTGAACCTGCAGTTCACTTTGCAATGCAAATCTCTTGCCACCAGAAGTGTAGAGTCTGTCTGCGGGTGGCACCAACATAGAGGAAGCAAGACCAAGAGGTGAACATCAGGTGCTTGTGACTTCTTGCAAGACCCTGGTTCAAGCCGTGCCTGAAGACGGACCTACCCTCTGGACTTTTCAACTGTATGGTCAGTACATTTCCCTTCTTCTTGTATGTACTTGGGTCAGTTTTCTTGAAACAGAAAGCATTTTGTTACAATGTAGGCCTTGAACTAGATTTGGGTGGATGGAGGGCAAGAGGGCAATCCAGGTCGACAGTGCCATATGAACTAGGGTGTGTTGATGAGTGTAAGGGTGTGGTGTCCATGGAGCTGTGCGGAAACTGCCTGAGAAAGAGGGTCTTGGTGGACAGCGTGCAAAATACCCTGTGAGAGAACCTGTGTTTTCATTCTTCTGGGTGCATTGATCTATTTGGACAAATCCAGTGGGATTGCCGGGGAGTGGCACGTAACGGAAGGAGAGCAAGAGCTCTAAAAATAATAGAATAACAACAATAAACGTTTACTGAACACTTACTACATGCTAAGCATTTTTCCCACTTAATCCTTTTGACAGCCAGGAGGTATTATGATTTCTCTATTTTGCAGATGAGGAAATTGAGGCACAAGGAATTTGCCTCAAGTGAACCAGTTAGTAAGGATCAGAGCTGGGATTTTAACGGGCAGGAAGGCTGGATCCTGCATTCTTAACCTGCCTTCTTCTGCTTGTGGCCTCCTCTGTTGCATGTGGCCTCTGCCTTGGGGAAGAAAAGGAGGCAGCTGTTGCCGAAAGGGTCGATGGGACAACACAGAATTCGAATTGTCTTTCCCAGAGCTGGCCCCAATTTGACGATTTGTTCGCTTTTGCTCTGTTGTTTTAAAAGTGTGCTGTTAGACAAATGCAGGCACTCTGCCCACTCCCCCCACCCCCCCAACTAGCAACAGTGCTTGGGACCAGCGGATGACTCCAGGCAACTTCTCCTGGTCAGGACCGACAGCGTCCTGGGCTGGCTGACCACACTCAGAGGGAAGCAAGGCCCTCTGGACAATTCTTCCCTGGCCCTGGCTGCTCCCTCCTCCTCCCTGTCTCTTTCCGGCTCCGTATCTCCTTCCCTTGGATTGCCTCAGGAGAAGGAAAGAAGACATGTTTTTTAAAAAAGAAATTTAATGAAACCAAACACTTGTATTTCCAACTATTGACATTGGATGTGTGCTTCTCCAGCCCAGCCATTTGGGACAAGTCTTTAACCGCCTCTCTTCGCCCGACGGTCTAATGCAAACAGACCATAAAAAAATAAACTTCCCCCCCCAAATATTATCTTAGGCCTCATTTTATCATGCTTCCTTGAGCTGTCTCTGTAAAAAAGGGAAGAAAAAAGAATGTGGGTTTTAGTTCGTGCAGGGATAGAGAGGGCCCCATCACTGTTTCTCCCAACACTGTCTACTTCCCAAAGCACTTGGTATCTGTCTCATTTCCATTCAGACCTCGCTCAGGCTCTGCTCATCACATAGCCAGTTTTTGTTTATTCACCTGTAAAATGGGCTATGGACACCCATCCACAAGGTTGCTGCAAGACAGAAGTGACAATACAAGTACATCCAAGACTCAAAAGCCAGAACAGGTATAATACAAGAGGGGGTGGTGGCCTCTGATCTAACCAGACAGAAAATGCCCCCCTACCAAATGTATTTTCATTTGGCTTAAAACAAACCAAAAACAAACAAACAAAAAAACCCGAACAAACAAAAACGCTCTTGCTGGCCCCAACAGCTTAAGCATTATCTGGGTTTGGGTTTAGGGCTACCTGTTTTTTTCTTTTCTTTTCTTTTCTTTTCTTTTCTTTTCTTTTCTTTTCTTTTCTTTTCTTTTCTTTTCTTTCTTTTCTTTTCTTTTCTTTTCTTTTCTTTTCTTTTCATCTTTTCTCTTTTATTTTCTTTCTTTCTTTCTTTCTTTCTTTCTTTCTTTCTTTCTTTCTTTCTTTTTTAGTTTATCCATTTATTTGGAGAGAGAGAAAGTGAGCATGAGTAGGGGAGGGGCAGAGAGAGAGGGAAAGAGAATCCCAAGCAGATTCTACAATGATAGCTTAGAGGCTAACACAGGGCTTGAACTCACAAACTGTGAGATCATGACCGCAGCCTTAGTCTGTACCAACTGAGCTACCCAGGTAGCCCAGGGCTACCTGTTTTCAGCCCCACAAAGTTTATGAATATTTGAGACAGGTAGCTGAAAAATCCCTATGCCTCTAGGATGAGTGATGCCCTCAATTTATCTTCTAAGGGGGGAGAAAATGAGAACCTGTTCCTTGAAGGTGGGCACTGCTGGGGTGGAGAGTTGGGGAGACAAACTGAGGAATCACAGGGCCTTGGGTGAACTCTTTGTGGCCGAAGGCATAGTGAGAGAAGGCCGGGCTGATGGAGGCCATCTTTATGACAGTTTTGCCAATTTCAGACCTCAGTAACTTACCTGAATGTGCCAGAGCTTTGAGCTCTGGGGGGAAGAAAGGGATTTATGCAGATTTTTCTGTGTGAACTATACCACAAGTAACCAGATTATAGAAGGAGGGAAGTTCTGAATTGGACTTTCACCTTTCTGAAACCCCAGGTACATATTGGAATTGAGCAACAATGACTGTTTATAACACAAAAGTCATGCTGTAGCTGATTATGTACTTTATAGTGAACAAATGCACCACTGCCAATGAAGGTGTCTTGCCAAAATTAATCAAACCCACGCAAATTTGTTGGGCTGACAGATCCAACCAGAGATATTAAAGGAACTACAAGGTCAGAGGAAAGAGGTCATGCAAGAAACAAAACCCACACTGTTGGAAACTACAAATGACTCCCCCTTTTTTTCACCTTCAAATTTTACTTTATTTGGAAACTATACAAAGGTATTATTTTCATGCTTCATGACTGTGGTACTGAAGTGGAGACACAGAGATATTATGAATGCATTGAGAAATTAAATATAACAGTATCAATGCAACACTGTGTAAAAACTCATAGGTACACTTGAAATAAGTCCGAGGTCTGGGCATTCACAGCCATCAGATTTCCCCCCGGAGGCCAGTGAACCTTACCGGGAGATCATCCGCGGGGTACATGACCAGACTGGTTTTCATTACAGGAGGGCCATTTAAAAGCCGCCAATCACAATACCTTGCCAGCTCCCCTGTAAATATTTTGAGAAGAATTTTTGCAAATTCTTTCCCTACACAGCTCCTGAGGCCTCCTACAGACAGAATGAAGCTGAACTTGGATGCATCCTCTGGGTGAGGCAGCATAAAATCGGTCCGGATGAAATCCCTCCCTGTTGATGAAGATATCTGCCGCATCATGAGTATCACAGGTACCCGTGGACAACAAAGTCCGCAGCCAGTAAATTCACAAGTGGAAAGGGGTGGATGGGAAATCTGTATATTCAGAGATTTAAAAATATTGAAAAAGTGAAACTAAGCCTCCATGTTGAGGGATGCCCAAGTAGGTGATAATGCTGCAAAGAAAGGAAGGAAGTCATCATAAAAGTCAGCGGGGCAGGGGTGCCTGGGTGGCTCAGTCAGTTAAGCCACTGGCTCTTGATTTCAGCTCAGGTCATGAATTCACGGTTCATGAGATCAAGCCCTGTGTCGGGCTCTGTGCTGATAGCACAGAGCAGCTTGGGATTCTTTCTCTCCCTCTCTCTCTGCCCCTGCCCTGCTCTCTCTTGTTCTCCCTCCCCCCCCCCTTCGCTCTCTCTCTCTCAAAATAAATAAATAAGCATTTTTTAAAAAGGCAGCAGGGCAGTAACTGACAGAGGGCAGCACGGGGTCTATGATGGGATGGAGCTCAGGCGCAAACTTATGACCTGGTTCTGTCTTTATTTGGGTAGGGGTTATAAGCATGTTCACCTTTTAATATTTTATTAAACTATACACCTATTTTCTGTATTTGTACCATTTTTTTAGCCATATAAAGATTGAATGTTTGTTTTCGCTACATGCCCCTGGTTCTTTCTCTACCCCAGCATCAAACAAAGTTTTGCTTATTGCTTATGCTATATGTCTGTGACACCTTAGCAGAGGCCTCTGCTCGTCTCAGTTGGTCAGGGACCCTGACTCACAGTGTAGCTCCTGCTCGGATACTCTCAGGGGCTGTGCCAGTACTCACTGGCAATTGAGTGCTTTGGCATGGAAGGGATATCTGTAACTTCTGGTCACAGTTCATTGGCCAGAAGTAATAACACGTGACTATCCCACCACAAGGTGGGTGAAGTGCAATACTCTCAATGCGCTCAGAAATATTTTGATAAACACATTTTTTAAAATGGCGGGGGGAGACCTGGTCGTTCAGTTGGTTAAGTGTCCAACTTTGGCTCAGGTCAGGGTCTTGGGGGTTTGTGAGTTTGAGCCCCTCATCAGGCTCTCTGCTGTGAGCGTGGAGCCCACTTTGGGTCCTCTGTCGGCCCCGTCTCTGCCTCTCCCGTGCTCATGCTCTCTCTCTCTCTCTCGAAAATAAATAGTTAACATTAAAAAAGAAATATTTGGTACAAATATTCACAAAACAGTCCCTGCACTGCATGTTTCTGACACACACAAGTTTCAATTTCCATGATTTAATATGTATTACCTGTCCCCAACAAAATGGTTGCAATTTCTGCGGCCTTGGTATAGGACTGTAGTTACATAAACTACAAATTTCACTGCCTGCTTTTCAGGCCGCAGATCACTACATAAACAACAGATGCAAATCGTGAAGTGACCAATTGCATCGCTCCTTTCAAAGTCTGTCTGTGATTGATCACCGTGCTTCTGGTATTCCGTTCACGCACAGGCAGCGAAGTATGTAGCTGTGTTGCCTCCTTGCCTCCCAGTGATAAACCCACATGACATTTTACAAAAGTGAAAAATCCACAGAGGATTAGCTAACAGAAGTACAAGTACAGCAAAGAAACAAAGAGTGACAACGCTGGCAGTGAAACTGGATGTGAATAGATTGGAAAATGGCAACAGCAAAGCCAAGCTCATGGGCAACATAGGGCTACTAGAAGCTATGGTGCTAACCTTACTGGACAAGTTCAATGAGTATTAAAAAACAAAACAAAACAGGAAAAGCCACTTCATCTTTCAGTTTTAACTGCAGTGGAAGCATAAAGCCACTTATGGTTGAAATGGAATGTTTCCTTCTACTTTGGGTTGAAGACCATAATGTTTTAAAGTCCTAATTAGTCTGACTAACATTCAGACCAAAGCATTGCAGTCAGCTGCATCATCAACAACAACAACAACAACAAAAACAACAGCAAAGCCAATCACAAGGAGACTGAAGAAGAACCACTGACTGCCAGTAAAGGCTGGTTTCTGCATTCTTGAGTTCCACATGAGCTGGTTGGTGCTAAGTTGCTCGTGAAGCTGCTAGCCCAGATGAGGATGCCACCATGACATTTGCAGCCAGATTCCAAGAAAATGAAGATGTCCCGGAGGAAGTGATGCCAGCAAAAAACTTCACCTCAAGAAATGCTCTGAGATATTTCACGGCATCGCAGGAGTGAAGGATAAACTATTGCACGCTGATCCAAACTATGTAAGAAGGACGACAACACACCGAGGCATAGCATCACAAGTTACACAGCGTGGGGTGCCTGGGTGGCTCAGTCGGTTAAGCATTGACTTCAGCTCAGGTCATGATCTCACGGTTCGGGAGTTCGAGATCTGCGTCAGGCTCTGTGCTGACAGCTCAGAGCCTGGAGCCTGCTTCAGAGTCTGTGTCTCCCTCTCTCTATGCCCACCCATGCTCATGCTCTGTCTCTCTCTCTCTCTCAAATATAAATAATAAAAACATTTTTAAAAAACACAGTTATACAGTGAGAGGAAGAAGGCAAGAACTGCTCAAAACTACTTTTGATAAGTTTTTTAGAAAGAAAGCAAACACTTTAATCCTCACTGTTTTTAACGTTTTAAATTACAGTGTAATATGTAAATATTAATTTTGCTAATTTTTCATTTCCTGGTG
Organism: Puma concolor; assembly: GCF_028749965.1. Classification (NCBI taxonomy): domain Eukaryota; kingdom Metazoa; phylum Chordata; class Mammalia; order Carnivora; family Felidae; genus Puma; species Puma concolor. The sequence continues at coordinate 76,298,374 of NC_141669.1, forward strand.
CATTTATAGCCAACAATAAGAGCGTTTTTAATGTTTAGACAAAAATACTTACAGGTCACAGAACAATTGTTTTTCCATTGATTATCAAGATCACTTTGTAGGACTGGAATGCCCACAGTCATTTTTACGATCTTGTGTCATCATGCAGAGCAAACATACCTGATTTGAGCAGAGTTAGGTTGCAATTCCTCTGCATCTGTTTGTGTCAACTCAATTACATGGAGTGTGAGGAAACTTCTGGAAAAGAACCACTGGGATTAGCTAGGTCGAGGGTTTCCAGTTATAGTTGGAGGCTGTTATTCAACCCCAACCCGATCCAGCCACCTGAGGGCCTGTGTGTGATCCTGAGTGGGAAAGGGTTGTGGACAATCTGAGATGAACCACACCCATTTGGGGGCCATGCCTTTCTACTCTGGGGTTCAACCAAAGAAAAAATGTATACTAGATAAAGGCAATGTGTTTCTTTACTCACTTCATGGGAGGGCAGATATATCGAGCTACAACCAAAGTAGAGACTCAAACCCTGGTCAGGAATGAGCATCCATGGGGCCTCCTTGGGCTATCTGGGCCTTGTGGCAATGATAGAACACCCAGACACTGTCTGATACCCCAAAGCAGCAGTGCCAGTTGGAGCCACTGCTCCCGGGGAGAGTGGAGGGGACTGTCAGCCTTGAGGTTCGACCAGCAGCCTCAGAAGAGGGTCGAGAGCAGTAGCTGAGCAGTAGTTTGATCTGTCGAGAACGTGTGGGCTCCAGCGTCACTCAGATTTTCTGGGGAGGAAGCACGGGAGGACGAGGGAGGGGCTGAGGTTCCAGAATTAAACTTAAGAGGCGCTCCAAGCTAGGGGAATCCAGACTATGTTAATATGACCTCACTTTTCCACACTGGCAGTGAGTCCTGGGGACATTAGAGTTGTTTACAGATGAGGTGGCCGTAGAATTTATTGTTCCACCAGAAATATTTTTAAAGTCGAAAGGATTGCTATCAATTATTAAACCTTTTAATAATTAAAGGCACAAATAGGTTGTCCCAGACAAACCACACCACACACCCACACTAGCTACAGGTGGAATCCAGGTAATTGCAAGTCAAAGGTTGTATCAGAACTAATAAAAATAAATGAATGTGCCCCTCCCTAGACAGGCCAGGATCCCCGGAAATGGACTTGGAGGTAGAGATTAGCGTGCAGGACGTTTATCGGGGAGTGCTCTCGGGATCCACATCTGTGGAAGTGGAAGGGAAGGAGGAAAAGCAGGCTCGGGCAGAGAAAACACTTGGACTACAAAGCAGTGTCATCAGAGCCGTCAGCGGGCCCCAGGGGGAGCTCTAGGGGTGACCTTCAGAATTATTAACAATTGGGGCAAGGGGAGGGGGCCTCACTTCTGCGCAGGGACCGGTCATTGTCTATGGCTGTCCCCGATGGCCCTCTCCAGCTGAGGACAGATTTCTGGGCTGGCAGCCGTCCCAACTCTCTGAGGAGGGGTCAGGGTAGCACATCACAGCATCCACTACCCTAAGGGAGAGGACAGTTTGAGTAAAACTATCATAAAGATATATACCTGAAGTTCAATCATTAGTCAAGTCCACCAAGGAAAGATCCTGTCGCACCTGCTTTGAAGGTGTTGAGTCTCCATGTACTCAGCATACTAACTGCTTATCTACAAATGATATTACCAAGAGGGGGAACTCATTCTCTCAAATTAATATTGGTATAATTGGTACTGCTTAGAAAACTTTTTTTCTAAGATAAATTTCTACCCAACTCTTTTTGGTAATGTTTGTATGTAAGATACTTACGTAGGACTTACTATGTTTCAGGCATGGTATGATGGTGGTACTGAAATATTAACCCACTGATTCTCATAACAAACTTACAAAGTAGGCACTACAGACGGGGAAACAGAGACCCCGAGGTTAAGTAATAGGACTCAGGTGGTGGTGCCAGAATTTGGACCCACATGTCTCTACAGGCTGTGCTCATAACTGCTATGCTGCACTGGCTCTTGAAAACACTGTTTAATTTAGCGGATACTATATCACCACAAAGAAGTTTAACAAGTATCTATTGAGCCCCTATTAGTTGGCAATGTCTAATCTTTGAAGGAAGTAAAAATCTCGGAAGTGATGCAAATAAGTTAAATAATAACAACAATAATAGTATTAATATCTAACACGTGTCAGGGGCTGTCCTAACAGCTTTCCATTCATTCACATCCTGTAACATGCAGAACACTTATTGCTTCCCCAGAAAGAGATTCTGATTAATGCGGAAGCGAGACAGGAAATGGCCTTGTAACCATATGTAAGATTTGAAAGATTTGGGGCCTCGATATGCAGGACAGGCTGTCGCTGGGTGAAGTGGTCAGAGAAGCACAGGCTGGGTTCAGAGCTAGGGAACTTAAACCCTGGAAAGATTACAGGGTATCCTCTCCAGGTAATTAAAAAAAAAAAAAAAAAACCATGAGCAATAGTATAAACAACAAAATCAGGGTAAAGAAATGCAAGAAAATTCCTGTTTCCTGTTGTGATTATTTCACAACAGAATTTTTATTTAATTTTTAAAAAATTTTTAACATTTATTTACTTTTGAGAGACAGAGAGAGAGAGAGACAGATCATGAGTGGGGGAGGGGCAGAGAGATATGGAGACATAGAATCCGAAGCAGGCTCCAGGCTCTGAGCTGTCAGCACAGAGCCCAATGCAGGGTTCAAACCCACTGGTCGTGACATCATGACCTGAGTCGAAGTCGGACGCTTAACCGACTGAGCCACCCAGGTGCCTCCAGTACTTTCAAAAGAAATTTTCTGGTAACAGCTTCTTCCCCAACAATACATTCGGTTGCCCGTGTTCTGCTGGTGGTAAATTTGGTGTGGTCTGCAGTTTGGTCTCCCTTTCTAGAGAAAGAAGAGCTTATTGTGGGCCTGTAGAGCCAGCCAGATTCATGGCTCTTAAGGGATGGATAGGACCAAGAAAGGGAAGAGAAGGGAAGAGGATGGGCCTGGATGGAGGAAGAGTGAAGAACCGAGAGCACTGGCCTCGCTGGGGCACATGGTGTTCATGGTGTGTGCAGGGGAGCAGCGAGGTTGAGCAGATAGGTCCGGGCCATAGTTTAAACCTTGAATGCCTTGTCAAGGGAGTTGTAATATATCCCATATGCAATGGGACTCATGGGAGGTACATGCAATCTTGTTCTTGTCATTGTCTCTCCTCCCCTAAATCGGAATGTGCCGGATAGCCAAGGTACTCAAAGCCCTCTTGGGCAGAAGCCCCAGGCGGCCGGTGGCTGGGATCTCTGGTCACCCCGGCGGGAGCTTGCCTATGCTGTGCCCTGACCCTCTGCAGCCTCTGTAAACACCCAGGACCTTCCTCGTTGCCCAGCCACCTTTCCAAAGGGACCTTACTGACTCAAGGTTCTTGGTGGCCACCCAGATTTTTAAAGATCCAAGACAGCAATGCTATGCCACCAGCTCTGCTTCTCCCAATAATCTCAATCTGACAGAAGAAGGTACCCCACAGTTTCCCACTCTGCCAGGTCACACCAGTGCTGTCCTCAGTTGCCTCCCGATTAAGAATTTCCAGATTATTGCTGGTTGCTTCCTTTTTCTGAATTAAAAATTCAAACATTGTTTTTCCACCTTCATTTCATGCATTCAGGTCAAAGCCTCTGGCTCTTCTCCGCGGTAGAATGAAAGATCCCAACCCGGCTGAGCTCAGGATGGAAATGTTTGTGGAACTTTCGGTTAGGTGCTGGTAAGAGGAGCATGCGGCCAAAGCGGCTCTGAAAACCCAGAGGAGCTGGAAGCCGACCTCCGACAGGAGTGGTCATGTGCACATTTGTCCAGACTGCAAGATTTCCTCCCTGGCCTTGGTCTCTGCTCTCTGGATTCACATTATGTTCTGTCCCTCCAGCCCAGCCCCGCCCTTTCCATGAAGCCTTCCATAAACTCTGCCAGGCCACCATGACTGGTGCCTCCTCACCCAGCAGTCAGATCGGGTACACCATGCCCCAGAATTCAGCTGCTACGTGCTCCTGTACTTAGCTGTGAGCCTTCTTTCTTTAAGACGATGGAAAGCCTGGGGGCACCTGGGTGGCTCAGTCAGTTGAGTGCCTGACTCTTGATTTTGGCTCAGGTCAAGATCTCCAGGTTGTGTTGGGTTCGTGCTGACGGCACACAGCCTGCTTGGAATTCTCTCCCCCCACCCCCCGCTGCCCATCCTCCCGCTCTTCTCTCTCAAAAATAAATAAGCTTTTTTAAAAAAGAGGACAGAAAGCGTGCTGAAGGCAGAGACTATGTTTTCTCGGCACTGGGTTGAGTATAAAGTACAGGTGGAATGAAATTTAATTGCACCAAATAGAAGATGGAGCAGCCAGGACCTTCCGAAGATGCCCGTTTATTATAAATAATAAGATGGAAAACTTACATTAACTGGATTCTTCAGAGAGAGAGAGTGTGTGCGAAGGACAAGCTGTGCATACTTTGATCTGTCTCATGGGTAGAAGGAAAGTGGGCTGCGAGAGACTCTGAGGGGCATTCGCTATATAGTTGCTACTTTTTTTCTAAGGGGTTTGCAGGTTTGAATCAGAGCCAAACTCAGCAGGAAGACAGAGGGCAACTGGCTGCTTCTCCCCCTTCACCAGGCAAAGATGGCACCAGCCTCTAAATATGTGTGTCCAAATGTGTTTGCAGGGCGCTATACTGTGAACCCGCCCTGGACCTTACACTTCTCCCTCTGGCCTGGTAGCTGTACTACAAACACAGCATATTCTCAGTCCATCTTTTTTAAGTGAACCCACAAAGAGAATTGCAATGAGCCAGTTGAGCTTTTCTTCCCTGGGAGAAAATCATCTTAAGGCATAGTTCACACTGAACTCTCTTGGTTGAAAGGGAGGGAGAGAACCTGCTTCTGGAGTCCATGTTCTCTGGGCCTTACCCGTCACAGAGGGGTCCAGGGGACAGCACCAGCATCACTCAGAAGACTGTTGGAAATGCAGAATCTTGGCCTCTACCCCAGATCTACTGATTTCCAGTCTGAATTGTAAAGGGATTTGTATGTGCTGTTCTATAGAACACGGAGTGACCTAAGTCTGGACTTTGGAACTAAGTACAAATAAATCTCTAATGTGAAAATGGCATCCACAAACCATCCCTCAAGCAACGAGGTTTTATTGAAATCTGCTGGGTGCCTAGTCCTGTGTTAGGCACTGCGGAGAAAGAAAGAGGCAGGGGTGGGTCCAGCAAATAAGGACTCACACTGTGGGATGCCAATGGCACACCCTGCCCACCGGTCCCTGCACAAGCCTCCGCCGAGGGGCGGGCTCATGCCTAACCGAATTCTCTGCAGCATACAGCACAGCCCTGAGGTGACACCGGTCACGTGGATGACCCTTATTTTCAGCAATAATATGTCATTAAGATCGAGCTAGCAAATCTTCAGGGAAGACAGGCCAGTTCTAACCTCCTTCATAACATTTCTCTTTTGCAATGAAGCATCGCCAAGTTTGTTGAAAGCTCATTCAGTGTTGCTAAAGCTCAAACACTCAGGCTTCCCCAAGGTCCAGACTGGGACTGGGAGGTTGTGGGGTGCTGTCCTGGCCTATTAGCCCAGACTGTTGTTGTACTGTTGAAGTCTGTGCTCCCTGCATTGTGTCTTGTAAAGGGAGTTGTTTTAGAATACTATGCATAAAAATGTAGATTCTGGAGTCAGATTGCCATGAGTTCATTTCCAGGCTCTGCCATTTGCTAGCTGTGTGACCTGGTGCAAGCCTCAATTTGCTAGCTATTAATAATTAAGAGATACTTTATTTCCTGCTTAATTTGGATGAAATCCAATTTATTTATTTATTTATTTTATTATTTTTTTTTTTTTGCATTTAGGGATTGTGTTTTTGATGTTCTATCTAAGAAATCTTTGCCAAGGTCATAAAAATGTTCTCCTGTGTTTCCTTCTAGACATTGTATAATCTAAGGCTTAACATTTAGGTCTGTGATCCATTTTTAAGTTTTGAACATGCTACAAAGTGTGCAGGGTAAAGAGAGGTTCTTCTTTTTTTTTTTCTTTTTCTTTCTTTCTCTTTCCCTTTCTTTTTGACATATGGATATGTGTTTGTTGCGGTACCATTTGTTGAAAAGACCATCCTTTGTCCTTTGAATTAGACTTTTGTAAAAAATCACCAGCAGTGTATTTGTGGCTCTATTGTATTGTGTTGATTTATATGTCTGCCCTTTGGCCAATACTGTACCCTTGATTTCAGCAGCTTTATGGCAAGACTTGAAACCAGTTAGTAAAAGACTACCAACCTTGTTCATGAAAATATCTAGGCAACCTAAGTCAGTTCTATTTCCATATAAATTTTATAATTGGTTCATTAATTGCAACCAAAAAAAAGCCTGCTGGAATTTTGCATAAAATCTATAAATACATTTGAAGAGAACTGACATCTTTACATCACAGATTCTTTTAATCCGTGAACACAGTATATTTTCCCATATATTTATGTCTTTCATTTCTCTGAGCAATATTGTATAGTTTTCAGTGTATAGGTCTTGCATAGCTTTTGTTAAATGTATTCCTCAGTATCTTCTGTCACTCTTGTAAATGAACTTCTTAAAATTTCCTTTTTTATTGTTTGTTGCAATTCTATAAAAATAAAAATAATTTTTGCATGTTAACTTTGTAACATGTGACCTTGCTAAATTCACTTATTAATTACAACAATGGTTTTGTAGATTCTTTAGAACTTTCTGCATAAGAAATCATGTCATCTGCAAATAGAGACAGTTTCCACTCTGCTTTCTGAACTTTAAAACCTTTCTTTCTTTTTCTTACCTTATTGCAGTGGCTAGGAGTAGTGGTCAGTACAATGTGGAGAAGAAGTGATGAAAGTGGACATCATCGCCTTGTTCCCAAACTTACTGAGAAAGTGTTCAATATTTCATTATTAAGAATACCTTTTATAAGATTGAGGAAGCTCCCTTCTATTCCTAGATTGCTGAGAGTTTTTATCATAAAGGTGTATTTGTCAGTTGCTTTTTCTGCATCTATCAGAATGACCGTATGCTTTTTCTCCTCTATTATTTTATTTTATTTTTTTTTTTAATGTTTATTTATTTTTGAGACAGAGAGAGACAGAGCATGAACGGGGGAGGGTCAGAGAGAGGGAGACACAGAATCTGAAACAGGCTCCAGGCTCTGAGCTGTCAGCACAGAGCCCGACGCGGGGCTCAAACTCACGGACCGTGAGATCATGACCTGAGCCAAAGTCGGACACTTAACCGACCAAACCACCCAGGCGCCCCATCTCCTCTATTATTTTAATTTGGTGAGTTACATTGATTGATTTTTTTTTCCTGTCAAATCAACCTTGCATTCCTAGGATACTCTTATTGGTCATGAGGTATTATTCTTTTTATATATTATTGTGTCTGATCTGCTAATATTTTGTTGAGAGTGTTTACAACTATGTTTGTGAGGGATGCTGGCCAGCCTCCTTTTCGTATGTGTTTGTCAGGTTTGGGTATTCGAGTTTACCAGCACCATAAAACAAACTGGGAAGTGTATCCCATCTTCCTCTATTTTTTTGAAAGAGTTTGTGTAACTTTGGTGTTATTTCTTCTTTGAATAGTTGATCAGCGTAATTACTGTGCCTACAATTCAGGTTTTCTGTTTCATCTTGTGTAAATACTGGTGATTTGTTATTTTTACAGGATTTTTCCATTTCATCTATTTTGTAGAAACTATTGGTATAAAGGTCTTCACAGCATTCTCGTATTCTCTTTTTGTTATTTTAACGCCTGTAAAATCTGCATTGATAGTCCCTCTTTCATTCCTGATATTGGTAATTCGTGTTTTCTATTTTTTCTTGAGGACTCTAACAAAGTTTATCAGGTTTTTTTTGCTGTTATTGTTCACAAAGAAACAACGTTGGGGTTTGCTAGTTTTCTTTATTGCTTGCCTGTTTCTTATTACATTCATTTCTACTATATTTATTATATTACTTGTTCTACTTTGGTTTACTTTGGGTTTGAGGTGGAATCTTAAGTCACTGATTTCAGACCTTTCTTCTTTTCTAATATAAGCATTTAAAGCCATAAAATTCCCACTAAGCCCTGCTTTAGCCACAACCCACAAATTTTGTTGTATTTTCATGATCATTAAGTTTTATATATTTTCTAGTTTCTCTTTGATTTCTTTTTTCACTCATGGGTTGTTTAGAAGTGTGGGTCTAATTTAATATTGGGGATTTCCTAGGTACCTTATTTTTATTGATTTCTAATTTAATTTAATTACCCTGTGATTAGAAGATACATGCTAGTATAATTTTGATCCTTTTTTATTTTATTAGGACTTGTTTTATAGCCCAGGTTATGGTCTTTCTTGGTAAACGTGTGCAGTAGAAAAGAATGTATATTTTCAGTTGTTGGGTATAGTGTTCTATAAATACCAGTTAAGTGAAGGGGCTGATAAGGCTGTTTAGAGCCTCTGTGACTTTACTGATTTTTTTTCTGGTGGTTCTATCAATTGTAGGAAGGATTAAAATATCCTACTATAATTGTAAATTTTTCTATTTCTTTTTTTATTCTGGCAATTTAAAATTTTTTTTACTTATTTTGAGAGAGAGAAAGAACGTGAGCAGAGAAGGAGCAGAGAGAGAGGGAGAGAGAATCCCAAGCAGGCTCCACACTGTCAGTGTAGAGCCTGATGCAGGGCTCGATATCACGAACCATGAGATCATGACCTGAGCCAAAATCCAGAGCCAGACACTTAAACAACTGAGCCACCCAGACACCCCTATTCTGTCAATTTTTGTTTTATGTATCTCGAAGCTCTATTCTTAGTCATGTACACATCAACAATCATTATGTCTTCCTTATTAATTGATCCATTGTACTTAAAGTTTATCTCTTTTTCAAAATTTATCGTTAACTTTATTGAGGAATGATTGACAAATATAATTGTATATATATTTAAAGTGTGCAATGTGACGATATACATATACATTGTAGAACGATTACCAAGATCAAGAAAATTAACAATCCGTTACCTCACATAGTTAACAAAGTTAGCTCTGTGTGTGTGTGTGTGTGTGTGTGTGTGTGTGTGATAAGAATGATTAAGATCTCCTCTCAGCAGCTTTCAAGTCTACAATCTTGTATTATTAACTGTAGTCACCTTGCTGTACATTAGAGCCTCAGAACTTATTCTTATAACTGATAATTTATGACCCGTGACCTACATCATCCTGTTTTTTCCCACCTCTCTGCCCCCCAAGTCCCAACTCCCTTCAACCATTCTATTCTCTGTTTCTGTAAAATTGGCTTTTTTTTTTTCTTTTTAGAGTCCATATATAAGTGACACCATACAATATTTGTCTTCCTCTGTCTGGCTTATTTCGCTTACTGTAATGCCCTCCAGATTCATCCACGTTTTAGCAAATGGCAGAATTTTCTTCCTTTTCATGACAGAATAATATCCCATTGTCTATCTGTACCACATTTTTCTTTATTCATTTATCTGTTGAAGGACATTTAGGCTGTTTCTGTATCTTGGCTATAGTGCTTCAGTGAATATGGGTGAGAAAGTCCATCCTTTCTAGTCAGAATATAGCTTGGTCTTGCTTTTTAAAAAAGATCTAGTAAACTCTGCCTTTTAATTAGGGTATTTAGTTCATTAATATTTAATGTGATTATTAATGTGATTGTATCCAGGTCTACCATTATACTCTTTCTTTTCTGTTGTCCACTCCACTCTATTCTTAATTCTTCTGTTTCCCTGCCTTCTGTTGGATTATTTGACTATATTTCATAATTTTGTTTTAGTTATTAGATTTTTTTTTTAAGTTTATGTATGTGAGAGGCAGGTAGGGGCAGAGAGAGAGGAGAGAGTGAGAATCCCAAGCAGGCTCCCCACCGTCATCATGGAGCCCAACACAGGGCTCAAACTCACGAACTGTTAGATCATGACCTGAGTTGAAGATGGATGTTTAATGGGCTGAGCAACCAAGGTGCACCTAGATTTTTCGATATATAACTTTGCATTATTTCTTTGATGGTTTAGCTAAGGATTACAAAAAAAATCCTTAGATTCATTTTACAGTATACTTACAGTTAGTACTGAACATCTTTACATAAAATGTAGAAACCTTGAGACAGTGTAAGTCCATTTGCCACCCCGACCACCACTATCACCGTTAAGTCCACAGCCTTTTAAATCACTATTCCCTTGTATGCAACGTGTCGTTTTTCTTTACCTACTCGCAAGATTTCCCCTTTATTTTTCTTTTGCTGCAGTTTAATTACGATATGCCTAGATGCAATTTTATTCATAATTATCCTGTTTGGGATTCCCTATGCTCTGGATCTTTCAACAAATTTGGGAATTTCTTATCCAGTATTTTGTCAGATATATTTTCTGCCTCATTATCTCTCCCCTCTCCTTCTTAGACTCCCATTGACTTCATACTGAACTTTGGATATTCCCTACCCATCCTTAAATCTTACTCAGTTTTTTCAGTCTTTTCTCTTTTTTGTCTTCAGATTGGGTAATTCCTTTTGGCGGATCTTCCAGGCCACTCATCCTGTCATTCATTAGGGGAGTGGCTCCCTAACCAGGACTGTTTAATATTTAAACTTTTTAAATATTAGGTTTTAAAGTATAATAGAAGGCTCAGGTAAAGTACAATAGAAATCCACAATACTAAGATTTATTAATGTTAACTATGTAATACCATGATTTCATATGCAATGAAGTTCAAAACCTCAGTCCTCAGTCTAGACAACTCTCTATAGAAAAATGGAGATTTTGTGATAAGTTCATAACTTGAGTCAAAGCTAGGGATCGAGTTAGGAGACAGACACCAAGCAGAGAGTTTACAACACAGTGTTATGAGGTGCTAAAATCCAGATGTGAACAAAGTGCCAGGAGAGCACAGGGGTGCAGATGGCTGCCGCTATCCCAGGGAGTCAGGGAAGACCTTCAGAGGGTTGGCACTTAATCAGGCATTTTAGTTAGCAGGAATAGTCAGACTTTGTCAAAACTAGAACATTCTAGGCGGAAGGGCTCTGGGAAGGGGCTGCCATTGGGAGGAGGGGGAAGGAGGAAATGGAGGGTAGTGTCTCCAAGGTGGGGCAGGAGAGTGGTCTGTGTCAGGCTGTTTGAAGCTCAAGCTGAGAAATAGTTTGTTGCATCATGTGATGGTACTGGTGGGAAAGAGTAGGACACCTCCTTCATCCTAGGAAGACTAAAGCAAGCTCTGTCCTCCAGGAGCTCTCAGAGAAGCCAAACCAACCTCCATTGGTTGAGAAGCCAAATCAACCTCCATTACACAAAAGAAGAAGAATACCCATGGCCATCATTCTGCTCCAGCCTCTATTTTCTCTCACCTAGCCTATGGTACTCTCCCAAAGGGCCTCCCCATTATTCCTTTTGCTCACTTTCAATCCATTTTCCACACTTGGAGCCAATCATCTTTTAAAACCACAAATCGGAACAGGTTAACGCATTGCTTAAAAGCACTCACTGGCTTCCCACTGCACTTAGAACGCTCTGAATCCACACCACTTCCCATGGCTTCATGCCCAGCCTCCCTAGCTTCACATCTGGTCACAATGGCCTTCTGGCTGGGCCTCGTCAGGCCAAGCTCTTATGGACATCGGGACTGTGTGCTGCCTATTGTCACTTTCCTCCCAGCTCACCATGTGGCTGGCTTCTTCTTGGCCATTAGGTCCAGTGTGACTCCCTTCCCTACGTCAGGTGCCTCCGCTATTAAACCCCGTCACAAGGCATGAATACCAATTTGTAGTCTCTTAACCTGTTTGTTCACCTGATTCATATCTACCTCCTCCACTGGGACATAGACCACAATGGCAAGGATCTTGGCTGTCTTGTAGCTCATTAAATCCCCAGCACCCAGTATAGTGCCCAGTGTGTGGTAGATACTCGGAAAATATCCGTGGATAAATAGCTATAACTACATGTTAAAGGTCATGCGATTAACTCTGTATCACAGAGCAGGAGATGAGTGGAGGGTGAAGGATCAGAAGAGGAGAGAGAAAGCCCTGTTTGAAGGGGGCAGCCCTCGTTGCCACTAGCCTACCTGCAAGGAGGGCCCCTCATGATCTTGCTGTGGGTTGCGCAGCCCCCTGGGGGTGAAGGAGTAACTTCGGCTGTGAAAATGATACTTTGGGTAAGGTAACCTTGTTCTCTGGGCACACTCCAGTAGGCGCACTTCAGGGCTGGGATTTTCACATTCCCCAGAGGGCCGATGTGGATGCAGACTCATTTCACCTCCCCTAATTCTTGCTTCTAGGCCACAGGATGATTTGGAAGCCCTTGCTTGTTCCATCGGCTTCTCCAACCCAGCTCTTAGGTGAGGAAACCTATTCTGTTCCCTAGGAGGCTTACATCTTATTCCAGAAGACAGTGCAAATAAGAGAATTCTTGAATATTCCATTCAGTTGCTTTTTTTAAATTTTTTTTTTCAACGTCTATTTATTTTTGGGACAGAGAGAGACAGAGCATGAACGGGTGAGGGGCAGAGAGAGAGGGAGACACAGAATCGGAAACAGGCTCCAGGCTCTGAGCCATCAGCCCAGAGCCTAACGCGGGGCTCGAACCCACGGACCGCGAGATCGTGACCTGGCTGAAGTCGGACGCTTAACCGACTGCGCCACCCAGGCGCCCCTCAGTTGCTTTTTTTTAAAAAAACACTGTGGTTTCTAAACCTAGGATACATTTTTGAAACTCTCCTGCCCGAAACCCAGGCCGGGAAGCATCACGTACGTAGAAAATGCACACCTGAGAGTTGGAAGCACTGGGTAGGGAGACACATAAGCAGAAGCACGTGATGTCAACATGTGCTTTTATTGAGTGAGATGTGATGTTTCGAAAGTCTACAGCTCACACCCCGAGTGGAATTTCTTTCAGTGCCATTAGCCAGTCTGGAACCCTCGTCCCGCCATCCCCCAGTCACTCCCCTTGTCCTTTCTTATACACAGTCATGGATGGAATAAGAGCATCTCTCCTTGGCCGGGTCAGAGTGGAGCGTCACCTTCTTGACCCCCTCAGAGAATGTTTGTAGTGTTTTGCTGTTTTCTCTGCTGGGTGCGCTTGTGATAACTGATGGAGGCTCAGTCTGCTCCGGGGCTTCCTTGGCTTTGGCTTACAGGGCTCAATTTAGACACCCTGGGCTCAGTTCTCTCAGAATATTGAAATAGGATACAAACACCCACCCTCCACCTCCAACATCCCCATCCTGTTCCCTTCTGCCCTCCTTCCTCCTCCCCAAACAACTAATATTTTAACTCTGTAGTACAGGCTTTAATACCTGTTGCGGTGAGTTTCTCGATCTCCGAATGTGTTTTTCCTGCCTCAGGCTCCCTGGGTCTTTGGCACAGAGAGCACGTGTCAAGAACAGAGCAGGGCATCTGGGTCAGAGGCAGACGTGCTCCTCCAGGCCAGGGAGTGGGTACAACTTCCAAGCCATCCGGACAGCGTGGCTGCTCAGGGTCCCTTCCTGGCTGGTCTCAGAGCAGTTGGACAATGATGTGCACGGTCCCTCTCCCCCAGAGCATCGGCCATGGTCCCTTGGAGACAATGGAGGTCTGGAGGCCTTTGTGAAACAGGCCAGGACATCCTCCTTAGGTCTCACACAGGCAAAATCATCAATATGACAATGCCACAAAGGCTCTGCTTCTGTGCATAAGCTTAGTTATAAGAGCTAAAAGGGAGTTTCCAGCAGAACACCCCCCCTCCCTGCCTAATCTGCCTCCTGCTTCCCACTTCCCACCAGACAAATATGCCTCCCTAAAATTTTAGAGATTCGTATTCTTGCTAGGGAAAGAAAGGAAAGAAAGAAAGAAAGAAAGAAAGAAAGAAAGAAAGAAAGAAAGAGAGAAGAAAGGAAAAGAAAAGAAAAGAAAAAAAAAGAAAAGAAAAAAGAAAAGAAAAGAAAAGAAAAGAAAAGAAAAGAAAAGAAAAGAAAAGAAAAGAAAAGAAACAAAGAAAGAAAAAGATCTTTCCTTTCCAGATTCCTCCTCTGAGCGGACTACATGAGGAGATGTCTGTAAGAAATTGTGGGTTGATATCTCAGACAGGGGGGAAAAAAGCACTTTAAATGGACAAATCAGTCCAAACCACTAAGGTTATAACTCTTTCTCTTCCCTCTCCAGCAGAATAGTAAAACAGACACGTTATTGGCAACTCCGTCGTGCTAAGGAGAGGCCGTCTCCAGCATGACATCAGCCAAATCTATTTCACCAGAGAGCCTTGCACTGCCTGATTTCCAACATGTAGAAGATGCACACGGGGGGCAGGGGAAGAAGGCATAAATGAGACACAGACTGGGGACTTTTTGATGTGTTTAGCACATTTTTGTGACTTCCTTTAACACCGCAGACCTTGGTTCTCCTACCATTAGGCGAACAAAAGACAAGCCGGGAGGGGGCAGGGAAGGTGACCCGTTCAGGAACAAGTTCTGCTCAACCTATTTAGCATTTTTAATTGAACCGCTGAAAAGGGGAGGCAAAAATGGGAAGACGAGAGTGAACACCACAGCCGAGTAACTTCAGATATAAAAAGTCCCTTCATTAAATCTGTTGTTTTTTAATTCATAATTGCACTTAAATAAAGAGGGACCTATGGGCAGCTGTTTCTAATATCGAGTCCCCACCGCACATGAAAGACGCATTTATTCCTGCAGCAGGCCTCCCTACCCTTGGGTGTTATCAGCTGAACATGTTTTGAACCTACCTAATGCATTTGAGGTAGCTTGGGTTTATTTTTCTTTCAATAAAATAAATGGTTTTGTAATTAAATTTCTGCACTGCTTGTGCTTAATGGTTACATTGACAAGTGCTAATGTATGGCAAGAGAATGAGTTTGAAATGAAACATGCTGTTTTTGAATCTGCAAGCAATTTTGCAGCGGGGCAATCAAACCCCTCATGCCAGCAAAACATTTTCATTAATCTGCTCACCACGCCCCTTGCCCACTCGGCTGGCCGAGAGAGGACACTTTTTAGCTCTACCCATCCCCCACCCTTGCCTTGCCTTTTTCTCAAACACACATACGGACGCGCGCGCGCGCGCACACACACACACACACACACACACACACACACACATATCATGAAGCGAGCCGTTGTTTGAAACCATTTTGTGGTCTCTGGCAGGCGAGCCGGTGGAAATTCGCTGACTTTACACCATGAAATGTTTCAGCTGTCCCCTCCGAGGGGACTGGCTGCCTCAACCTTTCAATCCCTGGCAGCCAGTCAACAAGAAAATCTGTCCCTCTGCTTTCCTATTTTTTTTTTTAACATTTCCCCCTTAGCTAAATTTATTTTTGAATAAATCTTCTCATAGAAAATAGAGAACAGCTATTACCTATCTGGCCTCGGTCTCTGCGAACCACTTCAAGCCCTGGCAAAGGTGGCGGCCTTCCAGTGGTGCGCTTGTAAGAAGGTTCATGAATGGAAGCCTGGATGGTGGGCTGTGGCCCTTTGCTGGCTCCCCTTCCGCCCGATGCCCCGGGAGGGAGTCCGCAGCTTGTGCTCCGGCCCGCACAGGTAGGGGAAGTGGACACACGCCTTTGGCCCTGGCCCTTCCTTGGAAGGCCTGTGTTTCATCCGACCACTAGCAGGATGACTTCCCAGGTCATGGCTGCTCTAGAGCTTGCTGGACCCCCTCGTCAGAGGCCAAGAAGAATGGGCAAAGCCCAGAAGCCGTCTGGGCTGTGGAGAGAGAGAGAGCGATGGGGGCTCTGGCTCAGTGGCTCCCCACAAGGTGTGCGACTCAGCATTTCCCCTCCAGGCTGGGGAGAGGAGCCGGGGACTGCCCACATGAATGCTGACTCACCCGTCAGGGCTGGCCAGAATTACAAGCTGTCCTGCCCCAGCGCGGCCTTCTCTTGCCTGTGCTAGGACAGGGCTTAGGGGAAGGGCTTCTGTGTGGTCCCACCTCCCTGAATTTACTGCAGTGGAAGATGGAGGAGGCAGCTGCCTGTGGAATCTCAGCAGCAGGAGGAAAGATCCCAGCTTCTCAGGGCTCCCCTATCCCGTTCACAGGTCTCACCGCCCATAGTGGGGGACACGCCTTTCATTTCGTAAGAGGCTTGACTGCAGGAGTCCTTGGCAAGAAGACTTAGCTCTCCACTACTGTGTAAATGATGGGCACGGCAAAGCCCATCCTGAGGGGGGAAGAAAAAGCCTTAACATTAACCCATATCTGGGGGCTCCTGGGTGGCTCAGTCAGTTCAGTGTCCGACTTCGGCTCAGGTCATGATCTCACAGTTCATGAGTTCGAGCCCCACATCAGGTTGTGGAGTTGAGCTGTCAGCTAGGAACTGTAAATGCGGAGTCTGCTTGGGATTGTCTCTCTTTCCCTTCTGTTGCCCCTCCCCAACTTGTGCTTTCTCTCTCTCTCTCTCTCTCTCTCTCTCTCTCTCTCAAAATAAATAAACTTAAAAAAAACAAAGTTAACCTGTATCTGGCTTGCAGGAGGGCAATTCTTGGAAGGAGAGAGCAAAGATGTAGGGGGACTGATGTCCTAGCCAGCCGACACCTTCACGGTGGCCCTATGAAGACATAGAAAGTTCTGGTAGGCTTATGGAAGAGTCCGAGACTTATCCAGGGTAAAGGGGCAAAGGAGAGGCCCATGTCTCAGAAGGAAAGATGGAAAGGTGGTGAGGAAGTGAAGCTGGAGGGCTGGTCACAGGAGCCTCAGCTGAGTCAGAGCTGGGATCCTGACGAAGCTAAGATATAAATATTGTGAGAGGCCTGTCATCTACCACTCAGCCTGCCCCCAAAGTGCTTATACATATGACTCCTGGACGACAGTGGAACACTTTCGTCGTTCATTCACTCACGCGTTCAGCAACTAATAAGTTCTCACCATGTGCCGGCCATGGTGCTGTGCCTCTCAGCGTGCAGGCATCAGGAAGACGTGGTCTGCCCTCTCAAGGATGAAGGGGTCTACTAGAGATACAAACAAATGCTACGTGACTGCAGAGGTGGAAACAGTGAACTGTGCCCGGAGGAATAAGAGAAGGCTTCATGGAGGAGACCGGCCTTAAAAGGTGAGTAGGATTTCAAGAGGGGATAACGATGTTCCAAGGTAAGGAACCAGTATAAGTGTAAAAAGAGCCAGCGTAACACGGAGGTGTGAAAGGGAGAGTGGTATCTGGAGAACAATGAGTGGTCCCAAGTGAAAGGTGAATGAGGTAAGGGTGTGTGTGTGTGTGTGTGTGTGTGTGTGTGTGTGTGTTGGTGGGGGTGGGAAGGGTGGTGGGACGTAGAACTGTGGTTAAGATGGGGCCATGCTGAGAGCCATGATCAGGAGGCTACGGAAGCTATGCTGTATTTTGCAAACCACAGCCATGCCTTAAAAGAGTTGGAGCCTTGAGGATGGAGGTAAGTAAGGGAGGGGTGATGTGACCCCATCTGTGTATTTGTAACAGACTCTGTGAGCCACGAAGAGCCATAAAGGAGCAGGCTGAGGACGGAAGACAGCGAAGGTAGGCAGACCAAAGCTATTTCAACAACCCGGGTCAGAGAAGAGGAGGGCGGAGGAGGGCTGGCGAGCACAGGCAGCGTTCCTGGAGAGAGGGAATGGGTGCCGGGGACCCTGCAGAGGCCAGGGGAAACCCGTCACTTGTGCGGGCAGAAGGGAAGTACCAGCAAGTAGTTTGCTATCTTCAGTGTGTCTGGGAAGATGCTCCTGGCCATGAGAAACACAGGGAACCCTGAGGGAGAAGTGGTCTGGGGAGAGGGAGAGAGAAAGCACCAGTTCCGACAGGAGAGGTGGAACTGGGGTTTCTGGTGGCGAGGTTCATGAGACAATATCCAGGCGGCAGTAGAGGGGGAAAGGGACCAAAATAGGAGAAAGGTAGTGCTCTGAGGACCATTCACACTGAGAGGCACCAATGCAACAGACGCTAGGGGAGAGCAGGGGGAGCGGGAGAGGAGCTGAGAAGAAAAGGAAGGACAGTTTTGAGAGGAAGAGCTGGAACACATTTCTGATGCTTCAAAGAGGCCCCATAAGGGGAGATGGGGAAGTGGTTGGGTCTGCCATAAATAGACAATGGTTATCTTGAGGAGAATAGTCTAAGGACAGGGGAAGCTTGAGTGGGAATCGAGAAGTAGAGGCAGCAAGAGCGGATTTGAAGAAGTGTCACAGTGGGGTGCCTGGGTGGCTCAGTTGGTTAAGCGTCCGACTCTCGGTTTTGGTTCAGATCGTGATCTCACAGTTTAATGGGTTCAAGCCCCTCATCAGGTTCTTTGCTGGCAGTACAGAGCCTGCTTGGAATTCTCTCTCTCCTGTCTATCTCTGTCCCTTCCCCTACCCGTGCTGTCTCTATCTCAAAATAAATAAACTTAAAAAAAAAAAAAAAAAAAAAAAGGAAGCGTCACAGTGGTGCGTGAAAAGTTTCCTTGGGTGATGGTCCTCTGGACAATGGTCGGTGAGGAACCCATAAGGAGGCAGAGATGGAAAAGGGACTAGAGAGGGAACTCAGATGGAGCGTGATCATGAGGGAGGTGGACGGGGTGCAGGAATTGACCTTGGAAAGCAGCAGGAAGAAGGGGTGATGGGCCAGAGAATTCTGGGGTAAAGGCAAAGAGGGGTGACGGCTTTGGCAGCCTCTTGGGGAGGGAACCAATGAGATCATGTGCTGACTGTAGGGGGTGGGGGTGGAGGGCATGGCGAGAGTGGTGTGGCTTGGAAATGTGAGGCAGGCAGGAAACGGGACAGCAAGTCAAGCAGGATTGAATAATAGGGCATTGAGCAGCCTTGAGAACCAAGCTGAAGACGGAAACCTGACTCTGCAGCAGCCCAGCCTGCCCGGCCGTGGCCAGTGCTCCAGCCATGCTTGGCAGTCTGGAAGCAGGAGCAGAAGCGGAGATGGTGGCGGGAAAACTCGGGCGAGCGGTGGCACCACAGCTGCGGTGGGAAGCCAGGGACGGGGACCCCAGGTGCCAATCAGAGAGAAATTTTTTTTTAATTTTTTTAAATGTTTATTTATTTTTGAGAGAGACAGAGCGTGAGCAGGGAGGGGCAGAGAAAGAGGGAGACATAGAATTTGAAGCAGGCTCCAGGCTCTGAACTATCAGCACAGAGCCCGATGCGGGGCTCGAACCCACGAAGCTGGGGATCATGACCTGAGCTGAAGTCGGCCGCCCAACCGACTGAGCCGCACAGGAGCCTCAACCAGAGAGAATTTGACATCAGGCAGCCTTTGAGTTGACGTGTGTGAGCTTGATCTCCAAGACTGGTACAGCCCTGTCTTGGGCTAAAATTTGGACACCCAATTTGAAAAAGTTCCAAATAAAAAAACACACACCACTGCCAGACAGAATACGAACTGGAGGTTAGAAAACGAACTCCCGTTGAAGCTTCTCCTTCTCCCCTCAACTTTCTTATGCCACGTGATCCAGGCCAATGGCTCAAACGTTTTACATCATTACTCCTATGTGCCTGCCTCTGGGACACATTCTGTTGATTTACTAGCTTCCTGGAAGAAAAGGTACCATTTACCTGAAGGTAACCTCGCTGAAAAAGAGCTTCGAGTCTACAAAACTCTGTGGTTCTTGACCTCTTGCTGCGGCAGCAAAACAAAACAAAAACAAAGAAGCGAAACCAGTTTCCTGGAAACCTCATGGGTCTTTTGACTTGTTTTTGACGTTCAGCGGGGTTGTCAAAGCTAAGGAGATACTGAACAAACTCTACCCAGTTCGGTTTGGGCAGGTAAAACTCGTCAGTGCTGTGGCCAGACCTTCGACCTCCACACAGATGCAGGATCCTTGCGTTGGTTCCAGTCGCCTTGGGTACTGGAAGACCCAAGGTTCCAGTCGCCTTGGGTACTGGGTGCTGCCTCTTCTGTGAGAGGCAGCATCCTAGCCTTGACCAGAGTGGAGAAAGGACCCCGTCCAGGGTCAGAAAGTCGCAAACTGGGGATGAGCCCAGAGGAAGGGGTGCAACATACTTCCGTACTGTCCACCAGGACCCCACTTCCTGACAGGGGGAAGTGATTCTGTGGGGTCCGTTCTTCCTGCATCCTCTTTAAACATCTCCAAGCACCCCCACCAAAGCCCTGAGGAGACCTCTGAAGCCACCCTTTCTCTCCTGTTAGCTGTAAACGGCTGCTAGCAGGCCAGAGTGGGATAAAGAAAGTCAGAGCCCAAGAGAGGCCTCCACAGTGTCAGCACCCCTGGTTCTCTCCAGCCTAGAATCTGACGGCTGAGACCCCCAGGCACAGTGTGGGGCAGGGACCACGAGGGGCCTCCTCCACACCTTCCAAAGGCAGAGCGGGGCCAGAACATCCAGGGAACGGCTTTCGTGATGTGTCCCAATTCTTCTCCTGTGAGCTCACTGTATTTCCCACCGGGGCCACATCAGGGAAGAGTGAAATTCATAAGTTGACTTCCCACTGCCTAAAGTGGACACATCTTTTTCTCCCAAAAGACCCACTGTACCAACTTGAATTTGATAACCTAACAAAGAGAAGAAGCAAATGATTATGATAGGGATCTGCGATGTACTAAAGCCTTTGCTAAGTGTGCACTTTTGCTAAATTGTTTCACAGCATACCTATTATGTAAGAAGGATTACCCCCATCTTACAGGTGAGGAGCTAGGTTTGAATCCTATCTGGATTAAAGCTTAGCCTGTTCTCCATTTTCTCTTGCTGCCAAGTCCGTAATGCCATTATATGCTGCCTTATAGCGACCTCTGTCTTTCCAAATTAAAGAGCCCTCTTATTTTGATGCCCCACCTTGGTTTCTGTGTAGAGGAGGGCTAGGGATCTAAACATATTGGCTGGAAGCCAATAAATCCCGCGTCAAATATTCATTGAGACCCTCCGAGAGAGAGATCCCATCTGCAAGGACAGAGCTACCCATTTCGGAATAGGGAAAAACATGTCCATTGTCATGTCTTCCTTGTAGCCAGGCCCCAGAGGTGTGGGTTGTCATTTCGAGATGCAGAACAAACATCGCAGAATAACTCTAAGGACCTGGTGATCTCCAGGGGGCCCCCACTACAGCACCATCGCATACCAGTGAGCCCCAAAGCAGCCTTCTTCAGTGTTGGCAAATGTGTTAGTGGAGGCAGACATTGTTAGGTCCCCCGACCAACGGTGCCTTGCTTTGCTTCTTGATGTCTTCACTTGGACCCAGAGGAAGGCAGCCAGCACTGGAAGAGCGACATGGGAGCGTCCTGGTGAGAAGCTTAGGTAGCCCAGCACACTGAGGCAGCCCACACTTTAGGTAGCAGAACTGATTGAATATCGTGATTCACCCTCTCCTTGGCTTTCAGCCCCCATCGACTCTTCCAGGAAGGAAGCCACACAGAGGAAGAGAGGGAGGCGGGAGGGGAGGAAGGACCATTCCCACGGCAAGAAGGTCCCTGACCTGTGATGGGGGAGGATGGAATCTAAGGGCTGGCTGCTGAGAGAGGCAAGGAAAGCTGGGTGCTTTGGAGCCAAAGCGCTCATTATGAGAAGTTTCTTAATGACCGTAAGTCCTCAGGGAGGCACGTGGGCAATGTGTGGTGCCAAACATGCCTGCCCGGGGCCTCCCGTCCAGATGGAAAATGTGTAGAGAGTTAGGAGAGGAGAAGAAATGGCGTGGTTGCTGAAGGTGACTGATGGCCTTGGGACAGCAAATCAGGCTCCTGTGGGATCAGTTTTTCCTGGAACCAGACACAAAGATTAGTGACTTTCAGATGAGAAGGAACCTCAGGTCCTGGTTTTTGGAACAGAGTTTCTTTGCGGTTCCTTGAGGGTTTCGTTTGTGTTCACCTCCAGACTTTCGCTTGTGACCTTTCTTCCTTCTTTCCACATGTCTACATCCTACTGGGCCAGCTTAGGGCTTCACGAAGGCCCCTTCGTGAAGTCATCCCTGATGGTCTAGCCTGGAGTCCCCCTCCCCTGACCTGCTGACCCTGTAGGCAGAAATGATGTTGGTTTGAGGTTTTTCAACAGGAATATGTGTTCAGGATGAATGTTTATCTTCCCAGAACCTCAATGTTACTCAAAGATTCTGAGGGAATAACATAATAAGACTTAATATATTAAAACATTTTATGGAGTTAAATACAAGAACGTGTAAATGAAAGCTGAGACCTTGGGGAGCCTGAGTGGCGCAGTCGGTTAAGCGTCCTACTTCAGCCAGGTCACGATCTCGCGGTCCGTGAGTTCGAGCCCCGCGTCGGGCTCTGGGCTGATGGCTCAGAGCCTGGACCCTGTTTCCGATTCTGTGTCTCCCTCTCTCTCTGCCCCTCGCCCGTTCATGCTCTGTCTCTCTCTCTGTCCCGAAAATAAATAAACGTTTAAAAAAAAAAAGAAAAAGAAAGCTGAGACCTCAAGGAAATTTCACGAAGGTGGAGGATCACTCTGGGCCATACCCAACTGGATACCTGCTTGCTCTCCTCTCCACTGGGGAACTTGGGTGTAAGAGCTGGAGAAATAGGCAGCAAGATGTCAGGGGACATTGGATGCTCCCTCCTCTTCATACAGGCTGGACAACGACAGGGGAAATCTTGCTGATTTAAAGTAAATGGCTAGGCGCCTGGGTGGCTCAGTCAGTTGAATGTCTGACTTCGGCTCAGGTCATGATCTCACAGCTCACGAGTTCAAACCCCATGTTGGGCTCTGTTCTGACAGCTCCAGAGCCTGGAGCCTGCTTTGAATTCTTTGTCTCCCTCTTCTCTCTCTCTCTCTCTCTCTCTCTCTCTCTCTCTCTCGGGCCTTCCCTGTCTGTCTCTCTCTCTCTCTTTCTGTCAAAAATAAACATTTAAAAAAATAGAGTAAATGGCCATGGTTTCACCAATCTGCAATTTAAGAAAAAACACAAAAGCAAGCTAGAATAAAAAAGACCAGAAATTATAAGTGTTGGCAAGGATGTGGAGAAAAAAGAACCCCCATGAACTGTTGGTGGGAATGCAAACTGGTGCGGCCACTTGGGAAAACAGTATAGGGGGGGCTTCCTCAAAAAATTAAAAGTAGAAATACCATGTGAGGCAACCCAGTAATTCCACTACTGGGCATTTACTCAAAGAAAATAAAAACACTAATTTGAAAAGATACTTGCACTCTTATGTTTATTGCAGCATTATTTACAATGGCCAAGATATGGAAGCAGGCCAAGTGTCCATCAATAGATGAATGGATATGGGGAGGCTGGGTGGCTCAGTCAGTTAAGCATCTGACTTCGGCTCAGGTCACGATCTCACAGTTCATGCTTTCGAGCCCCACATTGGGCTGTATGCTGACAGCTCAGAGCCTGGAGCCTGCTTCGGATTCTGTGTCTCCCTCTCTCTCTGCCCCTCGCCTGCTCACGCTGTGTCTCACTCTGTCTCTCAAAAATGAATAAATGTTAAAAAAAAATTTTTTTAATAGATGAATGGATAATCAAGACACACACACAAACACATATGGTGGAATATTACGTAGCCATAAAAAATGAGATCTTGCCATTTGAGTCAACATGGATGGATCCCGAGGGTTTTGTACTAAGTGAAATAAGTCAAACAAGAAAGAAAAGTACCATAGAATTTCACTTATATGTGAAATCAAAACAGAATAAACGAACAAACAAAAAAGCAGGATCAGACCTACAAGCACAGAGAACAAACTGATGGTTGCCAGAGGGAGGAGGTGGGAGATGGGCAAAATGGGTGAAGGGAAGTAGAGGGGTCTAGGCTTCCAGTTATGGAATGAATAAGTCATGGGAATGAAATGTACAGCGCAGGGAATGTCGTCAATGGTACTGTAATAGCGGTGTATGGTGACAGAGGGTGGCTATACTCGCGGTGAGCAGGGCATGAGATACGGAGCTGTCAAATCGCTATGCGGTCACCTGAAACTAATGTAACACTGCATCAACTATACTTCCATTTAAAAAAGTAGTAAATGGCAGGTATCATGAGCTTCCTGCCCGTGGGGCGCTGGACTGGTTGCATTAGACATATCGTTTCAGTCAATCCTCATGACAACCAATGAGGTAAATACCGCTCTCACCTTATAGCTGATGAAAGCAAGCCACTATGAGGTGAAGTAACTCACCCTAAGTCAAAAAGCTAGTAAGATCCAGACTCTTCTCTATTATGCTGTGCCGCTGTGGGTGTATTAAGGAAAGCCATGCATCGTATGTCTCCACAACTAATCCTAGGCCCCCCTTAACGTTGTATGATTCTTGTGTTGGCCCCCGGATGTTGACCTCCAGCATGGCAGGAACAGACCCCTAGCTCCAACGAAGAGCTCAGTTTGTCCTACCGGTTCCTCCCCATCCCCGGGTTCCTGGGCCAGGTGTGTGGGGCCTCACCCCCTGTAACGATATCTAGAAGGTCTCACAGATCACAGCTTGACTTATCGAACCAGAGATAAAACGACTGATTTGGCCTGTCCCTTTACATTGGGGAATTACCAAGTTGGATCGAAGCGTCCATAAGTAAGGGATGAGCAATTTAGAGGCAGCCAGGGACCGGCTGGTTGTTAATCCACTCTGCACAGGGAGAACTGAGGGTGAGAAATCAGGGCCAGAGCCCCTCTGCCGGGACAGCTCATCTCCAAGAACTTTTCCATCCAGTAACTTCCTGCTTGATATTTTTCATTGCGGTCACAGTGAGGAGCTCTGGTTATTTTTAATAACACACCCCACAGCCATTGCATTCATTCAGTCCTACGGCGTTTTATGATGTGTCTGACCCAGGAAAATGTGTGGCTCCTGGGGGTGTAAGAGGTGGTCTTTATTTTCTCCCCTCTCTCCGCTTTCCTTTTCCCTGGCACTTCCCTGCCTGCCGAGGGAGTGGGCTCTGACATCCCACGCACACTTTTCCACTGCCTGTGCAGGTCTGCCCCATCTCCCAAGGGCCCTTCTAACTTTACGTTGCACAAATTCATGTCCCGGGGACTTGCCAAATCTGTCAAGTCCTGATGTTTTCCTTGGCAGGGACCACACCACTCCACTCAGATGGGTGGGGCGAGCCATCGGGGCTTGGTGCCGCTCCTCTGGGCGCCGCCGGGCGCCGAGTGCAGCCGCTGGGGCTTTCCTGACGCCCTTCCCAGGCTCCTCTGGGCCTGGCATGCCCAGCATCCCGCCTCCTCCAAGCCTGCTGGCTTCCTGGAGCATCACTGACGTCAGCACCTCCCAGGCCTGCAGGAACATCATTGAGTTTTATCTTCATCACCTCTGCCCACCTCACCCCAAGGGGTGTGTGCCCCTCGTCTTCACTGTTCTCTTCCCACTGCTGCCCCCCTGGTGGCTCCAATCCTTTGGGCCAGAGGGGAGAGTTCTTTCTTCCATTCAACCAGGATTTGTGCAGTGTACAACGCTATTCACTGTCCTAGGTGCTTAACGGTGAACAGACCAGTGATCAAAACAACCAGAAAGCCCAGCCTGCACAGGGCTTACAATCTAACCTGTCTCACAAGATTTTAAAAGGAGGTTGTTGGGAATTTAACATGTTGAGTCAGAATGACTGCTTCCTAGAACAGAAGTCTGGAGAAGTCTAGTTTAACCCAAAAAGGAACAAAGTACCTGTTTGGAACTCCTGGTAAGTGTGTTTGGGGCGGGGGAGGGGGTGATATTTGGGACCGCAGGACCTCTTTGGTCCTCTGGAACAGGGCTTGGGATGCTATGGCCCATAGGTGGCCCACTGCCTATTTTATATGGCCACAAGCTAAAAATAATGCTTACACAATGCATTTTGAAATGATTGGGGAAAAAAATCAATAGAAGAGCAATATTTTGTGACGTGTGAACATTATATGACATTCACCTTTCTGTGTCCAAGAGTTTTACTGGGACACGCCCATTCGTTTACACGTTGTCTGTGGCTGCTTTGGTGCTACAATGGCAGACTTCAACAGTTGGGACAGAGATTGCATGTGGCCCCTAAAGCCTAAAACCTTTACTCTCCAGCCCTTTACAGAAAGTTTGCTGACCGCTGCTGTCGAATCATACAGCGAAGACAGCGATTTATCTTCCATGTGCATGGGGCTGGCCCGGTGAGGCAAGCAGGAATCTCTTCTCAACCCACCCGTGGAAGAGAATCATAAGGTGGACTTAATGTTGGCAGCTGAGAACCTGTCCCTGCCATCTGTTTTCTCTTCAACACCCACGGAGACAAGCCCTCCTGCGAAGTTCCTGACAAATGCAAGGTTCCTTCCTGGCAGAGTCTTCGATGTTGTTTGCTGAGTTCAGGAAAAAACCTTCACCTTGGGAGGTTCAGGTTCCTTGGTGGGGGGATTCATCCATACTCTCAACTCTGCAAAATTTAATGTTTATTTACTTTTGAGAAAGAGAGAGAGCGCGTGCATAAGTGGAGGAGGGGGAGAGGGAGACACAGAATCTGAAACAGGCTCCAGGCTCTGAGCTGTCAGCACAGAGCCCGATGCGGGGCTCAAACTCACGGACCGCGAGATCATGACCTGAGTCAAAGTCAGATGTTTAATGGGCTGAGCCACCCAGGTGCCCCTGTTTTCTTTTTTTAAGTTTATTTTGAAAGAGAGAGCATGCATGAGTGTAGGGGGGGCAGAGAGAGAGGGAGACAGAGAATTCGAAACAAGCTCCAGGCCTGAGCTGTCAGCACAGAGCCTGATGAGGGGGGGACCTCAAACTCACAGACCATGAGCTCGTGACCTGAGCCAAAGTCAGACGCTTAACCAACTGAGCCACCCAGGTGCCCCTCAACTCTACAAGTTTAAATAATAATACTATGCCTGTGGAAAGGACACAGGACTAAGGGTCAGTGGAAATGGGTTCAAATCCCCACTCTGCCACTTAATTAGTTGTGTGTAGCAGGCAAATTATTTAATCCAAAGAAAGAAGCCTCCATTCTCTCATGTGTGAAACAGCCAGCATTGCCCACTTCAAAAGGCTATATTCAGAGAAACTAATGCGATCATGGAAACATATCTACCCTTTTCACAGGTAGGGGAGCAATATTAGCTAAATTAGCATCCTTCATTCCGGTTTGTCTGTGGTGACCCCGCCAGAGAGTCAAGGTGAGAAAGATCTAGAATAGTGTTCTGGACCTCAGTCAAGGTATCTGCCTGTCCTGAGGCCCCAACTCCCACCCTCACCCCCCAGATTCCACCTACTCTCTGGAGTCAGATTAGGGGATTCTCAACCATGCAGGGACATAGGCCTCTCAAACTAAATAAGAACCATAGTCACACCCCTGTGGTTCTTTGGCAGGATCATGTCTCAGAGTTTGGCGGACGTCACAGGTGCCCTCCATCAAACTCCCCAAACCCCATCCAATGCATGGTGGAAACACCAGCTGCAGCCCCCTTGACCTATTTGCTTATCTCTTCCCCCAGTCGGTAGCCCTCTCCAGTGCAGTGAGTTTCTT
This sequence comes from Puma concolor, assembly GCF_028749965.1. Taxonomy (NCBI): domain Eukaryota; kingdom Metazoa; phylum Chordata; class Mammalia; order Carnivora; family Felidae; genus Puma; species Puma concolor. The sequence goes on from NC_141669.1 coordinate 76,325,720, forward strand.
CCCTACTATGGACCCCTGATTATCCTAATTTCAACAACCATCTTTTTCAGGTAGTTTAGGGTTGAAGGGGGAAATGTGCAAATAAGAATGATTTTTAAAAATGAAAACCTTCCTCCCTCACTGGACTATAAGCATGCGAAGGGCAGAGACTATTTCTGTTCTCCGTTGTGTCACTGACACCTACATGGTGCCGAGCACGTGATGGGGGATCCATAAACATCCTTTGAACGAATGAATCAGTGAATGAATGGCGTCTTAGGATTTAACACCAGGTGTTTTCCGGGTCATCCTAGTGACAATTTTTATGTGTTTATACATATCCCTTCTATGTGAAACACAACATTCTACACCCAGGAGGTGCCTAAAACATGTCAGTGGAAAGTGACAACAGTGAATATGAAGGTTGAAAGGTCGGTCTCCCAAATCTCAAAGCCAAATGAACAGAACAAGACATGTGAATAGGGTCTCAGTTTAATAGCATCTTTAAAAAACAAAAGGGGGCGCCTGGGTGGTTCAATCGGTTAAGCAGTCAACGCTTGATCTTGGCCCAGGTCATGATCTCGCAGTTTGTGAGTTCGAGCCCTGCATCAGGCTCCATGCTGACAGTGTGGAGTCTACTTGAGATTCCCTCTCTCTCCTCTCTGTCTCTGCCCTTCCCTCTCTCTTTCTCTTTCTCTCAAAATAAGTACATTTAAAAAAATAGTATCTTTAAAAACAAGCAAACAAACAAAACCCTTCTTTTGCAAGAGGGCTAGTATCTTGTAGTTTATATTTTGTTCAAGGATTTTGCTGCCATAGGGTAATGATAACTGGGAACTTCGACCTGTGACCTGGGGAGGTGGGTGTGGCCATTCCATTGGTTACGTCCCCTGAAAAAATTCTCAAACTAAGAAAAAAGAAATACTCTGACAGTGACACACTAAGGCTGGTACGTATAACTACTGTCCTCGTTGTTTAGGGGAAAGAAGTTTTAATTCTGGGCCAAAGAACAGATGTCAAATCCCCGGCCTTCCTCTGCTGTTTGCTGTTTGCGATGAGTCACTCTGGAGCCTGTCCATCCCAACACCAATTTTCGTGGGAGGCGTCAATGTGTGGCTGGAAGTGTGTGCTGATGGATGGGCACACATGAGGATAGCTGGAAGGCTGGGCCTCAGCCTACGGTTGGCTCTGGCCTTCTTTGCTTTTTGGGTCACCTTGTTCCCCTTGCCCACCTCCCCCCTCTGTCCCCTTTGTTCTCCCTCCTGAGCCAGATTTTCACAATAAATATGGGCTCTCACTTCAGTTCCTGCAGCACTGGCTCATCAGAGACACAAGCGAGGGCGACAGAAACACCTTCGCTCAGGACAAGTATGTTGTCCGTGCCACCCAAGATGGCACAAGTTCTAAGAAGAGAGAGGGCCATCTCCTGGACAGTGGTGGGAAGAGATGAATGGATTTCTTGGTCTTTTCACTTGGTGCCCCAGGAGAGAACCCTAGAGCCATCCTGACTTGCACACTTTCTTCAAAGCCTCCTGGAACCGTCCCAGGTTTTCTGGCTGACTCAGCCATTTCCACCGGTGGACCTGATCTCTCCTTTACTGATCTGAGCTAAGCTCTGCCAGTTCCCTTTTCCCCTTTATTTAAGCCACAATAGTGCTGGGATTTTGCATAAAGAGCTTTGCTAGAAATCTAAGAAAAAAACCCAAACACTTGGAACAGGGTTTCCTAAGCCCAGCAGATGTCGTTAGTCAAGATCCCTGGTTCTTTTCCTGTTCTTACTTAACTCAGTCGCTGGACCAGCCACACAGAGCCCTTACCTCATAGGCATGTGTGAAGCTTAAGTAGATGTAATTGGTTTCCAAAATTTATCCCATTTTTGCACTCTAATGGATTTATGCCATTTTGCACTCTAATCAGTGCTGTAGAAGATTCCATTGCTCAAGATGGTGGTCTACCTTTGTTGTGGTCAGTCTTGGTCATGTCTTAAGTCATTTTGGTGGATATATATTAGTATCAAGTTGCGGTTTTAATGTGTATTTCCCTGAAGAACAATGATGTCGAGCACCTTTCCTTATCCTGGTTGGCCATTTGGTTATCCTCTTTGATAAAGTACATTTCAAATCTTTTGCACATTGTTCGCTGGAGATAAGCCCTCTGTCAGATACATCTATTGTGAAAATCTTCTGCCAGTCTGCAACTTGCCTTTGCACTCTCTTTGTGCTCATCTGGCCCAATGAAACCCTTCTGTAATATAAAACCAGAGTTAGGAGGACTGAATCTACAGCACGGCCAGCTGCTTTTACTTGATTGCATTTCCAAATCACTTTTCAGAAAGTCAATAATATTTATAATTCAGCACCACAGACGGTGCCCTTGTGCCCCCTCTCAATCAATAGCCCCCTGCAAAAGTAAATTCTATCCTGACCTCTCTCACCATAGATTTGTTTTGCCTGTTCTTGTCCTTCACATAAATGAAATCAAGCAGCATGTACCCTTTTGTATGTGGCTTTCTTTTGCTCTACATTATGTCTGTGAGATTCATCCATTCTGTTTACGGCAATAGTTGGTGCTTTTTTGTTGCTATATGATATTCTGTTATATACTACAACCTGAATTGTTTCCAAGTTGGTGCTATGCTGAATAAAGTTGATATATATTTATATAAATTTATTTAATATTTATATTTATAAGCATACAAAATATATAAAGCTATATTCTTTTTTAAAAGGCTTTTTATTTTTAAGCCCCAATTTGGGGCTCAAACTCACAACCCTGAGATCAAGAGTGCCACACTCGGCCAACTGAGTCAGCCAAGCACCCCAAAACATTTCTTTTCTTCTTCTTTTTTTTTTTTAATAATCTCTTCACCCAACACGGGGCTTGAACTCACGACCCTGAGATCAGGAATCACATGCTCTACTAAACTGAGCCAGTGAGGTGCCCCTTAAAGATGTATTCTTATAGGTCTTTGATAGACAAATGTAATCCTGGGCCTATACCTAGGAATTGAGTTGCTGGGTCTTAGGGTATGAATTACTGCTTTGTTTTAGTAGATACTACAGATTTTTCCAACTGGTTGTATCAGAATACATTCCTACCCACAGTATGAGAATTTCACCTGTTCTACATCCTCCCCTCCAACACTTGATATTTCCAGTGTTGTTGTTGTTGTTGTTGTTTGAATTTTGGCCCTTCTGCCATGCACAGATCTTAGTGAAGCTTTAATCTGCATTTTCTTGACGACTAATGGCTTTGAGCATCTTTTCATATGTGTATTGGCCCCTTGGATATCCTCTTTTGAGAAATATCTGTTCAGTCTTCTGTACATTTGTAAACTTTGGTTTCTTTGGTATTTTTCTTATTGATTTGCAAAAATTCTTTATATATTGTAGATACGAATTCTTCATCAGAAATATATTGTGAATATTTTTTTCACAGTCTGTGGTTTGCCTTTTCATTCTCTTAATGGTGTCTTTTGATGAACGAAAGTTCTTAAATTGAATGAAATTCAAACGATCACTTGTTTCTTGGACTTCAGTAAGACTCTCTGCTTTGGGTCCCAGGCTGCAGGCTGTTCTGTCCTGACCTGCAGGTCTTTTCCCTACCCTTCCCGCAGATCCCTTCTGCTCTGCTGGCTGGCTTGCTGTAGATTCCCTGGGGTGGGGGCTGAAGCTGTAACTCCTCTTTGGATAAGCAGAATCATCCTCTCTTTCTGACTTGTGCCTGGACTTACTTCCTCTGCAGCCACAGGTCTTGAAGGTGAGAACTATCAGACTGCTGGGGTCTCCCTGCCTGCCATCAGCAGCCAGTACTCCTTCCCTAGGTTCCTCTGCATCTCACATTCCAGTCCCAGCCCCACCCTGGCCTCATTCACCAAGGAGAGGTGATTCATTCATCCTTATCAAGTCTTTCCAGGCTCCGGTTACACCCCTCCCCCAGGCACTTTGACAGGTGACCTTTAACACTTCCTTTAGTGTCCTCTGGGCAAGGGAACAGTTCTCCTGATCTCCACTCTCTGGATTATGATATAAAATTACTTTTCACCTCAAGACCAAAACCTAATATCACAGGCTCAATATTTAAACTCCAAATGTTGGCCCAACATGACCCAATCAAAACGGACCCAAATGACCATTTTATTGTGTATCTCCAAAGTACCACCAGCCTGCCTCTCTTCCTCCTTTTAAGGGGTTCTTCACTTGAAAGTGATCTGGAAATGCGACCAAGGAAAAGCAGAATCCCATAAACTTGGATGTAAAAAAATGGCATCTTTATTTCTATGAACCTCTATTTGAAAATTTGCATTTCCGTACATTATGAATACAGAGAACAAACAGCAGCATTAGCAGTGCCTATGTCTTCATCACCAACAGAAATCACAGCTACCTTCGTATCACATAGTTGCTGATAACAGTTTATCATTCACACTTATCACTATTTCAATATTAGAGAAGCTATTAGACTCACCACTGGATCTCACATTTAATGGGTTGTTAAAGACACAAATACAATACCGTCTCACAAATTTGTTTCTTAAAAGTATTCTGATACGTTGATTTCAATATAGTTCATGAACTTTAAAACATTCTGACCAGCAGTCTCTAGGCTTTGCAAAACTGCCAGAAAGGTTCCAGATACAAAAAAGAATGAGAAACTCCTGATGACAAGAGATCCTCTGAGCCCATAGCAACTTGAAGTCACATGGCAACCCACACTGATGAATCCGCATCTATGCGTCTGGGTTGGTTGGTGCTGAAAGTCTGCCCGGTCTTTGTTACTGAGTTCCTTTGGTATGGGGGTGGGGGGGGGGGGTGAGGATCTCAAAGGGCCCAGGCATGTGGCTCCAGTTTTCTCTAGATTCTGGCATTCCGGGGATTCTGAAAGAACAGGGCCCTTCTGCAGGTCAGAGGAAATGGGTAGCTATCCAGCTAAATAGATTTCATGCTTGACTTCAGGGGAATAGCCCAAATGATGATCTGTTTGGGAGAGTAAATTAAAGAGGTAAGCGGGCATGCTGATTTTATTTGGTTTAACTTTTGCTAGTTTCGTGGCTCCCCTAAGCATTTCAAAAGAAGAATATAGGTTGTCAAACCTCTTTTCCCAGTATCATTATCTCCCCCACTGCCCAATTCAAATTTTGGCCAGATCCTGCTTCTCAGGGGGCACCGACCTTGGATTAGCCTGAAGGGGAGGCTTACCAGGACCTCTTCTCTCTCCAGGCCAATCAAAACAGGACTATTTCTTTTCTCACAACTCCCAATACTGAGTCCTGGGTCACTCCCTCCTCCCACCCTCAGTCTCCTAACCAGTATCCCTCCTTGCATTTCTTGGACCAGAATGTTCATGAAGGAGAGCTGTCTTCCCTTTTTGGAAGCAATGCTTTTATGTTCTCATTTGATGTTGAAGAAAATATAAAATGGAAGAGGTCTGATTACACCATGTATGAATCCAGTTCCTTGGCTCTTGCCATGAAGGACCAGTGAGATTCCCAGGTCCCCAAAATTGGGGACGTATACTTCGTTTCACTATCTAAATATACTTAAATACCATATTTCTTTTGGGGCCCTCCCCCCCCCATCCTTCATCCCCCACCCACCTACCTCATGCATCCTAACCTTTCATTTCATCATACAAACCACTGGGACAATGAGTTGAGGCGATTGTAAGTCAGGTGAGACACTTCCGCTGACATCTTTGTCTTCTTGTGTCAAGAATGGTGTTGATGTCACTGCCCCCACCTCCTCCTCCTCCCTTCACCCCATTAAGGTCCGTTATTCTGGCTGTTTAGATGTGTTCTTTTCCAGGAAAAGAGACCGTACCCCATCCTGTGTGTGACATTCCTCCAAAGGTGCTGTGAGTTCTCTGTAGAGAGCTAAGCTGTCGTGTGTTGTTTTCAGGACCACCAGGCAAATTGCTGAAGTTGACGGGGTTTTTTATTCGCTATGTTTTTGCAATAGTTTGTCTTACTATGGAGACAAATGGGAGGACTCTGCCTTTACACTGGCTTTGTTTTATAGTTCTTAGATGTGTGACACCAATGAATGGTTTTGAGCTGCGTCCAGCCCGTAGTGATGGGTGTCAGTTTCTTGGACACTCCTTGGGAAATCTGTGAGTCTGAGCAGTATGGTAATGATTCCAAGGCAAGTTGTCCTGGAATAAGCTTTGGGCTCTGTGAGTCATGACTGGAACTCAGTGATTCTAGTTCTGACCCTTCCTCTGACTCACATGTGGCCTTGGATAGGTCCTTTAATGTTTTTGGTCCCCAGTTTTCTCATCCATAAAGGGAGAGGAGGCCTGGAGGAGCTCTGAATCCCTTCCAGCTCGCTCTGTCATTTTATTATTCCAATAAATGAATCACAAAAAAAGTCATGAAAACATCCTAATTATAGCCATTAAGAAAAATAACTGTGATTCGGTTTTATATGGTGTTAAAGATTCCCTTCTGCCTATTGAGTCTCTTAACGACTCGATATGTGTACCCCCGAAACTCTACTGCATCCCTGTAAACTATTTTTTAAAATTGATTGTGGGCCAATATGAAATCCTGTGTCTTATTATCCAAGTCTCAGATTCTGAGTTGTAAGAAGGTCTATTTAAAATGGTATGTTTTTCTTACAGCGATTGTAAGTGGTCACATTTTATGATGTTTTAACATTCATTGCCATTCATTATCTAAACACTCCTCTGTAATCTGGTGAGTGTGTAGGGCTAATAAGTAGAATGGAATTCATTCTGGGCTTGATTTCATCTGCTGATTCTAGTGCAAGGCCTCTCTTATATCTGCTCCTTCTTTCTCAACATGGTTAAGGCAAAGAGACGTGGAAAACCTCAGACTCAGCTCAAGATTTTAAATCTCTGCAACTTTGGGGAAGGAAAAACATGTGGCTCGGTATCTTCATCCCCAAGCTTAACAGCTTGTGTGGTGATAGTTCACATGAAGAGAAATCTATTGTTACTGTATTTGTCCAAGTTATTAGAATTGTCGCTATACTGCTTTATTTTCAAACATAGAATTTTCCCACCTGTCTAGTGCTCATAAGGCCTAATCATGTTTTAATGTCATCTGACATTTATTTGTTTGACTTTATAATGCTCCAAGAAGGAACAATGCGGGGGAGAGGGCCTCCAAGGGCACAGTGATATTTCACAATCCGACTGAATCTCAGGCAAAAGGCGTCCCTGTTCATGCTGCTGCCGAACGCCCCACTTAGCCTATTTAAGATTATGGGATGCCACAGACGGATTCTTTGTAGGCTGTGCCCTTTATTGTAAGCCCTTATCCTGTTGAACCAGGCTCCCTCTCTCCTATCTTCCCCTTTCTGGCTCCGCTGCCCCCACTCCCTCCCAAGTACACGCTAACACTTGTACTTGGACTACGTTTTCCAAAACATATACTTAGAGTTTCATTTACTGATTGCTCTGCTGTGCTCCAAATGGCCCAGCATCTTGTCGATGAAAGAGTGTAAATCATGCCTTACGTGGGATATGGTAGGATGTGATGTTTAGACAAAGGAAAATATGCTTCCTTATAGAAGCACCAGGCACTAAACCATCTGGATTGGAGAGAACATTTTCAGTCATTCATCCTGATGTTTTGTCTACGCAGTCCCAAACATCTGGGACCTGGGTGACAGACTGAATTTTTCACTTCACATCCAGATGTTTTTGCACCATACTGAAACAGCTTAAAGTACGCAGCTATATTTTTAAGAATTTAAATAGTAAAAGTGTAGAAGTTATACTCATTTAAGTTTTGACACGGAAAAGATGAGAGAAATAGAGACAAACTTTTGGCTGTTCTTTATGCAATATGCTAGTTTTTTGTTTTTGTTTTTGTTTTTTTAAGCCACGTATTCTGCAAGTCAACTATCAGAATTAAAAGCATTATGAAGAAATATCCCCAGAAATACTGCCTGTCATGAAAAATACAATAAGTTGGACTGTTGTTCAACAGGGAAAACGCTCAGATCCTGCAAATTCAGGTAAGACTTGGACAGTTCAAAAGTTGTTCTCAAAAACAGTTGCTTCACAGCTTAAAAAATGAGAGTGTCATTGGAAAGGACTCTAATTACATGTATTTCTTGCATGAACATGAGAATGCATGATCAACAGGTTGTCGAGATTCTAACAGGATTTGCAAGGAGGCTTTTCAGACCTTTTAAAGACTTATTTTTGAGAAATGCTTTGAATGATTCAAAGTGGAAAATAAGATTCTATCTGCTGGAGCCACCTTGAACATGTTACAAGAACAGGAGCAGAAAGGAAGTTTCAACATTCTGCAACACGACCATTTGGAAACAAGAAAACATTTTGCGTTGTTTGGAGAATTTGTATGTCTCTGGATTCCTCCCATTAAATGGAACTGGGTCTAATGCTTGTTAGACGACATGCTCAGAACATATTTCTTGTATTAGAAGACACAGCATTTAACCTGGCGCTGAGCCGCCGACAAGTTTTGTGGCCATTTCTATGCCATGAAAGTTCCAATATATTTTTCATTATTTCCACGAAGGCACATACAGTGTGTTCATTACACATAGCAGTATTATTGAACTGAACTGGCCTGGTACAGCACTTCTGCTGACTCAGCACGTGGTTTCTCTTTTCCAGATTACTAAAACAACTTTCCTCTGGGGTAAAGGCTTCACAGAAAGCAAAGGGGAAGAGAAATACAGAGGGGCCTTATTTTCGCCCTTAATTATACCACGTCCACAGGCAAATGCAAAATCAGACTCAACTTTTCAAGGTTTATAGAACTAAAAAGTCCCTCCCCCTTGCCTCTCTCCCACCCCAGCAGAGTAGGAACCCCACAAAGTTGGGAGGAAGCTTGTTGTTCACCCATGAATTTGCACCACGCCTGAGCCTTGGGGTTGGACTCAGATGCAAGGTTGCCTGTGCCTTTTTAAGGCTGTGTGTAGGGTATTTTAGGCAAGGCAGGTCAGTCTCGGCTTCATGAACTTGTACCAGGAAACATTTCTTAAGAGTCGTGCATTGAGTAAGCTGCATACCCCAGACATCACATAGGCACTTGTAGGGCCTGGGGTGAACCGGAGGTCACAGCACGTGTCCACCGTCTCTGCCTGATTCAACACTGGAGCCTTCAGAGACTTAGGGTTGTGTGTGCATGTGCCCCCCCCCCCCCCCCCCCCCCGTCCCTACCACATTGTACAAGCTGAAAGGCAATGGCCAGTTGCTATACATATCAAACGTTCTTGAAGTTCAGTTCTCTGCTCCGTGCCACACTCAGCCGTCTGGTGCGGTGGGAATCTCTGGGCTGCAGGGTAGCTCGTGGAACCGGGTCAGGAAGAATATTGTGAACCTCCGGTCTCCCACCTCCCCCGCCTTTGGCCTCCCCCTTGACCGGCTCACTAATCAATGCAAATGTCGTAGGAGGCCAGGTCCGCAATTGGCATTCCAGAGATCGCGGACCACCAGCCGAGCTTTAAATAAGTGCAGATGTGACAGGCAGGAGACCAGGGAGGGCCGCCTCTCAGCCCCGCACCTCCCTCCCGGCGCGGCCGGGTGCACACCGCCGCGGGCCTCAGCTGTGTGCGCAGGGTGCTCGCGGCGGCTGCGGGGAGTATGTTCGGGAGCAATGGGGTGCACACATAGTAACTGCAGAGGCAATGGAGGCCCCAAAGTTTGAAGGCAGTGCGGGAACAGTTTGAGCCCCAGCATCCCTAACCCCAATGCTTCTTCCCTAAAGTGGCTGGGGAGTAACGCACCCTCGCCGCCAGCCCCGGCCTCCAGGGGCCCGACTGCCCGGCCTGGCTCGGGAAATTCTGAACTTGGCTGGCCGGGACAGCTGGGGAGGCTCCGCTCTTCCGCCGCAGGGCCCGAGCAAGCAGAAGGCGCTCTGGGCCCGACCCGCGGGCGACCCAGAGATTCTGGATTTTCTCCCCGGCTTACCCCCACCCCACAGGGAAAGGCACCTTCCCCTTCCCAACCCCTAGGGACTTGGACGAAAGATCCCAGTCGGAGACGTCCGGGCCCGCGGGCCGAGGAGAGCGCGGTCCTGGGAGTGCGGCGGAGGCCGAGGGAGCGGGAGAGGTCAAGCCCCGGTCAGTCCACGAGCCCCGGCGGAGATTGAGCGGCGCTGCCCCGGACGAGAAGCGGCGCGGACCGCCCCATCTCTGCAAAATGCCTGCAGAACCGGCGACCCGCAGGCTCCCTTGTAGCCCCGACTGCGGGCTCCGCGTTTAAGGGCTTGGGGCAGAGACGGAAAGGCGAGAAAAAAAAATTCGGAGCCATGTGCATTCTTCCGTGTTTGATCTGCCCCGAGCCCGATTTCGAATTTATTCACAACCAGCTCCCCAACTCTCCAATCTCGGGGTGGCTCCGCGAGCCACTAACCCCGTCCGGTCCCGGCTCGCGCGGCCACCCTCGCCTGCGGTCCCGTCCTCCGCCCCGGGCCTTTCAGGTCCGAGCGAACCCCTTCGACCTCTCCTGACCCGCTCTGCGGGTGCCGCTCCCGGGGCCCAGGGGGGCGGCGGGGACGCAGCTGCAGACCGCTTGGCGGCCGCCCAGCGAAGCTCCGGGGCCAGGCCCCCCACACCACCTTCGGCCCCGCGCATTCCCGCCTCTCCGGGCCCCAACCGCGCCAGCCTCGCGCCCTGCAGCTGCGGGATCGGGTCCCCCCGGAAACCTGCAGACCGGGAGGGGCCGGCCGCCGCGCCGGGTGTACGGTGGAGAAGGTTTGCCCTGACTCCAAACCCGGTCGCCCCCGGCCTTCCCAACGGCCTCCCGCTCATCGGAGACACCCGTCTGGGCGCCCACCGTCCGCCCCGCGCCTCTGCGCCTCTGCGCCTCCGGGCACCCCCTCCGCCTCGGGGCACGCTCGGAGGGACCCGGGGCGGGCCAGCCGGAGCCCCGGGGCCCCGAGCGTCACCCGCGCCCAGCGCCGCCGCCCGCCCCGGGGCGCCCCTCCCTCCTTCCCTCCCTGCCTCCGGGCCACGCTCGGCGGCGAGGGCTCCAGGCCAGAAGCACCGGCACCGGCGCGCACGAACCCGCAGCGCTGCGGCGCGGAGAGCCACGTGCGCCGAGCCTCGCCGCCCCAGGCCGGTCCCAGCTGCCCCCGGCGCCGCCAGCACCCCGCGCCGCCGCCCGCCCGCCGTGGCCACTCGCCGGCACCTGCACCTTCCTCTCCCGCTTGCCTTTCCATCCGCGAGAAGTGCCACGACCTTAAACAAACAAACAAAAAAATTTCGGAGACATTCACGAAAAAGACGAGGGGGCTACGACAATCCGAGCGCTGAGGCACAGAAACGCAAACTGGACCAGAGCGACCTGGCTTGGCGCAGAGACTCATTTAACCAGCCGGAGAGGCGACAGCAATGGGTGTGCGGAAAGCGGAGCTGTTCTTAAAAGACAGAGTGATAAACAGCCTCAAATTATATCGAAAAGCTATTCAGACCCTTAATTATTTTACGTGGACCCGTCCTAATTGAAATGCCGATTGTAAGCAAAAACAAGAACTTGAATTTATTGAGGCAAGTTCTGTTCACAGAGGCCAACAGGAGTAGGAGACACGTGGCGATTAAATTGCTAGGCGATGCGACCCCTATACCATACTTTGCGGAGACGTTCTAATGAATTTGCCTATTTTTTAAGTGCAAAATGCAGCTAAACAGCCTTCCCTACAGCTAACACCCCCAGATAATATGGTTACTTTGCTATGTAAAATTTCTTGGTGATGCGTCTTCTAAAACAGTACCCACAAGGTTTCCGATTGTGTAATATAAACAGCAGGATGTAACCAGGCTAAAGAGCTGTTAAGTCCCTTTATGTAAATACCTGATGCCATCATTCAAAAATAGTTGTTAGTTTGTATAGCAAATCTAAATCACAGGGCCAAGCTTAGCTGCCCTTTCATGAATAATATCTCAACTTTCCTGGGACCCCAAAGAAGACAAAATGCAATGTCAGTGTTTTGTTCTTTTAGAGGGAATAAATTGTCCTTTCCAGCCGCCTGAGGTGCTCAGGAATGAGATGTGCTAGGCATTGATGAGGATATTTGGGAAGCTGGTGCAGGTGTGGACTGACTTAAATTACTTACTTTTGTGTTTTTTTAAAAGGTCAAACGTAGGATCTGGTTTTAGGAAGGGAAGAGAATAAGATTTCCTGACATGAGTTAAAATGCCCCTGTGCCCAGTCTCAGATGGAGAAGATAATACAAACCTGACAAGGCTTTAGCTGAGGCATCCTGAAAAATGGTGTGCCTATCAGCATGCCTGCTAACAACCAAAAATTATTTAATATTTGCATTCAATTAACCAAATGGCCCACCATTTTGAGAGTTTTCACAAATGAGCTGTTAGTAAAATGATCAGTAAAATCTTCCACACTCACTCATTTAATGGTAACTTATTGAGCGGTATGCTTTAACTTGTAGGAATATTTAATAGTTTGGGAATTTGTAGTGCGGTCACAAATGCAGTACACGAATTTCACAGTTCAATTTTCTGGACTGGTAAAAAATACTAACAGAATAACTCGTTTCTTTTCTTTTTTCTTTTTCTTTCTTTTTTTTTTTTTTTTTTAGATCCTTTTGGAACAAAGACTAAATTTAGGAAACAAATCAGAACAGCCGTAATATCTGAATAAATAAGTGAGTTTAAGTATATGGTGTCTTAAATGATTTTTTATATAAAATAGCTTAGTGGCCTTTAAAAAATCTCTTGTTTAATTAAACACACAACACAAGCTATATTAAGATATGTTTTTTTGTCTTATATAACTAGGATTCCTTACATACCAACATAAGAAACTAACAGCTATGTTGGCTATATTCCCTAAGTATCAGTAATTTCAATTCTCTGAATATAACTGACCTCAGTAAGTTGAATCATAGGACATAAAAGCTAATTTATAAAAACCCTTTATATATAATTATGCAAATCATTGGATTTTTTAAGTCACTAATAACTAGACATAAATTATCTGGGTTGAAGGAGAGATTATAAATCTATCTCATATACTTTTCTAGCCATCTTTTAATATGAGATAAATTATAGCATATAAACATCCTTGGGATCTGTTTTATTATAAGAAAATAATTCTCTTTGCTGTCAGAGATGCCCATGAGAGCACATTTTTAATATATATTTGAGAGCTGTTCAATTTGATGATTAAACACATCATTTCAAGTCATTTCTCAGAAAAGTTCTCAGACTATTCAGAGTATTTTACTTTGGAGTAATGCATTAAAAATACAAAATGCGTGGCATCAGTATTGAATTTTCAAAACTAAGAATGTACTTAAAACTGGAATTATGTACAAATAAAAACTGGAGACCTAAGTCCAGGTGAAGAAGGACACTCAAAATTACACTTGGCAGAAAAATGATCTATTTTACCAATAGTTCTTGCAATATTTTCTCTCTTAAGGTCGGCTGTTTACAAAATGACAAAATTGTTCAGGGATCTGCTCACCAACTTCACACAATTGCAGCTCTGTGTGTGTGTGTGTGTGTGTGTGTGTGTGTGCATGGGTTTCAACCCTGCCTTTGCAGGGCACAGAAGTAAAGGAAAGAAAAAAACCTTGAACTACTCTGACACACATAAGGACTTATAGTTTATTAATCAGAGAATTTAACTTATCCCCTCTGCTATTCATCTGAAATTAATTAAGTGTGTAGAATTACAAGGTGGGTGTATCTGAGACAGCAGGCCCTGCTCGGACTAATCAAAAGGGCACATGTTGAATGAGCACAATTTAGTTAAGGTTAATCCAGTGAAGATGATACCTCCCTGGTCTTAATTACTCTAGGTGATAGATTGTGGAATGGGAGAGTAGGAAGGAAGGGAAATTCGGTCCTACTGAATACCAGGATTTTCTAATTTAATTTGGCTCCCTGTTTTCACAGAGGCAAACAGTTTCCATTCAAAGACCAGGACCACGCTCTCTGGATTCTTGTTTAGGGTGGGTGGAAGAAAAAAATAATTGCATGTGTATTTTTAAGAAAAATAAATGGAAAACAAATACGAAGGTTTCAAAGGTGTCGGTTGGTGATAATGTGCCTTTCATTACAGACTTGTCAGTTCGGAATTTTATCACAGCTCAGTGGATTCTTTGTGATTTCTGCTGGGGGTTGGTTACTTTTTTTAACTTTCTTCTGAGCGGGGAGACAGGGCACTATGCTGAAATAAACAGAGGTGTTTCTGTATCTACAAAATTGCATTAATGAAATGACTCCATGTGTATCATTAAAAAATAAGACAGTTTAAAATATTAACAAGTCAACAACTAACCAGCATGAATGAACTGCACAAATATAATGTTGAGCATTAGAAGCAGCTGCAAGAAAACCTACTCCACTATTCCATAAAGCTCAAAAACAGACAACACAAATCTATATGTTACAGGTCAGAGTAGTGATTACCCTGAGGGGAGCACAAAACAAGAGGGGCTTGGGAGGGGGGTGTTGGTAATGTTCTGTTTCTCAAGCTGGGTGCTGGTTACACAGGTGTGCCCACTTTATGAAAATTCATTCAGCCTATGAATTTACAAACTTACAATTTGTGCATTTTTCTGTATATAGGTCTTATTTCAATAAAACATTTACTTTACAAAATGAAAACGAACAAGAAAAAAATGCTAAGAAGGGAATAGGATTGTAGAACAATATATTTTTGAGTTTTTAATGTGTTCACTTTACCATCTTTATATCTGCAAACACTTAAGATTATGCCTCAGTTTCCAGACTTCACTAAATATTTGGATCTTTCTTGTTTCTTCTGCCTAAGTGAAAGTCACAGTCTGATTAAAGTGTTTAAGAATCTGACTCTTTGTTGCTATTTAAGGTGCGGGCCTCTCCCCCCTCACACACGCACAAAAGCTTATTTTCTCCTTGTGCATGCATTAAAAAATCATCAGTTGATTTCCTCGTTTTCAGTTTTGTGATATATTTTCGGCTCGAGAGGGGGTATCTGTTTCTGATTTATTAGCATTTGATCCCCTCGTTTCCTGCCATTGATCAAGCCTAATACTTAGCTCAGCTGATGAGTTTTATATGAAAACTGATATTTCAGGAAGGCGAAGGTTGGATCCATTTTTAATATTTTTTTTCCCTTCATCTCTTTCAGAGTTTGATGTACACGGGAGACACCTAGCAAAGCCTGAGACTATATTTCTTTTTCACTACGTCTCCCTGGTATAAAACTTTTTGGAAGTAAAATATGTATTTATCAATAGAAGAGATGTTTGTCCACTGTCATCCACATCCTGCCGACTGTATATACGTTTACACCCTCTCGCCTAAACAGGGCTTCACCCCACTACTAACCGGCTGTCTGCCATTCAATCTCCAGTGAAGTCACGGTGAATAAGGTCAGCCTTTTGGAAACATCTGTATTTGATCAGTTTGCACAAGACGGGGGCCTTCCTAACGCTGGACTTCCCTGAAGTCCCCTCTGACAATAGTTGATTCACCACCACTGCCCGAGTCTCCCCCTGGAAACTTTTCCCCCCTCTGAAATATACAATGCCCAGATGCAACTCTGCTCTAATGAGCCAAGGGATGTTTGCAGTCCCACGCCTTCCAGGCTGGCGGCTCTCTGGGGGAGAATGTCCCTCCTTCAGCTGGGAAAATGGTGTTCTAGTTATTGCTAAAGCTAGGACAGCTGGTGGTCTTTCACCCACTCCAGTGCCGGGGAAGAGTAACAAATAAAATCTGGTCAGAAAGTCATCAGCACGTGGAAGGTACTTCAACCATTCGAGACCCTGATGGGGTCAGTTCTGTAACTCCCAGGTACACATCAGTGGGGATTAGCATGAGCCTCTGAGTGTGTGTTTGCGTTTTCTTTTCTTTTCCTTCCTGTCTCTCTCCTTCCCGTCCCCTCCCCACCACCTTGACCATGTTTTCAGCACGGTATTGTCAACATATTATTCCAATAGAAAATCTGAAGGACAACTCTAGAGCTTCTTTTTCTTTAAAGCAAAAAAGAACTTTTATGACAGTCTGATAGTCCCAGATGGTATTTTGATAGGCAGAATACACATTTTATTCATGACAATTAAAAAAAAAGTTGACAAAAAATCTAGTGTAAACTTTTACATTTGGAAGAAGTTCCAAAGGGGCGCCTGGGGGGGGGGGGGGTGGGAATCAATCAGTTAAGCGTCCCACTTCTGCTCAGGTCATAATCTCACAGTTCGTGAGTTCGAGCCCCGCATCTGGCTCTCTGCTATCAGTTTGGAGCCTGCTTAGGATCCTCTGTCCCCCTTTCGCTGCCCCTCCCCCACTTGTACATGTGTTCTTTCTCTCTCTCTCTCTCTCTCTCTCTCTCCCTCCCTCTCTAAAATAAATAAACATTAAAAAAAAAAGTTCCAGAAATTTTGGGGCATCATTACATTCATTCTACCTATAGAGCATTTAGAAAATACCCCACCAAATGTTTGCAAAATTTGTTTACTACATTTTTTTTAAAGTTTATTTATTTATTTTGAGAGAGAGAGAGGGGGAGAAAGAGAAAGCCTGGGTGAGTGGGGGAGGGGTGGGGGGGGGGAGAGAGAATCCCAAGCAGGCTCCACACTGTCAACACAGAGACTGATGTGTGGCTTGATCTCAAGAACCAGGAGATCATGACAGGAGCCAAAACCAAGAGCTGGTTGCTCAGCCGACTGAGCCACCCTGGCGCCCCAACCACGTTTTAAAAATATACAAGTCGGGCTGTCCTTTATTTACAAGGAGGGTGGGACAATAGGCTGAAACACTAGTTAATCAATTACATCATCACCGAAGGGCTCTGAGAATAACAGGTACCAAGCAGGAGGCAAGAGACCCAGTAAACAGTTCCCCTCTTCCAGAGCTGTTAGAGCAGTTGAGGGGAAAAGACAACAATACATAAAAACGTGAACAGCAGCAAGAAGTCCCAGGTAGCCAGCAAGTGGCATAGCCACCAATGTGCAGATTATCCACCCTTTCTTCATGTTAAGGACATCAGGACTGGTTCCTGGTTTAAGCCTGAAGCTTCCATTCATGGTCCCATCTAAGACCTCATTGGTGTTGCTTCCCCATCACCCCACGATCAGTGGTGCTGGGGTCACACAGACGTGCTTTATAATCCCGGTGCTTCTGGAACATAGGGCACGTTGCCGAACTGCTCTAGGCCTTAGGTTCCTCACCTGTAAATAACAGCCCTACCTCCTAGGACAGGCTGGTGAATCAGAGGGTGTACGCGACAGGCGTAGGCAGCGCTGAGCGTGAATGCCCCACTCACCACAAGCAGCTATGGCTGGTAGTCATATTCCCACCCTTCCGGGTCCCTCCCACATCAGCCAGCCGTGTTATGTTTAGTAGCTAATGATTTCACTCGGATAAAAAAGAATTGTTTGGAAATACTTCAGAAAGCTGCTTTTGTAACGCTCACTGCTTTCAAGTATACTGGCTTCCCCAACACAGCCCGATTCAACAGGGAGGGAAATTTACAGTGATTCACATCACTGTCTTTGCCCCTAAGTGCAAAGTTACACACTGTACAAATAAAGGAGCAGCTTTTTCCACCGCAAAAGGATTATTTTAAAGGTCTTGCAACAGGCGTAGAAACCCTTGGCACCAAGGCCAACGTTGGGTCCCAAATGTCAATATTCTGGAAAACCTGACCTTTCTGCATAGATTTAACTGGCTTTGTGCAAGTGACTCAAATACTTTTCCTCACCTCAGTCTAGTCCCACGTGTCGGGCTGTTTCCTTACTCGCCTCTGCTTCTGAATGGCCTGATGGCCAAGGGGCCCGTCGCCTTCTAGCCCTGGAGACCCGCCTTCTAAGGGGGGCCTCCTGCGGCTCTTTCACTGTCATGTCTTCTGGGTCTGCCTCTGTTTCTTCCTCAGCAGCTCTCTTCTCCATGCGGTCCTAGCTCTACTCTTTCCTTCCCTCTTGGCCATCCAGGCCTTCCTGCCACATTAGCCTCAGCTCCCTGCTGTCTTTGGAATAAACCCTTGGCTGTCACCTTTAATGTTGTAAGCATGAGCCCTCCTGAGAGCTCTTCTTTCAAAAGCAGCCTTTCCCAACTTTCTCCCTTTGTCTTGCTCCCAAACCAAGCTCACTATACCCTTGACCTTTGCTCTGTCTCCCTCCTGTGGCTGTCCTTGTGCTGATACATGTCTGTCCTTGAGTAAAGGGGTGAGGCTGCAGGGGGTGAAGAGGAAGAGGTTGGAGCCATGAATCCCAGCCTCCTTTACTTGGTCGTATCTTCCCTCTTCTACTGGTCCACCAAGACGGTGCTGGGGCCAGCCATCACCTCCTCGTTCAGAACCACTTCTGGGAACTCTGCTTAACCCACCTGCCTGCCCCCCAGAACCATCCAAAAGCACGATATGTTCCCAGTGAGTATGTTGACTGTCCCTTCTCCCTGTACGGAAACCCCTCCACTTTTGTGTCATGTCCTCAGCAAGGCTTCTTGACAAGAGCTGTGCCTCATTCTTTTTTTTTTTTAAACGCTTATTTATTATTGAAAGACAGAGAGAGACAGAGCTTGAGTGTGGGAGGGGCAGAAAGAGGGGGAAGATACAGAATCCGAAGCAGGCTCCAGGCTCCGAGCTGTCAGCACAGAGCCCGACGCGGGGCTCGAACCCACAAACTGCGAGATCATGACCTGAGCCCAAGTCGGACGCTCGACCGATGGAGCCACCCAGGCACCCCTCATTCAGTTCTTTGTAGAAGTGGGCATGTTGCTGACGGTCATTGGATTAAAAGTCCTGTTCAATTCCGGTAAATCCAATTAGTTTAAAATGGAAAGATGATTCGGGGTTGCCCTGAGTGGTGCAAGAGAAAGAAGAGAGGAGGCCACATGTCTCCCCCTGTAATAGAAAATGAACACACATGAAAGAGTGACTGAGACAGGGGCTGGATGATTGGCCTGGGAGAAGTCGAGGCTTGTCTGTGTCCCAGGGGCTTTGGGGGATGGTGAAGGAGTGTTCACTTCCTGCAATCACACAAATGATTCATACTTGGTTTGGTATCCAGTTTACTAATTTTAAGGCAATGAACATTTTGAAACTATTCACACACTACTGAATAGCTAATAAGTCAAGAATATCAACTCAACTAATTAGATTCCCCCTAACAAGTAAACAGTTCTGCACACTCGAGCAATTAAAGTCTTTACCATTCTAATATATCAGATTCTCCTAATTGCCTTAGACCCTTTAAAAAATAAATTGGCAATAACTTCACGATGCTAAACTCATCGGCTCACTTACACTAAAATCTGTTACCAGAGGGCCAACGCCATAACTTACATGTGATTCTTCTTTTTGTTTTGATTCCCATTGCTCACTTTGCAGTTCTCTCTTCTTTGCCTTGGGTATGATTTTTACTCAACTACCCTAACGAGTCAGAGTTCCTTTCTAAGCCACGTGGAGGCTGCAAATACAGGTCAGGGGGCAGTGACTTGGGTGTGCTTTCCAAGGTCAGCGTCTGGCCAGCCAGGCACTTTACTGTGCAGAGACTTGATCAATTACATCGGAACTGTGCAAATTATAGATTCTGACTAAACAGATGCATTTTTATCATTTTGATCTTAATCTTTTCCCCCAGTCGATGCTTGTTCTGAGTATCTTGTCTTCTCTTCATTTTACACCAAGTATAAGCCTATTTTGCCATTGCTGGCTCTCAGCGAGTCCTGGCCTGGCTGCATCTTAGCTCAGATGTTTACTAAATTTGAGTTATCAAAGCTACAGAGCTGGAGTATTGATGTTCCATGCTCCACTAACTGGGACAAGTCACTTTCCCTGGGCTCCAGATTCCCATCCTGGACTCCACCCCTGAAGTCCAGTCAGCCCTAACCATCTGCGATGCTCGGATTCTAAGAGGCAAAATGGATGTGAGGTACAGCCAGTGCCGTGGGCCTTCATGGGAGGGTATGACCAGTACAGGCTGGCGTTAGGGAGGTCCTGTGGCAGGGTTGATGGGCTAAGTGGAATCTTGAAGGATGGTAGGATCCAACTGGAAGAGAAAAGAAAAAGGGCAGCCAGACGGGGGGAAAGCCATGAGCCAAGGCCTGGCAGCGGGAATGAGGTGGTCCCAACAGAAGAGGAATGCAAAATGAAAAATATTCAAGAGAAACCACAGCAGTGGCATTGCTCCCGGGAGGAATCTGCACGTTTCTCTCCAGCAGCTCTGTTATCTGTTACCTAAAGGTTTTTTTTTTTTTTTACTTGCCAATCATTTGTGGGATATCCTTTGAGGATATCAGTTCAAATCCAGACACACCTTAGCAAAAGTGTGTGCGATGTCTCTGTCTGCTCTGTGCCCAGAGGCTGGAAGGGGAAGGGTGCCAACTCCTAGACTCTGAGCTTTCTGAATGCGGCGGCTCTGCCAACCTTTCCCTCCTCTTGCCCAGCCCCTGCCCTCCTGTTTTACTTTTCTATTGTTGCAAAATGCAACAGCTTAAAGCAACATTGTATTATGTCCCCTGACTCTGGCTTAGCTGGGTTCAGCCAGACAGTTCCCCCCGCCAGGTAATATCCGCTGGGGTCACTCACGTGGCTGTATTCAGCTGCCAGAGGGGCTGTGCTGGCAGGTCAAGGAAGGTCGTGCATATGTCTGGGGCCTTGGTGCTTCTCCGTGTGGCCGTGCCTCCTGTTGGGCTGTCCCCCGGCGTGGCGATCTCGGGATGGCCAAACTTCTCAAGTGGCTGCTGGCTTCCAAGAGGGAGAAGCAGAAGCTACCTCAAGAAAGCTTATGCTCTGGAGTCCCACAGTGGCACCTCTACAACATCGTGTTGTTTGAAGCAGATGAAATAGAGCTCTGGATGGGAGGAGAGCGTGTGCAGAAGAGGGCTCGGGGGTCGCCACGTTTGAGGACGATGTGTTCCGTCTCTCCCCACCGCACGGTGCATGTGCAGCTGCCGGAGGGATAGAAACAACAGCGGCGGGCAAACAGACCTCGGAGCCAACGCAAGTCCCCGTGCCAGGTGTTAGAATTTTCCATCTGTGAACGACTGCAATAAATGCTGGCGGCTCTGCTCATTTTGACTCTTCATCACACACCTTCGGTTACCGCTGTGTTTCTCAAGTGTGAGTCTTTTTTTCCCCCTAATTAGACCAACAGCTCCCAGGGGCAGGGACCACCTGTTCTTCTCTCATATGCCTAACCGTACCTTGAGTCAGGCTGGTACATTCTGAAGGAAGTTGAACTTGTATAAAATCCCATGCATTCATGTTTCTTGAACGCTAAGCAGAGGTCTAGAGTTATAGCAGTGAATGGAGTCCCCGTACTCTGGAGCGTCCCTTATTACTGAATAAGAGTAATGATGGCAACAATCCTATCTACTAGGTATTGAGCATCTATTCTCTTTCTGCCAGCTGCTGCACCTGTTGTTTCACATACACTGTGGCCTTGATCTCCCCAACCACCCTGTGAAGAGAAGTTATTACTGTCCCCCGTTACACAAGAAGAAACCGAGACTTTAAAGAGATTATGTAATTTTCCCCAGGCCAGAGTCTATCAGTGACAGAGCCAGGATCCGAGTAGGAGACTATGTGGCTCTAAAGTGGGGCCATCACCTTCACTCTGTTACTAGCCAGGCATACAGAATGCCAGTTCTCAATGCACAGTTTCAGTAATCCCCAGAACATCACGACGGGACCTAAGGCAAGATCCTGAACAAGCATGTGGAAGCACACACGCGTGTGTAAGAGAAGGCAGTTCATACTGGGAGATCTAGCACATCTAATGTTGTAAAGCATTGGTTCTCAATGTGGTCCACGAGTCAAAACTATTTTCCAAACAAACACCAAGGCATCGATGGCCTTCTTCATCCTCATCGTCTCACACGTGCACACTCGTATTTGCCCCCAGGGACATGACGTGTTCTAGCACAACAGACTGGATACCGAAGCATATGAAGAATCATATTTATTATGTCTCATAAATCAGACATTACAAGGGTTTTCCAGGGGCAACCTGGGTGGCTCAGTCAGTTAATCGTCCGACTTCGGCTCAGGTCATGATCTCATGGTTCCCGGGTTCGAGCCCCGCTGACAGCTCGGAGCCTGGAACCTGCTTCGGATTCTGTGTCTCCCTCTCTCTCTGCCCCTCCCCTGCTCATGCTCTGCCTCTCTCTCTCTCTCAAAAATAAACATTAAAAAAAAGTTTTTTTAAGGTTTTCAAAAATGGCAAACAATGCCCAGCTTCTCACTAGGTTTTTTCTTGCTGTTGTGTCTGAATATGTCATTACTTTTCATAAAAGTATTACTTATATTAATATGTAGTGGATTTATTGTTGTTTTTAAATGAATTAATAAATGGGTATTTTTAAATTTGCAGTTTTAACTGCTAATATGGAAATTCATTTTTTATGTTTATTTCTTTATTTGTGAGAGGAGGGGAGGGGCAGAGAGAGAGGGAGAGACAGAATCCCAAGCAGGCTCCACACTGTCAGCATGAAGCCTGATGCAGGGCTCGAACTCATGAACCATGAGATCATGACCTGAGCTGAAATCGAGTCAGACACTTAATCAACTGAGCCACCCAGGCACCCCAAAAGGGAAATTCTTGATAGGTATAATTCATATAAATACAAGCTTACTGGAGTCCTTGATAAATTTTAAGAGTGTGGAAGGGGGTCCTGAGAACTGCTCGTGGCAGGGGGGTTGGAAACTTCTGGCTCAGTAAGAGAAGGTAAAGGTACAGATCCTTTGCCTGACCTGTGGTAAGCATTGTCAAAGACCTAATGGGGGTGAGAGGAGAGAACCCCTGGGAACCATGAAGAACCCACTAAAATTGAGAGCTGACCAGGATCTTCCCTCCCCACCCCTGCAGTCCAGAAGCCCCAGCAGAAGCTCAAAGAATGAGGCATGTTTTGCCCAGTGCCAACTATGGCAGCACTCGTTTGCTATGGAGACTGGGACTCTCACTTGCGCCAGTGAGCCAAGGCTTTAGAAGGCACTGCCCGAGGGGGTGAGAGCGTGGCTCTGAGGTCCAAGGATGTCGGGTCAGGGCTGATCTCCAAATACACAACATCTACACGCGGATTCGGTTCAGAAAAGAAAACCAGGCGAAGGAACATCTGCTCATTGGCCTGGTTCTCCAGAAGCAGCTGATATGCACTCCCACCTCCCCACACCTGGCCCAGATCTTTGAACGAGGCCTGGGAGAGCAGAGGCTTGTGAGCCGGATGCTGTGAAGGAGGAGATGCACGGCCCCATCACGGCTGAGCTCCCCGTCTTTATCTCCAGCATCCCACATCTGGGGTAGACTGTCCTACTGAACAACACGATCAGGCCCCAGCCACACTTTTAGTTCTTCCTAAAACTTGTTTATGGTTTCAAAGACGCCAAAGAAGGTGTGAACAAAACACCTACCCAAGAGACCCAGTCGACAAGCCCGGCCTCACCATCCGACCTTGAATTAGACTGGAGGCGCACATGACCTAGAGCCAGCCGCAGGGTAACCAGTGAGACTTGCTAAGGGGCTGGCAAGTGACGAGGCAGCTCGTCCCCTTCAGTGGAATTCCAGGCCCTGGGACAAGCTAGAATAAGGTGAGTCGGGGAGAAAGGATTAGAGCCTCAGCTCAGGAGGACGAATCATCGCTTCCTGTAGGAAGTGGGCACCCGGTTCTCCTCCTGGCCCCACCACGAGCACCTCCTTTACCTCTCTCCTCTCCTATTCTTTGCTTGTCTCCCACCCATGCCTTCCAACACCAGTTCTTCCTCATACACCCTCCGTTTCCTCTCCTAGGTTCTGGGTCTGGAAGCCATGGATGTGACTTTGCCCTGATGGAGACCCCAAGAGGTGCTGCTGAGCCGGTGTCCTAATACAGAAGACAGCAGAGGGAGCACGGGGAGAAGAAGGGAGGCAGAACCAGAGTCAGCAAAGCGTCTTCAGTGTTGGAAAATAAGCTTGTGAATCTCATCTCATGTAGATTTTCCTTAATTTGATTAGGATAATAATGCTATCTTTATGCAACTCCAATCACAGAGATCAATGTATCTATCAACCACATATTGAGCTGTTGACAATGCTTGTCTAAAAGGCTCTTAAAACTATCGGGGCGCCTGGGTGGCGCAGTCGGTTAAGCGTCCGACTTCAGCCAGGTCACGATCTCACGGTCCGTGAGTTCGAGCCCCGCGTCAGGCTCTGGGCTGATGGCTCAGAGCCTGGAGCCTGTTTCTGATTCTGTGTCTCCCTCTCTCTCTGCCCCTCCCCCATTCGTGCTCTGTCTCTCTCTGTCCCAAAAAATAAATAAACGTTGAAAAAAAAATTTTTAAAAAAAAGGCTCTTAAAACTACCAAGTAATGCATCTCTAAAGGTGAAATTCCAGGCACAGAGACAGGCCAGTGAGAGTGATAGGGTAGAAGAGCTATTCTAGCCGCTCTCCAGTTACACCAAATGGGCAACCATCTAGTCCGATTACGTAATAGGCAGCCCGCGTCAATTTTCATTTGAATGCATTTACTTGTAAACTAAAATGACTTCTGGTGAGTTATCCTCTCCAACCAAGAGGTATAGGGCCTTCAGGTTTACACTGGTGATCCATTTTTTTTAAATTGTGCATTGCTTCAGCACCAGGTAAACCCTTAAGCCCCTCAGGGTCCCTCTATGGGAATGAGTTGTCTGGGTGACTTGGCTCCATGAGCAGGGGGGTAGAGTAGCATTCATTCATTCATTCATTTATGTAACAAATATTTAATAAGGGAGGGGAAGGAAGAAAGGCAGGGAGGAAAGGGGAACTAAGACTTTTCTAGGGGTGTTACCAGCTTCACAGTCCAGACTGAGCCTCCTTAGCCAGCAGGACCAGAATCTTTGAAAGAGGACTCTCTGCCTCAGAGCCAAGAATTAACCCCCAGAAAGGGAGAAGAGGAAAAGGAGGAGGGGAGTCCACGAGTCTACAGTGTCGGCTTATTTCTCCGAACAGTACATCCACAACATCTCCCTTCCTGGCTGTGCCTTCTAGAATTAGGCAGAAAAGAGGCCTTGGAAGCTCTTTGCATGAGCACGACTCATTTCTCTGTCAAGCAGGTCAAGTGGGAGCTGTCTGCTCTGAGGTCAGCTTGGAAGAGAGTCAGAAAGGCCCTCCCAGGCTCTCCCACCAGGCTCCCTCCGAGGCTGGCTTACTCGTCTGGTATAAGTGCGGGGTCCTGAAACACAAACCCCACCGAGGTAAGTAAGGATTAAGTCTTGAGCGATCATTAACCCTGGGTAGGGCAGGGCTGAGAAAGCAGCCACCAGTAAAGGAAAGGGTACCAGGTATTTGGCACAGGAAGACGGGGATTCAAATCCTACCACTTCTTAGTGCATGATCCCTTAACCTGTGTGAGAGGCAGCCATTTATTTCCTTCATCTCTGGTTGAAACAGAATAATATCGCAGGCTGATGTGAGAGTTAAGAGGGAATATTTGCTGAATGTGTTTTTTGGGTAGAGCATTCAATAATGTCAGTCGTTCAGTCATTATTATTCAATTTTATCAGATCTTTTTGGGAGTGACTGCTAGCTGGCAGGAAGTTTAACAAGAGGCCTCAGAGGATGGATGGGGAGGAGGAGGGAGAAGAGGGGCAGAGCTCCCCGGTGGAATGTGGTCTAAGGCACTGGGACCGTGGCTTTTGGAGAAAAACTTGGGGTTTCCTCACTGCCGTTCTCCAGGCCATGGCAAAACTCTGTCCTGTGCCTTGCCATGGGCCAGAGAAGTCCCCAGGCCCTGCTTTGGGGCCAGAGAGCAGGAGACCATAGGCGCTCAGCTTGAGACATTCGGAACAGGTGCTTTGCCCACCTACTGGGAATCTACACACCAGGGTGCGGTGGGCCACAGGACCCTCATTTAGCTCACAGCTGATTAAGAAACCACTTTTAATGGAGACCAATCTTCTGATTGTACGACCTCAGACTTCGCAGTTTATTTGGTTTTGCCCAGGGAAACACATCCGGTTGCGTGGAGAGGAGGGAGGACCGGGAAAAATCACTTTAAATTAACTTTAGACTCCTTCTTGTAGCAGGGGAGCTCTGTAGGCCCCAACTATGCTAATGCAGCCTTGAGGTTTGCAGGGCAAATCCCCCCAAACACCAGCACAGCCGCAGTAACCACCCTCAGAGCCCGCTCCTGGGCCGTGAGGCTCTTACCACATTGTAAACTATACATTTGCAAATCTCACAGCTAATCCGCAGTACAGCCCGCGTGCAATCTAATATGGGTCTGAGAGCCCCGGAGGCAGCCTCGTGGCACAGGCAGACCCTGTCTTAAGCCCCACACTGAAAAGTACAACTGGTTAGCCAGACTGCAAAATATGTAACTTGAAGTCCCCTTGCCATGAGAACCACGTCTCTGGAATTTCCTGGCTTCGGGAGGGGTGGCGTTCGATTTCTAACCTTTGCTTTATGTTGGTCGAGCTCTTGCATTTTATTCCTGGGGTCAGTTGCGTATTTGGTAGGGAGGTGAGGGGGCAGGGAGGAAAGAATGAAAGAACTTCAATAGCAAAATGAGGAGCCCGAGGCCGTCAAGAGCCCTCCGTGGAGCCCCACCTGGGCCCGGCGCAGCGGGCGCGCCAACCAGGCCGTACAGACGGAGGCCGTGGAAACGCACCTTCTGCCCCGTTCCCAAGCACGCATTGCTACGGGGTTTCCCAGAGCCCCCTGATCATGGCCAAGTGAAAACAGCTGTCATATCAGGCAGGCACACTGGACCTGGGGCCGGAAAACCTCTCTTCCAGCTCCAGCCCTGCCTTTACCACTTGCTCACGGAGGGGCCTTTGACAAGTCTTTCTACCTGAGTCTTGGCTTCCTTCTTTGTAAATGGGATAAGGGTGCCTCGCAGAAAACGGTAAGGATTAGGTGAAGGAAATGGAGGGGGGAGAGACAGAGGGCACCCGGAAGACTGTCCGGGGAGCTCGTTGGAATATCTGGGTTCAGAAACGTCTCTTCTGCAGCTTAGCACCGGAACAAATAGAATACGGGGTGGGCAGCTCTGTGTGTTGGCTCCCTTGCCTGGCCGTCCCGGCAAGGTAAGCCAGGCCACCACGAGCCACCACGGGCCACCATCAAGTGCTGAGGACAAGCCCTCAAAAGGTGATGAACATGATGAGGCCTCTTTTGCTAAGAATCAATAAATGTTGAAAAGAGCTCAGAGTAGAGAAGAATGAGCCCGAAAGAATGGACCATAGAGTCTTTTGGGGGGTGGCGCTTTAGAATGCTTCATCCCGTTCTCTTTGGCACCCAGGAATATTTCTTGCCCCAAGAAAGTCTGGCCGAATGTGCCCAAGTTCAGTCACAGGATCCTTAATGTAGCTCCACCTAAGCGATTTGAGTAAACATTTCTAGATTAGATTGGCTTCGGGGAGAGCCAGCGTCTTTTGCCTGACAATTTTGTCTCTTCTGTCCCAAGTCCGTAGGCCCTGACACCATCCGGAATAGGTCAAGGTACCGCCGAGGGATGTACCATCTCTAGGATGCTAGAGTTCTGGATGTGCTGCTTTAAAAAAAAAAAAAAAAAAATTATCGAATGTCATCATATGATTGCATTTCTTGGCTCCTGCCTAAAAAAGCCCGAGACCTCCTCGGAGGGAATTTCTTGTTGATAGCTGAGACCCTCGGACTGGAACCAAGCCACACGTCCCGTCTCCTCTGCGGCCCTAGGGTTCAAGCTGCAGCCACCGGGGAGGGTTTGAGTTACAACTTAAAGAGCGCAGATGACATTTAAAAAATATCCGAGCACTACTGTCATTGCCTGAAAAACTTCTCTGGGCATTTCCCTGTGTGACTATTATACGACAAGGGCCCCTTCCAATCTCGGCCATTTCTGAAGGTCACACTAAGTCTGGAGTTCAGATGAAACTGCATGAACAGCGAGCTTGCTGTGCCCACAAGCCGGGCGTGGCACTTCTGTGGAAAGTTAGGTTATTCCACAGTAAAGCAACACCAGGATACATATGGAGGGAAACAGACCAACAGAGGCAAAAGCCTATAACGAAATACAGCCACGTATTCTCAGTGTCTGTACTTGTGAAAATGGTATGATGGTGATGTCTATCTTTTTTCTTCATGCATCTCTTCAGTAAAAATTGATAATTAGAAAAAAGATAATTAGAAATTGGTCATTGGAAAATTGTCCAATAATTATTTAAATTAATAAATTTTTCTAATTAGAAAAACCTCCAATCATTACTAATCTAAAAACAAAACAAACATACGAATGCTCTTATTTTAATGTTTGTTAAAACATTAATACAGCGTGAGCAGTGAGCAGGGGAGGGACAGGGAGAGAGGGAGACACAGGATCCAGGTGATCTGCCCTCACCTCTTGGAACCATGCATATATATGTGGAATGAGGAGTGGGTACCATTCCTCCCGGATAGCAAAGGGGGAACAGTTCAAGCAGGCTCAGGCGGGACCAGAGAGAGCTCGGTGGTCCTGAGCACAATGAGCATGAGGTCTGTTGTTCCCCAACAGGGAGAGCCCAAGCATGCCGAGGTGCGAAATATCTTCCTGCCACGTGAGAGTACGTGGTGGTGCCTTTGGGTGCGTCACGTGTTGCCTTGGCTACATGTGTTCGCTCTTTCTGGTAAGAACAATAGCCATGTCTCCCTAACAGGGAGGTTGAACGGGAAGTGGAGGATCCACATTGACCCTGATAAGAGCAGAGCACCAGCCACCGTTTGGAGTGTGTGCGGCAAGCCAAAGAAAGCCTCTGTGAGCATCTGACCAAGTTTTGCAAAGGAACAAGGTACTAAGAGGCAGAATTGCCTCCCCTTGTTGGGGGGGGGGGGCGGGTGCTATGGAAGGAAGAAGAGAGACAGCTGACTTAGAAACTTCGAGAAGATTGTGGCAGAGACCGCTCAGCAGTCCTCAATATCCATCTCTCCTTCTTGCTTTACTAACAGATCTCTGAATTTTAACGGGACACATGGGTGCCCAGAATAAAGACACAATTCCCAGCCTTCCGAGTGTAGCCATGTGACTAGGTTTTGGCCAATAGGATGTGTGTGACTTCCGGATGGTGTCCCTGGAACGAAAGAACGTGGCCTCTTCTTCTCTCTTGATTCCTCCTCGTGCTGGCTAGACTGTAGACGTGATGGTGAGGAGATGGGATGGCTTTCTAGATCACAAAAGGGAAGGTGTGTGTTGAGGCCAGCAGAGCAACACGACAGGAGTGGGTTTCACACACTGGAAAACCATCACAACAGCCAGGGACTACTCATGCTCAGACCGTTAGAGAAAAATAAACTCCTGTCTTGCTCAAGCCACTATTATTTTGGTTTTTATTAGAGGAGCCAGACCCGCATTCTACTTAGTAATGCAGGGAACAAAAAGAATAGAAGACAAGAAACTGGGTTTAGAAGAGAAAAGTCAGGAGGGCGAGAATGTCCGTGGAAGACGTTCTTTCAAGCCTAAGCCTGCAGGCGCCCTTGGTCTGGCCTAAGGAACTGACTGAACCATTTGGAGAGAGTCAACCTTTGCCCCTCCCCTACTTTGTATTATTCACCAAAAGCTGTTCAACCTCAGGGAAGAGTGTTATTATGGCTGGGTGTTTGGTCTGCTGGGATTTTGTAGGACAAGTCGGCCTGAGGAAGTAGAAGGCTCTTAAATAAAGCTGTACTCCTCAAAGTCTGGGCCACAAACTAGTGCCAGCCCCTGAACTATTTGCAACCAGCCTCCATGAGATGAATACAAAAATTCAGCCTAAGCGTTTGGCACCCTTTCTAGCCATTTGACATTGCTACAACATCTGAGCATGTGGTTATTTTTCTGACACTTTACTTTTTTGACATTTGAGAAAAAGATTATTCTGCATATATACTGATTCTTTACCACAGGCAGTTTGAGAAAGGGGAAGGCGGGCTAAAAATGCATTGAGAAGGCACTCCAGGTATGAGAATGTTCTATGATTCCCTTACTGAGGTATGACAGCTGAAAGAGAAAACAAGAAAGACTGTCATTTTTCTTACCACTTGTTAAGCTCAGTATCTGCCATCGCTATTGGGCAGAAGGTGAAGTAGGATTCATTCTGTGTGTGTGTGTGTGTGTGTGTGTGTGTGTGTGTGTGTGTTCTTTTATTTTGACATAATTAAAAACCTGCAGAAAAAGTAGACAGAACAGTTCAGAGAGCTTTTTCATTCTGAACCATTTGAGCAAGTAGCTGATAAGATGAGCTATACGCACCAGATTCTTTAGTCTAACTCCCAAAAAGTTCCGCGTCTGTTTTCTGCAAATAAGTACAATTTTCTGCATAGCCACAGTAATCCCATTGAAGCCAGAAAATTAACACTGATACCTGCCGCCATCTAAATCACAGAGGCCATTCAAATTTTGCCACTTGTCCCAGTAATGTTCCTTATAGTCAAAAGAATTTAATCCAAGATCACACGTTGCACTTAGCTAGCTGTTATCTCTGTTATCCTTTAATCAGGAACTTTTCCTTGGCCTCTTTTCTACTTTTTGACTTTGACAATTTTCTCAAGATAGTTTATAAAATGTCTCTGAATTTGGATTTATCTAATATATTTGTTTTCCTTTTTCTTTTTCTTCTTCTTCTTCTTCGTCTTCTTCTTCTTCTTCGATTTCAGGAATAGAATTTAGTGATTCATCCGCTATGTATAACACCCAGTGCTCATCCCAACAAGTGCCCTCCTTCATGCCCATCCTCCATTTAGCCCATCCCCCCACCCAGCACCCCGCTAGCAGCCCTGTTTGTTCTCTGTATTTAAGAGTCTCTTATGGTTTGTCTCCCTCTCTGTTTTTATAGTATTTTTGTTTCCCTTCCCTTATGTTCATCTGTTCAGTATCTTAAATTCCACATAGGAGTAAAATCATATGATATTTGTCCCTCAGCATAATTCATTCTTAAATACCCTTAGCTAGCCAAGCACACCGAAGCTATGCTACACCCTAATTTTCAAAAAGGTAAAAGCATGATCTTCATACAAATACAAAATGAACAATTGGCAAGGATTTTATTTAACTCATGAAATGAATCAACAAGCTGTTAAAACCAATTCATAGAGAATGTACAGAATGGGCATGCAGGTATATAGGAAGTCAGAAATCAGACTTGAGTTTGCTAATTATTTACAAAGCCAGCTGATATCCTATAACACAACAAAGTGTAGTGTTTAGGATGTTTCCTCCACAGAGTTGAGATAATTGTATCTCAACTGGACAAAATGTATTTGACCCCTAGAGAGCAGAGTCGTTTGCATCTGTACATTTTCTACCACTGAACTTCTGCCCCTACAGAGCTGTTTATTAGCTTAGCTAATAGATGATCAAAGGTGCCTCCCCTTTTGAGCGAGATAACCCCTCGAGGGTCCACCAGGTAACACATACTGCCCCACTGAAAGTAAACCCACTAAAGCACCAACACCCCTTCTTTTTCAGGTTGAGCTGTCCCTCCGGGTCTGAGGCAGGGTGGAAACTCAGATGAACCTCTGCCGATTCAGCCTGTCTCCCAGCCCTTCAATAGATCACTGAGGATCCACTAAGATCAGCAGGTCCTTTAATCAAACCATCACCGTGAATTCTCTTCACTTTAACCCTCTGGGCCCTAATCCATGGGTCCTGCAGCCTCTCCCCAGCCTCTGATGAATGTGATCAGTCTTTCTTTTATTTTCATCTCATTCCATTCTGAGTAGGCTGGGGCCTTTAGCTCTGAGAGGTGGGACATTGGCAAGACAACCTAAGCATCGTTTTGCAGAGCGCTCTAATTATCAAACTCCCTGAGTTGCATTATCAAATACCCTTTTCACAGTGTGTGCCAGGTCCCAGGGTTGGGATGGATGGAAACAGTGTATGGAAAGTCTACGGGAGCACAATGTTTGCCTGTCACCTAGAAGCATTTAGCCCGCTGGGAGGCTAAAATTCTTTTTATTCTCTCTCCAGGCAGGCAATGCTGTGCGGGTGGGAGGCGCTGAAGCCGATGCAGTTAGGCAGGGTAGAAGACTGGGAACAGCTAGACCTGATGGACTAAACCAGGCTTAGCCACTTTTTACTTGAGTAGTTTTCTTGCAAGTCACTTAAGACTTCTTGGGACCTCAATTTCCTCACGGTATCAACGTGCAACAGTATCAACGTGCAAGGGGTGTTGCAAGGATGAACAAAAACAAGTGTGACTTCTCTGGCCCATCCTGCATGCTCCGCACATGGGAATTACTCCTATTATAAGAAGAGAGAGGTCACTGAGGGCTGGATAGTCTTATAAGAGATGGGACTTGAGGGGCACCTGGGTGGCTCAGTTGGTTAAGCATCCCACTCTTGATTTCAGCTCAGGTCATAGTCTCACAGTCCTGGGATTGAGCCCTGTGTCAGGCTCTGCACTAGGCATAGAGCCTGCTTGAGATTCTCTCTCTCTCCCTCTCTCTCTCTCTCTCTTTCCCTCTGTGCCTCCCCTCCTTGAGCTTGCTCACTCTTTCTCAAAAAAAAAAAAAAAAGAGAGACAGAGAATGAGAGAGTGAGGGGACTTGAATTAGGCAGTGAAGAATAGGGGAGTGATATAGAAGGAAAATGGGAGGAGGGGGCACACCAGAGGTGGGCACTCCGAGAGCCAAGGTGGGGAAATAGAAATGAACACGCATATTTCAGAGGACAGCTCTAAAGAGAGGAAACTGATGGGTTTGGGAAACAAGTGGGACCAAAGGTGGGGCAGAGAGGCTAGAAAGCTGATATGACGAACTTGCACTTAGGGCAGCATGGAAGGGACCTGTGGAAGGTTCTGGAGGTCATGCAGGTCTGCATTCTACAATTGTGTTTCTCTACCACAGCACAACGGAAATGCCAATGTCCATAACTGCCTCCCTGGCGTTGCTCTCACTTCCCCGTCAACGGGACGGGGCTTCACTCAAGATCTGAGGCACTTTGGGGTCGAGCTCCCCTCCAGCTGCTGGACCCCCTGCAACTTTTCTAGGGGAATTTAGGTCACAGTCTTATTTCATGGTATTCCTGAGAAGACGTGTGAAGGCCAACCAACCGGTTTATCATCCAAATGGGGCTTCTTTCACCAAACTGTGAATGTTCGAGTCCAAGCTGTCACCATAATTACTGCTGTGTGACACAAACTTACAAGGACACTCTGTTACAGTCTTCAGAACATGCCTAATGGAAGTAACCTCCAGGAAGACTGAAAGGCACAAAATTATTATTTTTGACCACGAAATTGGCATTTGCATGGACATTGGATAATTGCTCAGCCACAGGGAGAGCTTTTTTTAAAATTTTTTTTAATGTTTATTTATTCTTGAGACAGAGACAGCGTGTGAATGGGGGAGGAGCAGAGAGAGAGAGGGAGACACAGAATCTGAAACAGGCTCCAGGCTCTGAGCTGTCAGCACAGAGCCCGATGTGGGGGCTCGAGCCCATGAACTGTGAGATCATGACCTGAGCCAAAGTCGGACGCTTGACCGACTGAGCCACCCAGGCGCCCCATCCACAGGTAGAATTTAAAAAAACATGAAGGTACCTGTGATGGGATCTCTAGCTGTCAGGTGAAGATTATTAACCTGATGGTAATAAATTCTTAAAGAGGTAAATTGCTTTCATGTTCCAAATCAGTCACAAGCAACAGTGTATGTGTTCTACAGGCTTTAAAGGTGAGTTCTTATTGCTGAGAAATATTTTATGTCCCAGAGTTTTCCAAAACAACCCCAGAGTATGTGGCTTTCAAAGAGATAATGTCGACTTCTAAGCGGATTCACGGTGGGGAGAAAAGGAGTCATGTTCTATGTTTCATTTTTCTTTGGTTCTCAACCGTATGGAAATGTCTGGTGGAAAACCGATAATCTAAGCAAATCTTGCAGAAATTTTTGCAATTTGCGTTTAGTTTATACTATAGTACTTTACACACGAGCCCAAAGTGCTGGGCAGAAATTCTCAATTTGTATTTGTAGGCATATTTCTTTCTGTCAATTAAATTACGATTTCACCAAAGGAAATAAAGACATTTTATGTTTCTTTTGAATTTCCCACTATTACCTGATCCAGAGTTCCTCATCTATTATGTGTATTGTTAATTATTATGCTATTAGTTGCAAGGGACCCTCTCAGCAGCTCCTAACAAAAATTAGAAGCGGCTTGAACAACGTACATTCGTTAGCTCACATAGCGAGAAGTTGAAAGACAGAAGGGCGGGGCGCCTGGGTGGCGCAGTCGGTTAAGCGTCCGACTTCAGCCAGGTCACGATCTCGCGGTCCGGGAGTTCGAACCCCGTGTCGGGCTCTGGGCTGATGGCTCAGAGCCTGGAGCCTGTTTCCGATTCTGTGTCTCCCTCTCTCTCTGCCCCTCCCCCGTTCATGCTCTGTCTCTCTCTGTCCCAAAAATAAATAAACGTTGAAAAAAAAATTTTTTTTAAAAAAAGAAAGACAGAAGGGCAAGAGGAGGATTGGTCAACGTGGAGACTCATCCATGACAACAAGACCCAGGCTTTTTTCATTTTCCTGCTCCATCAACACCCACACGTAGATTTTCTTATTCACCACACTCAAGAGCCACACGCAGGAGTTGCCATTTCTCTTCGCTCTTCTCTAGAGAAGAAGAATCTTTCCCAGAAGCCTCAGGCCAACTTCCCCTTAGGTCCCATTCGTCAGGATGGGGGTCACATGACCAGACCTAAGCAGCTGTTTTGGATTTGTAGGGGGGATTGCAACTGTTAATCAGGAAGCAATAGGAGGTTGATATTTGAGAGGCCACTGTGAAGCTGTCACTTTGTGTGTAAAGGAGGTCTCTAAAGTGAGGTGAATGGTAACAGGGGAAAAAAACCAAGTTTCAGAAATTGTGTGGTAGGGAGAGGTGTAAGATGGGAATCATAGATACCATGCCTAGTTTGAAGAAAATTTTCCAATTCTTGGGGTGACTGGGTGGTTTCATTGGTTGGGTGTGGGACTCTTGATTTAGGTTCAGGTCATGAGATCATGGTTGTGAGATCGAGCCCCGCATTGGGCTCATGCTGGCCATGGAGCTGGCTTAAGATTTTCGCTCCTTCTCCCTCTGCCCCTCCCCCACTCGTGCATAGAAGCACTCTTCCTCTCTCTCTCTCCCTCTCTCTCTAAAAAAAAAAAAAATTCTCAATTCTTCCAGGCCTGAAAACTTGTAAGCAAAGTCACTATGGAAAGCACCATTGTGTTGGCCCTGTAGTAAGTTCTGTTTACTACTCGGTTCTGTAAATTGGCTGAAACAATTGGAAAAGGCTGTGATCATCATGGTCGCCCTTGAGATACTGGGTGCTGTACCTATGTGTTCCATCACCTGCCCAACTTCACAAAAACATGAAGTAGTTTGCGGCCAATCTTGCTTGTAAGGAAAATGTGCATTAGTAGATTATTTGCAAAGATACAGAGCAAATGATAATTTGTTGATGCATGGCAGGTGTGATTGTATCACATTATAAAAAGACAGAAAGGCTGGTGGTCTGACAAAGCCACTAGCCGAATCAGCCTCTCTCTTCAGCGGACGCAGGTGACGTGATCAAGTATCTAGATCAATTAGAATGGAAGGATCTGGGGATTTGGAAATCTGAGAAAAATGAGTCCTAAATTCTCTTTCATTGAATTCAACAGAATATGCAATATGCTGATATATAATATTTATAATTATATAAAATATACAATATGAACACATAATACATAACATGTATGACTTTATAATATATACAACATATATACTAAATAGAAGAAAGTAGTAATATTTTAATTTATAAGAAATTACTTTCCTTTTATTTCTCTTTTATATTAGCTATACCAGCTCATGTTACTAAGATAAAAGATAAACCCTGTGCAATCTTCTTAATAATGCAGGTTGCTAGGTTTGACATATAGGAATCGTGGCAGAGGCAATGTATTGCCACCAATGTAAAGAGAGCAGAAGTATCTGAGTGAAGCAAAAGGACGATATATTTGCTAGGCTCCCGCAGACAGAAGGCTCATCTGCCTGGTATTATCTGGCTTTTCTGGAACATCACTCTCTAAAGCAGAGTTTTCTTAGGTGTTACGCCCTCACGACAGGCTAAATCCTTAGGAAAACGCGGGTGCGTCTGCAGGGAACTTCACAAAGCTGTTAAGTGTTCATCGCTCTTAAAGTATTTGCCAAAAGTCAACACTTGAATTCCAGGCAGCTCGTCTGCCTTGAAGGGCTGAGGGTGAGATGGCTCTCAGGAAGAACAGAGCCGCCTCACCCCTCTATCCCGCCCTACCTCTAGCGCAACTCATAATGCCCAACGCCGGACGCACTCAGCATGTGAGCAAGACTTCCCGGCTGCCCTCGCACCTGCCTCCTCCGCTCCGTAAACCAAGCTCTTACGTGTAGGAACTCAAGCACCGAGCCCTCAGAGATGAAAGAGAGGGTATGGATGCTGTTCTCATCTGAAAGAGCCCAGAGAAGATGGAAAAGCACTCGGGAGCTAAAAATGGTGGGGGGCAAACTGAGCTGAGTGTAACTATCCTCTTCCCCACCTCATCCTTGGCCAGAGTAAAAGTTTGAAGGCCCTGGCTTGCACCCCATTCTTGACCCAAACCAGAACACGCTCTCAGTGGGCACAGGAAGTGCTCACAAGGGTGGAGCTCCGGGGAAAAAATCACCACCCTCCTCTGAATCTGGAGCTCCCCAGGGCAACAGTGATGTAAATATGGTCAGAGAGGGGCCGTACCCCTTCCCGGCGTGGCCAGCGTAGAATTGCAGACAGGCCTTAGTCATGCTACATGACAACGGGGTGAGATAAACACAGAGACTCTGTGTTTAACATTTCCGTCCGTGGGGCTGCCGGGGCCTCTTCTGAGGGCACAGCGTGCTAATCTTGCCGGCAGTCTTTTTTTTCCCGTCGCGACTCTCCGCCAGGGGTGTCTGGCTCCTGTCTCCCTGACCCCAAAGTCCCGAGCTCGCTGAGTTTGGAGGGGGTGAGTTAACGTACCACGCCCAGGCCGGGCAGAGCTCCCGGGTGGGCTGCGGGGCCAGCTCCGTGGGCACGAGCCCTGTGGGGACAGGGCCCCACCCCTTCGATGGGCCCACGCCTGGTTTAAAGCTCTGCTGCCCGGGTCTTAAAATTCTCGATAATTTTTGAACAAAGAGCCTCACATTTTTATCTTGCACCGGGCCTTGCAAATTATGCAGCCAGTCCCGTCTGCCAGATGGTCTTTAGAGGGCCCTTCACCCTCACGTTGTCTAGAGAGTACGGCTCCCCCACTTCCAACTTTCATGTTCGTCGAAGCCTGAAGTCACCCAAGACACGCTCCCAGCAGACCCTGCGGGAGGCGGTAAACTCTGTCCCGACTGCCAGTTATGGGGATAAAAGTGACACGGACGCGTGCAGCCCTCACCCGCCCCTTCAGGCCATTCCCAGCCCCAGAGGTTCATCCTACCCCCCAGAGAGGTCCCTCCTCTCGGTCAGCAGGTGCTTCCTCCTCCCAGCTATGGAACGCTCCCTGTGTGAGCGGAGAGACTGGAAAGGACACACTTTCCCCTCAGGGGAGGTACCACGCACCTGCATGGACAACAGTTGTTAGGGTTGTGGTATATGCTGAGTGCCAAAGAGGCCTCCTGCTAACAGACTGGAGAAGGAAGGGCTCAGCGGGGGCCGGGGCGCTCAGAACGTAAAGGCCAAGGCCACGCCCTTACCTTATCTCCTTCTCTTCCCACAGACCCACCCTTAACCCTAGCCAGCCCTCTCACAGAGACATGCCACTGATATGGGGCAGGGGGGCAGCAGGGCTGGTAGAGGATCTGAATGCCCTTCACCTCTAGAAAATAAAACAATTGCCACTGTAGTCCCTGTCGGTGAAGATAGATGAAGGAAGTCTCCTTCTCATTGTAAGTAAGGAACTCACGAGCATCTCATTCAGAGGCCAGCTGATTCCGGTATGGAGTCGGTGACAGCCCATGAGATGAGTGACACTCCGAAGTCCCTCCTGGACCACAGAGGCC
The DNA here is from genome assembly GCF_028749965.1 of Puma concolor. Classification (NCBI taxonomy): domain Eukaryota; kingdom Metazoa; phylum Chordata; class Mammalia; order Carnivora; family Felidae; genus Puma; species Puma concolor. Next base: position 76,363,526 of record NC_141669.1, read on the forward strand.
TGCTTATCAATAATCAGCTTGATGCTCACTTCGTTTACACCAGCACCACGAATTCCCTGTATCACACAACTCAGGATAGAATTAATTTATTTGGATAATGCTAAAAACCTGATGCTCTGGAACTTTCTGCATAAAAGTGAATCTCCTAAGTTTTTTTTTCTTTTAACTAATTGCTTTCTAAGAAGACATTTATAGAGCAGTGAGTAAATGCCAGAGACTGTGCAGAGGGCTTTTTCCGGATGATCACTTATAGAGGTCACATCTGTAGAAGTAGATCCTGTTTGTTATGGACTGAATGTTTGTGTCTCCCCGCCCCAAATTCATATGCTGAAGCCCAACCCCCAGTGTGATAGTATTTGGAGGTGGGGCCTTTGGGAAGTGATTGGGTTATGTGGGTGGAGCCCTTGTGATGCGATTAATGCCCTTATAAAAGAGCTCCCAGAGAGCCCCCTCACCCCTTCCTGCCATGTGAGGACACAGCAAGAAAATAGCTGTCTGTGAACCGGGAGACAGGCTCTCACCAGACACTGAACCTTCTAGCGCCTGAATCTGGGACTTTCTCAACTTCCAGAACTGTGAGAAATAAATAGTTGCTGTTTAATTTTTTTTTTTAACGTTTATTTATTTTTGAGACAGAGAGAGACAGAGCATGAACGGGGGAGGGGCAGAGAGAGAGGGAGACACAGAATCGGAAGCAGGCTCCAGGCTCCGAGCCATCAGCCCAGAGCCCGACGCGGGGCTCAAACTCGCTGACCGCGAGATCGTGACCTGAGCCGAAGTCGGACGCTTAACCGACTGAGCCACTCAGGCGCCCCAATACTTGCTGTTTAAACCACCCTATCTATGGTATTTTTGTTATAGCAGCCTGAACCAAGATACTACCGTTATCTTTAATTGACAAATGAAGAAACCAAGCGATGGAGAGGCAAAGTCCTGTTACACAACTGTAGACCCAAGATTTGAACCCTGGCGGTTTGGCACCGAGGTGGTCTTCTAAATTATCTGCAGCTCTTGCCTTCCCATCCCCCACCCCTCCATTGTGCCTGGAGCTGAGCATAAACGAAGCGTTTTGGGGCGCCTGGGTGGCTCAGTCGGTTAAGCGTCTGCCTTCAGGTCGTGATCTCATAGCTCATGGGCTCCAGTCTCACATCGGGCTCTGTGCTGACAGCTCAAAGCGTAGAGCCTGCTTCAGATTCTGTGTCTCCCTCTCTCTCTGCCCCTTCCCCGCTCACGCTTTGTGTGTGTGTGTGTGTGTGTGTGTGTGTGTGTGTGTCTCTCAAAAATAAATAAACATTAAAAAAAAATTTTAACTGTCAATCAAGAGAAGTTTAAACAGTGTTTGCCTTCTCATCATGAAATGGATGCTCGAGAATGAGTCAGCATCTTTGCTAGGCCCGACCAAAGTGTCCGACTTCCTTCCAAGTGTGGATTGGCTTCCAACGCTATGTTTTTGTGCGTTTCAACGTCCTGAAGTGTCTCTCTGAGGTCCTTTCATGGCACGTGTCTTGCTGGTGTCACCACCTCTGGGACACCTTTGTCCTTTTTGTTGTCACCACTTTCCTCACTTAAGTCGCGAAGTTTGCCTCCGCTAAGACTCTCAGCTGCACACGGGGAGTGTCTAGGAAAGCGCGTTCCCCCGGGGCCAGCCATTCTTCCGTCACTCCGCTTGGGCTGGGTCGGAAATTCACTTCCGGCTTTGTCTCTTTGCTACGCTTCCATCTCGGTGGGCCCGCTCCCCCCTTTGATTATCACACGGGCACGTCACGGGTTCGCGCTTTGCCGTCCGTGCGTGAACCGAGTAGCAGACGAGCGGTGACCGGTCACCGGCGGGCCTTGAGAGAGGCCCTGATCACGACGTGCCTCTACTGTTGGGCCGGCTGCAGACTGTCTCTACGTTATGCCGTTTAATTCCCACAGTAGCTTTATGAAGGATGCAGGTAAGGCCACTGTTGTACCCGCTTACAGAGGAAGGGGCGTAGGGGGGCCCCCTAACTCAGGCCCCTGAGCACATGGCAAGGCAGTGATGGAGAGGGTTTCGGGAGCCTGCCCTCCCCACCACTACACCGCAGGCCTTGATCTGGAAGGAGGGGGGCGGGGGTGCCTGTCTCTGGAGGCCGCCTTATCACACAAAAGGCTTCTGCCTCATCACACTTCTTGCATTTGGTCTACAGGGGATCTTTGACCCAGGCTGATTTAAACTTCCCCAGTGGTTCCTACATTGCTGCCGGTGGCTTGGCTTATCACCCACTGAAGCAGGTAAGAGAAGGATTACTGTGTCCACTCGAAGTGGGAAGAGATAGAGTCCGGGGGAAGGGTTGAGACTAGCCCACACGGCCCAGCAGGCTGCCAGGGCACCTTCTGCAGCCATACAGCATGTGGTGGATACAGCTGGAGCCTGGGCAGGGGCTGGCCTTGAAACTGGGGTGACCAGGGCTGAGGAGATGGCTACCGCCCTGTCCTGCACCCTCCCCACCCCGCACTGGCCACACCGTTGGGGGTCCCCCGCCCTCTCCCGCACCCTCCCCACCCCGCACTGGCCACACTGTTGGGGTCCTCCCTGCCCCCATCCCAACAGCAGAAAAGCCTGCTCTTACTCAACCTGGCCCAGCCCAGATAGGAAGGATGTTTCTCATTAATAGGATCAGAAAAGGCATCTCTCGCAGAATGAAAGAAAACGTGGCTTTCTTTGCCAAGGTCGCTCCCCTCGAAAGCCCTCCAGAAAGCATACAAAATTGTTAAATTATCAAAACATTAATTAGATTGTTAAATAAGACCTACGCTAATCCTCAAAGCATGTGGGGCAGGCCCTTTGGTGGATCTGGCCTAATAGCTTTCGGGTCCGGCTGGCAGGTCCTTTCCAGAAAGTTGAAGCCTTGGAAAAAAAGAGCTAAGAAAGAAAGAAAGAAAGAAAGAAAGAAAGAAAGAAAGAAAGAAAGAAGTAGTTGATTATGTAGAGACACCATGTGCCCCAGCAGAGTCACCTTGGCAGGGCAGGCTGGGGGCTCCTCTGTGACAGACACCACAGAGACCACCCCGCCCCCAGCCTCCCCTGCTCCCGGTGTCTGTACCTGCTATCCTGCCATTCGAAACCCTTGACTGTATCCTGTGACTTCGCGGATATAACTCACAGATCCACGTGTTTAAATCTGGTCCCTTCAAATACGTTGTAAGCGTCTTGAAGGCAGGAACCAACTATTACGTGCTCTATTCTCAACAGTACCGACATTAAAAATTATTACGTTAAAAAGAAATCTTTTATTTCCGTAACGTATTCTCTCCGCTCCCCGTCCAGCCAAGCTGATGTAAAAGAAAATGTGACCTTGGGCGCCTGGGTGGCGCAGTCGGTTAGGCGTCCGACTTCAGCCAGGTCACGATCTCGCGGTCTGTGGGTTCGAGCCCCGCGTCAGGCTCTGGGCTGATGGCTCAGAGCCTGGAGCCTGTTTCCGATTCTGTGTCTCCCTCTCTCTCTGCCCCTCCCCCGTTCATGCTCTGTCTCTCTCTGTCCCAAAAAAAAAAATAAAGAAAGGGTGAAAAAAAAAAAATTAAAAAAAAAAAAAGAAAATGTGACCTGGAAATCCGCCTCACCTGCCAGTCTGAATCCTGGGACGTCATGCCCAGATTCAGCCCCGGCATCAAATACATGGTCTGCCGTGAGGAATTTCCGCATTGCAGATGCAGGAGAGGAGGGGCTATCAGGCTGTGCTGCGGTGACCCAAGGGAGGTGAAGGAAAGTAGCCTTCCTGATTTCCTGCTCCCCAAATTTCTTCTTCTATTTTTTGGATTAAAATTCCAGAGATTGTTTGGACCTGTTTAAATAAGACTGATGGGAAAAACAAAACCTTTAACCGGGCAATTTGGATGAACTAATCTAAGAAATCCTTTATGGGATGCCCGTTAAGTGTCAGCCATTGGGACAGGAGTTTAAAATCTGAAGTGCAATTCTCATTCTGTAAAGGAGGAAACAGGCTCGGAGAAGTTGTGTAATTTCTCCAAGTTGAACTAGTAAGTGCAAGGAGGGGAACCTGAAGCAGTTCTATCTCTTTCACCCGAGCTCTGTTAGCTGTGAACATCATCAATCTGTAACCCCTTTGCCGCATGTGCACATTTCTCAGTGCGTAGAGGCCTTTTGTCCCCTCCACTCTAATTCCCACTCAGCCTTCAGACTCTGTTCAAACCTTCCACCCCCCCCCCATTCTGATTTACCTCCCTCACCTCACTTCCCCCTGGTACTCTCTGCCTAGTTCTGTGACAGCGCGTAGAACATTGGCTTCTAAGATGAGAAGTCTTAGTCTGCACTTAGTCTGTGAACAACTTGAGCTCAGGAACTAGTCCTTATTCATCTAATGCCCTCAGTGCATACTGTAGGACCTGTCCCTTAGCAGGACTAGGTTAGGAAAGGATATACAGTTTCTTCCTCCCATCTCCTCCCTGGTCTCACTTCTCAACACCAGCCCTAGACCCGGCCATCACACTGTGAGATGTTCTGGCCACGGCCCCAGCTGAGGCCCCCAGTTGAAGCTACTGGAATAAATCAGATGAAGGATAATGGTGACTTGGACCTTGGTGGTAGTCTTTGGCTACCAAAGTCATCTTTGGACATGTGAAGTTTGAGTTCCATATCCAAGCACAGATACTTACTGTGTTTGCAGCTGGATATGTGAGTCTAGAGTGTAAGGGGCCAAAGAGAGAAATTTGAGATAATCAGCATGTAAATGATAATTAAAGCCATGAGAGGATGAGATCACCAAGAGAGTGAGTGTAGATAGAGAAGAGATGAGGCCAAAGAATATGTGGGGCCATGTCAGTGTTCAGAATTTGAGGAGATAAGAAAAAAAACCAGCTTAAAGCTGGAAGAAACAAAGCAGAAGGAACCTACAAGAGTCTGAAAGGTAGTGGCCAATCCGCAAAGGGAGACACAACAGAGGAGAGTCCTGGAAGCCAAGGAAAGAGTTTTAAGAACGAGAGGGTGGTCATCTGTGTCAAAAGCTGCTGTGGGTCAGGTAAGATGAGAACCGAGAGAGAATTCACCAATGGATTTAGCAACATGGTGGTCACTGGTGATCTTGACAAGAAGGTTTTGGTGGAGCGGTGAGGGCCAGAGCCTGACAGGAGTGAGATTCAAGACGAATGAGGAACAGGCAGCAGGTATAACCCCCTCTTGAGAGATTTGCTATGGGCGGCAGAGAAATGGCGTAGCAGCTGAAGGAGGCTGTAAACTCAAGAGAGAGTTTTTGAAATATAGAAGATATTACGGCATGTTGATATGCCAATATAAGTGATCCAGCAGAGGGAGAAAAGAGTTGACAATGCGGGAGAGCGAGGACTACTACAGAAAGCCCTTGTATGGTGAAAGGTCAGGTGTCTGATGTACCAGTGGAGGGGGTTGGCTCCAGAGAAGAGTAGAAACAGCTCACGCGCAGTATGGGAGGGAAGGCAGAGAACAGGAGACAGACACAAATGAGTGGATACGGTGGTGGGAGCATGTGGCAGGTCCCCTCTGATTGTGTTCTCGCAGAGAAATGGGGAGCAGGGCTCTCACTGGGTGTAGACAACCAGATTGACAACCAAGGAGCTGGGGGGGCACCAGGCACACCTAGGGGTCCACTTGATGTTAATGCTCATGAACGTGAGCATGAACTGGGTTTGTTTTACTCTAGTCGTATTCGGCCGCATGGTGCAGGCATGAAAGATTCAATATTTAAGGGATGGGTATTTTGCTGGGGATACAATGAAGGAGGTAAGGGGCCAGAGAGATGAGAGGAGGGAATATAATGATAGAACATGGAAATTAAGCTGGGAAAGGAAGAAAGGTCATGAGAGGCATTGACAAAGTAGTCAAAGCAATGTGTTATAGATCCCAGTGGGGCTAAATCAGATCTGGCCCTAGTTCATGGAGCATCTTCAAGGAATTAGTTAAACCCTTACCCCTCTGGGTGATACAGCCCCACAATTGTGCAACAAAAAAGCTGCTTCTTCCTTTGGATAAATAATGCCATGAGTCAGGGTACACAGTGTCATTCCTGGAGCTTGGGCTGGATTTCAGGGTTCACTTGATCCGTTGGACAAGGACTTTTGTGCAGTCCACAAAATGCACAACTGTACATGGCAGCCCTGGGTCAAAGGATTGTTGGGACTGAGTACTAGAAGGATGGGTATGAGTCAGCGGGTGGTGGTCCCAGAGTGGGAAGATGAAATTGAGATTGTGGGAGGGTGGCAGTCATTGGCAATAAGAAGGTTAGAAGGTGTGAATGTCCATGATAGGGTGGAGGACAAGGTATTGAAAGGTATCACCAAAAATGATACCTAAAGCATGTGGGAATCAGTGAGCCAGGGCTCTGGAGATGGCTGCAGGAGACTATTGCAAACTCTCTAGGCCGATGGCATGTGCTTCAAAGCAAGTGTTTTAGAGAGGAGGAAGGAACGGTGGTCCCCAAGTGGTACTTGGGATCAGGGCATGACCAGTGGCATGAGGGGTGGAGGGGAGGAAGCAGCCGCCACTTGAAGGGGTGCAGAGGAATGTCCTGGGTGGAAAGCCAGAAGTTGCTTAGAGCAAGAGGGTGAAGAGTGCATTCAGGGAGAAACAGAGGATGCAGGGCATTTTGCTTATGGTGGACCTTGAGGCCCAGAGGCTTGGGGAGGTGGGGGAGTGAGAGATAGACTAAGATCAGGGGCTTCGTGGAGATGCCTGGAGGTAAGAGTTAGGGCACAGAGTATGATCTGGGAGTCCTGGGCTTCTCAGGGCGATTGACACCAACAGGAATCAAAGGCATGACGGAATAAGTCCCAGGGGTCTGCAAGGCAGACTGTAGTCATGAGGCTGTGCTTGTTGGGGATGGGGGAATCTTGCAAGAGCACCCTAAACTCTGGGCCCCCTCCTTCCTCTTCACTGATGGCGAGGTAAGGTGGCCAGGGGAGAAACTGTATTAACCTTGGTCTGCATCCAATTACCTTATCAGAAAAATAAAGCCTTCTGATTAGCCCAATTTTGGTGTTCCTTCAACCCCGGGTGTCTCTATCTTAATGACACATGTAATTCATTCTCTAGGACTGAACGTAATGAGCCTGTGATGCCCCGGAGGGCCAGGCCTCCACCGGCCGAAACTTCTGGAATCCTCATCTATGCAGCTGCTCCCAACTCAGAATTCCAAGTAGAACGTCCAGCCCGATAGGCCCTCTGAGGGCCCTTGTCCTCGCCGCCTTCTAATGTACTGGCCAGGGCCGTTCTGTAAACTGTGGAGGCCATCGTCAGCTCACTCTAAACCGGAAGGACTAGATGTATATCAGGAGAAACGAAAACACTGTTTGATTAATCGCCATCTTGCAAGCTGGAGAGTGATGGCTGGGCACAAAATGTGGTCGTTATCTAAATGGAGTGCCGGTCTGTCCCTGGGATCCTGAACAAATGGACTCCCCTCTATTTATAAACAACCCTGAGGGATGAGCAGCTCGGTTTACGTTGAGAAGGGGCCATCGTTCATTTTTATCCATCGTACTTGCTTTTAGTGATATTACACACACACCCTGCTCGGGCTAGAATCTCAACAACCCAAGAGGTTTATGTGCTTTTAACACCAATTTTGAGGGTCTCTGTGTACATTTCATCATCGAGGGGTAGTGGTGGGCCCGAAACACAGTGTGTGAGCTGATCCCTTCCTTGGGGCTTCATGCAAGGTTCACGATGCAGATGACAGCGGGCCCCAATTTTGGCCCCGAGGCTGTGTTTGTGACCACAGGTGATTACGGAGGTGAGCGGGCATGAGCCACTGAGCCAACCCGGATTCTCCTGACAGGAAGGGGGATGGGGTGCGGCCAGGTAAGCAAGACCCTCTGTGATGTCCAGCCCGGGCCTGAGGCAGGAATTCGGCATTTAGCATTTGCTAACTAGACAGGAGAGGGAAGGAAGTGCTGGAAAGAGCAGGGTACTTCCACTCTGCGAGTACAAATCATCTAATACTAGAACCCCACTTCCATTGCTTCCAGATCTCCACGGATGTTGATTCTTCTCTTTCAGGGAGCCCTGAGAGGAGGGCCCTGCCCGTGATGCTCACGTGACAGATGGGGAATCTGAAGCCCAGAGCGGTGAGGCGGCTTGCTTAAAGCCACCCCCTGTTAACAAGAAGGCAGGGCAAAGTCCCAGTTTTCCAATTGCCGGCTCAGGAGTCATTCCATTCATCCCTCAGCGTGTCCCTGTTGCCTGCCGGGCTCTGCAGAAAATGCCCAAAGCCTCTTCCTTCCACCTCCACCCCACGAAGGAAGAAAGCACCGGGTTACGCGAGACAACCAGAGATGAGGCAAAGAGGCCGTCTAGTCCTGGCGTAGACAGAGCTGCTAGAGAGAGGACAGATCAGGGTGCCCCTGAGGGTATAGGGCTGGACATCCTTACAACAGCGTCATCCCACGATAATACAACGTGAGCCACGTGTGTTATTTTACATGTTTTAGTAGCCGCAAAACAGGTGAAAATAAATGTAGCAATTCAGTGAACACCATGCATCTAAAATATCATCAACATGTGTTCAGTGTAGAAACAATATATCAAATTATTAATAAGATATTTGTTCTGCATTAAAGTTTCAAGGTCCCACATGGATTTTATCCTTCTCTTTCAAGTTTCATGGAGGTATATAATTGATATTCAACAAGGTGCACATATTTAATGAATACATTTAGATGAGCTTGGACACATACGCAAACCCACAAAAGCTCCATGACCCATGTATATTTCAAATCCCTATTCAAATCCTACGTTTTCATCAGTAATACTTCAGCTGTGCTTAGATTTCAGAAAATATTCAGTTGAAAAAGTGGATTCACATATGCAGGCTGCTCCGCGCCGACTTAAAGTCTTCTGATAACTTAAGTATCCATTTTTTAATTAAAATCTAAGTGAACTAAAATTAAATTATGTTTCATTATAATTAATATATTTAAACCACAGTTCCTCAGTCATGTTAGCCACGTTTCAAATGCTCAGCAGTCACACACAGCTCACGGTTACCATATTGGATGGCTCAGCCATAGAGAAATCACAAAAACCACGATAGCAGAAGTGGGGCTCTTTAGAGTCTCTACATCCGGGCAGTGGGCCAGACTTGCTCTTTCCCATCACGTACCTGTCTGGCGTCTTCTTTCCATTTGTGACCCTGTTCAGCGTGACCGCTAACGAGAGGACAAGACCTCAGTTATGACCCACCCGTTAAGGTACAAACAACTTCAGGAGGTGGTGAGCATGGGTGGATTTGGCAGTCCAGCCTGCCTACTTGGACAAGGAATCTGGGGAGACCGCCAGATAGCACACAGCGCACCAGTGCCCACTCAAACCCAAAGGGGGTAGATAGTGACCCTTCTCCATGGCTATCAACACACACACACACACACACACACACACACACACACACACATGCATATACCCCCAACACACACACACACACACCCCCAACACACACACACACACACACACACACACACATGCATATACCCCCAACACACACACACACACACACACACACACACACACACCCAAAACACACACACATACATACATACCCCCCAACACACACACACACACACACACACACATGCATATACCCCCAACACACACACACACATACACACATACCCCCCAACACACACACACACACACACACACACACACACACACACACCCCTATTCTTCTAAGGTCTGCGACATAGAATGAAGAGCAGGAGCTATCTTACATTGTGGACCCTCAAAAATTAATTTCTGAATGGTAGGGCTTAAGCACTGAGCTAGGAGTTAGGAGACCTATGATCTATTCCTTGTTCTGTGGCCACTGACCCATGTGTAACCTCGACCAAGTGCAGTTTTTATAAAATGAGAGGTTAGGCCCTTCCCAGCTCTGACATTCTAGTCCAAGCATTGGCAAACTACCGCGAAGGGTCACTCCCATTCATCTACATGTTGTCTGTGGCCGCGTTCACCTACGACTGCAGAATTTAAGGCTTGGGCCAGAGACCCACAAAGCTGAGAATATTTACTCTGCGGCCTTTTATGGAAAACGTTTGCTGACACTGTTCTCGTCGATGGTTCCAGCTCATTTTAATCCTTTCTTAACTGATTTTGTTCCTTCAACAAATATTCATTGGTCAGCATTATTGTGCAAAGTGTTATGAAAATCGCTGAAATGCGATGGTGACCAATATAGACATAGTCTTTCCCCGCAGCAATTTTAACACTCGTGCTCAGAGCAGAGGCTGCTGACCTCCAGTGTGATAGAGCCTGCTCTTGCCCCACAATGGCCATCTATACTTCTTTCATACTATGATGGTTAATTTATGTACCTACATGGCCCAGCCGGCCATGGAGTGTCACATATTTGATCAAACGCTATGCCGGGTGTTTCTGTGAGGGCGTTTTTGGATGAGATGAAGTCAGCGTGCTTTAAGGAGAGCAGATTGCCTTCATGATGTGGGTGGGCCGCATCCAATCAACTGAAGGCCTGAGTTAGAGCAGAAAGACTGGCGACAACGAATTCTCCAGCCTGCCAGCCCTCCACCGGGAAGTGCAGCATCAGGTTTCCTGGGCCTCCAGCCTGCCAGCCACCTTGCAGATTTTGGACTCGCTAGCCTCATAATCGCATGAGCCAATTCCTTAGCACAAAGCTCTTTATCTATATGAACACATCCTATCGGTTCTGTTTTTCTGGAGAACCCTAATACGCATAACATACATTCGAATGTTACCTGCTAAAGGGCCATCTGGAACAAAGACTGCATTTCCCAGCCCTCTTGTAGCGAGGTCTGGCCATGTGACCAGAACAGAAACAGAAGGTCGTGGCAGATTCTCAGGACCTTCCTTAAGAGGTAGCTGGTGGATGCCCTTTGCTGCCTCCCTCCCTCTTCCTCCTTCTGGCTGCCAGAAAGGTGTGACAGGAAGTGCTCCCTCCTGGACCACAGGAGGAGGAGAACCAACCTGTGAATTGGGATGTCCCAAACTGTGAGAACCCGGAACGAATCTGGGTTCCTGAGGCTTTTGTAAAGCAAAACCACTATGTTGTTCTGAACTTTTACTTGAGGGAAAAAATGAACTTCTTTGTCCGATCCACTGCCGGTGGATGTCTGCTACCAGCAGGAAAATCTAATCCTACATGACATAGCCGCCCTTTCCTGCCCCTGCTCTGCTCTGAGCACAATATCTGCTGGAGCCGAGAGGGCCTGCCAGAGTCCACAGTATGCTGAAGGCACGCACGCAGGTTATGGCTGCATTGGTTCGTCCCGGGGGATGGTGGGGACAGAGTACGTTTATCTTCCCATGAAGTTGAGTTTCAAAAGAAATGGGAATTGTAACATTTACAAGTCCTCCTCTCTCCCTTGCATAGATGAAATTTGGATTGAAAAACAAACATTTTGGGGGGGCACCTGGGTGGCTCAATCAATTACACATCCGACTTCAGCTCAGGTCATGATCTCACGGTTTGTGAGTTCGAGCCCCACATCGGACTTTGTGCTGACAGCTCAGGGCCTGGAGCTTGCTTCGGGGTCTGGGTCTCCCTCTCTGCCCCTCCCCCGCTCGCTCGCGCGCGCGCGCGCTCTCTCTCTCTCTCTCTCTCTCTCTCTCAAAAATAAATAAACATTTAAAAAAATTTAAAGGAAGCATTTTTTAAAAAAATACTCGGAGTCAACTAAATAGGTGGATAGTTTTTCTTTGTTTCTTTTTTTTCCCAACATGACACCAAAGAGTTGGAGTTAGCTGTTTCTACCCTTTAACAGATTATTTGGATATTATTAGATACAAATGCACCTATGTATCTTAGACTATATCACAGTCATATGGTATTCATAGCCAGGTTTTTCCTGCCCATAAAAATATTTTTTTACATGTAAAACAAATGTTGGCTGAACTGATAAAAGCTATGGATGCCACAGCCTTCCCCACCAGTGCTGTTCAGAATGACTATTGTATCAGAGGTGACAATCATCGCCTGCTCTGTCCCCACCCCAACTCATAACCTCTGCTTCTAAGTGACACGTTGCCCACCCCTCAGCTGACTGTGCTCTGGGTAGGTGTCCAGCACAAGGACAGCTGAGTGCCCAGGGCCCTAGGCCCTGCCTCTCAAAAATAACAGATGCTCGGGGCACCTGGGTGGCCAGTCGGTTAAGCGTCCGACTTTGGCTCAGGTCACAATCTCACAGTTCGTGGATTTGAGCCCCGTGTCGGGCTCTGGGCTGACAGCTCAGAGCCTGGAGCCTGCTTCGGATTCTGTGTCTCCCTCTCTCTCTGCCCCTCCCCTGCTCACGCTCTCTCTCTCTCCCCACTTCTCAAAAATGAATAAACATTGAAAAAATTAAAAAGAGAATAATAGAGGCCAGTTGGGCCAGTTCTATTTCTTTTAGGACACAGAGAAACAGCCAGTTAGCATTGAGGACAGAAGCCAGACGTTGTATAGAGAATTGCCACAAATGAAAGGAGCTGGCAGTCACGATGGGCCATATGCAAAGTGAAGTAACAGAAACTATGAGTAAGCAGAGGGGGGACTGGGACACACAGGCATACAGAACAAGAACTGTTGAGAGAGAGGGCTGGTCTCCAGAGCTGCCTTGGTTCCTTCTAGCTTTCCTGTTGCCTATCCATTTCCAGCTGCAGTCCGCGTGTCCCCTATGACGTGCCTCTTCATGCTCTATCCTTTGCCCCTGTGCACCTTGGAGCCCAGTTCTGATGGGGCCAGGTGATGCATGAATGCATCATGGCCAGGCTGGCAAAATCCATTCTTCTCTGAGAGATTTTTCACGCAAGTACTCCTAAGGATGTCAAAGAGAAGAGAAAAGGGCAACTTTCTGGAAGGGCAGACATAAAACACGAAGAAACAAAATCTGTCCCCTTGCTGCTTGGAGAAGTTTCTCCAGGAGCTATCTGTTGTGCTCTGGCCGTCTTCAGAGTTAGGGGTTGTCTCTGACGGGAACCCCAGGAAAGAGCCAAAGGTGGAGAGCAATTACCTTCCCCTGAAGTCAATCGTAGGAGGTGGGGATCACACTGAACATCCCAACTTCTCTTCTCTTCCTTTGACTAAGACCAAACCTGTTGGTTGGTCAGAGCTGAACAAGGCAGCTCCCTGCCGCCCCAGGGACCGAAAGACCCGTAAGTGTAGGTCTGTGTGTAGAAACTAGTTTTGGGTCTCTCACTGAAACCCAACCCCCAGCCCAGCCACAGCATGAGCTCATTCCACCCCAACCGGGAGAATGAGAAAATGGTCTGTGAATTTCGCTTCCACTCTGTCAAAATAAGAACAGAAAAAATACACCTCTGCAAAAGTGTTTTCTTTCAGCTTTTATTTGCACACATTCTGTATAATTATGGTCAGCAAGAGGGTATTTTCCATCGCCACACTGGCAGTATTTTCCACACAAAGGTTTATGCTGGCGGGCAGCCTGCCCTTGAGCTATTTACTTGTGTGGTGGATAGAAAACCATCGGACCTATGGCCAGTTAGACCCCAGCAAAATGTTTTCACTTGGACCTCTCCTGTAACAAGGCACATTATTTTAATTTCCCTCTACCCCTCGTCCTCTTCCCTAGGTAAAGTGATTCAATATGGTACAGCCACCTTCTCACAATCAACTCTGTGGCAGACCTTCCACTTAACTACTAATGTTCACATTTTAAAATGCTTCTTCCTAGCTTCCAGATCTTAGAAGTTTCTTGTCCATGGTTATCCTGCATGACTGCATCTCATGCCCTCTCTAGGCAGTGAAGCCTTTTGCTTCGCTGGCCCCTCGTGCACCAAGCCCATTTCCTTCTTCAGGTGATTTCTTACACTATACCTCACCATCCTATCCAGAATGACTGTATCCTTCCTTTAGCTTCTCTGAATCCTGTCCACTGCCTCTCAGTGAAGTCCTCACTGACCCCAATTCCTCTTTCCTTCCGTGTATGGGCTGGTCGCTAGCTGCCCATTCTGAGTCAGACAACTAGACAACTTGATCAAAATGTTGACACTTGTTTATGCACAGAGCCATAGCATAAATCAGATAATTCAGTTAGCAAGTACTTACTGAACACCTGCCTTATGGTCAGCCCCGTGGGGAACATGCTACGTCAGAAAACATGTGGGGACTCATAAGACCTGTCTCTGTTCTTGAGCAATTTGCAGAGACCTTTGGGAAAACAAGCTATCCACACGAAGGAACAGTCCCAGAACCGGAGGCCAAAGCATGATGGTTTTTCAAGGCAACATGAGGTACGCAAGAAGTGGAGAAGGAGCAGACATGAATCACTGGAGTGGGGCAAGGATTGGGAGGCAGTTTCGGCTGAGAGCAAAGTCAACTTTCCACTGTTCACTGGATGGATGGATGGATGGATGGATGAAAGGAAGGAAGTAGAGATGAATCAACAGATGGATGGTCCAGAAGGCATCCATCCACCCATTTATTTGAGAAATATTTATTGAACACTTACATGTACCAGTCATAGGAGATACTTAGATGGAGAAGATAGGCTTCAGTGAGATTGAAGTCTAGTCTGGTGACATAGCAGTGCAGTCATAAGTCAACCAACAGTGGCTTTAAAAGTCCAAAGAGAAGTGGGGCGCCTGGGTGGCGCAGTCGGTTAAGCGTCCGACTTCAGCCAGGTCACGATCTCGCGGTCCGTGAGTTCGAGCCCCGCATCGGCCTCTGGGCTGATGGCTCGGAGCCTGGAGCCTGTTTCCGATTCTGTGTCTCCCTCTCTCTCTGCCCCTCCCCCATTCATGCTCTGTCTCTCTCTGTCCCAAAAATAAATAAAAAACGTTGAAAAAAAAATTAAAAAAAAAAAAAAAGTCCAAAGAGAAGTAATGATAGTTACCATTATTTAAGCACCAGTGATATGTTAGGTTCTTTTCAAACAGAATTGCTACGGTTCACACTCTGGGGTACTGCAGCAAACTCATAGGGGCACTGTCAGTTGTTTGAAATTTTGGGGGAAGCATAATGACATTCAACGTCTGCTAGACACTGTGTTAACTACAAGCTCGAGGTAGTTCACAGTTTTGCCGTGAGATCATGCCACATTCCTTTTGATGACGTCACATCTTGTGGAGCTGGGGCTTTGGTGGCTGCTGCAATAAATAAACAAGAACCATATGAAAATCAACACGGAACAGGAGATGAGGGCAACGGGGTCCAGTCAGATTCCAGGGTTTGAAAAGTTGTGCAGTGCCCAAGAGGAGCATACGTCTCATTAATAAGTACTTGTTGCTACTTAAGAATGAAATAAGGGGCACGTGGGTGGCTCAGTTGGTTGAGCGTCTGACTTCGGCTCAGGTCATGATCTCACGTTTGTGAGTTCGAGCCCCACGTCGGGCTCTGTGCTGACAGCTCAGAGCCTGGAGCCTGTTTCGGATTCTGTGTCTCGCTCTCTCTCTACCCCTCCTCTGCTCATACTGTCTCTCTCTCTCTCCCTCAAAATAAATAAACATTAAAAAAAAGAATGAAATAAAGCTATTACTCTTTTCTTTCAATGTATATGTATTACTTTGTCTGGACATAAATACGGATTAAGTTATTTGGTCTTAACTTCTTAATAAATGGGACTTTAGGTGTTTCTTAAAGCCTGGAAACACTATGAAAAAAATCACTGTTGTACTAACTCATGAGTATATTAACTGAGCAAGTTCAAGATCCTCTGTGTTATTGCCAACCCTCCCAGGTTATCGATTTGCCAAAGATGACACAGGTAGTAAGTTCCTGAGCAGGCATTCAAACCAGAATCTCTTCTAGCAGTCCCTAAAACGATATCACTCTTTGTTTATAATAATGACGGGCACTCGGTGGGCTCATGAGGAGATGCAGAGGTAGGCTGCTGGGGCAGAAGTTGAGGAAGTGGGGTGGGGCCGACAGGTGATGGAAAGGAGTCTTGAGGGCTCACCACACGGCCACCCTACACTTTGTCTCCCTCTGTGTGCTGAGTTCCCACAAGATCTTGTCTGGTGGGAGGAAGAAAGAACAACCCCTAAGAGGTATACAGCAACAAATCCTGTGATTTTTCTCAGTATGGTCAAAAGAGGGGGAGGTGGGCTGGAGACCATGGAGAAGTGTGAGAAATGGGGGCCGAATCTGCACATGCTTGAGCCGTCAGATAAATTTCCTTGCAGCCTGCTGACTCTTGAAATCTTGAATGGCTGCTGTCATGGTAACATCCCCAAACCGACTGGCCTTCTGTCATTTCAGGTGGGCAGAGTCCTGCCAAGATCGTGGGGAGAGTGGGGGCAAGTTCCCCTGAAAGAGAAGCCCTCTGGAATTGGGAAAAATTTAGGTCAACCTCATTTGAACCTTGCCCTCCTGCTCTTTCGTCCTCTGACAGACATTTCCTTGATCTCCAGAAATTCCTCTGCCTCAAGGGAAGACTCCCCCAACCCCCAGAGGTCTCCAAAGTGGACTAGGAACAGATTTAGGGCAGGACCCCAGAAAAGCATGGAAGGCCTTGGGAGGGTGGACAGTGCGGAGAGGCATCTCTGCAAAGATCTTCAAAGGCAAAGCCCAAGGCGGTGGGCACCCCAGGAGGGCACGCTCTATGACCAGAGCCTGCAGCCCGAGAGGGGGCCTGGCCAGAGAGACCCCCTACTGTGGCAGCGAGCCTGCTTCTAGGAGCCCTGAGAAGCCTAATTCAATTACCCTTATCAGAATGCCTCTGAACTTAACAAAGCAGATAATCAGTTCCAGAGACAGATACTGTGTGGGGGGTCAAAATTATTTTGCTTCCCAAAATTGGAGGCTGAAATCAGAGATGTTTGGGTAATGGAAAACATAATCCCTCCCCGGGCCCAAGCCCCCTCCCACTACCCACACCTGAGACACCCCTACCTTTCGATCCAAGGAGGCTGGGATTCAACATCCGCACCCATCTTCTTAAGACACGTGGCTGTGAACTTGACCTCTTTCCCTCACCCTCTTTGTGCCACAGCCAGAAAGAAGCTCAGTAGAGGCTGGAAGCAAGAGGGGAAGGGATTAACATTTATTGAGCCTCCCTGGATGTGTAAGGTTCATCATACACATTATTTAATTTAAATCGCCCATTTAAAATTAAATAAATCAGGGGCGCCTGGGTGGCGCAGTCGGTTGAGCGTCCGACTTCAGCCAGGTCACGATCTCGCGGTCCGGGAGTTCGAGCCCCGCGTCAGGCTCTGGGCTGATGGCTCAGAGCCTGGAGCCTGTTTCTGATTCTGTGTCTCCCTCTCTCTCTGTCTCCCCCGTTCATGCTCTGTCTCTCTCTGTCCCAAAAATAAATAAACGTTGAAAAAAAAAAATTTAAAAAAAAAAAATAAAATAAAATAAAATAAAATTAAATAAATCATTTTTGAATCACGATTAAAATTAAATCACCCATTTTTGAAGAAAAATGTTAATAACCACCACATTACAGAAGGTAATGGAGATTTGGGAACAGTGAAATCACTGCCTGAGGACCCACTGCCCAACTCACTGTGCCACACAGGCTCTCTGCCCAACATCAGAAAGCAAATACAACTCACTTATTCAAGGATCCACAGCAACCCTCCAAGGTAGGGTTGTCTCCTTTATGGGTAAGGAAACAGACTCAGAGAGGCTAAGTAACTTTCTTAGCGTCACACAGGTGCTGGAAGTCTTAGTTGGGATTTGAGGCCAATGAGCTTGGAGGCAAAGCCAAGGTTCTCACTGCTATCTCACAGCTGCCACCCAAATTGTTTCCTAGAATCTTCCTAGAGCCCTAACTGCAGAAACCATTTCTTTTCATCTTCCCCATTGGGCCTAGTGCGGGTCTGGATCTGGACAGAAGCAACATGGGCTGATTTCTCTTTCCTAACCCGTATGCTGGATTGCCATGATGACTACTGAATGTTCAGATGCTTTCTGAAGGAGAGCTCTCAGCCTCTGTTTACCTGAGCTCTCAGCCTCTGTTTACCTTAGAATTGTACACCATACAAGTTTAGCTCGGAAACTCTCGCATCAGTGGGTCGCACCCTTTATTTATTTGTTTAAACTTGCTGTTTTTATTAGATAACATTTGACATGTACAGAATAACATCTACGTAAATTATTTATAAAGCACAGTAATCGTACAGCCTGTGAATTCACCACTCTGCCTTATGACTAGGTGGTTACAATGCTTGCCCCTCCCTGTCTTTTCTCTGCCTCCCCCACAGTAATAACCACTATCCAGAATTCTGTGTTTATCGCTCTGATTATTTTTTATAGTTTTTCAGTTACATTTCAACCTACCCTTTGTGTGGTAGGTTGCATTATTGTTCTGGGTTCTTTAGGTATCCTTTGACTTATGACCTTGCAGTTCCTCCCATTAGAGTTGAAATAAATTTCCCTGCCCAGCGATGGTAGATTTGCCAGTTCAATGTTGTCGGCAGTGACGGATGCCAGTTCTGAGCCTGGACTTTAAGAGGCATCACATATTTCCACGTTCCCCTCTTGTATTTCTGCTTCTGCCATGAAAAGAAAGGGCTCCAGGGCACCTGCCAGTCCCAGGAGGATGAGAGACATGTGGAACAGAGCCGGACTCCATCTGAACTCTGAACCAAACCCCGTTGAGTCCAAACTAGACTGGTCAACCCCCGGCCAATCCACAGATACCTGAGTAGAAATATGCAAATGTGTGTGAGCCACTGAGTTTGTTATGCAACGGGTTGATAATATATGATGCATCTCTGAACAGCACATTCTATTTTTGCTTGTTTTTAAGCTTTGAAAGATGATAATTCATATGGAACACCATGGCTCCACGATTCTTTCCTACACAACATTAGGCTTCTGCGATTTATCCCGTGGAATATAACACAGCCAAAGTACTACAACAATAGAGATGGGAAAAGGTGGAAGGCCCACAGAGCTCAAGAAGGACCGAGCGGGTGGGAAGCCCGTGTCTCACTCCCATAGCAAATATGGATTGAACATAAGAAGACCACTTCCCCCACTGCCGGAAATATAAAGGTGAGCCGGACCCTAAGGTTGTTGCATTCGAGGGCTTTGTGTTATGGAAAGAAGTGGCAAAGACCATCGGTGCCTCCTATCACGTCATGGAGAGGCTTCCTTAGGGCCCCTGCCCTGCTAGCGATCCCCCTCATTCCCTTCACCAACTTCTTCTGCCCCTGGAGGCAGAGAGCATAATTAAGGCAGTATGTGGGGGAGAGCAGGCAGAGACTATGGAGGGGATGCCTCCGCTGGCAGACTGAGTTCCAAGGGAAAAGGCCAAAGTATCTGGGAAACTCGGGCTCGAGGATCGATCACTTTGGGGAGGCAGGTTTGCATGTCTGCAGATGACCTGTGTCTGTAGAGAACGGCAATTGTCCGGCCAGAGTGGGCCCTGCGATGAGCTCAGCAGCCCCCCAGACTCGGCTCCTGGGGTGACCACAGTCATCAGTAGGACATGCTTGGAAGGCAAGGAAAGGCCGAGCACTGCTCCTGCCCCTTGAGGATATTGCAGGCAAACGAGGGAAACAGGGCGCGTGGTAAAAGCAGGGCCGCAGACCCTTTCCACGGACACGAACATCATCGTGTAACCAAAGCCGAGCAGACCCGCATGGATCACCGTGGATGTGCGCATGTCCAGAAGCAGCTCAACCGACCAGGACACGCTGCCATCCGGTAGACAGGTGTCTTTTGTTTCCCCGCAACATTTAGGTAGTCCCCACGGGAGTTGCCTTTTATTCCACGCTTTGGGAAAACACAGTGAGAACCGCTTCGCATGAAAACTAGACCGAGCACAACCGCATACTCCCTCGGTGAGTCAGAAAGCATTCCTGGATGCCTCAGGGCCTTGGGGACGTCATTAGGAAAATCAGTTACCATAGAGGAGTGGCAGAAATATCATCCTAATGATATGAGGTTTCACGGTGATTGGGTCCTGGATAAAGAAATGATTTTTGGTAAGGAAGGACTCGCAGCACCCACCTGATAGGGAAATGGCAAGACCGAGGTGAGCCCTGGGCCGCTCTCAGCACCAGCACTCAGATCATCTGGACTCCCACCACCTCCCCTGATACACCTGCAGTGATGCCCTTAGGCGGCTGCCCAGACACCCCCACCCTCCTGAGCCTTCCCTGCCCTGGGTAAGAGTCGGGAAGCTCTGTCAACGCGCTCTCCCGGGTCTCACTGTTGGCTCTCTTCCGGTCAGAGGTTGCTCAGACGGCAGCCGCAGCTCTGGGGTGATCTCTCCTGGAGCTGGGGAAGAAGGGTCAGCAAGGTCTAAGTTTAGACGGGAGGGGCCCCCGCTTTAGGAGATGAGCACTGTTTTACCCGTCTCTCCACCCAGGTGCCATTTGAACACTCCCATTGCTCCGGTTTACTGTTTTGGCTTTTATTTATTTATTTATTTATTTTACTCCAAAAATAATGTTTTCAAATACAGTGTTTTCCGCCCCGTGGTTATGTGTGAGGACCCCCCACTCTCCCCACCCAGGGAAGGAAAGCAAGGAAGGAAAGGTGCGGCTTGCAATGTGGTGGGTGAGGAGCCAGGACCCACATCTTAACACACGGTGAATGACTGCCAGCTCGGAGGGCAGCAGACTGAATTGGAAAGATCTGGAAGCCCTGAGGTCAGGTCCCAGCCCTGCCACTTTTTAAAGACAAAGTCTGTAGCACAAGTCTCCTCACCTCCTCAGCCCTGGTTGTCCCATCTGTCAGCAGGCTGAGAGGACAGTGGCTTCTTTTGTTTCTTTTTTTTTCCTAATATTTATTTGACAGAAGACAGACACAGCACGAGTGGGGGTGGGGCAGAGAGAGAGAGGGAGACACAGTGGGGGTGGGGCAGAGAGAGAGGGAGACACAGAATCCAAAACAGGCTCCAGGCTCTGAGTAGTCAGCACAGAGCCTGACACGGAGCTCGAACTCACAAACCACAAGACCCTGAACTGAGCTGAAGTCAGACGTTTAACTGACTGAGCCACCCAGGCGCCCAGAGGACAGTGGCTTCTAACTGTAGACATTCTCTACCTTCAAGAGCCTATGCAAAAACCAAATGCTTCCGTATAGGTGGCAAAAAGAAAGGAAGAAAATGACCAAATTTATTTGGGCCAAAGTTGAGACAATACTAAGTGGCTCTTACCGTCTATTTCGCGAAGTGTGGTATATTTTCTTTCTGTCATGTATTTAATCCTGTGATACATGTGTGTGTTTTTATTTCCCCAATTAGATTACATGTTTCTTAGGAGCAAAAACAACTTTCACAGAACTCACTAAATTCCAAAACCAATTTCATTATTTTCTTAAAAGTTGTAAAATTAGAAATTACATTAATCTCTAGTAGATTAGAATAAATATCTCTTGGGGCACCTGGGTGGCTCAGTCGGTTAAGCATCTGACTTTGGCTCAGGTCACGATCTCACAGTTCGTGGGTTCAAGCCCCATGTCAGGCTCTGTGCTGACAGCTCAAAGGCTGGAGCCTGCTTCAGCTTCTGTGTGTCTCTCTCTTTCTGCCCTTCCCCTGCTCATGCTTTCTCTCTCTCTCTCTCTCAAAAATTAATAAACATTAAAAAATTTTTTAAAGAATAAATGTCTCTCAATTAACTGGATAGCATTATAGATAATCCCATTTATTTCTCACATCGACATTGTTAGATGGATTGTTTCTGTGCCCATTTTAAAGATAAGGAAACTGAGGACAAGAGAGATTAGAAGACTTGCTAAGTCCACATAAATAGTAAAGGGTAGCGCTGGGACTTGAACCAAAGTCCTTCAGCTTAAACCTCTAGACTCTTCAGAAGTCATATTGATCTCTTCTTTACCTCACGCGGCACTGCTCACAAGGCAGGTCCACGGGAAGCGATCAATACGTCGTTGTGGGTTGATGGCTACCACATAATTATCAATTGCTGGCTTAAAGGCTAGGGTGGATTCACACGGCCTTTCGTGATTTTTTTTTTCTCACTCGGGAATACCCTTGGGCCCCTTCGAGCGCCCCGTGCTCCAGGAGCCAGGGCTCCAGAGGGACCTCCGGGACCTGTTGGCCCGCAGTTCCAGTCATGTGGCTGGCCAGGCGCCTGTGGTTCTCCTTTCTCATATGAGAAGCTGGCAGGCACGGCCCAGACTGGAAGCCCCCTTCACAAACATTCCAGTTTGCGTTCACTCCTGGCCAACAGACAGGGCCCTATAAACCGCCCGGCAAAACCAGCCAGGAAAAAGCCCTCAGTTCTGGCCACAGGAACTTCACCAACGCGTCAGCCTGAGTCTGAGGCGCCAGCTCTGCCCACAGGACACCCAAAGGCAGCAACCTTGGCCAGGCCAGGTCTCATGGACTCGCTGAGTTTAATTCGCCCATCAGGGGACTGGAGCATCCCTTTCAACCACCCTCTTCTGTCCACAAACCTTCAGAGGCTCCCCGGCTCTCCCTGTAACAGATTTGGACCTGGACGCCCCTTGTAGCTCTTGTAAACGCCTTCCCTAGGCCCCACCGGCCATCCCTCCTTCTCCCCACGCACACCTCTGCCTTCCTAGACTGGGCTCCCTGTTGTCCCAACACACAGTACACTCAGTCTGGCCTCATGGCCTTTCTTGGCGCTGATCTCCTCACCGGGAAGGCCCTGCCCTGTGTCCTGTCCTGTCTCGACCCTCCCATCCTGCAAGACCGGCTTCTGGAGGAACCCTTCCCTGCTGGCAGGGACCGCTCTCCTCTCTGAAACCCATAGCCCTTAGCCAGATCCTGTCTTGAACTGTTATTAGGCAGTTTCACGATTGCCATGTGAATAAATATACTACACAGTAAATAGATTCCTCTCTCAGACCTATCGGCCAGCGTTCCTGCCCATTAGAAGGCCCCACTTCGGCGCCCTCCAGCCCACCTTTCCCCACGGGGGGGGGGGTGGTTCTGTGGGACCAAGGGAATATTCCCATCTTCAGTCTGCCTCCTTTCTACTTCCACTGTTAGACCATGCTCCTGACAGCCAGGACCCCGAAATTCTGGGCCCAAACAGGCCTGAATCTATTTCCAGGACCCGGGGAGCCTCTTCCCCAGATCAGTGGACAAGGGGTTGCCAAGGAGAGGCTGTTTGCCGGAAAGTGGGTTTGTGGATGGAACTTGGGCCCGTGGGCTGGAGTGTCGGCCTGCATATGCGTAAGCCCTTTGGTGGGAAGAGAAGTGGATGGGCCTCCGCACGCTTGAGTCCCCCGGTGGCCCATTAGTCCACCTGCTGGAGGATGATGCCAATATAGAGGGAAGTAGGGTGAGGTTCAGACAGAGACGGATCTGGCACAGGTGACATTGTGGAAACTCGATCCAGCCTGTGCCCAGAATTTTCTGTTAACTAAACTAGTTTCCTCCTGGGCTTAAATTCATTTGACACAGGCTTCGGTTACTTGCGGCTAAAAGTGACGAGTACAGTGGTGGTGAGGATGAGGACGAGGGTGGTGCCGGCTCCGGTGGAGGTGGTGGCGAATGTTTATTCGTCCACCTGCACGCTCCAGGCACGCCGCTTCACCTGTGTTAGCTCATTTATTCCTCCACCTACTTCTTGCGCGGGTTGCTATTATCATCCCAGTTCTGCAGGTGAGGAAACAGAAATTCAGAGAAGCCAAGTAACTTGCCCAAGGCCACACAGTATTCAGACCCAAGGCTGTCTCACTCCTGTGCTCTTAACCTGCTCGACTGGTTTGTATTGGTCGCCAGGAGTGCAAGCTGAACCACACAAAAGGCACGGGGCTCACAGTGTGTAGTTAGCCACCGTGGGACAGCCAAGGCTCTGAAAGAGGGGGAAAGGGCAAAGGTCAAGGTCGGGATGCACAGGATACAGCTTGCTCAACCAGAAGCCCAGCAATCCTTGTTGATGGAGGAGGAGAGGAGAAAATGATCCTTCTCTAAAATGCATTCCTCTAAACCTCTCTTCCTCTCCCCCTCATCTCAGGCCTCCCCAGCAGAGCTTTGGGAGGAAGGTCAAAATTGTGAGTCTGGCGGCACGCCTTTAATGCCTCTGCAGGGCTCACTTAAGTTACGCTTTTCAGCAAAAACACGGAGTAACTTAGACATATTGCCATTGGGTTAAATCCTAATAATGAGCAGAGGCCTGTCACAGCACAGACGGTTGAGGCTGGCCAAGTCCAAGTGTTTGTCACCCCCCAGTCCTGAGGTCATATAGGATATCCCAGATGTGGTCTGTGCAGGAGCCCAGTGCACACCCAGTGAGTGACCGGGACTCTGTAACTCAAACCTGCTCTCTACAAGGGGCGGAGGGAAACGGCAAAGCTGGAGAGGGCTCTGGCTCCTCTTAGGACCACATGCCTGGTTGGGACATCAGTTCCCCTTCGTGTCCCTCCTTTAGGGAGAACAGAATGAGATCGAAATTAGCACAGGAAGGTATATGGGGTGTGCAAGATAGCAGGACTGTCGTAAAAGGTTTATTGCTGCAAGCGTCAGGGAGCTGCACGAGGCAGCCGCGGCTCTGTCGCACGTGAGAAATGCTCTCATCCGTATTGTCACTGCCATAAAATCTTTATAGAAGAGAGTGCAGACCTCCCCGCTGCCAAGTGCTCAGTGTCACTCAGCAAACACTCACGAGGCATGAAGGGCCTTCCCGTTTGCAGGTGTGGGTTTTCAAAATCTTCCAGGAAGGTCAACAGTCATGGCAGAGTAATCTCTGTGGTGCCTCTCGGAAGGAGCACTCGCTCAAGTTCAGGCTCCAAGGCTAAATACGTTTTCTTCCCTACCTTTCTTTAGTGGGAAACGTGCAGAGTAAACCACTGCATTTTCTACTGAGAGCCATTATTTCCAAAAGTAACACCCATACTTTTCAGGCTCTCTGAAATCTATCTTACCACTTAACCATAAATTCATCAATATTTTTGAACAAAGGGTTAGACAGATGAATAGAGCATACCGTCATGGAAATAACATTGAAGGATGGGAAACAGGGGCACAAAATGATGCCCGTGCATTCAGTTACATTTCAGTTCATACGATTACACTTATATTAGTCCCATTTCAACGAACACAGTTAGGGTAAGTCACAAAGGACACTTGCCGGGCTATGAGAGCACGGAAAGGGGGAGAGAGAGAGGTGCTTAGGGCTAATGCTCAGGGATTGGGGAAGGTTTCTTCCATTTTGATAGAGACTCGATAACGGAGTCGAAATTAAGCAGGTAAAGAAGTGGGGAAGGACATGCCAACAGAGAACAATCAAGGAGGGTTGATGCAGGACTCCCTCTCTCTGAAATCCTCTCTTCCACTGACTTCACAGCACCACAGTTTTGCTTCACCCTATATCTATCTGCTGGCTACCCAGTCTCCTTCACAGGCTTGTTTCCCTTTACACAGCCTTTAAAACTTGACAGCCTCAACCACAGCCCCGAACCTGTTCTTTCTCTATGCTCTCCCTGCGCAATCTCTCCTGCTCCCGTGGCTCATATGTGTTTGAGGTCCCCGTGAACCCCAAAGCTTATCTCTTTCCCAAATCCCTCCTCTGAGTTCCTGTCCACTGAAAGTGCTTCCATGCCTGTTCCTCTTCGTACTAAGTTTTGCAGAGGCAGGGTCCTGTGTGAGGAGGCTGCCATGGTTGGTTCTGCTTA
The DNA here is from genome assembly GCF_028749965.1 of Puma concolor. NCBI lineage: Eukaryota > Metazoa > Chordata > Mammalia > Carnivora > Felidae > Puma > Puma concolor. The sequence continues at coordinate 76,389,013 of NC_141669.1, forward strand.
TGAACGTTCTATCTGTCTGCATCTGCGGTTCAGTGTTGGGAAATCACCTGGCACTATGCAACGAAGCCACATTTTCCGGTGCTGACAGTTTATCGGTCATAAAGCGGACACTGAAATCTTCGTCCATATCAACCTGACATCCTAGAATATCAGCCCGAGCAGAGGAAGAGGACTGGTGTTTGCCGAACTTCCTCAACACCAGCGAGGCGTTAAGGAAAAGCAAGCCCCATTGCTATTTCAAACTCAGTGGCTCTTGGTGCCATTTGATGAAGCGGCAACGCCGAAGGAAGACCAGGCTTTGGCGGTGAAGGGGAATGTGAAATTTGAGCCTCGGTCATGGTGACTTAGAAGTGCTTCTGAAACTTCCAAGTGGGCAAGTCAGAGGAATGCAGAGGAGGGGTGGTCCAGGACAGAGATATACACTTGAGGTTGACAGGTTCCTCAACTGATATTATAGCCATAGCTGTTGAAGAGCTCGCTTAGAGAGAGTAGAGAAAAGAACAGGATTTAGGACCAGGGCTTGAGCTCGTCCACTGGTTTTTCTAATACATAACAGCTTTATTGAGGCATAATTAATATACCTAAAATTAAACCTTAAAAAGCTTTTTTAAATTAATTTATTTATTTTAAGTGAGAGAACACGAATGGGGGAGAGACAGAATCCTAAGCAGACTCTGCACCATCAACACAGAGCCAGACACGGGGGTCAAACTCACCAACCATGAGATCATGACCTGAGCCGAGATCAAGAGTCTGATGCTTAACCGACTGAGCCAACATTTTAAAATTCAACACTTTAAAGTGCTTACAGTTCAGAATTTTAATATATTCACAGAGTTGTGCCACCATCACTACTATGTAATTCTAGGACACTTTTGTCACTGCAATAAGAAGTCCTGTCCCTATTAGCAGTCACTTTCCATTTCTACCCCACGCACATGTGCGGACAGCACCCATCTACTTTGTGTCCCTATGGATTTGCCTACTCTGAACATTTCATTCGTGTCTGGCTTCTTTCACTTAGCATAACGACTTTGAGGTTTTTCCATGTTGTAGCATGTATCTGTGCTTTATTCCTTTTACGGCTGCATAATATTCCATTGTATGGATGTACCACATTTTGCTCATCCATTCGTCAATTAGCGGACATGGGGGTTGGTGCCATTTTTTAGCTATGATGCATAAGAATAAGAGTGCTATGAATAAGTTTTTGTGTGAACATGTTTTCAATTCTCTTATATATCTCGAAGTCGTGTGACATTCCTGGGTCACGTGGTAACTCTTTGTTTCACTTGTTGACAAACAGCCAAAAGGTTTTTATGAAGAAAATGATACAGCTGCATCATTTTATATTTCACCAGCAATGTATGAAAGGTAATCTCTCCACATCCTCACTGACACCAGTGACTTTCTGTCTTTTTTTTTTTAATGTTTATTTATTTTTGAGAGAGAGAGGGACAGAGAGAGACAGAGCGTGAGTAGGGGAGGGGCAGAGAGAGAGGGAGACACAGAAGCCGAAGCAGGCTCCAGGCTCTGAGCTGTCAGCACAGAACCTTATGCGGGGCTCGAACCCACGAACTGTGAGATCATGGCCTGAGCCAAAGTTGGACACTTAACCGATTGAGCCACCCAGGCGCTTCCTGTCTTTTTTTATTGTAACCAACCTAGGAGTGTGAAGTGACATCTCATTTTGGTTTTGATTTGTGTTTGTCTGATGAGGTTGTTCGTTCTTCCATGTGCTCATTTACTATTTGTAGATCTTCTTTGGAGGAATGGCAGTTCAAATATTTTGCCCAATTTTAAGTTGGGTTGTCTTTTTATTATCGCGTTGTACACTTTTCTTTTATTCTGGATAGATGTCCCTCATCAGACATGATGTGCAAACATTTTCTCCTATTCTGTATGGATTGCCCTTTCCCTTTATTGATGATGTTTTTTGAAGCATAAATGTTTTTTAATTTTGATGAGGTTCAACTTGACTACTTGTTCTTTTGTAATTTGTGGTTCGGGTGTCATATCTGAGAAACCATTGCCATGTAGATCTCCGATCCATTTTAGTAAGCTTTTGTATATGCTTTGAAGGTAGGGGGTCCAAATTCATTCCTTTATATGTGAATATCCAGCTGTCTCCATGCCATTCATTGAAAAGACTATATTCCCCCACTGAATTGTCTTGACACTCTTATCAAAACTCAATTGACCCAAAACGTAAGGGTTATTTTTGGGTTCTCATTTCTCGTCCATTGATCTGTATGTCTATCTTTAAGCCAATACTACACAGTCTTGATTAGTGTAGCTTTGTAGCAAGTTTAAAACCAGAAGGTGTGAGTCTTCCAACTTTGTTCTTTTTCAAGATTTGTGTGTGTGTGTGTGTGTGTGTGTGTGTGTGTGTGTGGTATTCTGGATCCCTTGAATTTCCACATGGGTTTTTAAGATAAACTCATTAATATCTCCAAAGAAGCACCTGGGATTTTTGGTAAGGATTGCGCTGACTTTGTAGATCAATTTGGAGAGTATTGCCATCTTCACAATACTAATTGTTGCAATCCGTGAGAATGGGATGGCTTTCCATTTATTTAAGTCTTCTTAAATTTTTTTCAGCAATGTTTTGTACTTTTCAGTGCTCGCCTTGCACTTGTTTTGTTCATTTTGTTCCTAATTATTTTATTCTTTTTGATGCTGTTATAATGGAGTTGTTAAAAGTACAGCATAGGGAATACAGTCACTAGGATTATAATCATTTGTATGGTGACAGATGGTAATTACACCTATCACGGTGAGCGCTGTGCAATGTACAGAATTATCTAATCACTGTTGTACACCTGAGACTAATTAACATTGTATGTCAGCTACTTCAATAAAAAAAATAAGAATTTTTTTCTTAATTTTATTTTCTGATTGTTCATTGCCAGTGTTATAAGCAATACAATCGATTTGTGCATATTGATTTTGTATCCTGCAACCATGCTGAGCCATTTATTTGTTCCAAGTTTGTTTTGTTTTGTTGTTCTAAATTTTTCTAATGGATTCCTTAGGATCTTCTGTATAACAAATTATTTCAGATGTCAATAAATCTAGTTTTACTTTTTCTGTTCCGGTCTTGATGCCTTTTGTTTCTTTTTCCTGCCTAGTTTCCACTGGGCTAGAACCTCCAGTACAATGTTGACTAGAAGTGACACGAATAAGTGTCCTTGCCTTGTTCTTGACCTTAAGGAGAGAGCATTCAAACTTGCACCATTAAGTTGATGTTGGCTGTGGGTCTTTTGTAAATGGCTGTATTCATTTTATAGGGCTGCTATAACTAATCATGACAAACTTGAGGGCTTAAAACAACACAAATATATTATCTGCCAGGTGTTTTTTGCTTGTTTGTTTTTGTTCTTTGTTTTGTTTTGTTTGAGAGAGAGAGAGAGAGAGAGAGAGTACACATGCAAGCAGGGAGGAGTAGAGGTAGAGTGAGAGAAAGAATCTCAAGCAGGTTCCACACCCAGCATGGAGTCTGACACGGGGCTTGATTTTACAACTGTGAGATCATGACCTGAGCTAAAATCGAGAGTCAGATGCTTAATCAAGAGATAGACACCCCTATCTGTCAGTTTTGTATTTTAGAAGTCCACCACAGGCTTCGCTGGGCTAAAAGCAAGGTGTCAGAGTGGTCCTTTCTGGAGATTCTAGGCAAGGCTTCCTTGCCTTTTCCAGCTTCTAGCGATTTCTTGGCTCGTGGCCCCTTCTTCTATTTTCAAAGCCAGCAACGTGGCATCTCTCACCTTTTTTCCATAGTCATATCTTCCTCTGGCGAACTGCAATAGCAAAGGCTCTCTATTTTAAAGATTCGAGTGATTGATTATACCAGTCCCATCTAAAGGTCCTAAACAGTCACTTTACCACATAAGGCACCATTTTCACACATTCCACTAGTTGGGATGTGGATATCTTGGGATGCCGTTATTTTGCCCACCATATTCTCCATTTGACCTCCCAAAATTCACATCTGTCCTATATGCAGAATACATTCACTCCATCCTAAGATTCCCTAAATTCTCTACCCCTAACAGCATCAACAAGTCCAAAATCTCACCTATATCTCATCAGTTCAAAAGTTCCAAATGCCACCATCTAAATCAACAGTATAAGTATGGGCAAGACTCAGTATAATCTATCCTGGAGCACAGTTCCTCTCCATGTGGACCAATGAAGCCAAGGAAACAAGTTACACTGGGGAGCCTGGGTGGCTCAGTTAGTTAAGTGTCTGACTCGATTTCAGCTCAGGTCATGATCTCATGGTTCATGAGACTGAGCCCCACTTTGGGCTCTGCCTGACAGCTTGGAGCCTGCTTGGGATTCTCTCTCTCCCTCTCTCTCTCTCTCTCTCTCTGCCCTTCCCTCACTCATGCCCTCTCGTCTCTCTCTCTCTCTCTCTCAAAATAAATAAGTAAATAAACTTAATTAAAAAAAAAAAAAACAAGTTACATGCTCCTCAGATATAAAGATAAGACAGACATAGACACTCTGGTCCAAAAAGAGAGAAAATGGAAAGGAAGAAGAACCACTGATCTCCCAAAATATAGAGATCTAGCCAGGTAAACTCCACTGGGTTTCGAGGTCTGGAAATCATCTCCTGAGGGCCTCAGTTTCAACTTCCGGCTCATGGCTCCACTGTCTGGGCCTGGCCCACCCTTCCTTTCTCATCAAAGGTGACATGTGTTTGCTGCTCAGGGGTTTGCTTCCTCAGCCTGTTTTGTGCCTGCAGATTTTCAGGGAGTCCCACAGCTTCCTTGCATTTTGTTTTCTCTCTGTCCCTTTGGTCCAAGCTGGTGGTGTTTCTGCTGCTGTAAAATGATCAAGAATCTATCATTCTCCCATTAAACAAGCAGTCCCTCCACAGATTCTTCTTAAATAATCCCATCTCTGTCTTTGGCTTCTGTTGGGATGGCAGGGGGGGTGGGGAATCTATGTATCATACATGGAATGTCTAACAGCCTTGTATGTGACTGAACACTCCATTTTATTTCCTGAGATATTCACTTTTTCCCTATAATACACTTCCTGGATAGTGCATCTCCTGATTTTAAAGTCTTTTGCAGTCTTACGGATAAGCAGAGGGTTTCCCAAGCCGTTAAGTCCTGGATCCTTTCTCAAAAAAAAAAAAAAAAAAAAATCGCCCTTCCATTCATCTCTTTTCTCTGCATTGTATTATAAACAGCAAGAAAAATCTAGGTCACACCTCCAACACTTTGCTTGGCAATTTCAGCTCAGTTTCGAATTTCCTCATTTACCAGTTCTGCCTTCCACATCCCTGCAGGACAAAAGCCTGCTAAGCTTTCTGCTCCTATCTAGCAAGAATCCCTTTCACCCAGTTTGCAAATAACATGTTCCTCATTTCCTTCTGAGCCTTCAACAGTGGGTCCTTTTAACACCCATATACTTGTTTGTGATGATTTAGGTATCATCTAAGGTAAATTGTTGTCTCTGCTCTTTGGCATTTCCTCTCTGGTCCTCATGAGCAGCCCTATCACCGTCTGTATTCTCCTGTCTAGTCCGGGCAGTCTAGGCTGTTCTATCACTCCTCAACATTCTCCCAGCCTCTGTCCGTTGCCTGACTCCAAAGTCACTTCTTCATTTCAGGTGTTTGCCACAGCCGCACCCTACCTCCAGGCACCAAAATCTGTGTTTGTTTTCTGTTAGTATTTTACCGGGCCAGGGAAGTTGCCTTCTGTTCCTAGCCTGTTGAGTGTCTTTACCTCGAGAGGGGGTTGGATTTTGTCAAATGCTTTCTCCGTACCTCTTGAGGTGTTTATGTGGGTTTTGTTCTGTCGATTGTAAAAGACTGTGGAGAGAGAAAGAAACCCGCAAAGGGGACAGAAGTCGCCAGCCACGGAAGGGAAACCAAAGCAATGGTGGTGTTACCAAAGCCAACAGGAGAGAGGGTTTCAAGGAGAGACTGGCCGAGACTATCAGTGCCGTTGAGGGCTATGGTAACAGGGTCGCTGGAACGCGCTCCTTGTGATCGGTTTTACGGAAGTTGTTTCTGACCTTGGGGACAGCTGTTGTAGTGGGACTACGGGAGGCACGGGACTATTCAGAGCGGGAGGTCATTCCCTAGATTTCAGGGACTCTAGGAAAAAGCTAGAGAGCAGTGGTTACATTCAAGTAATTAGTTAACATCTGGAGACCTTACTGAGACTTTATACCATACATTTGGGGCACATTTGGGCTGAAGCAGAGAGGGCTAGAAGCGTGTCCTCAGTCTCCGCGTCTGTGATTCTGGAATAAGATTCTCAGCTTTTGCCGGAGTCAAGAGTGGACGTTTCCAGAGCCCAGCTTGGGAAACCAGCCCCCCTGCCCTTTCTGAAGGCAAAGTGGGACCGGCACCTGCCTCACCCCATGAAAGAAACCAGCTGGGCTGTGAGTGGCTGTCCCATCTTGGTAACACACCCAGGCTTGGCCCCACAGCCAAAGACGGGATGAAACCCACATATGGTGTCTAATTTTTTGATGACTCTTTAAAATGTGACGCTTTTTTTGTGGGAAGGGATGGATTCCTGGCCTCAGGGAGAGACATTTCCAGTCAGACGCAGCATTATCTTCCACCCTGAGGGGGAAGCCAGCTCCAGCTGGTTCTCTGGGCTCAGCCTTCCCACATTCTTGGATGGGACTCCCACTTGACTGAGCCCAGGAGACCCCAGCACTCCGCTGCAAAGCTCATTTCCCTCTACCTGGCAACCTTGTTTGATTGAACATTTCCCTGGGATATTTATGTGGAAACCAAAGAAAATACTCCCGGGTCATTTTTAATAAGTGCCAATCCCTCCTAGCTATCTGCAGCCATAAACATTTATGTCTAATATCCCAAAGAAAATGTTGATGCAGTCTGATGTGGGGGTGACGGCACACAGATTAGTCTAAACAAAAACATGAGGGTGACAGTTAGCTTTTTCCTGCATGAAGCTGCGTTCACTCATTTTTGACATAAAAGTGCAATTTGCATATTCTTTCAAGTCTGTTTAGCTGCAAACACATGTGTGTTTGGGGCACAGAAATTTAAAATTTGTAAATTATTCAGAAACTACTGCCAAATTGTAATCAAGTGGTAGGAAAAACATTCTCCATGAATAGTTGTATATTCAGAGGGGAGCCTTTCTCAGGGAAAGGAAACCGTTTTAAATATACTGGTGCTTAATCAACTCAGAAAAAAAACAGCGGGAGAAATGTTTACTTTGTTAGTAACAATTTAATATAGATGTTGGGGTTTTTTTTTTCTGTTTATTGAACACTGCAGAATGGAATGATTTTAGTATTGTGACATTAAATAAATAAGGTGCCTTCCGAGAGAAAACTAAACACAGTGATTAAGCTAAAGTAGGAATTTCTAATGCCTCTCTAAAAACCATTGTAAGCCCAGAACCATAATTACTAGAAAGCAATCCAATGTAATTTAATGTATGTGCACTGTACCTTGCAGATTGTAACATTCGGTATGTATTAGTTGCATCTTTGATGTCTACCCCCGCCCTACACATCTTTTATCTCGTGCATCTAGCAAATATTGTTCCGAGGGTCCACTTTCTGCAAAGCACTGAGGGTCCAGGGAAATTGTCTATGGAGAGGGACAAGTACGTGAGTAAGTGAGTGAACTATTTGTGGGAGAGGTGAGGGGCTGGTAGACGCTGCCAGGTGTATTGAGTGTGGATCGAGGGTGGAAGCGCTTGTCTGAAGATCGACGGAGAAGAGCGGCCACTGTCACTTCCCTGCCAGTGCTGCCAGATGGTGGGTTGAAGCTCATTAAGGCTGGACAACCCTTACGGCATCTTCCATGACCTTAACTATATATAGGGTGTACACACAGATCGATGCAAGCAAATTCAGCTTTTAAAAAAAAGTCAAGGGGCCCCTGGGTGGCTCAGCCGCTTGAGCGTCCGACTTCAGCTCAGGCCATGAACTCACCATTGGTGAGTCAAGCCCCACATCAGGCTCTGTGCTGCCAGCTCAGAGTCTGGAGCCTGCTTCAGATTCTGTGTGTCCCTCTCTCTCTGCCCCTCCCCTGCAAAATAAAAATAAAAATAAAGATTTCTCTCTTTCAAAAATAAAAATAAAGACCAAAAAAAGCCTTTTTTAAGTCAAGTTCGGTCCAACATCCACTTCTCCTACTTTACCTTTTGACTGTTACCACTAGCAACCTCTGAGAAGTGGGATTGAATTGTGGTGGGAAGAGAGATTCTTGTGGCCATCTTTGAAAACAGTCCACTACGGATGGAATATTCCTTTAGCGGAACCAAGTTGTAAGCGGAAAACCAGATTATTTGAACATCAAACAAAATAGCAAATAAATTCAAAGTTCAACAGGATGTATTGTCCAAGATAACTGAGAGTGGAGCTGACTTCTCTCATCCCTAATTCCACTCATTCACTCTTTTATTTATTCATCCCGTCACTTATTCATGGAATGTGGATGGAACACCTAAGTGCCAAAGTACAGACTAGGAACAGAAGACAGAAATCCTGCCCTTCTCTTGTGTGTCCTTTGGTGGATAAATACAGAGAAAATTGCTTTCCGAAAAGTCCCAAAAGATCAAGAGGTAAAGTTTGACATAAGCAAGGTTTATTTTGAGACCTCTATGTTCAAGCTCTTGAACATTTTGTGATGATTTAACCAAAAACGTTCCTTTGGACAAGATTTTCTTGCACTTTCTGTGCCTGCTTCACCACGTGGCTGCTGATGTGCATATTTACCAGACATGGGCGGTATATACACTTTGTGCGCCTAAACATTTCATGTAAATGGGGGCACGCAGTGAGAAATCACATTCACGTCGCTGCTTCCATTACATTAGCCATTAGTTAAGGCTTCCTTGTCCTGCTAATGAGTCATACGGCTCATTGGAGCCGTATGACTGGAATTAAGACCATCAGTCTACAGAGAGATCCTTTGGAAGTCCTTTCAGAAAGAAAAACAGATAAACATCCACAAAAAGGGGAAGGAAAAGAAGTACGACTCTTCATTTGCCGCTATTCTGCATACTTGTCTACGTAGAAATTCCAAATCTACAACAATTAGAAGTAATAAGTGAACTAAGGGAAAGCCAATATATAAAATTGTACTTTTTTTTAAGTTTTTTTTAAATTTATTTTTTTTTTTAATTTTTTATTTTTTTCAACGTTTATTTATTTTTGGGACAGAGAGAGACAGAGCATGAATGGGGGAGGGGCAGAGAGAGAGGGAGACACAGAATCGGAAACAGGCTCCAGGCTCCGAGCCATCAGCCCAGAGCCTGACGCGGGGCTCGAACTCACGGACCGCGAGATCGTGACCTGGCTGAAGTCGGACGCTTAACCGACTGCGCCACCCAGGCGCCCCTTAAATTTATTTTTAAGAGAGAGAAAAACAGCATGAGCAGGGGAGGGACAGTGAGAGAGGGAGACACAGAATCTGAAGCAGGTGCCACGCTCCCAGCTGTCAGCACAGAGCACGATGCGGGGCTCGAACTCATGAATCACGAGATCATGACCTGAGCCAAAGTCAGACACTTAACCGACTGAGCCGCCCAGGTGCCCCTAAAATTGTATTTTCTATAGAAGAGCCACAAAAAATTGGAAAATGAAAACCTCAAAATCCAATAGTATGACAATAGCATTAAAGCTATGAGATATTTGGTGACACATTTAACAAAATATGTGTAAGACTTGTACGCTGAAAGCACAGAAGATTGCTGGGAGAAATGTGAAAGGGGCTAAATTAATGGCACACACATTGATTGAAGGAGTCAGTATTGTTAAGGTATTAACTCTTCCTGGACTGATACATAAATGCAAGGAAATCCCCTTCAAACTCCCAAAAAGTTACCCGTTGTTGAAATTGACAGTTTGGTTGTATGTTTTACAAGGAAACGCAAGAAATCCAGAAGAGCTAAGATGACCTTGAAGAACTTACTCTACAGATATCAAGTCCTACAAAGATGGAAAGCCATCGTCATTAAGACAGAGTAGAGTAGCACTGGTGACAGGATGGATCAATAGACCAATATTACAAAATTAAGCACAGGAATAGACCTTCTTACATGTTCACCTGATTCACAAGGAAAGCACCCATGCGATTTGCTGGGGGAAAGAATGATCTTTTCAACAAGTAGTGCTGAAACTTTGGAGAGCCATAATGGCGAAAAAAAAAGCAGTGTGACCCCCTACCTCACACATGGCACAGAAATTAATTTGAGATGAATCACAGACCTAAGTATGAAAGGTAAAACACCAAAGTTCTAGAAGCAAACGTAGGAGAAATATCTTCGTGCCCTTGGGGTAAACAGATTATTTCTTAAGCAGAACACAAGGCAGTAGCCCTCAGTGAAAAATAACTGATTAACTGAAATTCACTAAAATTGAAGATTTCTGATCATCAAAAAAAAAAAATCGTTAAGAAAATAAAAAGGCAAGCCCCAGACAAATATCTTTGAACACAAGAGACAGGACTCATACCTGGGATATATGAAAAAACTCCTACAAATCAATTAAAAAAATTCAAACAACACAAATTAAAAATGGTACATTATTTATTTTTTTAATTTTTTTTTTTATTTTTGAGAGAGAGAATGTGAGCGGAGGAGGGGCAGAGAGAGAGGGAGAAAGAGAATCCAAAGCAGGCTCCGCGGTGTCAGTGCAGAGCCAGATGTGAGGTTCGAATTCATGAACCGAGAGATCATGACCTGAGCTGAAGTCGGACGCTTAATTGACTGAGCCACCCAGGTGCCCCAAAAATGGTACTTTATTTTTTTAATTTTTTTAAAATTTAAATCCAAGTTAGTTAACATATAGTGCCCCCAAAAATGGTACTTTAAAAAAGAGAATATCCAAATGGCCAATAAGCATAAGAAAAAGTGCTGAGCATTTTCACTTATCAAGTAAATGCAAATTAAAACCATAATGAAAGACCACTACATACCCACCAGAATGACTACAATTTTAAAAATTGACAATGCTGAGACACCTGGATGTCTCAGTCGGTTAAGTGTCCAACTTCAGCTCAGGTCACGATCTCACGGTTCGTGAGTTCAAGCCCCGTGTCAGGCTCTGTGCTGACAGCTCGGAGCCTGGAGCCTGCTTTGGATTCTGTGTCTCCCTCTCTCTCTGCCCCTCTCCTGCTCACACTCTGTCTCTTTGTCTCTCAGAAATAAATATTGAAAAAAAATCAGAAAAATAAAAATTAATAAAAGATTTACAGTACCAAATGTTAGCGAGGATATAAAAAAACTGGACCCCTTAAACACTAATGATGGGAATGTAAAATGGCATAGCCACTTTTGAATATTATTTTATAGTGTCTATTAAAATAAACGTGTATATGCCCTATGACTCAGCAAATCCACATCCAGGTGTGCACCCAACAGGAACGTGTACATATGTTCACAAAAAGACAGGTACAAGAATGTTCATAATAGCTTTATTCACAATAACCAAAACCTGAAAACAACCCAAAGACCCATCAACAGGAGAATGGAGAAATAAATTGCGGTATGTAAGTGTAGATACATAAAGATTTGTGTATATGTGTACACACACGTAGATAGATATGTACACACACAGGCGCATTCATATACAATCGAATGCTCCAAAGCAATTAAAAAGAACAAACTGCTGATGAGTACAAGAAAGTGTTGAGCCTCAAGATAGTTATGTTGAGTGGAAGAATCCAGACACTAAAAAAAGTGTATACTGCATGATTTCATTTATAATGAGTTTGCAAGCAGCCTAAACTATTCTCTGTTGATAGAAATCTGAGCAGTAGTTACTTCAGGGGTTTTTGTAGATGGAGAAGGAACATGAGGGAATCTTTTGGGGTAATGGAAAAACTCCGTATTTTGACCTGGGTCTATGTATACACATATACAAATTCATCAAGATGAACACTTACATTAGTACACTTGCATATTTTATTGCATGTATGTTATACATCAATAAAGATTTGAAAGAAAGATGGATGGAAAGAAAGAAAGAAAGAAGAAAAGAAAAGAGAAAGGAGAGGAGAGGAGAAGAAAGGAAAGGAAAAGAAAGAGGGAGGGAGGGAGGGAGAGAGGAAGGGAGGAAGGGAGGAGGGAAGGAAGGAAGGAAAGAAGGGAGAAAGAAAGAGGAAGAGGGGTGGTTCAGTCGGTTGAGCACCAGACTCTTGATTTCATGATTTTAGCTCAGGTCATGATCCCAAGGCTGTGGGATAGAGCCCCACTTCAGGCTTCATGCTGAGAGTGGAGCCTGCTTAGGATTCTCTCTCTCTCCCTCTGCCCTTCTCCCTGGCTTGTACTCTCTCTCTGTCTCTCTCTAAAATAAAATTTTAAAAAAGAAAGAAAAGAAAAAGAATGTGAACAGCAAACTTTTTAAAAGAAAATCGTTCTTTTTAACACTTTATTTCATTAAACACAGGGTTAGGACAAAAACAACCGTAAATGTATGCAAATATATACGATACAAAGATCTCATTCACTACAGCAAAACAAGTTATTAAATGTGAGTGGAAGAATAGCCTTATGACAAAATGTACAAAATCCATACAAAGGAAATTATAAAACTTTACTTAGAGATATTAATGTCTTGAATAGTGGGAAAACACGTCACGTTTCTGGGTGGGAAAATCTAATACCACTCCGATAACAATTCTTCCCCTAATTTGTGTTACATCTTTAACATTATCCCAAGTAAAATCCAAAACAAGTATTTAAACTTGATAAAATGATCCTACATTTCATATAAATAGAACAGTTCAGATGTTTTAAAATAAAGGTGGTGATAGAAGCCTTCGACGACCAGACCATTACAACTGAAATAATGTAAAGCAGAAATAATTTTAAGACTATACCACCTGGTACAGAAACAGATAACCATGGTACCAGAACAGAAATTCAGTGACGCAGCCAAATGCGTAAAAATAATGTAGACTGTGACCAACGTACTTTTCATATCAGTGGAGGACAGCTGAATTATTTAATAAATGAGGGCAACGGATTAATAATAGGTTTCTTTGCATGTAATTTTATTTTATTTTTAGTAAACCCTGTACCCAACATGGTACATGAACTCACGACCCTGAGGTCAGGAGTCGCACACTCTACTCGGATTAATAATAATTTTTAAACTAAAGTTAGAAATGTATCTATTAACTTAAAATAAACTCAGGATGGATTAACTCTTTGCATTTTAAAAATAAGCTGCCCACTTAAAGGACTGAACTGTTCTGGGAAGCCCCCAGATTCCCTACCTTATTTCTGAACTGCTGAGTGAAATAGAATTCATACCTGGCCTGTCTCAAAAATAAGAAAAGGAAACCCACAAGTACCAGAAAATAGACAAAGAAAGTTAAAATCAGAGCAGTGGAAGGGAGTAAGAAACCAAATGGCCCACAGTGTTATTAGAACCAGATACACGCCCAAGGCATTCAGGTTTTGATTGAGGTGCTCAGCCTATTTGCATTTAGATAATTATTGATAAGTAACTGTCTTAGTTTAGGTTACATCTACCGCCTTGCCATTTCTTTCTATTTGTTCATTTCCCCCCTTTTCCCCGACTTAGTAAAAATTATGTTTCAGTCGTCCATTTTCTCTCCTTCAGTGGACTTCTGGTTATACCTGTTTCATTTTTCATTCTTACTCTAGTGATTGCCATATGTAACTTTAACTTTTTACAGACTGCAATTTATTAATATCCTGCTACTTCACATGTAGTAAAACCACTGTTCCATCTATTCGCACGTAGCTCCTTCTGTGCGATGTGCTATTATCGTCATATATTTTACTTCTGTGTATGTTTTAACCCCCATGACATATTGTAGTTACTCTTTTTGCTACAAACTATCGATTGAACTCTAAAGCAATTTTAAAAAAGATAAAAAAAAAGGTCTTTACCCACATCCTTGCATCTCTGGAGCTCTTTATTTCTTCCTGTTCATTTGGGTTTCTCTCTGGCGCTGTCTCGCTGTTTCCCTTTGGCATAAACAACTTCCTTCAGTCCTTCTTGTACTGAGGGGCTGCTGGCCATAAATTCAACTTTTGCTTATCTGATAATGTCTTTATTTTGCCTTAATTTTTGAAGAATAGATCATTTCACTAGCTCTAGGATTTCAGGTGGAAGAGTTGGCTTTTTTTTTTTTTTCCTTTCTGCACTTTAAAGACGGTGTTCCATGGTCTTCCGGCTTGCATTGTTTCTAATTTTTAAAAAATCATATCCATGTTACCTTGTGTGCAATCTTTCTTTTTCGCCATGCCTTCTTTTAATATTTTCTCCTTATCTTTTTGAGCAAGTTTACCATGATGTGTCTAGGTGTCAATATTTCTTCCATCTGAAGTTTGTTCAATTTCTTGGATCTGCATAGTGACGTTTTTCACCAAATTTGAGCAATTTTGGCCATGGTTTCTTTAAAGCTCTCTCTCATAGTCTCTCTTCTGATGACTCCAATACATATGTTAGACTTCTTGATATTATTCCATACGTCACTGATGATTTGTTTTACTAGTTTTTAGAAATATTTTTTTTCTCACTCTGTTTTGGTTTGATTGAGAATCCCAGCTCCAAGTTCATGACTCCTTCAGCCTCCAATACCCTAATGTCTCATCTGCTTTTAATCCTATCCAATGAAGTGATTGCAGAAAATTTATTTCAGTTCTAGAATTTTTATTGGGTTCTCTATTAGGGCTTCCATTTCTTTTCTGAAATACCCCTAATATAATTCTTTGCTCATCATATCCATCTTTTCCTATAAAATCTTCAACGTATTTACATAATAGTTATTCCTTGTCTGATCCCAAATTGCCAGCAGGCTACAAATTGCTGGATAGGACTCTTCAAAGTGTCAAGATCATGAAAAGAAAAAAATGTGAAGAAGTGTCCCAGAATGGAGAACACTAAGGAGAGAGGACACCTAACTGTAATGTGTGATCTTGTACCCTTTTTAGTCCCAGGTGTATATGCTAGCCTAGCCCCACAACCTCAGGTCAGTGGAGCCATGAGCCTTCCAGCTCATCTGCCAATAAAGAGTCGCTTCCACCAACAACGTCATTGGGGGCGGGGGGGCGGGGCTTCACCCACAGCTCCAAATCCTACCAGGGCAAGGAAGCTGCTAGTATTCCTGATCTGCCCCGGCTGGGAACCTCACTTAAACTGAGCTGCAGGAAGGGAACAGCCCCAGCCTAGAATGCCACAGATTTCCACTGCCCTTACCCTAAATCCAGCAGTTCTTCTAGCAAAATAGCTTCTCAGATTGTTAGGCCTTTGCTCAGTTTCCAGGGGGCCGAAACAGTTATTTTTGTCAATTTTGTCTGGCTTCATAGTTGTTTTGGGGGAGGAGAATTTGCCAATCTCCACATGAGTCCAGAGCCAGAAGTCCTGCTTTAATATTTTTTCATGAGTAACTGGAAAGACAGGTATTTTTAAAGATAAATATGTCAGCAATATTACCATAGATGAATGGAAGAGAAGTAATTTGGAATTAATGTATTTTAAGATCCTAATCTTGGAAGATAAACTTTGTTAAGTTAAATAAGCATATTAAAAACTTGAGAGCACCTGTTAAAAACAGAACATAGAACTTCAAACTAACCAAGGAAACCAAAGGAAGAATAAGGAAAATTTAATAGATCCAATAGAGGAATTAAAGATGGGAAGGGAAAGAGGAAAAGAGATAGGTAGTAAATTAAAAAATGTAAAGTAATATGTCAGGGAAAATTAGTATGATTCCTAATATAGTAATCATAATAAATGTAAACAAATTAAGTTTTCTTATAATGGTACGAAGTATATTGGAATGAATTAAAAGCCCAAATCTAGACATACACTGTTCACAAGAGGCATTCTAAAATAAAGACACAGAAAGATTAAGATTAAGGAATGGAAAAAATATATACTATACCATTACTAACCAAAAAACAAACAAAAAAAATGATTCAGCCATATTAATAAGAATTAGATGGGGCGCCTGGGTGGCTCAGTCAGTTAAACATCCAATTCTTGATTTCGGCTCAGGTCATGATCTCACAGTGAGATGCAGCCCTGTGTGGGGCTCTGTGCTGAGTGTGGAGCCTGGTTGGGATTCTCTCTCTCCCTCTCTCTCTCTCTTTCTCTGCCCCTCTCCTGCTCACAAAGTCTCTCTCTCTCTTTCTCTCAAAGAAAGAAAGAAAGAGAGAGAGAGAGAGAAAGAAAAGGAAGGCAGAAAGAAAAAGAAAGAAAGAAAGAGAAGGAAGGAAGAGAGAGAAAGAAAGAAAGAAAGAAAGAAAGAAAGAAAGAAAGAAAGAAAAGAAAGAAAGAGAAAGAACTTAATGGTAAATCCAACAAGAAAACATAGCTATTTTAACACTCAGGGATTGTAAATCACTACAAACTCTCTGGAAAATGATTTCTCAGTATGTATCAAAGGCCTTAAAAAGAATTTTTAAATCATTCAATTCCATTTCTTGGAATTTACTGTAAAGAAACAGTTGGACGGATGAGCAAAGGTAATATCAAAATGATGTGCAGGCAGAGTAGTTGTTAGAACCAGAGGCTCTGGAGGCTGGGCGCAAACCATGTCTATACCTTGCTTTTCTGGTCTAGAACATCGGGATGATAACAGTACCTACTTTATAGGGATGTTATAAATATTAAATGAGGACATACACGTGCTTAAAAGAGGAGATGACACACAAATGATAAAAGCTAATGCTGTCATGTTCTATAGAACATAGAAATACTTTGTTCTAAGTGACCTGGTCCTTTTAACTCCCTTGATTTTTATGGACTCTCTTCTGGGATAGGTGCTATTGCTGCCCTCATTTTATTTAACCGATTTACTTTTGTCATCCTCACTCTAGAGATGAGGAAACTAAGGCCCAGGGAGGCTAGGTAACCTGCCAAGACTATACATTTAGCAACTGCTGGGGCCCGGATTGGAGCCTGGGTAATTTAGCTCCTGAGTCGGTGCCCTTCACCACCAGGCTGTTATTACTGAGCTGTGGCACTGGTAACAACCCACTCGGAGATTTGGATAAATAATTTATCCCTGAAATGAAATACCGTCTATCTGTCTTAAATGCCAATATAAAAGTCGATGATAAAAACGGCTACATTTTATTAGGTGCTCTACTATGTAAAAGACACTATTAAAAGTATTTTATATAGATTTTGCCAATTAACCACCATAAAAACTGAGGAAGGAATTATTATTTCCTTCCCGACGAGGAAGTGAGGCACAGAGAGTAGGAAACGTGCCCTGTGTCCCTTAGCTGACCTGGCAGAGACAAGACTCAACCTTGGACACCACTCTTAACCCTACACATGCCCCTGCACAGAATCTCCATCCAGCCTGGCTCTGCATGTTTTCTTGCCAGACGTCCCCCACACCTTACTATTATTCGCAGCCCACAATACGTCCCAGGTCAAAACGTGGGAATCATTCTTAAAATCTTCCCCTTTCTCTGGTCTCCCACACCCAATCCATCATGGAGTCTTATTAAATCTACCTCTAAAATGCATCTTAAATCTGCACGCACTTGTCCACCCTCCCCACACCACTCACGTCTTCTTGAGGGGACGGACAGGTGGCCATCTTATTTACACACCTCTGCTGCCAGGAGATCCTTCAAAATGTAAAGAGATTCTGAAAAACCACTTTATTCGTCTGCTTAAAATCACTGGAAGCTTTGGCACTGCCGGTTTACATACATTCCACACCCTTCACCAGATCCTACAAGGTTCCCCACGACTGGCCACCTCTGCCCAAGGCTTCCTTCTGTGTTCGCTTCTCTGCAAACGCTCTTCCACTCCCTCTGTCTGGACGGCTCCTCCCCGCACAGCTCACGGATCCTCAAGGATCAGTAGAAATGTCGGCTCTGAGAAACTGTCCCTGATCCCCAGGCCAGTTCATTAACTGTTAGCACCGGCGCTCTCCCTGCATCATTCCTCCAATCCTATTCTTCATAATACTTCATTCTTACAGTCAACAAATATTTATTGAGCACCTACTATGTGTCAGGCACTATTCTAGGTGAAGGGAACACAGTAGTGAACCAGACAAGGCTCGCCACTGCTTGAAACTATATTTCAATTTATTTATGCAGTGGGGTCATTCCTTTACAGATGAGTTTTTATCCCCATGGATACAGACACCCCAAGAAGGAAAACATGATTTCCCTCCCCACCGGTTCTCAAAGCAACTTAACCTTTGTGGTCGAGTGTCCGGACTCTTCCTGGGAGGGTCACGTCTCCCAGGTATTGGTGGGTTTCTGAGGAGGCAACTGGCACTGGGCGAGGGAAGGAAGGAATGGAAGCCAGCGTTTTGAAAAGGCAGAGGGGACTGCACCCGGAAACTGAGTAAACTCCCAGGGGCAGAATGCAGTGGGGGCGAAGATTTCCTCTGAGGTTGGAAAGCCGGTGCCTCAACTCTGAAGCAACCGGGGCTGGTGGGAATCCACACGGGGGTTGCTGGGAACAGCGCTGGGAGCAGGCAGAACAGGATACCCACAGGGACTGCGACGGCGGGCTGGCCATTCGGGAGCCGCCTCCGATTTTCTGGCCACAAAAACCCCAGGATTTTGGTACAATTCATGGGAAAGGAAATGACCCCAACAACTAATGGTGAACTTAGTGCAGACCTTGGCACGGGTGGAGCTGAGAGCCAGATTTGATGGGATTTGGGGGGAATCTTTCTTTCACACCCAAGTGTCAGGGAGCAATTCATACCAGTTGCTCAGCCCATGTGTACACCCACACCCCCCCGCCCCCGCCCCCTCCGCTTTCTAAGCCGGTTTTGTTCAGTGTTGTATGTCCAGTGCCTAACAAAACAGTTAGCCCCTAGGGGCCCAGTAAATGCTTGTTCAATGAGCGACTCTGGAAAATTAGACATAAAAATGTTAGCATGACTAACACTGGAGAAGGGATTAGAGGTGATTTTAAACTGAAAGTTTAATCCATCAAAGTTGCCAATGCCCATATCTTTTGACCTTAAACTTCCATTTCTAAGAATTTATCCCGCGGATATACAAGCATATGTGAGAAATTATGCATATACAAGGCGCTCCTTTCCAGCCTTTTTGCAACAGCAACAGATTGGAAGCAATCCAACTATCTATCTGCAGGGGACTTGCTGAATAAATTGGGGTGAAATACTATACAGCTGAAAAAAAGAACAAGAGAAGTCTTTCTATAATGAAAAAGAATGACCTCTAAGATATATTGCTAAATGAAAAAACAGTAGATAGAAACTATGATACCTAAAAAGGGGGAAAGTAATAGGCAGGTGTGTGTTTATGAGTAACATAGCTCTGGAAGGGAAACACACACAAAAGAAACCTGATTAATGCTGGTTGCCTCTGGGCAGGAAAACAGGGCAGCTGGCGTGGGGTAAGAGGGAAGGTTTTTGCTAATTATCTTTGTGTTCCTTTAAAATCTGTAATCATATTGATGTGTTTCCTATTGTTGACAATAGTTAAATATACCCATAAAATCATTTGCCTTTTGGCTTCTCTTTTTTTTTTTTTTTAATTGTATCGTAAATGGAGACCACTCACATTATTTTCTTAATTTTTAAAAAGGAAGAGAAAGGTAACAGGGGAGCCCCATTGACAGAAAGTAGGGTCTAATTGAGAAGGAAAAAAGTCTACATCATTCCTCATCTGGAAATGTGTTTTGAGGTGCCCCTTTGTATTAAGGATGTTAAACCAAATGTGGTTGAACCTTTTCATCAATGGAGCTAGTAATAGGAATCATGTAGGGGGCTATATTTTTTAAAACATGTCCTGTAAATTCCTCTAAGTAGAAGTGATTTAAAAATCCACTTATATTGCAGTCTTCTCTTCAGACTTTATTGTCATCAACATCTGTTTTTTAAAAGAAAACAGCTTTCATCCCGGGGATACCACTGAGCTCTGTCAAAGCTACTTATAGGAACCACAAGTGTCTGCAGTCTGGGGGAGCAAACTGCAGCCCGCAGGTACGCCAGAGGCCCGGCCGGGCTGGTGCGGGAGCCCAGCCACGGAGGGAAGGGCCCGGCCACGGACTCCATAGAAGTAAAATCAGAGTGTCGGCAGTGGGTGGGAAGCCAGCTTTAGGAACTCGGTGCTTTTAAGGCATCGTGCTGTTAGTTTGCTGGCCAGGAAAGGGACACCCAGACTGGCTATCACAGCCCGAGCACCCTCAAAACCCACCTCCTTGTAGCGCTCTTAAGCCACCTGCCCTAATCGTCGCCCCCAATGTTGGGTTATACGGTCCTTTCTGTTGCCCTCGCTTGATAACACAAGAATGAATCCTGTGCAAGACTCCCGTGACACAGGCACATTCATCACCCCCATTTTGTAGCTGGTTAATACACTTGCCAAAGATCACACAGCCGGCGACGGTGAACCAGGCTGCCCATTACCGAAGCGCAGGTCCTTGAGCCCTCGGTCACCCCAGGCTTCCCACCGGTGTCAAGCTCGCTGGGTTGTTACAGCAGTGAAATGCCATGATACGTGTGAAATGTTTGGCACGGTGCTCGGCGCATGGTAAGTGATCCATGAATGTTAGTGATACTCTCCACTATTACAGCCATTATCATTAATTTTCTCGATAGCAAAAATCATTCCATAGGTGAATAAAGACTTAATTGAGGGAGTAAGGCCTTTCAATTTGTCAAATCAGATCAGCAGAAAGAGGAGCCCAGTATCAGAGAACTCATTTGAGGCAGCTTCCAGGGCAATTAATTTTCCCATAAATATTTCAGAAGTGGCCTGCGTTATGTAAGACCCGAGAGTGGACACGGCTGACCCTGGGTGGATACATTATTGCCTGGGCAGAGTGGGTTCCCAGGCTTTATAGAACTCCTGGCCAGAACATCAGTCCATCAGCAGGCATTTCCTGACCACCTCCTGTGTGCCTAGGTGCTGGAGGGAGACAGGAAGGGGAGGGCGAAATGAGAGCTGTGTAGGACTCACAGAAGCATGACAGACAGCCCCGCTCTCAGGGCCACTGTGGGACAAAGCATGAACTTGAGACGTCAAATACCGCTGCCTGGCCGGTCTGCAGCCCCAAGCTAACCACCGAAAGTGGTTATAGACGGTAAGAGCTACAACTGTAGGGAAAAGGAGATTCCCCCCACCGGCTGGAAGGTAGCTGGGAGAAGGAACACCTTGAAGACAGGTAGGATCTGGGTAGGTACTAAACAATACAAATGAGGTCATTCCAGGAAGGGAAATCAGCAAAGATCCAGAGCCAAAATATGTCGTAAGGCTTATGCTGAGGACAGTGAAAAGGTGGGTGTGGGAGAAGGTGGGGAGGTGAGCAGGGGACAGGGAAAAGCCAATGGTGCACTGGGCAGGGGGAGGCCACAGCCTCCCCACACAGCGAGAGGCAATAGGGAGCTGGAAGTCCCAATCAACCGAACGATTCTGGTCGCCCCATTATGCTACATCCTGTGCGTTAAGGGCACAGTGCCTGGCTCACAGCCAATGCTCCCCGGCCATGGTATCAAAATACAACTTCAGTCAGATCACTGAGCGAGGCTGGTGGCAGGGGGTGGGGGTGGGGGTGGGGACATTTCGGAGCCCCCTCCCTCTTGGAAGCCCCCTCCCCCTTGGAAGTTAGAGGCAGCTAGGGACAGGAAGATGGCAGAACGATCCCTCTACTTAACCCCACCCTCTATCATTGCCTGTGACCCCTCCAAATATGGGGGGCATGGGGAAGGGAGGATGCTCAGTGTGGTGTCAACTCCCATGTCCTTGGGACAATTGGCCTGTGTTTCCAGACTGTTCTCCTTGGAGTCTATCTAGAGGGACCTTTTGTCTAACTGGCAAGCCTTTGCCACTCTCCAGGGTTCACCCAGAGGTGGACAGAGCCAGTAGACAGAGCCAGACAGAAGCTTGGAGTGTCCCGGGCAGGTCCATCACTGAGCACCCCTTGGAACTGGTAGCCCTTAACATTCATTAAACACGTGGAGGAAACTGTAAGAGCGGTGGGTGATGGGCACAAGAAGACAGCCCGGCCTTGCCCCCCATTCACAAGGCAAAGGTTCAACAGGGACCCCCATGCCGCCCACTGCTCACCTCCTTCATCTCTCCCAGGAGACAGGTTGTGCTGGGGCACGCAACCCCTGTGGCTTAGCAAAGTGTTCCTCTGTTTCCAGAGCTCTCCTTGAGACCCTTGCCTTCATTCACAAATATTTACCGAGTGCTTGCTAGAGGCTGGAGATACTGCCGTGAATCAAATCCACCAGGAGTCCTTTAGAAAGATTGTATTTACGTGACAAAGATCATACGACAGGTATTGTTCTAAGTGCTCTGCAAGGCTCTCTTATTTTTCCCTTATTGACAGCCTTTGAGGTAGGTACTGTTATTATTCTGTTTTACAGGTGAAGAAACTGAGGAACAGAGTTAACTAACTTTATAACTTAAGTGGCAAAGCAGGACTTAGACCCGGGCCGTCTGGCCCCTTACTCTACATGCTTACCTCCCAAAGACAAAGGTGGTTTCCTTCAGTCCATCGGTTGCTTCCGGTGGATTGGTACCCCCTTAACCCAGGATGTCTTCAGGGCTGGGCCTGGCTCTCAGTTGTCCTCTAAAGGAGCAGACAAAAGGGATGAAGACCCCCCCCCACCTCCTCGCAGATAGGCGAGCAAACATGAAGCAATCGAGACCATTTCAAACCTTGTGGTCTCAGTTCTCACTGGGAATAACTTTGAACTTGGGGCTAGCATGAGGCATCTGAAATTCTGGGCACACACTTGAGACATATTTCATTCCCACGAATCTAACGTGACTAGGTCCCCACTCCACACCCTGGCGGGCTCCAGCCCTCAGGTGGCAGAGGTCCCCGAGAGGAAGAAGCTTCTCCCCACCTGGTCTCATAGGAGGTTTTTCCTCCCTTCCCCCACCCCCAGCCTCTCCTCCTGGGTCACCTTCTAGCTCCTTCTACCGCCCCAGGCCGGGGTGAGCTAGTCAGGGCTAGATATGGAAGCCCTCAGGGTTTGAACCTCTCCCTCATCTCCTGGGACTGCTCAGAGACATGCCTCTGGAGTCTCACCCTACATGCTATAGCTTCACTCCAGTCCCACCCCTGCTGCCACTGCTGACCTTGACCCCCAAACCATAGACTGTTCTGGCCTGGTGTAATATCCCTTTACACATTCGAAACAGCTCTCATGTGTCTTCCTTCCAGAACCCTCTGTCCCTGGGTAGAACACATCTGGCTAGGTTCCCCAAACTCCAACTTTAGTTTATCCTATGAAATGTGTCATTATTTTTTTTTCTTTTGATAAATTATCCCTCAAGTGCATCAAACGAAATAACAGAGATGGTTTAATTTATTAACAAAATATTGAGGCACCTGGGTGGCTCGGTCAGTTGACCGTCTGACTCTTGATTTTGGCTCAGGTCGTGATCCCAGGGTCATAAGATCAAGTCCTGAGTCAGGCTCCACACTCAGTGCTCAGCGTGGACCCTGCTTGAAATTCTTTCTCTCTCTCCCTCTGCCCCTCTCCCCTGCTTGTTCTCTCTCTCTCTCTAAAATGAAATTTTAAATTTTTTAAGAAGCTGCTTGTTAAAATATTAAACTAATACCACACTGTCCTCAAGTAACACATTTCCCTACTTTGAACTAGTCTGACAATAAAATAATAAAATAATACCTCATCCTGCTTGCATTAAACAGTCTTTTACTTTTCGTGGTGTTTTCTTATATATTATCTCACTTAATCTGCACAACAGCCCCATGAGCTGGCTAGTACAAACATCGCCAAGCCCTTTCAATAGATAAATAAACTGAGGCCCAGAGAGGCAGGTTGACTTGCTTAGAGTCACACAGCCTATTCGGGATCCAACTAGCTATGAACCCAGGCCTCTCAACTTCCAGCCTTGCCGTGTGTTCACTG
Source organism: Puma concolor (assembly GCF_028749965.1). Classification (NCBI taxonomy): domain Eukaryota; kingdom Metazoa; phylum Chordata; class Mammalia; order Carnivora; family Felidae; genus Puma; species Puma concolor. The sequence continues at coordinate 76,412,855 of NC_141669.1, forward strand.
AGTCAGCTCGTACCCGTGTGGCCTCTTCCCAAATTAACCCTCCCACCCCAGTCAGAGAGACAGAAGGAAGCCTTTGTGGTCCACACTCCGGAGGAAAGGCCAGGCCTCAAGTCAGTGGGGAAACTGGAGCCAGACATCTTGAAAGCAAAGGGACAGTGGTCTTGCCTGGCGTGGAGACCCCACCTGGCCAGTGGGATATGTGAAGGGGCACCAGTTATAGAAACCCCCGGGCAGTTGGAGCATTAAGTGATCTGCTTAGGATTGTATACAGAGAAGCTGCGGTCCTGGCCGACATTGTGCCCCCTTCACTCATTTATTCCACAAGTAAATTGTCGTGTGCTCTACTGATGAGGTCCCGCTCACCGTCTCTGGCACCAAAGGCAGCACCTGGTGAATGGTGGGTACTGGTAGGCAATGGCTCTCGAAGGAGTAAACGGAATCCCCGGGACTCCCATGTCCTCACCCCACCCTACCACCTCCCCGCACCTCTAAGAACAAGCTTGGGATGTCACGGGGTCTCCGTTCTGGTTAGGTTCCTTGTGCCTTCGAGCTTAATTCCTCCCCGCAGCAACGTCTAGATCTGTGCTGTCCCATGCAGCAGCCACATGCAGCTACAGGGCGACAGCCTCCTGAGCGCCTGAAAAGGGACCAATGCATCTGAAAAATGAATGTTTATTTCATTTTAATGGATTACAGTTTAACAACTGATACTGGATTCAGTCACTGGGAAATGAACCATGTTGTTTGGAAGAATGTGGGCGTGTGGAGCTATGTGTTCAACCGGCAGCTCATGGAAATCTAAACACGGTCAAGTACTCTAGATGACAGTCTAGTGCCTGACGTGAGATGTGCTGTAAAGGTAACACACACACTAGATTTAGAAGATTAGTATGCAAAAAGAGGTAAAATGCCTCATGCAATTTTTCGTATTGATTACATTGGACGGGATAATAGTTTGGATGTACTGGGTTAAACAAAATATACCTACATTTTTAAATGCTTATTTACTTATTTTGGGAGAGAGCATGAGCCGGGGAGGGACAGAGAGAGAGGGGGAGGGAGAGAGAGAATCCTAAGCTGGGTCCTAAGGTGGCGCTTGATCCCACGAACCGTGCGATCATGACCTGAGCCGAAATCAAGAGTGAGACACTTAACTGACTGAGCTACCCAGACACCCGGGTTAAAGGAAATATATTAGCAAAATCAATTTAACCTGGTTTTTTTGTTGTTTTGTTTTTAGCGTGGCCTCCAGAAATTTTTGAATTTCATATGTTTCTTGTTTTATATTTTTATTGGACAGGGGTGGCCTAGGAGGGGGAAGGATTTTGGAGACCAGTGGAAAGAACTCAGGAACTCTAGAGAAAGATCCTGACAGGTTCTAGGAAGGACATAATGCTGACCTTTATTCAATCATAACCGAAGCTGATACTTAGATGTGCTGGGCACTGTTGTATGAACTCAATCATCACAACAATCCCATGCAGGAAGTGCTTTATTAAGGAAACTGGGGCAGAGAGAGGTTAAGTAACTTTCCCAAGGTCACTCAGCTGTTAAGCGGCAGGTTCGGTTTTAAACCCAGTTACAGCAGGAGCTCTGAACTCCCACGACAGACTGCTTCTAATTTTAGATTTTGCTATCAATCCAATCCTCCTGTGTATCAGTGTCGGGTTGGATTCCACTCTCCCCCTCGACTAAATATTCATGGCTTCACTTCCCTCTGCCACGTCTCCTGTGCATCTCACATTCCTCATCTCAGGGCTGACTAGGTGCCCAGGTTCTCCCGCCTGCCCAGCCGCCCCCACCTTCCTGGCTCTGGCAGCGTGCAAGAGTGCTCACAACATCCAGGAAAGAACATTCTGAAGAGGGACAATGGGACTTTTTCTGAATGCCACACACACACACAAAAATACGGTTTTAAAAAAAGTACAGCTATGACAAGTAACATTTCGGTTAGGGCAATGCGCGAGGGGAGATAACGGGAACACGGGAGAGAGATTCTTTGCTCCTTACAAAGCGTTGCCGAGTCGGGGATTGAGAGCTTGTCCATTTAACAAATGAAGCAGAGGTGGAAACAAGTGACAGAGGAGAGTTTGTGAGCTCTGGGCTACGGCATGGGGCATTCCAGATGAGAGATTCGAGGTGGGGTCTGTAATTCGGTAAAATGGAGACGGTGCTGGGGACGTAACTCGTTCAGGCTTATCACTTGCAGGAGAGGCAGTCGGCGGTCTCTGCTCACTCAAATGTCTGCTCCTGGGCGTCTGGGTCCCTGCCACTCCCTTCTTGCCAGGGCCCCACACCCAAGTTTTGCCACCTGTGTCTTCAGAGAACAAAACAGGCACACACGATACCCCCCACTGCAGGAGAGTCAGATAAGGCCAAGGGCTTGCTCTCCAGCAGGTAGTTTGTGAAAACATCTAATTGGATGGGCAAGAGGCTGGCTGAGGCCCATTCTCACTTGGGTTCTCCTTTTCCTGCTAAGGGCAGAGGGAGGGAGCTGCCTGACAGGTGCACCCTGGCATGGCCGAGTCACCACGAGAAAGGGGCCAGACAGACCCTCTAAACAGCACTTAGCCTGGTTGGGACCAGCTCAGGCCTCCAAACAGGGAAGGTGTCAATTTGGAGAAGCTTCTACAGAAACTTGAGCTCCAGCTTCTTGTCCTAAGGGTGGCTTAGAACCAAGTTAGCAGTTGCCGGTTCCTTTCCCAGAAGCATTCCCAGGTGTTTGTTGAGCCACAAAGCCCTGAAGCCTTTAGTGACGGTCAGCAGTGACCATCAGGGAGACAACAGATATGGTGGCCAGACGCACTTCCCAGCTAATGGGCAGTGGAGCCAGGGACCAAGGAGTAAGTTTGGAAGATGAAATGCAATTGAATAAACATGGATTCAGCACATACTATGCACCAAGTTTTCTGACCCGGAGCAAGATGTCCCATCGTGCAGGGCAGAGCCTGGGACACATGATCCTGAAAGGCACAACACGAAGGAGGGAAAACCCGAGACTGACGAGCTAGGATGCCCATGTGCTGGGTGGCACTTGAACTGGGTTCTCGGGATGGTTTCCACAGATGGAATTGCACCTCCCCCCCCCCCCCCCCCCCCGCCCTGCCTCGTCGCAAAGCAATGGCAGAACATTGGGAAAATCGGGGAAAACATTCAGGGAACATGGGGCATCAAAGGTTTCCGGACAGGGGACTGTTTAAATTGGTGGCCAAGGACCTTGTGCAGAAAGGTAGATGGGAGGTAGAGGAAGAAACAAAGAAGGGAGTGAGGTCCCCACTGACTTTCATACCTATTATCCCTCACTCAACGCTTTGGAGTTTTAAATGGCACGGTGTGTCCTTTGGTATTCTCCGTGTGACCTCTGCAAAAGTTCAGGGTAGCATGGAGCAGGATTTGGGGGCTTTCACAGGAAAGCTAGGATGGACTTCATCCCGAAGCAGGACCCACGCGTCCTGCCGGGCAGGTGACTGCTGGCACTAACATTCATATCCACCGCTTCTCCATCAGCAGCATCCAGTTCCCCCCAAGCCCCACGCTACCCGCCTCTGCCAGTTCTGATGGCACAGTTTTGCCATGTGAAAGCCAAATATGACCTATTACAAATGAAGAAGGAAAACGGCATGACCAGAAGACGAACAGGTAATGTGGGGTGCTCAGCTGGCTTTGTAACAAACACTCTGGTAGGCAAAAAACATCCGTTCCCAAAAAGGAATCAAACGATTTCCTGGTTTTATTTTGTGTTCTTTATTCACGTACTTACTCTAGGGAACCAAAAGTGAGGTAGATGCTGTCTTCCCTCAACTCCTTGCTCATTTGCTTAAGGAATACTTAAGAATTTCTAGATTCTTTGGGGGGAACAGAATTCTGCAGTTCGGTTGAGCTGAAACTCCCCTAGAATGGGGAGGTTTCTTCCTCATTGCACTCTCCAAGCCCAGCTGCAGGCCTGGGAGGGGACCACAAAGCATTTGGGCATATCTTCTCTTCCCCACCAGCCAGAGGCCAGGGTCCCCCCCACACACACCCCCTTGCCCCCCTTTCGGTTCCGTTCACCGTGAATGGCAGATTCCTCCGTCCGGGTCGGGTTTCCAATCACCATAGAAACAAACTCGAGGCAGTTTCATTAATCATTTAGAGCACGAGAAGTCTAGGTCAGTCTGATTGCAGCATATAGGGTATCATCTCCGGGCCACATGGGACTCAGTCGATTTGAATTAAAAAAGATTAAGCTGCCCTGGGCTGCCTGGCCCCATCAGTTTAAGTTCTCATGTAACCGTGGTCTCTGGAGCCATATGGATTAGTGAGTGAAGCTATGCATTTATGTGGCAGGGTTCAGTGAAACATTAGATGGTTGCAGGTGTCTGAGGGGAAAGAGGACAGGATCACATACAGTTTTTTTTTTTTTTTTTTATACTTGTTGCTGTTCTTTTGAAACTGGAAACAATAACTCAGTTTTATTTCTCCAGTGACAGTTACCACTCTTGCTGACCATGAAATGGTACATTTGTTACTGGGGTTTATGGTTCACGACGACCAGGACGACGAGATGGGCTGGGAGGACCCGGGAACAGCCGAGTCCCATGCCTGCTCCAGGGTGGCGGGTGAGAATGCTGACGTGGTTTTTTGTTTTTTTTTTTTCTTCTTCCTTTCCTATGGAGTGGTAAGAAATGCATCAAATAAATATTGATGACATTTTAGTTTTGCTCGAATCAAGATTTATGAACCCCAGGAAATTGACTTAGAGGCGGCTACAAATCAACGTGACTCTGAAAGAGTCGTATAGGGATCCCTCAAAATGAATGCCCGCTTCCAAAGTACCCACCTTATTTATGGGCCTCTCCGGGACTTCAAAGAAGTTCAGTAACTTAGGCCAGACTGTTTTATTGCTTCATGGAGCTAAGATGTTTCGGGGAGAAGATGCAGGTTACAGCGTATTAGGAAGCCTCTCTCGGGCGGTGGGCAAGAACTTTCTGCATATTGAACCGTTGATCTAAAGCTTATTACACTCTGGCTTCCTACAGAATTGCTCCTAAATCTTATCAGTCCACTCGGCATTGTCTGCAGTCCCAGGTGTTAAGCCTCAAACAGAAAGCACTTCTACACTCTCTTTTCCCCACCACCCACCCACCCCCGGTTCGGGGGCAGTCGCCTTGGACTAGCAAGGAGGCAGCCGGGCCTGGTGGAAATCAGCTCCAGAGTTCTGCGGGGTGTTTCCATGGGCCCGCTGTTCCCAATCAGGTGTTTTGTTCCTCTCTCAGTGGTGACAGAGGCAGCCCCAAGTGCATTGCCGAGAATGTAGCAAAGCAGGGTGGGAACCCTGAGGACGGGAAGATGGGGCTGCCCGGCGCTGGGTCACATCAAATGCATCAGAGGGGCCTTGAGAATCAGCCCCGGTCGAGCGGGGCCTTCCAGACTGGTTCTGCTCACACCCGGGGGCAAGCGCTCGGCAGGAAAGAGAGGACCAAGGCTAGCTCAGGCCCCGGAGCCTCACTCTGCTCTGAGCACACTGGCATTCTGGATGCTTCCCCCGGAGCCCAGTAGTACATAACCAGAGAAGCCCAGCAGAGGAGGTCAGATTTCTGGGAAGGATGGGGCATGAAAGTGCAGAGAATACGCCGGATGTCAGGCCACATGCCCACCTGGCCAGACGTGCCAGGGTCAGTGAGAAAGGCCAAGCATTCTGGGGGCTTGGGCAGTGGTTTTTATTACCACCCGTACTATTGAAAGCTGTCCAGGGTCAGGCGGGGCAAGCACCGACCCACCTTCCCCCACAAATCATCCCTTCTCCTCCTCACCTGTCCCTCACACTCCCGACCCCTGCTCCCAGCACCCACAGCCACCCAGGGGTGGGGGCCCAGTGCCATCCCCGAGGCCTCCTCTCCCTGAGACCTTGCCCTCCTGGCCTTCAGTCCTCCCCTCAGGAAGAAAAACAGTGCTGCGTATGGGGCAGAATAAGGGAAGTGTCTTCCCCATAGGTTGAACTCGAGGGCAGTGGGGAGAACAGAGCAGAGAGAGGGGAGGGGGCTAGAGAAGGAGGCTCGGCTGGAGGAGGGAGCCGAAGCTGGCACCGAGTTCTCAGCAAATCCCTCCACGCCTGAGAGCACTCAGAGATCTCTTGAAACACAGGGTAAAAGTGTATTTCACGAAATATAAACTTCGGAGGGCTACTGGGGCTTTTTCTGTCCACAGCACACGCTGCTTCGTAGTCCGCTCCTCCCGCAGACAAGCCACTCGGTTCTCCCTCGGCTCCCCCACCCAGAACAGCATCCAGACTTCCGGGTTCACTGCGGACGGTTTCCCCCTGAGTCTGTCTTACTCCCAGAGCAGGGTCACGCCTTCTCTTCATGCCTCACCCCTTCAAACACACACTCACACGTGTCCACGTGTGTCCACACATGCCCACGTGCCCGTGCATGTGCCAGGCCGGATACACGCTTATCAGGCAATAAAGGGAGTTGATTGATTCGCGGTCACCAGGATCCATACCAGTGAGCACAGCTTGAATTTCCCATTCCCACGTCCTTCCCAAAGGTCGGGACACTGCCTGGAAAACTAAGTGGGCTCTTAAGGTCTCATTCGGGTGACAGGTCCACACACCCACCCCACCACACATGCCTCTCGGCCCTCCTCGGCCCAAGTCTACCAGATGCACAGCAATGGCTCAGGAGGCCACAGAAGGCAAGAAGGGACACGGTCTCCCCACCTCGAGGCCTTCCCTGCAGGACAACGTGGTTACTGAGTTAGCATGACCTTTCTCTAGCATGTTCGGTTTCACCACCCAAGCGCACCCTGGGACCCCATGTGGGAAATGTTGGAAAACTTGATCTTGGGCTCCAAGACCTATAGCACATGGATCACCCGTGCTTCAGTGACAGAGAAAGCGAGGAGGGGTGGCTGTGGTCTGTACTCTTTTAGGGAAATCTGCGGGAGTGTCTGGACAGGACACCCAATCTCCCAGAGGGGGACCTCGGGCAGTTCCAACTGCTGTGACAGAGTCCCACAGACCCGGAGGCTTAGGCAACAGAAGTTTGTCTCTCACAGTTCTGGAGGCTGGAGGTCCAAGATGCGGGTGCCGGCATGGTGGGGCTCTTGGAGAGGGCCCTCTTCCAGAATGCAGGCAGCTGTTTTCTTGACTCCCATAAAGTAGAGAAGGTGGGTGGGGGCGGCAAACTCTCCCAGGACTCCTATAAGGACACTAATCCCACTATGAGGTCCTCACCCTCAGGGACTCGGTGAGCTCTAATCACCTCCCAAAGGCCCCCTCCCCTCATACCATCCCATTTGGTGGGGAGAGTTTCAACATATGAATTTGGGGGGACACAAACATTTAGTCCATAATAAGGGCAGAAGAGCAGTTCCCACGCTTCTGGATTCTCTGCCCAGTCACCTGGCCAGGGAGAGCCCCAGATTCCATTCCTCACAGACTGAGGATTGGAGATTGCCGGAGGTCACCCCAGCATGAAGCCCCCTCTCCGGTGTCCAAGGAAGCTGCTTCCCAGCTCATTCCTGACTACTTCCAGGGACACAGGCGTCCTCCCTGCCCAGCAGATGTCAGAAAGCCCTTCTTCAGGGCGTCTGGGTGTCTCTGTCTGTTAAGCCTCAGACTCCTGATTTTGGCTCAAGTCGTGATCTCGTGAGATTGAGCCCGTGCTGTTATCGTGGAGGCTGCTTGGGATTCTCTCCCTCTCTCTCTCCCTCTCTCTCTCTGCCCCTCCCCCCCACCTCAAAATAAATAAATAAACTTAAAAAAAAAAATAGAATGCCTTCTTCCAGTCAGCCACAGTCCACCTCCCTGTCCCCCACCTCCCCTCTTCTGAGGACACAGTGGGCACAGCTGAGCTGTCTTCCACACAACACACCCCCAGCCTCTCTCCCTAGGACATGGTTTCAGTTTGGCCCCGATTCCCCCGTGTCAGGACCCTCCAGGCAGCCTCAGAAATTGCGAGCTCTAACAGCTTCATAGGAAGAAAGATGGGGAAGTTACTTCACTTCTGTGCCTCTGTTTCCACATATAGAGTGGGGAATAAGAGAAGAGCCTAGCTCCTCAGATGGGTGTGAAGACTGAATGAGAGAGCACACGGGAGGCCCAGAGCGCAATGCGGGGCACAGTGGAAGGAACCTGTACTTGTCAGCTACCATTTTCATACATGTATGTTTGGACAACATTTTTTAATTTTTTAATTTATACGAGAGAGAGAGAGAGAGGCAGAGTGTAAGCAAGAGAGGGCCAGAGAGAGAGCAAGCAGAGGAGAGACAGAGAGAGAGGGAGACACAGAATCCAAAGGAGGCTCCAGGTTCTGAGCTGTCAGCACAGAGCCTGACGCGGGGCTTGAACTCACAGACCGTGAGATCCCAACCTGAGCCGAAGTTAGACACTTAACTGACTAAGCCATCCAGGTGCCCCGGGACAACGTTTTCTAATAAAATCATATCATACATTATCTTTTGTAACTTGTTTTTTGGTTTTTTTTTTTCACTCATTGCGTATGAACATTTCCCTATGCCATTAAGTATTTTTCAAAGCATTTTTAATGGCTGTCATATTTCAGTGCAGGGGTTCTGGTGATTTATTTAATCATTCTCGGTGGGGTTACTTCTGTAAACTTTTTTTTTTTTTAACCCAGGCTCCCAGGTTGGAGCCACCAGGGCGGAGGGGTGGGGGCACCGTCTGAGCCACCGACCCTCGCCCCCCACTTTCCCAGCATCCATTCCCCGCAGCCTGTGCCTGTTGCCCTCGTTCCTCAGCTGGAATCAATCGCCTTCCCTTCCGGCCCATCCCTCCAGCCTCATAACATCAATCAACCAATGAGCCACCGCTGGGTGCCCAGCTCAGTGCCAGCATCAGTGCCAACACGGGCTGCCTGAGAGAAGAGGGGTTGACCTGTCTTCAAGGACCCTGTTCTCCATCCGGGGAGGTAAGCTGTACACAGCAAGGACGGGGGAGGCGGCCCACTGAGGGAGGGTGGCTCAGAAAGACAGAGAGGAGGGGTAGGTGGGAACTGTGTTCCCTGGGAACGCTGAGAACAAAGACAGGAGCACACTGTAGGGGAGGCATCCGTGGGGGCAAGGTGCACCCTGACACTCTGGGCACAAGGAGTCTCTGCGGGTGAGTGGAGGGGGCTGGTTGGAGAGGACAGTTCGGCAGGACCACAGCTGGGAGCCTTTGCAGGGTCGCAGTCCTGCTGTGCTGGGGTCTGAGCCGGTGGAGCTGTCCTCCTCTCCGCCCCTTGCCTTGGGCCAAATTGCCCCCCCCCCCCCCCCCCCCCCCGGCTTGGAACTAATGCCCCCAGTGGCCAGGGGCAATCATTTCGAAATGAAGGTAATGACCCAATTAGTGGTTATCCATCAAGTTCAGTTATCTTTCCTTGGGCTGGGGAGCAGAGAAGCTGAGTAAACACGTGCCTTGGACTGTGACATAAAACCAGCCCCCCTCATGCTGCAAAATGAGTTCAAGATGCGGGCTTGAGCTGCCTCTCAGGGCCTGCAGGATAGCATCTCTGTGGCCCAAGGAGGCTAGGGGAAGCATCGAGCTTGCCAGGGGCAGGGTCTCTGAGATGGCAGTTCCCGACCTTGGCCAGTTGCCCCACTGGGAGAATGGGGAGAGGCTCCAGCAGCCATGGGTCTGGGAAAGAACTTCACACCCACAGCCGGTGTCTGACCAGCATGCCAGGCAGAGGGCTTTGGTTTAGCTCAGTGCTGGCCCCAAGCCCCCGGCTCTGAGCTTCCCCAGGCATTAACCGGCTGCCAGAGCCCACCCCTCCTCCCCACCTTCATCGTCCAGGCAGCTCCTTTCCACACTGGCGGGTTCTGTCTGGGCCTCCTTATTTAGACTCTAAGTTCCTTGAAGACAAGAACTTTTAGAGTCTTCTCATCAAAGGACAGGCTTTATAGCACAATGGGGGTCATCTACTCTAAGAGTCTCATTTTAAAACGAGGAAGGACCGCCTGGGTGGCTCAGTCCGTTAAGCGTCCGACTCTTGATTTTGGCTCAGGTCACGAACTCACGGTTCGTGAGAGCCAGCCCTGAGTCGGGCTCTGTGCTGACAGTGTGAAGGCTGCTTGGGATTCTCTTTCTCTCTCTCTGTCTGCCCCTTCCCACTGCTTTTGAGCATGTGCACTCACTCTCTCTCTAGAGAACTCTTATTCTCTCTCTCTCTCTCTCTCTCACTTTCTCTCAAAGTAAATAAACTTTGAAAAAATAAATAAAAATAAAATAAAAAATGAGGAAACTGAAGCCCAGGGATGGGACATCCTGAATGTGAGAACCTGCATTCACCACGTATCCTCTCAAGTCTTTTCACTGCAAGGTGAGCCTTTTTACCCTCATCTTCCCCAAAGAAGGACACCAGCCATCACTTCAAGCAACCATCCAAAAGTGGCGGGCCATTCGTGAGCCTGTCCTTCACTCTGCTGCATCATCCAGAAACCCTGAAATTCTGTCAACACTGGGTTTGCAGTTGGCCTCCAACTTCCCACTCCCTCATCTCACTTCTCCCTGACTGCTCAGACCACTGGAGAAAAGCATTACGGGGTTGTCCTGCTCAGTAGGTTCCCACTCAGAGTCTCACACTGCCATCTGCCCCCTACCCCCCATGTTCACAGCTGCCTCCAGAAATTATTTACAGAATGCAATCCATACCACCTGCTGACTCGGCTCAGCCTGGCCTGGTCACGGCAACTCACCCTTGCTCCTCTTTGTAGCTTTACAGGGACCATTGAAGGATACACCCGTGTCCCCCAACACAGAGAGGCCGGAGAATGACATTGCTAAAACTGAAACACCACCCACCCTTCTGCACTTTATTCTCTACGAGAAACCATTAAGCAGAGGGACCCTTCTTCCCATCATAAAACCTACCCATCCAGACATCGTCCATCCTCCAAGCTCTCCTGAGGACATAGCACATGAGCCCGACACCGAGGCCTGCCCCTTTCTATGGCAAGATTGCAGGAGCCGCGGCACAGGGATCCCCAGTGTGCTGAAGTTTCCCTGTGGATTCAGCGCTTCTTTCTTTTGGCCAGGTAAGTGCTCAGTGACCTCAGGTGGCTCTCTCTGCTCTGAGATGCAGGGGTCTGCTTTCAAATGACCCAGTTTTCCTCGTGTGCTCATCTTACACTGACCTCATGTGTGGACCATCTGCATATTAACTGCAATATGTTTTAAGGAGTTATCCAATCTCCTTTTCCTGGGGTCTCTTCGGCCCCCTCCCCTCTATTTCTACCTATGATGGGTATAAGGTCTGTGTTTAGATTCATGCTTTTCCATGCGGATGTCCAGTTGTTCCAACACAACTGGACATTTGCTTTTCTATCTTTGCTTTTTGTCTTTGCATTTTTGTCAGAGATCCGCTGACTAGATTTATGTGGGTCTATTTCTAGCTCTCTATTCTTTTCACTGATCCGTTTGTCTATTCTTTCACCAAGACCACATTGTCTCAGTTACTGTAGCCTTATAGTAAGTCTTGGCCTCAGGGAGTGTCAGTCTTCAATTTTGATCCCTTTCAATATTGTGTTGGCTATTCTGGGTCTTTTGCCTCTTTATGTAAACTTAGTTTGTCGATATCCACAAAACAACTTGGTGGGATTTTGATTAGGAATGCATTAAATCTATAGATGAAGCTGGGAAGAATTGACATCTTGCCAATATTGTGTTTTCCTTCCATGAACGTGGAATCTCCTCATTTATTTAATGGAGATATCTTTCATCATGGTTTAACATCTTTGATACCTTTTATCAGAATCCCGTAGTTTTCTTTGTATAGATCTCACACATACTTTGTTAGATTTATACCTAAATATTTCATTCGGGGGAATGCTAATAGGGGCCACCTCTCTCCTGTCTCTATTTCTGTCTATGAAAATCCCACCAACCATGGGCTTCAGAGGGGAATCCCAGCTCTGCCACCTGTATGCTAGGTGTTCCTGGGCAATTGATTTAACTCCTTTGAGCCTCAGTTTCCTCATCAGTAAGATGGTTAAAATAACAAGTATCTTTAAGTATCACCTCTTCCATGATGCCACTTCTTATGACTTCATCCAAAACCTGTTTTACCCATTGCATTTTCCTTATAGAACTTCTTTCATGGCAACGGTAAATGAGGGAGATAAGAGAATAGGGAAGGTGGGAAAATAAAAAATTTTAGGTGTACAAAAGTGGATGTTATTCCACAATAGTTTGATGGTTGAATGGGTAAACCCAGGAGGCAAATGGGTTTCATTTCATGTGGTCACATGATTTGGGAAGGTATTGTTCAGAGCACAGAAGAATGGTGCTGTAATTAATTAATAGCGTCTGCCATGGGCAGTGGACCCTAAGTAATGTATTTGCCAATGATGGAATAAACTGTACATCTATAGGGTATCATTAACTGGACATGGCTGCCAGAATTCTTTGTTTCATAGGTGAAGAAACCATAGTATATACTCAGATACACAGTTGTGTAAAATTTCTCTTTCTTTCTTTCTTTCTTTCTTTCTTTCTTTCTTTCTTCTTTCTTTACATCACCTATTTCTTTAAATACATATAGCTCAGATACACAGTTGTGTAAAATTTCTCTTTCTTTCTTTCTTTCTTCCTTTCTTCTTTCTTTACATCACCTATTTCTTTAAATACATGTAGCTGTGTCCCATAGGAATTTGGATATTGTAAGTTATATAGTTCTAAACCTCAGTTTCTTTCTGGCCTAGCTGTTTCCTCCTCAAGTGAGACCTCAGAACATTATAGAAACTTGGAAGAAGAAACACTTTGTTCCATGACACAATGAGTGCTTACAATATACTCAAGAAGGACAAAATAATATATAAAACAAATAAATAAAGCATATGTATCACTTCTACAGAAGAAGGATGAGAGGAGAAATTAGAAGAGAGAAGGAACCCCTGGCCCATAAGAATCAAAAGGCTGACAGCCTTATAGCTGGGAAAAGTCTGATGTCTGGGTGCTTCACCAAGAGAGGACTCAGTATCCATGACGACGGTTGATCAAAGGGTAGGGGATGCAGGATACCAGTCGGTGGCTTTTTTGTCCTGAGATATGGTTTCCTTGAAAGTTCAAGAGCTTCCGGAGGAGAGATTGTGCTGCAAGTGAGATCATTCCCACATTGCCTCTCCACATGGAATAACAATCTATGCAACACTCGCCTACTGTCTATGCAAGCACTTTACCTACGTTAGCATTTGGCCATCCCAGCAACCTTTTGCGGTAGACAATATCATTTCTATTTTACCGGTAAGGGCTGAGATTTAGTCAAGTGAATTGTCCAGGACAGCACAGACAGTGGCAAAGCCAAGACTTGCGTCCAGGGATTGTGACTCCAAATCTTTACCCTATTCCACACTGTTTGCTGGTCTAAGTGGCCCCATACATGGTGTGGAGTGGTTTGAACAAAGTCTTGCTTCAAATCTGAGCATGGAATAGTTGTCCTCGCGAACTCTGACCCTGTTTGATCCTGCTGGATTTCCACAGCTGCTTAGGTCGGGTCTCTGAAAAGAATACCCCTACTGGGACTGTTCCTGATTATCACTCTGGAGAGGTCCCTGCTTCCTGAAGGAGATACACCCAAGGAAGATGAAAACCTTGAAGCCTCATTTTTTGGCAGGCCCTCCATGGCTCTGGGCTGCGTGCTGTCCATGAGGAGGGAGCACTGTGGTGCCTCTAGGCAGCCAGCTCTTACTTGTTGTGTTTCTGTTGGTATGCATCCTCTGTGGGATCCAACCATATTAAATTGCTTCAAGCAGCCTATAAAATAAAGACAACTGCAAGGCCATAAGGAATAGCATATCCCCAACCATAAATAAATTAGGGCTCTAATTCCATCAAGGCATGTGGGTGACATCACACACCATGAGAGCCGGGCTTAGAAGGGCTGCTCACAGCTCCACAAATCTGAGATGGAATTACCATCTTAATTTATTTACATCTTCTGGTGGCGAGGTTGCTGTGACAGATGATTTCTGAGAAGTCTGGTCCCTCCAGATTTTGACCTTGTGTTCTGCTCTTCCCCTCCTCCTCCCCCACTTGCCCTCCCCCACGCCCCGAGGCACCCCCACGCCCCTTATTGTATTTTATTTTCTCTGTGGTCTTGGTAAAGAACAGGAAGGAGGGAAGCACCTAGCACTGAGTGGAGATGGCAAATTCCAGACACAGAGGAGAGGCCTCCCACAAGTGGGGGAGGCACAGAAAGAATGAATCTCTCCTGCAGCCATGATTTGTTGCATTGCCCCGGGGCCATTTATCCATGACCTCTCTGGGGACATATAGCCTTTCCTTGCTTAAAATTTCGATTTAATTAAATCCACTAGGTGTGTTCTTGGATGTCAACCATGTCCTAGGCAACGTAAAGCAGTCAGAACCATATGGAACCGAGGAATTTTGGAGGCAGACAGGCTTTCAGCAGTCTCTGAGTTAGTTTAACTCCTCGTTTTACAAACGAGGGACCCAAGGCCCAGAGAAATAAAGTGATTTTTTTCCAAGATCATGTGGCTAATTAATGGCAGAGCCAAGTCTAGACTGCAGAAAAAGTGGGAACGTCCGCCAGGGCCTCACAGCCTAGTCGGAGAAGTAAGACAGACATCTTCAAAAGAGTTAGCTAATAACATGAGAGAGTACATAAGCAGAGCCAAACCGAGGATTATAAAAACTGAATTCAAGGAAGGAAGGAAGGAAGGAAGGAAGGAAGGAAGGAATACTGACTGGCAAGTTGGGGACAAATGTCACGGAGGAAGCAGCAGTTGAGTTGGATGCTAAAGGGTAAGAAGGATCTTGCTCAGCAGAGATCACAAGAGAGGGCAGTATAGGCAGAGAAATAATCTGAACAAAGACCTGAGGGCTGGAATAAGCATTGCCTGGACAAAACTCAGTGGGACCTGAGTGGGAGAAAGGGGTCAGTATCTGAGTGTCAGCACTTGGAAGACCAGAAGACTTGGAACTCAACCCTGAGATCAGCTGAGAGTACAGGAAATTCTCAAAGATGAAGTGACACATGACTACCTTTCAGCCCTGCTCCTCAAAATGTGGTCTGGGAGCCATGAACTGAGCTTTGCTCCACCTGGGAGCTTTTCTAGAAAAGCCCAAGCTTGGCCCCATCCCACACCTTCTGAATTGGACCTGCATTTCAGCTAGACCCCCAGGTGACTCACGGGCACATTAACATTCGAGAAGTTCTTCTTTAAGAAACCTGGCATAAAAGCATAAGAGACTCTTAAAAACTGAGAACAAACTGAGGGTTGATGGGGGGTGGGAGGGAGGGGAGGGTGGGTGATGGGTATTGAGGAGGGCACCTGTTGGGATGAGCACTGGGTGTTGTATGGAAACCAATTTGACAATAAATTTCACATATTGAAAAAAAGAAAAGAAAAGAAACCTGGCATAGTGTGAATGCCACCTCTCGGCTGTTCCAGAGTAGTTCCCTGGTGCTGCCCACTCGTTTCCTGACCCAGGATGGCTGAGCAAACATTATTGTGCTCAGAAATTCTTGCAAAGTGAGGGAAGCTAACAACTAACGAGCTGTTTTCAACTAAAGTGAAATGTTCCTGAATGCTAAGCTTAGCAATTAACAAAAGATGGTAACGCTAGATTTTCGTGAACACAAAACATTTTACTCTTTTCCATTTCGCCATTCTCTTTTTTGGATTTTGGAGCCCAGGGACATTCTTCCAAAGATAAGACATTTTCCCAAGCCCTGGAAAAGTACCTGATGTATGAAAACGGTTGTGGTGGGTCTTGCAAGGACAGGGACTCCCCACACAACTCAGGGCAGCTTCCTGGGGAGTTAGTAAGACCCCAGCAGGGAAGATGAGAGAATCTAAGATGCCTGCCCCGCCCAGTGTCGCCAGACCTCAGGGGAACACTCCAGGCCAGAGTTTGATTCATCAAACCCCGGACGCCCTTCCGACTCCAGGTACCACATAAACCCCGATCCTAACGCTGCCCAGGCCCACGAAGTAGACAGAGCCAGCAACGACTGAATTTTCTACCAGCCCACCAGATGGGAGCTTGGAGTCGGAATTCAGTTGATTTAAAGAAAATATAGAGTGATGTGTGTGTGTGTGCGCGTGCGCGCACGCCTTGGTCTTACAGACCAAGATGAATACTTGCTATATTTTCTTTAAAAAAAAAAAAAAAAAGAATTCTCCCAAGGCCTCCTCCAAAGGGAGGAGAGAGTGTGCATGTGCTTGAGGTAAGCCACAAGCGAAAGCGCAAAGAGTCAAGGGAGTCTTTCAACTCTTCAACTTTAGACTGACGTTGACGTGGAGTGCAGTGCCCCCCTCCCACCAAACCACAAAATATGCGCCAAGTCTGGGTCGTAGCTTCCTCTCCCAGTGACCATCTTGAAGTGCTTGGCGCGTGCTTTTCCAGGCAGAAATTCCACCTGGGCCTCCTTGGTGGTAGCTGACATTGCTTTGGTCTTCTGGGAACTGTTGCCCCTCGGGGAATAGCCCAGGGACTCGTCTGCCTCTCTCCACAAGCAGTCTGTGCTGGGCACCTGCCTGGTGAACCTGCTTCTTATATGGGCCCCAGTCAGGCCCCTCAGCGGGCTGCTTTCTCTGAAGCTCCGGGTCCCTATGTCTTCCCTTCCACTCAGGGAGACTTCAAGGAAGAGGGAATCTTCCATGGCAATGGGAATCTTACCGGGAGCCTCCTCCCTTCATTCTTTTCTCAACTGAGATTTAATTCACATACCACAAACTCCACCCTTTTACAACGTACCATTCAGGGGCGCCGGGATGACTCACTTGGTGAAGCGTCTGACTTTGGCTTAGGTTATGATCTCACAGGCATCGGGCTCTGCCCTGACGGTGGCGAGCCTGCTTGGGATTCTCTGTCCCCTCCCCACTTGTGAGCTCTCTCTCTCTCTCTCTATCTCTCAAAATAAATAAATAACTTAAAAAAAAAATAAAATGTGCTATCCGGTGATTTTTAGTATATTCACAAGACTGTGTAATCATCACTATCTAATTCTAGAACATTTGTATCACCTCAAAAGGAAGCCCCACACTCATTAGCAACCACTCCTCATTTGCCCCTCCCCGCCAGCCCCCTGCAAATGCTAATCTGTTTTCTGTCTCTATGGATTGGCCTATTCCGGACATTTGATGCATATGGAATCTTACAATACGTGGCCGTTGGTGTCTTGCTTCTCCTCCTTCTTATCTTGCTGCAAGTGGGCTTGTCTCAGTCATTTCTTACAAAGGCCTAGAAGTTGCCAGTCTGAGGAAGATGGTAATGTTCCTGGAGCAAATTCTGCTGAGACTCAGCTTTACTGAAAGGACAGGTCAGCGCACAGGAACACATTTAGGCTGAGGGCCGTGGATCCAGCCCTCTGTTTACACTCCAGAGCAAGGGCTGGCCACCACCACGGAAACCAGCTTTGCTCGAACAGATCCTGCCTGGCCACGGCCATTTCATATCAAATATTTGAGTGGCCCTTCACAGTATAAAAAACTTCCTCCTATGGAAACAAAGGGTAAAAGACTTGCCCAAGGTCACACAGGTCGGAAATGGCAGAGACAGCGTTGAAATTCGGGACCTCTGTTCCAGTGCTTTCCCAAGAGCTGCCTCCACGTTAATGACTCAGGCTGCATGCGTAGGAGACTACCCTATCATCCTTCTCTTCCCCTCAAAGATCCCTTCTCCCCCCCCACCCCCCCACCAAAAACCCTCCTGGGGGTAACAGGGTCAGCTGTGAGCTGACAAGCAGACTCTTCCTTTTCTTCCTCCCCCAACCCCCTCGCTGAGTTTCTCTCTTGCCACATCCTGAGACTGCCCAAGTGATCCACTAACGTTGCTAATGATCTTCTAGCAATGAGGCCAGGTGCTTTCTTTTCCAACTTTCTGACTGTGATCTCTGGAAAGCGATTGAACCACTTGTGCCTCAGTTTCTTCATTTTACAAATGAGGATACTACTAGTCCTGACCTTTTAAGGCTATTGAGAGGATTGAAAAAAAATTTTTTTAATGTTGATTTATTCTTTTGAGAGACAAACAGACAGAGCATGAGCAGGGGAGGAGCAGAGAGAGAGGGAGACACAGAACTCAGCATAGAGCCCGACACAGGGCTCAAACTCACAGACCGTGAGACCGTGACCTGAGCCAAAGTTGGACGCTCCACCGACTGAGCCATGCAGGAGCCCCAAGGCTACTGAGAGGATTAATTGAAATGCGTAAAGACCTGAGAACAGTACCAGACACACAGTAAGCACGTGATACATGAGAGATGTTTTTTGTATTGTACGTGTTTGTTATTTCTCATGCTGTCGAGCACAAAAACTCTATTGAACATACTATGTCTTGCACAAAAGAGATGCACATAAATGTTGGAGGAAGAAAGGAAAGAGGGATTGAAGGAAGGAAAAGAAAAGAGGTATAAAAAGGAATTTACAGTAGCTTCTAGATATAGAACAAAGACTGATCTGTAGCTAAGTTTTCTTTGTTCTTTTAAAACATCTTCATAAACACACCAAGAGAAAAATTCCGGCAGTGCAGAAAAGACCAATCCATTGGGAACTTATGAAATTCACCTCAAGTTGCAAACAGAATGGCTAGGATGTGTCCTCTTTGTTGACCAACCCCATTCTAGTGTTGGAGAATCAATACTTAATCCTTTCAAATCCGTTCTCACATCTAAACGCGCAGTTACTCTTGATTACGTCAATTGCCATTTTATTAGATTCTCATTTCAGCATCCTGAAGGCCTGGCTTATTTCATCCTCCGCATTGGCTGGGTATCAAGTTCTCTGTTGGGTTTATCTTCTTTCTGTTTCCTCGTGACCTTCCTAGCGAAGGTGGATGTTCACAGCCTCTCCTCGCATTAGTGTGAGGACTGTTTGGTTCGCTGTTTTCCTTCTGGCTTGTGCCCCTGATGCAGCTCACATCAGGAAATGCTCTGTGTCTAGTGAGGGAGTGTGTCGGGAGAAGGTGATGTGAGTGAGGTGGGGTTCCAGACAACTAGGAGGTTCTTCCTTCTGACCCTTCCTATATTCACCTGGGTTCCTGATCCCCAGGGCAGCAGCTGGAGACTGCACCGGATAGCATCCCTACCTTGGACAGACCCAACCTCGGAAGGCTGCCGCACGCTCAGTGCTGTTCTGAGAGAAGGTATCTGTGTTATGGGTAGGCTCTGAGCAGTCGTATTCGGGCCTTAATGACCACCCTTCTCACCTTTCTAGCACTGGAAGAGCTGATTGGACCAGGGGCAGGCATCTAGATCAAGGGCGGCCAATCCGGAAGATGAGCTACGCCCATCAACTCTCTAAGGCATTTGAACCAAGAAATGCAAAGTGAAGGGTGTAATTAGCAATAAAGCTAAAACAGAAGGTCTGCCATGTAAGAAGAAACCAGAGAAGCCATGATAATCTAGTGTGAGCCAAAGTTACATGGGAATAGAAATTATAAGTAACAGAAGCCAGACGCAAAGAGTTATCAGGAGGGGAATGGAAAAGACACACCCGACAGGGCAGAAACACAGGCCGCTAATGGGAGAGGACCCTGGTCCGGCTCCCTCAGTTCGAGACCACATTCTGGTCCAGGCTAGGAGTATCCTTCAGATAAATCTCTTCTCTTGAGGTAACTTGAACAAGTCTCTGTTTCTTACAACCACTGGAACCTAACTATTGCCTCTGTGCTCCTCAGGCTTCTCCTGATTGGGCATCAGGACTAATGGGGGGCCCCGGACCATCAGCAAGAGCAGGCCCCGGACTTTTAACTCAAGTCGTTGCCCTGCACTTGGAGTCTGGGATCCAAGGTAATCCAACAAGCACATACACTGAGCACCTGGGAGGCCCTGTGCAAGACCTGGCAGAGCTGAAGATGAGTAAGAAAGTCCTTGCCTGGAAGGAGCTTGTGACCTAAATAGGGTGGGAGGGTGTGAGAAACACACAGGACTAAGTCCGTACAAAACACAACAGATCAGTGTGTCAGGGAAGGAAAACAACGCTTTGGAGTTTCGGGGGGAGTTGTGGTCACCTTAGGATGTGGGGTTCAGGAAAGCCTGCCCCACTTTGCTGGGGATGCGCACGAGGAGTGTAAGATATATGCAGATTGCTGTTGCAGAGCTTGGCAACTGAGGGGATACGAGGGGTGAGGAAGGCAGAGGGTGACGCTGAGATTCCAAGTGACATTGTCAGCTTAAGAGGGAAGACGTGGGTGATGGGTTCGGGACACCCTACCTCAAAACATGGCACCTTGGCATATCGGGTATCTTCAGCTGAAGGAGTTTAAAGGAAAATAGCAGAAGCAGGAAGGTCACTCCGACCTCCCCCACCTCGTCCTTCTTCCCTGAAACATGTCACAAAACCCCCATGTGAACAGGTCCCCTCCCTGCACCAGGAGGAAGACATTCTTACCACTGGAGACAGAGAGCTTGAGGCCCAAGAAATCTGTTCGGACAAATCGGGTTAAACCAACCCTTATCTTCCTAGTAACTTCACCGCCCCCAGCAAACCCCTCTGCCTCGTGGATTCTTCACAAGTGTGTTGTTTCTTTGTCTACAAGGCGTGAAATCTTCCCGCTCTGGCTGCTTCCTCATTCTCCTATAAAGGCGCCGGTGCACATGTAAAACTTTAAGAACATTTGTGTGCCTCTCCCCCTGTTAATCTGTCGCTGTCAGTTCAATTTTCAGACCCACCAGGGACTCCAGGAGGGTGGAGGAAAGCATTCGCCTCCCCTGCACTGGGGAGTGGGAAGAGCTGATGAGACATTTGGCGTGTGGAATGCGTGATTTCAACCAGCAGACGACAGGGCAGAGGGGAGATCCACCCGACAACGAGAAAGGTGGGTCCGGGATTTAGGACAGAGTAGATTTAGGAATCTGGAGGAAGGATTTATGTCCCTCTGCAGGGACATAAAACTGAGGAAGAAAATGGGAATGCTGTGTGGCTGAAGAGACCTGACCCGGAAGAAGGGAGGAAAGGAAAACGAAAGGAGGGGGAGCCACGGGACCGCGTGGACAGCCTCGGGGAAGGGACAGCATCTCAATGAGAAGGGGTGTCTTCACCCTTCCAGGAGCCCCTGCTGGAGGGGTGGGAAGGAGGGGAGGGGGAAGGGCAGTCGTTTGAGGAAGATATGAGCAGACGAGTTGCAAGGAGCCAGGACAGAGGAAGGAGGGAAGGTGCAAGGAGGCACCTGTATAGTGAAGGTCAAGCAACTGAACTCCGGGGGGGCAGCAAGCGCGTACCTACAGACTTCGTCCTCCACCATGTGGGTTTGGAGCAGGGTGGGGGGGGAAGAGAGGATGAGACCCAAAGAACAGCTCCTGAGCAGGACGGAGTATGCATGTCATAGGCCGGGAGCCAGTTTCCCACCAAGATGTCACATTCTCTAAATTCATCTCATTGCAGCCCCCGTAAGCTTTCCTTTAAAAATTATTTGTGGGTTTTCTCGGGTGCCTGGGCGGCTCAGTCGGTGAAGCATCCAACTCTTGATCTCAGGGTCGTGAGTTCAAGCCCTGCATTGGGTTCCACTCTGTGTGTGGAGCCTACTCACAAGAAAGTGTTAAAAATTATTTGTGGATTTTCCACTTTTATAAACAGTTCCTTGTTTGTTTGTTTGTTTGTTTGTTTGCTTAAGGACTCAAGGGGTGGCTCAGTTGGTTGAGCATCTCACTTGGGCTCAGGTCATGATCTCTGGATTCAGGAGTTCGAGCCCCACATCAGGCTTGCTGCTGTCAGCTCAGAGCCTGCTTTAGATCCTCTGTCTCCCTCTCTCTCTACTCCTCCTCTGCTCACGCTCTCTCTCAAAAATAAATGAACTAAAAAAGAAAAAAAAAAAAGGATTCAAATAAGACAAGAAGAAAAGTGTGCCATAAACCCTCCCTCCTCAAAGATGAACACTACATGTTTTTTCCACAACAGTCAACACACACAGAAACACCTCTCGAAAAAAAAAAAAAAAAAAGATCAAAATATACACACTAATGGACAATTTTTTTTTAATTGAGCATATTGTGGAGCTTTTCCCAGATGAGTACACATAGATCCACCTCATCTTGTAATAATCACACCATGTTCCATTGTGTAGATTACTGGACCACCCTAGTTTATTTAACTAATTCCCTATTGATGGACAGTTAGGGGGCTCCAACGGTATGCTACTGGGAATCGTGTAATGGATATATCTATTCCTTCCACAGTTGTGTGAGTATTGCCATAGGATAAATTCCTTATATGTGGAACTTCTGGTTGAAAGGGTAAGGACATTCTAAGTTTTATGGATAATGCCAAATTGCTCTCTAAAAACATGCCAGTTTACTCTTCTGTCCCCAGCCTGGAAGTTTCCATTGTCCCCACACCCTTGCCAAACGGGGGTTTAGCAGCATCTGTCGTCTTTCCTACTCTGATAGGAAAATGTAAAAACTGCCGTTGTTTTCATTTGCCGTATTCATAATTGGAGAGACTGAACACCTTTTCATAAGATTTGAACATTTGTAATTTACCTTCTATTCGGGGAATTTCTGTAAATATTCTTTTCCCATTTTTGTAATGAGTTGCTGGATGTTTTTCCCTACTCCCAGGAAGACAATATTTTAAGAGAGGTACACAGAGGTCTGTACCAGGAAACATTTTTTTTAATTTTTTTAAACATTTATTCATTTTTGAAAGACAGAGAGAGACGGAGTGTGAGCAGGGGAGGGGCAGAGAGAGAGGGAGACACAGAATCCGAAGCAGGCTCCAGGCTCCAAGCTGTCAGCACAGAGCCTGACACGGGGCTTGAACTCACGGACTGCGAGATCATGACCTGAGCTGAAGCCAGACGCTTAACTGACTGAGCCACCCAGGAGCCCCATGTGCTAGGAAATGTTTTTAAACCGTTTTGTGTATCCAGAGAGCCATACTACCTTCAACAGTGAGTACTTCGTGGATACTCATAGCGGCAAGGAAGATAGCTCATGCAATAGAAACACACATAATATTGTCTAAAAGACTGAACTTGAACATTAGAGATATCGGTGTTAGCAACAGAGATGTGCAAGTTTGGAAATGATGTATTACCTCAGATTCAAGGAAGGTGAAGTTTGACGTGGACACCAGCTGGTGACACAGAAGCAGATTGGAGGGTGACACAAAACCAGGACAGATTGCTGCCTGGAACCCCCTCCCTGAGAGTTATAGCAATTCCAAGCTTGGAGGAAGTGGTATTAACCATCAGAGCACGGCTGCCATCGTGCATGCCCATGATGTGCCGTTGACTGTTGCTGCTAATGTGCTTGGGTTAGAAGTTTAAGAAACTGCATATTAGTTTATTCCTTTGTGTGAGTTCTGGTGTCTCAATCCTTTGTGGTCCTTATAAAGTCCCAAGTACCCTTTCATGTTTTATCAAGGGCTGAAACCTGAACTCGGGCAAAAATGCATGTGTGCGATGCAGGAATAGCAATGGCCAACAGTTTTTGTCACCACACTGATGCCCAGAGTAGACAGGAAAGACACTCAGATGGTTCCAGAGCAGTGCCTGTTCCCATGCGAGTGTACCCCCCATTTTTACAAATGAGAAAAGGGGCCATTGTCTGACCCCCGTGGTACCCTGGACCACATACCCAATAAATATATTTGTTAATTAAATTGAAATCTTGATGTGGTATACACCCCCAAGGAATCAAGAAGCCATAAAAGTTTAAAACTAGACCTAACACTTGAATTGCTAAAGTCAAGGACACAGGTTCATTCTATTTTGTTCCTGGACATCATTTCTCCCTAGGAGACAGTTTTTCTTCTACCCATTTCCTTTTTTCTTTTAATTTTTTTAAACATTTATTTATTTATGAGAGGCAGAGAGAGACAGAGCATGAGTAGGGGAGTGGCAGAGAGGGAGGGAACACAGAATCCGAAGTGGGCTCCAGGATATGAGCTGTCAGCATAGAGCCCGATGCGGGGCTTGAAGCCACAAACCGTGAGATCATGACCTGAGCCAAAGTCAGCTGCCTAACCGGCTGAGCCACCCAAGCGTCCCTCTTCTACCAATTTTCAATCGCTTCCTCACCCAACGCACCCTTATTCCCTCCCTTCTGGAGTTGAGACCAAAGAAAGGCGCTCCCTGCGGCTCTTCAGTTTGGCTGTGATTGACCAGCCGGTCCTTCCAAAGTGCTGGCTGGTCGGGGGACTCTCTCTGGCAGCTGATGAGTCCACATGCGCTGCCTGATTCTGCTGCTTTCTCCAAAGCGAGTGACCGAAAACATGCCTTTTCCAACAAGGAAACTATGTACGATTCGGTTCCCAAGTCATGTTTCATGTTTACAACGGTCTTCTCATCATCGTTAGTTGGATTAAATTTAGTGATTACAAAGATTTTTGTTTTTATCAATAATACCCTTGATCTTGAAAAACAAGAGCAATTTAAACAGACCCAGATGCTCTAAACTCCACCACATGTTTGTTGTATTTTTTTTTTAATCGCATTGTATTTGAGGCTGTCATTTAAATCAATTAAAGATGAACGTTATTCCTATGGCCACGTTTCCCTGGCTTCTCACACTAAACCTTTCCTGTTTCTAGTTATTCAGTGGCAGAAGCCTCGAAGAAAAACGTTTAATGTTAATTATTATGTGGTCCCCCCCAAACTCTTGTGAACGGGTAGGTTCCCCTACCAAAGCCCATGAGAGGTAATCCCAGGGGGAAATTACCGTGGCCCTGCCAAGTCATTGGATTTTAAGTCACTGCTCTGTTTATCTCCTTTCAGCAAACGTTCCCCCCCTCCCTTTAAAATGGATCATTTAGTTTCATTATTATCACTACGATTATCAACAACTCTTTCTGTCAATGTAATTCAACCAAGACTTACCGAGTGTCCCCTGACTTTCTGTAAACATTTCCTCCATCTGTAAATCGAAGCAGCTCCAGTGACTTTGGTCATGCGGCAGTGAATTCTGGGAGCTGGATGGGGGGGTGGGGGTGGGGGAAGGCATGCAACAATAAAGCAGCAGGCTGTGTGTATAATGTAAAGAGAAGGTGGCTTGGCATCAGGGGACGTGAGTTGAATCCTGACCTTGGCATCCATCGGTGACCCTTGGGCATGTGATCTGACCTCGTTTGAGTTTTCGTTTTCTCACCTGTGGAAAAAAACACATACGTAAAAGACTTCTTGACAAAACACTCCTCCAGACACGTGGGTGGGTAGCAGTTGTGTACAGGGTCCTGCAACAGTGGGCCAGCACGGGGCCAGAGCTGTGTCCTGTTTGGGCAAGATGGGTCCTTCTCTGAGGAACGAGGGTCCCCCTGGGGGCCTCAGGTCTGGCCAATAAAGGGAGCCTGAGGAGCTCTGGCCAGAGCTGGGGGGAGCAAAGACATGTGAGAGCGCCCTTGCGGGTGGAGATGGGGATCTGGTGCTAAAGAAAGCCAGCAAGGGGCCTGCAGAGGTTTCCTGACCCTTGGGATGAGGATGAAGAAATAAATCTCTCCTTGGGATCCTCCTGGGAATGACAGAGGACCCTTGGCCCCTTTCCTCTCCAAGCCAGCCAGGTTTCTTTTATTTTCTGGGCTTCTTTCCCTTTTGTCCTTCCTTAAGATTTACAGAATCCTTTTGAGAAATTCCAGGTGTCACCACTAAGGGCAGTTCAGAGAAAGGGTTTGTGCCCCCACTGGGCTGGGTCGTTCAAACAGCAGCCCCTGCTCCTGGGCCCAACAAGGCAGGAAGAGTGGGGATCAGGTTGGGAGAGCCCAGGGATGACTCACGCAGACAGACCAGGGCCTCGTGCTCCCAACTGCTCCTCCCACCTGGAGAGGTGAATCCGTCTGGAGTTTTATTTTTGCTCATTTTTTAAAAATGTTTATTTCTGGGGCGCCTGGGTGGCGCAGTCGGTTAAGCGTCCGACTTCAGCCAGGTCACGATCTCGCGGTCCGTGAGTTCGAGCCCCGCGTCGGGCTCTGGGCTGATGGCTCAGAGCCTGGAGCCTGTTTCCGATTCTGTGTCTCCCTCTCTCTCTGCCCCTCCCCCGTTCATGCTCTGTCTCTCTCTGTCCCAAAAATAAATAAACGTTGAAAAAAAAAATTAAAAAAAAAAATGTTTATTTCTTTATCTTGGAGTTCTATTTTATTACAAGAGGCAGAACTCTCTCACCCTCTTTCCCAGTCTCACTTCCCAGATACCCCAGTCCCCGACACCCAAGTCAGCTAACAGCCCCGGTTCCACGCTCGGCTGGGGCCAGACACTCTGAACTGTTTCCAGCAGTGGGGAAGGGTTGCCTGGAGCCATCGGCACTCTTTCCCAGGCCACAGGATGACCCAGTGCACACGCTGGTTGGCTAAAGTGAGACTGGAGCCTGTGGCCTGGAAAAACACTTCTCTGGCTTGTAGGCTCAAAGGTCGGTCTCACCTTTGATCTCTCAGATTGGGCTCCAATCAACGGAGTGAACCAGCCCCTTTGTGATGTAATCACTCCCCCCACCTTTTTAAAAATTTCTTTTAAAGTGTATTTACCTATTTTGAGAGAGGAGACACAGAGAGAGAGCACGTGAAAGAGGGGCAGAGAGAGAGAGGGAGAGAGAGAATCCCAAGCAGGCTCTGTGCTGTTGTTGCAGAGCCTGACGCAGGGCTCGATCTCACGACCCCTGAGATCACGTCCTGAGCCGAAATCAAGAGTTGGAGGCTTAACCGACAGAGCCCCTAATCACTCCCCTTTGTGATGTAAAGGGCTGGATAAAAGTGAACTAAACACGGAGGCTGGGGCCGTGTTCCAGAAATCAATTTGCTGCTAGGGGTCAAGTGCCTTCCACTGAATGTCAAAAGGCCACTTAAAGATCAGCAGAAACCCCCTTGTCATCTGTGTTTGTTTTCTCTGTGCTGCGAGGAGCCTGGTCGGTAGGAACTCTCATGGTTGCAGGCAGCCGGCTTCCAACTCCTTAAGCCTGAATTGTAATAATCACAGCAGCTAACAGCCTTTGTTTTTCTCCAGAACATAATGTATGCCAGACACAGATGATCTCCTAAAATCCTCGCAATCAACCCATGCATTTGGTCTTCTTTTCATCGTTTTGATAAGGAAACTGAGATTTAGAGAAGGTGATCCGCCCAAAGTCACACAGTGGGGGGTGGCGGGGGGGGGGCGAAGGCAAGATGCAGGGGAGGCCCTGGCCTCCTCGTCACTACCCACACTTCAACCGTGGCTGGTGTGAGTTACGTCTCCTGTGGTCACTGGTACCAGACACAAACAGTGGCCGGTTAAATAAAGAAGTAAACAAATAAATACAGGAGTAAGGAGAGGGCTTAGCCTTTACTGGAAGATCTCTAGAAGGCTCTCAGAATCCAGTGGAGAGCTGCACCCCCAGGCAGGGAGGAAGCAGGGCAGCTGGCGGCCTGAGCAGGGTCGGTGACCCTTCTGTCCACAGCACTTGGTGCCAACTCTCATCTTCAGTGGTTCAAAGCTTCGAAACCTCTAGAAATAGAAGTCAGAGATCCCCACTCGGTCAGGTGTACATCCTGGACCAATCAGCTTTTGCCCACAGGCCAGGGGCAGGAGCAGACACAAGGATGCCAGGAAGGGGTAGGACAAGAAGTTCCTACAGAGAGAGGGTCATTGTGAGCCAAGAAAGTCAATGATGGTATCAGAAAAGGTGACCGAGAGGGACCATGAAATCTTCCTACACATAGGGAGTCAGCAAACACAGAAATCTAACCTGACTGCTGGCGGGCATTTGGGCCCCCGTGAGGTAGACCTGTCTGACCCCATCCACCCTTACCGGGTAGGTTCCCTCTGCCCCCAGTCTCTCTATCACCTTTATAAGGCTACCTTGTCAGTGCATTTGCTCAGTTGGTGCCCCCACGCCTAATGTATCCTCCCTCCTCTCCAGCAACCCAAACCTTCCTCTTCCTTCAAGGGAGGTCCCCATCCTCCAAGAAGCCTTTCTTGGCCCTTCTGCTCCTTGCCCCCCCACCACTGTCCTGCCTCCTATAAACACCTAGACCATCTAATCTGTACCTTACATCTTACTATTTAGCCCTGTTCTATATTACTTATTGTTCTTATCTATGTCTTGGTCTTCTCTCTGCCCATTTGAATAGACCCTTTGAGAGAAGAGACCTTATTTTCTCCATTTTTATATTGTCTCTGTATAATCTAGTGTAGGACTGAACACCATAATAAAAATAACCACAAAAATAATAGCTCTCTTTTTTTTATTTTTCTTTTAAATGTTTATTTATTTTTGAGAGCAAGAGGGAGGAGCATAGAAGGGCAGAGAGAATGGGAGAGAGAGGATCCAAAGCAG
Organism: Puma concolor; assembly: GCF_028749965.1. Classification (NCBI taxonomy): domain Eukaryota; kingdom Metazoa; phylum Chordata; class Mammalia; order Carnivora; family Felidae; genus Puma; species Puma concolor. The sequence continues at coordinate 76,441,042 of NC_141669.1, forward strand.
ACTCTGTGCTGACCACAGAGAGCCCGACGCAGGGCTCGAACTCATGAACCATGAGATCACGACCTGAGCTGAAATCGGCACTTAACCAACTGAGCCACCCAGGTGCCCCAATAGCTCCCTTTATACAGCCTTTCAGAGGCTTTTTTTTTTTTTTTTTTTTTGTATATTATTTCATTTGCTCATCCCAACAAGTCTGCAAATTAGGAAATGAAAATAATGTACTCCTGACTCAGCCACATGATGCCTGGGGCCTCAGCCGGAGGCTAAAATCATCTGGTGGCTGGTGCTGGCTGCCGGCTGAGATTCCACTGAGGCTGTCGGTTAGAACACCCCCCACGTGCCCTCTCCATGTGACCTGGGCTTCTTCATGACATGGCAGCCTCAGGGTAGTTAGACTTCTTACACGGTGGCCCAGGGCTCCAAACGTGAGTGTCCCAGAAGAACTAAGGAAATGGTGTGGACTTTTCTGATCTAGTCTCCAAGGTCATGCAAGGTCACTTTCTACTGCATTCTACTGGTCACAAGTGAGTCACTAAGGTTGGCCCAGATTCAAGGCAAAGGCACATAGACCCTCGCTTCTCAATGACAGGAGTGTTTTAAAATTGCCTCAATTTCCCATTGGACAGATAGAAAAACTAAGGCCCAGGAAGGGTAAGTGAGCTTGCATAACCCTATGCAGCTGACTGGAAAACAGCAGAGTCAAAGGCATCCCAGCTGCGTCAGCAAGTGTCATTCTCCTGTCTGCACCTGGCAGGTGATATATTAATGGAGAATCTAGGGCAAGTGGCAGCAAGGTCAAGAAGGACGGGGAGGGGGGGCACCCGGGTGGCTCAGTCAGTTGAGTGTCCGACTCTTGATTTCCACTCAGGTCATGATCTCACGGTTCATGAGATCAAGCCATGCATCAGGCTTTGCACAGACAGTGCAGAGCCTGCTTGGGATCCTCTCTCTCCCTCTCTGTCTGGTAAATAAATAAATTAAAAAAAAAAAAAAAAAAAGGAGGAGGAGGGGGAGGGCCCAGTGGTCTTCTCTGCTCCAGGGGGCTCCTTGGATCCCTCTGACCATTTTGAACTCTAACCCGTGTGAGAGGTGCCCACTTTCTTGGTGCTGAGAAACAACTCTCTTAGATAACTAGGAAATAAATAAAATGAGAAGCTCACCGCCAGATGTGCATGCTGTATATTGAGGAACATAAAGAGAATAGATCTGTCTGTGGCCTATTTCAGGGTCCGGGGAGACAATCATGCAAAAGAGACTGGGGCTGAAGCCTGAGCTGGAGGCTGGAGGCTGGGGACTGGGCTGCAGCTGGAGGTTAAGTGCTGGGGGGCTGAGGTTGGGGAGTAAGACTCGGCACTGGAGGCTGGGACCCAGGAGTGGAGGTCTCTGGCTGCTTCACTTTTCCAATCTGGTCTGACACTCAACCCACGGTCTGCATGCTTATTCACACATCTGCTCAGCACTTGCCTGCAATCACTTAAGTTTTATTATTGGACTTGTCACCATATTAATGTAGCTGTACGCTTAAATTGATGGTAATTGTAAGTTTCCTGAAAAACCTTGGGTTTTTTGCAAGTATTAATTAACTGATTCACTTACATTAAAAACAATTATGTAACCGCAGACCTGCCTCCCTAGCTCTTCATGTCAAAGATGGGGGTTTCACGTAATGCATAAAATATGTCGATCAAAATTTCACAATTAAGGTCAATTTTCGTTTGGAAAGTAAAGATAATTAACCGACTCGCACCTGTAATCTCCTGACATGTTTCAATTAAGAAAATAATTCTTTATAAACTTTGCAATCTGGACACTCAGAGAACATGTTAATACAGCTACTGATAAATATAATCATTAACAAAATAAATCAGGACCCCTGGCTGCAAATCTGAGGGGGCATCTGTTTTCATGGTAAGCCAATGAGGCTAGAATTTGGGAATGCTTGTACAAAGGCCCAGCTGGGTCCTTAAGCAGCTGAGGAAAAAAACACCAGTGGCATTCTCTGGCCTGCCCCCGCGGTGAAGCCCTTCCCACAGAAGCTGAACGTGTAAAGGTTTTTCACTCTTCCTCTGTTGCTTCCTAGCTGTGTGACTCTGGGCAAGAGACTCGATCTCTCTGAGTCTCTGTTGCCTCATTTATTACCTGAAAAGAAATGGTATCAATCTCATATTGCTGCTGGAATTGTACATGAACTGATATCTAGGCAACATGCTCAGCACTATGGCCAGTGGTAGAACTCAGTAAAAAGGAGATGCTTTGGGTTCGTTGAGCCCAGGAGGGGAGGCGAGGAGAGGGAGGTGGGAATCTCTAGCTATAGAAACCTGGGCAAGTCCTGTCTCCGCCCCTACGGATGTGGAAGTCCCATCTGTAGATGTCCTTCCGGGTGGCCCTCTGTGACCTCTCCCCCAGTGTGATAGGGTGAGATGCCAGCTCCCCAGCCCCATGCTCCCTCACACATGCTGGGAACTCACCTAAGGCCTCACACCCGCCAAGGTAAGGGACGGAGGCTCTGAGAGTCAAGGGTCTCGATCCATTTACTAGCTCTGTCCAAGGTCGTGGCAAAAGAGCAAGTAAATCCCCCAGCCCACAGCTACCTTTGTGACAAGGCTCTGCTTTCATTCCTGTCTGAGAAACCTTCTCCAGAAACACTAGAGATTCCCTGTTTTGCGGCTCCTAAGCCCCCCATGGCCAGTTGAACCCCCCAAACGATAGACCTGACTCCTTGAGACCCATCTGCAGAGTCGTCTAAAAACATTAACTTCTAGATGTGTGCAGGTGGCAAGATACGGGGAAGAGAACCTGCCCAGCTCAGGCCCACCCCCCACCAAATCTCCCCAAGTCTCTAAATGAACTTGGCCCAGCCCAGCCTCCCAGCCTTTGATTCTTCATCAGGAAATGGGGCTGATTAGAGGAACTCCAAGGTCCCTTGTGCTCCCCAGTTATATATACTTTTGTTTTCCTTCTTACCTCCTTCAGAATCTATTTTATTGTTTTTTACAAAGCCGAAGACTCAACAGAGGTGTTTGACATTCTTTTTTCAAAAAAAAGACATTTGGCCCCTTGGACTGGGGCTTTGATATGTCTCCAGTAATGGGGCGGGCTTTTTCCCCTGACCCAGTCACCCCACATGACCATGAATTTGTCTGGGAAATGATCTCTCATAGAGGTTCAGTGCCCAGTGAGGTCTCATGGGGTAGGTGGGGATCCAGACAAGGAGCCTGGGGGCAGGGATCAGCCCTCCCCCTGTGAGGTTGCCAGGCCAGCAGACTCGAAAGCAAGAGTTGGGAAGGGCCTTTCCCCACGGACCCTCAGTGAGTGGTGAGCCGCAGAGAGGAGGGAGGTGCTCTGCCACACTGGATTAATCCAGTTCAACATCTCTTTCTAGGACTCCTTTGCCTCTATACTCCCAGCAGAAGGCATCGCCATTAGGAGAAAGCAACTGTGGTCGACTAAGTTCTCATCGTCGCAAAGAAAGCCCCCTCTGCACACTAGTCACACTATTCTCCCCCTCCTGGGAGTCTGTCCACTCGCTCTCCTGCCTGACACCAGCAGCTGCCGAACCCAGCAGGATGGCAGGAGTGGTAGGATTTAAGGTCAAAACTCCCGGAACCCACCCTGAACCCACCCTTACTATTGATTCTCAAGCGGTCCCCCAAAGGCAGCTGTTGCGTAAATCCCCTGGCTCCGAGGAGGCTGTGGGGCAGCAAAGAAGGCTGCAGGGAGAAGAGCTTCTGACTGAAAGCCATGAGCCCCGGATTCTTTTGTCCATCTATTCAACAAAAGCTAGTGAGAGTCGACCAAGTGCCAGGCACTTTTCTAGACACTGAGGTTATAGAGGTGAGCAAAACAACTACGAACCCCACCATCACGGAGCTTACATTCTAGTAGTAGTCTGGCAGAGGCCATAAAAAAAACAAGTAAATAAAGCAGAGAATATGGAGAAAAATAAAACAGAGAAGATCCCCAGGGATGGGAGGTGTGCCTTTCCTTTTTAAATTTTTTTCACATTTATTAATTTTTGAGAGACAGAGCTCGAGCAGGGGAGAGAGAGAGAGAGAGAGAGAGAGAGAGAGACAGAATCTGAAGCAGTCTCCAGGCTCTGAGCCATCAGCACAGATCCCAACGTGGGGCTCGAACCGTGAGATCATGACCTCAGCCGAAGTTGGACTCAACCTACAGAGCCATCCAGGAGCCCCAGGAGTATGCCGTTTTTAATAAGTGATCCGGGACCATCTCTTTGAGAAAGTAACATTGGAGCAAAGACCTGACATAGGTGAACTTCAGTCTTTTTTTTTTTTTTTTTTTAATGTTTATTTATTTTTGACAAGGAGAGAGAGGCAGAGCATGAGTGGGGGAGGGGCAGAGAGAGAGGGAGACACAGAATCCAAAACAGGCTCCAGGCTCCGAGCTGTCAGCACGGAGCCAGACGTGGGGTTTGAACTCACAGACCACAAGATCATGACCTGAACTGAAGTCGGACGCTTAACCCACTGAGCCACCCAGGCGCCCCAGATGAACTTCACTCTCGACTCTCATCAGTGGATCCGTGGGGAGGTGGGAAAATCACTTTCCTCCTGGGTTTTCCTGGAAAATAATCAAACAAACGGGCTAACCTTAAATCAGTAACTTGCAGACATTTTTCCCCCTGTAGCAGGCACCTTTAGGGAAACGAAGAATTTACCCAAAGCCCTATAGATTAGGATAAAAGACAATGAGGACAGATCACCCAGTTAAATATGAATTTCCAGGAAACAATGAATCTTTTTTTTTTTTTTTTTTTTTTTTGGTATATCCCAAATATTGCATGGGACGTCTTCACACCAAAAAGTATTTATTATTTATCTGAAATTCAAATTTAACTGGGCATTTTGTCTTTTTGTTTGCTAAATCCCGCACCGTGGGAGCAGGGGAATCACTTCTCAGCGCTCTGGAGCTCCGCTGCCCAGCAGCCTCCCTGAGCCTCAGTTTCTCCGTGGGCAAGGCTTGGAAGGTATCGCAGAGAGAGAGTGATGGATCTTCAAGGGAAGAATGAGTGATCACCACATTCCAGAGCTCAGCCTGATGTAAATCCCAGGCCAGGAGCCCTCGGGTCTGAAAAAGGTTTCACTAAAATACCCAATGAGAAAGCTTCCGGCCCAACGCCTGGTGGCAGCGGGTGCCCAGAAACTGTTTTGTTTGGGTCTTGTTTTCTGGAAAATCGCCTTGCCTTCTCCCGGGCCAGGCTTTCTGAAGGCCAACTTCCGGTCCATTTATCCCAGATGGCCCCTTAGCTCCACAGGGCCAGGAAAGGGTTGACAGAACATGTTACTGAGTCTGGGAAAGAACCCAGCAGAGTTTGGTGGTTTTCTCTCTTCCCGGAAGTTTGCTCATTCCTGGACCGGTGGCTGAGCTAGGTTTGGCCCTTTCACCTTCATTTGTCTTGGAAGGGCTGGCCTTGGACTATCCCACCCAGTGAGCACTAAATTGGAAAAAACGGTGACATTTTTTAATGAAATGCAAAAACCCCTCAAGGCTAGATAAAGAGCAGAAATGCGAACTGCAAAACATCCGATGGTTCCCGGCAGGTCCTGGAAATGGTCTCTTAATGGCATGAAGGAGAAGCAAGGCTTCTCCAGAGCCCGCAGCTTCAGAACATGCTGGAAGCAGCTGGGACTTCTCAGCTGGCAGCAAGCGCTTGTTTTGTCCCTGGGGTAAAATCAGTAGCCAAGGCGGTCTGCTCTCAATTACCTGCCCTGTGGCTTATCTGCGGTGGGATAACATCAGCATGAGGGAGAGGAGAATTGGGGACAGAGGGGAAGGGGTGACGGTGGCCCTGACCTAGCACATGACACCAGGACATGGACTGGCTCTGGCTTTCTCGAGCTGTGTGTCTTTGGGCAAGTAACCGGCCTTCTCTGGGCACTGGTTTCCTCAACTTAAAATGGAGACACTTGGATGAAATCACTTGACGTTTCCTCTCACCTCCAAATGAAGAAATAGAACATGTTATGGGAGCCCGTCACAGAGCTCGGGCCTCTCTCTCAAAAGGCAAAGAGATAAGAGTCCCAGGGCCGTTCTCAGTACAACTAGAGGTACTAAGTTACCTGTCACCAATCCTCCCACTTTCTGTAGCAACAAAATCCACGTGGCTAATCGGTATGTCCAATTCAGGGGACACTACACGTCCCTTCACGACTGCATGTGTGAGTGCTTGTGCATGTGTGTCTGTGCGTGCATGTATGTGCCTGTGGGGTGTAAATGTCAGGCAAGCGTCCCACTATGCATTGTTTCTGCTCAAGAAAAGACTGCCAAATGGGTAGTTTATCCTGGAAACAGCCCGGAATATCTCACTAGTTCCCCAACTATGTGTTGTGTGGCCTTTTAATTTAGCCCTCATTCCAAATGCATGACACATCCTTTTGACACCTTAAAGAAATGTTTCTCAGATGGCAGGCAGGGCACAGCAGCTCCAGGCTGCAAAAGGAAAACACACGGCCCTGAAAATTAAAAGTGATTTAGGTCCTCTCCGGAAATGCCTTCCTTCAGGCTACTTGATGTGGTCATTTATTAAGTGACTTAATCAGGAACGTAACGCAATCTCAGAGCGATTAAGGCCCTTTCTGGGCACTCCTGGATCCTCCCAATTATGGGGGGGGGGGTCATGCATTCATAAAAGGACTATCAGAAGAGAATCGTTTCCTAGGGCTAAGGAATGGTTAGCTGCTCAGCTAGAAAAGCCCTGTGTTGCTGAGAAATATAGTTAAATCACTAACTCCGGGGAAACGTCCCTCTGATTGAATTTAAGCAGTTGTTAACATGGTTTCACTTGCCCCACACCTGCCTCGTCACTTGCGACGAGTTAAAGTTAGAGAACCACAGCCCATCAGAGTATAAGGAATTCTTGAAGCTCTCCTTGTCCACGCTTGCCATCACTCCGCCAAGGAAGCACAGAGAATGACAGTGCTTAAGGCCATGTACCTTGTCTTTGCAGATCTGGGACCAGCACCCAGTCTCCCTTCTTGCATGTCAAGTCACGTGGCTACACTAAAGGGGAAAGGGACTCTCAGAGACTCTGTTGGAACGGTGAGGGGACACTGTGGACTCCAAATAACCGGATGCGGCTCTGGAGATGAGGAGGGACAAATGGACTCAATATTCCAGAGGAAGCATCCTGAGCAAGTGTAAATGGCTAAATGAATGCTCAGGGGAGGAATATGTTCAAAAATACTTACTGAGGGCCCACTATGTACCCAGAACTATGCTAGAAACCAGAAAAACAGCAGAGAGCACAGCCTCAAGCCTAGTGAGGGAGCTTACACTGGAGGAGGTGAGGAGGTAGGCAGAGAGGATAAGGGAACAAGCAGATGGATGGATGGATGGATGGATGGATAGATGGATGCATGGCTGCCACATTTAGAAAGCTAGGAGAGCAATAATGTAGGGGTAAGTTGGGGCCTGGAGTCCAGCCCCTCCCTGCAAGCGTGCAGCCCAACCAGAAACACCTCTCTGGCTCAAAACAACTTCAAGGGTCACCCAGTCCTCTATAATCAATACCCTATTTCCCATAGCCAGCGCTCCAATACTTGCCTTTCACCTCCGTCCTGGCTGATGTCATCACAGAGCCCCCTCACCACCACTGATGAAAACCCCACCTGCTCCTGGCCTGGAGCAGACACCGCTTCCCAGAATGGCCTCCCCCCTGCCCTCTGCTTCTTGGCCAAATCCCTTCCCCTCTAGCACCTCTGCTCACTCCAGGCCTCTCCTCCTGCCCTACCTGTGCCACACGCCTGAGCTCTTCTGGGAGGTGTGCCACATCTGGTGAGCTGGCCTTGTCTTCCCCAGCCCCCGGCTAAATTGTCAGGTCACCAAGGGCAGCAGCTGTCCTCCCCCTCAGAGTCTCCACAGAGTGGAGCATGTGGCTGGCCACACAAGAGATGATCAATAAGAGACTTTAGGAATAACACCCGCTCTGGACAAAGTAAATGGAAGGAGAGCCCAGGGCAAGTCCCTAGGAAAGTCTGAAACCTGGGCTTTCCTCCTAGAACCTGTTTCACGCAGCCCCCTTCCCTCCACCCCTGCGGTGCTTTCCTGGAGGCTTCTCCTCGAAATCAGAGTTGGGTTGAGGCCTACCATGCTGGGCAGGGTTAGGGGAGGGGCCTCTTGGGCTGTTTTACAACAAGAACTACTCTTCTGAGCTGGCCAGTGACTCAGCATCTTGGATCTCAAATGAAAAAAAGCTGTTTTCATCCTGGCACGCAGGAAGCACAGAGGGTCCAGCTGACTTTGCGAAGCCACCATGCCAGGCCCAGCCCCCAGCCGTGTCAGATCCCGGCACCTGAGGCATGTACTGTTCTGCCAGACTCCTAACCAGTCAGGAATGGGGAAACAGCACCTCCTATTGATGGGCTCAGTCATCCCATTTCATAGATGGAAAAGTTGAGATCTAAACATACCAAAACCTCCTAGGGCTCCCCAGGTTGTTCCTCTTTCCCCCTGATGCCTGGCTGGGGGTTCCTCTGACCAGGTGAAAGATGAAGAGTTAACTCTTATTCAAAACAGCTGCAACTCTGCACTGGAGGAAGAACCCCTAAATACACAGCGATTTCATGGGGGTCCTTAAACAGTTTTCGTTGCCTTTGGCATCTGGTGAATCTGCCTAGGCACCCCTTCTCAGAATAATATTTTCTAATGCAGGGGCGCCTGGGTGGCTCAGTCGGTTAAGCGTCCGACTTCAGCTCAGGTCACGATCTTACGGTCCGTGAGTTCAAGCCCCACGGTGGGCTCTGGGCTGATGGCTCGGAGCCTGGAGCCTGCTTCCGATTCTGTGTCTCCCTCTCTCTCTGCCCCTCCCCCGTTCATGCTCTATCTCTCTCTGTCTCAAAAATAAATAAACGTTAAAAAAAAATTTAAAAAAATTTTTTTTCTAATGCATAAAATATGATTGCAAAGAAAACAAATTATGTTGAAATAAAGTTACAAGAATAATTTTTTAAGTTTATTTATTTTGAGAGAAAGAGAGAGAACGAGCATGCTCACACCCGAGCACAAGCGGGGGAGGGGCAGAGAGAGAGGGAGAGAGAATCCCAAGCAGGCTGTGTACTGTCAGTACAATACCGAACATGGGGCTTGATCTCACGAACCGTGAGATCACGACCTGAGCCAAGATCAAGAGTCCGAGGCTTCACTGACTGAGCCACCCAGGTGCCCCAAGTTATAAAAATGATTTTTTAAACGGATATAGTAACACATGCACTTCTTGATTAACATGTTAAGTTGTAAGATCTAGCAGCAGGTCTGATTGGTACTGTAATTTCCAAGTAGTGGTGAGCATAAGCATTTCAACGTGTCCGCCTCGACTTTAACGTGATACGAAAATTCCTGTGTTTTCTGCTGGTGGGGAATGCCATAGATACTGCCCAACACTGCTATGGTTAAAGCCTACATTCTTTTTTTTTTTTTAACATTTCATTTATTTTCAAGAGACAGAGGGACACAGTGTGAGGGGGGAGGTGCAGAGAGAGAGGAAGACAGAATCCGAAGCAGGCTCCAGGCTCTGAGCTGTCAGCCCATAGCCCCCGATGTGGGGCTCGAACCCACCAACACGGAGATCGTGACCCGAGCCGAAGTCTGACTCTTAGCCGACTGAGCCACCCAGGCACCCCAAAGCCTACATGCTTAAAAAAGCAACTAGATTCCAGTTAGGGGTTGGTGACGATAAAGATGAAATTTTTTTCCCATCCAAGTTCACGGATAATTTGACTGCTGTCCACTGGACTCCTTAGGCAGCACTGTCACTGAGTGACTACTTAAAGGTGGCCTCATAGGCAAAAGCCTGACGTCCTCCTATCCTAGACTTAGGACCGAGCTCACTTGGAGACACTGAAGAAAGCATGTGCTGAATTGAATCAAATACTTCTCGGCTCCCACCGTGGGCGAGGCATGGATAACACACTATGCCCACGTCCCTGTCCAGCTCACTCTTGAAAGTTCGGGGCTTTTCATAGAGGGGCTTTATTTTCATGAATATATATTTGGAAGCAGAGGGAGGTGTTAGATAACAGACCCTGCGCCTGCTAACGGGAGACCTGTGCAGTGGCAGGAAACGTTCAAGAACAGTTCATCCTTATGAAAATATCCTCCCTCTGACACCAGCCAGCCTGGGAGACGCGGGAGGGGGCAGTCGGAAATGAATCTCCGTTTGAGAATGAGCCAATTATTTCAGTGAGGCGGTTTCACTCCTGCCCCCGCCATGGCTGAAATAAAACACCGGTGAGGTGTTGTTGCACGGGCTTGTCCTCACATCCCAGCTCAGGTTGCCCCCCAGGGCTGGTCCGGAGGGGGCGGAGGGTCCCGGATTGGGAGCAGCGCTCGGTCGCACAGACGCCTATTAGCCCGCCTGGCACCTGGGCAGTCTTCAGGACCCCCTGCCCCGCTTTGCCCCTGCCAAATCGTGCCCGATGTACTCAACATTAACTGAACAGTCATATTGCTCAGAGGAGCAAGACAGGATAGTGGTTACAGGCTCAGACTTTGCCAGCAGACCTCAATTCAACTCCTTCCTCTGCCACTTCAGTCATTCAACCTCTGTGCACCACGGAGTACCCACTTTACCGTCTATAAGATGGGCCTAATAATAGTATCCACACTGGGGAGTTGTCGGGGAAATCAGTGAGATCCTGATTCTAAAGCCCCTTGCTCAGTAGTAAACATGCAATGAAGGACAGCTGTTATTTACAAATGAACAAAAACCTGTTTTTGAGCTCCTGCTGGAGCAAGGCACCTGTGGGATTCTGGGCCATTTCCATGTTCAACAATGGGCAAGGGTTGGAAGGAAGAAATTACTCAACTGGTTAATTATTTAAAGTGTATTTGCTTATTTTGAGAGAGAGAATGGGAGAGGGGCAGAGGGAGAGAGAGAGAATTCCAAGCGGGCTCTGCACCGTCAGCACAGAGCCCTACATGGGGTTTGAACTCAAGAACCGCGAGAAAGGCTCAGTCCGTGACCCCAGAAGGGTGCTAGAAACTCCAGGGAAGCACCAGGCCTCCAGCGTTTGGCCGTGCCCCAGCTGCCTTCCAGCTGCCCACACCACAGACCCGGGGGGGGGGGGGTGCAGGGCTGGGGGCTGGCGTTTGTGAGTTTCTGCAGTAGAATGCCATACAGATGAGCATTTTATTGGGAAGAGGACTTTCCTCACCATTTCCAATGGGATCTCAGAGCCCTGTAGGTAGGAATCACTGCTCTTCAGATTAGCAGGGTTTTCAGACTACTCTGCAAATACCAGTCCCTTGTCTGCAATAAGACTGCATTTGCCACCCGTGGCTGTCACCAGAGGGGGCCGGAATCAATGGGCATTGGTGGATTCTGAATATTCCTACATATTTTGGCTTTTCCCAGAAATCTCACTGTCTCACCTGGGGGAGCTGGAGGGAGAGATGCTGAACACAAAGCCTCAGAGGCCTTCCCAAGCACAGCTGAGGCAGGTAAGGAAGGCTCAGCCAGACTTCATTCTGTCTCGCTGATGTCTTGCCCTCTATCCTAATTCTCCCTGTTGTACAAACCCCACATCAAGACCACCTTTTCAAAGGAGGCTTCCTTGCCCCCCAGACACACAATATTTCCTCTCTCTCAACCTATGTGCCCCGTTTTGTTTTGTTTTCTATAGCTTCACACAGCTTGGTTCTGTTGCCCAACTAGCCCATTAACTCCTAGATGACAGAATGGTGTCCTCCTCTCTTCTTCCCCCAACAGAGCCTGGCACAGAGTCAGACATAGGGTAGAAGTGCCTTAAATACACCTTAGACTGATACTTTGGGAAAATAAGTGTATTTGTTTCATTGACCAGAATGGGATGAGATCGAATTGAGTTGAATTGCTGGTGGGCATCGTCAGTATTGTCAATGTCTCAGATTAAATACGAGCTGGAAAAAAAATCTAGTAGAAACTACAGATTCCTTAAGAACGGCCCTATCCCCAGCCACATCCCAAATAGCCACAAAATCTGTAACACGTTGAGCATCCAAATTTTCCCAATGAGGAGCACACCTGTTATTCAGAAGGAGAAAAGCTCAGTAATTGAATGTATTTACATTTTCTTAGTTTTAGCTTCTACCTCTTACCAGATGAGTCTCCTTCCCCCAAACCCCCAAAGTTATGACTAAACTCGTGGGGAGAACAGGCTTGGGATGACCCAGAGGTATATTCACCAACCCATTGAGGGTGAAATGGCCCCCATGACTTCAGGAGTAATTTTCTCATGTGAGTACAAATGTGTGTATTCATCATTCCCTATGAATATAAGTACACAGGTCTTTGTGTGTATCCTCATGTGTATGTGTGGGGACAGGTATTTGCCTATATATACATTTATTTATATGTGTGTGTGTATACATTCCTGTTTGTTTCCGTGTGTGTGTGTGTGTGTGTGTGTGTGTGTCTCCACATACCCTTGGAACAAGACCCTAAATTAAAGTCTTTCTAAGACTCCAAAATGGATCACTCAATAATCTTGTGGGCTTAATTTAAGACTTCCCCATGAGGAAATCTCATTTTATGAAATGCTCATGGATTTCACGGTCTGAATCTGTTCTTCATCTGTGCTAGTCTCTTCATGGTGCCTTTTCCCCGGGTCTGCCCTCATCCCGGCTCTGGCTCCAGCCCTCCTCCTCTTTGCGACAGTCTCAGCTTAAGACAAGGAACCCTTACCCACCCGTATCACACTTTGCATCCATGTTAGACTATTTTTGTTCACTCTTCAGTGCTAACTTATTGCTGAAAACGACATATTTTTATTGTATGCCCTATGTAGTGAGTGCACGTCCTTTGAGGAGGAATGTGTTTGCTGGTAGTGCAATCTGCTGAGAATCAAGTGTCCTCATAGGCCTCTGTAAGTATTTATCAAATGCCAGAAGTATGAGGGAAGAGGAGGCTTGAGTCTCACAGCCATAGGTGGAGACGATTGTGTTCATAGCTCATCGCAGACCCACTCAGAGAAGAACCTGAACTTCCGGGGTCAATGCTGGATCAATGTGCCCGGTATGGCTGGGAATATATACTCAATAGTATGTGATTTCTTCCCTGGATGTGTACATATGTCTGTGTGTGGGGCGCGGGGTATGTGTGTGATGGGCAACACCCCATGATGTCTGGGTTTTCAAATACTCCCAGGGTCTGGATATTGACTTTGGCCAACATGGATTAAATGTGGAGCAAATTCAGCTTATGGACTCTAAAATAGTGAGTCCTATGTGGTCAGAAGCTCAAAAGAGCACTTTCAAAAGCCCAGATCATGCCGGCTCCCGTGGGGGATCCAGCATTTATTTCCAGCCACCTGCTGGGACAGGGTGAAGGGTCTTTGGGATGCTGTACATGATAGGCTAGATATTAAAAAGGGAGGGGTGTGGCAGAAGTGGAGGAGAGGATGACTCAGAAAGATTCGTTTGCAACTATAGCCCTTACGTCCATTTTGCAAGCTCCTCTTAGGCAGCATTAATTCTGGCTGAACAACCTTGTGACAACACTGAGAGTTTACCAAATGGTTCATGGATAGAGTTACATTTAGCCTTCACAATAACCTCATGAGGCAGCTGTTCATATGAACCCATTTGCAGAAGAAGAATGAAATATTGTCCTAATTTAGGCAGTCCCAAGGAAGCCTTGAGCCACCATGGCATGGACCAGGGAAAGGAATGCAGCTCCCTTAAGGGTGGGGAATTGTCCCAGCTGGGTTGTGGCCCATGGTGGACAGCATGTAGGCAATGTCTGAGGTACAGTGGGGACTGGGGCACTTAGGGTGGATTCCCCACGAGTATGTGAGCCGAGGAGCTCTAGTCTAGGGGGTGGCAGGAATTGGGGAAAGTACTATCCAAAGCCAGATAGAGGGCAGCTCAGAGTTCCAGAGGCTAAGATCTATCAGAGTTACTCCAGCCAGTGGCTGTGGATGTGGGCACAGTGTCTGCCTGCCCCCCTTAAGGTGAGAACGCAGATATTAAGGGCCAAGGCAGGGAGGCTGGGGTTTAGGACAGGTATTCAGATCCAAGAGAAAATTGGATTGCTAAGAGGAAAGCCAAATGATCAATTATCAATTGCTGTGTAGCAGTCACTCCAAAACTTAGTGGCTTAAAACAACAGCAATCATTTATTTTACTCATGAATCTGCAACTGGGACAGGGCTTGGCAGGGATGGCTCATCTCTGCTCCTTGTGTATCATCCGGGACAATTTGACTAGAGTTGGAAGATCCACTTTCAAGATGGCGCACTGGCATGTTGGCAAATGAGTGCTGGTTGCTGCTTGGAGCTTAGCCAGATCTGAGGCAGGGCAGTGGGGGAGGACTCAGCTCTTTTCCACAGCGGCCTCTCAACAGGGCTTCCTTACAGCTTGGTGGCTTGTTCCAAGAGCTAGTGTCCCAAGATAATAGGGCAAAAGCTGTATTGCCTTTCCCGACCTGGCCTCAGAAGTCATATAGACGTCATTTCTGCCATTATTACAAGCCTATTACAGATTTAAGGGGAATAAACATAGACCATCACCCTCTTCATACACACACATACACACACACGCACACACACACGCCTCAACAAGAAGATTATCAAAGACACAGTAAAAGAAGGGTACATGGGATTGAGATATTGCTGTCGCATTCTTTAGAAAATCAAATCTGCCACACAAAGGTAAATTACTCATACTACTGCCATCATCCCTTTTCAACAAGTATTTTTTTGAGAACTTACCATCTGCTAACCGAACCAGAGGACCCAGTCCCTGCTTTCAAGGAGCTCACAGACTGATAGGTAAGATATAAAGGGGTTATCAAGAAAGCAGGGATAGAAGGAACATACTTCAACATCACAAAGACCATATATGAAAGACCCACAGCTAATATCATCCTCAATGAGGAAAAACAGTTTTTCTCCTAAGGTCAGGAACACTACAGAGATATCCACTCTCACCTCTGTTGTTCAACATAGTACTAGGAGTCCTAGTCTCAGCAATCAGACAACAAAAAGAAATAAAATCCATACAAATTGGCAAGGAAAAAGTCAAACTTTCACTGTTCGCCGATGACACGATACTCTACGTGGAAAACCAAAAAAAAAAAAAAACTCCACCAAAAAATTGCTAGAACTGAAACATGAATTCAGCAGAGTCGCAAGATATAAAATCAACATGCAGAAATCTGTTGCATTTCAATACACCAATAATGAAGCAACAGAAAAAGAAATCAAGGAATCGATACCATTTACAATTGCACCAAAAACCATGAGATACCCAGGAATAAACCTAACCAAAAAGGTAAAAGATCTCTATGTTGAAAACCATAGATCGCTAATGAAAGAAATTGAAGAAGACACAAAGAAATGGAAGAATATTCCATGCTTATGGATTGGAAGAACAAATATTGTTAAAATGTCGACACTACCCAAAGTAATCTACAGATTCAGTGCAATCCCTACCAAAATAGCACCAGCATTCTTCACAGAGCTAGAACAAACAATTCTAAAATTTGTATGGAACCAGAAAAGACTCCAACTAGCCAGGGTAATACTGAAAAAGAAAACCAAAGCTCGAGGTTTCACAATTCTGGACTTCAAGCTGTATTAGAAAGCTGTAATCATCAGGCAGCATGGTACTGGCACAAAAACAGACACATAGATCAATGCAACAGTATAGAGAACCCACAAATGGACCCACAAATGTATGGCCAACTAATCTTTGACAAAGCTGGAAAAAACATCCAACGGAAAAAAAGACAGCCTCTTCAGCAAATGGTATTGAGAAAACTGGACAGAGACATGCAGAAGAATGAGTCTGGACTACTTTCTTACACCATACACACACACACACACACACACACACACACACACACAAAATCAAAATGGATGAAAGACCTAAATGTGAGACAGGAAACCATCAAAATCCTAGAGGAAAACACAGGCAGCAACCTCTTTGACCTCAGCCACAGCAACTTCTTACTAGACATGTCTCCAGAGGCAAGGGACACAAAAGGAAAAATGAACTATTGGGACCTCATCAAGATAAAAAGCTTCTGTACAGTGAAGGAAACAATCAGCAAAACTAAAAGGCAACTAATGGGATGGGAGAAGATATTTGCAAACGACCTATCTTTTACATGGCTAGTATCCAAAATCTATAAAAAACTTCTCAGACTCAACACCTCAAAAACAAATAATCCAGTGAAGAAATGGGCAAAAGACATGAATAGCCACTTTTCCAAAGAAGACATCCAGATGGCCAACCGACACATGAAAAAATGCTCAACATCCCTCATCATCAGGGAGATACAAATCAAAACCACAATGAGATACCACCTCACACCTGCCAGAATGGCTGACATTAACAACTCAGGCAACAACAGATTTTGGAGAGGATGCAGAGAGAGAGGATCCCTTTTGCAATGCTGGTGGGAATGCAAACTGGTGAGCCACTCTGGAAAACAGTATGGAGGTTCCTCAAAAAATTAAAAATAGAACTACCCTACGACCCACAATTGCACTACTAGGTATTTATCCAAGGGATACAGGTATGCTGTTTCGAAGGAACGTAGACACCCCAATGTTTATAGCAGCACTATCAACAATAGCCAAAGTACGAAAAGATCCCAAATATCCATTGACTGATGAACGGATTAAGAAGATGCGTTATGTATATACAATGGAATACCACCTGGTGACGAAAAAGAATAAAATCTTGCCATTTGCGACCACGTGGATGAAACTAGAGTGTATTAGGCTAAGTGAAATAAGTCAGTCAGAGAAAGACAAATACCATATAATTTCTCTCATGTGGAATTTAAGAAACAAAACAGATGAACATAGGGGAAGGGAAGGAAAAATAAAATAAGATAAAAACAGAGAGGGAGGCAAACCATAAGAAACTCTTCAATATAGGGGACAAACTGAGGGTTGCTGGAGGGGTGGTGGGTGCGTGGGGGCATGAGCTAAACGGGGGATGGGCATTAAGGAAGGCACTTGTTGGGATGAGCACTGGGTGTTATATGTAAGTGAGGAATCACTGGATTCTACTCCTAAAGCCAATACTACACTGTATGTTAACTAACTTGAATCCAAATAAAAATTAAAAAAAAAAGAAAGAAATCAAGGGGTTATGGTACCATGAGATGGTGTAACGGTGGGAATGAGTATAGGAAGGTGACGTGGGGACTGGAACAGGGCCGCAGCCCCAACCTGGGGGAGGAAGAGTGTCAGGAAAGTTTTCCAGAGAAAGTAACATCTCATCTGAGTCCTGAAAAATAAGGGGTTTGGGAATGAGGGAGAGGTTTCCAGGGAGAGGCAATAGCACATACAAAGATCCGCAGGAGGGAAAGATACCCCTCAGCTTTGCTGCAGTGACAAACAACCCCCAAATCTCAGAGGTTTACAGCCATGCACATTATTTCTCGCTCATGTTAAATGCAGGCTGCAGGCCAGCTGTGACTGTGCTTTGAGCTGGGGCTCCGCTCCATCTTCTCTTTCATCCTGTAACACAAGCTGGAGTGACACCTGTCTGGGGGTATGAGAGCAAAAGAAGAAAGAGTCCTGGTGGCAACGTACAATGTCTCTAAAAGCTTCTGTTCATCCACTCGCATTTATTAGTCGACCCTGTCATGTGGCCAAGTCCAGGGCCAACGAGGCAGGGACGTAGGCTTCTCCCATAAAGGAATAAGTAGGTGGTGATAGATATGTATGACCGGAGTGGAAGAGCCCATGGAGATCACTCAGGATGGCTGAAGCCTTGAAGAAGCGATGGGCATCTGGATATATGCACAAAGTCCGATGACAAAGGACCTCAGAAACCATGCTAAAGCGTCTAAATTTCATCCTGAGGTTAACAGGTGCCATTAGAGGAATGTAAACACGGAGTGGCACAATCATATCTGTGCTCTAAATTGGTGGCTCTGGCTGATTCTTGATAGAAGGGTTAGAAAAGGCATCACACTGGGGAGTGGGGAGAAAGGAAACAATATTTGTTTAGTGCCTTTTATGTGCCGGGCACCAAACCTCCACATTCCATAGAAGACTAGAATAGTAGCCCACCCGTCACCTCATTCTTCCATGTCTGGACGCACAGTCTCTGCAGATCAGGCACTGGGCCATACAGTCCCTCCCCGCCCTCCCCCACGCAACATCATCGACTGGAGTGGGAATCACCTGACCAAAGATGAGCCCAAGATTCTCCACCCCCCCTCCATCCCTCTGTCTTCCTCTTCCTCTCCTCCTGTCCTTTCCCTCTCCCTCCCTCTATCCCTGAATTCTGAACGGGTTGTGGGGGGGGGCAGAGATTTCAGAGTGCCTCCCGAGTGGCTGAACGAGGGACTCAATGAAAAACGAGGGAAGTATTAAAAGGAGTAGCAACAGGGAAAGCTTCTCTTCAGAGAGAAAACAAGCATGCTCAGATGGGAGCGGAGGAGAGATGACTCTGCCATCGGGAGGGAGGAAAAGCTTTGATTTCTAACTACTGTCCAGTTTCTGGTTCCATCCCTGTTAAGGACAATGGGGTTCCCTGCCCTTGAATCCATGTGCTACCCCTGAATCCTTACAATAAGTTTATTCTTTTGTTTATTCTATTAGTCCGAGTGGATTTCTGTGATTTGCACCTCAAAGTACCTTGACTAAGATATTTTAATTCTCTGAGTCCCCCTAAGTTCACCCCAGGCATAATGGGGCCATGAATCCATCCAGACTTTACCAGCTTGGGACCACGGCTGCTGTACGGCCTGCCCTGGTCGCAGTGGGCTCCTGCCCGGCAGGGGCTCACATAGACCGAAGGTCACGAGCCCCAGGGCCCGGTGGTTGAAACCTCAGGAGGGCAGAGATGGCTTTTCCTAGAACCTAGAGCCGTCTTCCTGACACCTGCAACGAACTCTCAACCACTGGGAGCTGGAAGTGCCCAGGGAGCGGAACTTGGAGTGGAAAGGACTGGGGGTAGGTGGGGAGAGCTTACTGGTAAAGCTGCCCCAGTGAAGTGGGTCAAAGCCAAATGGCGGGAGGAAAGAACTCAGGTTTTCCATAGCTGCTGGACTTGTACTTAACCTCTCAGAGCCTCAGGGTCACCACCTGTAAAATGGAGCTGTAGGTGGGCCTCGTGCATGGAAGAATCATGAGATTATGTGAGATATCACGGTGCCCGGCCTATAATAGCCATTCAGCAAATTCTTCCTATTATTATTATCCTATTATCTTGCTATTATAGAGGAACTAAGGGCAGTAAGGCTTATGGTTTATAGTATGGGTTTTGGCATCAAGGACTGAAACTTCAGAGGCTTTTTTTTACCAGCTGCATGGCTGCATTGGTCGAGTTGCTTAACCTCTGAGCCTGTCTCCTCCTCTGTAAATGCTGATAATACCCATTTTATAGGGTTATTGGGAACCAGAGGTTGCATTACCTTTATCCCTAATCCCAAATGCAACTGTATTCAATTCAACAAGAATTTGTTGAATGCTTATTGTGTGCCAAGCACCGGGTCATTATTCTCAATTTACAAATGAGCAAAATAGGCTCCAAGACTGAGTAATTTACTGAGGTGGTGGGTCTGGATCAAGGGCTCAGGCCTGTCTGATGACAAAGGCCATGCCCACTGCCCTACTCACCCTACTTTCCCCAAATGTAAGCATTTACTAACAGCGCAACTATACTAGAACGATTGGAACAGAGATGGCAACTGCCAAAGGGCCCACCACACCTGTCATCACAAACCCGAATGCCACAGTGCTACCAGAGGACATCTATTTGAGGCTGACATTGACCTGGTCCCTCTGCAGCAGCCTCGCGCACAGGTTGTGTCCTAAGCTACGTGCCCTCCCCAGCAGGGCTGTATCTTGTTTCTACCTACTTTAGTAGAGCATTTGCACAGCACTGTGCATAAATTAATTAGCACACATGCTTCTATAAGAAACAGCCCCTGGATTTTAGCCTTAATTCACAGAGACAACAAAATAAAGTATTGGATTTCCAAGTGAAGAACAATCTGACTTTTTTCAGGTTCCCTTTCAAGAAATGCAGAACTTGATGGAAAACCCTGTGTGACTGCTTTCAATGGCTGGGTGAGAGTGCCCTCTTGCTCAGGCGCTACCCAAATCAGGAGAGCCAAGAGCAGGCACCAGCCAGGGGGAGGGGCTATCACTGATGAGCGGGACTGATGCATTGTAATTAATGCTAATAAAAATAGATACTACAGGAGAGAGTAGTGCCAAGCCAGGAATCCCTACTCCCGGATAGAATTTCTCACAGGTAATGGAAAGAAGAAGAAGGAAAAAAAAAAAAAAAAGTCACTTCTTATAGGAAACCTGATCTACACGTTGCCTACAGAGGATTTTTGTAAAGTAACTAAGGAAATGCAACTAAAGACAGCAGCCCCAGAAAAATTAGACTAACTCTGCGTTGAAAACTTTCTTTCCTGCAACCCAAGGGAACCTGGTAACGCCATAGGCAGTCAGATACACTCAGAATTTCTAAGAGCAGCGCGTTCAGTCTGCAGCTTCTATGCAGCCCTTAAGGGGACTCCAACACCCAGTGCTTCTGGTTGGAGGAAGCCGACACAACGCTGAGACTTCCCCTACGACGAAGAGAGCTAGGAGGGAAGAACGGGAGAGAGGGGGAGGAAAGGGGCCATTTTCCTATTGGCCTGGTACTTCGCAGTTGCTGCTGTCAGTCAAATCCCACTGGTCATTCTGCCGTCCATTCAAACATTCCCCGGGCGCCCACGGTGTGCAAGGCAGATCCAGATTCTCCGGGAGGGGGCGACGGGATAAGAGGGTGAAACGCTGGTGCCTGTGCCCCAGGGATGGTGTGATCAGACCATGGCAACCTAGTGCGCCTCCGAGGGAGCGCGCCCCACTTCTAGTGGCCTCTCTGGCAGCGCAAACGTCCGGTTAGTCCTGGGGGAAGTGGGTAGGGAGGAACCAGCGGGCCTTCCCGGCGCCCTCTGGCTGGTCCACTAGAGGCCTGGGGGGAACTGCGACTCACCCAAAGACCTGGACTCTGAGACCTGCCGCTTGGGGGCGCTCGCGGGCAGACCCTGCCGAAGGCACGTTTAGGGACGAAAAGGACCTCTGAGGCTCCTACGAAAAGAAAAATACCAAAAAGAAAAACCGGGCGGCGGATTCAGGCGGCTTCCTGAACCCAAAGCCGAGAGTCTGGCCGCCTCCCCCGGATGCCCGGCCCGCCGTGCCCGCGCCCCAACCTCTCCCCAGGCAAAGGGGCCCGGCGTCCCCTGCCAGCCCGGGAGGGAGCGTGGCGCAAGAAGGAAGGGACCCCAGCACTGAGCCGTGACCGCGGGCGGGGACAGAAGGCCGCGAGCCAGGCCGGGCGTCGTCGGACCGCGGGCAGCGCCCCTGGCGTGGGTACCCGCCTCGGGTCCCGCTTGGTCCCCGCTCGGTCCCGGCACCTCCTCGGGCCGAGTCACCGGTTTACCGACCTCCAAACCGGCCCCGAGCCCTAGTTCTCGCTCTTTTCGTTTGAACAGGAGCCCCTGTGAGCCTGTGCGACCTCCAACCCGTTGTCTCCGGAGGGCCCTCTAGACTGCCCCGTGGGTCCTGAGCAAAAGCCCCAGAGAAGGACGGTGCTACTCCGGCCTTTGTGGGCCTGTGACCGTGCAGGCATGTGCGGCGCCGGCGACGCCCGGAGTCGCGTCGTTACGGGAGGGCTGCGGCCGGGAGCCCAGTGCCCGAAACCTTGCCCGGGGCTGGGGGCGCCGTGGGGGCCACTTTCTGAAATGGAGATTCACGTGAGCGGAATGCCTGCGCCTTGACTGCCCCCAAACGCTGGGCAACACAGACCGCCATGGGGTGCTGGGTTTTGCCAATACCCCCTCGGGTCCGCGAGGCAGCCACGCAGCCTGAGAGGGCGAAGGGCCCGGCGGCTGTGGCGGCGGGGAGGCGCCCGGAGTCTCAGCGCACACCAGCCCTGCTCCGCTAGCCCGCTTTCAACGAAACTGCCCTCCGAGGCCCGAGCCGGAGGCCGGGTCTCTCAGCGACTTTGCTGCGGGAACAGCGGGCTCTGGGATTGCGGACGCCCGCTACAGTCCCCCAGCCACCCCGGGGCGGCGACGCCCCAGAACCCAACCCGGTGCGAGCTGCGGGGAGGGCCTGAGGCGGCAGGGCCAGGGCCAAACTCTGCCCAGGGGATTCCTGCAGCCTTTAAAGCCTGGGAAAAAATAAATAAATAAAGATTTAAAAAAAAAAAAAAAAAAAAGCTTCTGGTCTTCTGGTTTGGCATAGAGCCCCCCCCCCCACCCCGCACCGTCCCCTCCTCTGCTGGTGGAAATAGCCTACAAGCAGCTGCTCCTTAGATCACCCTCTTCTTTCCAAACTGGCCTCAACCCAAAGTCAGAGAAGCCCTTTGGGGGCTGGTGCGGCTGCTTTCTCCCTTTCCCAAAAGTTCTGCTAGTGGGTAATGTACTGGCCCTGGGCTGGGTCATCTGTGGGGGCCCAAGGGCTTTGTGCTGGGGAGCTTCCAGCCCAACTCCAGACATAAAGGCCCCAGACTGTCCCTGACCAAGAGTCAGGGGCAAAGGCATTCTGTCAGAGTGAGCTCATTGGAGCACACCCATCCACCTGTGCTGCTGCCTTCCAGAAAGTCCCATCCCAGGGGACTGCCAGCACACTTTGGAGGTCAAAGGAGACATTTCAGTGAGTCCCAAATTTCCACGTGTCTGCTAAAGTTTTCTCCTTCCCAGCCATGGAGCTTCTCCTATTTGTGCTTGAAGAGATGGCAAATGCAGGCCTCCCCAGCCTGTCTCAGGGAAAGAAAGAATATGGGATTGGGTAGATTGGGATAGGTTAGACCCAAGGCTTCTCCAGCAGCTGCTTTGAGCACTGGCAGCGGGGGCTAGGATTGCCTTAAGGTCAGGCTGGCAAATCCTCCCCCAGTCAGCTCCCCCATGCTCTGTCCTGTGGCAAAGCCTTCCAGGGAGGGGGCTGGACAAGAAGGGGCTTCAGATTGTGAAGAGAGCCCAGCTAAGCTTGGAACCCTTTTAGGGCAGGCCCTCAGCTGTCCCTGCCGGCAAGAGGTTCTAGCTCAGACCTGTGAGAACTGGGTTTCTGCAAACATGGGAGGAAGGGGACAGTTGGTGGCATGGACACACACCCATACATTGGGTGATGGTGTTCCAGGTTTTCTGTGCTTGCTCTGTGATGGCTCTTCACATGGCACCCATGATATTATCCAGATCAGCATCTGTTCTCTCAGGGGTGACTCTTGGGTTTGGCAGCCAGGGGCCCCAAAGAGGACAAAGCTGGAAAGAACAGTGAGTCTGAAGTTCCAGAAAATCTGCCTTAGCTGAACACGGCAGGACCCAGTCCTGGAGAAAGTTCAGTCTTGAAGCTCCAAGAGTCCAGGGAGGGGGACATTCATAGTGGAAGCTGCGGCTGAGGATGCTAAGGTTACCCACTTTTTCAAAGTTAGGATTCTCAGACCCGCCCCCAGCTCAGAATCAGCGGGGATGTGAAAGATCACGCAAGCCCCATCTAAGAGTGGGAGAAGGTGAGGTAGAGCAGACCATAAGCTGGTCCGAAGCCTTACACCAGGAACTTACTGTCCAGTCCCACTCACTGGCCCCAGACCATGGTGCTCCCCCACAGCCCCAGCCTGTCCTTGCCAAGAGGTAGGATGGCCATGGTGAGAGCTGGGACCAGCCTGCTGTCATTAACCTTGTGGCTGAAGATGAGGTCTTAGAAAGAGTAGGTTGCCCATTCTTGGGGGTCAGCAAGGTAGACTCTGAACGTTAGTGAGGCCAGGGGTAAATATTTCCCCCATGTCTCCCAGAGTCCTCTAAGACCGACTCTTGCATGAACCTTGTGTGGCAGCACGCAGGACTCTGCATAGGGTGGCCTGGATGCAGCAGGCCCCCTCCCAGACAACAGACACGGCTTCTGAAGATGCCACCTGGATTTCTGCAGGGAACTGTCCCTGGCACTGGCTTGGAACCTACTTTGACAGCCCCGGTCTCAACACACACAGGAGGAGGCGGGAGAGGCCTCCAAAAACAGGACTTAGGGCGAGTCCCCCCAGGGTTCCACTTTTTCATGTCTGCAACTCCCCCGGAAGATTTCTAGAATACTAGAGCAGGAGGAAACTTTTGGAAATCTTGCTAAGGAAATGAACACTTACAGAAATAAACACAAGCTTTTCTCATAGACACCAAGCAAAGCAAAAACTTGAACCCAGGGTTCTACCATCTCCCACCCGGTGCTCCTAACACAAACTGCAGAGAAAATGTAAAAGGGTGGGAAGGAAAAGAGATGTGGCCTAGACACCAGTTCCACAGTTCCAAGCTGAGGGCAGAGCCCAGGCTCGGTACTGGCTTGGGTCCTGGAACTGGGAGCAGGGTTGACTCCAGCCTCCAACAGCTCAGAGCAAAGAAGGGAAACGGAAGTGGAAAGGACCAGTCCGGGAAGAAGCTAAGCCCCGGGCTTTTTCAAAACCGTAGTAACAGCAGTAACACCGCCCCCCTTCTACCCCCAGATCCTCCATCTACTCCCCCTGCCCTCCTCCCAGAGAACCAGCACCACGTGTTCCCACACGCGCCCTTGCAAAGACGCACACACACACAAAAACAGGATCCCCCTTTTATCACCCTTATTCCGGAGCTCAGTGATCTTGTTCCCAGGCTGGAAGTGCCCGGAGCCGAGTCTGAGCTCAGAGGCCGGAGAAGGGGTGGGTCTTACTCCCACTCCGTCTTCCCCGACCACCCACGGGGTTAGCGCCACCATCGGCCTAGACTCCTTGCCCTCGCCTCCCCGTGGGCCGACTGCCCGAGCTGCAGATACGAGTCAATTTCCGTAGAGGCCCCATGATAGTGCCTGGCGCTTCCCGTGGGGCCGTGGGACCCGTGGGGTTAAGTGTGAGTCCCCGCCTGGCGAAGAGCAGAGAGCGCCGAGCTGGGGCGGTACCGACCTCGGGGCAGCCGGCCGGGTTAGGAGAGAGAGTGGGAAGGCGGGATCCTCCAAGAAGTTGATTCTCAGGCGTCCGCCTGCGGCCACTGCCAAATCTTCTCCACTTCTGTCTCCTACTCCCTCCCCCTTTCCCTCGAAGACCGCCCAGGTCCGGAGTTCCTAGGATGGGGGCGGGGCGCTGTCCGCAGGAAAAGCCAAATCTTTGAGAGGCGCCCAAGCACGTCCAAACTCTCCCATCCTACTGGCCCGATCCTGGGCAGAATCTATCCCCAACACTGCGGCCCCGGGAGGACGCTGAAGACCCGGAGTGGGGGTAGGGTAGCCGGTAGGGCCTCATGAAAGCTGCTCAAAATTTCTTCCCCCTCGAGGTACCCTCCACCCCCTTCCTCCCCTTCCTCCCGGCACCCTCTTAAACAGTCCCCCGCCTTCTGCTCTCCCCTCTTCCCTCCCCACCCGGTTCCTCCCCTTTTCTTCTCAGCGCGTCTCCACTCCGCCCTCCGCCCCCCCCCCCCCGCCCCGCGTCGGTCCCCTCCCTAGCTCTTTGGGCGTCCGCCCCGTCAATCACCACCGCCGCCGGCCTCTGCCCGGTCCTCTCCGCCTCCCAGGTTCTTGGAGCGCCTCCCGATCCCGTCTCGGGCCGCCCTCCGCTTTGCGCGGAGCCGGGCGATCTGTCAGCGGAGCCGGTCGGGGGGAGCCGCCCGACCCGCCGGGGCTCGGGTTACCAGTGACTGACAGCGTCTCCATGGCGAATAATTTGACTCCGACTATTGTCTGGCGCGGGCAGGCCCCGGGTCAGATAACCAGACCAATCAGGGCGCGGGCCGCCGCGCCTCATGCCCGCTTAGAATAATATTATTAAAAAAGCAGCGAGCGAGCTAGACGGGAGGGAGAGCGAGCGAGAAACGAGCGAGGGAGCGGCGGGCGGGCGCGGAGCATGCGGAGCGGCGCCCCGGGCGGCCCCCGGGCTTGGACGAGGGCGCGGGCGAGGCGCGCAGGCGGCCGGGGCGCAGAGGAGCGCGGGAGCCGCGGCGGGCGCGAGGACGTACTGCAGTGACTCGGAGTTCGCCCGGAGCCAGCGCGGGGCCAGGGGGCCCGCCCCGCCCGCCTCTCGGCCCCGGACGGCCCGGCGGGGAGGCGCCCATGCGGGACGGCGCCGCGCGGTGAGGGCGCGCGCGGGCGGGCGGGGGCACAGCCGGCACCATGTCCATGCTGCCCACCTTCGGCTTCACGCAGGAGCAAGTGGCGTGCGTGTGCGAGGTGCTGCAGCAGGGCGGCAACATCGAGCGGCTGGGCCGCTTCCTGTGGTCGCTGCCCGCCTGCGAGCACCTCCACAAGAATGAAAGCGTGCTCAAAGCCAAGGCGGTGGTGGCCTTCCACCGCGGCAACTTCCGGGAGCTCTACAAGATCCTGGAGAGCCACCAGTTCTCGCCGCACAACCACGCCAAGCTGCAGCAGCTGTGGCTCAAAGCGCACTACATCGAGGCGGAGAAGCTGCGCGGCCGGCCCCTGGGCGCTGTGGGCAAATACCGCGTGCGCCGCAAGTTTCCGCTGCCGCGCTCCATCTGGGACGGCGAGGAGACCAGCTACTGCTTCAAGGAAAAGAGTCGCAGCGTGCTGCGCGAGTGGTACGCGCATAACCCCTACCCCTCACCGCGCGAGAAGCGCGAGCTGGCGGAGGCCACGGGCCTCACCACCACGCAGGTCAGCAACTGGTTTAAGAACCGGCGGCAGCGCGACCGGGCAGCCGAGGCCAAAGAAAGGTACGAGTAAGTAGAACTTCGGCGCCGGCTCCCCGGGACTCGAGGGAGGGGGTCGCCGGGCGTGTGCTCGCCCCCAGGAGAGGCCTAAGCCGGGTGCCCGGTCCCTGCCACGGCCCAGCCGCAGCCTTGTCTGACCCCGCCAGCGCTCAGGTCTTCCGGGAGACCAGGAGGTCAGAACTTTGTCCAAAGCGGGCAAAGCGATCGGGAAAGTTGTCAACTAACTCCCTGGTCGCTCGTGAACAGAGTGGAGAAGCAGCGAACTTGGGGGGCAAGGCAAGACGGTGGACCTGGACTCCGTGAAAGGGGGGAGCACAGCAGGCAGGGCCTGGTGGTCTTCAGAAGGACAGAGGGGTCTAGACTCGGGACTTTCAGAGTTGCGGATTTCGGGCTGCCTGTGCGAATTTACCAGCACTTCCCCGAACTTCCTGTTGGTCTTACTCAGCTCTAGGCCAAAGTGTGATTAGGGGTCAGGACTGGGAGTGATACTTTCCTGGTGTGACCTGGATGTGCAGGGGCCTGGGCAAGAATATTACTTGTCTGGATATGGAAGTTGATAGGGAGACTGTTTTATGCCGCGTATAAAGAAGCAAGAGGAGAAGGACGGAAGTGTCCGCTGTAGGAGAGCAGAAGAGAAACGCATGTCCCTTTTCCTGCCTTGTTGGACCCAGCAGCCCTTCGCTGGCCTGCCAGGCTCTTCGCTCCTCTCCCCACAGGCCCTACCGTCTTTGCGTGGTAGGTCGGTAGGTCTGGGGTGAACTGAGAGCAACAGAAGGGCTGAGAGTTGCTTGTCCTCAAGGAAACCAGGACTTCCTGAACTAGCCTAACAGTTGACCATTAGGCCCTTGTGGCCGCCAGTCCGTGGCTCCTCTGAACCCCAAATATGGTGAGGGAAACGGGAGAGAAACCGATTGTGGGCACAAAAATCCAGCCTGCGTGTAGCCGCATAAGACACCTGGGGTCAGTGGTGCGGGGTGTGCGTAGCCCAGAGTAAGTGACTGGGGGAGGGGGCGGGCAGGGATGCTAAACAGTGGAACCAAATATCTGGAAGTGGATGGGGGGGCTTCAGGCTGACCGTGGCCTCCCAGACAATGAGGTTGGCGTATCCACAGTTGCAAGTTCTCAGCTGCCAGCCCTGTGGGAAGTTCCCTTCCAGGAAAACAGAAAGAAAAGGTCTTGGGAAGCCAGTGAAGAGAGAATCTACCCAAGATTTCAAGTCTCCAAATCTGGTTGGGGCTGTCAGTCAAAGGCAGAGCAGAAGGTGGGTTCTCCCTGCTGGGGTCCCCCTCTATCCAGCCTGGCATGCATCCAGACTCCTGAAGAACTGGGTTCTGAGGCCAGGCCCCAGGTAAGGGTTGCAGAATCCTTCAGTTTCTGTATGGTGGACAAGTCTAGGCCAGGATTAGCAATTCCTTCCATTCTTTTCCCAAGGGCTGCGCCCCAGGCCCCAAGCTTCCAGCCTCCCAGCTGAAGTTTGCACTGTGCCACCAGGGAAAGGGAGTCCTGCATCCTTAAGGCCTTGTCCTTAGGTCCAGCAAGGACAGCCCTCACAAGACCTCCCAGTGTGGAGCTAGAAAGAAAGGACCCTTAGCTCCAGGAACCTGACCCTCAGCCAGATTTCCCTCAAGCAGAGAAAAGCAATGGGAGGTGAAGGCCTGTGAGATTCCTAACTTCAAATGGGGGCCCTCAGCCTAGGATCTCGGGTCCCTCATTCTCCTTGCCCCCCTTCTACCCAGCAAACCTTGGCTCCAGGAGCCAAGACTCTGAAAATCCGGGCATCTCCTTGTTCCCCTCTCTCCCAACCCCCCTGAGCTCTGCTCCCGGGACCCCTCTCCTCTGGGGGAAAAAAATTGTTAGCAACTCAGTGATGGGGGGGTGGGTGGGCAGAACCTACAGAGAACAGAGAAGATATTCAAGAGGTTAAGAACAGGGGAGGTGGGGAGATAGAGACGATAGAGGAAAGGACTAGAGAGAAATCGGGTTTTGAGAGATTAAGAGAACTGGCCAAAAGAACGAAAGCCCCAGGCCAGGCGGGGAAAATGATAGAAACCGAAAACACCCGCGGGCAGCGCCTGGCGGCTCTGGCTCCGGGTGACACGGCGCAGAGCGGCCTCGGTTTCCCCCCTGACCTGGCTGCTTTGCTCCTGCACTTGCAGGGAGAACAGCGAGAACGCCAACTCCAACAGCCACAACCCGCTGGCTGCGACGCTGAACGGCAGCGGCAAGTCGGTGCTAGGCAGCTCGGAGGACGAGAAAACGCCGTCGGGGACGCCAGACCACTCGTCGTCCAGCCCCGCGCTGCTGCTCAGCCCGCCGCCGCCCCCCGGGCTGCCGTCCCTGCACAGCCTGGGCCAC
Organism: Puma concolor; assembly: GCF_028749965.1. NCBI lineage: Eukaryota > Metazoa > Chordata > Mammalia > Carnivora > Felidae > Puma > Puma concolor. The sequence goes on from NC_141669.1 coordinate 76,470,041, forward strand.
CCTCCGGGCCCCAGCGCGGTGCCGGTGCCCGTGCCGGGCGGAGGCGGCGCGGACCCGCTGCAGCACCACCATGGCCTGCAGGACTCCATCCTCAACCCCATGTCGGCCAACCTCGTGGACCTGGGGTCCTAGAGCCCCGCCTGCCTCGACGTGCTCGCCTCGCCGGCTTGGCGCCGGGGACCTGAGAGACGGTGTCAGAGGGCGCCCTGCGGCCGGCGGGCCCCACGGGGTACTGAAAGACCCGCGCGCTGAGCGGGCAGAACCGCCGGCCCAGGCAGGGTGGATGGCTCTTTGGTTTGGCCTTTGTCCGGGATTTATTTTCAACAAGTTGCTTCGGAGGTCGTTTGGAGGCCTGGGACCCGGCCTTGAACCAGGGAAGGGAATAAATTATACACCATGCTCACACTCTCTCCCTACCTTCTCACCGCTTCCTTGCTCTTCCCTTCCCTTCCCTTCCTTGCTCTTATTTCCAGGTCCTTTTCCTTCCCTCTCTCTGGTCCTTTCCCCCTTTCCCTGCCCCTCTCTCTATATTTCTGGCTTGTCAATTCTCGCTAAGTTTCCGTTTCTCTTTTTCTCCGTTTTTCCGGTTCTCCTCTCGCCAGCCTCTCGCACTCCTGGCCCCTGGGTGCGTATCCCTCAGCTTCTCTCCTCCTGCCTGGACGTCTGTTTGCGCCCTCCTCCCCCACTGCCCTGGCCTGGAAGTAGGAGGGGGAAGAGCAGAGGAACCCGGCCTTCTCCGGAGGCCCTCCGCGGGGTTCGGCGTGTCGCAGGTGTCCGCTGTGCGCCTAGTAACTTAAGTGAAAGAGAAAGGACCACGGCGCGGAGGCCTCTGCACGCGCCCTTGCCGCTTGCCTCTCTCTCTCTCTCTCTCTCACTCACTCTCTCTCTCCCCCTCCCTCCCTCTCTCTCCCCCTCCCCATGAGGCCCGCCACCCTCTCCCCTCTTCCTCCCGGACTGTGGCCACAGTGCCCCCGGCAGAGTGCGCCTCCCGAGCCGCGGACTTGCCGTCTCCCTGTTACGCCCTCATGTGAATGTTCTTCGGGAAATATTTCTGCTTTTATTTTATAATAAAATTAGAAATCATAAATATATATATGGATCTATACCATGAGGCCCACGAGCCGGGAGTGCAGCAGTGTCTGATTTCCCTACAGGGACTGGACACCCTGGGGGGACCGCTCTGGGCAGCGGTGTCCCATGAGCCCCAGGAACCGGGAGCCGCCTTCCCACATACACGATGTGTATCAGCCCTCAGGTGAAGGGACTGAAAACTCGAAACCCGCGTCCCCCGCCCCCAAAGCTCACTGTCCCTCCTCTGGTCCGGAAGGCTCCCTGTAAAAGCGGGGAGGGGGTGGCCTGCTCCTCTTGGGGTCTCTTCTCCTTCCGCCAGCGGAGCAGGGCCCTCACCCTCCTTTTTCTTCATTTTGGGGATGGGAGTAAAAAAAGAGAAGCTGTTTGCCGAACGGCGCGTTGTTGGTGTGTTTGGAGACGCCAACGCTGGGGAACAAATCAGGCCACGGAGGTTTCCTTCCTTAGTGGTAGTCACAGTCCCCAGAACCTGGTGGGACGCCCTGGGCAGATTCCCTGGCCCCAAGGGCAGCCGCTGAGCCAGCCGCAAAGCCCACGTCGTGCGTGTGGACGTGGAGCAAAGGTCTCCACGCTTAGAAATCTGTCGTTTGGAAAAGGCGATGAAAGGATAGGGGAGAAGGGAGGCCCGAGGAGACTCGGGGAGGCCGGCCCGCGGGCGCATGTTCTACATCGGAGCAAGGGGGCGCCAGGGCTTGGCCGGTGAGACCGAGGGGGCGCCTCTGCGCCGTGCACAGTAGTACGTGCCTCGGTAGCGGTAAATTAACCTGCAGCACCCTCTCCCTTCTTGGGGATCCAGTCCCACCTCTCCCCCCAAATTAAGCGACCCGTCTAAGCCTATCCAGGCAGATCCGAAGCATGCTGGACTCCTCCAGGAGGCAGTTGTGGCTTTTCCATCTCAAGTCGGGGCGGCTGTGATTACCGAACACGTTCCTCCTCCACTACCAGACCCCGCCACCCGGACCCCAAGGGAAACAGGGAATAAGGCGCTCTTCCGACGACGAGATCCTAGAGTGTGGCGACCTCTCTGGGGACTTTCCTTTCTGATGAAATGAGCGCTCAAGGACCCTTTCTCGCGGAGTTTCTAAGTACGGAGGATTCCTTCCCGGCCGAGACTCGCGCAGACGCGGACATCTGGGCAGGCTCACTGGGGTGCGCACGCACTGGGGTGCGTGCGGAGGCTACACCTTGGCCTTTGCCCTGTAAGGGCCTGAAGGTCAAAGGAATCGCCAGCAGGCTAAGACTGCTTTTCAGGGCCCAGCCCCGAACCCCAAGAGGAACTCCAGCCCTGGCAGATCCTTCAGCCTCTCCTGGAGGCTCTACTCTAGGGGACAACTCAGGTCCCCTCTGGCCCTGATCTGTGCCTATAAGGGCCCCAGCGGCCTGACCTTCGCTGACTGGTGGAGTGTAGAGGCAGCTATGGCCTTGGGGACCAGAGCCATTCAAGCGACCTGAGAAGCCACCTTGAGCCAGCAGAGCTGACCCACCAGCCACCCACCCCCCTCTTACTTCTGGGAAGGGAGAAAACACCGTAGCCCCTGGAGGCCACATCACCCCTACCTGCCTCCTATTTTCCAGACTTACACTCCCAGGAAAACAGGCTTTATACAAACTTTCACAAGGACACCAACATACACACTCATTGTTCGATTCACTCGGATTGAAAGCCTGTTATGTGCCAGGCGCCGTGGAAGGCACCAGAAACACCCCCCCTTTCAAACAGTTGCCACACTGGGAAACACACTGACCCTGTCATACATGTGTTCACACACACAGAGAAGCAAACACACACACTCTCCATCCACACAAACACGTGTGCTTGGGCAAAACCAGAACACTCTCCTGCCCCGGGCATGTGAGACATGTACACAAAAGAGTCTCTCCAGCTTACATGAACTCACACACACACATGCAAATATACACGGTGTTTCTCCCCAGTAGCACGCAAACCCACACTCACAACTGGTGCCCCTGCCAGCAGCCAGTCCTCGTCCACTGGGCCTGGGGAACCGCCTTGCAGCACAGCTTGCTTTGAAGGTCTCAGTGGCTGTCTCCCAGCGAAAGCGATGATCTTGGCCAGAGGGGGCAGAGGGTCAGGGATCCCACCTGCCGCACCTTCTCTCCGGCCCCAAGTGGGATCCCTGGGGTTTGCCGGGAGCTCTCCCTGGCCGGTAGGAGGCAGCATGCCTGTCCTGGAGCTTTATTCCAGCATAGCCCCGTTATAACTTCCCTCTTTCCCTCCCCCTTGGAAAGCTAACCCCGAAAATATTTACTTAAACGGGAAACTATGCAGAAGTTCTGAAAATAAACCGGAGCAGCTACTCACCCACTGCATAAAACCTCTAACAAGCCAGTCGTCCATTCCACACTCCACTAGACCCAGTGAGAGGCTGCGGCCCCCACCAGAGTGCACACTGGACATATAACCTTTGCGCAGATAATGCCAGATGAATATAACCGCTTCTCTGTTAGGCGTCCACCAAACACGGTTCCTAATGGCTTGTCACCCCTTCCCCCGAGGCAGCCGGAAGCCAAGAGTTTTGCTCAAGCGACCCTAAAGGACACAGCGCACTGGGAGGGGGAATCTCCCTCCCTTTCTGTTCCCCTGACCATGTTTGCCTTGTCTTTGTTCCCAGCGAGTTTCCATACCCATTCAAGCCTCAAAGGTGAAAACGAATGAAGGTAGAATCCAGCCCTTGTGGGCACCTGGCGGACTCACCTGCTTGGGGACACAAAGGTCGAGCGCAGAGGGGAGAGGGGGGAGGAGCCGGGGTATTGCTATGCCTCCAGGGTAGTCTCCTCCTCTCACCCTGAACTCAGCAGCCCACACCCGGACTCAGACTCGGGCCTTGCCCCCACCCTGTTGTTCCCACCCCCAAAGCATGTCTTGATGGTGTGCCACACAAGAAAACGTTAAACAGAGCCAGGGAGATCTGAGGAGGGAACACGGGGCTCTCTAGTCCTGGGTTTTCCATAGTCCTCTAGTTCTCGTAGGAAACGCCATTTTGGCGCCTGAGAAAGCAGGGACCAGCCAAGTGGGGCCGCGGGAGTCAGGACGCAAGGAATTTGCCTCCACCACTCCACAGGTCCCCACCTCTGGCCAGGGTACCATTGGGGTTCCAGGAGATGTGTGGATGTTTTTGTGTTGGGGGGCAAGTGGAGAAGGATGGAGGAGGGCCTGGGCTCTTGACAGAGTCCCCTCTTTTTTTCGTGTTGCCCATCCCAACATTCCAGCTTCCATACCCTCCGTGCTCAAAGCTGCCTAGGGCATCTGGAAAGGGCGTGAGGATGTACGGGGGAAATGTGAGAAGTTCCGAGAGAGTGTGTAGGCGCGATTGGGTGAAAAAACTCATAGATGGGGTGCGGACTGTGTGTCCTGGGAGAGTGGCTGTTGTCATGTACATAGGTGGGCGGGTGAACCAGTGCGTGCCCAGAGCTCTCCCGGGAGCCAGCAAATTCAGGCTATGCCTTGGCGTTCCCCACTTGCAAGAGAAGGTGCCCGGGGCTGGAGAAGGACCAGCCTCTCCTCTCGAGATGCCAGAACGCAATAGGGCGGGCACAGGTTAGTCCTGATTCCTGAAGCCAACGCTGACCGTGGCGGGGTGGGCCAGGAAGGAAGAAGGATCTCAGTGTCGATGCTGCCAGGGGCAGGGCAGTGGAGCCTGAGCCCAAGAAAGATCTCCAATCCTGGTGTCAGGGTCAAGGTCTTGAGCTCCGCCTGGCAGGAGTCTCTTTTCGAAGCTCCGTGAGCCCGTGTGACTGGAACTCGGGAATGGCTTCTTCCGAGGTTGCGGGGTAGAATCGGAGGGCAGAGGGTCAGATTGTCCTACAATGGGGTGGGTTTTGCAGTTTCCCCACAATCTCAGCCTCAGGGCTGCTCCCCCACCCAGCGGATGCCTGCACCTGGCCGCTCAGCTGTGGAGAGAGTCTAAGAAACACGCTGTGGATGTGCCTGAGGAAAGCCACCCTCGCCAGGCTCGACAGGCGTCCCTAACTGCCCCAAAGTCTCCCTTTCTTGGAGGACCCTTAAACCCAACAGGCTGGCACAAGGGCGGACACGGAGCGGAGCCCTTCTTTAGGATGCTAGTAGCCCTGGCTCTTGCCAAGGATGAGTGCACAACTACCAGCAGCCCAGCCCACCCGGAGAGCCTACAGCCTCCGCACTAGCTGAGCAGTGTGCACCCGAGGGGCTCTGGCGGCCTGCAGGGAGGAATCCCGCCGCTCCTTCTGCCCCCAGGCTTCCTCAGTCCCACCAGCGCGCTGGGTGCCAGGCCCTGCGGGGCCGGCTTTCCGGGCCAGTAGCCTTCGGTCTGCTCAGGGGCCTGAGGGCAGGGCAGCCGCGGACCGCGAAGCTGGACAGCCCTGTTCCTCCGGCCCTTTCAGCCGCCGGTCAGGCATAAGGCAGAGGCCTGGGAGCCTGGACCTTTGGGACACGCCGCGGGCGACAAAACCATCCACAAGTGTGCCTTCCTCAGTAGCCATCCTGGTGCAGGGGCTCCACCTCTGCCCGTCCAGGGCACCCAGGCCCGACCGGCTCACATCCGGGCTTCTATGGCCTGGGTGTCAGACCAGAGCCGCCTGAGGTCCTATAGAGAGAGTGACAGATCAGACAGGAAGGCAAGAGCAGCAGCGGGATGATCCTTGCAGATCTGCCGGCCCTCCATCCCTTCCTTCGGGGCTTTCCCAAGGGCCTATGTCGCTCTCCGGCCAGGCGCTCTCCCTAGTTCGAAAGATCATCGCCGGCAGAACTACCTAGGTAACTTGCCCTGGGCCGTGGAGACAGATGCAGGTCTACGGTGACTCGGTGGTCTCCAGAGTCGCAGGTCATTATTGCCGTTTCTTGAACGCTTACTACGCGTCAGGCACTTTACACACCAGCTATCTGTTTAATTCTCACAACGGCCACACAAAGAAGCTATTATGACTGGTGGATGAAACTGAGACGCCGTGTTCGGGAACTTGCCCAGAGTCGCGCACATTACAGCGGCGGGGCTAGGCATCTGAGCCTGCTCTCCGCGAGTCTGCAGCGCACGGTCTTCCCAGGGCAGAGGCTGCAGGCGAGCGCGGGGCCGGGGCGGCCGAGGCGGGCTCAAATGACTCCCGCGGGGATCCGGGCAGTGCCAGGGCGCGGCGAAAATCTCCGACAAGGACCGGTTCCGGACCCCGCCGCGGAGCGCGCCGCTTCACTCGGGTGAGAGAGTTCATCTCCGCAAAAATTCGCGTGTACTCAGTTGCCTCGCTTGCCCTCTACTACGTAGGCAGGGCGCACTGCATGCATACCACGGAGGGAGTGGTGCAGGTTACTCCAGAGTAAAAATGGAACCTTGGACGCTACGATCAGCCTGCTGCTACTTCCCTCTTCGTCCTCCCGAGACTTTGGCCTCGTCTCTGCCATTCCGCTTGGGAAGATGAAGCCCTCTGGGGGACCCTGAGGGCTGAGACAGGGGTCTTGGGTGGGACGCCCTTCTCTTTCCCTATCCCCCACTGGTTCCGCGCTGCGGACAGAGCTCTCCCTGGAGGGGGGCCGGGATGCGTATTAAGGCGTCATTTCATTAACATGGATTTACCGCAGGGATGGGAAGCGGTCGGAAATGGACGGAGAACCCAGACCCTGCTCTGGGATGGAGAAGCCAAAGAGCGGAACTTACCACGCCCATCCCGACCTGCCCCCAAATTAGGCCCACGGAAGCCCCCATCCCCTTCTGCGTCCGCAGAGATGTTGATTCCACCTGAGCTAGGTGATTCTGTCAGTTTCAAGATAGGGCATATGACATACCCTATTGTTGTGAGGCCCTGGAAAGCCACCCAGAGACACCTGAAGAGGGGAGTTCACCGGTCCAAGCCCAGGGAAGTGAGCCAGCGCGGAGAGCCTGGGGCGTAGCCTAACAAAGGAGGCCAACCCGGAAGTGGGAGTCACTTCTCCCTTTTCCTCCAGACGGAAGAGCGCAGTAGGGTGGGGTAGGGGGCTGAGGGGATTAGAAAAGGTGACCCTGAGTGGTTTCTAAAAGGGAAATAGTCTAGGATTCCTAGCATGTATGCGGTACTCTGCAGGGCGTTAGTGGTTTCACCAACTGCCTACCGTTTAATATGCACAATTACATAGGGTAGGCGGAAAAGTAATTCTTATTCCCATTAGACAGATGAGGACGCAAAACTAAGGAAGGTGTTCTGTGTGGCTTTCCTGGCGTCCCAGGGTTGGTAGAGGCTCTTTCCTCTACACTCCATTGTTGAGGTGACCTGTCTAGTTTGGGGGAAATAGCAGGTGCCCAACCAGCCCAAAGAGTAAAGATTATTCCCTGGGGGTTGGGGGAAGGATGCAGAGAGGTATCAGCCATCCTGGATCATGGAGATCTACATGCTGCTACAGACTTCAGGCAAGAGTTCTTCAAAATCAGAACAACCTATCTCTGCAATCACTAAAAGGAATACCTGAAACAGGCCTCTGCGGAAAAGATGCTTACATACATGAGGAGACTGAGAAAGTGAGCAGCGCTGAGAACTAGAGCTTTGCTTTCTCATTGGGCTCAGGGCCTTTCAGTTAAGGCTCCCAGCAAATGAGTTGGCAGATAATGTTACATAGGAAGAAATGAGGAGGGGGGTTAGAGACAAAACATACGTAAAGACAAGACGTACAGGCACGAGACTGTGGCTCAGTCGGCTAAGCGTGGGACTCTTGCTTTCAAGTCAGATCATGATTTCACGGTTTGTGGGCTCCAGCCTGGGGTTGGGCTCTGTGGTGACAGCAAGGAGCCTGCTTGTGAATCTCTCTCTTCCTCTCTCTCTGTCCCTCCCCCACTCACGTGCTCTCGCTCTTTCTCTCAAAATAAATAAATAAACTAAAAACAAAAAACAAAAAAGGACAAGACTTCAGGGAAAGGACGGAAGTCCAGAATGGCTGGAGCCAGAGCACAGTCTCAGGGGTTACGCAGGGCAGCCGGCAGTGCCTCTGTCCCTAATGAGCAGGAACCAGGAGGGCACAAGGAGGCACACACAGGTAGTGCCACATCACCCGGAAGCAGCTGGGATGTGTTGGGCACCAGACTTGAGACCAGAAAAGACCGAAAATCCCACCATACCTGAAAGCTGTGTCAACAAAAGTCTGTCTGACGCCCAAAATCTACTGAACACGGGTAGCTGTGCCCCCAGATAGATCTGAGACAAACAGCAGGACAAGAGACTGTATTATGTGTGTGTGTAACTAATACATTCAAAACATGAACTTGTTTCTCACCCACATAACAGTCCGATGGGCTGTTTCTGGACAGCACGTGGCTTCCCGTGAGGTGATTCATAGACCCGAGCTTCCTCATCAGCTGGCTCCACCCTCACCTAGAACCTCACAGTCCTTTGCATTCTGTTGCTGGAGGGGTTAGGAGCACGGAGGAGAGGCACCGGAGGTGGGGGCTGGGGTCAGGTTTGGAGTGCGGGCATCACTTCCACTCATATTCCATTGGCTGGAACAACGCGACCAACCCAACTGCACGAGAAACCGGGGAACGGAGCTACCTGTGTGACCAGAAAGAAATCCAAGGAAAAAGATTTACTGGGTCTGTATGAAGAGTTAGTCAATCCTCAGTGATTTTAGAACAGAGAAATCTGTGTTCTGTAAATCTTTCTTTTTCTAAGAACCTGTACATATTATTGTTGTTGTATTTTACTATTATGGGTTTGTTTTTTTTTTTTTTTTGTCTTGCTTATCTCAGCTTTTCTTTTTTTTTCTTTTTTTAAAGTTTTTTTAATGTTTATTTTTTTGGGGGGAGAGAGAGAGAGACAGAGCACGAGCTGGGGACGGGCAGAGAGAGAGATGGAAACACACAATGTGAAGCAGGCTTTAGGCTCTGAGCTGTCAGCACACAGCCGGATGTGGGGCTCGAACCCGTGAACTGTGAGATCATGACATAAGTCGAAGTTGGACGCTTGACTGACTGAGCCACCCAGATGCCCCTCAGCTTTTCTGTAGTGAAGAAAACAGGTGGATGCCATGAAGATACCACTCCCACATTATAGACCACAGGTCAGTTCACTTCTCTGGGACTTGGTTTCCTCATCTGTTGCACAGTGAATTAATTAAGGTAAGGTTTGGTTGGACGTGATTAAAAAAAGCAAATATAAGTGGCTTAAGCATAATGGAAGATTATTTCTCTCACACATCAACATCCAGGTGGGCAATCTAGGACTGGTGCAAGTCAAACCCCTCCTACTTTGTTGCTTCACCGTGCGTGACCCCAAATTCATGCCCAAGATGGCAGCAGTATAAAGGAAGGAATGAAGAAGACGGTACAAGCCATATGCCCACTGTCTCTTAAGAAAGATTGCTAGAAGTGCTATACGGCATCAATTTGGCCATAACCTAGTTACATGATCACACTGCACTGCCAGGAAAGATATGAAATGTAGATTCTATTCGGAACAACCATGTGCAACAAAAATGTGGCGATTCTATGGCTGAGGAAGAATGGGAGAATGGATATTAAGGGACACCGCATCTGAACTCACAGGGGATTGGACATGGTAATCTCCAAGGTCCCTTACTGAGGTTCTGTGTTTCTATAACAGCAGTAACAAGCAAAACAAAACAAAACAAAACAAAACAAAAAACACAGCAAAGTATAAGCAAAAAAGTTGTTAAAAAAAACTAAAAAAATTTGTTATCAAAAACTCGTAACTAATTCATTTTGATTTTTTTAACGTTTATTTTTGAGAGAGACAGACAGAGTGTGAGCAGGGAAGGGGCAGAGAGAGAGAGGGAGATACAGGATCCAAAGCAGGCTCCAGGCTCTGAGCTGCAAGCACAGAGCTGGACGTGGCGCCTGAACCTACGAGCTGTGAGATCATGACCTGAGCCAAAATCGGATGCTCAACCGACTGAGCCATCAGGCGCCCTGTGACTAATTCATTTTAAAGTTAAAACTCACACCAATAACCGTTATCTCCATCCCCTCTCCCCACAAATATATAATGTGGTTTCTGAATTTTATTGACTGAGTTTCTTACAATGAGCCATTTATTTTTTATGTTTATTTATTTTGACAGAGAGAGAGAGAGAGAGAGAGAGACAGCTCATGTGGGAAAGAAGCAAAGAGAGACTCCCAGGTAGGCTCCACCCTGTCAGAGCAGATCTCAACATGGAGCTTGATCTCACAAACTGTGAGATCATGACCTGAGCCAAAATTGAGGGTCTGATACGTAACCGACTAAGCCATCTAGGTGCTCTTATAATGGGCCATTTAAAATTATTTCCCCATGCATTCATATCGAGATGCTTTCTGGGAGTGTGGAAAAACACTGGGACATCTCTAACCTCTTCCACTACTAATAGGATACTGGAGGCTGCAAAAACATATCTCTAACCATGTAGTAAAAGAATTACTTCACTCCTTCCTTCATTTATTTATCCATTCACTCATTCATCTATCCCAATTCAGTAAATATTTCCTGAGTACCCCTATCTGCTGAGTGTTACATGTAGGGATATAAATAGTGTTTTTACCTATCTTCACTAATAACAGAACTACAGCCGGACATATGACTGACCAACTACATGACGTTTCTCAGCCTTTTTTGTTAGGTTTGGCCTTGTGACCAGGTTCTCCCCAAAGGGGTGTAAATAGATATGATATGGGCCACTTGTAGGGCTGGCTGGCTGGCTTGTAAAATCTCCCACATGTTCTTCCCCGTTCCTCCTTCCACACACTAGAATGACAATACCTAGAGTCACCTTGGAAGTCATGTACCGAAGATGGCAGTTACCACTAGCCTTGGTCCCTAAGTAGCTACGTGGAGTAGAGCACTGCGCGCACGCACACACACACATACGTGCCCTAATTTGGAACAAATGCCTTGGATTAAATAAGAGATAAATAAGTGTGTGTGTGTGTGTGTGTGTGTGTGTGTGTGTGTGTGTGTTTGAGCCAACACGGTATCTATTTGTTACAGCATGTTAGTCTAACTCAGTTCTAGAGCATCACCCACCCTGATTAGCACCATTCCTCCTGTACTCTAGGTGCTCCTGGAACACAACAGCCTAATTAATAAACCAGATAAATGTGAAGTGCGTGCTAGAGAGGGCATCTCCAATGTAGACAGAGGTCTGGATCTGTGTTCTCAGGTGTGAAGTGAAAGGATCTCCTCTTCAAATCCAATCTGTGTTTCTCTGGGACGTATCAGAGCAGGCAGCAGAGAACTCTAAAAGAGTGGACTTTTCTGGAACCAATGTTTTGGGGGAAAATGTTTACTCCCTGGAAGCCAGGGAGAGCAGCAGCCTATTCACGAGCCCTAAGAAACGCTTTCCTCATGAGGTGTGGGAATGGAGCAATGGGCAGAGAAAGGGAGAGTACGGACAGATCAACTGACGCCAACACTTAACCATAATGGAGAAAATGAGATCTGGCTTCACCCACAAAGAGCGACCTGCACACATACTGCTAGTTTTATCCCATGGAGGGGACACTAGGTGGGGACACAGGAGATCTGGCGTTTTACCTCTATCCTTGCATTCCTGTGCAATCTTGAACAAGTCAGCAAGACTCCCTGAACATCAGTTCCCCTGACAATAAAGGGAGAGAGGACTCTTTATAGCCTCTCATTCTATAGACGTGACAGAGGAAATCTGATCAGTGTGAACAACAGCTTAAAATCTTTGGAAGCAAGACATTTGGAAGGAAGGTATGGGTAAGAGCATTATTCCTTTAGGAGGCAATTGATCTTTGACAGCGTTCACGCTATTCCACTAAACACGGGGTTAGAGGACAATTAATTGAACCTACTGTCTTATGAGCTGCTGTGCTGGGATTTTCAAATGGAGCTTTAGGAGGGAAAAAAAGTCTCCAGAGAAAATGGCAGAGCCAGGAGCTCCAAAAGCCCACCCCCTCCATAAAAGCAACAACATTAAAAATTGGCAGAAACTGTCCGCAGCAATTTTTTTTAGAACTCTGGAGACTAACTAGAAGCTTGAAGCAACCCAGAGAGACCTCATTTGAGAATACGGCTGAATCTTAGTAAGAACATCAAGCTTTGTGGCATTTTCCTTACTCTTCCATTCCTCACTCCTCAGCTCCTCAGGAGCCTTAAAAAGAACAGTCTGCATTCCCAGTGCCGAGAAGGGGCAGAATGGACCCCAGTTATGAAAGGGCCGGCCTACGCCAGCCGACTCCATCTTGTTCTGTGTCCTTCACCTTGACCACACCTCCTCCCCTTGAGTAACCCCCCCCTCACCTGCCTAACAGGACTCGACCCTTCCCCAGGACCCTTCCCCAGCCAATCGGCTGAGGCCATAGCCATTACCTCACCAACTGCCCCCAGGCCCCAATAAAACCTTTGTCCTTTTGAAACTCGCTCTCTTTCCCTGGTATCTCACCGCTGCGTCGGTGTAGGTAGGGGATTGAGCTCGAGCTAGCTCGAATAAAGGCTCTTTGCTTTTGCATCGGACTCGGCTCCTTAGTGGTCTTTGGGGATCACGAATTCTGGGCATAACAGTTACAAACTGATCTTAGTTCATCTGTATGGCGGCTCCCTGGAAAATCTACTCAAACATTTGCCTTCATCTTGACTGCCTAACTGGAACTCACCTTCTGCTACAGCCACCAACCAAGGAACCTTTTTCAAAAACATTTATAGGCAAATGTTTCCATTTCTGCTGCCCGAGGCAATGCATAACAGTCGGGCAAAGAATAGATCACTCCAAAAGCTTATAAGAAAGGCTGGGGAGTAAGGTATTTTGGGGAAAAGGGCTTTGAGAAGCTCCAATATATTCCTGGGATTCTAGAAGGACACACCCATGCTGAGAGCTATGTGCACAAAAGGCCCTACACTTTTGCCTCTGGCTGTCCTGAGACTGCACAAGACATGCACACTGAATCTCTCCATAAAGACTGGGAGATTTTTTTTTTTTTTAAGTAATCTACACACCCAAACAGGGGCTCAAACTCATGATCCCAAGACCAACGGTTGCATGCTCTACCGACTAAGGCAGCCAGGTGCCCCAAGACTAGGAGATTTTTCTTTGTCTATTCTGGGTTTTTAGACCAATCCCTGTCCAGGGCGCCTGGGTGTCTCAGTCGGTTAAGGGGCTGACTTCCGCTCAGGTCATGATCTCACAAGGTTGGAGAGTTTGGGCCCTGCATCTGGCTCTGTGCTGACAGCTCAGAGCCTGGAGCCTGCTTCATATTCTGTGTCTCTCTGCCCCTCCCCAGCTCACACTCTGTCCCTCTCTCTCAAAAATAAATAAACATTTAAAGAAATTTTAATAAAAAATAAATAAAGTGCAAAATGAGGAAATGAGTGCATTTGAGTATAATGATGCAGCAGCTGTGGAAAACAGTTTGACGGTTCCTCAAACAATTAAACATAGAATTACCATGTGATACAGCAATTCCACTCCTAAATATATACCCAAAGGAAGTTAAAGTAGGAGCTCAAACAGATACTTTCACACCAATATTCACAGCAGCATTACTCACAATAGACAAAAGGTGGAAACAACCCAAGTGTCCATCAACAGATGAAAAGATAAACAAAATGTGGTTTATGCATACAATGGAGTATTCATTCAAAAAGCCTGTAAAAGGGAATGAAATTCTTATACATGCCACAGCATGGATGAACCTTGAAGACATTATATTAAGTGAAACAAAAGGACAAATACTGTATGATTTCACTTATGTGAAGTATCTAGAATAGGCAAATTTATAAGCAACAGGAGGTAGAAGGGAGGTCGCTTTCTACTAGACTGAAGAAAAGGGATATGAGGAGTTATCATTTAATCATAATGAGGGTACAGAGTTTCTGTTTGGGAGGATGAGAAAACCTGGTAATGGACAGTGGCGATGGTTACATAACATTGTCAATGTTCTTAATGCCCCTGAACTGTTCACTTCAAAATGATTAAAATTATAAATTTTATGTATATCATACCACAATAAAAAAAATATAAAAAGAAAAAACTACAAGGTACACAAAGAAGCAAGAAATGGTAGCCTGGACACAGAAAAAAATAGGCAATTAATACAACCTGCCCCTGAAATCCTAGACATTGATTTTACTAGAAGACTCTAAATCACCTATTTTAAATATGATCAAGGTGGTAAAGGAAGCCATCTGTAAAGAACTAAAGAGGGGCGCCTGTCTGGCTCAGTCAGTAGAGCACACAACTCTTGATCTTGGGGTGGTGAGTTCAAGCACCACATTGGACTTAAAAAAATAATAAATTAAATACATACATTTATTTAAAAAAAAAAAAAGAACTAAAGAAAAGCATGAGAACAACATCTCACCAGACAGAGAGTATCAATAAAGAAATTGGAACCATATAAAGTAACCAGATAGAAATTCTCAAGTTGAAAATGACAAAAACTGAAGTGTAAAAATCACCATCGGGACTCAACATTCCTTTTGAGCTGGCAGAAGAAAGCATCAGCCAACTTGAAGGTAGGTTAATTGGAGTTATCCAGTCTAAGGAAGAGAAAGAAGAATGAAGAAAAATGAACAGAGCCCATGAGCCAGAAGATGGTATGATGACATATTCAAAGGACTGAAAGAAAAAACTGTCAACCATGATTCTATATCCAGCAAACCATTTCCTCAAAACTGTGCCCAGAGGAATTGAAAACTTAGGTCCACACAAAAACCTGCACACAGATGTTTATAACAGCTTTGTTCATAATTGTCAGAATAAGTTATTCCTAAACCTGGAAGCAACCAAGATGCTCTTCAGTGGGTGAATGAGTAAGTAGGGGGATGCATAACAATGGATACATATCTTTATAAACTTGTCCAAGACCATATAATGTACAATGTCAAGTGTGTACCCTAAAGGAAACCGTGGACTTTTGTGATTATGATGTGGCAATGTAGGTCCATCCTTGTAACAAAAGTACAACTCTGGGGATAGAGAATGCATAGGAAATCTCTGTACAATCTTCCCAATTTTGCTATGAACCTAAAACTGCTCTAAAATAATAAAATCTTCTTAAAAAGAAAGTCAAAGCAAGGGGGAGAAATTAAGACGTTTCCTGACAGAGTGAGTTTTGCTTTCTGACAATATCCTTAAGTACCACCTAAAGACCCTCAGCTTTGCAGTGAATACCAGGTTATGAAACCATGGCCCTCCTACCAGGGTGGAAAGAGACTCTGGGCCTCGGTTTCATCATTGCCTTGTGCTACCAGTTAACACTCCGCGCTCCTCACTATGAAAACCAGTGCCTGGGTGGCTCAGTCGGTTAAGCTTCTGACTTTGGCTCACGTCATGATCTCGCACTCTGTGAGTTTGAGCCCCGCATCAGGGTCTGTGCTGACAGCTCAGAGCCTGGAACCTACTTCAGATTCTGTGTGTCCCTCTCTTTCTGTCCCTCCCCTGCTCATACTGTCTCTCTCTCTCTCTCTCTAAAAAATCAATAAACATTTTTTAAAAATTTAGAGAAAAGCATATTATCTATCTCTCCTTTTTCACAGTCGAGAGAAAGTTTTCAGACGGTTGTGCAATGGACTGTCTTCCTTCATCTTCTGTTCCGGTGTGATGACTGACATTTGAAGCTAGAGGTTAGGAGGAGGAAGAGTTAGGGCTTTGAAGGAAAAGTATGAGCTAAAAGGTGGAAGTGCTCATTACACTGGGGAAGCAAATGAGTAAAATGTCAGAGAGAAGAAAAAAAACTTCTAAGGTAAAGGACAAATTATTGCATCTGGCCCCTTCTACAACCAGAGGGAGGCATACCATCTATGGAGCCTCTTTGAATTTTAGGCAACATATTCGTCATTTGGGTCTGTGATCTGGCCCATTTACTGAGTGTCT
Source organism: Puma concolor (assembly GCF_028749965.1). Lineage (NCBI taxonomy): Eukaryota > Metazoa > Chordata > Mammalia > Carnivora > Felidae > Puma > Puma concolor. The sequence continues at coordinate 76,485,912 of NC_141669.1, forward strand.
CGAAAAGGAGCTAGTTTTGAGTGGGGGTCACAACAGAAGAGGGCTCTGCAATAGGTCCAAGCTGCTGTGTAAGCTGCTCTGACACGGGCTTTGTGATCCAAAAGATCTAATGGTGCACAAAGTGTCGAGGGCAGACGAGGATGCCGTTTGGAAACTTTGGCGAGCTCCTTTAGGACAAGCGCAGCACAGGCCTTTAGGCATCTGGAGCGAAGCCCTGTCATCCTCTGCAGATAACTACTCTCCTTTTAAGAAACAGCTTTTGGCCTGCTACTGGGCCCTAGCTGAGACCCAACACTTAACCATGGGTGAAATCAAGTTCCCATGTGATCTGAGCTGCTGGTCATGACCTGGGTGTTACCTGACCCACCACGCCATAAAGATGGGCATACACTGCAGCATTCCATCATCAAATGGAGGTGGTATTATGACACGGGACCCGAACACATCCTGAAGGCGCAAGTAAGTTCCATGAAGAGGCAGCCCAAATGCCCACAGTCGCTACCCCTGCCACACTATCGGCTCTCTCCCAGCCCGCACCTACAGCTTCACGGGGAGTTCCCTCCAATCAGACGACGGAGAAAGAACTCAAGCTTAGCTCACAGATGGTTCTGCATGACGTGCAGGCACCACCTGAAAGCAGACAGCTGCGGCACTACAGCTCCTTTCTGAGCATCCCTGAAAGACGGAGGTAAGGGGAATCCTCCTTGCGGGCAGACCTTTGAGCGGTTCACCAGGTTGTTCCTTTTGCTTGGAAGGAAAAATGGCCAGACGTGTGATTAAATATCAATTCACAGGCTGTGGTCGATGGTTTGGCTAGACGGGATGACTTGGAAGGAACACAACTGGAAAACTGGTGACAGGGAAGTCTGGGAAAGAAGTATGTGGACAGACCTTTCAGCATGGGTGAAAACATCATGTGTCTCATGTCAAGGCCCCTGGAGGAGTGACCTCAACCAAGGAGGACCTGAATAATCAAGTGGATAGGATGACCTGTTCTGTGGATACCAGTCAGCCTCTCTTCTCAGCCATCTCTGTTCCCAATGGAACAGCCATCTCTGTTCCCTCCAATGGGCTCATGAACAAAGTGGCTGGGGCGGAGGAGGAAGGTTATGCATGGGTTCAGCAACATGGACTTCAACTCACCAAGGCAAGCCTGGCTACCGCCACCACTGAGTGTCCAATATGCCAGAAGCAGAGACCAAAACTGAATCTCTGATAGGGCACCATTCCCAGGGAATGGTTGATTACACTGGACCACTTCCATCATGGAAGGGGCAGGGTTCTTACTGGAATAGACACTCACTCTGGATATGGATTTGTCTTCCTTCAATGAAATCCTTTTGCCAAAACCACCATCCACAGACTTGTAGAATGCCTTATCTACTATCATAGTATTCCATATAGCATTGCTTCTGACCAAGAAACTCACCCCATGGCAAAAGAAGTGTAGCAATATGCCCATGCTCAAAGAATTCACTGATCTTATCAGATCCCCCACCATCCTGAAGCACCTGACTTGATAGAAAAATGGAATGGGCCTTTGAAGATTTAAAGCACCAGTTAGGTGGCAACACCTTGCAAGGCTGGGGCAAGGTTCTCCAGAAAGCTGTATATGCTCTGGATTAGCATCCAACATACAGCACTGTTTCTCCCGTAGCCAGAATTCAAAGGCCCGGGAAGCAAGAGGTAGGATGGGAGTGGCACCAGTCCCTATTATTATCCCTAGTGACCCACCAGCAAACATTTTGCTTCCTGTTCCCATGACAATATGCTCTGCTGGCCTAGAGGTCTCAGTTCCAGAAGGAGAAAGGTTCCCACTAGGAATCACAGCGATGATCCCGTTGAACTGGAAGTTGAGACTGCCACCTGCCCACTGTGGGCTTCTCATGCCTCTGAATCCACAGGCAAGGAGGACATTACTGTGCTGGCTGGGTGATTGGTCCTGACTACCGAGAGGAAATGGGACTGTACTCCACAGGGGAGGTAAGCTTGAGTGTGTCTGGAAAACAGGAAATCCCTTAGGGCATCTCTTAGCATTACCATGACCTGTGATTAAGGTCAGTGGAAAGCTACAGCAACCCAAATAAGGCAGGACTACTAATGGTCCAGACCCTTCAAGAACCACTGCCCCAGGTAAAGAAATACAACCAGCTGAGGTGCTTGCTGAAGGCAAAGGGAATCCAGAATGGATGGTGAAAGAAGGTAATTAAATACCAGCTACAGCCCTGTGATCAGTTACAGAAATTAAGACTATAATTATCAAGAGTATTTCCTCCTCATTTTGTTATGAATATATTTGTGGGTGTATATGTATACATTTTAAGTAAATATCTTTGGGTTTTTCCCTCTCTTATTCCCTAATTATGTAACATAAGATGTATTGACTTTATATCATAGTATTTAAGGATTGTTCATTTTACATCATCGTATTTAAGTTATGGGAAATCAAGAAGAGTAAACACCACTCAAGGGCTTTATCGCTCTTCTGGGGAAGGGGTTGCTGCATTTTCAGTGGTACTCTTGATAGGTCTATCATGTTTGGAGCTATGACCTTGTTATTGTTTTCATTTGTGGGGTAAGTTCAGTTGAAAGAGATGCAGGTTGACAAGGGGTGGACTCATGATGATCGATTTTATGTATCAACTCGACCAGGCCACGAGGTGGGCCGATACCTCATTAAACATTAGTTCTGGGTGTGTCTGTGATCGGCATTTGGGTCAGTAGACCAAATAAAGCATGCTGTCCTCTCCGATGTGAGTGGACATCATCCAATCTGTTCAGGGACCGAACGGAACAAAATGGAGAATAAACAGAGAATTCTCTCTCTCTCTATTGCATGAGCTGGGACACTGGTCTTCTGCCTTTGGCCTGGACTTATGCCATCAGCCTGGTTCTCAGGTCTCTGGACTTATTCTGGAGCTTACTATCAGTCCTCTGGCTGTAGACCTTTAGATGTGAACCAGAACATACACCATTGATTCTCCTGGTTCTCTGGCCTTCAGACTTGGGCTGGAACTATAACCACTGACTTCCCTGGGTCTCCAACTTACAGACAACAGATTGTGGAACTTCTCAGCCTCCATTATCATGAGTCAGTTTCTCATAATAAATTTCTTCATTATAAGGCCTCCCTTGCTTCTGTTTCTCTGGAGAACCCTGACTAATACACCTCCTACTGCCTCCCTAAGGTGAGCCCAATATAGGCTGAGTAGATGATCCAAGGGGGAAAATAAATAAGGAAAGAATTATTTTTCACACTTGTTAGTACTTTGTATGCTTGACAGGCTACTAGTATTTTCTTTCTGGTAATGGACTCTGCCATCCCACCTCAGCACATAGGACTAGTGGCTGCCCTCTTTATTCTGTCTCCACGTCTTTTTTTTTTTTTTTAATGTTTTTATTATTTATTTTTGAGAGAGAGAGACAGAGCATGAGTGGGGGAAGGCAGAGAGAGAAGGAGACTCAGAGTCTCAAGCATGCTCCAGGCTCTGAGCTGTCAGCGCAGACCCCCACAAAGAAGAGTAAATACCACCCACGAACTGTGAGATCATGAAGTCGGACACTTAACAGACGGGGCTACCCAGGCGCTCCCCCCCCTTTTATTTTTTTGAGAGAGAGAAAGAACAAGTAGGGATGGGGAGGGGGGCAGAGGGGGAGAGAGAGAGAGAGAGAGAGAGAGAGAGAGAGAAAGAGAGAGAGAATCTCAAGCAGGATCCACGCTCAGTGTGGAGCCCGACGCGGGACTCCATTCCACGACCTTGGGTTCATGACCTGAGCCAAAATCAAGAGTCAGACGCTCAACTGACTGAGTCACCCAGGTGCCCCCTCTACATCTTTCTTAATAATAGAAACTGAAATTCGTGGCTGGGCACACGGCTGCCCAGAATAAAGACTTGTGTTTTCCAGCCTCCCTTGCAGATAGGTGTACCGTGTAACTAAGCTTTGACTAATGAATGCAATTGGAAGTGTTGTATGCAAATTTCTGGAAGTGTTCTTAAAGGAAAAGGATTCCTTCCTTTTCCCTTCCTCCTTCCTGCTGACAGGAATATAGACATGATGGTGGAGCTGCTACGGCCACCTTGGACCGTGAGGCAGCATACTAAAGTTGGTGGAAAAGCCAGGCAAAAGAAGTCTGAATTTTATGACTTTGGAGTAGCTATTCCAGCCCTAGACTTTCTTTTCCTCACTGCCCTAATGTAAAAGAAAAATAAGCCCCCATTTTATTTAAAGCCCTTGGGTTTTCTGGCACATGCAGTTGTATCTAACGAATGTTAATTACCTTTTTAAATTCGGAGTATAATCTTCCTGCCTGGAACCTACCCTGTGGCCCTTTTATGTACGTGATTTGCATTTATTCTTTCAATATTTCTCTGACGTGTAGTATTAAGTCTGACCATTCCTAGTTCACAAAGGTATGGTAAACTTGCACACTTCCATTTAAAGTACTGCCTAAGGCAATGAACTCAGCGTAGCTGAGAAGTTGTACCTCCTCGTTCCCCAGCGCATGCTGTCCCCACCAGAGGGTACCGTGCAGAGGTAAGTTACAGCATAGCCCAGGCCCCCGCCCCTCCCCCGAGAGAAGCAAGTTCCCTGTGCTTGCTTCCCTTCGGCAGCGCATATGCTAAAATGGAAACAGTGCAGAGCAAGTCCTCAGCCACTCAGATCCCTAGATACATTTGCCCGGACTCAGGAAGCTACCAGAGATGTTTCCACTTTTAGTCAGGCTGGCACTCTCAGGAAGAGTCCAGAGGCAGACAGAGAGAGGAAAAACTCTGTAGGTGTTTCTTAATAGCTGTGCAGGATAATGAGCTATTGGAAGCCAGAGAGAATGGACTTTATCCCCTTCCCAGCCTATGGGATCAGTACCCAAACTATTTTACCTCATGGCTCACCTGGGCTACTTAGGCGGTTCAGCATCCAACTTCTGCTCAGGTCATGATCTTGTGGTTCCTGAGTTCGAGCCCCAGACTGGGCTTGTTGCTCTCAGCCTGTCAGCTCAGAGCCCGCTTTGGATCCTCTGTTCCCCTGTGTCTGCCCCTCCCCCACTTGTGTTCTCTCAAAAATAAATATACGTGTGTGTGTGTGTGTGTGTGTGTGTGTGTGTGTGTGTATGAACTATTTTACCTTGTGTAAATGCTCTGGAAGATCATGGTGAAATCTCTAGATGACACGCTGCTCTCCTAGAGGGTGAAGGACTTGAGAAGATGAGAACAAGTCCAGGAAGACCTCGCAAAGACACATGAGTGGGCAGAGCAGTGACAGGTAAACTGAGGCAAGCAGCTGGCAGCCCGGAGCCAAATAGCCTACATTTGTGGGCTGGGGAGCTGAAGGTGAAGGCACAGGGTTTATTGTTAATTGCTCTTCAACGACATTAACCAATGAGCTGGTGTAGTCAGGGTCAGTGCGATTCAGCTGCCCACTATCAATCAAGAGTCTAGGTTGTGTCAGGCATCATACCCAGAGCTAGTTTGCAAATACATGCAAGATGCACGCCCTGTTTTCATGGGGTACGTGGTCCAGATGCCGCCAGGAAGGGGTCTTGAAATATTCTCCTTCCTCGCTTTCTGGTACATTGTTCTGCTTGGATTATTTGTTTAGTTTTGCAATCTAAAGATTGTTTGCAAATCCTTTGGAGCTTCTTGACCATTTGGGGATGGGCAAATTTTTGAAACTAGATATGATCATCCCGGCACTCAAACATTTCTGTTATACAAGGAATACAAATGCTTGAGGGTGTTGATGACAATTCTTTTGGGGCACATCCAATGTTCTCTTGCAGTTTCTTGAATACAGCAGGTAACGTATTTCCACCTGGAACTTGACCTGAAGATGGGTACCAGCCTCAATTTATATATGAAATGTTAGTAACACTTTATTTCAAATTTTATAAATAAAATTAAAACATGAAAGTTATTTTCTTGTCTCACCTCCAAAGGGTCATTTCGTGGATGGGGTCCTAGATCCAAGGTATTTCGGAAGGCGGTCTTGAAATTTGAAAAAAGGGTTTTGAGTAGAGAAGGAAGGACTAGATTTAGTCAGCACAGAGTGCGAGGCAGATCTAGAGAAGCTAATGTCAATTCCATAAGTGTGGTGGTTTCAAAACACTGGCAACTTTTTTTACGCCTCTTCCAATGAGAGACAGAATTTATCTCCCTTCCCCTAGAAACCCGGGCAAGTCTCTGGCTACTTTGATCAACCAGATATGGTAGAAAGGGCATTATGTGGGGCGTCTGAGTGGCTCAGTCGATTAAGCAACCAACTTCCACTCGGGTCATGATCTCACAGTCCATGGGTTCAAGCCCCGCATCCGGCTCTGTGTTGACAGCTCAGAGCCGGGAACCTGCTTCGGATTCTGTGTCTCTCTCTCTCTCTACCCCTTCCCCACTTGTGCTCTGTCTCTGTCTCCCTCTGTCAAAGTAAATAAATATTAAATAAACAAATAAATAAATAAATAAATAAATAAATAAATAAATTTTTAAAAAGAAAAAAAGAAAAGGCATTATGTGATTTCCAAGATTAGGTGACACAAGGCCATGAAGCTTCCACCTTGATCACTGAACATGCACTTCTGGAGCCCTGGGCCTTCAGATCAGAAACCCTGAGGCCATGGGCTGGAGCACAAGGAGACGCTCTGCTTGGCAGGCCCAGCCCAGCCTTCCGGCCTTCCTGCTAAGGAGCCAGACACCCAAGAGAAACTCAGACCCTCCAGATCAGCTCATCGGCCAGCTCACTGCCACTGCCACTGTGTGACCTCTGAACAGAAGAATCAGCCAGACAAGGGAATTCCTGACACACAAAGTTGTGAGATACAAGAACTTGGAAATATGGTTGCTTTATTTATTTTTTAATGTTTATTTATTTTGAGAGAGAGAGAGAGCATGAAAGGGGGAGAGGCAGAGAGAGAGGGAGACACAGAATCCAAAGCAGGCTCCAGGCTCTGAGCTGTCGGCACAGGGCCCAATGTGGGGCTCAAACCCACAAACTATGAGACCATTACCTGAGCTGAAGTCGGACGCCCAACCGACTGAGCCACCCAGGTGCCCTGAAATATGGTTGTTTTAAATCACTAAACATGGGGGTAGTTGTTATGCCGCAGAGGATAACCAGACAATAAGGAAAGAGTTTCTCAAAAAGCAGAGTTCTGGAACAGTGGGACAGACTGCCTTGGGAGGGAGTGATGGCAGGTAGTATTTGATAAGAGCTGGACAGGTGTTAGCCAACGGTGGGTGGGAGGTGGCTATGCTGTCATGGAAGATGCTGAAGTCAGGTGACACAACTAGGTCCTACCCCTAAGTAGCTGTGAGTCTTTGGGCAAATCACTTTACTGTGCATCTCACGGGCCTGTACCGAGCATTGAAATGGATGCAAACACCACCTGCAAACTGCAAGGGACCCTGCTTCCCTCCGGTTGTCACATTGCAGAAGGGAATCCTGCACTGGGTGAACAATTGGATTAGGTGAATTAACCTTGAGATTCTAGAAAAAGGGAGGCAGTCCTACTTCACGGAGTAGTGTCACTTATAGGTCAGGATTTCATCTTTCCAAAGACTGCTCAGAATTAAATGCAGGGTTCTCCCTGCTGCTTCCCCAGCCTCTGCGATGTGAGTGGCAGCCGGGCAAGAGATCTATTTATTAGGTTGAAAATATAAGCAAATTTTAGAAGCCCTAGATACGGATGGCAAATCTCTATAGAAGGAGGCCGGGGGTGTTTGGGAAAAGCCCCAGAATCTGAGGGCGATAGACAGCATAATTATGATTTGCCCAAATTCCTTCAGTGCCCCTGGTCTAGAAGGCCAATCGCCAAGTGTTTCTGACAAGTGTGTTTATGATGTTCAGTTAAAGAAACAGAAATAGCGCGGGTCCTGGGAGGTATTCTCAAATACTGAGAAGGGGAGTCCCAGGTGGTGACGCACATCCCTAGACTGCAAACTCAGAAACTGCCCGCCCCGGCGCGCCGGAATCTCCGAAGGTAAAGTTATGGCGCCACCTGCTGGAGAAACAGAGACGGGATTCCCTCCCGTCGTTTTCTCCCTAACATTTAGCCCTACAGCTCAATCTTTAAGCTCCGCCCTAAAGACCCAAGACCTGGCGGGAACCACCTCCCAGCCAGATGGGAAACCACTATCCTGCTTATCAATAGGTCTTCAGCTTTTCAAAGCCTGTGCTTTGGGGATTGGAGAATCGGAATGTGATAAGCCTAGCAGTCTTTCCCAAAGGAGGCTGGGAGAGTCTGTATAGGGCCAGAGGAGAGGTGGGGGGCCCTGAGATTGCTCTGCCTGCAGATCAGCAGCCCTCCCTGACCCCACCCCCACCCCCACCCCCACCCCCACTCCCCCACCCCCGTCGTCCCCTGCCAGCTCACCATGGTGAGAGGCCTCTTCCCAGAGCTTTCTGGAAGAGCGCTGCTGTACCTCTGAGGGAAGAGGCACGGACAGGTAAGAGATGGCACACAAGTGAGCCTACAGAGATCCAAACACTGATGAATTTGCCCGTACCCCATTCTGTGTGGACTGACTCTAAAAGGCTCTGTAATGACCCAATAATGGCCAGGAGATGCTGTGAAAATGGCTCCCTCCTCCAGGGATCATTAGAAAGCTATTAAGGGTGTCTAATTATTTCCTAGTGCTAATAAAGGTGCTAATAAGCCAGGCAAGTTTTCCCACTTTTATGGAGATAATTAGAAGGCAATTACTTTTTATGTACAAAAAGGACTGAAACCTTAGCTACTGTCTCTGCAGCTGGATTTTGTTCTGCACCCGTGACAGAAGCTGGTCTGTAGCACTTCAACATGCATTAACAAGAGTCTTGGGTTTTTAAACTCCATACTACCAGTCTACCTCAATAAAAGGTTAGTCTGAAGGAAGCAGAGAGAGAAAATAGAGGTAATCTATCATCCTCTAGGACTTTGGGGTAAGGGGCCATCTTGGTTGTACATTCTACTTCAGGAATTGTGTCCCAACTAGCTCTCAGACAGTGGTTCTCAAATTTGGGCACACATCCGAACCGTCTGGAAGCTTGCTCAAACATTGCTGGGTCCCACCCTAGAGTTTCTGACTCGCCAAACCTGGGGAAGGGGGTGAGAATTTACATTTCTTTTCTTTTTTCATTTTTATTTATTTTGAGAGAGAGAGAGAGAGTCCCAAGCAGGCTCTGTAGTGTCCAAGCAGAGCCTGACCCTGGGCTCGAACCCACGAACCATGAGATCACGACCTGAGCGGAAACCAAGAGTTGGCCACTTAACGGACTGAGCCACCCAGGCGCCCGGAGAATTTACCTTTCTAATAGATTCCCAGGTGAAAAACACTGCTCTACAACAAGTGTTTCTGACTTGGAGTCCTCAGATACCCCCTCTGACTCCCTCCCTGCCAAGAGATTAATGGGTAGGATTCAAAAGTATACTTGACTTTGCAGGGGGGGTGGGGTGGGGAATGACATCTTTATCTTCACTAACTTCCAACTGAAATTCAGCTTTTTCTTAAGTTATGAATGCAGGCCTTCAACCACAGCAGTATTAGCAGTGATAACAGACATTTTCCAATCCTGTTACATCTATAACAGGTATCTTCCAGAATCATCTGTGCACATCACTCCTTCAAAACTCCAATGGTTATTAGTCCTGTCAGTAGATTTTATTATGTAATCCAGAATTGGAAAAGCACATACATTACTATATCACTACTTTCAAAAATATTTTGATAACTGTATTTCAAAATGATTGGTTTCCTTTGAGGGCCTCTGTACTTTCTTTTATGCATCTGTTAATGTTACTCAGGCTGCCCAGGGAGGAGAGGGAAGGGAGGTGGGGCCCATAGCACACACACACAAAGGTAAAAACTTTGTTCTTAGGAGGTGAAATTAATCCTCAAGGAGAATTCAGAGGCTGCTTCAAGGGAAAAATCTGAAAGGAGTGATGTTAGTGCTTGTATGGGCAAGGAGGAGGGTGGACAGGGAGGTGTCCTAGAGGCAGAGGAATGGATAAGATGGCAGGTTGTCAGCTGGCAAAGTGAAACTTCGCGTAGCAAATCGTCCCTAGAATTCAAGTCTTCCTAGATTGTTTCTTAGCCAGAAGGTGTCTGGGACTTGCTTTGCTTTTTTTTATCTCTTCCCCTCTCCGTTGTATGTTGAGACAAATCTCCCAACTGTGGCTTTGAGTACAACCCCCGTGCCTCTCTGCATCATCCCTCTTCTCAAACCACGCACCCTTTCTGACTCCAGAGAAACACACTGAAGCTTTGTTTAAGAACATGCATATCTCGATGTCCTGCACTCAGGTGCTTGACTCCTTTTTATTTGCTCTGTGTCCTTAGGCAAAGTCTCCTATCCTTTCTGGGCTCAGGATCAACCCATCTAGTAGTCAGAAGGCTATTTCCATTTTCCTGAGTGCTCCAGGTGGGGAGGATGGGGAGTTCTCTTAAAGTCTGAGAAGAGGATGGCTCCTGCCATGCCCAAGATTCACAGAGCTCTGACGCAGCCTCTTTCTCATCCATCCGCCCATCCTTGATGCCTGCCTTAGAAACAGAGGACATGACCCCTCGGCCTTGAGGACGGGAGAGACAGACTTCTACAAAAAATGACAGCATGTCGAGGTAAGTGCTGTCCGGGACGTCTGCAAAAACACTCCAGGTGCAGGTAAGCAAGTGACTAATTCTCCCTGGAGCGGGGCAGCTGGGCTGAGACATGGGTTGCACCCTGGCTGCACATGGCGGGCTGAAGGAAAGGAGGATGGGGGTGACATTTTGGGGGTGATCTTCCATTAACCAAACTGGGGCATTTAGGAGGGAAGCAGGTTTGCAACAAAGGATAAAAGGAAGAATAAAATAAAATAAAATAAAATTAAATTAAATTAAATTAAATTAGATAAAATAAAATAAATAAGATAAAATAAAATAAATAAATAAAATAAATAAAATAAAATAAAATAAATAAGATAAAATAAAATAAATAAATTAAATAAATAAAATAAATAAAATAAAATAAATAAAATAAAATAAAATAAATAAGATAAAATAAAATTAATAAAATAAAATAAAATAAATAAGACAAAATAAATAAAATTAAATAAAATTAAATAAATAAGGTAAAATAAAATAAATAAAATAAAATAAAATAAATTAAATTAATAAAATTAAAAAATAAAATAAAATAAAATAAAAATGCACTCCAGGTATCAGAAATCAGAAGTCAGAGCTAGAAAGCCACAGCCCACAGGTACCTGAACCCCAGGCCCCCCCAAGGCATTCCTGGGGAAAGAATGTGCCGGAGGATAATGAGAAACAAGGCAACAATTATGATTGTTATTTATTGAGCACCTTTGAAGTGCTAAGAGCTTGCTCAGTGTTTTGCTTTGTTATTTAGTCCTCATGACAAACCCATGAGGTTTGCTCTCATCTTACAGAGAGGACACTGAGGCTCAGAAGGCGTGTGCACCCAGCCCCCAGTCACCTCCACAATGTGCCCAAGCCCTGCTGTGGTGCCCTATGAGCACCCGTGGGACCCCTCAGGAGATCCCTGCAGCTCCAGCTACTGGCCGCAGGGCCAAAAACCGCCATGAGCTAAATGGCCCCTTTGCTATCTCCTCCCAAACTGGCTTCAACCTCAGCAGCTGCATCAGTGAGAAAAAGGCCACCTAGTCAGAAAGAACCAGAAGCAGCAGTACAAGAGTCTCAGCCTGGGAACCAGGGTGGGCACCCAGCAGGCCCAGGCTGTAGGCCCACACCCACCTCAGCTGGCCAGCGGGGTGGAAGCCGCCAACAAGCAGGGCAGGGGGGCAGGGGGGCAGGGCGGCAGCCAGAGAGAGGAGGCCTCCTGCCCACTGGAGCCAACCTGGCAAGTCTGACCCCAATTCAACTTATTCAGACCCTCTTCTTACTCAACTGTGGAATCACATGTCCTTGCCAGGACCCCGACTCACCAGTGAGGGGGGTGGGAAGGAAGCGGAGGGCAGAGGAGCAGAGAGGAACCTCAACATCCTCTCTTTCTGCCTTTCTCCTGTTGACTTGGTGGGTTCAGTAGCCAATCCCAAGACGCCAACATCCACCCCACCTCCACACCCAGGCAGGAATCTTCCGGGGCGTGTGCAGGACTTATCTCTGACTTCCTCTGAGCTTTCCTGGCCCCACACCAGGTCAGAGGGACAAGCCCCAGACATGCCAAACACAGAGCTGAACGCCAGGCATCAAACAGGTCAGCTGGTTCCAGGGTCCCTGAGGGGCCAGACTGAGGGGCTCTAGCCCCACCCAGCCTGGAGACAAGCTAAGCCAGAGCTGAAGGCTGCCGAGGGGCACATGATCCAGGTCCCCACAGCCAGTAGCTTCTCTCTGGCTTCCCGCACTCTGGCTCAGAGTGCCCGTTCTCTGGGCAAACCTGAGAACCTAAGGACTGCCCTCTCTCTCCCCCCTGCCTCTTCCCCTCGGTTGGGGGAACATTCTAGAAGTGAGATGGCAGCAGCTCGTGCTCACCCCAGGCTTTCATCAGAAGTTCTAACACCTTGACTTCCCCTGACCTCAGTCTCCCCATCTGTGAAGTGGAACTAAGGTCAAATGGGTTAATTCCCAGAAAGAGTCCAGCATAGGGGCGCCTGGGTGGCTCAATCTGTTAAGCAGCTTCGGCTCAGGTCATGATATCACGGTTCGTGGGCTCAAGCCCCGCATTGGGTCTGTGCTGATAGCTCGGCAGAGCCTGGAGCCTGCTTCAGATTCTGTGTCTCCATCTCGTTCTCCCCTCCCCTGCTCGTGCTCTGTCTCCCTCTGTCTCTCAAAGATAAATAAACATTTAAAAAATTAAAAAAAAAAAGAGAGTCCAGCATAGATGGAGCTGACTCAACAGTAGCTGGCACTGGTGTCTTTCTCGTCCTCCCCACACCCTCCCTCAGCACCGCATCTGCCCTTGGGACTAGGAGCAGAGCTCTGAGCAAACCAGGCAAACCTGTAGCTGCTGTGAGGCTGGGAGCTCATGTTCAGGTCTGGGCACAGGCGTTCTAGAACAAGTTTCAAAAGCCTGGATGTTCACCCTCAGGGTGACTGGATACTGGCCTCCAATATATAAAGGGCACCGCCCTGGGAGAAAAGGGAGCCGCCCCATCCTGAGGACCCCCAAGGGTTAGCTAATGGACCCCCCCTGGAGGGTGCTATGGGGAGAGAGTCTTGATTCAGGAAGGAAGAGTTCTTCAGAGGCAAATCCAGGGAAGCTGCGGGCTGGCTTCCGTGGTGATGTGTTCTCAGTCATCTAGGTGTTCAAGCAGAGAGGCTGGTGACTCCAAGAGGGTTTGGGACTGGAAGAGGGAATAGAGTAAGTGACCTTACACCTCCTCTAATGTGGAGCTGCCGGGTCTGTTAAAATAGGTGACTGCTGAGGCGAATGGTACGAGAGGGGCTTTTCACCCCAAATCTGTGTCCATTGCTGATGCCTGCCATCCTTCACTGCAGATTCCTCACTTGGGGCTAAGACACTCTCCTTTACAAACTGCCAGGCTCTCTAGCTGGCATCCCAGTGATTCCTCAGGTCCTGGTGAAGTTCTGATAGGGGGGTAGGGGGGTGCGGAGAGGACAGGGCACATTTGTGTTATGTCAACTTTTCTAAGGAGTCAAAAGAAAACCCTTCCGTGGTTTTAAAGAATATCAAGTATAAGCCCACTACTAGAGTGGATACCACACGTTTTCTTTCCCATTTTATTCAGTTTTATTGATTCATGCAGTTAAAAACAAGGCACATTAAACATACCGTCTTATTGCTCTATACATGCCTGCAGCTCCTTCTATATATTAGGAGTAATAAATAATGGTTCTGAAACACCAAGGCAGTTGTACAAATGACAGCCCAGGGGTGCCTGGGTGGCTCAATCGGTTAGGCGTCTGACTTTGGCTCACATCATGATCTCGTGGTTCATGGGTTCAAGCCCCGTGTGGGGCTCTGTGCTGACAGCTTGGAGCCTGGAGCCGGCTTTGGGTTCTGTGCCTCCCTCTCTCTGTGCCCCTCCCCTGATGGCACTCTCTTTCTCTCTCTCAAAAATAAATAAGGGGTGCCTGGGTGGCTCAGTCGGTTGAGCGTCCGACTTCAGCTCAGGTCACAATCTCACAGTCCGTGGGTTCGAGCCCCGCGTCGGGCTCTGTGCTGACAGCTCAGAGCCTGGAGCCTGCTTCAGATTCTGTGTCTCCCTCTCTCTCTGCCCCTCCCCTGCTCATGCTCTGTCTCTCTCTGTCTCAAAAATAAATTTTAAAACATTTAAAAAAATTTTTTTAAATAAATAAATAAAAGCGGGGCGCCTGGGTGGCGCAGTCGGTTAAGCGTCCGACTTCAGCCAGGTCACGATCTCGCGGTCCGTGAGTTCGAGCCCTGCGTCAGGCTCTGGGCTGATGGCTCGGAGCCTGGAGCCTGTTTCCGATTCTGTGTCTCCCTCTCTCTCTGCCCCTCCCCCGTTCATGCTCTGTCTCTCTCTGTCCCCCAAAAAATAAATAAACGTTGAAAAAAAAATTAAAAAAAAAATAATAAATAAATAAAAGCATTAAAAATTAAAAAAAAAAAAAATGACAGCCCAGCCTCAAACATAGTATTTAACAGTCCAATCTAGAACAATAACCCAACAAAATACATGGAAATGCCACCTATGAAAACGTGCAGTGTGCACATCCACTCCAGCACTGGCCTCATACTGGATAGTCTTTAAAAACACAATAGGGCGTTTTAACTCCCTATAGAGGGTTGACATAATACAAAACAGTGCAGATTATGGTGTCATTAGAGACCCAAGTTCCCACGGTGCCCTGGAGCAGTTCTCCATTTGATAGAAACACAGTGCGTGTTGTGGGGGCAGAGGGAGAAGCCATTTGGGCAACATGTAAATACACACTCTGGACCCAAACCCATGCTCATAGCAGGATTATTCACAGCAGCCAAAAGATGGAGATGACCCAAGTGTTCATCGATGGATGACCGGATAAACAAAACATGGCGTATGCATACAATGGAATATTGTTCAGCCTTAAAAAAGAATGAAATTCTGATACAGGCTACACCATGGATGAAACCTGAACACATCATGCTCAGTGAAATAAGACAGACACAAAAGAACAAATATTGTCTGATTCCACTCACACAGGATCCCTACAATAGCCAGACTCACGGAGACACAATGTAGGATGTTGGTTGCTGAGGGATTGAAGGAGGGAGGAATAGGGAGTTTATTTAATTATTTAATGGGTACAGAGATTCATTGGGGGCATGAGAAAGTTCTGGAGATGGATGGTGATGATGTACTCTGAATGTGCTTAATGCCACTGAACTGTAGGTCTAAAAATGATGAAAATGGTAAATCACATCTTATTATATTTTACCACAGTAAACACACACACACACACACACACACACACACACTGGAGGTTAGGGTTCAGAGTGACTCCGTGAAGAAGGCTGTGGGTCCTGTTTCCAAAGACACAGCCTGCTAACCCTTTGCCATCAACAAGTGTCTGTCCACTGCCTCCCAATGCCTTGGGGTGGTGGCTGGGACCCAGGCTTTGTGCTGATGGGAAAAGAGATACTAGTAGGCCTGAGGGTAACCCAGCAAGAGATCCAGGATAAGCACTTGGCATGCCAGGGGCTGTGAGGAAATAGCCAGCAGCCCCACTCAGTACCATGCCCAGGGACGTGGAGTGATACCAGCCTGGCAGCAGTGATGGCTGACTGGAACATGCAGTTGACAGGTGCCCGTGGGGACAGCACAGGAAGCTGGAGAAGGGGCAACAATCCCAAAGTACCCTCCCACTAGGGAAGGGCCTTCAGTGTCCAAAGAAGCATCTTGTGGACAATGCAAGGTGCAGAAGTCCCATGGAGGTGGGGCTGAGAGGACACACTCTTCCGGGCCTTCGATAGTAGGATTATCCGGCACCCCATCACCCCTTCACTGAGCAGCAGGCTTTGCCCCACGACCCAGGAGGACAGAGCAGGGAGGCTGCTTCTGAATCAGTACGAGGAAGAAATGTCTAGAACCTTGGGAGGTGATGAGTTCCCTATTATCAGAGGTGTTCTGAGATAAGCTGTCCTCTGCAGACTCGTAGCCCTCTGTACCCTGAACTTCTCGGTTAATAAAGGGGGCAGGAGCTCCCCAGAAGAGGAGGTTTTGTCTGAAGCAGTGGCTGTGGCTTTTTCAGAGAAGCCACTAATCCTCGCGGGGAGCCTATCTGGCCCAGGGCACTGGATAATCCCAAACTGCCATTCTGGGGTTTGCTTTCATCCTGGAGCCTGGCACAAGGGGCAGGGCAGTACAGCCGTTTCAACACTTCCTGGCAACGGTGCCGGGCAGAGGCAGACAGTCTGGCTCCCTGTGCCTTTGCCCTTAATTCCAGCGGGGGGAGGGAGGGCGGCAGGAGGATGGCACAGGGGAGGAGATGTCACCCTCACCCTCTTAAGGACCGCTTCAGAGCTGTGGGGGGAAGGAGAGGACTTGGCTCCCAGGATATGGCAGATATGGAGGTACAGCCCATGACACAGGTGGATGGTCCTGGGCCGCATGCGATGACATTCTTTGCTTTTGGCAGCCTCTAACCTTTGGAAAGAGGGATGAACTCTACAGAGAGAGCTACATTTTTAGGAAATTTTTGAGAGGACAATGCAGAGCGGAAGACTTGGACGATACCCCACGGTGAGATTTAAGATGGGATTGGCAAAGGAATCTTTTCGAGCAGAGGGAATTTTCTGGCATTTTTCTGTCCCAGCCCTCTGCCTGTCCCTCCTGGGAGCCCATCTGGCCTACAGCACAAGCACCAGACAGCACTTCCTGGGTGGAAGGTGTGTGTATCGTTGAGGGTCCAAATCGAGCCACACTCACATCAGAACCACCTCCAGGGCATGTTGAAAATTCTGACTTACCTGTCAAGATGCCGCTGAGAATTGTCTCTAGTAAAGACACAGGATTCCATAACAAATGGATGAACTCAGGAACAAGAGCCAGGAAGGGAAATCACTGTCCTGGCTGGAGTTTTTGGTCTACAGGGTTAACGGTCCGGTGGCAGTGAAAGGACTCTATGTACCAGGTTCATGGGCATCCCACATGGGACAGGTAGTGTGCCCTGTGCCAGCTGCTGAGGAGATATGGATGAGAGAGTGTGGCACACAGCTTCATGAAACAGTCCGCAAACCGTCTGATGATTTATCGAATTGTCTGGGTCCTCAAAATGGCCCTGTGAGCCACCACTCCCGGGCCCAGCATACAACCACGCACCAGCCAAACTCCAGGAGTGGCCTCGGTGGGGAATCAGTGACTCCAGGGACCCTTCTCCATCCTCCCCCAGAAACTTAGCCCTGCATTCTTTCAGCAGCTCCTCTGTGTCCACACCAATAGGGTCATCTGCGGCTGGGTTATGCCCCAAGCTGCTGAGTGTTTAGAGAACCCAGCAGGGGCTGTCTCCTCCTAGCGACAGGCTGACAGGTGGATAGGAGCAGGGAGCTCGTGAGATGTCACATCAGAGGATGTGCAGGTCTGTTTTGTTCACATCTCTGGGGCAGGCTTGCCAGAGAACCCGATCCCCAGGTCAGAGATGAAGGTCAAAAGGGGTCCAAGGGGGAGCCTGGGTGGGTGGCTCAGTCCGTTGAGTGTGTGACTTCAGCTCAGGTCATGATCTTGCAGTTCCGTGAGCTCGAGCCCCATATCAGGCTCTCAGCATGGAGCCCGCTTTGGATTCTCTGTCTTCCTCTCTCTGCCTTTCCCCCGCTCACATATGTGCATGTTCGTTCTCTCTCTCTCTCTGTCTCTCTCTCTCTTTCTCTCTCAATCTCTCTCTCTCTCACACACACACACACATACACACACACATACACACAAGTAAATATTTTTTAAAAATTTTTAAAGAGGTTCAAGAAGTCATTTTGAGACCTCACGCATGAGCAGGATTGTGTCCTCCTCCCACAGTGGGGAGCGCTCGAGGGTTGGAGCCAATGGAAGGGTCCCCCCCCCACTAAACCTGGGGTCCTTTCCCCAGAATAGTTTTAATCTGGTAGTTGTGTATCAACAACCCCTCGCCATCAGATTCTGATTGACTGTAGATTCTTCTTAATGACGATCTGATTAACCAAGGGCTCATTTCTCTACCTGGCCTTCCATTTTCCTCCTCTCCCCCAGTGCTCACATACTACTGCTCATCCAATAATTCAGGTATCTATCATTTGCTGAGTTCTTACTATGTGCCAACCTCTGCTAAACCCTGCACATGTGTTACTTGACTTTCATCCCGACACCTTTCTTCACAGATACACTTCTTTGACTTCCAGGACAACCCCCTGTTGGTTTTCTTCCTATCTCCCTGCTCACTCCTTCTCAGCCTCTTTGGTTCTTCCTCTTCTCCCTGACCCATAACAGTTGGAGTGCTCGGGGCATCTTGTTTCTTTCCTTTTCTCCATCTACTCTCTTCCTTGGTGAGGTCATCCCACCCCATGGCCTTAAACATCCGTATAGAAAATGCCAACTCCAACCCACCCAGACCATCCTTGGATTCCTACCTGTATATCCTACTGCCTGCTCAACCTCTTTACCTGGAAGGTTCATAGACACTAAGACTCAACATGTCTAAACCAAGTTCTTGATCACCTCCCTCCACACCCCGAATATGCCCCACCTTTAGCCTTCCCAGTCTCCGTGAATGGGACCTCTCACCTTCTAGTTACTCAGAACCCTCCTAGGGCTCCCACTGCCCTCGAGTACAAGCCAGCTCTCTACAGCAGCTGTATGGCCTGCCAGGGCCAGCACTGCCCCCAGCACCACTTCTGTGACCACCTCTCCAAATGCTCCCCACTCAAATCACACTGGCCTCCTTGCTGTCCTTCATACAAGGCAGACCTCTGGGCCTCAACCTTGGCTGTTCTCTCTTCCTGGAACACATTTCTTCCAGATGTTTACCTGACTCACCTCCTACAAGCCAGCCCACTTCTCACTTTCTCACTGAAGTCTAGGCTGACAACCTTCTTTTTTGCCATGCCTTGCCCCTACCCCATTCTTTCTGGCTCTCTTCCCTTGTCTTACTCTTTTTGTTCCTATAGCCATGTCACCTTCAAACACACTATATGTTTACTAATTTATAATATTTATTTATTTTGGTCCATCTCCCTTAACACGAGGACAAAGACCCTTGACTATCTTTGTCCACTGATACAGCCCAAGTTCCTAGAACAATACCTGCCACGCAGTCGATGTTCAATAAACACTGTTGAATAATTGCTATAAGCTGAATCTCCTCCAGGCCAGTTTGAAAAGCTTCACAAGCTGCATATCAAACACAATGATAAGTATGTCCATAATGTTACCAGTCTCACATTATTTCTTGCTTAAAATTTTTTGCCTATAGAAATTAATAAATTAACACATTTATTTATTTATTTATTTATTTATTTATTTATTTTTATTTATGCTCATTTATGTTGGAGAGAAAGAGAGAGAGAGAGGGACAGAGTACAAGTGGGAGAGGGGCAGAGAGAGAAGGCAACACAGAATCTGAAGCGGGCTTCAGGCTCTGAGCTGTCAGCACAGAGCCTGACATGGGGCTCGAACTCATGGACCATGAGATCATGACCTGAGCTGAAGTTGGACACCCAATGACTAAGCCACCCAGGCACCCCAAAATTAATGCATTTAATTTATAATTATCTTCAATGTCTCCATCATTGGGCATACTTGGAAAATCTTAGGAAGTATGAGACTGCAGTCTAAAATTTAGTCTCAGGGCACCGAGGTGATTCAGTCGGTTAGGCATCCACGATCTCACAGTTCCTGGGTTCGAGCCCCATGTCGGGCTCTGTGCTGACAGTTCAGAGCCTGGAACCTGCTTCAGATTCCGTGCCTCCCTCTCTCTCTCTGCCCCTCCCCCACTTGTGCTCTGTCTCTCTCTGTCTTTCAAAAATAAATATTTTTAAAAATTTAAGTTAAATAAATAAATAAATAAATAAAATTTGGTGTCAAGCCATGTAACCTTGACTCTAGAGAACCTGAAATCCTGAACAACCTTCTGATATCCAAATAGCTCACTCTTCAGTCTCTGTGAGGCCTTCCAGGCAGCTCTCCTTGGGTTCTCAGAGGCCCAGACTCACAATTAAGACTCTTATCATGTTCATTTCCACATGCATTTGCTCTGCAAGCACTGGTTTCTGATGAGAGCTCATGACTCTCTACTCTGAGTCAAAAGAACCCCACCAACCCTTTCTCCAAGCTCCAGTTCCCATTTTCTCTGTACTTTCTGCAGACTGGGTTGCTGGGTGGACCCTGGAATCCCTCATTACCTCTGACTGGAGATCCCTTCGGTCGCAGTATATGCACACAAAAATGTGTTCTACCACAGCCAGTATGAAGCTCTGCAAAGTTACAGTTTAAATGTTTATTTATTTTTGAGACAGAGAGGGAGGGAGGCAGAGGATCTGAAGTGGGCTTTGCACTGACAGCAGAGAGCCCAATGCAGGGCTCAAACTCATGAACCATGAGATCATGACCTGAGCTGAAATTGGATACTTAACTGAAAGAGCCACCCAGGCACCCCTGCAAAGTTGCAGTTTAAAGAATCTTTGTTTTGAGGGCACCTGGCTGGCTCAGTCAGTAAAGCATGTGACTCTTGATCTTGGGGTTGTGAGTTCGAGTGCCATGTTGGGTGTAGAGATTACTTTTAAAAAATGAAATCTTTATTCAAAACAAAACAAAACAAAAAGAATCTTTGCGTTTATTTGTGCTCCTGATTGTAAATAGCTTAGCATCCTAACAGCATTAGCCTGTCTCATGAAGTTAAGAAAGTTGCTTCCACCAACCCTTACCTTGTGTTCTGGCCCCCTTTCAGTGCTGCCTACACACAAACATGCTGAGCCCCGGGCATGCTGGCGACCCACCAGCCCCCCATGATGGTGTTTTGGTTTGGCCTCTGAGCTTGCACATTTAATTTCAGGCTCACCTGCACTCACTCTGCAGCTGTCCTTACCCTCATGGGAGTCCTCCTGGTTTCTTGTCATTTCTTCTGCAATTCCAGATTCACAGGGCTGTGGACCAGCCACATCTCAGTAACTTTGCAGGCACAATTTTCTTACACCATGATGCCTCTTTCCCTCTGGTTTCCAGGAAGCCCTGTCCTGCCTTCTCTCTGCTCCTTTTCTCTACCCCTAACCCTTGACATTGAAGCTACATGCAACATGTAGCATAAAAAGAAAAGCATGAACCTTGGAAGTGTACAAATTCAGGTTCCAATTTTGAATGTGCCACTCAAAAGGTCTCAGTGACCTTGTGTGTGTCATCTGACATGCCATTTAACTTCTCTGACCTTCATTTTTTTTTCATTAGTCAGATAAGTTTAATAATATTTATATCTCAGAGACTTTGTGAGAAATAATTGATTTTAAAAGTACCTTGGACAGCGCCCCATGCAGAGTAAGTGCTCACTTAAGGGGAGTCTTCCCCTGGCCTTGCCTTTCTGCCTTCTGTCTAATATTTGTAAGTGCTTTTCTTTTTCTTCCTTTCTTCTTTCTTTCTTTCTTTCTTTCTTTCTTTCTTTCTTTCTCTTTCTTTCTCTTTCTCTTTCTGTCTTTCTGTCTTTCTTTGCTTCTTTCTTTCAAGAAAGAGGTCTTGGCTTCATTAAGTCTTAATTCTTCCAACTCAGGCTCACATATGTTGTCCACAGCCAATGCACTGATTCCCTCTGCCTTCTGTCTCTCACCAGTCCTTCTTAAGAGTCTTGCCTAGCTCTTCACTGGGACCAATGTATATAAGGATGCTGGGGGTGGACCCTTCCTAGACCAGGGTTCACCATGACCCTGCTCTGGGCTTGCTTCACAAATCTTCAGAAGTGCCTCCTCTCTCTCTCCCTTACCAGCCCCATCTTCTATGGTCAAGGGATGAAGACATGAGGGGCTGTGTCTTTCCCACATTTGACATTAATTGGGTCTTACAGACAGTGAGTTTAAAAATCACTCTGGCTTGACAGAAGTAAACACATTACATTTTTCTATTTACAAATAGGTCTACCTCTCTATACTACTCAGCCAGCCCCCCTCCCCTCTGCCCAAGATCCCTGCAGGGCCAAGCACTTTGCTGGCTCCCCACTGGACTCACACAGGCCAGAAGTGTCAGCAATGGCCTTGGCCTCTGCCTCATCGGATATCAGATTTCTGACATGACTTTACGATGCCATTTAGCACTTCCATATTTGTTTCAGATGCGACTGGGTACTTCCCCTCCACTGTCCCCCCCACCCCCCGCCCCATCCTGACTGAGGGAGAGGATCCCACTTCTGAAGCTGCCCCACCTCCAACTGGCTTGGGATGTGGGCAGCCTTGTCTGCAAGCAGAGGTATAGATAAAATTGATGGGTTCTCTGGCTTTTGCAGCCCGTAAGCCCCTGTGATAGACACGGGCCTCCAATGTCCACCTGCTGCTGCCAGGGTGGAAATCTCTTTCCCACCTGGCAAGTTACCATCGGCCTGGCTGCCAGCAAGGAAGCCACAGTGAAGATCTTAAGTTATTCTTCAGTAGGTGCCCTAAGGTTTGAGACCAGTCCACATGACCTCCTTAGCAGAGTGAGTCCTGGGGGCTGCAGGTTCTGGGCCCACCTCTTACCCCAATGGCCTTTCCCACTCCATCCCTAGTTCTCTGTAGATGGATCAAATTAAGTAGAACAGCCTCAAAAGAAGAAGTTGCAAAAACACACTGTGAGGGACAATGGGAGGCAGTAGTCCCTCATCTGTTTTAGGGCTGGGGGCAAAAAGGTCAAGGGTTCCATGCTTCCAATCCCTGAACTCTGTGAATCTCAGAACTCTTGGGGTCTCGCTGGTGGAGATTTCCCAGGGGCTCTTGTGGGAGCCACTAACTCTGAGCTGACTGGTCTCAGGGTCCATGACAACCACCTCGGCTTTCTGCACCCTAGTAACTTCTCAAATCCTTTGAGACAATAGAACACTAAGAGTTTTCAGGGTTCTTTCCTGACAATAAATTCTGTTTCATTCCAGGGACAGTGGGGGCATAATAAAAACGCTTTATTGTTTACTGTATTTATGCAGCAGTTATACACCTGCTATGGTCTGTGCATTTCTTTTCATGTCTAACCACTGTCCCTGGGTCTCCCAGCAGGAGGAACGGTCTGCAGGCACTGAGCCAAGCCAGTGCAGGAGATGGAAATGATGTCCTCTGACACCAAAAGAGACAACTCACATTTGACCCGGCTTTTCCCTGTCAATCAATGGGTGAAGCACATTTTAACGAGAGGGGTATCGCTCTTGGATGCTTTGAGTTGACAGCACCTCTGCTCTACCAACAAACCCGACACCTCGTCAACACCAAGCTCCTTAGAGTTTGCCCACGAGGTATGAATACTGGGGGCCAAGTAATAAGAGAGGTAAAGGAGAAACTGAGGCAGGGGCAGAGGCCCGGGCCAGTGGGTATCGCTGCTTCTGAGGCAGCTGGGGAGGAGGTATTCCATTTCCTGAGCTGTGCTTGTCCCATTTCAGTTTGAACAGATGGAAATATAGTTCAATGTTTCAACATCATTTGCCTTTCTCGTGCTAAAATATTGATAAGTGCTGCCCAGCCTGATGCCCCCGCAGTTCTGAGCAGTAACTGGAGCATGATGTGTACTGAAGTGAGACACGGCAAAGCCTTTAACGAGTGTTTAAAATTCCTGGAATAATGCTCAGTGCTGGCTTAGCGCATTCGGCCCCTGAACACCTCCCCCCCTGGGCCGCCTCCTCAGCGACAGGAGGAGTGTGAGCCCGGCCCAGACCCCCTGCTGGTGGCAATTAGTGCGGCAGCTGCTCGTCTTCAGGACGGGGAAACAAAGCAGGAGATGCCTGCATCTGCCGAGGAAGCAGGCAGGGGGCAGACACGCTGGGGGGAGGATGGGGACGCGGGGTGCTGGCTCTCCCGCTGCAGGGGCCTGTCACTGGGAGCTCGGGGGCCCCAGAAGGAGGGGGCACCGGGCAGGGCTCTTGAGAAAGGCTGGAGAGGGAAGGGCACGAAAAGGGGAAAGAGGAAGAGGAGAGGAGAAGAAAAGAAGGAGAAAGAGGGAGGAAGAAGGAGGACACTGGCAGGAATGCCCTGGGAAAAGCTTCCAGTTCCTGAAAGGAGAATTCAACGTGTGCCCTGAGGAAAAGGAAAAGGGTCTCTGCTGGTGGCACCCCAGGCCCGGGGCACCCCTCTTCAAATCACAGCCGTGACAAAGGCGCCCAGACCTACAAGCATACCCCGCATGCCACTCCCAAGGTCTGGTACACTATCGGTTACTCAGATGAAGGCCACTCTGGATCTCAGGCACCCCCCATGGACACAACTTGGTCTAATTGTGGAGGTCCCCGCCACGTTAAATATCTCCCACACATTAAGCTTCTGGATTTCAGGTTCATGATCTTTATAGATTTTTGTGGGACTGCTCAGAAAAGTGTTTTCCAAGAGGACTGCTTGAATCAGACCCCAGGGAGAGGATGTCTGCCTTCTTCAGGAGTGACCGTGTTAAAGCACCCATGTGGGAGAGGGCAGCGCTGTGTTCCAGAAAGCTGTGGGTTACCTCCACCCCTGGAAGGAATTCCGAGGTGGTTGTTGCATGTGACTTAAATCGGGATAACTCGATGCCACCGAGTGAAAACTTACGGAAATGATTGTAGGATGAATGATATTTACAGCCAGGGAGACAGAATAGGAAATCTACAATGAGTTGGAAAGCAGGGTCTGACAATTACGCTCAACCTCCGCCTTCAATAAAACAAGACTCAACAAAGTCCTGTAAATATAACGGTCCTGTCTTCTGAGATAAAAAAAAGGAACATGTGATTGACACACAAGGCGGGGGGGGGGGGGGACATTTGTGGGAACAAATAGGATGGAATTTAAAACCGAAGGGCAGGAAAGGAAAACGTAGGCCACGCAGCTATTGTGAATAGAGAGACTGGGGCACACTGAGGGGCTCCAGAGACCCAGCCGTTCTGCTGGACAAATCTTAATAGAGGAGAAGCTGTCTGGAGCCAGGAAATGCCACGGACTCTGGGGAGATTGGCAGCATCCCCACTGTCCTTCCAGAAGTAAGCCCCACTGGCTGGGGACTACCTTGTCTGACGGCACAACACATCTGCTCTGGGCACCTTCCCTCCCCGCTGTGCTGTTCCAGCTACCCTCCAGCTCTAGGCACCGCAAAAACCCAGCCCATCACCCGAGCCAACTTCCATATGGGCTTTTCCTGGGGCCAGTGCCGTTGCTCTAGGCTTAGGCCCTGCCAGTGGGTCTGTCCCTCTGGGGCAGAATGTCTGTGATTGTTGTCCCAGTCCCACTGCAGTGTATGTGCCCATCCGGTGATGGGTGCCTCTGGTTTCCATGGCCACAGGTGGGGTGGGGGGAGGGCTGTGGGCATGGCCAAGTGGATGACCACCCTCCTCAGGCTGACCACGTCCTCCAGGGGCTTATGTGCTTCGGCAGGATGGGAAGGCCAGTGCCAAGGAGAAGGCAGACAGAATGTGGAGTCCTAGGTGCCCCAGTGAAAGGAGCAGCAGCAGGGCAAGGGCCAGACAATATCTGTAAACTTTGTGAGACGCTTCCAGCTCGGCATCTAACCCGATCATCACGACCTCTGGAAGATATTGTTACCACCCACACACGGAGGAGGAAGCCAAGAGCCCAGACTGGTGCAATGACATGACGAAGATCCCAAGGCCCAGATTGTCCCCCTACACAATGTTACCTCCTTGAGGAATTGCAAACCCAGAGGGTGCCTCCGTGGATAGAAATCACCTGAGGGTCTTGTGAATTGCATGTTGGCTTTGAACCTAGGACTGCAGACCCCAGAAGTCCCCAGGTGAGGCCAATGCTGTGCAGACCTCACACACATGCGCTTTGAGGGGTGAGGTCCTGGTGCGGTGATTTCCCATCTTGCTTGTCCCTCAGGAATCACCTGGAGAACATGGGGATTTGGATTCGCTAAGGACTCGGGATTGTGACTGTTTGACAAGAGCCTCAGGTGCCCCAAATGGACAGGACAGTTTGGGAAATGCTGCCACAGAAGTGTGGGAGGGATGTGGCCACAGCTGGGAGGCTTTGGCAGGGCACCAGAGGCGGGGACTTCTCTGCGGGACGCCCATGTTTACCAGGTGCCCTCTCTACAGCAGGAGAATGCCTGCCCTTGGCCTTGACATTGCTTTGGTGTTCGGTCTTGGGCAAGCTCCTTCCTGTCTATAATATGGGAACACATGGCTGAAGGCCGGGACACGTGGCAGATGCAATGGAGGGAAGCACCCATGGAAGGGAGATGTTGGAGAAGCAGCCAGGTAAGACGTGGCGTCCATCTTGCAAGGGGGGAGAGGTGGGTGGAGAGGAAAAACAGTAGGAAGAGAAAGGAGAAAATGCCGTTGTTATGCTGGCTTCAGAAGAGCACAGGTGGGCTGGGTACTTCAGTGAGACATCACCTCCAGACCACTGACCTCCCCAGCCCCCACTGCACTCACTCACACAAGACTTGTTTTGCCACCAGCCAGTGGGGGGGGGAAGGGAGGGGAGGGGATGCCCGCCCCTCTTTCTCTTGCCCCTCTTGCTCCCTACTTGCAAGATCCCTGGTTGCTTCCCTTACCTGTGACTCCAGAGAATCCTCCTGTGGGCCCCAGGCTATCCTGCCCTGCCCAGGCAATCCTCACCTCCACTCTTTTGGGGGTGTCTCTCCAGGTTCGGCATGTCCTACCTGGTCACCTATTGGTTTCTCTAGGCAAATTCTGTGGCCCTCTGGTAGTGCCTGGGTTGTTGGTCCACGGCCCCGAGCTGGTGCTTACCGCTCATTCACACATCGATTCAACAGATACGTGCCAGGCTTTGTGTTAGGTGCTGTGGGCAATCCAAAGGGGCCCGGTAGAGCCCTCCCTGCCCCTAATCTAGTTGGGGGACTGAGCCATGCACCCAAATCCCTGTAAGGCCAAGGGGAGTGTGGCTGTGGCTCTTTGGTGGCCAAGGTATCTCAGTGAGGGCGCCGTGTCCGTCTAGCACTTTCTGGACCACGCGTCACTCCACAGCCTAAGTCCCTCCTGCTGCTATTTGGACAATGCCTCTGCTCTGGGCACAGCCTGACTCAGGGCTCAGGTTACCACCCCACCCTGTCTCCGAGCTGTTCTCCTGTGACTCAGACGCCCAGATGTTCCAGGAGAGTGCAGTTCCAGACTCCTATCGCCCAAGTGTTAATGTTATAATACCTTAAACAAATATTGCAAACAACACAGCCCAAGTTCTCACAGAGTGCCAGGGCCAAGGGGTGAGATCTGTCCCAGACAGAGGAACTGAACCACCACAGAAGGAGACCGAGCTATGTTAGAGAGGGAGCAGCCTTCCCTGGAGGGACAAGGGGGTGTGTCTTCATTCTATTTGTCTCTGATGGAGCCTCTGGGAGAGGAGCACCACAGGATTATCCTTAAGCCGGGCCTTCAGGGAGCGACCCCCTCCCTGCAGAACTCAGGGCCCCCGGCCACTTCCTCACAATGGATACCACCCCCACCCACCCCCCACCATCAGGCTCTGAAGAAGGACGAGAGGAGTGTCTGTGATCGAAATCCTCACCCTCTTGCAAGGTGACTTCAGACAATGGAGGAGAGACTGGCAGGCACTCTACAGTTCTCCCAGCCCCTCTATGTCCTCAGCTGTGAAATGGGGAAAAAATTGCTGAGGGCCCAGGATGCTGAGAAGCTTAAAAGAAAAGAAAGAACCCAGGGCACATCCTGCTGCCTAACGAACAGTCAACCCAGGCTCTTTTCTTCCTCCCTTGGCACCGTGTCTCCTGTAAAGGGTTAAAGCTTCAGGCACATGGCTGTGGCCTTATGGTGGAAATGGACTGTGTCCCGGGCCACCCGGGCGTGAGACTAGTGGGCATCTGGCTGTCCCCAACCTGACCTGGAGGGTGGAGTCCAGCATGTCCCTGGGTCTGGGGAAAGAGGGAAGGCTGGCACCAAGGGCAGAGTCCCACTCTTGGTGGGAAATGGCAATTAAAAATGAGAGCTGCGGGGCGCCTGGGTGGCTCAGCTGATTGAGCGTCTAGCTTCAGCTTAGGTAATGATCTCTCGGTTTGTGAGTTCCGTCCCCACATTGGGCTCTCTGCTGTCAGCACAGAGCCTGTTTCAGATCCTCTGTCCCCCTTTCTCTCTCTGCCCCTCCCCTGCTTGCTCGCTTTCTCTCAAAAAATAAATAAAACAATAAAAAATGGATAAAAATAAATTTTTACAAAAGGGGAGTTGAAAGTCCTCGTTCCAAGAAAAAAAATTGTGACTATGCATGGGAACGGATGTTAAGTAGACGCATTGTGGTCATTTCGCAATGTATACAA
This sequence comes from Puma concolor, assembly GCF_028749965.1. Taxonomy (NCBI): domain Eukaryota; kingdom Metazoa; phylum Chordata; class Mammalia; order Carnivora; family Felidae; genus Puma; species Puma concolor. Next base: position 76,514,194 of record NC_141669.1, read on the forward strand.
ATATTGAATCGTGATGTTGTACACCTGAAACTAATATAACGTTATTTGTCAGTTACACTTCAGTAAAAAATACTGATGAGAGCTGGCCCCAGCCAAGGGGTCAGTTTTGCAGCTGAGTTAGGGATCTAATCTCTGCGGAATTACAGTCATCCTTGAAAAAGACCTTTACTGATTTTTGAAGTTTGGAGCTTCTTGAAGCAAGCCCCTTCTTTCCACTGAAGACGAAGCTTGCAATTTCCCCTTGGCCACGCAGTGAATGAAAGAGGGGGCGGGCACAGAGAGCAGGGGTGCAGAAACCTGCAGGGAGTGGGGAGGACGTCCCGCTGCCTGCTCTCATCCCAGGCTGGCCCTCCAGCCTTCCACACCTTCACCAGTACCCTGGCTCCAAGCTCCCTCAGATACCCTGTCTCTTGTCCTAGCACGATTCGGGCCCCATTTCTTCTTTTCATCCAGGATCAAGTTCGAACGGTTCTAAACAAACATATTGGGAAATAATAGGGCCGTGCGGGGTGTGTGTTGGGGAGGAGGACCCTGAAAACGACAACAGCCAAGTATACTCAGCCCAGATGACTTCTCTCTCTAAAGCTAAAATACAAGCCACTGGCAGGCTGGGTGGCCCCATGCATGGGGGTGGGAGGCACTCCGCCTTTACCTGAATCCTCCCTGGGGAAGGCGTTAAGGCCCCCCTTTCATCAACTGATAAATAAACAAAGTGCGGTATGTCCACAGACAGGATATTTTTCAGCCATAAAAAAGAATGAAATATGTCACATGCTATAAAATGGATGAATGTTGAAAGTTTTGTGCCAAGTGAAAGATGCCACATACAAAAGGCCATGTACAGTGTGATTCCTATTATAGAGAATGTCCAGGATAGACACATCCACAGAGACAGAATGTTCTAGAACTAGGCAGTGGTGATGGCTGCACACTATGAATGTACTAAATGCCAATGAGCTGTACACTTTAAAATGGTTAAAATGGTGAATTTTACGTTGTATGTCCTTTGCCACGTTTTCTTCAAAAGCAAAACCTTCTGAGTATTTCCTTGAGTATTTCCTCCTCCAGTTTCCATCCTTCTGACACTTCCCCCAACTCAAGGAGAAGAGCCCACTCAAGTGAAAACGGAAAATTTATATTTCCATTAGGGTTAGGGGGGGCTGTCCACTGGCCACAGGATGGCCCCCCAGGGCCTTGACTGAGACTGTGTTACTCTCACACCTACCATCTTGGAAGGATGAGAAGAAAGACCCAGACTCTTGTCCATGCCAGGCCTTCATCCTCACCCACCTCCCTGCCCAGCCCACCGGCTGTTTCGCCAGCACTGAGCTTCTCAGGTGGTCCCCAGCCAGGGCACAGAGGAGGCTGACCCACCCTGTCTTAAGTCCATTTTTGTCCCGATATTCTGGTTCCTGTCACAGAAGAGCAGGCAGGAGCCCAGGCTCATGGAATCCCACAACTGTATGGAGGTTCACCTATAAGAACGTGCCACAGGGCTGGTCTGGACATAACCCAGCCCCCTTCATGCCGACAGGTCCTGCTGCTGGAATTGGTACAGATGACCACAGGGGACCTGGATCTCCTCCCTCCTTGAGGATAACCTGGAACTCCATGAGATACCACACTCAGTTTGTGGTGGACCAAACGTGGTCTGGGAGCCAGCCAGCCCAAACCACCATGACATGTCCAGTAGAAGCCTACACAGTGTGTGGACGTGCCAGGGAGGAGAAATGGTGTTTGGAGACGGGGGCCTAGTCCTGGGCCTGGGCAGTCCTCCAGCTGGATGGCAGGAAAACATCTAGAAAGATAAATTTTCCCAGGAGGCTCTGTGGCTCCTCTTGCCCCAAGATTTCTCTGCCTTCTCCAGCTTGTGTAGAAATCAAGACGCTAGTCCCTGAGGCTGTCCAGGATGCCACCAGCTTTGCCGGGCTGGCCCTGTGACTCTGTTCACCTTTCGTGGTTTACCCACTTCCATGATTCACATTCCAACTCTTCCACCTTCCGCTCCTACCATGAGCTTCTTTATCCTTAGAATATACACGCTCGGGGCGCCTGGGTGGCTCAGTCGGTTAAGCGTCCGACTTGGGCCAGGTCACGATCTCACAGTTTGTGAGTTTGAGCCCCGCTCAGAGCCTGGAGCCCGCTTCCGATTCCGTGTCTCCCTCTCTCTCCGCCCCTCTCCCACTCATGCTCTGTCTCTCTCTGTCTCAGAAATAAAAACATTCTTAAAAAAGGAATATACATGCTCAACCCAGTGAACCACATTCTCTTTCCCAAAACCTTTGGGGGTAAGATATGTTTGGGAATTCAGGATTTTGGAGGTTTCAGGAAGGTATATTCAAATGGTGCATGTATCATATGTTACAACATACCAACCTCGGGGGTACAAAGCAGTACCTGTAATCAAGCACATTAATATTTCCACAGTGAAACATCTGATATCTGGGCCAAGTGGGATAAATGAGGGCTATAAATAGCCTCACATCAGTTTAGCTCAGGTTTCGCTGCCAAATAGTTTTGGCAGGAAATATAACAAACAAACAAGCCTAAACAAAGCTTTCAGAATTCTGGATTTGTAGAGAAGAGACTGAGGATCGGTATTTACGCTGCATAAGAGAGAACAAGGCAAGCAAACCAGCCTTAAGAAAATAAAAGGAAGAGGCTCCTCCTGTCCACTCCCTACCACCAACCTCCCCTCTGAGATTGCCTGGCATCGGAGCCTCCTGTAAGCAGTGTTTGGGACTCTGTAGAGTTATGGGCCACTTAACTAGCTGTGTGCTTAAGGCCCGAGACTAAGCCACCCTAAAAGTCTTACTTTCCTGATCTCTTTAAATGGGAAAGAGATTCCAAAGGCTCCTTTTACCTCTGACATTTTACCATTCTACTCAATATGTTAGCCCAAGCTGGTCATACTGTTCAGAGAGAGGCAGTGTCTTCACCACCCAGAGCATCATAAGGACCATCCTCCAAAAAACAGCTCAGCACCCAGCGCCTCTCCCCCACGAGTAGAGGGGGGAAGTGGGTGCTAGGTAGGGATGGCGTCCTGCCAGGCAGACTGTCGTCGTGGAAGCAGAGCCCCACACTTCACCTGGAAGAGACCCGGAAGCATGTGCAGGAGAAAGAAAGCCCTAGCAGCAGACGCATATTGCAAGTTCAGGTGGACAGCTCCAGGATCAAACCGTTAAGCAAAAGACAGGAGCTAGAAAGGTTAACCCAAACCGCACAGGTCAAGGTGGAGACTCCTTACAGACGCAAGACTGTGGATTTTGGTATAAAACAGGGCTTGATTCATCGCAGACCCCTTTAAGAGTAGCAAACGGCTACCCTGGGGTAAGAGGTGCTGGGAAAAAACAAGCAGCGCGAAGCCCTCTCGCATGCGGCCTGCCCAGGCAGAGCCCGCGGCTGGCGCAGAGGACTAGGCGGCTGCGCGCCGCCGCCGCAAGGTGGCAGCAAAAACCCGCCAATGGCTCGCGGCGCGCTGCCTCCCGCCTCGGACATGGTTTTACTTTTTGCTTGGGTTTGCACCGCTAGAGCAGAAGGGGTAACCCTTCAGATGGGGTGGAGGGCTGAGAGCCCCGGCCAGGCTCTCCCGGAGCTTTCTTTGGGTGTCATAAAGGCTCCTAACGTGGTGTCTGGAAACGTCTTGAGAGACTGGTGGAACGCAGACGCCCTGACCCACTCCCCCATGCCTTACCGCCCTGGGCGTGGCGGGGGCTGGGGAGGAGAGGGGGGAGGTTGGATCCAGTTCTCCCTCCCCCATCCCTGCTCTCTCTGCAGACAGGGTCAAGCCCAGGAATAGAGCTTTCCCACTCACAGCTCAGGCGGGAACGTGAGAGCGAGTCTGGAAGCTGAGGCTTCCGAGTCTCGCTCCCTGACACCTGTCACGCCCAGCCACCCACCCTCAGCAGACACGTGCGGGCGCCGACACCCACTCGCACAGACTCGCCCTGGTCACGAGGAGCAGACTGAGAGGCCGCAAGGTGCAACGGAAGAATAGAAGGACTCGGCGCGGAGAAACCTGAGTTGGACTCTGATTCATTCCATTTTTCTGGGGCTCTAAACCCGGGTTGGCGTCCAGTAACGAGACGCTAAGCTGCTTGGAAGCACCTCCTCCGCGTCGAAGCGCCGCGGCAGCCTGGAAAGCCTTCCTTGATGTCCCGGTGGCTCAAACGGAAGACCCCGGCGCCGGGCTGAGCGCCTCCCCGGAGCCCGCCAGGAGGACCACGCGCGGAAACGGTGCGCAGGACGGTGCGCGCGTGGAAATTGCGCGGGGCCCGTGGTGCTAAGACGAAGACTCTTCGGGCACGGAGAGGCGCGAGTCCTGGGTGCCCTGCTTCATCTCCAACCCTCGGGGACCCCTCGCGCAGGTCCCACTCCCACGCACCTAGGGTGCTGGGTCTTCTCTGGTCACTCCAGCTACTCCTCGAGGACTGCTTGAGGGGCCTGCGACTCAAGCTGTCCCCCTTCCTCCTGTCCCCTAGCGCCCACTCGGAGAGGGTGTTACTGCGCAGCGGAACTAAAGCAGAAAGTGGTGGGCATGGGAGGAGACCTGGCCATACTGGGTGGGCGGTGGGTTTCCCAACAAGGTGCCCCACACTAATTGGCCCTTGGCATCCACCGACAGACCCTTCTAAGGAACATTGTGAACCATATGCGAGGCTAAAGGGCATGATGCTTCTGGAGAAATTGGGGGTCAGAGGATGAGATCTAGGATCAAGTCATAGACCCATTAAAAAAAGGGCAAGCACTGAAATCATGTCATCAGGGAGCCCATAGGTCTCCAACTGATCAAATCCTCCCCCATTTCTCCTTTTGAATGTCTGTAACTGGTTCTGCAGCTCAAGCCCCCTCACTTTTTGCCTGCTCATCAGAAATAGCCTCCTAATCCGCCTTCCAGTCACAGCCTCACTCCCTCCAGCCAAATTTCTGAAGCAGAGCTCTGGGTGGGACCACTTTAGCTCTCTACAAAGCTGCCTTTGGCTCCCCAGTGCCCATGGGATCAAGGCCACACAACTTGTGTGACCTTGTAGCTGACCCCCCACTCACCCTTCTCTCAGATTTGATTACAAGTCTACTTATGCACCCAGGCACCAGCCACATCACCCTGCTCTAGAACGCGAACCTTCTCATTGCCTTGGCCCCCTCTGTTCCACCCTGGCCTTCCCTCCAAGCTATCCAATCCATCTTTCTGGTCACAGCCACCTCTTTGAGGAGCCCATCCTGTTTCTATCCCCAAAGTTGTGATTAATCCCGAAGCCTCCACTCTCCAGGGCACTATAGGCAACTACACTGGGTTTGTTTGTTTTTCAGTGATAACTTTAACCATCCACTGGACTGTGAGTAACTTGAAAGCCAAGCTTCACTGTGCTTGCCCCTGCATCCCCGGGTCTTATTTTTGGACGAAGTTGGATGTATTCACACCCATAAGCACACGTCTGTCTGGACACTGTCCCCTCCCCCTCAGGCATGTCTGCAGGTAGATGTGTCCAGAGGTCACGAAATAAACATTTCTCTTGCATCTCATGGGAATCTGCACAGCAGTCTCACCGAACACTCAACAAAGTTCACACATGCACACACTTCACACTCAAATACACACCACGGACTCCCATGCACTGTGACGCGTTGGTGGTTCAAAGTGGAGCTCAGTCCCATCTGGGAGAGGAGCCCGCTGAAATCTCTGCTCATCCTCTGAGCTTCAGAGGCCAGTCCCTGTAAGAGGTGCGGTTTGGTTGGGGCTACATCCCTGCAAAGTCCAAGGGCAGGGGCGAGTGGGAGAGTGCGCCCAGACAGGCAGAGCCTGAGGTGGCCGCGCCCCTTCCCACTGACTTTGCCTCATCTTGCGCTCTCAAAAAAGGATCTTAAGAAAGTATTTCCTCTCCTACCGGCAGCCCACGGGCCAAAAAGGTTGATTGGAAGGGGACACCGGACGCACAGGTATGGCGGAGCATATGAAGGTAGGGGCTGGCTGTGTGACAGCGGCCAAGTCATGGCCCTCTCTGAGCTTCACTTCTCGTGTAATCAGAGCCTCCAACAACAGCTCAGAGACGTCACTGCTGGCCGTGGTCTGGATTCCATACGCCCACCTGTGTACTCGTGTCTGTCGGTCCGTCCTTCCTCCCAGCCCGGCCTGGCCAGGCGGAGCCAGCGCGTCCTGGACGAGGTGGGGACTGGGGACGGGCAGGAGGCAGAGGCCCGGTCAGGCTGCAGAGCCAGAGGCGCGCGCGCCCGTAATTAGCGGAGCGTTCAGTCATTAAGAGGCCCTGCTAAGAATTTCTGTTTAATAATGGTCGCAAATTAGTTATAATGGTAAATAGTCATCTCAAAATCCAGCAAACTAAAGCCAGTGCCGTCCTGGAAGGGCTCCAGGCCGCCCCCAGGCGCGGGCCGGGCTATTGCCCGGGTCGGCCCAGCACCACGGGGATCCCGGTGCGGAAAGGCAACGCGGCCTGAGGAGCTGAGAGTCGGGCCGGGGGAGGGGGGTTTCGGCCGCAGCGCCTCCCAGCGGCCCGAAAGAAGAAAGACGGAGTCCGAGCCTGCGACGCGGGGACAAAGGCCCGGCGCGAGAGCGCCGCGGAGGCCGGGGGGGGAGGGGGGGGCGGAGCGGGGAGTCGGGGAGCGCACACCCGCAGAGCGGAGTCTGCCTCCTCCCAGACCCCCGCCCCAGGGGCCTGCCTCCCACACACACAGCCCGGCTCTCGCTCACCTCTGGGCCTCGCCACTGCCCCTCAAACACGTTTATTAGGTTCTGGACCGCACGCACTCTCCTGCCTTCACCTCCAGGGGTCCAAGAACCCATCCCTGGCCCCGAGCCTCACCTCTTCCAAGGGGAGAAGAGCAGCCGGTGTTTCCTGATCTGCAGCGACCCCAGCCCCACGGCCACATCCATCCTCCCGCAGAGAGGCTCTCCGCCCTGGGCGGGGCAAGCCCAGCCTGAGGAGATACCAGCCGAGGTGGCTTTCCCTGTGCTTTTCTTTCTTGCCAGCACCTTTCTGTAAAGTCCTCAGTGTCTGAAGGGTTACACTCCTGCGGGCTAAGGCCCTTTCCTTTCCCAAAAAAGAGTGTGGGCAGATCGGTGAGAGTCATGAGCTTATTTGTAAAAAGTGGAGAGAGCTGGCAGACGCGGCCCTGTTCTGTGCAGGGGGAGGTGGAACCAGTGTCTACTCTGGGAGGCAGTTTGTGCGGGAGGGGGGGGGTGCTGTGTGTGTCATGTGAGTGCAGTCGCCTGTGGGGGTCTCCGAGAGTGCAGTGGGAGGGGGGAGGCTGCTGCTGAATGCAGAGAGGGCACCTTAAGGGCTAGCCTCTTCTGGGCAGAGGAAGCTGCCTGTACCCCCCAGCCCCCAGCCCCCAGCCCACCAGGGGAAGGGGTATGTGCCCCCCACCTCATAACACTCGCAGCGCTCAGCTCACTTCCCAGGTCCCACCTGCCCTGAGTCCTCGTGCTCCCCGGGCACTTGGTGGAGACTGAATTGTTCCTGTGCTCACAGCCACACCCTCTCCCCAAACACGCCTGGTCCTCCCCCTGCTTGAACCCAGGAAGTAGTTGCTCCCCGGTTTCCCTCTCCCTTCCTGTTCCTGACTTCCCCACTTTTGCTCTCAACCTTGTTCTCGTTTCTCTCTCTTCTCCTTTTTCTCCCTTCTCTACAATTTCTCTCCCTCTTCAATAGTCTCCCTTCCCTTCTTGCTCGGTAAAACAAATGCCCCTGAGCATTTGGTGGGGGGTTATAAAACGAAGACCCCCCCTTTCCCTGGCCATTCCCAAGATCAGCCAGGTTTCTCTGACAGCGTTTATCGAGTTCTCTACCTATCTTTGGGGAGGCTCCAGCCTCCTGGGGTGTGTGTGTGTGTGTGTGTGTGTGTGTGTGTGTGTTGGGAGTGGGTGAGGTTGGGCACATGGGAGGCCTCTCAGTGTCTAGAGTCAGGCAATGTGGTTTGGGGGTTGAAGTGCCTCTGGGGGGCATTTCTTTTATGTCTTTGGGTTGGCTCATGCATGTTGTGTGTCTGAAGTCTTCCTCTTATCCTCTGTGTGTTTGTTTTGGTGGATGGGGAGAGGCTGTGTTCTCCGACTGTATTTATTGCTCATCTGCCCCTTTTCTTATACGGGAACTTTTGGCCCCAGCCATTATACATAGCAGGCGGCACACCAAATGTATAGTGGTGCTAATGCCGTTTTATGCAGACATGTTTCTTTTGTGGTGTGGATAGCTCTGTAGAGGGTGCGGTTGTGAGACGGGGAATGTTTGTGTGTGCATCTGTGCAATTTGGAGCGCGTGTGCCCTAGAGGGCGTGCCTGCAGGAGAGAGGGAGGATGGTGGGCAGCCCTGTGTTGTGTAGGGAAGGAGGTCTATGGGGGCCGGAAAAGGTTGTTCTGGGGGCAGGTGGGTGTATAAGGAAAGGACTATATTGGGTTTGTGATGACACGGCTTGGGGCTGAGGTGTGTGCATAACACGTGAGTTGAGGGGTATATTTGTGTCGATAATTGAGTGTGTGTGTGCCTGTGTGGTGTAGCCCGTCCTCCTGGCTGTGCCAGCCTGCTCCTGTGGAGCCCCGCCCGACACTGCAGAGCTCAATCAGCCACTGCATGAATACACTCGAATGGAAACTTGTGCTCAGCTGACCGGAGAAATCGGAGCCGGCTAGCACCGCTCCCCTCCTCCCTGGCTCCCTCCTGTCCTTCCTTGGGCTAGGCCTACGCACCAGGGCAGAGGAGGCTAACTCAGCTGGGACTGAAAGGGGCCAAGGTGGTGGGTAGCCGGGCGGACCTGAGCTCAGGGAGCTGGGGGCATGGCACGCACCCCAGGGGGCTGGGCATCTCATCCTCGGTGCTTGGGCATGCAGGGGATAGGTGAGGGCCAGGGAAAGCCTCCGAGGCAGCAGCGGATGCTCCAGGTGACGGCCACACAAAGACCTAGGCAGGGACCTAGGTGGCCACGGAGGCGCAGAAAGACAGGGAGAGGGACAAGAGACTGGGTCATCCCCGCTCAGGGAGGCCAAGTGCATCCAGTGTGCCACAGGTCTGAGCTCCAGCAACTCTAGTGATGGACTAGGTCCTGAGTGTGCCAGGCTAGTCAGTCCTCTTTTCAAAAGAAGCTGAGAGAGCTACTCTGTTGCCACAGCCCACGGTAAGGTGCATGTTCCACCCGTTTGGCCCATCTAGGCTTGGGCCTGGCCCTCTCATCGCATCACTGGAGCCCTCCCTACATCCAAAGTCCAGCCAGCCCTGGCTGGTCCCACCACCTCCAACCTGAGGCCCAGCCTGAACCAGCCAGGCTCCTATGCCTCCAATTCCACTATCGATCAGCATCCCCACCCCACGCCGTGGCAGCTTCCAGGTCATTTCATTTTAATCAGCTGTACGTCTCACTTGGGATGATCAGCTGTGTTGGCGCTGGGCAGTCAATTCTGCGGGATTGGAGGAGGGCAAGGAGAGGGGCGGGGTGGGGTCTCAGGACCAGAGCCCGGGGAGGGGGGCAAAGAGGAAGCGGTGAGCAGGCTGGAAGAGGTAGACTGGCCTCTCTAACCTCAGGCAGGCAGCTTTTAGAGGCCAGGGACTGGTACAGATTTTTTCCAGTTTTGCTTCCCATTCTGCAGCTGGATTGCCATTGTTTTTCTTTGAGGGAGGCAGGAATGAAGAGAATAGCCCCAGGTTGGCGGTTATTCTTCAAGCCCCTTATCCTTAGGGTAGGCGACCCAGGTACACAGAGGCCAACGCGCACAGGGAAGGCTCAAGTGCCCTGGCCGGGGCACCGGGCAGAAGTGTGCTGTGTGCAGAGCAGGGTGCACACAGGGTGTGTATGCCCGTGCTCAAGCCCACCCATGGGCTGTCCTGGGGCCAGACAGACAGGAGGGATGGTTAATGTTGAGGCCTGCCTTCCCAGGCTGACAAGGCTCATGGGAGGGCACACAGCGGCACATACACTGTCCCCAAGGCACAGTCCACAGGGTTCCCAGGCCGTGGGGGGCTGTGCACAGTGGCTGAGCTGGCTTTTCCACCAGCAGGGCTTCAGTCGGGCCCCACCCTCGAGCTCTGCCCTGGCTGCCCCTAGGATGTTGACCGCCTTGGCCATGGCTTTGAGGGACCCTGAAAGAGAATGGGCAGGCAGCCCATAAAAGGAGAGATCTGGCTGGAAATGGGGCCTCTTTTCTCTCACTCTCATATTTAAAGGGGCAGGGGCCAAATCCAATGTAACGTCGGTAGCAATCAGGGTAAAAGGGCAGACTGGGGAAGCCAAAGAGCCCAACTCCCCCTCTGCCCTCTGGTCAGAGTATGCCAGTTATGACCCCTGCCCCATTCCTTAAACGCAGAGGAAGGTCAGCTAGGGGTGGGTAGCCTGGGAGTCATATCCGTGGGTTGACTAGAACAAGGGAATCCACCAGAATGGAGACCCACGAGACACGAGTCCACTGCACCGAAAGGCTCTGCATACACAGCCTCCTCTAGTTGTACCCGAGAGCCACTTCTTGCAGAACTAGGTAAACAGAAACTGCCCAAGCTACACACAAATATCTACAACATAGGCGACATAAAAGAAAACACATGCTGGACACATTGATGCACTATGATGCACTGTGATATACACACATGTATATCAAACACGCATGCGTGCACACGCGCACACACACACACACACACACACACACTCCCCTTTATATGCAGACCTTGATTGCACGGTGGAAGGCCAGCATTCAGCATTGCATACATCTTCACTACTCACAACAAGCACTCATACCTCTCCTGCAGAGAATCTGTAGGTAAGGTCAGAAAGTGCACAGTAGAGTATTGGTGTTTGTACAGACCTGAGTAGAAACACAGGATGTGAGAGAGAGTGATGGATGCTAGATAGGAAGACAGACAGGTAGCAGGTGACACCCAACAGAGCCTAGGCCTTCAAAGCTGAAGGTTGCTATGGAGTCTGATCGCCTGTTTTCTGCAGTAGAGAGAGAGAGAAATGGGTACTGGACACTCCAAACTCGCTTTCTTTCTCTGGTATGTTGAGACAAGGAGGCATTTTAACTCCACGAGTTTGTCCTCTGTCCCCAGACAAAAAGGAGTCCGCTCCCTGGTTCACCAATCAAAGCCCCTCCAGAAGTCACTCTCCATCAGTCTCCATCAGCCACCCTCTCCTTCCACCCATCAGTTCTGGTTAGTGGTTAGGTTCCATCCACAGCCTCTATACTGTCTGAGGCAGCCCCTTCTCTGGATTTCAGGTCCAAGTTCTGGGTCAAGTATGTGCCAGTACATTTTAAAATGCAGGTCTGGGATAGGGCCAGTTATCTCAGGCATTGTGCTGTGTACCAGAACAGAGTCTCAAGCTGGGTAGAATGCAGCAGCTCTTCCCCAAAGTCCTGCCACCTAGGTCAATAGTGCCTGAAGTGTGGCATCATGAGGAATGTTTCCCAGAGCAGTGAATGCATGCAGAGATTCTGACACTGCGTGCCAGACCTCAGAACTTGGAAGCTCTCGAGGTCATCTGGATGCCCTGGATCTAAGTAAGGACACACACAGAAACCTTCCCCTGCAGGCAAGCTTGCCCTGGGTGCACAAGGCCCCCCTTACGCACACAGGGCACCTCTGGGCCTGGCGGCCTTTCTGTCCAGCCAGGCCCTGTGTAAACCCCATGGCGAGACTGGGGATGGGGACAAAAGGAAATCGGAAGTCAAAATTAGTTTGGAACCGGGCGCGAAATTCCAGGCACGTTTCTCCCTAATCCTCCTCGCTTTGGAAATTAGACTTTCAAGTGAAGGCAAGTTTTCTGAAATTACCTCTTTGGCTCCTCGGGCGCAGGCTGCCCTGGCCCAGAGCGGCAGAGGCTCAGTGAGCCACCCCATCATAGGGAACTGTGGGGCCGGCGCAGGGCGGGGAGGCCTGGGGCAGGTGGGAACCCGGTTAGCAAAAGGCAGTGAGTTTTTTGGTTTTCCTTTTAAAGTGTAAACCAACTGAAGTGTCTTAGGGGCTGGAGAGAGATTCCACTCGATCCCAAAAGACGGGAAGGAATTTCAAGGAGACAGATGGAGATCCGTAAGGCAAGTCAATACAGTCACACGAGTGGCGAGGAGAAGGTCGGTCCCTAAACTCCTCACACTACCTTCTCCTCTGCTCTCTCTACCCTCTGCACCCTGGCTACCGCTGCCCCCCACTCCACCCCACAAAAAGAGGATAAAACCTGTCAGCTCTGCTCTGGATGGGTGAATGGTTGGTTTGGTGACCTTGTGTGTTTACCCTTAAACAACAACAACAACAACCACAACCACAACAACCACAACCACAAGATGCCAAATACACCCCCAAAGACCCACAAGGGCCGCAGGAGGCTATAATTCCTGCGGACCACGGCCTGGCATCTTTGCTGAAGAAACCTGCCTGAGCCCCCTACCCCCTGCGCCCTCTGGGCCTTTCCTTCAGTATTTGGCTTTGGTTCTTTTCCGAAAGGCCTGCCCCCATCTTCCCCCCAACCCCCACCCCCACCTCCAGGAAAAAGCTCACCCCCAGCCTTAAAATTCTGCCCCAGTTCTAGTATCATAGTCGGAGCGGAAGTGAAGGCCGGGCGCTGCACCCCCCCAGGCTGCGCACAGGGGCGGACAAAAACACCAGTCTCCGAGAGTGATAAGAAAATGGAGAATACTGTATTTGCTTTAGAAAGTTTTTACATATAGATAAACACGCAGTTAAGATAACAGTAAAAGCGCCCTACGGGGAGTGAGAGATATCTCCAAAGCAGCTAAGAAATACTTGGAATAGCTTTTGCATAAGAATACTACGGTCTCACTCTCCGCTTCTGCTAGCGACGGGGTCCCTCTGCCTAACCCAGCCCGCCATGCCACGCCTTGACTGCCAAGTCGACGCCAGGAACACCGAGTGGGAGGGGAACCCCAAAAAGGAAAGAGACAGGTGAGCGGGGAGGGCAGAGGAAGGGGGGGGGGGGAGAGAATGAAAAGGGAAGAGGAGAAAAAGCAATATCATATACAGGCAATTTCTACACATATATTACAAACTGGGAAAATGACCGATCATTAAGATATACATAATTCATATAAAATTTTGAAATAAAAATAAAAATCTGTTACAGTCATAACTATTCTTTTTCCACATTTATAACCAGTACCCACACAGGCAGTGACAGAGTAGAGAGAAAAAGGTGCTTACGAAGAAAATGATTGTCTGCTGAACAAAAAACAGAAGATTGCATCTTGTTTGACCAATACTTGGACTTAAAAACAGAGAAAGAAAGAGAGCGAGAGAGGAAAGAAGAGAGAGCGAGCAACAAAAGGCGAGAAACATTTGCTATTTCCCTCTCGAGGAGTTCTTTTTTTTTTTTTTAAACAAATTCCGAACGGAGATGGCGGTTTTATTTTTATTTTTCTCTTTTTGTCTGTTTTGCTTTTGTCGTCTTGTCGTCGTGGTGGTGGTCGGTTTTTGTATAGTCGACTCTTTTTAAATCGTTTTAAACTAGAGAGAATATTTTCCCAGATACAAATAAATCGTCATGCAGGTGGGGTGCCGGGTCCGTGGGAACCGAAAGGAGAAGCCGTGCTTGTCCTAGAAAGTATACAATTGTCACCTCTTTTATGTTTTCTGCCCGCAACATCAGCGTTTGTGACTGTCTGTCGGCGTCGCGGTCCTTTGGGGTGGCCGTGGCGGTAGATGGTGGTCGGGGTTGCTGATAGTTTGCGTTTCGTTTGTTATTTTTCTTGGTTTTTATATATTTTTGGCTGGGGTAGAAGTGTGTGTGTGTACGTGTGTGTGTGCGTGTGTGTGTGTGTGTGTGTGTGTGTGTGTGTATGATTGTGTATCCTGATTTCGGTTGGTTCTGGGGCTGGAGGAGGAAGAAGAGGAAGAGGAGGAGGGCGAGAAGGAGGAGGAGGGGAAGGAGGGGGAGGGGGAGGAGGGCGGCCTTGGCTATCATACATCACATTCCGAGTCGCTGGAGGTTACCGAGAGGATGGAGGTGCCGGTGTCCGCGCGTTCCGTCAGGCTGGACACGCTGGTGGTGGGGCTGGCCGCCGTAGACGGCGACTCTGCCGAGCCGTGCGTGGGGCAGCCGGGCTCGGCCAGCGAACGCATGCCGCTCGGTCCGATGGCCTGGTGTTGGAGCCTGCGGGAGACAGAGAGCGGCACCAGCCCTTGACACAGCGGCCCCGCCACAGAGCTCCGTCAAGCAGCCTCCCCGCGCCGGCGGCCGCCGATGCTCCCCAACCTCCCCAACCCCGCGCCCCTCGCCACCACCCCTGACTCTGCTCTCTGCACTCATTACTTCTCTCTACCCCCCCCCCCCCCCCCCCCCCCGCCTCCAAGCACCGGGCTGCAGAGCCCCCCAGCGCCGGTCTCGGCTGTCTTCTCTCCTTCCCGGGGCTCGCTGGAGCTTCCCAAAGCTTCCCAGTTCGGAGCCGGCCTCAGAGGAGAGGTAGAACCCGAGGCCGGGCGCCTGGGGAGGCCTCCGGATGCAGCGTCCCGAAGGAGCAAAAGTCTGAGAGGGACAGGGTGCTTCTTCCTCCCCAGCCCCTGCGACTCTTCAGACTGACCGGCTGCCGGGAGCGGTCAGTCCCCGCAGCGCCTCCTGTCCCAGCTCCCCCAAACACACCCAGAGCTGCGGGGTGATCGTCCGCAGCCTCTCCCAGGCAGGACACGCTGGCTTTGCTCTCTGAATCCCTGCGCTGAGCGCAGGAGCAGGGGAAGAGAGAACCGAGAAGCCGGAAGCGGAAAAAGTGGGGAAGAGGAGCAAGAGAGAAAGCAGAGAAGAAGGCAGGAGCGGGTGCAGAGCAGTCTCCATCTGTCCCTTTCGCACCAGGCAGCTGCTGCCCAAGCCTAGAGTCTCTGAGTTCCTACCAGGAGGCCTTCCCCTGGTCCCCGGGGAACTCCCCCTCTCAGGCGAAAACCTGGCTCTACAGGCAAGGGTGAGAGAGCGAGGGGCTCAGGCCTGGGCCACGTAAACGCAAACACACTCGCTCACTCCGGGAACTCACACCGGGCCTCAAGCCCCCCGCAACTGTCAGCAACTGGGGCTCCGCTCCCTGCGGTACTTCAGGCCCAGAGCCTTTGCAGGCTAGGTAGGGACACAGGCTCCTTACCAGGGCTTTTTTACCCAACTTCCTCCCATCCCCCTTCCCTCCCATTCCGTGCCCTTTCCTCCTCCTCTTTCTTCTAGTTCTTTTTCTCCTGACTTCCCCCAGGCCCAAGTCTGCTGACTGGCCAAGCCCAGTCAACTTTGTGACTTTGTGGCCAACTTGCTGGTAGTGGGGTTGCTCCTATTCCTGGTGGCTTCCCAAGTTAATGTACCAAGGGGATGCTCCTTGACTGAGGCTTGAGGGCTAGCACCTGCATGCGTGTACACACACACACACACACACACACACACACACACACACACACGGCCTTTCTACTCCCAGCCTGATTTTCCTGCTTCCCGTCAGGCAATTTGCAATGAAGGCCTGCTCAAAGGTGGCCACCGACCTTTTTCATTTTGTGGCAGAGACCCAGGTTCAGTTTCCTTTCCATGACATTGTGGATTCCTCCTGGGTTTTTGCAATGCATGGAAATAAGAACCAGATGGCAAGGACTGCTTTCCTTCCTTCCCTGTCTGTAGGCTCCAGAGGAGTGCTGAGCTGTGGAAGGGCTGAGCAGGTAGCAAGGTGCAGCAGGGCTAAGCTGCCCAGGGCTGGGACCAGGGGCCGTGGGCACTCAGGATCTCTCCCTCTCTCTCTCCCTCTCTCTCTCCACCCGCCGAAAGCCCCTCTCCGACAAAGCAGCCAATAATCCCGCTGACCGTCCCTCTTCTGTGCGTCTGGGCAAGCAGAAACTTTTCTCCAACTGGCCAGGGGGTCGCGGCTTCTCGAGTGCTCATCAGCCATTGGCACCCTGCCCCATCCGCTCCCATTTCAACCCCTCTCTCCCTCCCCAGCCCGGGAGAAGGTAGCCAGGCCGCGGGCCCGCCACTGACCTGTTCTTGGCCGCCGCGGCGCGGTCGCGCTGCCTCCGGTTCTTAAACCAGTTGCCTACTTGTGTGGGAGTGAGGCCGGTGGCCTGCGCCAGTTCGCGTTTCTTGCTGGGGTTGGGGTAGGGGTCCTGCAGGTACCACTCCCGCAGCAGGCTCCGAGTCCGCTCCTTGAAGCAATGCGTCTTCTGCTCGCCGTCCCAGATGGTGCGCGGCAGCGGGAACTTCTTGCGCACGCGGTACTTGTCCACCGGGCCGAGCGGGCGGCCGCGCAGCTTCTCGGCCTCCTGGTAGTGCGCCTCGAGCCACATGGCCTGCAGCTTGCCGTGAGACTCCTTGGTGAACTTGTGGTTCTCCAGGATGTGGTAGAGGTCGCGGAAGTTGCCCGTGTGGAAGGCGACCACGGCGCGCGCGCGCAGGATCGACTCGTGCTTGTTGATGGCCTCGCACGCCCCGGGGGCCACGGGCAGCGACCAGAGGAAGCGGCCCAGCCGCTCGATGTCGCCCGTCTCCTCCAGCGTCTCGCAGACGCTGGCCACCTGCTCCGGCGAGAAGTTGAGGGTGGGCAGCTGGAACATGGACAACTCTTCCGGGGGGGCCCTGGAGCCGCCGCCGCTGCCGCCGCCGCCTGCTCCGCCAGCACCGCCGCCTCCCGCACCGTTCCCGCCGCCGCTACTCGCCAGAAGTAGGGAGCGGTGATGAGGATCGGCGAAGTTTGGCAACAAGAAGTGGGAGGAATAGAGGTCTAGGGGGGAGCGGAATACCATGGACTGACCTGAGAGGAGAGGAGAAAATTCAGGGAGAGGAAGAGAGAGGGGAGGAAGAGGAGGAGAGGGGCGATGAGGACCAGGAGGAGGGAGAGGAGAGGGGGGAGGAGGAGAAGGAAAGGAGGGGGGAGCAGGAGGAGGAGGAGGGGGAGGAGGAAGGGCGTAAGGGACACCCACACCCCACACACATCCACACACACACACACCCGCGCAGCCACATAGAGAGGGAGGAAGGAGAGCGGCCCGGTGCGCGCGCGCAGAGAACCCGAGACAGAGAGGGAGAGGAGAGGGAGAGGGAGAGAGAGAGAGAGAGAGAGAGAGAGTGAGCGAGAGAGAGAGAGAGAGAGAGAGAGAGAGAGCCAACCACCGCCGAGTCAAGATTCAGCGATTCCACAGCAATCGCCCTAATGACAACAGCCTCATAATATCTCCCCTAAATCCACAGTGAGTGCAGCATTGAAACATTTTGTTTCGCTTTTCTATTGGTCTGCGGCGTGTCGTTGTGGCGTTGCCACGGCAACCGCTGCCAATCACTGTCAGCCCTGCCAATCAATACCGAGAACGTAAGGACGGTTTTACCACTTAGCCAGAGTTGGGGGGGGGGAGGGGGAGAGGAGGGAAAGAGGGAGAAGGGGGAGAAAGAGATTTTTTTTTAATCTTTGCAACTCTTAATCTTGCCACTTCTCTCCCTCTCTCTCTCTCTCTCAGCTCCCTTCTTCCCTCTTCCCCAAAGAAGTTGATCCAGAAATTCAAAATGCCGTGGGCATAGAGTTGTTGAATGGGATGAGCAATTAAAGGGATTTTTGTCGGGAAGTGAGAGGCTCCCCATGCCGCCTGAAGGCCGAAGGCCAGCCCTCAAGTAGAGCCCGAGGGCCGGCCGAGCAGGCACGGTTTGCACACGGTGTGCACGTCGGGCTGTCTCTTTCTGCCTATGTGAGCACTAATACTGGTGAGGAAGAAAGAAGAGATGAGATCATGGGGCCCACCGCACGCTGACCCTAGCTGCTGCGGCGGGGTTCCCGGATTTCGGGGGGCACCTGGCGCCTGAGAGGCTGAGCTCAGGCCCCAGGGTGTTGGAAGCCGCTCTGGCCTCCCCCGTCCTGGTTCATCGGCCACGTTTACCTCGATTTCATCTGCATTGGATTCCACCCGCTTCTCTTTCCTCAGCTCCGGGTCAAGGAGCCTTGATTTCCCTTATTGCCCTGTATTTTAAAATACCAGCATAAATAACACTACACTTCTTTTTATCTTGAAAGGCAAGCCACGTCTTTGTTTCCCCCTAGACTTCAGCTGTGTCCCCTGGGAGCTGAGAAGTCTGGAACCCTCTGGAGCCCCCTGAAATGCCTGCTACCTCTACTCCTCCAAGGAGCTCTGGACTTGCCTACCAGCCCCAGAAGGACAGTCAAACTTTGGAGGCTTCCCCAAAGAAGCGGATAGGCCTGAACATTGCATGTTTGCTCATATTGTAAAGGAAAAAAAAAAATAATACAACTAATTTACCTAAGCAAAGTAACATTACAAGCCTAAAACAGACCCCAAAAAGCCCATAGGATACAGAGAGCCCTTCCTCCCTCTGGCCACGGCAACCCCCCCTCCCCTACTCCCAGGGGCCGGTAGGGGTATTTATTCTAAGGTATGTTGCTTTTAAGAAGATGTAATCAGCATCTTTAGTGGGGTCTCCCTTTGTGAGGCCTCTGTAACTATGGAAGTGTGATTTACGCAGATTTGTCGGGGTCAGAGACGTCTTTCCCCTGAGCACTGTGTATATTTAGACAGGACTCGGTTTGGTGTTAAAAAGTGTATATTTTGAATGAGTTCACACACAGTAGCCAACAATGCCCACATTGTCGGCCCGTGTACAACGCGTATTGAAACGCAGCGTCCAGACTTCAACTAATCTGCCCTCAATAAAGCTGAAATAATTATCCTAAGCTGCCTTTCCAGAAGAAAAATCATTGAGGAATTCAAAACTCTTTTAAAAAAAAAAAAAAAAAAAGATCTTTTCTACATTCCGATGCAGATCGGGGGGGCGAGGCACAGAGTCCACACCACTTTGGAGATCTCAATGAGGGAGGAGAGAAAGAGATTGAGCGAGAATTTAAATGGGAAACCTAACGTGACTAGGGCTGTGAGTGTCCCACCCCGAAACCCTGAGCTCGGGCCCTGCTTAGGCCCAGACTCCCGCAGAGCCAGGCCTCCTGGAAAGAGAAGTGCAAGTTGCCGTTGGAGTCTCTCCTTTGGCAGGGAGGGTCTGGACTGGGCATGGGGGACGATACCCGCCGCTCAGGCCCAGGCAGCTGGGGCTTGCGGGTCCTAAACCCCACGACAGCGACAGAGAAATATTCGCTCAAAGGGAAGACCCGCCAAGTCCCACTTCGGCTGATCTCTCCCTTCCAACTATCTTGCTTCCAACCGCGAGGACTTCTCCGTTCAGCTTCGAAGCTCTGGGCGGTCGTTCACGGCGGGCCCAGAAAGAGCCCTAAGGTTGGGACACAAAAACAGACGCTTCATCTTTTCTTCCCGATCCCTTTCTCTTGTAGGGGAAGGATTATAGGCTGAGGGGTGGGAGGGGGAAGGGGCAGGAGGAGGAAGCGGGGGAGGAAGGAATGAAAAAGGGGAGGGGAGTGGGTATTGTGCCGCGTGTGGGGGGAGAATTCCTACGGGTGGGTTTCCGAATATTGTGTTCAACTTTTTGAAAGCAGCTCGTGACCCCGAAACTGCATCCCCTGGAGCCGAGGACCCAGGCGCCGGGCGGGCGGGTGAACCCAACCAGTCCCCTCCCCGTCCTCACAACCCCCGCCTCCGGGTGGGGGCGACCCGGCCTCTCCCCGTCGCAGCCCGGCCAGCCCTGGAGGGAGGCTGGGCAGGTGCCGCGGGCTCTGCCGAAAAGTGCTGAAATCAAAAACCGTCGCCACTCAAGGAGAATTGAGGCAAACGGGGCCGAGGCTCCGCTCGGCGACACCCCGGCCCCCAGCCTCGGCCCGGGGCGCCTGCAGACGCGCCGCACCTCGCCTGCTGGGGTGGCGACCGCGACTCGGGAGTGCAAAGCCTGGCGGAGGGCGGCTGCGAGGCGCGCAGCTTTGTGCGCCGGGACAGAGCCGGCGCGGCGGGGCCGGCGGCCAGCCCCGGGCTGTCAGACTCCCCGCAGAAGCGAGCTCCGCGCCGCCCAGGGAGCCAGCCTCGCGGCCCCGCTGCCGCCAGCGCCTCTCCCCTCTGGCCCGAAGCACGATGTCCGCCTCCGGGAGCCTGTAAGTTGAGAGTCCAGAGAGCTGGGTGTTGGGGGGAGGCGGGGCGGCGGGTCTTCCGCGCGGGTGACTGGACCTGCTCCCGCTGGAGCTGGGAGCGCAGGCTCCATAGGGTCCGGGTCTAGTAGGTCCCCCTGGCCGTGTGGGGGAGGGGACTGTGGAGCACCCGAGCTTCCCCTCCCAAATTCCCAGGCGCTGGGCGTTGGAGAGGGGGCGTAGGAGCAGAAGGACCTCGGGTTCCGGGGCCCGGGCGCCTTTCACGCCGCTCTGGGGGCCCGAGACATTGAGCAGAGCGAGGGAAGGGAGCTGAGCCTGAGGGACATCTGGAAGGGGTGGCGCGCAGGGGGGCGCCAGCACCCTGGGTCTCTCAGAGCGTGGAGATCCGGATGAATGGGTCAGCCCGCGGGGCCCATACTTCTCCCCTGCCCTCTGGCCGCTCAGACTCCCGGATCTGGGACTTGGAGCCCATACAGGCCGAGGTCACAAAACTGCCACCATCGTCTCTGCTTTAATCTTGGGCCAGGCAACCGGCAGGACTGCGTACAGGTGGTGCGGGGAGAAAGGGCGTTTGAGCTGGAGAGTGTCTTTCTATTACTAGGACCTGCGGGGCATTTATTTACAAAATCAGCCCCGACCCCAGCAGTCTCAACTCCACCGGGAGAGGTGTCTGAGGACTCACTTCGTGTTTGGCGTTACCGGGAAAGCCCAGAGGTCTGCAAGCCTCCCGGCTGGAGCAGCTGCACCCATTAGGCCCTGCTCAGCTCTGTAAGGCCGGTTCGTTCCGGGGGGCAACGGCCCTTCCGGCCCCCAGGACATCGGGAGGCGAGGGCTGTTTGGGCCTCCCCGCAAGCTGCAAACTGAGGCGCTAGGCGCTGGCGGCGGAGGAGGGCGCAGGGGAGCGCAGCACGTAGGCGGGGAGGCCGAGAAGCCCTTCAAGGACCCCGATTACTTTCCTTTGAATGAAAAACAACAACAACAACAACAACTGCTCCCTCCCAGCGCCTCCGCCCCCCCCCCCCCCCCCCCCCCCCCCGCGCCTTAGCCTCCGGGGACCCGCGCTCCGAGCAATTGTCGCTCGGGACAGTAAACACAGCTCAGTTGCCTCAACTTTCTCCGCACATAAAAGTTCCTGGCGTGCGGGGAAATTTGAATATTTGATCAGCCCCTTTGAGTGACCCTCATTAGCTTGGCGCCCTGCTAAGGCTCCGGCATTGCAAGAAAGCTGCTGGGCCCGGCATTTGTATGCCTTGTTAGCGCTGCTTAATGAAGCTGCCCCGACCGCTCAAAGGCGGCCTCCGGGGCCGGCGCTGCGCACCTCTCGGCACCCCACTCTGCCTAATGAGCCCCACCGCCCGCTGAAGGCCTCCTCGCCCCCCACATCCTCAAACAAGAGAAGTTTGGCTCAGTCTTGGGCCACCGCACCTCCCACTGCCAGGCCCAGGAGAGTGGGCCCAAGCTGGGTCCCAGCTGGCTGTAGTGACCCAGCCGGAAGAGGGAGAGAGGTGGGAGACTTTGGGGTTGTGAGTCTTTTGGGCTGGGGAGGAGGGTTGTGGCCTCAGGTTCCAGTCCAGGGAGTGCACTGCCACCCTCTCCCAAGAGACCAATTTCCAACCATTTACCCGGGTTCCTTTAAGATGCACTGGACTAATGTTGGGGTGGCAGAGGGCAGATGTCCAGGGGAGGGTCCGTTTTCCACCCTCCTCCCACACCACGTTCCTTTGGGCTCCACTGCCCGGGAGGCTGCCTATGTCTTTGCAGGGATCTCTTTAGGAGAGCCAGAACGGATGTGCTGGGGAGTGAATTTGAGCAGGGGTGGGCGCGCTCCTCTTCAAACCATCATTGCCCCTCCACCACAGACCCCAAACAATCAAACACAGTCGGCACTGGCAACTACAGCACTACAGCCTACCTTGAACCAGCCCCCCTTCCCCCAGAGAACCATGCCTTCTCTGGTCTCTCTTTACTCATGCTTCCAGTCCTTAGGAAGCCTAAAGAAAGCACTTGAAGCAGGGCCCCCCTGTACAGGACCACCTTGCTGCTAGGGCAAGATGGGACGAAAACAAGCCCGAAGAGGAGGAAGAAAGGGGGTACTTTGGAAGGAAGGGGGACCAAAGCCACCATCTACTTCCCCTTGCCTCAGTGGGGCAAGTGACAAGCCAGCGACTCTAAGGAGGCCCAGGACAAGTTGTGTTTCAGTCCTCTGAAAAGGGAGTAGACTCCCTCTCTGCCCCTTCCCATGCCCTTTTGCCTGGACGGTTGTCACTAAAGGTCCCTTCTTGCGCACCCAGTTCTTGGACTTTGGAGGGCTTGGGGAAGAGGCTTCTCGCAGACGCACGTTCTTGGGACTTCTAGAGGTGCCCCCCACCACATGCCCACAATCCCTCAGATACACAGCAGGCTAACCAGGTTGGTAGCCTCAGGACCCTATCCCAGGGTGGCCACCTCTAGGAATGAGTGGCACCCAGCCAGTCCTCACCCTCTGCCGACAGGCCAGCAAGGCCCTGGGATAGCAGAGCCTCTAAGTCCATCTGCTCTGCTCCTCTTTCTTTCCCCCAGCTCAGCTGGCATGCCCCGCCCCATTTCCCATCCCACGACCCCCTAATTTAAGCCCAAACTGACGATCTTTAGGGATCATCTGTGCACTGGGCAAGATGGTGCCCGGGCCTTGATCCATCCAAAGGGCAAGGGTAGGAGCGGGCAAGCGAGGAATGAACGATGTTGGAGAGAAAGGGGACCTAAAGCGGGGTAAAGCCTAAGGCCAGGCCCACCAACTGCTCAGGGGAGGAGGTGAAGGGAGGGGGCTAAGAGTCCGCAGGCTTCGGTCGGGGCAGCAGGGACCTAAGGCGTCGGCGTGGGGGGCTAGATCCAGAGGAGAGGGGCGGGGAGGCGGGGGTCGGGGGAGCGCGCAGGACGGAGGGGGGGGGGGTGCGGCTCTTTAAGAGCCACACCACTGGCAGGAGAAGCGCGCGGCCCGGTGCTGGTAGCGCATTGACCCCGAAGGGGATTTAGCGGGAAGGGAGCGGCCGGGCTCCGGTGGCTTTGTCCGGGGGCGACCAGAGAGGCCGAGGCACAAGAATAAGGAGCGACCGCGTCATGAAAGGCCGCGCCGAGGCGGCGGCGCTGCTGCTCTTGACTTCTGAGCAGGGCTTAGAAAGCTTGTCCTGGCTTAAGCCGAACTGCGAGCGCTGGGCCCTGAGCGCCGAGTCCGCGGGCTCCGAGACCCCCGGCCTCGGAGCCATGGGATGAACGGAACTGGGGTGGCAAGGGTGCTTTTGGCTCTGCAGCTCCCTGACCCTAGCGCAGAGCTGCTAGCCTGACTGGCCCCTCCAGGGCAAGGCCAGAGAAAGAATTTTCTTTTTCCAACTTCGGCTTTTGGTTTTGTGTGTCCACTTGGAGCAGCTCCGGAACTGGCCGACCCCAAATGGATTCCCAACAGGTGGCCGGGTAAGTCCATTTAAAAATTCTGGTCATACTATCAGCTCCTCCACGGCCTCCTTCCTTTTTCCCTCCCAGGTCCCCCCCACCCCACCCCCGGGCCTCTCCGAAATCCCCGTGCTCCTTTCCGGGGTGAGGGCAGGGAGGGTGGTGGTAGTGGCGATGCGAGGCACCCTCTCCCTGGGGGTCCTTGGTCCCCCGGTTCCAGCTCAGGATTGTTGGCTGGAGGGCCCCGCGAGGCTCCACCCAGTACCCCCAGGTCCCAATCACTCTTAGCTCCGTTGTGGGCCCTGATACCCCAAGGTGTGTGTGTGTGGCAGGGGGGGGGAGAGGTCGAGTATGGGAGGACACGCAGCAGCATTTCGCCAGCGGAGACGACAGGAAGGGGGCGGGGGACCCCGTGGCCCGGCGGCCTTTGTGTGTGGGGTTAAGGCAGAAACCCAACTACACACCCTCTTTTCTTCCAGACCCGGGATCCGGCCCGGGGGAGCCCGCGCCGGCTGTACAATAGCCCGCAGAAGGGGTTCTTGGCAGCCGGGGGTGGGGACAGGGTGGGGGAGGTGGAGGGGGCGAGCGGAGGGAGGAGGGGGAAGCTGAGAAAGGCAAAGGCAAGAAATCCCCGGCGTCCGAGTGAAAAGTCGGAAAATGTCCTCGGAGCGCGCGGGAAACAGAGGCGCGCGCGCGCGCTCGCGGGCTCACATCCTCTCTGTCACCCACTCTTACACACGCATTCACACCCACTCCACACAGGTAACCCACGCACGCGGACCTTGCAAGTGCTGGGTCGCGAGCCTCCGCGCCCAAGCCGAGCCGCGAGCAGAGCCACCCTCCTACTTCCCCAGCTCCCCGGCTGTCAAGAGCCCTGCTGCCTGGCCACCGGTGCCCGGAGAAGGACGGGGGGAGCTGGGAGAGCCCCCAGGGCTGGGGCTCTGGGAGGATCTTACCTGCGGAAAGGTAAGGGAAGCCGGGAGCAGGAAGCAGCGGCGGATAAATATTCATTAGGAAGTGTAAGTGTCTCCTTTTAAACCGCGCGGCGCGCGCTCTCGCTCCTCTCTCTCTTTCCCTCCCTCCCTCTGTCCTCTTCTGAGGCTCTCTCCCCCTCTCACTCAGCCTCCCCCCCCTTTCCTGCGAAATGCCGAGTGGATCCCCGTCTAGCTAACCTGTTGGGAAGCCTGAGCCCTGGGCAGCGCCTCCACAGCTGTTTGCCTTCGCTCTTGGGGAGCGCGTTCCCCATCCACCCTCCCTTCTCTCGCCCAGCCCCTCACCCCTCCTAAATTACTACATCATTAGCTTTATTTTCCGGCGTGGAGGGGGGGGGGGTTGGTAACGGCACAGCCCGATGCACCTCCTCAAAGCAGGGCGAAAAGCCGGCGCTGAGTCTGCCCCACAGCCACATCCCCACCCCACATCACATCCCCACCCAGTCATCTTTCCTCCCCCCCCCCCCCCTCCTGCCATCTCCACCTCCATCCTGAATCAGCCTAACTCCCTATCCCTCCTTCCCTTGCCGCCAACAATCCGATCCCCGGCTGGGTCAGCCATGAGATGCCAGGTCTGCAGGTTCAACGCGCGCCTTGATTGGAACTTCACCCTGCATTGGGTGCGGGGGTAGCTCTCTGAGTCCCCCTTTCCCACGTAGGTTTTATAGCTTCACCCTGGGCACCTGGGCATCTTAGGTCTTATGATCAAAACACGGGGCGCACTCTCAGGCCCTCGCCTCGCCAGGCCTCAGGGTCCCCGGGCCACAGCCTTATGGCCGGACTTGGAAGGCTGCGTGGAAGGCGGGGGAGAGGTGGCCTCACTTTATGCGATTGCGCAGTAGAGACAGACCTACCGACTGACTGACAATGGCCTTTTACAACAAACTGACCTGAAGTTAGACGCAAGTCCGCATCTTTCTCCCTCACGCTCATGAGAAAACACATCCACGGGATTCCAGGACCGCACAAGTCCCCGCAGGATCCCTCTGAGCATCGCTTGCAGCAGCAGGCGAGCAAGCACTCACACACCCCATCCCCACCCCCGCACTTCCCAGGCCAACCCTCCAGCGGCCCCGGAGACTAGAAGGCAGGCGGGCTGGCAAAGCGGCTCCCAGCAGAGGTATGCAACGCAAGACTGCTACCGGACGACCTTGGCCACCTTTCTCCCCACTCCAGCCCCCTAGACCCACTCCAAGGGCTTTAAGAGACGGCGTGGTCCCAGGTGCTTGGGGGTGGCTGGACCCCGAGCTCCCGCTGCCTGCTGAGCTCAGAGCTCCGAGGTGGGGGCGGGAGGAGGGGCCGAGGGGGCGGGCCCAGACAAGTTCCCAGTTACAAATACCGCTGCTCTCACGAGGCCTAGGAGGAGAGCTTCGCCCCCAAAGACTCGTAACGCTGGCCGAGAGGCACCGTCACGTCCACTCTTGGGTCCTGCACCTTCCCCAGTATCCTGGGGCTCTTTCGGCCATTTGGTGGCCCGGGGATGGAGTGGGGTCTCGAGCCTCTAGGAGACCTAGAGAACCCGCTTCCCCCCCCCCCCCCACCATTTGACCCCGCCAAAATCCACCAAGACCAGTCCCAGCGGCTGTTTCGACCCTTCCAGAAGGGAGTGGGAGGCAGGATCCTTGGAGGGTCTGCCTCTTCTTGGAAAGTTGAGAAGTTGGGCACATGAAGATGTAAGAGAGGCCTAGAGGGTCCCGGGGCTAGGAAACCCTATTAACCTCTCATTCCACCCTAAGGCCCAAGTTTGCACTTGCACACCTTCCTCCCCAAGCAGACCCAGCAGGTCGCACGTCAGGCTTGAGCAGAGTCACCTGACAGTAAGTACATGGAACGTACGTGCAATTGTAACCGAGTACACGCGGTGGAATTAGAGGAACACTAAAAACAGAATTTGAGGAAAAAAAAGAAACGTCCACAGACATTTCCAGTGCGTGGTCCGGTTGTCCAGATGCAGACAAAAGCCACAATGCCCGCGTGGAGTGACCCCGGCCGCAGCGGGAGAATGGACCGAGTGAGGATGCAGGCTGTGAAGCCAAGGGCTTCCTGCTAGAGGGACGTTGGTTCCCGAGGGAAAAAACTTTGTTGAGCCGACTGCGTGAAAGGTTTCAGGTCAAGTCCAGGAGACTACCTACAAAGAGCACCTCCTCCACCCCAAAGCTGGCCCTTTCCCCTTGCTCTGGGTCAGAGACACCCAGAAGAGGGCAATCCAGGAAAGATCCGTCTGGATCAGCATCATTTATTTGTTGTTATATTATTGGTTTGGGAGATTGCATTCTGAAGGAGGATGAGGTGAAGAGCAG
Source organism: Puma concolor (assembly GCF_028749965.1). Lineage (NCBI taxonomy): Eukaryota > Metazoa > Chordata > Mammalia > Carnivora > Felidae > Puma > Puma concolor. The sequence continues at coordinate 76,540,851 of NC_141669.1, forward strand.
AGGCGCACTTCAATGCCAGGAGATTCCTAATACCTAATGGGAACTTTGGGCTCTAATCAGGTTGGAGAATCCGGAGGGTCCCTTCCACTCCTCTTATGCTAAATTTAGTCTTTAAAAAAGAACATTAGCTCATCTCCACGTCTTCCTGCCTTTTCCCTTCCATCCCAGTCCCCTTTGTGTAAAATAAGTCTGCAAAAGAGCACTCCAAAGAAAATTGAATTATTTGGTTTATTAGACTACATTTCTTTGTGAGATATTGAGAAGTTCTCCCTCACCTACTCCCCTGTCCCAGGAGAAAGTCCTCGTCCAGGCCATTGGGGGTGGAGGATTGAAGAGGAGGGATTGATTCGCAGAGTAGCTTTCCTGGAAAGGCCCAAGCAAGTGCACAGCCTAGTTTTTGGTTTCAGCTCTGTTTGCCTGCCCCATCCTGGTGAACCTTCCAGACAGTAGCCATCGTGGTTTCCCTGCAGAAGAGGCAGGCACACTGGATGCAATGATGCCCTCCCCTCCCCAACTGTCTCTCTGAAAGTAGAGGGTAAGTTTGGAAAGATTCTTTCAGACAAAACAAGAGAAAAAAAAAAAAGAGGACGCTCTGGGCCAGCAAGTCGGATGACCACCCTCCAAGGGGGCAGAGGAAGGTCCGTCTCCTGAAGAAGAGATGAACCATCTGGAAAACACTGCAGGAGGACACTTTTAAACAAATGTGGTTACCCTAGAAATGGAGGGGGGCTGGGAGTATGAGTAGGGAAGGATTTCTTCCCTTTGGGGGACAAACACTGTGTCCTTTCAATTTTTCCCAAAGATACATTTAATTCCTGGAAATTGTAGTGTTTGTTCTTGTAGATGTTCTAAACAATAAAGAGTGAAAATCATTTTAGACTCAATCTTCCTTGGAAGGGCATTTTCTTCCAAGACCTTTTTCTTTCTCCAGGTTTGTTCTTCCTTATTCCCTAATAAGAGTCCACCTGCTGATATGCTTCAGGAAGAGACTATGACAGAGAGCGAAATGAGTAAGGAGACCATCACTCCCAAGCCGGGAGTCACTGCCATTCCCCATAGCTGAGACTCGGGACACAAAGAAGCAAACTCCTTTACCTTGAGGGCATTTCTCCCCTTTGAGTAGTTTATTCAGAGCCTTTCCAATAATACATAACCACCAGCATTTTAGAGTTAAAGATGTTTGTTACTACTTACCAATTAATTCTACAAGATTCTTCAAACTCTGCTTGTATGATTTAGAAAACCGCACGTAGGTAGCTAAAGTCGTTGTAACATTCATCACTCAAGCAGAAAAGCAGTTCAGTCTCTCATAGCCCTAAGTGCCCCATGCACGGTCGCTGGAGAGAATTTATTTTTCTCTGTGTTTCCTAAAAGCCCTTATCACCTCTGCCGGAGCCACAGGACTCAGGGCAAAACCGGAGAGGTTTGCGACCTCTTGAGTGGAGCGCACTGTGTTAGGGTTTTTTTGTTGTAAGGAATTCTTAGTGATAGTGTGAGGCTCTCTCCGTGTCTCTCTCTCTCTCTCTCTCTCTCCCTCTCCCTCTCCCTTTCTCCCTCTCTCTCTCCCCCCTCTCCCCCCTCCCCAGATGAGTCCGCCCGGCTGCCCGCCTCTTCCTCCGAAGAATGCTTCTTCCTAGGTAGACGCTATCCATTTCCGCTGCCCGGGGCAAAGGGCTGAACGTTGTCCGGTCCTAAGCTGGGGAGGGAAAGGAAGGGCGGTGTGTGCGGGTTGGGGAGGGGACAACCATCACCTTCGACAATAAAATAAAATAACCAGATACCCCATTTAATCCCTTCCATTAACAGTGTCAGTGCGCTAGAGGGGCCGTCTCACCTCCAAAGGTGTCTTCACCCCCGGAGGGCCCAGGCTTCCCGTCGCGGCCCAACACTGGGCCCGCGCGCCCAAGAGGAGGTGCTCCGACGGCAAAAATCCCATACATTTTTAACTACAGTGATTACTAAATTAATAGCAGGCACTAAGACAGATGTCAAAACGTCTTGAAAATGTTTATCTGTGAATAATTGAGAAGGTGGTGGGACGCATTATCTGATTGTGTAATGAAATATGTATGAGGAACAGCTGTTTGCGACAGTCCCCTCCCGCCGCCTCCTCAGCCGGGGGCCCTTCCCCTAGAAGCAGGAGCCTCGGCGAATTTGGTGGCCCACTTGGGAGCCCTCTCAGCCCCTCCGGGGTTGCTGGCAGAGCTGTGGCTTTAGCGGCTCCAGAGTCACCCTGTTTCCTTGCGGAGGACCTCCGCATGGGCCACCCCTCCAGCCTCGCTCTTTTGGCTTTGGTGGCGGGATGAGGCTTAGCCGCCGGCCGAGCCACCTTTCAAGCCCTCGGGCGGGCCGCGGGCTCGGCAGGCGAGACCCAAGGAGAGCCCGGGCTCGGGCGGCGGAGGCCCGGAGGCCGGGGGCCTGGCGTGCGGCGGCGGAGCGGCAAGGCCTGCTCGGAGGCTAGGGCCCGGGGCTCGGCGGCTCAGCGGGGCGGGCCCGGGGTCACCGCGGGGTGACGGGGCTCCCGTGAGGGCTTTGTTCGGCGCTCTTGCCACACTGCGCACTTCCTTCCAGCCCCCAGCCGGTCGCCCCCCAGCCTCCGCGCCCGCCCTGTTTGTTTTTCCAGCCCCGCGCCCTCGGCCGGGACTTGCAAACAGCCCTCTGGGCTGCGTCAGCCGCCCGAGGCCGTGGCCCAAAGCAGGCCCGAGCCCTGCTGGGGCCCTCGCGCCGAGCTCTGCCCCCACCCCCCCCCCATCCCCAGGAAGTAGAGCGAGGGGCGAAGGAGCTCGGGGGCATTTCTGGAGCTCCAGGGCAGGGGTCGGCCGGGCCGGGGACGTGGACTAGTGGGGCGCACGGCCTCGGCGGGCGGCCCAGGCCCAAGTCCTGGGCTCCGAAGCGGCCGGCGGGTCCTGGCCCCTAGCCCCACAGGAGAGCGGCGGCTGTGTGGGGTCTGGACGAGCACGCAGGAAGGGGCCCCAACAGGCCTGGACCTTGAATGAAGGGTCAGCCACACCGATAAACCCGCTGACCCCCGCGTGGGCGTGCTGTCCCCGTCGCTGCACTCTGGCCGCTTCGCACGGCGGTGGAACCTGGTCCCGGGCGCGGCGCTGCCCGCGGCCCCTGGCCCGGCCGTAGGCCTCCCCGCGCCTCCGCGGCCTCCCGGCCCCTAGCCTCCCCGAGCCCGGGGGCCCCGTCCCTAGTCCCTGGCGCCCAGGAAGCGTCACCCCGAAGCCTCCGGCCGCGCTGGCCCTTCCGGCACTGCCGCCCCCGACCGCTCTGGGGCCGGGAGAGGACGAGCGGGCTCCAGCTCGGCGAGCCTCCGCGCGCGGACACAGAGCGTCTACGCGGTTTCCCCCGCCGGCTGGTCGAGATGCGCTCGGGCGTTCTTTCTCGAGCGTCCCCCCTTTTACCTAATCCCTTATGCTTTTATTCTAATCCTGCACATTACAGTTAATCTGTAATGATACCGCTTCGGAGGAACCTGTTGCATACGAGGCACGGTAATTTGTAACCTTGGAAACAGTTTTAAATAAAGATTATAACAGTGATGTCAACTGTGTTTATTCTCCGCGCGGGAGGTGGGTTGGGGGCCCGGCAGCCCCTCGGCGGAGAGGACGGAGTTTCGGAGAGAAAGAAGGGAGCGAGGTGCGTGGGGCAGAGCGGAGCGGTCAGGGGGCCGGGAGGCGCAGAAGCAGCCAGCGCCCGCTCCAGTCCCGCTCCGGGCCCGCTCGGGTCCCGCGCCTGGGGTCTTCTGAGTTTTTCCTTTTTGGAAATCGTGTGGTCTTAAGCCGGGAGGCTTGGAGATACAGCAAGGGTTTGCAAAATTGAGGAAAACTTGATGAACTTGAGCCACTGTGTGTCGCGAATTGGCGTGCGGCCGGGCCCTGCGCCCCTGGGAGGCCGAAGCCGCCGAGGGTGGAGAAAGGGCGGCTTGCAGGACCCTTCCGCTGCAGGAAGGCAGAGCCGCTTCTGTGCCGATCACTGCGCCCTGAGCTCCCTCCTCTGTTAAATACACCCGCGGCAGCAGCAGCAGCAACCAAAAATTGTTCGCATACCGAAAGCAAAATTAAACATAATTGCTTTTATTTATCTATTGCTTTTATATCGTTAAAATATTTTTAGTCACTTTGTACAAAATAGCATCCGCTCTGATTATTACCTGCCATATCTGTTGATCTGCTCCCTGTGTGTTCAGCACAGCAACATTAACAATTAAGGAAAAAGCACATCTTATATATTGTATCTGTCAAGATATGTTACAATTTCCATTAACAAAAAACCATTATTCTTGTTGAAGAAGCTATGAAGCATATCTTTCATGAGAACTTTATTAGTAATCATAGTTGTCAAAAAGAATTAGATATGCATAGATTGTAGATGCAAAGGAAATATTAGATGCACAGAATAAAATATACAGTGGGATTGAGGCACAACTATTTTTCTTTTTAAAATAAATTTTTACCGAGGTGAAAAAAAAAAAAAAAACCAAGCTATTAAGCTTACTTAAAAGATGGCTTTGTTGGTTTAATTATACTGTAGTTATTTTATAAATATGTTTCAAAGGAAGCTTGCCATATTGCATGTCAATGAGGACTGTAAAGAAAAGCTCACAAAAGCTAATGCATACCAAATACCAAATTTTAGTCATTAGCATTCCTATTTATTACAAACTAAAGGAACCTATTAACAGACAAGAATTTCTATTTAGCTAGCATTACAATGTTTAGCCATTAAAATAAAAAGGGCAAAGTATATACGTATTTTTTTCCCTTGGAACTATACGTTCTTTTTGCCTAGAACCTCGTGGAGAGATTGGGAGATGTTTCTGATTGGGGACACATGATTCTACAGTGGGAATAGGCCAGAGGGCCCAGAACCACTATTTTTAGTTATCGAGCTTAATGCTATTCATTTGGAAGCAAGAACAGTGCTGGGGCGGTGCAGCTTGCTGAGGGCTGCGTGGTAACCACAGTCAGTGAGGGGCCCTTTGTCTTTAATTTGTGTCAGGAGCATATGCAAATTATTAATTGTTTTTCCTCTAGGGGAGGGAGTGGATAGCAATGGTAATACCGCTTTTGTTTGGATATTAAAATTTCTTTAAATGCTCCCTAGACGGGCTACATCCCCCAATGCGGATTCCCCTGGAAGGAAATCCCACCACGACAATGAACACAAGCGTCTTAATTCTAAAAATACGCACACATAGATCTGTGTCATTTCAAAGACCTTTTCCTTTGAGCAAAAGCGGCAATTCTGCTCTCACACCAGACGTAAATGAATATACAAATATATTTTTCCGAATGCCGATTTGAGAGGGAAAAAAACTTTTTAACCATTCTTACATTTAGAAACTTTAAAGATCTTTTTCTTCTTAAAATCGAGGCAGAATTTTTTTTTCCCTAACTGGGTAGGGAAACAAGTAAGTCTTACAGGCACTGAAATGAAACATTTGGCATGGTAAGAAAGGTTATTTCGAAGTATGCTAGGTGAGTTTTTTTTTTTTTTTAAGTGCTCAACATGGAAAAAAATAACAGTTACACGAGATTGTTAAACTCTGTGCACTTACCAAGCGACTGGATGCCCAGCTTTTTATGGCCTGACTTTCTGCTCGGATGTGATGCGTTCTGCCCGCTTTGGGGGGACTTTTTGCATTAAAAAGGTAGAAAAATTTTAAGAAAGGTGCTTCCCTGAAAGGCCTACATGAAAACCTTCCAACAGGTGTTGGAAGGTTGGAAGGAAGGAAGCAAGGGCATTTTTGAATTCTTGATTTAAAAAAGAAAATCTCTTCATCAAAAGTTATTAACATTCACAAACCCCACTCAAAATCTTAGTTTTCAACAGTAAACTTGGCCGCATTGTGTTGAGGGAAGTGGTGGGTATTTTCTCCCCTGTGAGTACTTGAGCACAGATAAAGGAAGGAGAGTGTAAGTTCCTAGACTGCAAACTTTTCCTTCTGGGAAATAACGAAAGTCGGTGTACTAAGAAGCTTGGGTGCCCCACTGCTGGCAGTTCTAGAAAAGAAAATGTGAACTCTCCCCATTTCTTTCCCATTATGCCAAGATAAGGAGTCAACCCCCAAGTTCCTGAAGTCTATTTGATACAGAGGTGGGGAAAACTGCTATAAATACCCAAGTGTATCAAAAAGGGTGACACCTGCCAGCAAAGACCAGATTTATACAATTATTTAGATAATCCACCTTCTTTTACTGACCGCAAATTAACCAGTCTGATTTTGCCTCCACTGCTGAGAGGGCGCATATTATCTAGACAGGACACACTCTTACCCTCATCTGCATACTTCCCCCTCACTGAATGCTGAATACTACCAGTAGCCAAGGAGGAGAAGGCTGTTTCTCATATATTTAAACCAAGATGGCTTAAGTCTCAAGTGGGTGAAAGATAACCCACTTTCAGTTGCTTTATTTATTTTTTTAAATGTGTATTTATTTTTGAGAGAGAGAGACAGAGTGTGAGCGGGGGAGGAGCAGAGAGGGAGACACAGAATCCAAAGCAGGCTCCAGGCTCTGAGCTGTTGGCACAGAGACCGACTTGGAGCTCGAACCCACGAACTGTGAGATCATGACCTGAGCCAAAGTAGGATACTTAACTGACTGAGCCACCCAAGCGCCCCTGCTTTCAGTTGCTTTAAATCCCATTTCCAAGAGCATATTAGGGAAGACCATCTCAGAGATAAGTAAGACTGAGGCCCTTTTCTCAGGGGGCTGATACTTGTTGGGGGAGAAGAACATACACAGGACACAGGTCAATAGCACAGAACAATGCTGTTCTGTGGATGCCCTGGCTGGGAACACATAGGAGAGAAGCATGGGAGAAATCTCAGAAGGCTTCCTGGAAGAGGTGGGGTTTGAGCTGAGGCTTGAAAGTTGAGTTATGATTCGAGATGGTGAGGAGAATGACATACAAGCAAAACTGGTATCCAGTTAAGGTATAGTGACAAGTCTGACACAGCACAGGCATTTAAAAGTGCTTGCTTAAATGCAATGAATGAATAGAATTATTTAGAAGTCTGATAATAAATTCCTCTAAACATTTCTTTTTAGGCTGGCCTGTCTGCTCTGTTAACCTGAACCTCTCTTTATTTCTTTCCTCCATTGATGTTGTACCTTTTCCTCAATTAGGCTGAGGGAGCAAAGTCTGAAATTTTGATGATGTCAAGGGCTGACAAAGTGATGCTTGTTGATAGGAGGGGGAGAGGGTTCGTACTCAGGGGATACTTCTCTAAGGGCCAAGTGTTCCCTCTAGTCCTATTCACATTCTTGCAAGAATGAGGGGATTACTGAAATTCTAAGAGGTTTCCTATTTTTAACAAATCTTTCTCTTATGGTACCAATTTAATGTTTTGTTCAAAACATCCTGGAATGCAGAATGGTGAAAGGGGGCTTGTTAGGTTTTTATATACAGAGCAGAGAAGAGTCCACTGAAAATGGCCCGTGGATTAGAAACAAGGAAAGCTGGTGGTGCTGATAATTAGTGGGGGGTTAAAGTGGCTCACCCAACCCAGCTTCACTTTTTCTCATTTGAGAGACGGAGACAATATCAGCCACCCTTGTCTATGTGACAAGACTTTTGGCCTTGTTCTTTAAAGGCACAACAAGAAGGTGGGTTTTCACAGCTCTGGCCTCTAGCAATGGCAGGATTTGGGTGATATTAATCGAGTATGAACGGTTTTGTTTTGTTTTGTTTTGTTTTCTCTCCTGGAAGCAGATGCTGATTAGTTTGAACGTTATATAAATTTTGGTTTTTTAAATTACTTTTTAAAATATGTTTAAAACATTTTTTTTTTAATTAATTTATTTAGGGGGAGAGAGAGCACAAGCAGGGGAAGGGCACAGAGAGAGGGAGAGAGAGAATCCCAAACAGGCTCCGCACTGTTAACGCAGAGCCCAGCGTGGAGCTGGAACCCACGAACCGCAAGATCCTGACCCAACCTGAAATCAAGAGTCAGTCGCTTAACCGACAGAGCCATCCGGGTGCCCTAAGATACAAGTTGTAAATGACAACAACTGGAAAATAAATCTTGGCGAGATGAGAAATCTACATGCATATTGTCTTTTCTACAGAATGCGTTTTAAAAAAATTTTTTTTTAACATTTATTTATTTTTTTGAGACAGCATGAATGGGGGAGGGGCAGAGAGAGAGGGAGACACAGAATCGGAAGCAGGCTCCAGGCTCTGAGCCATCAGCCCAGAGCCTGACGCGGGGCTCGAACTCACGGACCGCGAGATCGTGACCTGGCTGAAGTCGGACGCTCAACCGACTGAACCACCCAGGCGCCCCTCTACAGAATGCGTTTTTATGCTTCATTAGGTCTTTGGGCCTGGACATGTGCTTCACATTAGGGCACAGCACTGACTGGTTCTTCAGAAAGTAGCTTCGCTGAGCACAGCAGTGTGGGGCTCTACTACAGATCTCGCCTCGAGCAAGACACCTTCCATCTCCATTCTCCTCCCCTTTGCCCTCACCTCCACTTCTGCTCCAGAAATCTGGCTTTCTTCTGGTGCCTCTTTTCTTTTACTTTTTTCTTTTTTCTTTTTCTAAGCAAGCCACTGTTTCTTCTTAAACTAAGCATGGAAGCCAACGGGTTGAGGGCAATTCCGTTTCTACAGTAAACAGATGACTTTTGCGATCCCAAGACCTAAGTAAAGGCCCTTCCCCCGGAAGCACCTAACTCAAAAGGAGGAAACACTAAGGATTATGGAGCATTCTGCAATGAGTGTGGCTGAAGAGGGGTCTACCTTCCACCCCACATCCATGTGCTGTCTCTCCAAATTCGTCCGAGGGAAGCTTGCTTTCCCAAGAGCCCCTTTTTGTCCCGGGTGTAGAATGTATTCAGCCGCACCATACACAAGCTGAACATACGGCAGAATGGTGTGAAGCAAGAAGTGCATCCATTGGCACATCGAAGGGCAGAAGCTGGGATGCACGTTCAATAAAGGGCTCCCCGGTGCGACTGGGTGGCTCAGTCAGTTAGGCACCCGACTCTCGGTTTCGGCTCAGGCCATGATCGCGCAGTTTCCTGAGTTCGAGCCCCACGTCAGGCTCCATGCTGGCAGCACGGAAGCTTGCTTAGGATTCTCTCTCTCCCTCTCTCTCCCTGCTGCCCCACCTCCCACTCGCTCTATCTCTCTCTCCAAATAAATAAACTTTAAAACATTCTAATACGGGGCTTCTAAAACATTCTAATACCGCAGGATCTCTCTAGTGAAAGCTGAACTGACCTCAATCTGTGTGGGCAATGCGCTTGTGCGTGTGTGTGTGTATTTACAAGGCCGGAAAAATTCCAGCTACTCGGTAAGACTCTTGGTATAAAGGAGGAAAAAAGTATTGGATGACCTTGTGTGTCTGTGTTAAGGAGGAGGAGCCCCCGGAGATTAAAAACTGAACAGGGGCTGGAATTTTGTTTTAATTAGTCTCACATTTCCCTGGAGGGCTTTTCTGAGAATATGATCTCCTTTCCCATTTGCCTCTCTGCAGTAAAGTATGGAGACTCACCAAGCCCAGGAGGAAGAGGGGACCATCTCCACCCCAGCCTAATTCCGAAGAAAACTTGGCCTTGGCTTTCAGAAATCCTAAATCACATGTAGGCAAAGTATTAGACCCCATTACCAAGAATAAAACAGAAGCTGGCTCCATTACTCCCATTTTCAGACTGACCAGAGGACGCACCGAAAAGCCTTTTCTTGAGGGAGAGATGGAAAATCTGGTTCAAGGGTAGTACATTGGGTCTCCTCTTGATGGGGCGTGTGAGGGCTGCACCCTCGAGTCCTGATACCCAGATCAGATCTTCAACGACTCCCAGATCACGCGCAAGGGAGAGTAGATCGGAAGCAGGGGAGGGGTCCGCAGAGTCAGCGAGAGCAGCAAGAGGAGGGGACAGGAAAAACCGAGCCGACCCAGCAGGTCTAGGAGACAGCAAGTCTGTCTGCACACAAAAGGAAGGCACCCACCTGGGACAGAAGGGGTTATTAGGTCCTTCCCTGAGCCACGGTGCTGATGTCCTCACAAGGTCTCCAACCCTCAGTAGCAATCTATAGCGTGCGTCAGTATGGGTGCGAAAGCTTCTTCTATCAAGTTTAACAACTTTCTGGTGTAACTTCTGAGAGGGCCGATTGCTTATTCATGCGGAAGCAAGACGCCCAGTTCATTTTGCCTGTTTTTGCTACTCTTTGTTGGGTTTGGGAGGCTGTTATGGTAGCTGCAAATGGCTTCTCAAGTGACATTTGCTGACATTCAGTGAAGTACATTTATCAGTATTCGCCAGCTCACCTCTACACATGCAATCCATTTTGTTTTGTTCTTCATAGCAACCTCCTTTCCGACACCCGTGCCCTGAAAATGATAAATGGCAAGGTGGCATATTTCTCAAGCTGCACTCAAATGTCACTGTGAAAAATCTTTAATGGACTAAGTGTAGCTCTTCACGTTACAACTTGTCAGGTACTGAGAAATTCTAGAGTTTCTCCTTAATCCACAAGTCTTTGGAACCACACATCTGCAAGCAGAGACTAATTATAAGCTGTACCAGTCAGACCTGGGCAAGCAGAAACCGAGGAGAAAACATCTGATATCAGCTAATTCTTTTTTATTCTTACTCTTGTTCCATTTTCGCTACTTCCTTTCCTACTCAAAGAATATGCCAGGTATGAGCAATTTGTTACTCTAAGTGGGGGATGGTCTCCCCCCTCAGCCCCTCCCCCCACCCCAAGCAGGCCTGTAATCCAGTTATACAATCAGCTTTCTCCATAATAGCTTTTTCTCTTCTCCTCCAAGACTCAACATCTCTAGGACTTCTCCCCTCTCCCCCGCCAACCTCGCCCCTCAAATATACTCCACCTGATTTTGAATCGTAAATCCTGGCTCCTAAATGTTGGCTGTGATGGGGCGGTTCAGAGGCGTCTGAGACATCTGGCTGGAAGGGTCCTCTCTCCTGCCTCCTTAGCCATCCCTTTTCAGCGTATTTGGTCATCCTTCAGATCTCCACTACCACCATGCCGCTTTCGCAGGGAGCAGCCCACAGACACTCACTCATCCCTGAATATGGCTCAGTTGCTCAGGTGCTACCTTTTCCTAGTCCCTGGAGTGTGCTCCAAGGAGGAATCAGCCCTTGCCCACTGTCGTCAGGGGAGAATTTGGTTTGCGTGTGTTTGGGATGTGTTCCAATGAGGGCATCATCGTCAATTCACACTGATTTTACAATCAGTGTTTGAAGGCCAAAGGAATTGAGAAAGGGGTAACTGAAGCCAAGGAAAAGAAGTGGTACCACCCACAACTGTACCGGCCAAGTTCATCTTTGGCCAGATGCTAGATTGGGATGTTCTTGGTTTTACACCTGTCCCTTAAAGCCCCACCCAAACTCTAACTTTGATATTTGCTTCTAGATTCCTTGGTTTGGGCATTTCCTGGGCTCTCCTGTTTTTTCTCTAATATCATCCTTGGCTTTTCTTCTCCCTTAGGCTTAGCCTCCAGTCTCTTGGGCTGAATAAGTGTCTTATCTGTCTCTTAGACCTCAAGGACCCTTCCAACAAGTAAAGAAAGGTCTTTGGCCACATAGAGGCTCAAGAATCTAATAGTCTAACAGTCTAAAATCTGTAATGTAGCAATCTCCATTTCTACATTTGTGTGAATTGACATCACTTGTTGTTTTCACACACACACACACACACACACACACACACACACACAAAATCACTGGGCACCTCTGTAGTAACCCAGCTCTGCCAGGAGCTCCGAGAATGTTCTGGTAAGAGAAGTGAGAGAAACCCAGTCAAGCTAGCATCACTAAAATGATGGGGGAGTCTCAGTCAAGGATACAACGGTATCTCAGGGCCAAATAGCAGAAGGAGTATTTGCTTCAGACAGGTCTGGGACCAGAAGTAGATGAGGCACCAGAAGAGAGGTGGCCATTCTCACGCTCACTGAGTCTTGCCTCTGCTTAGTTCAAGCCTCTCTACTGGTTGACATTCTCTGCTTCTTTGTGTGCATGGTGGACCAAGACCCCTTCAGTTCTAGAACTTATATTTCTATAATATAAGTCTCACCCCTCCCCTCCCCTCATCCCAAGCAGGCTTGTAATCCAGTTATACCATCAGCTTTCTCCATAATAGCTTTTACTCTTCTCCTGCAAGACTCAACATCTCTAGGACTTCTCCCCCTCACTTCAGGTGACCAGCAGCAACCCCTGCCCCTTCAGTTTTCTATTGGTCAACTCCAAACTTCCTAAAGAGAGCATTTTTGTGGTCTATTTGGGTTAGAAGTTGACCCAGAGGACTGATTCCTTATGTGGGTGGGACTTGTCCTCAGAAGAGAATGTTGTGGGTTCGACTGTCTATAACAAATTAGGATCTAAGAGCTCACATTGGGGTATGGAATCTTTAGCGTAAATCTTCTATGGGGTGGAGGCAGCAGCTCTTATTAGTTGGGGCCACCTGTAAGTGAATGAGATTATCAAAGTTTTCCTTGAGGTCTCAGGGAAATTTGGAAATAACTAGGAAAGCATTGAGCGCTCCAGGGATGGTAAAGAGGATGCTGTGAGTGTTGAAAAGATTGCACTATCCTTCTCAGGGCTCCATGAGACACGTAGACAGGCAGAAGCAAGGGATTTGGGAAGCTGTGTCATGAGAGCCATTTGAACTTGAGGTTAGAAGAACATAAACTCCTTGAGTGACTAAATCCAGATGGCTTGGTACTTTTAGTTGCTTAGTTCATAGGAGAATTTAACCGGATTAAGGACAGAGGCACCCTCTCTAGAAGCCTGTTCCTCATGGCCCTGGGAGATTCCCTTGTTTATCTGTTTGAAAACTTATGGGCACTGTTTGTCTTTCCCTTCTTCTCATTTCCTAGAAGGTCAGCAGGCCAGGCCGGGGGGATCAAGGCAGTGGAGAGTACTTCATTCGGATCTAGTCAACCCGTCTCTACAGATCTGCAATCAGAAGTTTTGAGAACCAGGACTGGGTTTTTTTTGTTTTTTGTTTTTTGTTTTTGTTTTTGTTTTTGTTTTGTTTTGTTTTGGTCTGGCTTCATAGGATCCAGTAATTTAATCTAAAGGACTCACCTTTGTAGCATTCTCTGCTTAGAAATCCCCCTTTTCACAGTGCCTGGGTAGCTTGATCATTTGAGCGTGTGACTCTTGATTTCAGCTCAGGTCATGAGACCAGGTCGTGGGATTGAGCCCCGTGTCAGGCTCCATGTGGAGAGTAGAGCCTACTTAAGATTCTTTCTCTCTGTCTCTGTCTCTCTCTCTGTCTGTCTTTCTCTCTCCCTCTGCCTTTCTCCTGCACTCGCACTTGTGCTTTCTCTCTGAAAGAAGAAGACGAAGAAAAAAGAAATCCCCTTTTTCATAAATCCAATCTCAATTCATTCTCCCCATTTACTAGCTGACCAGAAGTTATTGGCCAGGGAATCGAACACCCAGACAAGGGTTCTGGTGCTGCCTCAGACAATGTTAGGGTCTTTGAAAGTGACAGAAACAATCCCCTGTGGGGTTTGGGCCCTATCATCCACCAGGCTAGAGACAGGGGAGCCAGGTTATCCCTGGTTTAGGAGCAAGGCTGTGGGAGGAGGACTGCCACCCCCATAAGGGCCAGGACACAGGAATATAATGTTGCAATCCCTAGTCCTTGCCCTTCTCACAAAGCAAAAACCAGGAAGGAGTTCCTCCCCAGGTTCCCCTTCTTCCTCAGAGCCAGAGAGGCACTGAGGGAGTAACATAGAACATAGACTTTGTTTCTAGCTCTAGCTCCTCCATTCCATGGTTCATTCATTCAGCAAATATTCACCGAGTGCTTATCACACTGGACTAAACCCAGAGGATGTGCAGTGAGTGAAGCAGACACAGTCTGTGCCATGAGCACAAGCTCGGGTTCTTCCCGGGCCTCAGTTTCCTCATCTGTAGAATGAGATGTTAGACTAAATCAGCGGTCTTAAAGTTCAGCCTGTGTCTTAATCACCTGGAGGGCTTGTTAAAATGTAGTTTTCTCAGCCTTACCCCCCGAATTCCTGACTCAAAAGGCTTGAGAATTTGCCTTTCTGGCATATTCCCAGGTGATGTTGGTGCTGCTCATCCCGGGACACACTTTGAGAACCACTCATTACTAGATGAGCTCTCAGTCCCCTTCTGGCTGTGACAATCTGTGATATGGATTGGTTGGTGGTCACTGGAATATCCCAAGCAGAAAGAGATTGTGGAGAGCCAGCCTGGAAATGGAAAAGTCCCGTAAGTTTCTTGAGCTTAGGGGTAAATGGATCAGAGATAAACCTTAACAGAGCCACTAAAGCCTTTGCCTCATTATTTTTTTAAAAAATGATTAAAAAGTAATTCCCTAACATGAAAGTTCAATCAGATGCTGGAGAAATTATTTCAACTTTCCATAGGGAAACAAGGGCTCCACTAAAAAGCTACAAGGGTATTGATGTCTATTAAATATTTGCTTTTCTCTCTAGCCCACACTAGACTGAGTAATTTGTATTTGGCAGAAACCAGCTGCAATTACATTAGTCAATCCAAAAGCCCAACTTGCTCATACAAAATGCAAACAAATTAGTTAAAATGGCCTAATTAGTAGACTGTAAAAATACAAACTGAGGCTGGCAGCCTGATGTGTGTTAGTCAAGAACGCTGTCTTCCCACCCAGGGAGGCCTGGAGCTAAGCAGACCATTGGACTCAGCTCCCAGCTGGTTAAGGGTCTTCTCTTGGGACTCCGACAGCCAGTGACCCAGCCAAACCCCAGTGGTTCTGCCTTAGCACATCCTCTCATGGCCCAGGACATGGCTTCATCTTTGGCCAAATCAGTATAATGGAAAGAATGTGGTGTTTGAATCTAGACCGAATGTGAGTGTGAATCTCTCACCCAGCTATTGCTTTAGACAAGTTGCTTAACTTCCCTGAGCCTCTTGTTTCCTTTCTTAAAATGGAAATAATGCAGCCTGTACTGAAAAGAGGTTGTGAGAATTAGCAATTACGTATGTACGTGCCTGGTACAGAGTAGTTGTTCCGTTATTAGTGTAGGTCTGGGTTTCCTCTGCCTTCACATATCAGAATGACCCTACAGGCCAGTCTTCTGATTCAGATGTGGAGCACCAGTGGGCAGTTTTGTGGATGTGAGATGAGGTAATGACCCTCAGAGGATTGACCAAGGTCAAGGATTGTATTCAGAGTATTGTGGTGTGATTCAGACAACTCACCTGTGCTGAATCCCAAGGGGCCACAGGCTGCAGCCTTGTACATGCCTGGGTCACAGAATCAGAGAACTGGAAAGGACTGCAGACATCATCTGGTATGGGAGTTCAAATCCTCACTGTGCCTCAGAATCTCTTATAACAATGCTAGAGCCAAGACTCTGCTTCCAGAGATTCTAATTCAACCAGCTTGAAAGGGACCTATGCATCAGTGTATTTAATGCCTCCCCAGTGATTCTAAATGAAGTCAAGGTTGAGAATCCTTCCTCTAGCACATGCACCCCAGTGTATATAACAGCGTTATCAACAACAGTCAAATTATGGAAAGAGCCCAAGTGTCCATCAACTGATGCACGGATTAAGAAGATGTGGTACACACACACACACACACAAACGCACACACACACACATACACACACACTGGAATACTAGTCAGTGATAAAAAAGAATGAAATCTTGCCATTTGTAAGAATGTGGATGGAACTGGAAGGTATTATGCTAAATGACATAAGTCAGTCAGAGAAAGACAGAAATCACATGATTTCACTCATATGTGGAATTTAAGAAACTTGACAGATGATCATAGGGGAAGGGAAGGAAAAATAAGATAAAAACAGAGAGGGAGGCAAACCATAAGGGATTCATAAATACAGAGAACAAACTGAGGGTTGATGGGGGTGAGGAAAGTAGGTGATGGGCATTAAGGAGGGCACAGGATGTTATATGTAAGTGATGAATGGATAATTAATTAATTAACTAATTAATTAAAAGAATCCTTCTCCTAATCCAAACTCTTTATTCACTGGAGAAAAACAAAACGGGCAGACATGCAATAAAAATTTTAAACACACACACAAATAAACAAAACTGTGACAACTCAGAGACTCAGAGGGGTGTGAATTATCTAAGGTCACACAGAATTCAGTTTTCCTAAGTTGACTTCTTACTCAAATTGTTGGATCAGACCATTGGCTTCCATGGGAAGGAATGTTTTCAGGATGCCTATAGAGAAACAGGCCTTTCACTAGACTCCTAAAGGAAGCTAGACTTTGGTGACAATCAACATCTTGCATTTTATAACACCTTCTCACCAAAGCACGTTCCCAGCTCAGTTTTGGTCCCATCATCAGCTAGATTAAGACCGGAAGTCTCAGGGAAGTTACACGGTCAGTGACAGGCACAAGTCTTCAATGTCCGGGGTTGCGTATTGGACAAATAAGGAGCCCCTGCTAACTCTGGCCACCAGACTTTGTGAATCATGTCAGATTCACTAGTGGGTTCCACTAGTGGATTCCATCTAAAGGCAGAAAGCAAAGTTACATACTTATTTGGAGAGGACCAGAGATATGAGCTTTCCTGAGTGAGTGGAAAGATGTTTCGTTTCCTTTGTGTGCAATGCCTACCTCCAAAAGACAATCTAACTTTTCAGAGGCTGTGTCTCATTTGTTTTTGCCCCCTGCATTTAGTAAGTGCTTTTCTGAATCCTGCCTCTGTACTTCTGGGCCTCTGTCGGCTTGAGAAGAGTGGGACGCCTGGGCTTAAAGAGGCCAGAACACAAGCAGAAACTAAAGGCTCCCCACCCTGAGGGAAAGAGTAACAACAGATGTTCTGATCCTGCCCCATTCTCCAACTCCAGGCTATATCCTTACCGTCCCAACTCCCAGAACCAAAATCTCAGGGAACAGGAAAAGACACTATCATTTCTGACTGTGTGGCATTCGATAATTTCATCACTACTTATGTTTGGGTCTCTCTGAAGGCTCTTAGGTACAACTCACGTTGACGTAGTTCTCTCAGACTGTGGCAACGCAGCAGGTTAAAGTGGGATCCCTAGCCTTGGGTAAGTTCCCAAGTCAGATGCTTAGCTCCTTAATTTTTTATTTCCCCATCTCTAGCATCATTATCTAAGGTTAAACATTTTCTTCTAAGAACTACTTTAGCCGATTTCCACAATTTTTGGAATTGTACCATTTTATCTTTCAGTATTTGCTACTTTTCCTTAGTGTGGACCTGTTAGTAAAAAAATTCGTTTGTCTGAAAATGCTTTGAAAGGTATTTTTTCCCCTAAGTATAGGGCTTTAGGTTGCTAAGTATTTTCTTTCAATACATTGAAGATTGTTTTCCCAATATCTTCTGGCACCAATTGTTACTGGGAAGCCAGTTGCTATTTCAATGATCATCCTTTGGAAAATGATGTTTCTTCTCTGACTGCCTTTAAGATTTTCTCTTTGTCTTTTGTGTTCTGTGATTGCAGTGTGATATGCATGGGTATATATGCATGACCATGTATTGATCTGTATTGATAAACATTAGCAGTAGGTTCAGATTGATAAAGAAATCAGATACAGGCTTGGATAATTCAGAAGATGTTTAGTTACCTAAAAAATATGGATGGGGGGGCGCCTGGGTGGCTCAGTCGACTGGGCATCCGACTTTGACTCAGGTTATGATCTCACAGTTTGTGGGTTCAAGCCCCGTGCCAGGCTCTGTGCTGACAGCTCAGAGCCTGGAGCCTGCTTCAGATTCTGTGACTTCCTCTCTCTCTCTCTGCTCCTCCCCCACTCATGCTGTCTCTCTCTGTCTCTCAAAAATAAATAAAACATTAAAAATCATTTTTGAATAAATAAAAAAAATATATGAATGGAAGTCAGTGCAGTGAGAATACACAGCAGAGAGAGACAGAGGTGTAAGCTTCTGGACCCTAGTTTTCATGAGAGTATCTTGTCGTAGATGGCAGTTTTAAGTGAGAGAGAGTCACGTCAGACTCTTTGGAACAATATCTTCCCTTTCCAAGCTCAATCTCATGTACAATGTTGGTGTTATACATACAATATACGGTATGACCACAAAGTTCAGTACAGTATAATATAGTATGCTTGTGTATGAAGATAATCCTTACTAGTCACTCCCAGCTTGGTTTTAAACCTGTGATATGAACCTAGAACAAATGTCAGGGACCCAAATATCTCTGCAAGTTATACTACGTATTGGGCCCTTCACTGCCACTTAATATTATCTTTTATTTATCTTTCTTAGCATTTGGGGGGCTCAGAATCTATGGAAAATTCTTATCTTTTCAAATATTACCTCTGCCCTATTCTTCTCCTCCTCCTCTATAAATTGTCTTGAGATATGTGTAAACATATTCACTCAATCCTATATGAAGCTACATTTCTTTGACATCATCCTTCTTTTTGTCTTCCTGAGCTGCATTCTGGATCTTTTTTTTTTTCAGATCTATATTCTAGTTGTCTAGTAGCATATTTAGTGTGTCTAATCTTCTGTTGAATCCATCTATTGATATTTTAATTTCAACAATTTTATTTATTTACTTATTTATTTAGATAAAAGTCCTGTTGGAATTCTTTTCCAGTCTGCTTGGGCATTTTTATAGCCTCTTACTTCTGGTCATGCTTTTAATCCTTTCCTTTATTCCTTTAAATGCATTAAACATAATGTTTTATATTTATATTTGGTCATTTCCACATCTGACGTCTTCGTGGGTTCAATTTTGTTGTTTGCTGACTCTTGCTAATGGTACTTTGCTTCCTTGAACGCTTAATGATTTTTGACTGTGAGTTTCTTGCTTTCAAATTTTATCTATGGGAATTCTTTGAGGTTTGGATTAAAATTCCTCCAGAGAGGTAGCATCTTACCATTGATAATTCAGATTCACTTCCTCCAAATTTTAACTTGAGGCTTTTTGGGCCACCCAGGGAGTGGGAATTCAATGTGCAAGCCTACAAAAAGCTGGATATGGTTATAAATTTTCAGAATAATTCTTCCCTCTGTTTAGGGTCAAAATTTGATGTATGTAATTTTCTTTGTAGTTCCCATAGTAGAAATAAAGTATAGGTAACTTTTCATTTATCTTTACACATGAAGCATAATTTGGGGGTCTCAGATTTATGCACAGGGATCTTTACTATATCCCCCACCTTAGATAAGCCCTAGACTTTTTCTTCTTTCCCCCTTGCTCTGTGAGGCTGTGAAAACTGAAACCAAATTTTACGTGATTTGGCAAATGCCTTCAAGGTCAAAGCCAACATCAGTACTTAAGTTATTTCTCTGAATTTTTACTTTCATCTGGTTTTTGGCTTGAATATTCTTTAATTTCTTTCCACCTCATTAGTACATTTAAAATTTTCTTTTTATTTTATCCAGAACGTATAGCTGTTCTCATTGGGAAGGTTGATCAGAGGGTCTAGTCCACTGTCTTGTAAGAAATGGACATGGCCACCTACTATCTTTCTGATCTTGGGCAAACAAACGATTTCTCCAGACCTCAGTCTCCTCATCTATAAAATCACATATTTCCTAGGGCTATTGGAGGATCAATTGAGATATTGTACAAGAAACATCTTTTCTTTTTTTATTTAAAAATTTTTTTTTAACGTTTATTTATTTTTTTGAGAGAGAGAGAGAGAGACAGAGCATGAACAGGGGAGCGTCAGAGAGAGGGAGACACAGAATCTGAAACAGGCTCCAGGCTCCAAGCTGTCGGCACAGAGCCTGACGCGGGGCTCGAACCCACAGACTGCGAGATCATGACCTGAGCCGAAGTCGGATGCTCAACCGACTGAGCCACCCAGGCGCCCCAAGAAACATCTTTTAAACTATAAAGTAAAGCAATACCCCACTATATTAGAGCACCTCATGAATCTGTATCTGATAAGAATGATTTCTTTTTCATTAAGATCAGTGATGAAAGCTAGCACAGGTTATTTATAATCTAGGTCAATATTCATGTATTCATTCAACAAGTATTTGCCAAGCACCTTCTATATGGCACTGTCCTAGTCTGAGGTTTACTTGATTCAGTTATTTCTACAGGGGTTGAATCCAAGACAAAATTGTGGTTTATTTAAGAATTAAAACAAGGTGTGCCTGGGTGGCTCAGTTAGTTAGGCTTCCAACTTGGGCTCAGGTCATGATGTCACGGCTGATGAGTTCAAGCCCCCTGTCGGGCTCTCTGCTGTCAGTGCAGAACCCACTTTGGATCCTCTGCCTCCCTCTCTCTCTGCTTCTCCCCTATTCATCCTCTCTTTCTCCCTCAAAAATAAATAAAAACATTTTTAAAAAACTTAAAGAAAAGAAAAGAATTAAAACAAAACCCAGAAAACTTGTGCTGTTTGCTTGTATCTTCCCCCCCCCGCCCTCTTCTAAATGACAGACACAAAACTGAGATGTCATTTCTGGCACATCTCCGTGTCCTTTGCTGGCCAAAAAAGCATTTTGGTTTTTTTGTTTGTTTGTTTGTTTTTTTGTTTTTGTTTTTTAAGAGAGAGAGAGAGACAGAGCACAACTGGCAGAGGGGCAGAAAGAGAGGGAGACAGAGAATCCAAAGCAGGTTCCAAGCTCCAAGCTGTCAGCGCAGAGCCTGATGCGGGGCTTGAACTCACAAACCGTGAGATCATGACCTGAGCCCAAGTTGGACGCTTAACTGACTGAGCCACCCAAGTGCCCCAAAAGCATTTGCTTCTTTAAAAGCACTTTAAAAGTCCTGATACCTTCTGGGAGTTTTTCTCAAGCACTGTTTTTAACTCCCGTTATTTGTGCACAGCCAGAGTCAGCCCTGGGAGGGACTACAATATAAGTCTGGATGGGGAGTGAGAAAACCAGAATTCTCATTCCCCTGTTCACTACTTGACTGTTTGAACCTGGGAAAATCACACCCTCAGTTCTCAAGACCACAGTCCCATTCCTATTAAAAAAAAAAAAGAAGAAAGAAAGAAAGATTAACCACAACAGGGTTGTGAGTGTCAGGGGAAGTAATGTATGTGAAAATACCCTGGATGTTCTGAAACTTTCTACAATTTATGCGAAAGGAATCATTATTGCCCAGCATTAGAAAAGATTGGTTGTCCTACCCCTCCCCCCTCCCCCCCACCCCGCCACAACTAATAATATGTCAGGCCAGAAAGAATTGGCAGGGAACATTCTCTCAGAACCCAGAACCTGAGAATGGTCAAAACTGTGTGCAATGGACACACTGTGCGGCTGCAGGCCTGTGGCTCCAGGGAAGGGCTGTGTTCCCACTGGCCTTGGCTGCCGCAGCACCTGTATCCTTGCCCCTCCCCAGCTGCCTGCCTCGCTGGGGGCTTCAGCTCCCCCCAGAGAGGAGAGCAGACCCCCTTACAGCCGGCGGGGCCAGACCTGCCTCCTCTGTGCCGGGCGCGGAGTGCCAGAAGCGGCTGATCTGCAAAGGGCTGTGGTATCAGGGGTCAGTGTCAGGACGTGCTGACTGTGGAGGACACGGTGACAGGCTGAGCTGGGGCAGTAATTAGACAGTGAGAGCTTCCTGCAGCAAGCTGCAATCAATAGGTCCGCTTACAGAGGGAAAAAAAGATTAAAGTAAAGCAGATGGCGGAAGATAATAACGTCTCCCACTTAACTCGTGTTTTCTCTGGTCAGAGCACTTTCACCACAGATTTCTCATTTGGTCCACAATACCTCCATCCCCGGGTCCTCCGTTGGGTTTTATAGCCAAGAAAGCTAAGGTACCGAGAGAGCAGCTGACCAGCCTAGCTCTGAGAGTTGAGACATTTCCATTCTCCTGTGCTAGCCTTCCCATCACCAGTATCTCAGAGAGAATGCAAACATATTGATTAATTCAACACATTTTTATTGAGCACCTGCTACGTACCAAACAGTGTTTCAGGCATAATGGATAGAGTCACTACTGAGACCAAATCCTATTTTCATGGAGGTTCCATTTTAGCACGAGAAGAAGACAATGCACAAATGAATGATCAGGAGAATTGCTACGAAGCCCAGAAAATAGGTGCTATGACGACCATAAAAGAAAATTTAATAGAGAGGAACCAGCACGTCTAATCGAGCCTGGTCACTCTGGGCAGGTGACCTCTGAGCTGAGACCTCAATATCAAGAAGTTGCTTGAATGTCAGGAAGAGGCAGGATAGTGAAGAAAGACGGAAGAACAAACGCAAATTAATAGTGAATTAATAGTGCAAAGGGCCTGCGGTCTGTCCAGATTGAAAAAGGAAACTGAGGAAGAGGAAGTTCTGTAAAGCCCGGGGATGCTGCCCTGGAAAGTTAGAAGAACTTCCCTCTGGAGCTGTCTTCTCAGGCTATCAACTTTTCTTTATTCCTTGCCTCAGATTGCTCATCTGTGAAATGGGCACAATGGTGTCAGACACTGTTTTAGACGCTTTCAACTGGAGGCCGCAGTGAAGAGTTACGCAGCATTAGCCACATGCCAGACACCAGCAAGGGGCTGCAAATTCTTTAGACACTCAGTGAATGCTAAATATTTCCTCTTTTAAATAATGTTACCAGCACAGCTCTAGGGGTGCCTGGCTGGCTCAGTTGGTGGAGTATATGACTCTTGATCTCAGGGTTGTGAGTTCAAGCCCTATTTTGGGTGTAGAGATTACTTAAAAAAAAAAAAAAGATAAGCCACTCTATTCTACTGACTTGGATTCAATTCAGTTGGTCTGGTTGAACATAATGACATCAGCTTCTGAAGGCTTCCTTTCAATGACACCACTACGTCTTAACTTTATATAGTATACTTCACCGTACAGAGCCCTTTGATAGCTCTTACTCGGTATCTACTAGATTATAAGCCCCTTGAAGGCAAGGACCTTGTCTTACTCATCTTTGCCCACATAGTAAGGATACAATCAATGTTTGTGAAATTAACATATGAGCGACACAGCTTTGTCCCCATCACAACCCTTTTCTCTTTTCCCCGTCCCCCACCTCCATGTATCAGGTGAGGAAACTGAGGCACAGAGACCTGCAGTCTCCACATAGACTCAGCTGACTTGATTAGAAATTTCTCTTGGTACCTCTAACCACAGCAGCGGCAGCAGAAACATTAGTGAAGTTTTCGGAGACAGAACCAAAGGTAGAGATTTCTCTCTGCTTAAAAAGTCCTGAGGCAGGAATGTCAAATCCTGGGATCTTAAGTGGAATTGCTTAAAGAGAACTTACAGACCCAGAACTCAGAAGTCCTTCTTAGGAAGGGACTGATAAGATTATTTAGCCTCAGTCTTCAGATGGATAACCAGACCAGGGTTACCTGAGCTTGTCAAGGTCATCTAGGTAGCTAAATACATATTTTTAGTGCAGCCTCACCTCTCTTTACAAAATGTCCCCAGTGGTAGGGCCTTGGGGTCATGTCATTTGCATTTGGAAAGCCTCAGATGTCAATCAGTCCAAGCCACCTACCAAGAAACTTGCAAGCCTAAGAGTTTCTTTAAGAAGGGAGAAAGGAAGTGATAAAAACAAGTTTAGCTGTTTTATAAATTTTTTTTTTCAACATTTATTTATTTTTGGGACAGAGAGAGACAGAGCATGAACGGGGGAGGGGCAGAGAGAGAGGGAGACACAGAATCGGAAACAGGCTCCAGGCTCTGAGCCATCAGCCCAGAGCCCGACGCGGGGCTCGAACTCACGGAGCGCGAGATCGTGACCTGGCTGAAGTCGGACGCTTAACCGACTGCGCCACCCAGGCGCCCCACAAGTTTAGCTGTTTTAATGAGACTGCAGAAAATGTAGACAGTAGAGTCAGATAGATTCACAACACATTTGGACGTCATTCATTTTACCAAAACGTGGACTCCTTTTGAGGCTTTTCAGGTAGTTCAGGCTGCTGAACAGACACAGCCAAAGGAGCCCAACCTTAAGAGCTCCCTGAAGTCATTTCTCCTTATGCATTGGTTTTCACCCTTCGTTGCACATTGGAATCATCTAGAAAACTCTAAAAAGCGCTATGGCCTAGGTCCTATTCCCAGAGCTTTTGATTCAAGTGTTCTTTGATGTGGCCTGGACACCGAGATATTTTAAATCTCTGCAGATGATTCTATGCTATAGCTAAGATTGAGAACAGTGATCTATAAGGGGCCATTCCGGGTGAGCAAAGGAGGAGGACCGTAGTATAAGGAAGAAGAGAATGTGTCATTTCTCAATAGCTTGCACTCTCTGTGCTGGGACGGTCGTTTCCTTGAAGGGGACCAACCATCCACTTTGTGGTCCTAGTTTTAGTACTGAAAGTCCTGCCCCTCAGGAAACCCCTCAGATCCAGCCAAACCAGGAAGGTTGATCACTCTATTACCTGTTCCCCCACCCCAATGCAGGTTGGCTCAATTCTGCATAAGGAAAGGAGGGGAACTGGGGGGTGGGAAGAAGCAACGGAGCGAAGAAGCAAGCTGGTGGAGGGCTCAGACCTGCGATCTCCCCGAGTACAACTTCATGACCCTCTGATTTCATGAAAACCCACCAATTCAAAAATACTTGATATGGGGCGCCTGGGTGGCTCAGTGGGTTAAGCGTCGGACTTGGGCTCAGGTCAGGATCTCACGGCTCATGAGTTCAGGCCCCGCGTCGGGCTCTGAGCTGACAGCTCAGAACCTGGAGCCTGCTTCAAATTCTGTGTTTCCTTCTCTCTCTGCCCCTCCCTCCCACCATGCTCTGTCTCTCCCTCTCAAAAATAAATAACCATTTAAAAAATTGCTTGATATGAACAACTTTTTCTTTATAAACTGAAACGGTGGCCGAGTTTCATTCTAGGGTTGACATATGGGACGCAGGCAAGACTCTGAATTTGAAGTCGCCTCGATAAGCACCCACTCCAAGAATCTGCACACATTTTGTAGGGGCGCCTGGGTGGCTCAGTCAGTTAAGCGTCCGACTCTGGCTCGGGTCATGATCTTGCGGTCCGTGAGTTCAAGCCTCGCATAGGGCTCTGTGCTGACAGCTCAGAGCCTGGAGCCTGCTTTGGATTCTGTGTCCCAGCCTCTCTCTGCCCCTCCCCCACTCATGCTCTGTCTCGCTCTGTCTCTCAAAACTAAATAAATGTTAAAAATAAAAATAAAGGAATCTGCACACATTTTGTGAGAGGACTTGTGACTTGGAATCGGTGTGGCTTCATGCCTTTTGTACCCAGATCTTGGAGCAAGGGGCTTCCAGGGGACATCAGAGTCCAACTGGCATCTATCATACACTAAACCTTTTACTGAACACCGTTCACTTGCCAGATACTGTGCCCGGGCTCATACCCAAGGTGAATGAAGGTGGTGGGTAAGGGCACTATTAAGGGGTTTTTTGCGGTGGGACTGGGTGGGGGGGGGGGCAAGACAAGCCCAGCTCGGGTATCTGGAGAAGGGAACACAGCTTAGCCAGCTTCACAGAGAGTGGGACCCTGTTTTATTTATCATATTATAAATGACAAATCACGCCAGCTTGAAAAGTGGCCATTGGCCAGGAATCGGACAGAATTAAATGTGCAGAAACCGCTTACGAAATGACCTCACAGGCCCCAATCATCCCCGAAGTTGACCGGGCAAGCGCTTGGAAACGGACAGTTTTATTTTCTTTTTGCTCGGGCCTCCACTCCACCTCACCCTGGCTCTCCCTAAGGAACTGGATTTGAAAAGTTTCCGATTGGCCTTTGGTGCTCTGATTTTTTAGTGGGAAGGAAAACACCTATTAAAAATGTTCGTTCCGGGCGGATGGCTGCTTCAAGCAGCCTCCGGTGCCAGAGTAATGAATCTAGAATCCTCGGTCCTTGCCCAAATCTCAATGGCTGGTAATTAAATTTCCACTAACAGTTTGTTTTATCACCTCAGTTAGCTTGTTGACATATAATAGGTGCTGCTGAGAGGTACAGCGAGTTAATGATTTTCTTTTACATATTGATATTAGTACCTGGAGTGGGAATATCTCCTCTTCAGAATATGATTACTATTTTGAAATCTTAAGCACAGGAGGGAAAGCCGTGTCTATAAATTAAACAAGAAGTTCTGAGAACTTATATCTTCAGCTCCCATCCAGGCACTAATGCATCTCATTTACTTTGTGCTGTTCCCCGAGTTATCTGTGTCATGCAGGCAACTCTTGCATGACACATAAACTATCTGGTGAAAAAAGGCTCCAAGTGTGCTGGTGCCCGTGCCCTGAGCCAGGATACAAGGTAGGGAGCAGAACAGAGAACATTTTTCCCTGTTACATTTCAAGTTGCTTGGATGTTTTCATTCGAGGAGGAAAGGACCCATGTCAGCTAAAGAGGGAGCTATAATTAAACAGATATGGCATTCACAACTGCCTCCAAACCCGCGCCCGTTGTCTTTTGTTTCTTTTCCTCATCCTCAAAGTACGGGCCACCAATGGTCTCCGCAAACCGGTGGTGAGGGTTCTATGCCAGCCACTTCCTCTTGAAGCGAATACACTTTTTTGGAATTCGTCGCTGATGCGAACAACTCTTCTGATGGAAAGCCCGGTCCGATTCTCTCGGGGAAGGTTCCGGAAGGCACCCGCCCTGGCCTCTGTCTCTGGTGCCCAGGGCAAGGTCTTTCTGTTACCGATGCCGGCGTGGGGAAGGAGGGCAGAGTACAAAGCCCACTTCATCTCCAGAGTGGCCTCCCCTTAACGTGTGTGGCTTTACACATGCTGACAAACATGTTCCCAGCATACCCCAGAGTGACAGCTACAGGGCGCGCGGGGGACAGATGTCCCGGTCTGAAAATACCTCTCGTGTGTGGAGGAAGCCAGCCACCTGGAGCGGTGATAGGCACCGGTGTGTACAGGATCTGAAGTGGAGTTGATGTGATGTCATTTTGGCTCTCTGATAACCTGGTTATCTCTCGCCAAGACTTCACGTCTGATTAGCCCGCTTGGAGGGGACAGTGGACTTTATCGGCCTCACTTCCCGACGCTCCCGTCAACTTCAGAAACTCGGTGAAGGCATTTCAGATGAGGTGTCACCTCTTCCCATCAAATGCTTTTGCGAGCCACCCCTGAGCCCGGCGCCTCCTGTGGAAAGCATTAACAAAGGGGGGAAGGAAGTTTCGGCTGGCTTCAACCTGGGGATGCGTTCCTCACTCCCATCTTCCTGGGTTAGCGTCTCCCGGGTGGCTCTGGGCTGTCTCCCGTGAGCTCTCTCTGTCAGCTGTGCTGGGGGGGGGGGGGGCGGGCAGGACAGCGGTGCCCAGGGCAAACACCGCTGGTCTGCAGTTCGCAGGAAGGGTCAGGCCCGCTGGAGACAGGCGAGCCTGCTCCGGTTGATATCCTCGTCTAAGCATGGGGAAATCATCCAGTAAACCGCTGACAAAGTAAATCCTCCCTAGCCGTCTCCTCTCTACCTAGTCAGGGAATTCTGCCGCTGTAGCTCCAGGGTCTCTGGCAAAGCCCAGACCACACAGGGTGTTTTAGGGCCCCGATCCTGCCAAGTTTCCTGGCAAAGGAAGGAGGCCGGTTGCTGTGCCAGTTTCACTCTCAGATCCACCCCTCACCCCTCTGGCTGCAGTGGTTGTTCCTACCGCAGATCTGTGACCTTCTCCCACCCTGAAGGGAAGAGATGTGTGACAGCAGGGGTGGTCATTAGAAACATTATATGGTGTCCAAGAAATATCACCGGCATCGGTTGCCTCTTCCCCTGGCAAGTGCCTTCTCAGACTCATCCCCCACTCCCCACCCTGTGGGCATCAAGTGCCTCCGTGATGCCACGTGCCTCCTTTATTCCCCCCATAAATTAAGTCTATCCCCAAGGTGGGGCTTGAACTGATGACCCTGAAATTAAGAATTGCACGCTGTACTGACTGAGCCAGCCAGGCCCCCCGATGATGCCACATCCCTTTTATCGGGAGTCAAACTATAAACTCATTTATAGTGGCACGTCAGGAACTCCATGTATGGCCCTCAATCCTAGATAATCTGATTTCGAAAGAAGAACCAGTAAAGACCAGTGTTTAATCCGGGAGAAATGAGTCTCTAATGGTGGAATTGCAGCCTTTGGAAGATCTGACATTTTGGAACACTGGTGAACTATTTATCAGGGTCTGTTGGATCACACTCTCTGAACATTGGGAAAATGGGGATTATAATATCAGGCTTGCTTCTTACTCTCGTCAGAGCGACAGGATGTGATGATATGCAGAGAGTGCTACACAGGCAGCAAACTGCATGACATAGTGACTCTATTTTGTGTAAGAGGATGGAGTCTCGCTCAGTGAGTACAATCTAGACCTTCAACGATTTAGTCCAAGAAGGAGAACCGGCCAGCTGACCTCGCAACACGAATTCTGTCCCACTAAATTCCATGTGGGCTCCAAGGAGTGCTTCTGCCCTTCGATGCCCTGTCCTCAGCAGGAACAGTATGTTCGCCTTCGTTGCCCGTGTCAGACAGAGCTGAGATGTGGGAGACATAAGCCCCCTTGCAGATTTTAAGCAGGGAGGTATTGCGCACAGGGCTAAATACGAGGCCACTAGAAGGGCTGCAGGAGCCACCGGTTCTGGCTGGCTCCAGGAACTCCGAGAACATCATCCCAGCACTGACCTTCTAGGGAGCAGCTGCTCCTGCCACTACCCAAGAGGAGGGGATGGGGAGACTAGCACTGGAATCAGTCCAAGGACACACGATTGAGGTACAAGCCAGGAATCAGGGAGCCCCCTCTGACACATCTGCCTCTCACCTCCGCATGGGACAGGGGGGATCTGTGCCGAGAAGCCCAATATTTCTCTGACTGTGCTCGCCAGGAGCAACAGCCAAAGGAAGGAAGATGCATCGCTCCCCGCTTCACCTGCCAGATCTCGCGAGAGGGCACGTAATTGGCAGGGTGTGAATGACCCTCAGAATCCCAGCTGCAAAGAGGTCTATACTGTTTGGATTTTCAGCCTCTCCAGTTTGTCAAGAAAGAAACAGAAATGGATGCGGAGGGCAATTCACCATATAGCTTCGCGCTCTACCCCTTGGCAGAGCCGAGATAGGTGGGAGCCCAAAGACTTCCATAAATGTGAAAGAAGACAATGGGCGCCTGGGCGGCTCGGTCCGTTAAGCATCCTACTTTGGCTCAGGTCGTGATCTCACGGTCCCTGAGGTCGAGCCCCGCGTGGGGCTCTGTGCTGACAGCTCAGAGCCTGGAGCCTGCTTTGGATTCTGTGTCTCCCTCTCTCTCTGCCCCTTCCCTGCTCGCTCTCGCGCACGCTCTCTCTCTCAAAAATAAGTAAACATTAAAAAAAATTAAAAGGAAAATAAAGAGGACAAAAGGGCAACAAACATAAAAAGTGTGTGGAATTCAAGCAGCCGACACAGCTATTTGTTCACTCCTGCCAGAGTGGTGAGGAAAATTCACCCTGTCTGCAAAGATTAGCGCCTCTTCACAGATGTCTTGCCTAGGTTCCCTGCACCTGGCTTCTTGGACCATCCCAGGTGACAGAGGACTGCCTACAACTGCCTTCTTTTCAGTTCATAGTAATAAAAAGAGGGAGTCCCTGTCCCTCCTATGAGAGCCTGTCCTTTTTTACCCATTTTCCCATATAGTAGCTGTGAACTGGAAATGACTCATCCTTCAGATGGAACCCACTTACTATGCAAAGTGGAAAGGATAGTATAGAGAGGAGAGCAGGGGTATATTGGCTAGGATGCTTTGGGTTGCAAGCAGAAAACATAAACCTATCAAACCAGCTGAAAAATGACTTGGATTTATTGTTTCATATAAAGCCCAGAGAAGGTGGGCTTTGATGCAGTTTCATCAGGGCATCAACTGTATTTCTCTGCACTTCTCTTGGCTTTACCTTCCTCTGTGTGTCGGCACAGGCCGACTTCCCTCATGGCCACAAGATGGCTGCAGAAGCAATGAAGGCAATATATTCTTCATTCACTCCAGGGAAGAGGGAGGATATTTCCTAAAATCACCACTCAAACATCCTGAGTTTCTGTCTGATTGAATCACCTGCAAACCAGTCATCAGGGCCTGGTCTATGTCTGCTGCTTTCTGAAACTCTTGTGTTACGGAGGAAATCAATTCTGCCCAATTGATTTGCTTGCTACAATCTGGGGAGGGATGGATTGGGCTGGAGTGCAACCCAGTGTCTACTTGGAGAGACAGTGGCTGGTTTTCATCCTGCAGACCTGGGAGCCAAGCTGTGCACTGACCACATGTTGAGTCTAAGATATGAACAACTGGAGACATGTGCATGGGCACCAGGGGTAGGACTACCCATTTGGTGATTATGGATGAGGCTGGTGCTGGGGAGAGGGGCACACCAACATCAAATTTTAGGGGGCGCCTGGGTGGCTCAGTTGGTTAAGTGTCCGACTTCAGCTCAGGTCATAATCTCGCAGTCAATTAGTTCGAGCCCCGCATCAGGTTTTGTGCCGAAAGCTCAGAGCCTGGAGCCTGCTTCAGAGTCTGTGTCTCCCTCTCTCTCTGCCTCTCCCCCATTCATGCTGTGTCTCTCTCTGACTCTCAAAAAGTGAATAAATGTTAAAAAAAAAATTTTTTTTTTTAAATTGAGCTCACGGGGCTCCTGAACAGCCTGTGCCCTGGCCGCCATCTCCCTGGCTGAAACACCCATGACTTCGGAGCACAGCGAAATAGGTTTCTACTCGTATCCCAGCTGCAAACTTGAGATCCCTTGCCTTTCCATCCAGGGAACACCTACAGAAAACAGCACAGAGGAGGTCTGTGTTTGGGGTGAGGTAGACCAAGATTCAACCTTGGCTGTGCCACGTATCAACCACTTACCAGGTCAGATAACTACTTTCCTGAGCCTCAGCCTCCTTACCTACAAATGGGCATCATGATACCTCCTAGTTCTAGGATTGTTGTGAGAAACGAACAAATAATGTTAGCAGCGTCTGGCATATTGGTGTTTCTTCACTATCTTTTCCCCCTCAACTCCCAAGAAATCAAAAGGAGAACCCACCTGGTAGATATTGTTGTCTGGGTGCCTCTAATGCACCAGTTACGCTCCTTAGAAGCCCAGGACATCGGCTATTATTTGGAAGAATGTGCACATCAAGCAACCAGTCAATGTTGAAAGCTTATGATGTTTGTGCCTAGTACTATTTAAGGTGCTGTGGCGTGGGCAAAAGAATGTCAAATTGGTGGCCTTTGCTTTTAAGGAAATTGACATGGTTGGCTTAATAAGATTTATGCCAGTGAGGATCCAGGAAATCATGTCTTTGGGTCTCTCTGGCCTCCTATGATCTTCTGGATCAATGTCAAAGTTGGAATTGTACTGTCCTTGTAACTGCCGAGAATAGTCACAGTCATGTGACAGTGTACCCTCTGAAATGCTTCTGTCACTCTGGACAAAACTGTAAAGTTGGCCAGTTTGACCACAGGGCCTCTGAGCTTCGCTGTCCTCACCTGACCTCCCAGAGACTTCTCTCTCATCTCTTTCCCTCCAGCCTCGTTCCCAGGAACATTATCTGAGCAGCAAATTCCTGGGCTAAGGTTATTAGATGTCAAATGCTTAAGGTGTCTTTTTTTGCCCGTGATGTTAGGTTGTTAATAAAGGACTCTTAAAGACTCAAATTCCAGCTGGTGACTAACTTCATTACCTCTGAGTTGGGAGACACTCTGGAGCATATGACCCAGATCTGGCCAAGGAAATGATAATGAGCATGATGACAAGATTACTAAAAATAATGGTTAATATGTTTTAAATACTTGCTATGTACTAGGCAGTGTTCTAAGACCTTTGTATGTATTGACTCAGTCAATCCTCAGAGATAAGCACTGTTACCGTTATGATTGTATGGGCGTTGAAATAGAGACACAGAACTTTCCCAGACTCACATAGGTAGGAAGTGGAAGAAGCCTGTGTGTGAGCTCAGAGCCTGAGACCTTCTATGGTGGGAAATCTGCTGGGGTTTCTAAGGGAAAATTTTCTCCATGACAAAAGAGCAGCACAAGGAAAAAAAACATTTGCCCCCTTTTATCTTTCCTTGCATGTTCTTGATCTAAGGACCAATGGCAGTAATCCTGCAACCATGAGACAAGAAGCTTGAGGACGAAAGCCAAGAAGTTCAAGACAGTGGGATGAGAATGCAAACAGCCTGGTCCCCTGATGACCGTACTGAGTTGCTAAACCAAACTTGGGACCACTAATCTCTAAATAAACAATTATCCTTATCAGTGAACTACAGTTAGTCAGATCTTCTGTTACTTGAATCCAAAAGCTTCCTAATTGACATGAAAGTTGCCCACGTTGCACCTTTGAAAAGCCTCTCCACAGAGGTAGCCATATACCCTGCATCTTGCCAATAAAATATTCCAACCCTATTTTGGCCATTAGGTTACTGGTACCAGTTAAGTTCCATTATTTTAGCAAACAAGAATATTATCTTCAGGAGTAAGAGTTGGAAAAATACATTATGGTCACGATCCGTGATACAAATGTAACTTTCCCAAATAAACTTGAACCCAGTTTCTTCAATGGACCAGCAGGGACTCACAGGGAGATGGTGATGGTGGGGCAGGATGCAAAGCTGGATCTTAGAGCCCCACCAAAGCACTCTTCTTGGGGACGACCATCAGCATTTTCTCTGAGGTTCTGAGTCATTATCCAGGAGAGCAAGGCCAGAGAGAGTCCTCAAGAGCCGTTGGAAGCTGGCAATTCTTTGAATTTCATGATTCTCGGTTGAAGGCCCATCCCCCACCTTGGGTTGAAGTTGAAATCAGGACTATCTACCTGCTTTACACCCACACTGAGGACAATTATGAATTCAGCACAATTCAGCCAAATCCACTATTTGGCTGAACCCAAATATTCAATACCCACACTATTCAATACAGCACAGTGTAATACAGCACAATGAACCCAACGACCAAGACTGGAGCAGGTGTGTGTGTGCATGCACACGTGTGTGTGTCCGCGCACATGCACGCGAATGAAGCTTCTCTTAACGGCGTGCTCCTTCCTGGGTCATTTTTGCCATGGGAAGATTGCCACCTTCCTCATCAGCAGCTCTTTCCTCCAGGGTACTAGGAAGAAGTTGCAATCAACAGGGGAAAGGCGTGTCCTCTCACAGTGGGCTTTGCCACAGTCTGAGGTCCAGGGGCTTCTCAGCTTGAATGTCACCAGGCTTTTCTCTCCTTTTTTTAAGCTGATCACTTATACCTCTGTATAGACATTTTAAAAACACTTGATTTTTTACAATACAACACATCATTCAACCCCTTTTTTTCCCATTAAGACGTTATTCTGTAACGTCTCTTTGCTATTTTTAGGACCATTGATTTCTTTTTGAATCATTCTGCCTGCGTTATTCGTGATGTCCTCAGACAATACTTTTGGTCTGACTCTTCTATCGACACCTAGCAGAGGCATCCTGCCGATCAGTTAGCAGACACGGCAGGAGGGAGGGGGCTAGGGAAGGAACCTCAGCTCCCCGGCCCCTCCTCTTCTTCCCCTGCAGAAATAATCATGGTAACAATAACAACACCACCGCCCTGCATTTACACGGAACATTGTGCTTTTCAAAGAGGGTGCACCTTTCAATGAACAACACATAATATCTTTCAAAGGATGAGAACAGAACAGTATGCCAGAGGAACAATTTTTGATTGGGGCAGGTAAGGGTGGGTGACAGTACTTGTACCCTGGGCTTGTTTTCTTAGAAGTTTTGCATCTCTCTCTTGAAGAAGGGAAATCTAGTCTGTTGATCACCTCATTTATTCCCAGGTCTAGTCCTGTGGTTATGCCACTGCTCTGGCCTCCTTGGCCCAAGTGGGGGTACAACTGCCTGCCAGCCTTCAACACACCTGAGAGCCTAGAGTTTTCTAAAGCACCATACTCTAGGGGCGCCTCGGGGGCTCAGTCGGTTGGGGGTCTGACATGGGCTCAGGTCACGATCTTGCAGTTTGTGGGTTCGAGCCTCGCACCGGGCTCTGTGTTGACAGCTCAGAGCCTGGAGCCTGCTTTGGATTCTGTGTCTCCCTCTTTCTGCCCTCCCCCGCTCATGCTCTGTCTCTCTCCGTATCTCAAAAGTAAAGAAACATTAAAAAAGTTAAAAAAAATAAATAAAAGCACTGTACTCTGAAGGAAGCAATCTCTCTCCTGTCTCTCTAGGTAATTTGGATTGCCATCAGATGAAACAAGACTTGCTCTAAGGACTGGGGGAGAGGGCTTCCATTGGAAGGTAGCTGTGGTAGGGTGGAAAGAGAACAGACTTGGTGTCAGGCAGGCTGAGTTCAAATCTTGGCTCTGCCACTAATGAGCTGTGTGGCACTGGTGAGGGGACATGGCAATGCCCAGTTCTGCTCATAATGAAAACTAAATGACTTAAATGCACGCAGAAGTACTTGGCCCACTGGAAAGTGACACAGGAGCACAAGGGTGCAACATGAGGTAGAGGAGCGAACTTGAGATTTGCAGCCAGGCTCTCCTGGCTCTGAACCCCGGCATTGCAAATTCCCAACAGGTCCATCCTGGGCACATTACTTAGCCTTTCTGAGCCTTAGTTTTCACATTTGTAAAATGGGGTAACGGACTAGCGATGAACAATGTGATTCACGCAGTGCGCAATGACCCGTGCTCAGTGAGTGAGAGCTGCTTTCTCTACCGCTGTTCCCCATCGCTCAAACCTTGGTCCAAATTCCCTGGTCACTAGAAGAGAAGAGCACAATGACATGTCTGTCATTAATAATTAAAGATTTTCCACATCAACTCACGCTGGGTACTGCACACAAGATAACACAGGAGCATTAAGCCGCCTGTGAGCCCCCTGCCCTTGGGAAGCTGTTTAGGACAGTGGCCACGACGAGTTCAAGTAATAATGATAAAACGTAAAAGATAAGGGCAGATCTGCAAGTGAAAATGAGAGCCTTGCTTCAGAAGGGTAGACGTTTTCACCTTTGCTCCCTGGGCTCTCCACCTGCATCAACGTAGTAAGGGTTTGTTCAGATTTGACCTCTTTTGTGTGCTCAGAGTTTGGCAGGTCCCATTCTAAAGTTAGTTTTGCCAGGCTGGTTGGGTCTTGAAGGGAAATGTGACGTTTGCTGTGATTTTTAAACTGCTCTGAGTTTAACGTAGCACACAGACTCACAGTTCTGCATATGACCACATGATGTAGTGTGAGCTTTTCCTGAGTGTATGCTGGGTGCAATTACCTCTAAGGAAGGTGGGTTATGGTTTCAGATATGTAGAATAGAACATAAGACAGTGTGGAAAGTCTTGAGAGAATAGCTGCTTCACTGCTTATCACAAAACTAGTGGAATCGGAAGACGTTTACTTTCAATTAGGAATGCAGGCTTTGCTTGAATCAAGTGCCCACAAAGACCCATTTCAATTTGGTAAAATTATGACTGAGTAAATACCTAACAGCAATTAGTATTTATGATACTGAAATAGACATTTAAAAGCATATCTATCACCCAGCAATTGCACTACTAGGAATTTATCCAAAGAATACAGGAGTGCTGATTAGAAGGGGCACATGTACCCCAATGTTTACAGCAGCATGATCAATAATAGCCAAAGTATGGAAAGAGCCCCAATGTCTACTGACTGATGAATGGACAAAGAAGGTGTGGTATATATATATATATATATATATATATATATATATATATAAAACAGCAACATGGATGGAACTGGAGGGTATTTGGCTAAGTGAAATAAGCCAGTCAGAGAAAGACAGATTTCACTCATACGTGGAATTTGAGAAACTTAACAGATGAACACAGGGGAAGGGAAGGAAAAATATGATAAAAACAGAGAGGGAGGCAAACCACAAGAGACTCTTAAATACAGAGAACAAACTGAGTGTTGATGGGGGTGGGGAAAATGGGTGATGGGCACTTGTTGGGATGAGTATTGGATGTCATATGTAAGTGATGAATCACTGGGTTCTACTCCGGAAGCCAAGACTATATACCGTATACTAACTAACTTAAGAATGAATTTTAAAAAATAAAATAAAGATATTTTTCTAATGTAAAAAAAGAACAAAAGAATATCTATAGCAACTTTCCTCATAATAGTCCCCAAATGGCAACAACTTAGATGTCCATCAGCAGTAGAATGGATAAAGAAATTGTGGTATATTCGTGCAATGGAATATCGCACAGCAACGAAAAAGAAAAAACTGCATAGTGTTGAGCGAAAGAAGCCAGATGCACTATTTAACTTGTGTGAAGATCAGGAACAGGCTAAATGCATCTTTGGTGACAGAGGTGTCACCAAATGGTGGCAAGGGAAGTGCAGACCGGCAGGGTACATGAGGGAAGCTTGTGTGGTACCGATTCATAAATATTATCGCCTTTCTGAAAAGTGATTTGGAAATGGGATACATTTAAAGTAGCCAAACAGTTTTTCTAAGTCTGTGCTTTCACATTTCAAAAAGATTTCACTGTGGTCACATGAACACAAATTCTTCTTCTTTTTTTTTAAATTTTTTTTAATGTTTATTTTTGAGAGAGAGAAAGAGACAGAGTGTGAGCAGGGGAGGGGCAGAGAGAGAGGGAGACACAGAATCCGAAGCAGGCTCCAGGCTCTGAGCTGTCAGCACAGAGTCCGACACGGGGCTTGAACCCATAGATTGTGAGATCATGACCTGAGCTGAAGTCAGATGCTTAACCGACTGAGCCACTCAGGCGCCCCCACATGAACACAAATTCTGAAAGAAGCCCAACATTTGTACTAATTTCTGTTCAGTTATTAGCCTCTAGAATTCTGTAGTATGTAAGAATCATTTATAGCTAGTTGAGTGCTTTTCAACTATTTATATAGGTTTATACTGAAATGAGCCATTTGCTGGCAGGCACTACTTTGTGATTTGGTTGACCCTGAGTCAACCAAAATATTAGTGGTGCAGATTCAATAGGTGAGGTCCAACCAAAGCCTCCAAGCGAGGGTGTCTGGGAGACTCAGAGACCCAGGGCCTGACCATATGAGCATTCAAGACCTTGGCTCTTGACTCCCGTTGAACTTAATCTGCTCTTTGGACTTGAGGCCTTTGAACTAAAACGTGCCCTTGCAAGATTTCCCGGCTTCCTTGTTTGGACTGGTGAGAAATGAGAAACACCATTCTTCTGGTATTTCAGGATCTTGTCTTCCTGTCCAGGCCCTTAAGGAGGAAGTTCAGAAAGAGGCAAGGGGTTCACACCAGTCCCACCATTTATAGGCCATCCGGCCACCTCTTTGCCCTGAGCACGTCTCTCCTGAGAGTTCATTCCCTCGCCAAGCTGAGACCCCTTCACATTGTTTTTATAATGCTAGCCAGAGCTTTTTTATTTCTTAAAAAAAGAAAGCAAAAAACAACATCCAGAAGGAGTTTTCTATTCTGTCTGGAAATTTTATCATTTGTTTTAGTACAAATAGTTATCACAGTAATAAAAACCTGGTGACTATAGCTGATAACACTGTGTTGTATAATTAAAATTTGCTAAGAGAGTGAGACTGAAATGTTCTCACCAGAAAAGGGTAAATATGTGAGCTGATGGATGCATTAATTAACTTGATGGGGGGATCCTTTCACAATATATACGTATATCAAATAGTCACATTGTACACTGCATTTTTTATGTTTATTTTTTTAAGTTTATTTATTTTGAGAGAGAGAGAGCTTGCACACATGTGCAAGCAAAGGAGAGGGGGAGAGAGAGAGAGAGAGGGAGAGAGAGAGAGAGGATCCCAACCAGGCTCTGCACTGTCACCATGGAGCCCGAAGTGGGGCTCAGTGTCACAAACCGTGAGATTGTGACCTGAGCCGAGACCAAGAGTTGGACACTTAACTGACTGAGCCTCCCAGGCACCCCATCGTAGGGTATACTTTAAATATCTTACGTTTTATTTGTCAATTATACCTCAGTAAGGATGAAAACATAAAAAAAATGAAAAAATAAAACAAAAAACTTGGGCACCTGGGTGGCTCAGCTGTTAAGCATCCAGCTTTGGCTCAGGTCATGATCTCTTGGTTCGTGAGTTCAAGCCCCATGTTGAGCCCCACGTCGGGCTCTGCACTGACAGTGAAGAGCCTGCTTCGGATTCTCTGTCTCTTTCTCTCTCTCTCTCTCTCTGCCCCTCCCCATCCCCTCTCAAAAATAAATAAATAGGCTTTTTTTTTTTAAAGTGCAAAACAGGAGCTCCGGGAGGTTAATAGACTCACCCAAGGTCCTGCGGTGGGACTGCCGAGGGACTGAGGCTGGAATGGGGCGTTCTCATTGTGAGCCTGTTCGTGCCTACTCCTTGGCCCCCTCCATCTGTCTGTCAGCTCCTAGCCTCTGACTCTCACTGCCCACTTTGGAGGTGGAGACTTGCTTTGGGAGCAAGAAAGCCCCAAGTGACCGGAAGCCAGGGCTCCTCAGTAAATGGGCGTCAGAGTGAACCGGTGGTGCTGTAAGCTTAGTACTCCTGAGCTTCTAGCAAGGGGTGAAACCATAGAGCGGGAGGACGGATTAGAGACTCTGGAGCCTGCCTGGCATTCTCTAATAATAACAATTGCTATTGTTATTATTCATTGACAGCTTACCGTGTGCCAGAAACTTTAAAATTTTTACATGGGTTATCTCAGTAATACAATGATTTTGTGAAATGGGTAATTTTTATCACAGTGTTACAGGTGTGGAAACCGGGGCTCAGATAAATGGCTTGCCCGAGGTTATTCAGGCAGAATGCGGGGGTCAGGAGTCAAACTCACGCAGTCCAAGTCCAGAGACCATGCTCTTAGCCTCCAAGCAGGTCCCCCCACAGAGAACCTATCAAAAGGCCAAGGGGATTTTCAGAAGCCTGAGGCTTCCTGAACAGATACCCTGGCTCCCTCAACACGTTCACCTCCTTAGTGTTCAGACGTTCCTTCCATTCCCTGCCCCTTCCACTCCTCACTTGCTTATTTGATGATCTCATCCTCCTTATTTCCCTTGTTTTGGATCTGCTTGTATTTTCCTTCCTCTCCTCTCCAGTCCTAGCTTTTTCTCTCACCTCTCCTCCTTTTCTTCTTGCCTATGCCTCCCCCTGCCAGCTCTCTCTCCTGCAGCAACATTGGCATGACCACAAGTTATAGTAGAAAATCATCTGGAGGTGAGCTGAGGTGCCCCCAGAGCCATCAGGGCCTTCTCCCACGCAGGATGAGTCAACCAGCCTGGGAGGTCACCTGTTCCTATGTCCTGGGCACACAGTGGGGAGGAAAAGCAGACTTTAACTAAACACCCACACTGCGAATGTAAAATACAACTGGATTAGGACAATGGAGTCACACTGGCACCTGAGCTGGCCTGGAAACAGCCACAGCTGGCGAAATCTTCAGGAGGACTTGGTGCTGTACGTGGGGTCCTTGTCTCAGCTTGTTCCATATTCACCACGATCCTCAGAGGTGGGTGCCAGCACATGAGGAAACTGTAGCATAACGAAGTCATATGATTTGCTCAAGGTCCCAAAGCTAGTAAGTAGCAGGCTCAGAATTCAAACCCTGACAGTGCGTCCCAGAGCCTATACTCTCAAGCCCTGTGGCATGTTGCCGAGAAGTCATGGCAGGCTTCCTTGGGGAGGTGACAAAGAGGTGAGATTGAAGGATAAGTAGAGCTGCTTTCAGGCTGCTGTAACGAAGTACCATAGACTGGAGGGCTTGTAAACCACAAAACTTTATTTCTCACAGTTCTGGAGTCTGGGAAGTCCAAGATCAAGACACTGGCAGATTTGGTTTCTGCTGAGAGCCAGCTTCCTAGATGGTTGTCTTCTCTCTGTTGGCTGAAGGGGCAAGGGACCTCTCTGGGAGCTCTTTGATAAGAGCACTAATTTTGTTCGTGAAGGTCCTCCTCTCGTGACCTAATCACATCACAAAGGCCTCAACACCACGTTGGTAATTAGGTTTCAACATATGAAGTTTGGTGAGATGCAAACATTCAGTCTAAGCAAGCTGGATTATCAAATATGCAACAAAATGTTGCTCTTCCCTTATGCCAGCGTCAATGGCAGACATCCACTAATTGATTACAGCACCCTTTTTCTTAGCTAGGGACTCAACTTCAGATTCTTTTTTTTTTTTTTTAATTTTTTTTTCAACGTTTTTTATTTATTTTTGGGACAGAGAGAGACAGAGCATGAACAGGGGAGGGGCAGAGAGAGGGAGACATAGAATCGGAAACAGGCTCCAGGCTCTGAGCCATCAGCCCAGAGCCTGACGCGGGGCTCGAACTCACGGACCGCGAGATCGTGACCTGGCTGAAGCCGGACGCTTAACCGACTGCGCCACCCAGGCGCCCCTCAACTTCAGATTCTTTAAGAAGGTGCTCCAAGAAGTCCCCTACCCTGGATTCATCAGAATCAGAACCAGAATTGAAATGTATTTGCCTAGGTTTTGCTAATCCTAAGCCAGCAGGCCTCCTAAAACCACTTTGATGTAACTTTGAAGTGCCTTCTCCGTGATCCTGAGGCAACCTCATTGATTAGGCACTTACTGTATACAGTAGTTTTGTTTTCCCAACACGGCAGTTGCTTGAGCTACCTAGAACCGGTCTCCATTTTCTGGGAACAGAGTGACAGGGAAGGTCAGAGGACATGGAAGTCCTGCGAACTCTGAGAAGAGTTGTTTGGGGAGTGAAAATCACCTTGCATCAAGCAGAGGACTGCTGTGTGATTCATAGTCTGTAGAGTGCTTCATTGTTGGACCGACTCAAGTTCCATCGCGGGACCTCTGAGTCCTCATTGACTCACAGCCAAACAGAAATTATGCCTAGAATGGCAGTCATGGCTGGTTCTAAACATCAGCTTCGGAGCAGAGAATTCAAAACATCTGCTCAAGTGCTGACCTCCACACAACATCCCTCCTCGCATTCCCGCCCTGCCCAGCTGTTTGTCAACAGAGCCCAGCTCCCTGTGTAAACCCAGAGCAGAGGACACCGTGTGATGGGGCGGGTGGGGGGTGGGGGGTGGGAGGTTTCTGTAGCGGCCCAAACAGGGCCCCTTGAATCCCTTACACCTTAGACGAATTTTACTCAAGTCCTGCCATTGTTTCAAGCACTCACGTTACATATTGTCTTAAAAAAAAAAAAATGTATACATTGAATGTGGTTATACTTGTATGAATAGATCAGTATGATATAAGTGATATTTAGTAACCGATAATTACTGTGTGTTAGCCATCTGCTATTCCTGAGGGTTTCTCCAAACCCTTTCATAAAAGCAAAATGATACTCCGCAGCCAAATTATATAACATTAACAGAATATTTTATATGCGAAAGGCTGTATTTCTTTACTTTTCATTCAACTAAAAATGTACACAGTCAGTAACAAGCCATTTCAGCTGCATATTTATCCAAAACATTTCATAGGCAAAAAAAAAGTCAAGTGAGAAAAATAACAGTTCAGCCACATGAGGGCTAGAAAAACACATTAGAAAAGGGATCCTCATTACAATAATAAACGAGAGCCCAATTAAGGCTGCCACATGCAGGGCGGGTCCATACTTGGCAGGGAAAGCCAGTGCTGAGGAGGTTTTGCCCTTGACTTTGAGAGTGTCCCCAGCACCCTAACCAGCATTCCCAAACTGGGGGGCTGCTGCAGCTGCAATGAACCAAACGTCAACAACTCCTGCCACTTTTCAGCCTCACATTCTGGAAAGTGCTTCTTCAGTGTAGCTTTCCAGGCACATCTGGGCCCCCACCCTTATCGCCCTATCATCCTCACTCTTCTGGAAGTTGCCACAGGCAAGTGCGTGAGCAGCAGCAGGGCAGAGGGATGCCGCGCTCTGTGTCCCATGACAGGTCCCACGACAGACACATCTCAACACCCATGAGCCTGGTTTCCAACCCCCCCGATGGGGAGGCACAGTGCATCAGTGTTAGTGGCATTTGCCAGGTAAGTGTGACAGGTAGAGCCCTGGGTGGAAGGGAGGGAAGACTCGCCGGGGCTCCCACAGAGGCCACAGCCTGCAGAGGGGTGCAAGCTGGGTATAGTGCTCACGCAGTACTCACCTTCTCTAAGCCTCAGTTTCTTCATATGCAAAATGGGAACATAATACTTACCTTTGGGGTGGTCCGAGGACCAAATGCTAAGCTAGGTGTCTGGCCCCTAAGAGTCACTTAATAAACGTCTGCTATTAATATTTTAAAGCGATGTTCTAGATAAAGTATAACCACATGAAATAGTAGAGAATAACAGAACAACATGGCAGTGAGTGCAAAACACTCAAGTATGGACTAAATTTGAGGTGTTGAAAGGTTGGCAGAGGGAGGAGGTGAGCAGAGGGCAGTTGGGGCGGAGCAGGGAAGGCTGCCTGGAAGAGGCAGATCTCACATGAGAATTTCTCTATTTCAGATCCTAGAGGATGCCAGTCACTGCAGTCCCTGGCAAGGGTGGTGAGGCCTCCGGAGGCCGATTTCTTCCTCAGGCCTCGTGCTTATGCCCAGGGCTCCTGCAGTCAGGTCCACAGCGGGGTCTGTTGATGGTAACTCGGGCCCAGTAGAACAGACCTTCTTCTAAGGCAGATCATTGAGAAAGGCAGAGAATTCACCGAGGCACTGAACGTCCTGTGTCAACCATTTACTTCCAATTCACCTTCTCGGAATTCCCTATCCATGCTTGCAAGAGCAAGCAATGTTTACCTCCCAACTTTTTAAAGGAGCCAAGGCCGGGGTGCCTGGGTGGCTCAGTCGGTTGAGTGTCCGACTTCAGCTCAGGTCACGATCTCACAGTTTGTGAGTTCGAGCCCCACGTCGGGCTCTGGGCTGATGGCTCAGAGCCTGGAGCCTGCTTCTGATTCTGTGTCTCCCTCTCTCTCTGCCCCTCCCCTGTTCATGCTCTGTCTCTCTCTGTCTCAAAAATAAATAAACTTAAAAAAAAACTTTAATAAATAAATAAATAAATAAATAAATAAATAAATAAAGGAACCAGGGCCCTTTTCATGCAAACACTCAAGAGCCTTCCAGATGATAGAAATGTCTATTTCTTTAAGACTGATTTTTACTAAACACGAGAACGTGTTTCTTTCTTGGCCTGTTTGGAGATCAAACCCGCGATGTTGGTGTTGTTAGTGTCATGTTCTACCCAACGAGCTACCCAACCACCTGTAGAAAGTCTATTTTTAACACTGTTACATGACTATGTCCCCTCTCCCATACAGGTGCACTCAGAGTGGGAGAGGGGGACTGGGGTGGGCGATATGAGGAGGAGAAGACGGGTTGAGAGGAGAGACCTGGATGACCGATGGCCAGGCGAGGAAGGCAGTGGGCAGCATTCTGGCCTGAGCATTGATGGTGGCAGTGGCAGGGTTAGCAGGACAGCGTCCCTGATGAGCGGGACAGGATGCTGACCCAGCCGCCCCCCTCCTCCCTACGTCCCACCTCCCACCTTTTTACCTGGAAATCTGGCTCCCAAAGCTGTCGGATCTACCTACCCACACCTGTCTGCCCCTTCATTCAGCCAGCCTGGGTTTGGTGATGGCTCATCAATGAACGTTCAGATTCAGGGGCAAATCGGCTGGGCTATCGGCTCCTTCAGAGGTCCATTTTGTTTGTAAGGCAAGTGAAACACAAGAGGGCCTTATTCTCTGCAGTTTTGACCCGTGGCTGAAAAGTTCAGTTGGAATTCCGGGTTAAAATCAATCTTTGCATAAATATAGTAGCTATTTAAAGGAGCCCCGTGGTTTAGAATGAATAATTCGTGTTAGCTTCTCTGGCTCAGGAAGTTGGCATAGTAGAGTTTCTTAAAGCGGGAAACCTATGTATTGTGTACATTGTGAACACAGTCAATGAAAACGAGTGAGAGACCAAGGCTTGTACCAGAGATTTTGTGGCAAATACTGGAGCAAAGCTAGAGCCAAGCAGATGGCCTTGGTACTTACTGAGCATTTACTGTGTATCCACCCAGGGCAGGAAGTCGTGGGGAATACAGACGAAAACATATTCCACCTCTGCAGGCTTCTGTTTCCTCGTCCATAAAACGAAGCGTTGGAAGAAATGAGGTCTGTCGCGACTTCCAGCCCTAGGGGTTCTGCGACTGGCGGTGTGATCTATGTCCCAAGGGGCCTCCGAATCTCTCCGAGAAAAAGCACAACACCCACTTTCCCGTGAAATAACAATACTGCAGTACCTAGAGGTCAGGGAGAGGCTGTTGGGGTTGGAGAAAATGTAAAAGTCTCTTCTCCAGTCCATGGGACAGGCACGACCTTCTAAGATGGAGACAAATCTCCAGGGGACCAGTGGAGGTTGAGTCAAGTTGAAGGAAACAAGCCTAGTGATGGCAGGGGGCCAAGAGGAGCCCTGCTTAACAGGGTTGTTGGAAGATTAAATGAGATAATACGTGAAGAGCTAGCATAGTGCCGGGTGCACAGCAAGCGCTAATTACATGTCCCAACACAACCGCTAGGGGGTGACGGACGCATTGGGTTATCTTCTGTTCAAACCACGTGGATGTAACCCGGATGAGGAAGGAACCCCAGAGGAGAAGCTGGAGAGGGCTGCAGAGGGAACCAGCGGGGTGGCTGTGCTGAAGGAGGACTCTCTCTCGGACATTGGGAAGAGACAGACCCGGCCCCGAGATCCTCTCCACTGAGTTGTTTTTGCACAAAAATTGCTTGCCAGCCCACGTACACAGCAGAGATCTTGGAGAGCTCTTCAGGCAAAATTTGAGTTAAACTGACATCTTGGCATGATCCGGAAGAATGTCACTTTTGAAGGGAAATGAGTTCTGCACGTTTGTCTTTATTATTTTTTTTTTTTAAATTTT
This sequence comes from Puma concolor, assembly GCF_028749965.1. Taxonomy (NCBI): domain Eukaryota; kingdom Metazoa; phylum Chordata; class Mammalia; order Carnivora; family Felidae; genus Puma; species Puma concolor. The sequence continues at coordinate 76,585,466 of NC_141669.1, forward strand.
TTTTTCAACGTTTATTTATTTTTGGGACAGAGAGAGACAGAGCATGAACGGGGGAGGGGCAAAGAGAAAGGGAGACACAGAATCGGAAACAGGCTCCAGGCTCTGAGCCATCAGCCCAGAGCCTGACGCGGGGCTCGAACTCACGGACCGCGAGATCGTGACCTGGCTGAAGTCGGACGCTTAACCGACTGCGCCACCCAGGCGCCCCTGTCTTTATTATTTTTAACCAGGGCACAAAGTTGCTTATGGTGCTGTCTGTGCCCTTCCTGCTGGTCCTGAGACGTCGGTGGGTCCAGCAAACCCTGACTTTCTGAAGATGTCGCCAAACCAAAATGCCAACAATTTGGTTTCTCGTTAAAGAATTTGTCTGGCCTTCTGTGATCAGCTCTCCTGGTGCCCTGCGACTCTGAGTAGTAGATTTCCAGCCAAGTGTATTCACACTGATAGCTCTCTTCTTTGAGTTCCAATTAATATTATTATTAACTGTCACTATCCTTTATTGAACCTTTACTATGATCCAGGTACGTACATAGCTTATTAAGGCAAATCATAAAATACATCTTATGAGACAGGTAGAAACTATGATCCGGAGAGGCTAAGTAACTTGCCCAAGGTCACACAGTAGGCAATAGCAGAGCTAGGACAAAAATCCAAGTCTGTCTGACTTTAATTCTTTTTTAGCATTTATTCTTTTTTTTGAAAGGCAGAGAGAGACAGAGTGTGAATGGGGGAGGGGCAGAGAAAGAGGGAGACACAGAAACGGAAGCAGGCTCCACAGAGCCCGATGCGGGGCTCGAACTCACGGACGGCGAGATCATGACCTGAGCTAAAGTCGGCCGCTTAACCGACTGAGCCACCCAGGCGCCCCTGATTCTGATTCCGATTCTTAATAACGACTCTCCTGCCTCCTCGATGATGAGGGAATTGGGGATTAGGAATATAAAGGGCATGTGAAGCAGATGGGTCAGAAGAAAAAAATAGAAGGATTTCAGTGCTGCCTTGGAGAAGATGAAGGAAGATAAGAGGAGCAAACAGAGCCGTAGAACAGGAGTCCCTTGGCTTGGGGGCAGGAGGCGCCCGGGTCAGAGGAGCTGATGCCACATGCTTTGGCAAGACGTGTACCCAGGGACAGAGCCCACACCCCACAGTCCTAAGTATTTATGAGCCAGACGGGATTGAGAAATACCTGAACACAGGGCACCCCCAGCCTTTGCAGTCTCAACCATCCGGATTCATTGGGGGCTTGGGGGGGAGGAAGGGGAATCCCCATTCTGGGGAGGCTGAGACCCCCCAAGGAGGAGTGGCAGCTGCCACTGGGATGTCATAGAATGGACAAAGCATTGGACATTTGGAAGGAGGAGAGATACAGAAAGTAAAACCCCTCTTAGGTGTGCATTATTGGCGACAAAGCAAAGCAAATTTACAAGCGTATCATGGAAACTGCGGGAGAGGGAAGGGAAATCATAGGAAGTTTCTAGTGAGCAAGGAAATTGGAAATGGAAATTGGAATCTCCTGGTACAGTGCCGATTATTATTAATTTGAACTGTGTAAAATGTTACTGATAGTGTCTGTTAGTGTCTTTCCGCCGTACCTTACTGAACACACAAATATTCGAAAAGGCTCATTCTCAACCTCCTTGTCCCAATCCCGTTTTTCCTTGAACGCCTTACATTTCTTAAACCCCGATCCTCCTCCACTGGAAATTCTCTTCATGCCTGGAGACAGCCTACTGCATACGTGATGTGATCATGGTGGGCCGAAACTGTGCTTTCCCATCTCTGGAATCACTACCAGGCTAAGCCTGGGATGGGCAAACAGTAAGTGCTCAATAAATACCTGCTGTGTGATGAACACGTCTCAGTTTTGCCTCTCCCAGTTGGACGACAGTTCGGAGACTCACACTGGAAGGCAGCAGGAGAGGGCAGTGGGGTCCCAGTTTCTGCCAGGATGGGGCTCTGAGCAGAGGCCTGTCTCAGCACGCGTGTGAGTGGGAGCAGACGGTCATCTACAGGCTGGGGAAGAGCCTGCCGCGTTTGCCTGACGTCTCTGCGTTTTCCCTGAGTTGGAGGTGGATGGAGGTAGGGGTGGGGGAAGCCCGCCACGCCGGGACAATGAAAATAAAAAGCAAGCTTGCACATCCTGGACCAGGCTGACCCCCTGTGAGACACAAAGATGGCTCGGGGCCGGCCTGGAAACAATTCGCTCGGCGTGGACCCCAAACTCGGAGGCAAATTGAAGAGCCAGAACAATTTCCCATTCATGAAGAAAATGAGGAGGCCGGGTATCTTGCAACGAGTCAGCTGTAGGCAAAGGGATTTATTTATAATATTATTATTGGGTAGAAAAGAACTTAACTATGGCCGAATGTAAAAAGTATTTTTTTGATAAGTTAAAGAGATTAAGAAAAATCGGGCCGATTTGGACAGAGAATGGTGTGTAAACGAGAGGTGTTATCAGTGAGAATCTGGCACCGGCTCCATTTTGTTATGGTGAAAAATATCAGTATTATTTACTAAGAAGATTAGGGTTGAATTGGAAGAGAGGCTGGTTGTTGTGTGCAGATGGAGATAAGATAAGGATTTTACCTTCTCTGCACAGCCAAATGCAGCGTGCACGGCGGTGTTATCTCGAGGCTGGCAAGCAGGGGGATATTAAGATGTACGTTGTAATTACCAGTGGCAGGAGCAAATTTCATAGCGACTATTTTAAACCCTAATAAAATGCCGGCCTTTAATTATACAGCTTTGAAATATTTTTCTCAGTTAATTGCAACGGGGGAAAATAAAATCAACCTCATATTTGAAACTGAACCTCACAGGGAAAGCCCTCGGCCTGGCGGTTCCTACTGCCTCTGAGAGACACGTCACAGGGAGGGCGAGGGCTGCCTTGCTCCTGGGTTTCCAGGCTCCATCGACCCCCTCCCTCCCTGGCTACCCCCCAGCCTCGTATGGGGAGGCAGAAGAAGAAAGGGTGAAGCCTCTCCGAGTAGAATTAGATATCACCGCCACCGTCCCCCTGTATACCGCCCCCCAACCCCTGCCCGCCCCGCAACGCCCCAGGAAGCCGCATGCTCATTCTCTCTGGGGATGAAGCCTGATTTCTAGAAGCTGGAGGCAGGTGGGTACAGGAGAGAAGAAAGGAGGGCCCCCGCAGGCCAGGAGGGGCTTCTTCTCTGCAGAGGTACCTCCTGAGGACTCCCGCCTGTAGATCTCAAGGCCATGTGGGCTCCCCACAGAGTGCGGTTAGGCTGGGTCCTTCTTGGTCTACACCTCTCCTGCTTTCAAGTCAGAGATGGGAGTCTGGCATTTTCAAGTCTTCCACCTTTCCCTCGGGCCACCAAGCCTCACCCATGACGGTCCTCTGTGACCTGGACTCCCCGTCCCCATCACCTTCTGAGCCCTGCACCTGCGCCTTTGCTCAGAAATGGCAAAGACCCCTCATTGCCTGTAAGATGATAATCCAACATGACCCCTGCCCCCAGGCCCCTCCACAGTCTCGTCTCGATTACCTTTCCTCACTCACCATCCACTTCTTCTTTCCTTCCGGTCCCAGAGGTTTGATCTACTGCTCACTGGCTGCTGAAAGGAACATACCCCTCTCCCCACCTGGAACCCCCTCGAAGCTTCTCCCTCCACTCAGCTGCTCCTCAAGGTGCAGTTCAAACTCGTCTTCTGAAGCCAGACCCCTCCCGGCCACCACGCAAGTCCCTCTGTGCACCTTCATGCCCGTGTCTGACCCTTTTCCAGCACTTGCTGTCTTTGCATCATTTAGAACAGAAGCTCCTGAAGGCAGGAGGTGGCTCTGCTTTGCTGCCTAGTCTCACCCCCCGCCCCCCCTTCTCTGAGGCTCTAATACTATTTGCTGAGTAATAACTGTCAGTTACCCTTTTGAATGTGTGTTCTATTTTGCCCAGTGGATTGTAAACTCCCTGATGGCAAGAACAGTATATGGATTCCTTTTACAACCCCAGCCCAGACTCGCCAGAGCAGCCTTGATGGGAAAGGGGCTGGCTTTGTACCTGAATCTCCCATGGTGGAAAAACCTGTGGGCAAGGGGCCAAGAGATAGCACAGCCTTAACTCATCTGTGTCACCTTCCATCAACTGACCCTGATCTCCTCCTATGTGAAATGGGACCAGTGACATCCATTCTATAGAGTGTGGGGCATCTGGATAGCTGGATCCAATGACTGTACAGAGCAAGAAAGCCTTGGTCGGGAAGTACACAAACATGGCATGTTGGTAAATTACCTCCTTCTCCCGGGGCTGCCAGACCCTTTAAAGTCCATTTTTTTGGACTGGCACCAAAAAGAAATTCGCTCACCTTCCACCGTGGGATCTCTGGGCCTTGGCCACACAATGTGCTCTGGGCAGGCAAGAGGATACTACGCTACGGATGCGAGGGCGATCTGGCTGCCGCAGCTGTCACCCCATTGATCACCAGCGCTGACTTGGCTGCTCCGGCTGGCTGAGCAGGTGTCCCCTTCCTCCCTCACTGCTCCATGTGTGTCCCTCCTGAAGCTGTTCACTGGGCGGAAGAGGAGGACATTCTTCAGTCAAGAGTATACGAGTAGCTGTGCTCCCCTTCTAGAACCTCCAAACAAGCTCTCAAGGTCCATTGGTAGAGGAATGTTGGGTAGCCAAGCTTCCAAGACTCCAGACACACCCAAATGAGGTGCCACATACCTGTGACAGTCTGTTTTTCTTTAAAAAAAAAGGGGGGGGGGTATTGGATGGGCCATTCCAGAATTTTCCCTGGGACTGGTGTGAGACAAGGAGAGTGGGGTGCCAAGGGCCTTTCTCCAGAGGAAAAAGCCCAGTCAGATACTCGGTTGTTTGGACTATTTCCCACTGGGGCCAGGGGTGGAGGCAGGCCACTCCATCCAGGAAGGTCACCAACTTCACAGGAGAGGGAGGATTGATCAAAGCCACCTAAGGGACCCATGAGTATGCTTTCTTTTTTAATTCTTTTTTTTTTTAAATTATTTATTTTGAGAGAGAGAGAGAGAGAGAGAGAGAAAGAGAGGGAGTGCCTGCAAGTGAGGGAGGGGCAGAGAGAGGGGGACAGATGATCCCAAGGGGGCTCTGCACTGTCAGCGTGGAGCCCGATGTGGGGCTTGAACCCACGAACTATGAGATCATGACTTGAGCCCAAGTCGAATGCTTAACCAACTGAGCCACCCAGGAGCCCCTAGCATGCTTTTTGTTGCAGGCCTAGTGTTTATGGGAGAAAGTTGCTTTCTCGGCTGGAGCTCAAGACACCTGGATCTCCTGTGTTCTTACAGTCTCTCTCATCACCTCCCTGGCATTCTCCTCAAGCCGGGCACAAAACGAATTTTTATAAAGCAATCCTTCTTCTCCACGCAGTTATACCTTATCTTCTCAGAGATAATTTAATTTCTTTTTTTAAAAAAAAAATTTTTTTTTCAACGTTTATTTATTTTTGGGACAGAGAGAGACAGAGCATGAACGGGGGAGGGGCAGAGAGAGAGGGAGACACAGAATCGGAAACAGGCTCCAGGCTCTGAGCCATCAGCCCAGCGCCTGACGCGGGGCTCGAACTCACGGACCGCGAGATCGTGACCTGGCTGAAGTCGGACGCTTAACCGACTGCGCCACCCAGGCGCCCCAGAGATAATTTAATTTCTTATGGAACCTCTCTGTGTCTTACAGTTCCAATCTTCCTGTCAGATACTTAGTGATCCGCAAATAGATACTTAACTAAACTGGGAGTCCCCTCCTCCCAGAAAGACTCTTTCCTACGGAAGGGAAGAATTCTTCGGTCCACAATGATTGTCACCTTCAGTACAAACATTTATCAAGTACTGACTAAACGTACCCATTTATAATTTTCAATTTTTTATTATTGGTGACAATAGCTAACACCAGTGGGATTTTTTTTTTTTTTTTAATAAGCAAAGCACTGGGTTAGCTCTCTTCACGTGTGGCTTCACGTCATCCTGATAAAACCCTCTGAGGTGGGTACTGTTATCATCCCCATTTTATTGAAGAGAAAATCGGGGTTCAGAGAAATTAAGTAATTGGCAACTGAACGCTGAATCCAGTCTCTTGCTGTAACACCGCGCTTTCAACCGCTACGTTGTACGATGTCACACGTACAGGGCCCAGCCTGCATGAGGTACGTGTCCACGACAAGGACTATTGGATTACATGTATTTAGTGCACACTTGTATGTGTGTGGGTGTGTTCGCTGAATCCCGCGTGTCCCACTCTTGCTGCTCCCTGGCCTCTGGACGGCAATGAACAGGGCCTTGTGATTCCTTGGTCTGGGGAGGTCAGGGCCCATCGGCCACTGTGCTTGGCGACAGCCCCTTAGCCAAATAGCAGGAGCCATCCGGAACGTGCTCTCGGTCACAGAACTTGGAGATTGAATCCCGAGCCGGCGTCTGTCATGGGCGGCTGCAGCTGGCCCTGGGGTTGCAGCCTTTGTGGGTGCTGGCTGGTGCTGGGGCTCTCACTGTTCCAGAAATGATTAATACTCTGATACTATCTTGATAGCTTTAGGAGACACCCCTCTGTGGACTGGGATGCTACTGGTTGATATAAAATGATATATTTTTTCCAATCTATTTCATGGTGGTAGTAATTCAGACAAGGAAATGTCTTTGCCTTCTGCTGGAGCTTTATGCTGCTTAGAAAGGAAAAAAAAATATCACAGAAAATGATGAAGAGAATTTTTCAGAGAACTTAATACATTAGTAACTGGGAGCTTAGAAAATGAAACACTCTCTAAATTTCTGATACTGAACAAATGGCTTTCCCTCCCTCTTGAAACAATAATGGTTATCTCCCCCTCTTCCAAAAACCAGGCAGCCCAAGAGAAGTATGGTGAGATATAACACAGCCAAGGGAAGGTCTGGAAATAATTAGTGTTCTTCTTTCTTTTTCTTTTTTCTTTTTTAAAATGTTTTTTATTTATTTTTGAGAGACAGCAGCGAGTCGGGGAGGGGATGAGCGAGAGGGGGCCAGAGCATCCGAAGCAGGCTCCAGGCTCCCAGCTGTCAGCACGGAGCCCGACGCGGGGCTCGAACTCCATGAACCGTGAGATCGTGACCTGAGCGGAAGTCGGACGCTCAACCGACTGAGCCACGCAGGCGCCCCTACAGTGTTTTTCGTATTTTTTACTCCAAAGCAGCTCTGTTTAATGGTTTCCTTGAGCAATCACTCATTCCTTTTGCAGCCTGCTACAAAGGGGTGGAAGACATAATTCGAAACCATAAACAAAAACTAATTTTTCGATCATGTTACGTCATTGTTCCCCCCACATTTACGATGTTCTTCAGTTGTTTGTCCCCGGCGAGAGCATCCCACAACCAAAGCAGCTCTTTAGGGGACCCGCTACCTACCACGGTGGCCTTCCTCCATGCCCTGTTTGCTTTCCCTTGGCCACACGAGGCAAGCTGAAGCCATTAGTAATAGTCATATTTTCAGAAATTCCCAGTGCTTCCTATTTTGCAGCGAACATAGAATCCAACAAAATCTGCACCACCCATTTGCCAGCGGGACCCAGTAGCAGTAGTTAGAAGGGTCTGAGACTGAGGGCACTGGGTGACAGGAAAACTGTGAACAGAGGACAAAGCTTGAGCACTTATTATAAACCCTCATAAAATATCATTTTTACCAAAGTTATACAGGTACATAGTTTAAAAGAAAAAATGTAATCCAGCAAGGCTTCCTTCCAATTTCCTTCTCCCCCCTCCTCAAAGGCCGTGACTTCCAATCTCTGAGCAGCCTCTTCTATTATTTAGTTCCACGTGTCTAAATACCATGCTTATGTGGTTACTTCTATGTTTTCTGATTTTAGCCCTTGTCCACTAACTTCTGACTGAGGAGGATGAGATTTGGGCTCTCTTACATCTCTTCCCCCCAACCCCATTCACACATGCTCCCTCCCACCAACCCTTTCTCTGCCCCCATGCTCACAACATCATTATTTCCCAATTTTTGATAGGGTCAGTGCTTAGTGTTTACATTACTATGATTATGAAAATAATTATTTGCTGTGGAGCTCTACGTATTCTATGGTTACACTTCCTCTCCTATACTTAACTTTCCTTGTTTCCCTTGGCTTACTGTATACTTATCACTAATTCATCCCTACATATTTGAAATCTTTTCTCAATGTGTTTAGAATATTATCCATTTTATTTTTTTCCCTAGAGACTTTCATCTCAAAGCTCTCTATCCTCCTGCTTCAATCTGGACTGGACATTCCTGAGGCTATTGTGGAGTTAGTATCTTAGATCTTTCTTATTACTATCTTGATGATCCCCTCAGCTTCTAGCTTCTCTCTCTCTCTCTCTCTCTCTCTCTCTCTTTGTTTATTTTAGAGACAGAGCTCACAAGCAGGGGAGAGAAGGAAAGTGGCAGAGGGAGAGAGAGAGAATCTTGAACCCCGACATGGGGCTTGATCCCACGTCCATGAGACCCTGACTTGAGCTGAAATCAAGAGTCAGGTGTTCAACCGACTGAGCCACCAGGCACCACATGCTTCCCTCTTACATTACATTCTCTGATTTTTGTGTCCTTGTCTTCCCTTTGTTGGTTTACTTCCTCAGAAGCTTCATAGTAAAAATATAAGTAAAAAAAGGGGGAGGTGACTTTTTGAGCTCTTATAAGCAAAAATGTCATTATTCTGCTCTTATGCTTGACTGATAGTTTGGCTAGGTATAGAATTCTAGGGTGCAAATAATTTCTCTCCAGCTTTGTAAAGCACTTCTATACCTCCTGGGATTGCATGCTGATTCTAAAAATATTAAACCAACTTGACACTATCAGTGACTATCACAGTGATAACCTACTAGTGGATTTTTGAGAACTGGAGAAAAGTTGAAGGGCAAGAGATCACCCTTTAGCAGGTGTATATTGATTATGGTATAGTAATGGTGGCATTAATTTTTCTTAGAACTCCCTTCCTTGCTTAATGACCCTTAGTGTTTCTCACACTCCCCTGACTATAGAATCAGGTTCAGTCTTCTCTAACCAGCCTTCCAAGCTCCTCTCCACATCCTGCCTTTCTCACATGCCTTCTATAGTCCAGTCCAGAGAAGATATTCTTATTACCCCCTGCCCAATTTTCCTCTTCACCAGCCAGGAATTCTTTTCCCTGAAAATTTCCTTCTTAAAACAAATCCTATACATTTTCAAGGCCAGTTTCAAAGCTCATCATCTGCATATACCAAATACTCTAGATTTGCTCACTCAACTTCCCTTTGCAGTTGGAGAGGTTAGAAAGATTAAAACGACATCTCTGAAATTTTCTTGCAGCTAGAGTTCTGGATTTGAATTAGGTTCTACCTAACTAAATACACTCATGCAAGGTTTGGAATTGAATTGAATTGATTTGGAGTTTGGAATTGAATTATTCACCACAACATATGAGGAAAAAGAAAATGAATGAGGTCTAAAATAGAAGAAAAGAGTTTCTCTCCAAGCTTATCCTCAAAGGATTAGTTTGTCACCCTCAAGCTTGACTATTTGTGTGAACCAGGGTCTGCCTATTTCATTCATTAGTCACTCAGTGCATGTTTGCCGAATGAAGAAAGGATTAATGATCTCTAGAAAGCTACTAGAGATTTCACGGACTGAGGTACTCATTAATCCTTATCCCCAAAGAAAAAGAAAAAGAAATAAAAAGGAAAAGGGGAAGAATATTTCAGTAAACAAATACTGTCCTGGAAAGTTCAGAGTCATCACGTACAATGGTGGCCAAGGGGTTGATGGAAGATGGAGGGGTGAATGCTTAATTAACCCTGCACATCTCATCTACAGAGTCTCCTCCCAGTTCTGCCTGGCTAGGGGCATTTTTGTTTTTTATTCCTTTTGGAAGCAAGTTTCTCTCTCCTCAAGCACCCTTCACTTCATCTACTGTCCAGTTCATTTCCCACTTGCAAGTGTCACGGGAAAATCACTCTCTAACAACAACACTTGTGTATTCTCCCAAATTGAGCTCTGTGAAGTCCCTCATTGTTCTCCAGGGAACTCATGCATGTCCGCCATTATGTCACTTCTGACACAGAGAAGAAAAAGAGGACTCTGTTGAGAGCGGTTGACAAGGCTGGGACAATGTATTCCCAAGTCAGACAAGTCAATCTTACAGCTGTTCACAAGGAGCTCTTTGGAAAATGGCATAAATCTAAATACCATCTCAAAAGCTATATGTAGGGAGGCAACAAATATACGATCAAATATATAAATAAATGTGTCAAATGATCACTTACTAACATCAGTTAATGAAACGACTACTGACTGTGTTCACTAAAAATCATGGGGAACCAGAAAGGATGGACAAGAGCAGGAGAACCAGAGTCAGAAGCAATAACTAAGTTAAAACATGCGAATATGAGTGAACATCTGCTGTTTTCAAGCACATTATCTCATTTAATCCATACCTTGTGGGTTATATATTATCAACCCCATTTGGCAAATGATGAAACTTAAGAGTCAGAGGAGTTAAGTAACTTGTCCAAGGGCATACAGCTTGTATCTGAATTAGGATTTGAACCCAAGCCAGAGTACAGATGATCAAAAGCCCCAAATAATGATATAAGCTATAAATACTATATTGTATATATTTGAGTAAATAGAATGGTTAAATGGAAAATTTTATTATACATATATATTTTTTAAACATACACATATACACACACTGTAAGTGGGAACATAAATCCTTCATGGGAACTGAGATAGAAATTTTTAGTAGACACCAAACTGGACCTGATTTCAAGTCATGGTCTCAGTTTCAGTCTTTGTGCAATTATATTCTCACCAGAATATGACAGATGGTGAGAACCAGAGAAGGAGTTGGAAGAGACACAATGTCCATTAATGGGTTTAAGATGAGTGTTGAGGGGAAAGGTAAATGGATAAGCATTGTTTACCCTGGGAAACGGAATATCTTATGACTTGTTATCATACTCTTTACTACAAGGACGCAGATGAAAGTTAGACAAGCAGAAGGCTCCATTAGCCAGGAATGGTCATGTGTATTTCTCAGAAGCCTTTGATCCTGGGAGAAATGCTTTTCTGTCTAGAGCTTTCTGGGAAGCTTCCAGAAACTTGAAGGCAGAGGGGAGCATTAGTTCTTTTACCACAGCTCACCCAGAACACCTCCATTGTAATCAGTTAGGAACATTGGTTTTCCCCATAAAAAATAGTTTGAAAACCAGTATGGCGCTGCAGAGCTTGGAATCAGGTGTCTCATCAAGATTTCTGTCATTCACTCATTTAATGTAACAAATACCAATTTTGCTTTTGTAGTTTTCTCTTAGAATCAAGAGGCAATAAATACATTTTATACATGATTGTTGAAAAGAAACCATGTAGACCCTTGGATTGTACTCAGGCGCCCATGGACGAAAATGAGCTGGGGGCCCCTGGGTGGCTCAGTTGGTTAAGCGTCCAACTTCAGCTCAGGTCATGATCTTGTGGTTCGTGAGTTCGAGGCAGCATCGGGCTCTGTGCTGTCAGTACAGAGCCCCCTCTGGATCCTCTGTCTCCCTCTCTCTGCCCCTTCCCCGCACACACACACACACTCTCCTTCTCTCTCCAAAATAAATAAATGGACATTTAAAAAAATGACCTGGACTTGGTACAGAGAATGAAAGTAGGAGCAAAGTGCTAAATGTCTATCCTATGAAGTGGAAGGCGTCTTCTACTCATTTTTGCTTCCTCCATGGAGAATCACACAAAACATAAAGAGCACAAATATACAGGTATTGGTTTCCATCAGAATTGGTCCTTAACCACATGTTCTTGGAATTATTCAGGTGTGGTGAAACTCAGAGGCAAGGGAATGGACTTCGTGGCCACTGGGGAGCCCTGTAAAGATCGGGTGCCCATAAGTGAGGACACCACTGAAGTATATAATGCACACTGCTTGAGTGTTACCAAACAGCCTCTGGTTTCTTGCAAAGTGTTTGGGGACCCTTCGCCCCACACTGGTCCGTCAACTCTCCACCAGTCTTGGGACACACAAATCAAACTAAAATCTTCTAAACACCAAATTTCAGATGCACATCCGTAGCGCTCACCAGCTGCAATATTTTATCTGTAAAACGTATCACCTTTCCATCTTGGAATTCTGTCCAGAATGAATGCCTCTTACTAATCTCCGCATACTCTCAGGAAGACATCATAGCAGAGGCATATGGCGATGTCATAGGAAGCATGTCATCAGGAAGCATACGGCAGATTCTCACATCCCTTCCACTTAACATGGGCAGGGACACAGAGAGAGGGAGAAAGTGGGCTCGGCCCCTGACATTCAAGGCTGCTGCGTGGGCCAGGCTGAGCTGGGTTTGTGGGCAGGAAGCAGGATTTAGGAGGGGAATATAGGGTATGGTTTTACCCTGAGGGGGGCTGTATTTAGTTGGGGAGACACATACAGTGATGGAACACAAGCACCAAGAGGTAGAAGGGAGTCCTGGATTGTGTGACAGCCACAGCAATTCAGAGAGGGGAGGGATGGAGTCTCCAAGGAAAATTATGGTGATTGAACCAGGCAGGGCTTGCCCCCTCTCCAGTGTGCTTGAGGCTGTTTATCTACCCTGTCGAATCGCTCAGCTTTCCCAGGTTCCTATCTCGTTAAAGATGCTTTCCTCTCTTCCCACTCCCAGAAATATTGGCAAGCTTTTGCCATTTGTGTTTCTTCACATTATCAAGGCCAGAGGTATATCTTCTCTGATAGATAATGGCCCTCAGTTAAGACTAGCAAAAGCTATTTTGTTTGATGTATTAGCGCCCTATTTTAGAATAATCCTATTCCCTTGATTCTTTAGTATTTACAATTTTTGTAAGTACCGATTATATTTTCTAAGTCAAAGTGGGATAAAATTAGTGCATTGTGTCCTGTTGTCGCCGCTTTCTGGAGTAGTCGGTCTGACATATTTGAACAATACCACCCTGGTGTAATTTTAAAAGGTAAGAGCTCGATTCTGTAAAAAAAAACACTTAGACGGGCAGTGTGAGCTCTCGCTGAGGATCCTCACATTAGGAGTGTTTTACATATATCACACAAAAGGAAAATGCGTTCTGAGGGGATCGAGGCTCATCCGAGCTGAGAGCTGAGCCCGCTGAATTGTGACAGATGGGCCCTTTTCTGCCAGCTACATACTGTCAGCTGGGTAACATTGGAGGCTATGTTCTGTTAATGGGCTTGGGGTTTGAGGAGGGACTGGTGGGGGTGTATGAAGTCCCTGTCAACTTCGTAGGGGCCCTCGTGGGCTTTGGACCTGACTGCTCTGGGTTATCAAAAACTCCTGAAATGAAGAGTTAGTGATACACAGTGAGCAGCAGCTTTAGGGGCTCTGATGGTTGAACAGAGGGAGAGGTGATTGTTAGCTGGAATAGTCTGGGAAGGCTTCCCGGAGGAGTGGGACTTCAGCACAGCCTGGAAAGGTCACCAGGATGTAGATGGGCAGAGCGGAGGACAGAGACAAAACCTGACCATGTGCTCTGATCGCAAGCATGGCCTTCCCTTGGCTGTGAGAGACTATCCCTTTGGAAACGTCTTAGCTGCCAGCTCCTTGACTGTTACACCGGACTGATCACTTTGCCAAGTGTTCATCTATGGCCATAGGCTCAGCTCTGCCCTCTTTTTGAAATCTTAAATTAAAATAGTAAGTACATGCATAGAGGAAGATATAACGAATGCCCACATCGTCCCAAACAGGAAAATATTCGATCCTATTTATTCGGATCTTTTTATAACGAAATAACTTTTCCAGACAACATATTCCCCTACGTCCCTCTCCAATCCCATCCTTCCCACCAGCAACTACTAACATAAATTCAGTTTATATCCAGGTTGTGTTTTTATACTTTTCAAGTGCATGTGTGTTTTGTTGGCCTGCTCAAAGAGTGTTTATTTATTTCCCTTTACTTTTTTTTAATCAGGAAGTAGGTGCTTCAAGTATCAGACACTACAATGTGGAGTTGGGAACACCTGGACGGCAGAGTCAGTAGAACATGAGACTCTTGATTTCAGAGTCGTGAGTTCAAGCCCCACGTTGGGCATGGAGCCTACTTGCAAAAAAAAAAAAAAAAAAGAAGAAGAAGAAGAAGAAGACTGCATGCAAAAATAAAATCAAATAAATAATAAAATGGGGAATTGGCTAAGTGGAGGTTGGAGGACAGAAGAGGCTGGGAAGCTGGGGACAAGTAACCCCAGTGTTCCTTGGGACATAGACCATTTGCCTACTAAAGCTGTAGTATTAAGAAGTTCAGGATCTTGGTGTGTTAACTCTATCTTACTGCTTTTGGTAATATCCTACGGGGAAGATATGACTAAAGGCATCCTAAGGCAGAGAAAAGAGGGAGATTGAGCAAGAGAAATGTCCGTGTCTTGCCATCCCCTAGGTCCTCGCCTGATAATCTGGACCTTTGCAGTCAGGATGGTTTAGAATTGTTTAAGACAGAGGCCAGGACACTGGAGGACAGGGCCTGGGGCTTCTGTTATTTGCATTCAAATGATTTAATTGAGAGGGTATCCATAAATAACTGTATTTTATTACATGTAGGTAGCCATAAACAATATATTGCTTCCTGCTCTTTTAAATTCAATTAAATGAAATCCTACAGTTTGTAGGATTGTAGTTACATACTTCTTTTTTCTTCTACATTGTTTCTAGATCTATCCATGTTGATACCTTTAAGTACAGTCCATCCATTTTAACCCCTTGATAGTAGTTTGTAGAATAAACATAGCATACATAATTTATTTATTCCTTTTTTTTTAAAAAAATTTTTGTTAGTGCGTATTTATTTTTGAGAGACAGAGACAAACAGAGTGCAAGCGGGGAAGAGAGAGAGGCAGACACAGAATCCGAAGCAGGCTCCAGGCTTTGAGCTGTCAGCACAGAGCCCGAGGCAGGGCTCGAACTCAAGAGCTGTGAGATGATGACCTGAGCCAAAGTCTGACACCCAACTGACTGAGCCACCCAGGCTCCCCATTCCTTTTTCTAATGGACACTTAGATTGTTTCCGATTTCAGGCTGTTCCAATGCTGGAATGAACATTCGTGTAACATCTCCTTGAATACATGTGGAAATGTTTCTCTACAGTATTTAAAGTCGGATCTACCAGGGCATAGAATATGCACATTTCACATTTTGCTGGATATTGCCAGGTCGATCTCCAAAACGGTTGTACCAATTTGCATTCCAACCGGCATTGTGTGAGAGTTCTTATTCCCCCATATCCTTTCAACAATCAGAATTTATTTTCTGCTAATCTGATGTGTGTGACATGATCTCTCATTGTGATTTTAATTAGCACTCCTTGATTATACTTCGGCTGAACCTTTTAAAATGTGTTTTAGGCTATTCAGGTTTCTTCTTACACGAATCACGCATTTTTCTATTTGGTTGTTTGTAGTCTTTTTATTCTAAATAGTAATCTTCTGATTGCTATATATGATGTAAATATCTTCTCCCAGTATACTGCTTGGCTATTCACTTTGTTCATGGTGTCTTTTGTTCCACAAAGTTTTCCACTTGGATGTCACATGTTTTCAGCCTTTTCCTTTACGATTTCTCTGTGTATATGTTCTGTGTGTATGTGCCTTTAAGAAACATTATTCCTTACCTTGTGGTCAAAAATGTGTTTGCCTATATTTTCTCCAAATAGATTTAAAGTTTTACTTTTACTTTTTAATTAAACAACTTCTTCTTTTTTTTTAAGGTTTTATTTGTAAGTAATCTTTACACCCAATGTGGGGCATGAACTTACCACCCTAAGCTCAAGAGTCACGTGCTCTACCGATTGAGCCAGCCAGGTGCCCCAGTCAAGTTCAATTTTAAGAGCAGTTTTAGGTTCACAGCAAAATTGAGCAGAAAGCATGCTGAGTTTCCATATACTCCTTGTCGGGCACATGCACAACCTCCCCCACTATCAATTTCCAGCACCAGAGTGGTATGTTTGTTACAAATAATAAACCTATCGTTATCATGCAAAGTCCGTAGTTTACATTAGGGTTCACGCTTAGCATTGTCCATTTTATGGGTTTTGTCAAATGTATGATGAATGTATCCACCACTGCAGTATTGTGCAGAATATTTTCCCTGCGCTAAAAATCCTCTGTGCTGTGCCTCTTCATACCTGTCTCCTGATAACCTCTGGCAACTGCTGATCTCACTCACTGTCACCAGTTTTGCCTTTTCCAGAATGTCATATAGTTGGAATCAAACAGTATGTAGCCTTTTCAAATTGGCTTCTTTCACCTAGTAATTTGCATTTAAGGTTCCTCCGCGTCTTTTCAGGGCTTGATAGCTCATTTCTTTTTAGTGCGAAATATTTCATTGTTTGGATGTACCAGTTTATTTATCCACTCGTCAACTGAAGGACATGTTGGTTGCTTCCAGTTTGGGCAATTATGAATAAAGCTGCTATAAACACCCTTGTACAGGATTTTGAATAGACATAAATTTTCAGTTCATTTGGGCAAATACTAAGGAGCACGACTGCTAGATCACATGGTTAAAATATATTAGTTTTGTAACAAAATGCCAAACTGTCTTCCCAAGTAGCTGTAACATTTTTGCATTCCCACCAGCAATGAATGAGAATTCCAGTTGCTCTATATTCTTGCCACCATTTGGTGTTACCAGTGTTTTGGATTTTAGCCATTCTACTAGATATGTAGTGATATCTCATTGTTGTTTTAATTTGTAATTGTGATTTAGTGACATATGACATATTTTCATATGCTTTCTTGCCATCACATTTTTTGGCGTGAGGTGTTTGTTCAGGTCTTTTGCCCATTTTTAATTGGACTGCTTATTTTTTTATTGCTGAGTTTTAGGAATCCTTTTATATGTTGCATAACAGTCCTTTACCGGATGTATATTTTGCAAATATTTTCTCCTGAGCTGTGGCTTGTCTTCTCATTCTTTTGACAAGTCTTTCACAGAGCAAAAGCTGTTAACTTCCATGAAGTTTATTGTAGTAATTATTTCTTTCACAGATCATGCCTTTTGTGTTATATCTAAAAGGTCATTGCCAACCCAAGACCATCTAGTTTTTCTCCTATGTTTCTTCTAGGGGTCTTACAGTTTTGCATTTTACATTTAGGCCTGCCATCCATTTTGAGTTCATTTTTGTGAAGGGTGTAAGGTCTGTGTCGAGATTTATTATTTTGCGTGTGGATGTCCAGCTGTTCCAGCAACATTTATTAAAAAACTATCTTTGCTCCATTGTTTTGGTCTTTGCTCCTTCGTCTAAGATTAGTTAACTATATTTATGTGAGTCTATTTCTGAACTCTCTGTCCTGTTCCACTGATTTTTTTTTGTCTATTCTTTTGCCAATACCACACTGTCTTGATTACTGTACCTCTATAGTAAGTCTTAAAGTTGGTTAGTGTCACTCCTTTGACTTTGTTCTTGTACTAAAATACCGTGTTGGCTTTTCTGGATCTTTCACCTCTCTATGTAAACTTTAGAATCATCTTGTCAACATCCACACAATAACTTGGAACTTTGTTTGGAATTACACTGTATATTAAGTTCTTGACCAATAGGTTATTATTAGTGTCTAGAAGTGTTAATACTTTACGTATGTTGGGACTAAACCCAGCAGCCTTGTTGAATACTCTGATTAGGTCTAAGAGCTTGGTTTTTGGATTTTCTCTGTAGATAATTATGTTATCTGTAAATGATAATTTTTTTCTTGTGTTGTTGTAAATAAATAAAGTTTTCCTATCGTTATTACATTCTCTATAACCTCCAGGATAATTTCGCATAAGAGGAGCAGAAGAGGGCATCCATGTCTTATGACATCAAAGGAAATTAAAACTACACTTCAAACATTAACTAAGATATTATTATAGATTTTTGGATGATATTCTGTATCTGATTAAAATTGCCCCTTCTATTTCCAGTTAAATAAATATTTCCTTTTTTTTAGTTATTAAAGAGTATTTACTTTTGTCAAATATTTTCTGCATCTACTGAAATGATCTTTCAATCTGATAAGTGGTCACTTACATTGATATATCTTTTGCTATTGACTAACACATTCCTAAGATAAATCCTGCTTGATCAGGACATATTTTTACTTTTAAACCTTTCTGAAGTTGATTGATTTAGTATTTTCCATCTGTGTTCATGAGTAACATTGCCATATGAGTCTTTTATCTTTCAGTCAGCACAGAGCCTGACTTAGGGCTTAAACTCATGAACTGTGAAATCATGACCTGAATCAAAACCAAGAGTTGAACACTTAACCCACTGAGCCACCCAGGTGGCCCTGAGCCACCTACTCTTGATTTCAGTTCGGGTAGTGACCCCAGGGTCATGGAATCCAGCCCTGCATCAAGCTCCATGCTGGGCATGGACCCTCCTTGGGATTCTCTCTCTCTCTCTCTCTCTCTCTCTCTCTCTCTCTTTTTCTCTCTCTCCCTCTGCCCCTCTCCCACTCACAAGCATGAAATCTCTCTTTAAAAATAAAAATAAAAAAACTTTTTTCCTTGTAATTATGTCAGTTTTTACTTTATATATTTTGAGACTATCTCTTATTAAGCATATACAATTTCATGATTATTATACCTTATTTATGAATTGTTTTTTCCATTATGAAATATTCCACTTTATCTCTATTTATGTGTGTGCCTTAAGTTATATTACATCTGATATGAATAATTATTTTGATTAGTATTTGCATTGTATACCTTTGCCATTCATTTGGCTTCAATATTTCGATTATTTTGATTTGAGGTGTACTTGTAGACAGTACATATTTGGATTTAAAACATATAATTTAAAAAAATCTAAAATCTGAGTGATAAGTTCAGGGTTTTTGTAGTTGAGTTTAGCCCATTTATATATATGATGATTACTGACATATGGAATTATTTCTGGCATCTTCTTTTTATTTCCTTTTTTTCCATGTTTTTCCTTGACTTCTTTTTCTGCTCCTTTTGTATTGTTAGATTGAGGATGTTTGCTTTATCCCCACTCTTTTTGTTTTTTCTGCTAATTTGGAAACTGCATATATTTTTTATTTTGTTTCAAAGATTTATTTTTTATTAAACATTTTTTTAATATTTATTTTTGAGAGAGAAACAGCACGAGCAGGGGAGGGGCAGAGAGAGAGGGAGACACAGCATCCGAAGCAGGCTCCAGACTCTGAGCTGTCAGCACAGAACCCGACGCAGGGCTCGAACTCACAAACCGCGAGATCATGACCTGAGCCGAAGTCAGATGCCTAACCGACTGAGTTACCCAGGCGCCCCAAAGATTTTTTTTTTTAATTTTTAAGTAATCCCTTTAACCAACTTGGGGCTTGAACTCACAACCCTAAGATCAAGAGTTATATGTTCCAACTGAGCCATCCAGGTGCCCCTATTTTTTATTATTTTAATGGTTATCCATAGTTTAAAATTTTTTACTATGAAATATTTAAAATATATAGACAGTTGCACCAAATAATAGTACATTCATCAGTGTACTTACTATTCAGCTTCATAGGCCATGTTTGGTTCAGATTTTTGTAAAGAAATAAAACATTACAGAGCAGTTGAAAACTCTGTGTACTCCTCCTTAATCCCACCTCCTTCTTTCTCTCCAGAGGCAACCACTAATCTGAATTTGGCAATTATCATTTCCATCCATGTGATACATTTATGTGTTCATGTCCAATATAGAGTGTTGCTTTGCAATTTAAAAAACTTACGTAAGTGATATCTTGCCGTATACATAATTCTACAACTTTTGTTTTATTATATGAATGTATTATCATCTATTATTGTTTTGAGATTTATTTATTATAGCACATGTGGCTTTAGTTCATATCTTTAATATTACTAGAGAGTATCTATTGAAAAAAATACGTCACAATCCATTCTCCTGTTGATGGATATTTGGGCTGTTTGCAGTTTTTCACTGTCACAAAAGCTGTTGGAATAAACTTTATTGTAGTTTAGTTCCTTGGGCAAATGTGTAAGAGTTTCTTTAGATTATTTACTTTGAAGTAGAGTTTCTTTGTCCTAGGGTAGGTTCAATGTCAACTTTACTAGATACTGCAAAATCGCTCTGCACGGTGGTAACACAAATTTACTTTCCCAGACTCCTTTGCACCTAGCATTCCAGATATGATCCAGTTCTGCAAACAGAACGAACTCACGAAAAACCCAGAACGGGGAGTAAGCCACGCTCTGCTGCATCCAGAAGCAAGCACAGGTGGGGAGCCATTTTATCTTTCTGTAGTGGCATTAGTGGGGGTCCGAGGGCCTGGTCCCCAGTCTCAAGGGGATGGAGAACAGGGTGCAGGATAGCCATTGTGTTAGTGCAGATCATAGCAGGAGCTTCCTGATCGTGGTGCTTCAAGATCATATAAGGGGCAGCCACCATCTTGTTGGCCCAATTAGTTTGAGAATTGGTGGCCTGGACAACTGTTTCTGAAAACTGAAGCTAGAGTCCGTTTCTTTGGTGGAATGATTCTGTGAGCTATTTAACATCCTGTCAGAAACTCCTTTCTATTGAACTTTCTAGAGATTCAGTGTTCCCTGCAGTACCCCAGCCAACAGATTAATTGTTTTTATGGTTACTTTTTCCCTAGAGTCTAGGTGCATTATGTTTTCAGTTCTGTTTCTGTAAAAGTCCATTTAAAAATTTTAACCTATCTTGAGTATGATCATCATTTTAAAGCGGAGTCAATGCTTGAGACATGTTTTAAAGGTAACACATGCACCTGTCAAACATTCGAAAAGCACTAACAGGTTCTCAGTGAAAAGTACGTCTTCCCTCCTCGGTCCCTTCCCTCTCTGGCCTCAAGCAGCTCAGTTCCCCAGAGGCAAATAGCGCTAACAGTTTTGTGCCAATCCTTTCAGAGTTATTTTTATGCAGAGACAAGGGCATATATGCATCTTATTTTTTTTTTTAATTTTTTTTTCAACATTTATTTATTTTTGGGACAGAGAGAGACAGAGCATGAACGGGGGAGGGGCAGAGAGAGAGGGAGACACAGAATTGGAAACAGGCTCCAGGCTCTGAGCCATCAGCCCAGAGCCCGACGCGGGGCTCGAACTCACGGAGCGCGAGATCGTGACCTGGCTGAAGTTGGACGCTTAACCGACTGCGCCACCCCGGCGCCCCTATGCATCTTATTTTTGAAAATAAATAGTATCATACAATGCACATAGTTCTGCACTCGCTTTTGTGGAAGAAAAGTTGTTGCGGGAAAGAACACGCACATAGGAAAGCAAAGAACATCTATGTGGAGTTACGATAAAAGCGTACACCTGTGTAACCACCACTCAGCTCAAGACACAGAGCAGTGTCAACACTCCAGAGCCTCTTCTTAATATCCGTTCCCTCCCTCCCTGTAGAGGGAACCGTTATCTTGACTTTTGTGATCGTCCCTCCGTTGCTTTTCTGCACAGTTTTGCCTCCTCTGAATTGTATCTCTAAACAATAGAGTTTAGCTTTGCCTGTTTCTAAACTTTATATTAGTGGAATCATATCATATATATTCCTTTGTGTCTTTGCTTTTTATTGCCTAATATTATATTTTTAAGACATGTTGTTGAATGTAATGCACTTTTCTTTTTCCGCTTACAAATGCATCTTGGAGATCGTTCCATTGCACCTCACGTAAGAGCAATAATTCATCCATCCGGTGGCGTAGTGAGGGACATTTAGGTTGTTTCTCATTGTTTGCTGTTACAGGTATGCTTCTGTAAATATTCTTGTATGTGCCCGTGCAAATAAATAAGTTGAATAAATTCCTAGATGCTAAATCCCTGAGTAAAAGATGATGTTCATTTGTATGCTTTTTTTAAGTTTATGTATTTATTTTGACAGACAGAGAGAGAGCAAATGGGGATGGGGCAGAGACAGAGGGAGAGAGAGAGAGAATCCCAGGCAGGCTCTGCACTGACAGACAGAGCCCCTGTGTGGGGCTCGAACCCATGAACCATGGGCCGAAGTCAGATGCTTAACTGACTGAACCACCCAGGGGCCCCCATTTGTACCCTTGATAGACATTGTTCTTTATAAACATGATATTAGTATTTACTCTGATCATCAGTATAGATTTCCTTTTTCCCTACACATTCTCCAAGACATTTAAATCTTTTTCCTATATGATAAGTAAAATATGGTACTTCATTGTCGTTTTAGCTCTTCTTGTATTAGGAGACAGGTTAGGCCCCTATTCATTCTTGAACTTTAAAAACAATTTATAGGGGCGCCTGGGTGGCGCAGTCGGTTAAGCGTCCGACTTCAGCCAGGTCACGATCTTGCAGTCCGTGAGTTCGAGCCCCGCGTCAGGCTCTGGGCTGATAGCTCGGAGCCTGGAGTCTGTTTCCGATTATGTGTCTCCCTCTCTCTCTGCCCCTCCCGCATTCATGCTCTGTCTCTCTCTGTCCCAAAAATAAATAAACGTTGAAAAAAAAATTAAAAAAAAAAAAAAAACAATTTATATATCCTTTTCTGTTAGTTGGTCTTTTTATCATTGACGTTTAGAAACGTTTCATATTAATATTTTTCCTTTTTTAGGTGTTATGAGTTGCAAGTATTTTTCCCCAGCTTTTCCTTTTTTGTTTGTTTTTTCCATTCTTTATGATGTTTTCTCCCATGAATAAACTTTGGTTTTTATACAATTAAGTTTTCCAAATTTTTTTCTTGTTCCCAGCTCTTATGGCATAACTACAGATGATTTTCTCAGTCTGGACCCATTAAAAATACTCTGGGAGAGGCTGGGTGGTTCAGTAGGTTGTGTCCGACTTCGCCTCAGGTCATGATCTCACAGTTCGTGGGTTTGAGCCCTGTGTCAGGCTCTGAGCTGTCAGCATCTGAGCCTGCATCAGATTCCGTGTCTTCCTCTCTCTCTGCCCCTCCCCTCCTCGCACCCTGTCTTTCTTTCAAAATAAATAAACATTACAAAAATAATATAAATAAATAAATAATAAAAATACTCTCCCATATTCCTTCTTGCTCTTTTAAAGTTCACTTGTAATTATTTATATCTTTGAACCCCCTGGAGTCTCTTTAGGTAGAAGATCTGAGATAGGTATACAAATTATTTTTATTCGTAGTTCTATTTTTTTAATGTTTGTTTATTTTTATTTTTATTTTTTTTTCAACCTTTTTTATTTATTTTTGGGACAGAGAGAGACAGAGCATGAACGGGGGAGGGGCAGAGAGAGAGGGAGACACAGAATCGGAAACAGGCTCCAGGCTCCGAGCCATCAGCCCAGAGCCCGACGCGGGGCTCGAACTCACGGACCGCGAGATCGTGACCTGGCTGAAGTCGGACGCTTAACCGACTGCGCCACCCAGGCGCCCCAATGTTTGTTTATTTTTAAAAGAGAGACAGGCAGACAGAGTGCCAGTGGGGGAGGGACAGAAAGAGCGGGAGACGCAGAATCTGAAGCAGTCTCCAGGCTCTGATCGGTTAGCACAGAACCCGACGTGGGGCTCGAACCCATGAACTGTGAGATCATGACCTGAGCCAAAGTCAGACGTTCAACTGGCTGAGCCACCCAGGCGTCCCTATTCATAGTTGTATCGATCTGTCTATTCATGTGCCAGTATCAGACTGCTTCAATTTTATAGCTTTATAATATAATTGAATATCTGGATGAGCCAGTTCCTTTCATCACATCTCAGTTTTGAAGTTTTTATGGCAATTTTTGGCTTGTTTTTCCATGTGAAATGTAGTATCAGCTTGTCTGATTCGCCTTCTACCAAAAAAAATGTACTGGGACTTATAGATTAATTTAGAGACTATTAGCATCTTTATGATGTTGACCCTTTCTGTAGAAGAATATCCTTTGTCCAGATCTTTTTTGGTCCATATTGTTGCTCATTAACATTTGAAAGAATCCATCATTTGGACATTACCTGCTCGATTTCTCCCTAAGTATGGTTTCTTCCTTTATCTCTTGTAACATGTTCCCGCTTTCTTTACAAGGGCTATATATTACTTTATATTAATTTCATACTCAGTCATGCCACTGAATTATAAGAGTTTTTCATTTGAGTCTCCTACTGTTTTTTTTCCCTTGGTAAGTGATCACCTCGTACACGAAGAATCATCACTTTGTTTCTTCTCCCTGCTGCATTTTGTGGGCCCGTGCTTCTAGGACAATATTCAATAACAGTGTTCCACAAGAACATTGCAGATTTGTTTTTCACTTTTATGCATCTGCTTCTACTGTTCTATTGAGCCAATGGAAGTTTTGCTCCAATAAGTTGGAGAAAGCTGGGGCCACGGGGAAAAGATGGTGGCAAAGTTCATGACCCTCACAGAAAGCCCATGGCTCTGTCTCATTGGCTGGGCTGGGTTGCAGGGATGCTTCTGTTTTGCCCAGTTGACCACCTTACCCTTCCTCAGGGCAAGGGCAAGGAGAAGTCCTATGAAAGATGGAAACCAGGTGATGGGAGTGGGGGTGGGGGGTTTCAGGGAATCCTCTGGATTCCTCTCCAGGGCCAACGCTGACCGTGGATAGTTACAGCCCTGGAGGCATCGGCTGTTGCTCCTCCTTTAGCATCCCCTCTGTAGTGTGTCCCCTTTCCACTCCACGGGAAGACTGGGAAGCTGCTTGACTCGTGGAGATGGGAGAGATGAAGAGGACAGAGAACACTTACTTGCCTTTCCTCCTAGTGCAATGTAAGTTTGGAATATCCTTGTTTCTTTCCCGTTAATAACATAACAACTTATTTACATTCATCACCACCTCTCCTATATTACAGAACTCCCTTCCCTTCCCCCCTGGTCATCGCGGGAACATTAGAGTAATACTCTTTTCTCAGTTAACCTTTCCTTCCAGGATAGTTTATTTTCAAGAGGAAACATTTGATAAAGCTCAGAGTAATTTTAAATACATGATTTGCCATGTTAACACTTGTCACTTATCATATGCACTTCAGTCTGACCTCCCTGCCATTCTGTTAACCTTCAGAGGCACCGTTAAAGCAAGCCATTTGCAGTTGCCCTGTGAAAACTCTGCATTTAAATTGCTTTTCCTCCCTTCCCCAAATTTTCCATAACTATAAATAAATTTAATTACCATTCCAAGAAGTGTAAGCAAATCTTCTATTACATTTTTTAATCTTTTATCTCCTCCCTGTCCCTCCACCAAATATACAGTTTATCAGGCAGCCTCCCTGCCTCTGGTGGCACTTGCCCCTCTCTGCTCCTCTCCCAGTAATACAAATCTCAGTCTGTGTCCCTTCTGTCCAAGTGGGTTTCCTGAGACTCTCAGTCTAACGCTGCACTCCGGGGCCTACTTGGAGACCCGAGCAATTCTGTAAAGGGGTTGGTGGGGAGTCAGTATGTAGGGCTCCTCAAATGCCTTTTCGGACCTCTCTTCGCTGGCATCTAAACACGGCATGTCCAAGGTTGTGTCCTTTTTGCACCAGAAGAACACATTTCCTTTTGTCATCATGAGGTTGGACCCAAATGTCATCTTATAAAGGCACACCAATAACAATTTACCTTGAAGGCTTTACTCTTTAGAAAGTACTTTTTTTTAAAAATAAGTATTTTTTTAATGCTTATTTTGAAAGAGAGAGAGAGAGTGAGGGGAGAGAGAGAGATTCCTAAGCAGGCTCGACACCACCAGCACACAGCTCAACGTGGGGCTCAGACCCACAAACCATGAGATCATGACCTGAGCTGAAACAAAGAGTTGGACGCTCAACCCACTGAGCCACCCAGGCGCCCCTCAACATACTTTGTAATGCATTATTTCCTTTGTTCCTTATTTCCCAATTATATAATACAGTGATATCAGCTGTATATTTCATTCGTTGTTGACAAGCTCTTCACAAGGCAAGAATGGGGAAATTGATGCAGATGGGGAAATTAAGACACATCGCACGCGCGCCCTCGTGCGCGCACACACACACACACACACAACACACACACACACACACGCACACACCTGTCTCTGTCTCCAGAATTGCTTCATTGACTTCTACCTTCTGTTCTTTCAGGTGATCTTCCTCTCTCTTCCTTCCCTAAGCACATCAAAAGCTCCTTACAGAGACAGCCATGGGGCTTACAGCAGGGGTTGCTGGACACTCCCTCAACACCGCTGAAGGCAAAGCACCCGTGTCTGGGTCTATGTCCTGGACTCTGGAGCTTTCTGTGCCTGCTGGTCCCTCCCTCAGTTTAGCCCTCGGATCATCGCTGCACCTCTCTCCTCAGATTCCCACACGGTGAACCCAGGGCTAAGCTCACTTTACTCTTTTCCCTCCATCCGTGTTATCCAGAGTTAACACACCACTTCTCAAGTGCCTCCCTCCTTGAGCTCAGGACTCCTGCAGGGGTGACTTTGCTGCCTAACAGCCCACTCCTGGTCTTCTGGCCGACAGCACCAGATGCCTCTGGGCCTTTAGGTCCTGGGATCCTGGAGCTGGTCTTGCTAGAACTGAGCAGAGAACAAGGGGAAGGTGGACACATCACTCAGATGGGAGCAGGAAGACCCAAGGCAAGAAAAATATTGAGAAAGACTGGAAAGGACCCAGGACCTTCATTCCAAACAGACCAACAATCGTGGGTGAGGGGAACCATTCCAGATCTTCTATCGTCTAGTGGCCAGGCGAGTGTAGAGTAAACTCATGCATGGCATTCAGGGGAAGCTGTCGAAACTGCTGCCTGCTCATAGCCAAGAATAACAGTGAGAGTGATGATAAGAATTGCAGTGTCCCAGGGATCCTTTAAGCGCCTTATATGTAATAACTCATTTAAGCTTCCAGCAGTCCTAAGCAGGAGGTAATATTATTATACACATTTAACAGCTGAGAAAATCGAAGCATAGAGAGGCAAGCAAATTTTCTGAGCTCACACAACTAGTAAATGATAGAGTGAGAATTTAAAATCAGGGATTTGGGGGTGCCTGGGTGGCTCAGTTGGTTGAGCGTCCGACTTCGGCTCAGGTCATGAGCTCACAGTCTGTGAGTTCGAGCCCCGTGGTGGGCTTGGTGCTGAGAGCACAGAGCCTGGAGCCTGCTTCGGATTCTGTGTCTCCCTCTCTCTGCCCCTCCCATGCTCATGTTCAGTCTTTGTCTCTCTCAAAAATAAATAAACATTAAAAAAAGTAAATTTAAAATCAGGGATTTGGGTTCTAGAGTCCATGTTCTTAACCACTACACTTGAGAATCAATGAGGG
Source organism: Puma concolor (assembly GCF_028749965.1). Classification (NCBI taxonomy): domain Eukaryota; kingdom Metazoa; phylum Chordata; class Mammalia; order Carnivora; family Felidae; genus Puma; species Puma concolor. Next base: position 76,612,602 of record NC_141669.1, read on the forward strand.
CAAGAAAAATTTTAAATCTTGGTTTAATGGGTTTATAACTTGGAATGCCTACCACTGCAAATATCGGAAACTCCTTCCCCAGATTACTTACACACGCATCGTGAAAGAGCCTTGAGGACATTATGCTGAGTGAAATAAGCCAGTCACCAAAAGACAAATACTGTTAGAATGGCTATTATAAGAAAGGCAAGAAATAACAAGTGTTGGAGAGAAAAGGGAACCCTTCTACACTGTTGGTGGGAATGCAAACTGGTGCAGCCACTATGGAAAACAGTATGGGGGTTCCTCAAAAAATTAAAAATAGAAACACCATATGATCCAGCAATTCCACTTCTGGGTATTTATCTGAAGAAAATGAAAACATGAACTCAAAAAGACATCTGCACCCCCATATTCATTGCAGCGTCACTGACACTAGCTAAGATATGGAAACAATCTGTCTGTCAGCGGGTCAATGGATAAAGAACATGTGGTATATGGAAACACAATGGAATATTATTCATCCATAAAGAGAAGGAAATCTTACTATTTGTGACAACATCGATGGACTCTGAGGGCATTATGTTAAGGGAAATAAGTCAGACAGAGAAAGACAAACACCATATGATCTCACTTAAATGTGGAATCTAAAGCATACAAACAAAAAAACACAAGCGCGTAAATACAGAGAACACGATCCACATATGAGTGAAAACATATGGTATCTGTCTTTCTCTGTCTGACTTATTTCACCTAGCATAACACTCTCCAGTTCCATCCACGTTGCTACAAAAGGCCAGATTTCATTCTTTCTCATTGCCAAGTAGTACTCCATTGTATATATAAACCACATCTTCTTTATCCATTCATCAGTTGATGGACATTTAGGCTGTTTCCATAATTTGGCTATTGTTGAAAGTGCTGCTACAAACATTGGGGTACAAGTGCCCCTATGCATCAGCACTCCTGTGTCCCTTGGGATGAGCACTGGGTGTTGCATGGGAAACAATTTGACAATTAATTAGATTTAATATAAAAAAATAAATGAAAATAAACATTACACATAAATAAATAAATAAATAAATAACAAATTGGTGGTTGCCTGAGGCAGGGGATGGGGGGAGGTGGGCAAAATGGGTGAAGGGGAGTCAAAAAGTGAAAAACTTTCCATTATAAAATAAAGAAGTCATGGAGATGTAATGTACAGCATGGTGATGACAGTTAATAACACAGTATTGCATACTTGAAAGTCGCCGAAAGAGTAGATCTTAAAAATTCTCACAAGAAAAAAAATTTGTCACTGTGTATGGTGATGGATATTAACTAGGCTTAGTGTAGTGATCATTCACAGTGTATAGAAATGTCGAATCCTTATGTTGTACACCTGAGACTAGTATAATACTATAGGTGAACTATACCTCAATTAAAAAAAAAAGAGGACTGGGGCGCCTGGGTGGCTCAGTCGGTTGAGCGGCCGACTTTGGCTCAGGTCACTATCTCGCGGTCCGTGAGTTCGAGCCCCGCGTGGGGCTCTGTGCCGACTGCTCAGAGCCTGGAGCCTGTTTCAGATTCTGTGTCTCCCTCTCTCTCTGACCCTCCCCCGTTCATGCTCTGTCTCTCTGTCTCAAAAATAAATAAACGTTAAAAAAATTAAAAAAAAAAAAAAAGAGGACAAATACTATATGATTCTACTTGCAAGAGGCCCTGGAACAATCTTATTCATAGAGCCAGAAAGTAGAACGGTGGTTTCAAGGGGCTGGAGGACGGCGGAGAATGGGGAGTTAATATTTAACAGGTACTGAGTTTCATTTTGGAAGGACGAAAGCTCTCGAGATGGATGGTGGTGATGGCTGTACAAGAATGTGAATGTATTTAATGCCACAGAATTGTACACTTAAAAATGGCGAAAATGGTAAATTTTCTGTTATTTACATTATAGAAATATAAATAACATGGTCATGCCACAGCTGTTTATAAAAGCTGTTTATAAAAGACGAAAAGTGATTTACAATAAAAAAAATAATAAAAGAATTTAAATAATTTAAATAATTTAAATTAAATAATTTAAATAATAAAAGAAATTTATTTTTTTTTTTTAATTTTTTTTTCAACGTTTATTTATTTTTGGGACAGAGAGAGACAGAGCATGAACGGGGGAGGGGCAGAGAGAGAGGGAGACACAGAATCAGAAACAGGCTCCAGGCTCTGAGCCATCAGCCCAGAGCCTGACGCAGGGCTCGAACTCACGGACCGCGAGATCGTGATCTGGCTGAAGTCGGACGCTTAACCGACTGCGCCACCCAGGCGCCCCAATAAAAGAAATTTAAAATGATCACACAGCACACAAAGCCCAGAGGTAGAGCAACTCTACAGCATGTGATCAGTGGCTCGGACACATCGTGGAGGACGCAGGGCCATTCCATCTTTCTGCCCTGTCATTTCTGGATGTGTACCTGGCTCTTCTCATGGTCACAGTTGGACACATGACATCCAGACATGATAAATTATACAGAGACCATTTATTCTTAGGGAGAAAGGGGTTTCCTTAGGAGAGAGGAAACATTTCCCACATCTAGCCCCATTTCACCGACCAGAGCTACATCACACCCTACCCCGTGCCTCTAAGGGATGACCATAATGGCCATCTCAGACCCATCAGGATCTGCCCTTTGGAGCTGGGACCAGAGCCAGCTTTCCTTGAAGCAGAAGGCCACGTGGAGTAGGGTGGAACCTGAACAAAATAGGTTCTGTGAGGACAGTAGGGGTGGTGGAAATGATGCTGAAAGCCACCCAACTGTGTCTGCTGCAACTTTGTAAAATAGCACTTAATAAGGCCATTTATTAGTCACGCTCACCGTGACCCTGTCGCCCTCACTAAAACGTGTGTCATGAATACCTGTTAAATTAAGCTGTTTTAAGTTAAAAAAAAAAAAAAAAACACACACACACAAAACCGTATACAGGGGCACCTGGGTGGCCCGGGTGGTTAAGCAACCGACTTCAGCTCAGGTCACGATCTCGTGGTTTGCAAGTTCGAGCCCCGCATTAGGCTCTGTGCTGACAGCATGGAGCCTGCTTCAGATCCTCTGTCCCCCTCTCTCTCTGCCCCTCCCCTGTGCTCTGTCTCCCTCTCGAAAATAAGTAAACATTTTAAAATGTGTATATATTGCAACAACATCTCTTCCATAGCTCATTTTGTACAGTCACCTTCTCGTAACAGCTTAGAAATACAGAAGTGGCTGGGGTCACCACTGCAATTTTGGTAACACATCTGTCAACTTCTTTTTCATTGGAAAAGTTTAGGGAAAGGGAAGAAGGGGGGAGATCTCCAGAGGAGGTGAACCTAGATTAAAGCGTCTGGAAGGGGTCCTTTGCTGCCCCCACCCCCGACCCGCACACACAGAGGGTCGCGGTGGGTGGGTGGCTCAGGCCATAAGACACGCAAGGGGTTGTTGTGAGGAGCTGAGGTAATCCCAGACGCTTCCCTTTCCCTCGCCACCACATCCCTTCAGGATAATCAGCCCTTCCTTCCCTTCGGCGCCCTGCACCGCCTCCCCGGCCCTGGTCTTGCTCCAATAGTTCCCTAACCCGCTTCAGGTCTTTGATCTTCAGCCACCCTCCCTCCCTGATTCATTCACCCTGCAACTCTAAGAGAGACCTTTCAGAGACACACATCTGATCCCGCTGTGGCTCCGTCGTGCACAGGATAATGCATGGGCCCTGGACCCGGGACTGTCAGGCTTCCTGGTCACGCCCCTCTGACCTGCTCCCAGCCCCAGCTGTCCCTGCGCCCCCTGGATGTGCCTGTGCCCTCGTTTATATGTCTCCCTTCACCTGAAACGCCGTTCTCTGGCCCGACAGTCAAATGCATCGTCCTTTTCAGTGGAGTTTGGAGTCAGTTGGGTCTGAATTCTAACCTCAGCTAGCCAGCTAGCCAGCTGTGAGACCTGGGGCGAGTAGCCTTACCTGTCCCAGTCTCAAGTCCGCGATGGGTCTGGTGGGTCCTACAGGGTAGTGAGAATCAGACAACAGGCAAGGAGAGTGCCCAGGATGGGGCCCTGCTCTGGTCAGTTCCTCCAAAGGACAGCTGCTATTCTTAGCAGCCCATATGTCCCAGCTCAAGTATGGCTTCCTCTGGAAGATTTTCCAGGCCCCTGGGCTAGAAGAGTCCCTTCTTCATTTCTGCCCAGAACCCCTTCTCCCGGCCTGCTCTAGCGTCCACGACACGTTCCGAGATGAGTTGAGTTCCAGGTCTTCCTGTATCCTCACCTCACTGGACTATAAGCTCCTGGAGGGCAGGAACTCGTTTATTCATTTTGGGATCCTCAGCCTCTGGTCCAGGGTGCTTCACAGGGCTGTTGCTTTACCTAAGTGCTGTACCCACCCTGTAACAACCCATCAACAGCTTTCGTGCCCAGCCCGTCAGGCCAGGCCCTGATGCCAACTTCTCCAGGGAGACCTCAGAATCGGGGCTAGATGTGGAGGTAAAAGCCCGTTAAGTATAACAACCCTGACTTCCATCTGTCCGTGTCTACTGGGTAACCTACTTGTGTCCCCCCTCATGCCTTGGTGACCCCCTTGTCCTCCCTGCCTACCACTGTCCAAGACTGGAGGTGAACTTATTTAAGTACCCACATAGTCTCCCAAATGGCTTTTCCCTCTCTCCTCTCCCCTGGTGAACAGAAAGTAGCATTCCTGGGCCATCGTGCGTCCAAGATATCTCCCGAGTCAGTTTATCAGTCTCGTTTTCAGATGAGGCAAGTACTGCCCCACATGAGCAGACCTACAGAGAAGTCTCCGGGAAGGAGGGGCCTGAGGCCCTGGCCACCATGCGTAGGGGTCAGATTGTTGGATGGGTTCCTGAAAATAGTCTTCATGTCCACAACTTTGTTTTTGTTTTTGTTTGTTTTTGTTTTTTTCTGAGCCTGTGGACAAGGCCAGGCTGAAAGTCTGGTTTACCTCTGCTCCTCCCCCCAAACCCACTCCATTTTTATATTGCTCCGAGGTTAATAGCCATGTCGTGTGGGGTCATAGAAGACATCTGTGTCTCAGATAATATGCTTACGGTGATTACCACACATAATTGACTGACCTTCCCTCATTCTTTCCCTGCTGCAGGCCGCGGCTGATAGGATGAAGCAAGCCACAAGAGTTTATTTTCCATCACACACCATTGTGCTGCTGAGCAAATATTTTAGCAAGCTTTGAATGAACCACCTTTTCAAGCCCTAGGTTTTCAGAGTTAAAATAGGAAGCCATGACCAACCTAATAATAGTTGAGTTTAAATCAGCTTTGGGCCACCCAACTTAGAGCACTATTGTGAGTCTCCTGGAAAACCAGGTTGGGGGCACGAGCATCGCAGGACCCTCTTCCCTTCAACCTTATCCTTCTTCACGTTGCCTTTGCAGGGAGTGGGGAACCTTGGTACTCCTCATGGCAGTGTCTGGGTCTTTAGAGGGAAAGGAAAATTCGCCTTTGGGTGCCCAGCCAACCAGGTCCCAGAAGGGTAACTGGAGTTCAGCCTTTCGAAGTCACCTCATCTCATCATATCACTGGCCACCCGAGGCCCAGCCACCAGCTCCTGCCTCCACCCACCGTCACAGGGCCACCTGGATGTTCTTAACAAAGAACATCGTGAGCTCTCAGCAAATGGATCCCTCCTTCTGCAAAGACAACTAAGACTCCTGATCCCGGAGAGAATGGAAAAAGTAGGAGACTGCAATGAAAAAATTCCCCAAAGCAAATTTCAAAATGTTGCATTAAGATTTTAAAACTTCTTAATAATGTTTTACCTGAGCTCGATTCCATCTATCTAGCAATTAATCCATCAGCCTTCACATAATACACACCTACAGGAAACGCGATTCCGCGTCTCTGGGCTGGATTCCACTGTGAATTACTAATGTGTTAACACTCGGGAATGCCTAGCTCCCTTGATTTTCAGCACCCCCTCTCCCCGCCGCAGCCCTCCCGACTAAGTTCCTATGTGTCACAGAGGACAAGGCCGGGGCTCGGTGACTCCACCAGGGTTTGGTCCCAGCCTCAGAGAAGCAACCAGGGTCTAACTCTCAATGGCACCACCTCACCCAGATGGAAAGATCTCAGTGTTTGCACTCTGAAACCCACATCAACTCCCCAGACCTCTACAGTGCTGCAGTTCAGGAGGATTACCCGGAAAGCAAGTGTCAACAAGAAAGTTTCCTGCCACAGTTTATCACACGAGCACGGCTTCAAAGTCATTTTAATTTGTGCAGTAACCTAAGTTGGGTTCTAGTTGCCACTTAGAGAAATGCACCTGGAATCAGCAGTTCACCATTTCACGTAAGTCATCCCTATCTTCTGTTGGCAGGGGAGGGACCAAGGAGTCAAGCTGGGGGTGGGGGAGAGATCGAAACTGCTTAACAGAAAAATTATACATATTCTAAACATATGGGTGATCTTTAGAAAAATCTCAGCATCACTTCATAATTATATACTACAAGTTTTAATTAACTAAAGCTCTGCAAATCATAATGCCTTATTAAAATGCAATTAATCCTTTGATTAGAAAACAAAAAGCACAAGTATTTACAACAAAAACACAAGTAGAATAATTACAAATATCATGTACCCATTTCTTTTATTTGGGTGTCACTTATGATGTTGCCTGCTCCCTTCATTAATTCAAACACACACATTATCTCGCATCCACAGCAGCGTGAGTGACAGTGGCCACCAAACACACAGCACTATATCCTATTGATTTCGGCAAATCCCGAACAATGCCATTTGCATGCTTGTTTCTGTAATAATAAAGATATGCCATTCAGAATTAAAGCCCGGCCAGGCTAGTGGCAACTAATTGTGTTGTATGTAATGAGTGCAATTTCAATTTGATATCACCCTCAGCTTTTCTTGCCGCCCTCGCTAAGTACTTTCAAGTCTTTGTGGGGAAATAATTGATTTTTTTGTGCCGTGGGCACAAGAAAATTATTATGATCTTTTGAATAATGCCAAAGAAAAGACCATGAATGATTTAAATTGGTATATGAAGAAGGCTTCGCCGTGGACTGCGGCTTGACTGACATCCCACTAATGCAGTATCTAGATTAGCAGTTTTTAAGGAGGCAGCTAATAGGAAACTAGTAAAACAGAAAAGGTTGCTACCGGGATTGGGTGGTGGCGGGGTGGCAGGGTGGCGGGGTGGCGGGGCGGCGGGGAGGGGTGTGGGTAGTGAGGGTTGTTGTTCCATTTTATTTGTTATCCATGAAGGACCAACAATTCGGGGATTTGAGGCACGACACACGATTACATAATTGCCTGGCCCTCACCACCGAGGGTATGTTTCCACTGATAAATTACACATTTGAAATGGGCAGATAGGAGAGGGCTGAGCGGGATTGTTTAGCGGGGCCACAGTTCAGTTGGGGAGACCCACCTGCGGTGGGCAGATCCCGGTGCCTGGAACATGAAAGTTAGTTAGTATCTTTTTCTGACATTCAACTCCAGGAAGAAATTGGGAGCAGGGTGATGAAGGAGCTACTTTATTTATTCCTTAATCTTCCCATTAGGAGCTGCAGCTCTCTCCCACTGCGAGCATGGCTTGGGTCTAGCAGAAGAGCTAGCTAAGTCCCCTTTTAACCTGGGGTAATAACAGGGAAGGAAATCCAAACCTAAGTCAGGTTTCCTTTGTGCCCAGGAAACCTCGGATCTGCAAACCCAACTGGGACAACCGACTGGTCTCCCTCCCTCTCTCCCCAGCCTCCAGCTGAACTCCATCCCCACTGTGGCAGCCTGGACTATAACAGGCGAGGAAATAAGCACCTTAGAAAGATGGATCGCCAATTCAAAACACAATTCCACCTTAAAATGCATCCACCTTCCAAATCTCATTCTTCAGAGGAGGGAGTGTTGTTAATTTAGTTGGTCATAACTAAATAGTTTCTAATCTGGAGCAGGAGGCTGCTGGGAATATTGGACAGTTTAAAGGTTAATCACCATCGCCTGGTTACACAAGTGAGGCAGAACTAATTCCTCCAAAGGCAAATGGCTTGCAGTTTTATCAGCAGTGCAGATTAGAAGTGTTAATATACAGAACAGAATGGACGCTTAAGGGCCGGTTTTCCCCTTATCGGCAAACTTTGCAACAGAACTCAGCTCCCGCACAACCTCTGCACTTCTATAATAAGGCCCCTTATTTTGCCTCTCGAGCAGAACTATCAAACAATCCTGTCCAAACCACTGCCACCAAAATCAGGGTATTACAGACCACGGCTAATTGGAAGATCACTATAATGAAGGAAAAGATAAAATACTTTGGCTGTTGGCCTAAAATGTGGATCAACACAACATAGGAAGCTATCTTGCTATGTCACATTCTGAGAGATTTACATAAACAATAAACTCAATCCAACTGCCCCCCCCAAATACATCTTTGTTTACAGTAAATGCAACCTAAAGCCAGACTAGAGGAGGCGGGAGAGGTACTTTACATAGGCAATATGATTAGGCCAGCAGTTTTGCAACTGTGCAGGGGAGCAGGGACTGTGTAGATTTCCTCTCTTGGAATCAGCAGGGAGAAAATGGTTTTTAATGTTCTCCACGCTTCCTATATCATAGATATTTAAATATTTGGACCACTCAGTATGCTAAAACGCTTGTACCAGCCGCACAAATTGACGACCATATTTCTACTAGGGCTGCAGGTGCCCTTCTTGGGGAGGGAGGGGCAGGGCAGGGAAGGCGAGGCTGCTACAGGCTGGTACCCAAGTGCTTTGGTGGGTTTTCCTTTGGTGACTGGAGGAGGAAGTGGATGCAGCTGGGAGAGGGTGGTATTTTAAGAGAGCAAAATCAGAGACAGCCCGCCTAACTGGGCAAGGAATGATGCTTCCTTGAAGGGAAATCTTTTATTATAACAAGACCAAATATTCCAAACGCACAAGGAAGAGACTTCTGGGGCAGTAGGGGGCTGGTGTGCACCGAAGGCAGGTCCATCCAGGTGATAGGTTCTGGAGTCAGATTTATCTTTTCCCCAGGTATACCCAGCAGCCCGGATGGGTCGATCTCCCAAGTATTATTCACTGACTTTTCCACCCTGGCTGCTGGCTCTCTCCTGGACTCCAAATCTTGCCTGAGCCCTGAGATGGTTGAAAAAGAGGGATTCTTATCTACTGGCAATAGGCTTCTGTAGTCCTGTTATTCAATATCCCATTCCTTTATTGTGCAAGCTCCTACCAGAAGGAGCCGTGTCTTTTGTCTGAATGGCCCACAGCACATGGAAGAGTGTTCCCTTAGGTATTTCGTAATTTATACCAACTGACTAATATAGTTATTGAACGTTGTAGAGCATACAGGCTGTCTACAGGGAACTCGCAAGCTTACGGGGCAAAGCCAAGACTATCACCCGAGGGTTAGCGCACCCCAGGAGATAAATGGCTATGTGATAAAAGGGAAAATGTGACATGAAATTGTGGTTAAGTGTCAGCCACCTAGAGCTTTGGGAGCTGAGGAGGGTGGGACATATGTGGTTAAAGTGCTCAGGAATTTTGAACTGGGTCCATCGTTCATTCATTCAGTGTTTTAGTCATTTGTTCACTCAACGAACACTTTCTCTGCTCCTGCCACGTGCCTCGCTATTTTCTAGACACCAGCCGTGCAAAGATGAGTAGAGCAGGGTTCCGCCATCAGGATGCTCCCAGTGGGAGGTGGGGAAGAGGGACAGATACACGACCAAATGACCCCAATACATCAGGTCCTTGACACTCCCAGATCCAGCATGTGAAACTTGGACTCATGTCAGGAATCAGCATTCGGGCCCGTAACATGCAGCCATGAGCGCTGAATGGTGACTGCCAAGGCCTGTATATGGAGGGACACACTTGGCTAATGATAGGACTTGGCCAACTGGCAGTTTAGCAAGCAGAGAAATGGCGCAGCAACTGAGGGGAACGTGAGGCCCAGGGAGGATTTTTAAAAGGGAGACAAATTCACAGCATGTTTATGTGCTGATAAGACCCATTCCGAAGAGACAGAAAAAAATGGTGGTGCAGGAGAGGAACACAAGTATGGGACCAGCGTCCCCGATTCTATGAGGAGGAAGAATCCAGGGCACCGTGGGAGGTGGGGAGGGGGGCGAGAGCAACTCATCCCGGTTTGCCCAAGACTTGCCTGTTGTTTGTACCAAAAGGCCCACCTCCCAGGAAAATCCTCAGATCCAAGCAACCTGAGATGGTTGGTCACCCTAGAGGAGGGGGTGAGGGGGCAGGGGAGGCAGAGAAGGTGACGCAGATGTGGGTGGATTGGTTGATTGGTGACAGGACAAAAAGGTGGTTCTCTTTTGATGCTTCTATTTTTTTTTTTTTCAGTGAAATAAAGAGTATTGTATTAGCTGAGAGTAATGAGAGCAAGAGGAGGGGGTTGAAGGTTTGAGGGGAGAGGAGAAGGGGGCAATAGTCGTCCGGAAGAGGAGAGCACAATAGTCTGGAGAGAGGTTAGGACTTCTAGACAGTGCTGAGTGCCCACTATAAATTTGCAGCAATAAATTGAAAGCGAGACCAGTCAGTGTGGCCCATCTGCTTTTCTCTAGCCACGTTCAACTGTCGAGGAGCAGGGACCATGTAGGAGGGAGATTGCATGTATCCAGAGCATTCGATCCTGGGTGGGGAAACTGAGGACTGACAGTTAAGTGAATTTCATGCAGGAGCTGAGGCAAGGCCTGGTGAACCTGCCTCCCAACGCAGTCCTTTCCGTTTGCCAGGAATCAGCACTCAGGTCTCACCGGTCTCTTGGCCAAAGGTATTTCCACGATCTTCAGAAAACCTGCCTCCCCATGCCTCTAGGGCCCAGCGTGGGTGAGCTGATAGGCTGTGGGCAGCAGGGAGGAGGAAGGCAGTCCAGGATACGGGAATGACCAATTGGCAGCCAGGGACCACAGGCAGGAGTACCTCGGGGACGTGTCCCTGTTGATCGGAACAGTGGTCCGCCAAGGAATTTAATCTCATGTGCCTGTGGAAGCATCCAAATATACAATTACAGCATTTCACTCCTCAAACTGGAGCAGAGCTGATGAGACAGCAGTCTGCCCCATCTCTCCTGTATCCCAGCCCCGCCACCACTTTCCTTGGATTCTTTCTCTGAACGCTCTAGCAGAGGCGTGGTCATTTCTTAATATCTCTTGTTGGGGGAAAGGGCTCAGAGACCCCAGCGGGCGTCAGAAGAAGAGCCTTGGACAAGAGAATTTTATGCTTCACCACAGGGAGCCATGGTAGTTGACTAGGACACATGTAAGGAGTCTACCAGTATTGACTGAGCCCCTTGTGAGTACGTGGCTCTGTGCTGGGGACCACAGGAGACACAAAGAAGAACAGAAGTTGACAGCCCACCATACCATATGGTGTGGGGCTGGGATATACCAGGGGCTGGGCTGGCCAAGGAGGATTGTCTGGGTCTGTTGAGAACAGAGCGCAAGAGAGAGGCCGGAAGCCACTTCACCTGGGCTGGGCGAGTCATGGTCAAAACCCCCCAGCAGCGGCTCCCTGTGTTCACCTGTGCCTATATTGCTGCCATGAGCACCGGTGAATTCAGACATTGATTTTAGTTACTCTCCACCTGAGGTTTCCAAAGGGGCCGATGAAACTCTTAGCAATGGGCATGCCAAAGTATTTCAATATTTTAAAAGTCGAAATCATAGATTTAACCACCATAAGCAGAGTAAATTTCAAGTGTCTTTACCTTTGGCTCGTGTAGAGCAACTCCACATGGCATTTCTTGGCAGGGAGAAACTTGATGGGCAGTTCTGTGTCTCTAATCACCATGAGACAGTAGTTACTTAAGATGCCATTTGTTTGATGGGCAGTATCTCTTCAAGTATCATGCCCAGGGGGTAATCTAATAAAAAGAAGGAGACAGAAAGTTAGGAAAGCAAGGATCTGTCTACATGGCTTGCCGTCTAAGCTATTTTTTTGACCCGTTACAACTAGAAGGTTTGGTGCCATGTTAACGAAGCAACTTTTATGTAAGTAAGTGCAATTTACACACGTGCATCTGCTTCCATTTCCAGCTCAGACACCTCCCTGACTCCTCACCAGCTCAGCTGATCATCTGGGACCTAGAACTTGGCTTCCCATGCTGTGAGTAGCCATGGATGCTCTTCCACTAAAAGTTGATGGTTACCTGTGCTCGCCTGTCCACAGTGATGAATGCTTCCAGGCCCTGCCTGGTGTTCACTCCTGTCTCCTTGGCTGAATTCCTTTCTGCAAGCTCAGCCTCAGAGAGGACCCAGTCTGATCATAGCGGGCAAACTTGGAGAGAGTCAGAGAAAGTCCACACTTTGTATTCGCCCACTACAGACTCTTGGAACTGGGTTTCTTCCCTGATTCTATGATTCTTTCATCAGATATTTATTGAGTGACTATTAGATGCCAGGCACTGTGCTAGGTGCTATGGCTACAAAAATTAATAAGTAATTATCCTCTCTTCCCCCAAAGAGCTCTCACTCCTCACACGTAAACAATGATACCACCATTGTGGTAATGGTTCTAAGACACAAAAAGGCTGTGACAGGCCTTCTGGAGACAATATGTGTATTAGAGAAGCTTTATTCAGGTATGAGTTATAGTGCTGTTGGTCTTGAGTCCAAGGTTAATGAATCACCCATATATATCGAATAAGGTATCTTTAAACAGAAATACATATAAAACGAGGTTATGCATTGACCCATTCATGAAAATGTGGCCAGAGGTTTGTAGGAAAGTAACCTGGTATTTGCCCTGGATGTAATGGTTCTGTATTTGCTAATTCAGTGATCAGGTGACTTTACAGATCATAGCTACTGCCAATAACAAGAATTGACTGTAAACAGGACAAGGGATCTGTGGAGTTAAAGGGAGGTCCCAGGCACTCTGGAGCTGGAGTCCTCCAAAGCTTGCAGGAAGTGGTCTGGCAATAACTACCCCTTTCAATAAAGACTCAAATTGTGTGGGGCTTTTGGAAATACTTACAAAGACATTCTTTATTGTTTTTTTTTTTTTTTTTTGGAAAGATGTTATTTTCTTGTCTTTAAAGGAAAAGCGCAAGATCTTGGCCCATCCTGGCCCTCAGTTCTGATTATAGGATCCTTCTGGGTGAGTCTCTGTCCAGGATTTCCAGAACAAGAATCCTGCTCTGACTCAATCATTTCCCTCTCCCTTCCTTCCCTTTCTTGTCTCTTAGCCCAGGGATCCGTTTCTCTGCCCGTTTTCTGTCCAGATGCCAATTGCTTGTCTGCCCAAGCTCTCATGGGTAACCTGCCCCTGATTTCATGTTCCCCCAAGTGTTGGTTCCACTCAACAGGGCATATCCACCGGCAGACTCTAGCCCTCTCCTGCCACCATGGCTAGGGTCATAGGTTGAATCAAAGCTCATTGGCTACAAGAAACATAAATGTTACTTAAAGAAAAGGATGATTGCTAAAAGGTGTGGAAGTATCTTCTAGAAATAAAGTAAATTCAGACCTCTTAGGAACTGAAACTGGCAACGAGAGGGCACGGGCAGCCAGAAAGATTCCCGGTCCCCTCTGGCTTGCTTTCTGTCTCCATGCACCTATCTTTCCTTCTTTCCATTCTCCTTCCCTTCTTTCCCACTTTTTCTCATTCCTGGTTTATCTCTCCTGCTCTGTCTCATTCTCTTTGCAGACCATTTTGCTCTGCTCCCTCTGACCACTCCTCCCCTCCAATTCTGGCTCACATGAAGCTTGGCTTTGCCTTGCCATTAATTCCAGAGCCAACTCTACATGGTTATCTCCAATGCCTGCTCCCAAATACAATTAGTTTGCATACAGAAGGGAGGATCTGACTGGCTGAGCTCCCTAGCTAATACAGGCTCCTCTTACGTCAGATACCCACCCCTGGCTCACTTAGCTGCAGCTGGAGAGGGAAAAGAACATCAGACGAGTCATGGCCATCTATACCTGCTCCTTTTTAGAGGGTAGGCAGTCCTGTGGGCAGAACTCAGTTCCCAGAAAAGGGAACAGAACCCCAAAATATGTTACCTATAGTCATTTCATCACTCAGACCATATTCTGATGTATGAGAAAATGTTCCGGTGGATATTAGGAATTCTTATTTAATCTTTCATGTGGCCTCATTGTCTAATGGAGAGAGTTGGCAAGTCATTTATGACACTTAATCCTGTGGTTTAGGACTGTGTTCTGGGAACAGAAATTTAGTCCTCTGGCTCAACCCCTCTTCTTCTGTCTGATCTCCCCACTGTCTTTCTTCAGCACTTTAGGAGGACAGACAGAACTGTCAACCAAGGACCACTGTCTCCTTCAGGGAGGGCTCAAGTGGGCTGAGGGTTTCCCAGGGAGCAGTTTCAGAGCCCCTGTTGCACAGCAGGGTCAAGGTAGGGATATGGAGGGACAAGGCTGTGCTGATCTACAGGTAGCAAGAGGACTTTCCAAAGGTTCTCCAAGTGAAGGCACATGAATCTCAGAGATCAGAGATGGTCTGACTCAAGGTGGGGATGGATGAGGTCATGTTTCTAGGCCAGCTTTCAGTTCTTCCTTTCTATTGGGCACTGCCTTGTTGGGGAGGAAAGAAACTTCTCCTCTGCCCTCTCCCGCCATGTTTCTGCTTCTCTCTGTGGAGAGGACAGAACATGGCACAGTCCTCTTTCCCACCCTGGTGGGTGTTGGGGGAACATCCACACTCCCCTTTATAGATTCTGTCCCCATGGGAGGAGGGAGGAATCTGAGAGCCTAAGGGTCACCGTACATAAAAAAGTTCGTGAACATTTTGCCCACGTCCTCTTTTATTTCCTGCTCCACATCAACACGGCCCCCGGGGTCTCACAACCCAGACAGCTATTCACTTGGGCACTGGAGACACTGACACATTCACTATTTTGTCCTGCTCTTTTATCTACAAACAAGCTTCAAATTGGCCTTTCGTAGCACTGCATCCTTAGGTTCTGGGGCTAAACGAGGCAGATTTGGGATAGTGGAACTGTTGCCACTTTGACCTGAAGCCTGAGCCATCTTCCCCAGCCCTGCTTTTCTCAGAGCCCTGCTTTGGGGTTATACAGTATTGGCCCGGAGACTCTTTAAAGCTGTGTTTTGTTTCACAATTGGCTACTGATCTTTGAGCTGCTACTCAATCCATCAGAACCTCCGAGAAGGCCAGGTAGAGAAAGACAAATACCGTATGATCTCACTCACATGTAGCGAGTAAATCCTAAAAGTTCTCATCTCACACAAACACACACACACACATGCACACACACTTGTAACTATGTGAGGTGATGGATGTTAACTAAACTTACTTGTAGTGATCGTTTTGCAATGTAAACATATATCAAATCATTATGGTGTCCACCTGACACTAAAACAATGTTATGTGTCAATTATATCTCAATAAAATTGGAAGGAAAAAAAATCTTGGAGAAGGGAGGAGGCATTTACTCCAATATGCTTAGGAGACCCAGAATCTAAAAGTAACTTAATTTGTTTCACCAATGATTTTATCCTTCATGCTACTTAAATTTCTACAGGTTAAAAGGTGGGATGCCTTAGAGACTTCTGTCTTCCTCCATCATGGAAGAATGAGAAAGTTAAGAGACAGGCACTGGGGTAAAAAGGTGTTGTTTTTGTGATTAAAATTTTTTATTTAAAAAAATTTTTTTTAACATTTATTATTGAGAGACAGAGACAGAGCATGAACATGGGGGGGGGAGAGAGAGGGGGAGACACAGAATCTGAAGCAGGCTCCAGGCTCTGAGCTGTCAGCACAGAGCCCAACTTGAACTCACAAACTACAAGATCATGACCTGAGCCAAAGTCAGACGCTCCACCGCCTGAGACACCCAAGCGCCCCTGTGATTAAAATTTTTTTAATGTTTGTTGACTTCATCAGAAGATTTTCTCTGCTGTGACATCAGACAAATTTGGGTTATGTAGTTTATTCTCTTTTACCCACCTACTGTCCTCACATTACCTGGGCAGCTTGAGGACCCAAGAGGGCCTCCTCTGAAGGCAGTGGGGCAAATGATTTCAGAGCCTCTGCCCTGGTGGGCCTTTCCCTTTCTAGGGGAAAAAGCAGGGGGCCTCTGAGACCCTGAAGATATCCGTAGGGCCTTCTAGAATTGGGTTAGAGCCTCTGCCTGAGCTGCCCGTGCTATGTTAGGAGACTGTGTCTCCCGGTGATCTTGCAGGTAAGTGGAACAATGAGAAATAGCCCATCTAGAACTTGACCATTAGCAGACCCATCCTTGGCTCACCTGCGGCCATACACCCGGTTTCCCCCACCTGGCCCTTCAAAAAATCTGCACAAGTGTATACTATGAATTATATAAAATTTAGAATACAAATAAACAAAAAGAAAACCACCACCTGAAACCCCACATGCTGGGTGGACCCTGGCAACACTTTGATGTATATTCTTTCAGATTATTTTCATGCACATGTGTGATGTTTAGCTACAAAAAAAGGGAGCCGTATTATGTAATGCTCATTTGTAATCTGCCATTTAAAATCTAACAATACCGGGGCTCCTGGGAAGGCTCAGTTGGCTAAGCGTCCGACTCTTGGTTTTGGCTCAGGTCATGATCTCACGGTTGGTGGGACTGAGTCCCACATCGGGCTCTGAGCTGACAGTGCAGAGCCCGCTTGAGATTCTCTCTCTCCCTCTCTCTGCCCCATCCCTGCTCGTGCGCATGCTCTCTCTCTGTCTCTCTCAAAATAAGTAAACTTAAAAATGTTAAAAAATAAAAAAAAATCTAACGATACAGTGTGACTGTATGTTCATGGTGCCATCCAAGGGTCGACAGCATCGTTTTGAGTGGTTGTACCCTCCTCCGAGGCAAGGCTGTACCTTCATTTATTAACCAAGCCCATCGGTGGCTGGTTAGGGTTTCTCCAGTGTTCCAATGCTGTTGTAAACAACAGCGCAGTAAGCATCCTTGTTCATTCCCCTTTGAACACTGTTTGGTTATTTCCTGTGAACGCATTCTCGGACATGTAATTGCCACGATAAAGAGCATGTACTGTTTAAAGCTTCTTTTGCATATTGCCAGATTAAGTGCCCCCGCCTCCCCGCAAAGGTAACCAACTGACACCTCTACAGCAGTGAATGGGAGGGCCCATTTCTGCCTACCCATGGCAACATTTGACGTCATATCTGCTCCTTCAGAGCAGTGGTTGAAGAATCACGTGTGTATGTGTAAGCCTCTTTCGTCAAAGCATCTGATGGGCACAATAACCAGCAAGTCTTTCGGCAGCGTGGGCCTGGGACCGTGGGCCTCCCCGGACGTGATCTGGCCCACTCCGAGGGGTTTTGCTCCTAACAATGAGCAGGTCTCGGGCCATTACTCTTACTGCCCACCCAGGTGGCACCCCCATCTCCGTCCTCTGGCCAAAGGCCCATCGCCCTGTAGGCTAAGTCAGGGCTGGGCCTGCTGTAGCAGGAAACACTGGAAGGTGAGAATGTCAAACACATGAGTCTTAGCTTCTCCCGGGAGCTGTGCTTTCACAAACAGCCTTGAGGCCCCCTCCATGGGTCCCAGCTGGCTTTCTGTGCAGGTTGATTGAAAGCTTGGAGCTTCTTCATCAGTAGGTGTAGAAGAAAATCTGTTCCGTCACTCAGCAAGCCACGGAGCTCATCAGAGACCACAGAACCTGGAGGAAGCTGAGCGAGCCAGAAGAGCAAAATGGCACCCACTCTTCTGCTGGTCCATGTCTTCCTTTATGCTGTTCTTTGTTGTCTAGCTCCACAAAAGCTGCAGCTCCCTCCAGCTCGTGAGGAGGCTAGCTTTCCCCGCAATCTGCATATTGTGGTCCAAGCAGACTCGAGTCTCCATGGGGAAGGCGGTTGATTTATGGGGGCCATCCCCCATATCTTCGATCAGCTTCATTCTCGCTTCTGAGGCTCTCCAGCCACTCGCGTTTGGTTCTTAATTCATTAATCTCCCCACTTCCTCACACTTGCCTGATCCGATTACTTTTACATAGAACACGTTACTGTGTTCCTTTATGTAGCGCTGACTACTCATGTGATAATATGTGCCCCTGCACCTCGTACTAGAAGATGTGAAGTGGCTGATACGGGTCCTTCTCTCCATCCCGGGGACACCGGGACAGAGCAGAAGAAAGAGAAGTGACAGTAGGGGAGAGGCTCACCAGGGTAAGGAACCTTCTCATCTTTCGGTTCTTTCTTCATTATAGAGAAGTTTTAAAAACGTCTGCATCTTCAGAAAACATGTAGCATTAGCAGCATCTCTGGGGTCTCTGTTCTTCTGCAGGATAATGTGGAAGGTCCGCCAAGGGGACCGGACTTATCTATAGAAAATTCACACTTCGCTTAGGGCAGGATGGCTGAGAGCTTCGCCAGAGCACTGGGCTGGCATTCAGCATGTTTGAAAGGAGATATGCTAAATTTTAGAGCTAGAGAGGACTCAAAGATGATTCTTCTCAAACTGCCTCATTTTTTTCCTATTTTTTCCCTATTTTTTTTCCTCCCTCCCTTCCCTCCTCCCTTCCATTCTTTTTTTCATAGGCATCCAGGGAAGTGAGTAGCTCGGTGAAAAAATACTGGGCTTGCACACAGAACCCAGGGGCTTAGGCACTACCATGGGAGTGTGCCAACTGGGTCAGGGAAGAAGGTGAGAAGGCCCCAGGTGGGCTTGCAGAACCCAGGCGTGCAGGACCCTATCTCATACTGGGGTCCCCAAGTGTGACTGTCTCCAGGGCTCAGATTTTAATGGCAAGGCGGGATGTGGGTTGCCATTTAGAAGGTCCCAGTGAGGCTCTGCTGACTCACAGCAGCCCAGAGTTCTTACCCTGGAGAAAGTGGCCAGGCCTAAGCAGGAGTCCCAACTCTATGAGCCCCCACCTTTGCCCCAACCCTCGTGTTCACTTTACCCTCCCCTGTGCTTTCTCTCCCCAGCACCTCATCAGTCTGGCCAGTCTCCTTTACCTCTCACATTCATCATGCTCTGCCCTGCCCTGGTGCCTTCTCACAGGTGGCAGGTGCGTGGAAGGCCACATTAGGCCATGAATCCCACCTCCTCCATGAAGACTTCTCTGATCGCTTCAGACTACACAGCACTCAACGGGCAGCACTGAGGGACTCATTAATTATGTTACCGGAGTCTCTCAAGAGTCCACTCTGGAGGGGCCCTTGCCTCTCCCTCACTCGTAGGCTGAGTGCCACATGCTCTGAGCCTAGAGAGACACAGAGCTTCTCTGGAGCCCAAGGGGGTTTTGTGTCCACCTTCCCTCCGCCTGTCAGCTCCTTTGGGCCAGGCCTTTGCGTTTTTCTTCTTTGAGCCTCTAGCATTTAGCACTGTGCCCGGCACTGATTAATTAAACAGATACAGATCAGGGTCAGGGAAAGAGTAAAGAGGGGAAAAGCTACAAAGTTAAAAGAAGCTTCTGTCATCTTACAACGGTTATTTCCAGTGTTCACGAAAACAACAGTTCTCAAAGTGTGGTTTGGAGCCCCCTGGGGTCCCCAAGACCCCTTCAGGGGACTCTGAGGTCAAAATTATTTTCAAAACAATATCGAGATATTATTTGCCTTTTCCCCTCCCGTTGTCTCACATGGTACACTGGTGTTTTCCAGAAGCTACACAGTGTGTGATCTCACAAAAGACTGAAGGCAGGAGCAGATACAAGCATCCAGCTGTCCTCTACTAAGCCAGACACTGAAGGGATTTGCAAAAATGCAAAGCAATGCTACCTTTTTCATTGATTTTTGTTCTTTGAAAAATATAGCTATTGTCATAAAAATATGCTATATGTGCTAACATGTAATGGGCTTGTATGGTGACTTCAAAAGTCACCATAAATATATAATTAATATTAATAATATTAATAGTCTTAAATATTAATAAATATTTTTATATTTATTAATAAATAAATATTTTAAGCATTGATAAATTAATAAATATTAATAAATATTTTAAGCATTTCTTAGTTTTAATTTCTAACGCAGTTAACAGCAACAGCTATATTATAATTATAATATTATAATATTATACTATTAATAAATATTAATAAATATTTTAAGCATTTCTTAGTTTTAATTTCTAACACACTTAACAGCAACAGCTATAAGCCACATAAACAAAAGTTCTTTGGGATCCCCAATAATTTTTAAGACCAAAAAGAGGCTTAAGACCAAAGAGTTTCAGGATCTTTGCACAAGAACATGAGTATTAATTGCTTGTCTGGTAGTCAGTACCCCTTCCCCCTTATACACTCCCAGTTTCCATCTCTCGTTTATTCCTGGAGCCTGTGACTGTGGATTTTGGGATTACTCTTTGCTCTGGAAAATCCACAAAGTGTGGCTCCCAGTGGCCCTCAGTGGTGGCATGCTAATGAGGACAGGCCAGCTGTGTGAGGAAGGGGGCTTAGCGAGGGTCCCTGGGCCCTCTCCCCCACCCCACGCAATGGCCAGCGGGCCTTCCCCCCCTCCCCCCACTCTATAGAAGCCCATCAGTCTCTCTCATCACCTCATAAATGACTTGTTTCATTCCCCACAACTTGACCAATCCAACAACCAGCCCTCCTCAGCTCACAAGCCCTTTTCCCAAAGCAAGAGCTGAGAGAGCGCTTCTCAAGACCTATCCTTCAGGATTAGCTGAGCCCCAATTTTCACTCTCCCTTGGAGATGCCAGGGGGAGCAGGGGGAGCGAGGAAGAAGGGCACGTCCTTTCCAGAAGGCAGCTGCAGGGCTGGGGTTCCTGGTGTTGTTACCGCTAAACCGACACACGCCACAGAATCCTCAGAACCATCTGACATGGGAAACTCGTCTAGAGGCCCAGACTGAAGCGTGATACGTGCAAGCTGCTGTTGCCGTGAAAAGATGGAACAGCTCGCTGCTCAGGATCCAATCAATGAAAGCATTTCGAGCATTGGAGGCTCACGTCACAAAGGAATGGAGATTTGTCTGCAGGATAAAGGGCAGGGGCAGAATTTAAGGGTAGAAATGCCGCCACCACCCACATAAATAGTGATAATAGTAACTAACGCTTACAGTTAGCGCAAGCACCCTGATGTACTTCCCGACGACAACCCAGTGAAGCAAGTGCGTTGTTAATATTTTCTCCACTTTGCAGGTGAGGAAGCTGAAGCTCAGCAAGTTGAAGTAATGTGCCACCTACTAAGTGGTGGGGCTCGATTCTGGCTGCAGAAGTCTTGCTCCAAAGCACGGCTGGTGAGGGAGTAAGAGGCCTGAACAGGCAGTTGGTTCTCTTGGCTAATTATTGCCCCGAGGAAAGGAAAGAGAGCAAGCCACATTAACTGATCGTAAAACACCTGCTTCACACTTCATGCGGTGGTGGTGACGTCATTTCTCAAGCAGTGCATCCAGGGGACACGCCAGGAAGTGTGGGCAGGCTAGGCAAACATTCTTGAATTCCTTCTTGGCAGGTTGGCAGAGGCTGGATATCTGGTGACACCTGCTTTAGACATTTTTCAGGCTAGACCATTGGGCACACCGCCTGGAGGGGACCCTGGACACCTGTACCACTCTGTGTGTGTGTGTGTGTGTGTGCACGCGCGTGCGTTGGAGCCAATTCCAAATGCTTTCTGAGGAGATACCGGGCAGAGCAATGAGTCCCCCTGGGCTCACCTCCAGAGGAGGTGGGACGGCTGCCTAGGGAGGGGAGTCCCCAATGTCTGCAGCTTCTGTAAGGGGACAGCCAAGCCTGCTCCCAGCTGGCTGCCATTGCCCCACAAAGACAAGACCCTGATGGTTCTGCCAGGCCCCTGCCAGTGGCACAAACCCTATCTCACCTCCCTGTATTCTGCCAAGAGCACGAATCATTTGCTCTAAGGACATCTTTGCTTGAAGGACACATGGTCCCTTTACGCCTCCAGGGGCTTGGAAGCCCACCCCTGGGCCAGGCCAGGTTGGCAGAGAGCGGGGCCTACCCTGCAGCCGTGGGGCTCCTGCGGAACTACATTATGAATGGGCCTTGCTGTGATGCCAATCACAAAAAGCAAAAACAAAAACAAAAACAAAAACTACTCACTGGCTCGTGGCAAGGCTGTCGTGAGGAGGCCGTTCATCACGTCCCATGGCAGGACCAGGGGTGGCCCCCACCTGTCCCATTCTTGCAGACAAGTTTAGGTAAAGAAGTACATAAATGTAGATTCCTAACAAATAGCTTTCTCCCCCAACCAGACGCACACACGTGCACACACACATGCACACCTGTGCACACATACGCCTGCAGGCTCCTGGATCCCTACAGACACTCTGGAGCCACCATTGCTTCTGGGGTTTCTAGTATCAGCTTCTGGGCTTCTCCAAAGCCCAGATAGGTTTTCACCTGGGGACAGTCATGACACCATGAATTATATAACTGACCCGGCACCTTTCTTTGTA
Organism: Puma concolor; assembly: GCF_028749965.1. Taxonomy (NCBI): domain Eukaryota; kingdom Metazoa; phylum Chordata; class Mammalia; order Carnivora; family Felidae; genus Puma; species Puma concolor. Next base: position 76,634,925 of record NC_141669.1, read on the forward strand.
TCGGCCTTTAGAAAGTTTAGAGATAAATTTGTGGCTCCCTAGAGCAAGTAAATACAGCCTCGAGGTATTCTACCAAATCTTTTTCTGCTTCTTTCCCTTTTTTAAAAACTTGAGGAACTTTGAAAATTCTGAAAAGCGCACACAGTAATACTATATCTGATATTGACATACAAAATTGACAAGCGTTACTATTTTGTTATATTTGCTTTAAGTCTGTGAAACATTACACACAAAGTTGAAGTGCCTGTTGTCCCTCTCTAGGACTGTTCCCTGCTCCCAGTCAGAGCATAACTAATATCTTAAATTTAATTCAGATCTGGTTTTTTTTGAAATTGCAATAAACATTTATATGTGTTCATAGAAATTTGCAGGCAGACCTATTTTTTATGAAGTTTATAAATGGCTCACAGAGTATGCATTATTCTACAGTGTGCTTTTTTCATTTAACAGTATGTGGTGATGATTCCTTCTGACCCTTTCTGTGTTCTTGACTGTATTTTATGGTTCCTTCCTGGCCATCATGTATCCTTTTAGAAACAAGGCAGTGTTTGGGGCGCCTGGTTGGCTCAGTCGGTTGAGTGTCCGACTTCGGCTCAGGTCATGATCTCATGGTGCGGAAGTTTGAGCCCCGCGTCGGGTTCTGTGCTGACAGCTCAGAGCCTGGAGCCTGTTTCAGCTTCTGTGTCTCCCTCTCTCTCTGACCCACCCCCCGCCCTTGTGCTCTGTCTCTCTCTCTCAAAAATAAATAAATTAAAAAAAATTTTTTTTTAAAGAAACAAGGCAGTGTTCAAACGACAAAGGGATTAATAAAATAATGATATTCCTGTATCATAGGTATTATCCTAAGTAAGAGCTGGTCGTCCGCTATCTGTCTTCACGGACACCTACAACAATGGAAAACGAATCAATGTTGCCCAAGGAGACACTTGAGCTGGATGTCAGGAAGCTTCCCCTACGCTCAAAGAGGCATTCTCGAGAAGTTTTCTCTAACGTGGTTTTGCTTCTTTTTTACGTGGAGACAAAGAAATGGATGAAATGAAATGACCCATTGAATTTTCAATCAACTGACAGGTCTTGGGAGGGAGCTAGTGGGCCAGCTATCAGGCTAAATGCTAGGGAAGATAAAAGTGCCTGTGCCTTCCAGGGCTCTATAATCTTGGTGGAAGATAAGTCAGGCCACATCAAGATGGCGTGGGCGTACGTGGGGCAGTGTGCGGGAGAGGGTAAGAGCAGGGAACCCAGCTGCCTGGGTTTAAGTCCCTGCTCTGCACTACATAGCTCTATGGATTTACTGTACCTTCTTTTTGCCCCACTTCCTCATCTGTAAAATGGGAACAATAAGGTTGAGTGAGAATTAAATGTACTAATATAGGTATAGCTATGAATACAGTACCTGACGCTTAGCAAGCACTATATATGTATTTGTTGAATAAAAATAAGTGTTTCAATGGCACAGACCATGAGCTATAATGGTCCAGAGATGGCTTTGAGCAGGGGGGTGGGGGGAGGTTATGTGAAATGGCTTCCCAAGGTGGATATCAGAAAGAGTGTGACCAAAGGCCTGAGCAATTCAGATCTCTTAACCAGAAGACCTTCTTCACTAAAACAAGGTATGTGTGGGCCCAATAAGGAGAGAGGTCGGGCGGGACCGTGGGAGCACGTGAAGAGAATCCTGATATCTAGAATGCATGGGGAGAGGGGAAGGGCTCATGTCAGGACCAGAAGTTCGAGATTTATCCTGTAAGGAATAGGAAGCCCATACAGGTTCCATAGAGCGGTGACATACTGTAAGGACATATATCAGGACACGCTGGCACCCCCCTACTTCTCAGTGGCGGACAACAAAGTTTATATGCCCTCTGCCAGTCACCTGAGCCTCTGTCCCACATGGGCTTCACGTTGAGACCAGACCAAGGACAGACTCGTCTAGAACACTTCAGGGTTGATGCAAAGGACCAAAAAAAAAAAAAGGAAGCGCAAACTGCTGGCTCTTAAAACTTCCACTGGGAAGTGACACAGGTGTCATTGGCCCAAGCAAGTCATACAGCCAGGCCTGCTGCCAGTGGAGCTGGGACACAGGTCTTCCCAGGAAGCGGCAGCAAATATTTGTGAACCATAATATACCCCCGCCACAGGGAGTTTTAAGACCCTTCCTAATATTATCAGACAGGCTCGTGCCCTGCTATCCCCTCCTTCCCAGCAACATTGCGATCATGCGTTGTTAGGAATTTTTCTTTTACCAAGATGTTTTAGAATTTGCCTTGAAATCAATGTGGACCTCACCCCCACCTCAGGATGCCCCATTAGCTGATTAAAAAGAAACCATTCCTCTAAGAATCGTTTTCCCCCCAAGCCTGAGAAGTGAATATAATATTTCTGCCTTTGAGTTACTCAGGCATCTTGGTTGAGGTGAGCCTGTGTGTTCTCCAGTTTGCCTGGTCTTATAATTTTGTAGCCTGCTGCGATTTCTGGCCTATTGATTAATGGGTCTCTCTCTCTCTCCACCACAAGCGACCTTAATCTTTTCTTAATTGCTTTAATGGCTGTTCGGCTCCCCTCTTGTGCCTTCCCCCACAATGTTGTTGTTGCAAAGCTTTTGTGTCTTAACTTGGTTCCCCAACCGAGGACTTTGCAGGAGCATGAAAGGTGAATTCTCTCTTTGTTTACCCTCTTTTCCTCGTTTTTCTCTTTTGCTTTATTTCTTCTTCAGCTGTTTTCACATTATGTAGCCAGTGTGGGGCATTGTTTGAGGTTCCTGGGCACAAATAGAAAAATAAACACAAATATCATAAGGAAAGCCGATGCCAAGGCTCCCCTCCCCCACAGCGACCCCTGCACCCACTTGGTCGGCATTCTGTCTGGACACTGCCTCTCCCTCTCTGTCTCCTGCCCAGCAAGGCCCGTAGCAGGCAGGCCACCCCTCCCCTATGCCCAGGGAGTCTGAAAGCCAGACTAAGGTGGAAGGGTAGGGCCAGCTCTCACCTGACCTGTTTTGTGGTTCTCTCCCTCCTTAGGAACAGAATTCCAGGAATTTTTTCAAATGTACTTCACTCATTCATTAGTTTATTCACAAACACTTATTAAATGCCTAGTGTGTACCTGACACTGTGCTAGGTATCATGGGAAAGTACAAATAAGGCATAGACCCTGAGCTCCAATCACTCACATTTCAAACTAACTGAGGTAAAAGGGTAACTAACAAAGAAACACCTCAGAAACCCGTGAGGTACTGGATGACGAATACTGTGGGGGTTTAGAGGTGAGAGGCCATGGCAGGCTGGAACAGACTGCCTGGAAGAGGAGGTGAGAGAAACATAGGAGTTGGGGAAAGGGAAGCATAAAAGTGGCAACTCTGACTCCTTTGCACCCCAGGCTGCCATGGCCTGGGAGGTCAGGTGTGGTGAGGGAACACTTCACTGTGTGCACCAATGCTCGCGTCTGCTTGCATCTGTGGGAGACCCCTTTCTCCTTTGATTCCCCATTATTATGAGGAGAGAAGGATGACAGAAATGGTTAATGGGTGCGATTTTGAAGGGAACAGAAAGAGACAAAGAATATTCTCATTCAACAAGGATTCAGAAAACAAAATTTCTGGAACCTTCTTAGGTGGCCCTACAAAGTCTGAAAGGATTCCCATGGAGCCTGTGCCCTCCATAGGACCCCAGACCCTGGTCTTCATACCAAGCCTGTTGGGATGTTAAGGCTACATTTCAGCATCTCACCATGTCCCAGTTGGTCGCCAGGCATCTTGAACTGCTTCCTGGCAGACTCCCCAGGTGTCAGTGAACCCCTGGGGAGAAGCCAGGGTCCTCTCCTGTAAAAGAATAGACAAGACCCGGGAGCCTGATAAGGCAGCCGATCCAAACTGCTTGGCACCATTCGTGCCAAGGGAGTCACCTCTACTCTTGCTTATAAACCCTTAGAGGAGGCAGAAAGAGAAAGACCATTTACTGAGCATTTATGTCAGTAAGTTAAGGGAGGCATAGTATGTGGTTAAGAGTTTAGTCTCTGGGATCAGACAGACCGAGTTCAAATCCAAACTCTTCATGTCTGCCTCTTCCCAGCTGGGTGACCTTGACTGAGTTATTTAATCTCACTTTTCTTTTCCCAAAATGTCTTAATTTAATTACAATATATCTCAAATATAAAACAAGCACTTATAGGGGCGCCTGGGTAGCTTAGTCAGTTAAGCATCAGACTTGGGCTCCAGTTGGGATCTCGTGGTTTGGGAGTTGGGGGCCCCGCGTCAGGCTCCGTGCTGACAGCTCAGAGCCTGGAGCCTACTTTGGATTCTGTGTGTGTCTTTCTCTCTCTGTGCCCCTCCCCTGCTCGCACTCTGTCTCTCTGTGTCTCAAAAATGAATAAACATTAAAACAAAACAAGCACTTATATATAATCTTTACATTTATATGTAACAGGTACCCATATATTCATCACTAACATTAAAGACATAAACATTGTATCATATTTACTCCATATCATCCTTTTTAAAAGAAGAAATGGAATGTTAACAATTAGTTAAAACTATCTTCTCATTGTTCCCCTTCTTTCCTCTACTAGGGTGACAAGTGTCCTGAAGCTGTTTATTATTCCAGCGCATTTTTTTAAAAACGTTCACTACCTACATAAGTAACTGTGAAACATATATGCCGTAATAACACCTGCTGCTTAAAATTTTACGTGATAGGTACCATATTTTATGGATTCTTTTGAAAATTCCTTTTTCTCTGCATTCGACATTGCATTCTGGGACTGACTTTGGCCGATGCTTGTGTGATGGCTGTGTGGTATTCTTTTTTTTTTTTTTTAATATTTTTTAAAATCTTTTTTTTTTTTTCTTGACAGAGAGAGCCCACGGGTATATTTGTGCACAGCAGAGGAGGGGTAGAGAGAGAGGGAGACACAGAATCCGAAGCAGGCTCCAGGCTCTGAGCTGTCAGCACAGAGCCCAATACAGGGCTCAAACTCATGGACCTAGAGCTCATGACCTGAGCAGAAGTCAGACGCTTTTAAAGGACAGAGCCACCCAGACACCCCCTATGGTATTCTGCTCTTGAGAGTGCGCCACTGTTTTATTTCTCCACTCCTAGAACAGGGACCAGCGATCTTCCTCTGTAAAGGGCCAGAGAGTAAGTCTTTCAGGCCATATGGTCTCTTCCATGATTTAACTCTACCACTGGAGAGGGAACACAGCCATAGACAGTATGAGTTTGGCTGTGCTCCAATAAAAAATTTATTTCAAATAATTTTTTAAAATAAGATGTTATTTTTTGGAGCAGTGTAAAGTTCACAGCAAAACTGAGGGGAAGGTACAGAGATTTCCCGTATATTCCCATACGTCCCCCCCACACACGCACAGCCTCCTCCATTACCGACCTCCCCCAACAGAGTGGTCCATTTGTGACAACTGGTAAACCTACATTGACATGTCATGATCACCCAGAATCCATAGTGTACATTAGGGCTTACTCCCGGTACTCTACATTCGATGGGTTTGGACAAACGTATAATGACATGTATCCACCATTATGGTCCCATACGAAGTAGTTTCGCTGTCCCCCAAATCCTCTGAGCTCTGCCTCTGTGCCCTCCCTGCTCCCTATACCCCACCCCTGGCACCACTGAGCTTTTTACTGTCTCCACTGTTTTGCCTTTTCCAGAATGCCACACAGTTGGGATCCTATAGTATGTAGCCTTTTCAGACTCACTTCTTTCACTTGGTATATGCACTTAGGCTTCCTCTCTGTCTTTCCGTGGCTTGGTAGCTCGTCTATTTTTAGCGCTGAGTGGTATTCCACTGTCTGGGTGTACTACAGTTTATTTATCCATGAACCCCTGCAAGACGTCTTGGCTGCTTTCACGTTTTGACAATTATGAATAAAGCTGCTAGGAACATCCATGTGCAGGTTTTTGCATGGACATGTTTCGATGATACTTTTCATGTGTCACAAAATATTCTTCTTTTTATTTTCTTCAACCATTTGCACTCTTGGCTCGCAGGTGGCAGGCCAGGTTCGGCCTAGAGACGGGCGAGCCGTTTCCACTCTTCTCCTGTGACAAACGATGCTGCCATGTTCATTCCTGCGAACACTTCCCCGAGGACCTTACGAGCACTTCTCCAAACGGGACACTGAGGGGTCAAACTGCTGTGGCGCGGGGTGTGCATTTACGTCACCGGATACTGCCCGATTGCAGCAGAGTCGTCAGACCCGTTTACATTCCTACGGGCACCACCTCCGTCTCCTCCCATTCTCACCAACGCTTAGTGTTGTCAGACTTTAACTGTTTGGCCAAACCCATGAATGCGATGCGTGGTATCTAATTCTTGCTTTAATTTGCAATTTCCGGAGAGGTGGGGAGGGGGGCGGTCTCCAAATGTTTATTGTCCAGGTTGCTTCCATCCTGAATTGCCCCTTAACACCTGTTGCCCATTTTTCCATTGGATGGTTTATCATTTCCTGGTTAATTTATAGGGGTTCTTTACCTGTTCTGGACGATTACTTAAACCTTCGTAGCCCCAGTTCCCTCATCGGTGAGTGGGAACGCTAACAGCACCTACAGCGTGGAGCTGCTGGAAGGATTAATGTACATGAGTATCATATAAATGGTCTTTGGCCTTATCACAAAGAGTAAGGACAAGCAGGACATCGTGGTCCCCAGAATCCCTCCTGGGGAGAGCCCTATATCTGCTTGGAGAAAATGTTATGCTAAACAACACAGAAAGGAGGGTAAAGCAGGAAAGGAATATTCAAGAGCAATGGAGTGTGTAGCTAATTGGCTACATAGGACAAAGTGCCAGATTTGCTTGATCACCGAGAGGGAGGGAAAGAGAGGCTGCAGTAGGTCAAGGGGACCACAGGGGCTGGGGGAGGGGGTGGCGGCGGGTTTGGGGGGGGAGGTAACAAAGAAACCTCACAGAGAGACATTGGAGGAGGATAAAATCTCAGACGTCTTTTTCGACTGGCTGGGAAGTGTGTGGTTTAACTTCCCTCTCGTGTTTCTCCTGCGGAAAGTCTCCGATGCTCACAAACGATGTTTGTAAGGGGACTCTTTCGCGCCCAGAAGAGGTACCAGTGTGTGCACTGGGTTTGGTATGGGGGTGGGAACTGCTGGCATGGGGGCACCTCAACAACTGAATCTGGGGGGAGGGCTGACAGACAGCTCAGAAGTTGTTTGCCAGTTTTATGATGTCAGGTGCTGTACTTGGTCCTTTCCATACATTACCTCATTCAATCCTGGCAGCGGGATCACACAGCCTTGATATCATTCCATCTTTAAAAAAAAATTTTTTTTTAATCTTTATTTTTGAGAGGGGGGTGGGAGGGGCAGAGAGAGAGGGAGACACAGAATCCGAAGCGGGCTCCAGCCTCTGAGCCGTCAGCACAGAGCCCGACGCGGGGCCTGAACTCAGGAACCAAGAGACCATGACCTGAGCTGAAGTCGGATGCCTAACTGACTGAGCCACCCAGGTGCCCTGATATCATTCCATCTTACTTGAGGAACCTGAAGTTCACAGACGTAGAGTTACTTGCCCAGGCCCATGCAGTCAGCAGGTAGTGGGACAGGATTGCATCCAGGTATGTCTGACTCTAAAATGGCCGTTCTTAAAGAGAGATAGAGTTGGGAGAAGGATAGAAAAGAGGAGGGGAAAGAGGAGGAGAGCGAAAGAGAGAGGGGGAGACGGAAAGAGAGAGCAACCATCGTTGATCCTTCTGGAAGCCCCATGTGGAAGGAAGGGAAGGCAGGGCCCACCTGGGAATCCCAGCCGCTCACAACAGGTGGGATTGCCAAATTCAGCCACGAACGATATGGGACACCCAGTTCAATTTGAATTTCAGACCAACAATGAATAATCACAATTATGTCCCCATGAGCTATATGGGACATACTTATACTAAATAATCATCTGTTGCTCTTCTGAAATCCAAGTTTCACTGGTGTCTGTGTGTAATCTGACAACCTCCCATGCACGGCATCTGGGTCCGGAGCCCGGAGAGACAATCGGCAGCATCTGGAAAAAAGCACCAGAGCAGTGTTTCCCTTCACCTCCTGATGCCCGGGATCTTCAAACAAACATGCCCCATGTAGCAGCCGCCTCCTTTCAGAGCACCTGCTTCGCAACCATCTGAGCTAGGAAGCCTTCCAGCATGGCGGGAGCCAGCAGAGGTAGGGGTTGGTGGGAACAGCCGTCAGCGCAGCATCCCAGCTGCCCATCAAGCCCTGTCGGGAGCATGGACAAATTGGACGGGTGGACAAGTTTGCCTTTGGGGCATCCCACCTCCCGTGTTCTCCCTTTTCCGGGCATGCCTTTACTAACCCAGGCTCCCCGAGGCGCCGAGCCTCCTGCCAAAGCATTCGATAAACGAGTCCACACTGAGGTGGCAGGGACTGCACATGGGACCCCTTCCTAGGAGAACCTGCAATGGAAAGAAAGAGCTCGAGGAGGATATGCTCGAGCCAAGGGCAGGAGACTCAAATGGCAGGATGCCAGGCCTTGTGACAAGTGTTGGAAGGAGACTGGGAACAGAAGCGCCCTTTGGTAGTCCCCAAAATATACCAACTGTGTGACCACCTCTTCTGCCAACTCTGCCTGAAGGAATGGGTACCGAAACACGAGCACGTAGTATCACACCTAACACGAAGTTCCAGCCTGAACCAGAACTCTCTGGGGCTCGTCCTGCTTTGGGCAGCTTCCTCCACGCCGAGGAGCAACAGGGGCCGAAAGGCCTTCTTCACACAGGCATCACCGGCCCTGAGCGCTGAAGTCTCTAGTTGCTCTCGCTCTTGCTTGGCCTCCATCCTCTCCTTGGAGGGTCTCCACCCGGAAGGCAGACGGTGCTGAGCCATGGTCACAGACCAGCTCACAGAGAAGGCGCTGAGCCTCCCGAACCCCAGGGCCAGACTCTCAAGCACATACCTGTCCTTGGCTCGTTGTTGCTCTCTCCTAGAAAGAGTACCAGGCCTCCCACCCTGGCCTTCCCACCTCTAAACAGCCTTCGAGTGCTGTTTCCATGACAACCAGAGGCCTTGCTGTAGTTTCACACCTATAACACGGATCTCCTTCCCTCCCAACATTTTGCCCCTCTGCCCAGGATTCTTGTCAAGACCCTCTATGGTCTCCCCGGGTACCTGCATGCTCTGCCTAACAGACTCCCACTTCCGTCAGCTTCCAAGAATTTTACCCCCATGTTTACTCAAACACATCAGTGGAGGCCTTCCCTTTGAATACGGAAGGTTTTTTTTTTGTTTTGTTTTGTTTTGTTTTGTTTTGTTTTGTGTGGTAAGTTAAAAATGTAACAAACAGGGTGTGGACCATTTACAAAAACCTTTGGTACAGCCGAGACTATGATAAGAGCTTCAGCGATGTGAGGGGAGAACTTGGCCCAAAGGCCTGTATGTGGAGATGTGATTATTCTTCAAGTAGGAGTTAATGGGGAGGCAGATCTCCAAATATTTCATACAGGGATTACAGCCAATTATCGGATTATACAAGAGGCCAGCATGCGGGCTCCCCTCTGGCCATCCCCACATTGTCAACACACAAATGGCGAGGAAGAAGGGGACCCAGGAGAGACGCCTGGGTGGAGTGTAGCGAGGAGTAGAACCCTCCGGGGCCCGTCCACTCCCTCTGCTCAGCCTCCTGGCCCCAGCTCTGATTCTGCTGTCGGTAGTTTTTGGAGCTCCCCACCTCATTCAGTTGGCTCCCTCAACCACAGGCTTGGTTTGTTTATAGTCCCTCTCCCCACCCAATGCTAGTCCAACTCATTCTGCCACATATGTCATTGGCAAAGCATCATTCCCAGCAAACCCACCCATCAGACCAACTTGGAAGGCATATAACTTTCCATAAGGGAAGAGAATGGAGAATTATAAAACCATATCATCTGATTTTTTTAGACCTTTGCAAAATAATCATATTTTGTTGATCGTGGCTGAGAGGGTCCTGCCGGGAGGGGATGCCCAGATCCAGGAAGGGGACAGTCTTTTAGATTCAAGTTTCTAGATGCCTGGGATGTGGAACATTCTCTGGTCCTTCCTGAGGGTTCAGAAGTCTCTACATGGTTTTTCTGTGCCCACCAGGAGGCCCTTCTGATAGGGTCAATCTCCACAAACGCTGACCTGCCATCTCCCCGCCAGACTCCCACCCTCAGCCCCTTCCTTGTTGACTGGGTGGCCAGAGGACAACTCACATGTCGTCTATATAATCCCTTAAGTGGCAGTAATCAGACAATGAAATCTCCATGGACCTCCTCTCCAGTATCTCCTGAAAGCAAAATTCTAAAATACAACCTAAGGTTACTTTGTCCCCATGTAACTCCTTCCTTCGTAGATGGGACAGGATGTGGCATCAGGTGATGAGATCTCCACGGGGTGTTCTGTTTCAGCCTAAACCCTAATGCTTGGGAAGTTTGGGGGATTTTGTGACAAGTCCCACAGGGTAGGCTGATTTCCCCAGAACCGCCTGGCCCCATGTCACAAGGTCCCTTCAAGTGAGTGACAGCCAATGCAAACCTGGGATTTTAGGTTATAAGGCCAATTCCATTTCCTATTCCAGAGGGGAGCAGACTTTTCAAAGAATAACTCAGCAGTGCACATTCCGGTCTCCCCAGCCCAAAATGTCTCAGCAAGGGTGTCCTCTGCCCTGTTCACTCTGGATCTATTCCAGCTTGACTTTGGACAACATCTGTCTTCCTAGGAATACAAAGTGCTAGACCCTCAGTTTCTCTAGTCTCCCCTGCCGGCCAGCTGGTGACAGAGGTTAGCCTCTACTCTCTACTCTCTGAGCGTGAGTGAAACTGAGGACCTGGAAGGACACAGACCTTTCAACCCCTTAGCCCAAGAACTTCCCAAGTTCAAGATGCCCAGTTTGGAGGTAAAGGAACTCAGACATCTCTGGATTGTGCAACCTCTCTGCGTTCCTCCCACCCTGCCCTTGTCTGGGGGAGACCCCAAACTTCTGAAAGTGCCTTTGAGCTGGTCTGCAGCCCCAGTCTCCACTGTATGTCTGCTTAAAAATTCTCCAAATCAGAAGACGCATAAGTAACAGCATCCTAAGGTTCCACTAAGTGAGTCAGAGAAGCAGCAAGGAGTGTGATAATTCAGTACTTAGGGGGCTGACCACAGAAGGAAACAGCAAATGAAAGATTCTCATGTCTTCTCTTGGCCCTTTCCTGCAGCCCCCCACCTTCACCTCAGTTTGGTCTCAGCCTCCAGTTCCCCAGCCCCAGCAGATACCATCCTGATCAACGAGGCAGGGACTCTGCTCCCCACTGGATCCCCTGCCCCTCCCTCACTCTAGGAAGTCTGAGGTACATCTGGTAAAGAGAACTGATCCCAGGACTCTCGGGTGAACTTGGATGGACCCTCTGGGACATTAGGGAGTGACTTCTGCCAGTGCCACAGTTAAAAACAGGCCTTTGCGGGGGGGGGGGGGGGGGGGGGGGGGGGCGGCGCCTGGGTGGCTCAGTCGGTTGAGTGACCGGCTTTCTCGCGGTTTGTGAGTTTGAGCCCCACATCGGGCTCTCTGCTGTCAGCGCAGAGCCCGCTTTGGATTCTCTTGTCTCCCTCTCTCTGCCCCTCCCCTGCTCACGTGCAGCCCTGGGCTGCATGCTCTCTTTCTCTCTCTCTCAAAAGTAAACTTAAAAAAAAACAAAAACTGGGGCGCCTGGGTGGCGCAGTCGGTTAGGTGTCCGACTTCAGCCAGGTCACGATCTCGCGGTCCGTGAGTTCGAGCCCCGCGTCGGGCTCTGGGCTGAGCGTGTTTCCGATTCTGTGTCTCCCTCTCTCTCTGCCCCTCCCCCGTTCATACTCTGTCTCTCTCTGTCCCAAAAAAAAAAAAAAAAAAAAAAAAAAAAAAAAAAAAGATTAAAAAAAAAAACAAAAACAAAAATGGGCTTATGGGGAAACCAAGTCAAGTCTCCAATTAAGACTCAGGCAGGAAGTTCTGGATTATAGGACAGTCAAACCCGAAAGAACCTTCAGAAATATGAGTGTAATAAATTGCAAACATCAGGATAGTTAGCCTGCCAGGGAGTGAGACCCTTAGATGTCAGCCTTCGGGGAATGTCTCAAATGACTACAGGCACATACATCTCCAGAGGGAATGGCTTGGGTGCCAGGGTTAGCCAAAGCCAGAGTAGACACTAGAAATACTTTGACAACAGAGCAGAGCTATCTGAGAGGACGCAGAAGCTACGATTTCAAATGGGAATAAAATTGCTGCCGGTGTAGGATTGTCTCCATTCTAGAAAAAAACGCACCCGTTTACACTTTTAAGACTAAAAGATAATTAGCAATTCAGCTCTGGAAAACCTGTTTCCTACTCTCTCCTTAGCATGTCTGAGGAGGTTGGTGATATGACAGTATGTGGGAAGAAGTACTTAGTGATGAGTGTTGCCAAAAATACAGGACGCCCGGTTCAATGTCAACTTCAGATATCCAACGAATACTTTTTTAGTATGAGCATGTAGTACATTAAAGAAAAGTGTTCATCGTTTATCTGAAATTCAAATTTAACTGGGCATCCTGTATTCTATCCGACCACCCTCCCATCCCTGCATGAGTGAGGGAAAAAGGAGCAAATTCCTGAGGCCCTTTCATTGCAAAATTCATTCAGTCTATAATTATATACCAAGCACCTGTGCTCTGTGCCTGGCACTGTGTTCCATGCCACCAGGGGTCACATGGTCACCACCAGTACAGAAACCTCAGCTCTGCTGCATGTCTGGGGCAAAACACGAAGGCCCTCTTGGCCCTTTCTCTTTTCACCAAGAACCCATTCATTCATTTATCCATTTAACTGACGTTTATTGAGAGCCTATCATGTACCAGACCTTGCGTATACTAGAGACACAAAAATAACCAGGACATAGCACCCTTGAGGTTGACAGGCTGGGAGTCAAGAAACATGACTCAAGGCTCATTTTCGCTGTGGGGATAAAGCAACGAGGGACCACTGAGGTGTGGCCCACAGCATCAGAAAGTCTATGGGCACCCCAGTCACACGATTTTGTTCTGGGGCCAAAGTCCCCATCGATGTGTTGAGTGACCCTGATCAAGTCACTGAACCTCTCTGAACTTCATCTTCTGGAATTGAATAAAGGTGATGTTCATAACAGTGTCTGTCTCCTTGCTCTGAGAAGCTAATAAAACAGCCAGCATTTGGTCAACCATAAATGTGTCACATAAATGTGTCATAAAAGTGACTTTTGGTTGACAAGTTCTCAAAGGTTAAACATAAAATTACCATCTATGATCCAGCAATTCTATATCTAGCTACATACCTAGAGAAATGAAAGCAGGGACTCAAAGAGACACTCATACACCCGTGTTCATAGCGGCATTATTCACAGTAGCCAAAAGGTGGAAACAACCCAAATGTCCGCCATAGAAAGATGGACAAACAAATGTGATACATGCATACAGTGGAATATTATTCGGCCTCAAAAAGGAATGAGATTCTGATACAACACGAATGAACCTTGAAAGCATTATGCTCAGTGAAATAAGCCAGGATGATTCCACTTATCTGAGGTATCGAAGGTAGTCAAATTTATAAAGACCCAAAGTGAGTTAGAGCCTCCAAGGGGCAAGGGGAAGAGAGAACATTCTTGTTGAAGGGATACAGGGTTTCTCTGGGGGATGACAAAATAGTTCTAGACATGGATGGTGGTGATGGCTGCAAAGCATTGTGAATATACTTCATGCCACTGGACTGTACACATAATAAATAGTTTAAATGGTAAGTTTTATGTTATACGTTTTTGCAGTTAAAAAAAAAAAAAAAAGTCATTCTCCAGAGAAGGCTGGGAAGTCAAAGAGGGCATGAGACAGGAGGTATTCCTTGGGCAGAATTGGACTGAGAGAGATGGAGGAAGAACCTTTAAGCAGGACAGACAGAAACTACAGGAAAGGCAGGGAGGGCTCTCTAGGAACTTCCTAGGCCCAGCGGCTCCTGTAGGAGAAGTCCAGTCCTAAGGTTGAGATGCTTCAATGCCACCTGCTATGGAGTTGTCCTGCAGGCCAAGGAAGAAAGCATCGATGATACACAGAGTGGTGCCAGGGCAAAGGCTCATCTGGGAAGTGGGTGGAATGTGTCTGCTGTGGAGCTGCTACCCCAGAAATCAAATCACTGGAGACGGTGTATCTAGAGGATCGGGAGCTCAAAGAGCCTGAGGAGCAGGTCATAGACAGCTGGGGAGGAGGAGCCAGAAGGTAACCAATGGCTGGGGGGGGGGGGGGTTAGAAGCTGACCAATGGCTGAGGAGGAGGAGGAGCCAGAAGCTGACCAATGGATGGGAAGGAGGAGTCAGAAGCTGTGTGTTAGGGTCAAGCTGTGGTTAGGGTCAAGGTGGCTAGAGATGGGGGGAAAGGGGCCTTATGCAGGAGATATCCCTCAAGCCCAAGTCATTTGGGAAGGTAGGTTGGGCAAGTAACCCAGTGAGGATGGGCTGAATCCAATCTAAGACCACGTCCACACCAAGCAGAGACTTTCGTGGTTATTCAGAGTCCTTTCCAAGGAACCTGAGTGCAGACCCTGGAATCTGCTCTTGTACCTTAACAGAGACTGGTCTTGTACTTACTTATACTCTGGACAAGAAAGCAGAGATATCATTTCCTAAGATTAAAAATTCAGACTCTCCTTCCCTCCTCCACACTCCTTGGAAGTCCCTCTGATTCATGGTCATTTTCAGCAAAATTATAAATTCAGTGAGGATAATTTCCTTCCTCCCATCCACCCTCAGAAAAGGGCTGGGGTATCAAGCATTTTGCACCTTTTTGTGAATCCGAACTCGAGTGTTCCTTTTCCCCCCAAAGCATTTGCATTTTAGCCAGATCTAAAAGATTTTAAACATCAGGGACCAGGCTGGCAAGATTTAGAGACAGGGAGGTCTTTCCAGCTCTCTCGTGCAATCTCTCCTTCAACTATAAGAGACATTCTCCTGATGAAAGGGTCACCTCTCCTCACCTCTAGCAGATTGTCACCTCTCCCTTAAGTCAGCAGCAGCCATTGGCTAAACAGCAGGGTTTTCATTTAATAATAAAATGTCCTAACAGCAAATAGAAAATCCTCTATAAATAGAGATCATGTAAAATGACAGTGGATTAACATTTTAATTAAACATGGCAATTCCAATCATTTTTATCATTATAGAGATACCCAACATTTTGACACATTTCAGGTGTAAATTGATAGTTCCAGTCCGATGGCAAATTGAAATAATTTTTCAGGTGATATTTGTAAGCTTTCCGTGGCAGCAAGAGATGGTATTCAACAGTCAAAGCCACAGATTCTAGACATTCCCATTCAAAATACTAATCCTGAAGCCTCCCTCCCTCCAGAGAGAGCTTTCAAAATTATCTCCCCAGACATCACACACACAATCATACACTAAATTGATGCTTGATGACTTGCAAAACTCACACCAAAGGGTACTTTGTTTTCCCTGGTAGAATGTCAGACTCCGTTCTTGGGCTGAAAGGCATGGCAAGCAGGACTGACGTGTGTATTTGTCTTGGCAATTAATGATTTACTGAGCACGGAGGATGTGATTTAACATCACACCACTGCTGATCCTCCCAGGGGACCGTGCGAGACTATTGTGGTGGCTGCTGCAGAAAGAATTTAGGTTCAGAGCAGAGAAGTGACTTGCTAAAAGGCACACAGCGAGAAAGTGGCCGGACCGACACTGGAACCCCCAACAATTAAGCTCTAAACACCGGACCCTTTGACTGCCATCTTTCTTCCTCTTAAGGAAACTTGGTACCGCCTTGGCTGAAAGGGAGCTCCGTAAATGGTTGTTGATTTGTCATACTTCTCCTACATTCTATGCCAAAGAAAACATTCCAAAGCTGGTAACCTAACCTTAAGGAGACACTTTCTTTGTCACGTTTCCTCTGAGCTGACTCTCACCAAACCATCACCACCACTACCACGGCAAACTACAGGTTGTATTTGAAGGAGAAATATTTTTTCAAGAAAACGAGAAACATTTTAACAGATGGATCATGGTTTTTCTATACTAAGCAATTTCAATCTTTAAAATCTAGGTTAGGCTCCATGCGTTCTTGGTTTCGTGACCTTTATTGTTACCCACAGCGGGCTGAGCCATTGGCCTTAGTTTACAGTCACCATTTGCCTTCAAGGCCCCCTGAGAAACACACAGGGCTTTGCCAGCGAGGGGAAGCAATTGATATGCCTGTGGAGCCTTCTCCAGAAACTTCCATCGCTGCCCAGGCTGCAGTGTGCTGAAACACTACACAGAGAATTTCACATTGAAATGATAGACCCACTCAGGGTAAACGTTCCTCTAAGTGAACATGCTGAACAAAATATTTCTGGTTTTGGAACCTTTGGAACATGTCAGAGAAAATGAATCACTCTGAGAAAAATTGTATAGTAACTAGTCTCTGCCTCTTATAGTTTGATGAGCAACTCTTGATGATTTAGGATGCTAAAACTCTGTGGGGCAGAATAAAGTTTATTAATAAAATCAGTAAATATTCCCTGACTACCGTTGTGGGTGCCAGCAGCACATCTTCAATGATTTTTTAAAACAAATGTCTCGAGGGCATGACTGTTCCTTTTCATCTTTGTAACCCACAACAGGGCTTAGCCTGGCACCACTCTTGGAAAAATCTGTTCCACAAATGTTTGTTGAGTGAATATCGATATTTAATAAGTCTTCTCCAAAGACTTGTCGCTGATTCTACAACTGGGAGAAACTATAACTAAAAAACGAACTACAGACACAACATTGTGAATGCCCGAAATGCCACTGCACTGTCCACTTCGAAGTGGTTGATTTGGGGTTATGGAAATTCCGCCTGAATAACAATAACACTAACGGCAGAAACCAGGGAATAGCAACCTGACAGCTTTCCCTAAAATGCAACACGGTATACTCTCATATTTTCATAACAACTATAAAGTATTTGCAACAAATAAAAAGAGCCCATAAATATTTCTTACGAGTAGGAAGTATAAAAAATCACTATTAAATAGATACAGTTTAAAAGTTCCAACAGAATTTCCAGAAATTGTGATGCAAATAGCCTGAAATATTTGAAGCACTCAGGGCTTGGGGGGGAGGATCTAGAGGGTTTTACAGCATCCTCCCTGGCTGTTCCTGTTTGTGGAACTCATGGCCCCCAGCACGCTGGAAAGGGCAGGGTGAAGAAGCCCCGAGTTTCTTCCCCATTTGAGAAATTTTCCAAGTTCGTAGAGAAATGAGGCCCCATCCCGACACGCCTGTCCTTTCGCCAACTTTAACCTCAGTTCCAAATTCAGGGTGATCCTTCTGAGAACCTCAAACATACAAATCATTTCAAAAATGAGGCTTCCCTTCTTAGATGACAATGTGACAAGCTTCTTTTTTTAAGCAGTAAAGAAAAAGCCTCTCATTTAAAAGGTTTTAGTAATCTCGATTCAGTAGGGCTGCAAATACAAATGCAGCTTCCACTAGTTTAGGAAGCAATATTTTCTGATCATAGACAAAACAGTTTTTCTTTTCCGTTACAGGGCCGTTTATGGAGATAAATGCTTCAGTTCCGAGGACATCGCATGAGGTTTGCAAGCTGTATCTTTTTTGTAAAAGGCCCATGATTGCACACTTGTTTTCAAAAAGTTAACACATTTCGAGTAAGCCGCAGCTTCGAATCTTGTCTGTATCAAATTTTCCCTTCTGCTTTCTGATAAATCACAATGTGACAGCCTGCGAGCCTTCCTCCCTCATCCGTTTGGCTTGCTCATTAGGTCTTTAAAAGAAAATGCAAATCCTCATCTCTTCATTAACCCATCTTAGAAAATAACTCAGATGTTCCTAATTTCTCGTCTGATTTATCAGACCGCTCTCTGATAACTTTTGAAAGAAGTCCATTCAACATTCTCAAGGACAAAGGACACTTTATAGAAATAAATAAAAAGGAACCCTGACATAAGCACAGAGGAGAAAACCGCCAAGACGTTTGGGACGTGTTGCTTGCTTGTTTCAGAATTATTTCTAGTTCTGTCCGAACCAATAAACACCTTACACTGAGAATGTTTTATTCAAAAACTTCTCTGATATGATATACGAAAATAACTAAAAGACTCTCCATTTCACTCCACGTTACAGATGCCTGGAAGCCTGAAGGAAATCAACACTCTACTGTAACCTTTCCTTTAAAGGAAAATAACAATAAATACAGCAACATGATGGAGCCTGAAGGAATCAAAACATGTTTATTCTTAACTCCTGAAAAATCTTTTCACCATGTGATGTGTGTGCGTATGTGTGTATGTGTGTGTGTGTGTGTGTTAAAACCTCTCTAAAATTAAGTCTTTTTTCACACACCAACACTAAACTAAATCCTAGGGTCTTCTCAGAATATCTCCCCATGATCAGGTGGCTTTAAAAAGAATTCTATTTACCAAAATCATTATGACCTGTTTATTTTCCTTGGGGGGGGGGGGGGCTGGAGGGAGGGCAGGAAGGGAAAGGAAAGAAAGCTGGTGAGTTTTTGTAGAATAAGTGACCCTATCATGCAAATAAACAAGCGCTCCACTTTCAAGATATCTGTTATCAAAGACATCTCCAAGTCTGACAGCATTTCTCGGCTCCTCAGCAGAAACAGAATTACTGACCCCACCAAAAGTAAAGAAGATCTTTCTCCTTATCCCAAGACACGGGGAAAGGAAGGCAGGGAGGCTTGTGGGGGAATGATTTTTTTGAGCAGTGCACCAGACACATTCTCAGCCATTTGACCACACTCTGGGTACCTCCCCGTCCACCTTCTTCCCCTCAAACAAATCGCACGGGTGGACCCCATGCTCACAAGAATTCCACCATGCTGCTTTACAGTGTTTTCTTCTTCAAGTTCTCTGTATTTATGGGTCTCCAAGTTAGGGAAGGGGCAGGGAGGAGCTCTTCCTCACAAAGACAAACACGGTTTGCAGTAACAAAGCAGAGAACGTATCTGTGTGTGTGTGTGTGTGTGTGTGAGTGTGTGTGTGTGTGTGTGTGTGAGTGTGTGTGTGTGTGAGTGTGTGTGTGTGTGTGTGTGTGTGTGTGTGTAGTGGGGGGTGGGGGGAGTCATGCTTGGTTTTGTTTTGCTTTTCCCCCCAGAAGAAGGAATTGAAAGGCCACCCAGAGTTCCAAAGTAGTCAGTTTCTGAGGAGGTAACTGGGGAAGGAAAGCGTTTGATAAAGTCACTGACTGGAAACTCATTCACCAGATTCCAGAGAGAGAGTCCAACACCTTCTTTAAAAGGGGCATCCATTGTGTTCTTCTGCACCAACACCTCCTGTCAGTTCCACAAAGACCCAAAGACACACCTCAGCTGGGAGAGCATTGTCCCCTCCACCCATCCAGGGCGGGCTGGTCCCGTCAGGTGGGTACAGGGACAGAAGGGAACTTAGACGTGGGGACGTGCAGCGGAGGCAGAGGAGGGCCCACGGGACTGGATCTTTCTTTTCCGGAGACTGCCTTCTCTTCTCTTCTCTTCCACCTGCTTCCCGGCAGGGAGTCCGGTCTCTCCGCTGGTGGGGGCCTGTTGACTAACGAAACAGCGAAAGCCTAGGTCAGCCATCAGACAAATAATAAACATATTTGTGTTGCACATCTGTTAAGCCTGTTTAATGGGTCGTCCCTCCATGTAAATGGGCTTCCTACCCCAGCCCCCATCGCTCCACCTGTATCAACAACAATGCCTCCGCACAATTATCTTACCTTAATGAACTTAATCTTTAATTTCCCAGCTTGGCCCTGGGACTCAGCCTCCTAACAAAGGAAGTGGAACTGTTTGAGTCCCCGTGAGCCGCCTTCCTCCAACAGCTAGGGAAACTTTACCCACGACAAGGATTTTTGCCCCTTGTGGAACTGTCAAAAGCAATAAATATTTTTCTTTTTATTCCATCATTAGACCCTCCTAAGAATGCCTCCCCATTGTCCACTGTAATTCCCAGAGCTCTCTGGGCAGGGGCGTCATTGTGGAAAATGAATCCTGAAGTGTTAACAATCCTGCCAAAGCGGCTACACTTTTTTTTTTTCCGAGGGCGTAACCGTTAGGAATGTGTCGCCTCACCATAGCCTGCTCGGCGAAAAGAGCACTTGTGTTTTTTAACACTGGGCTTTGAGAAGGATGCTCAAGTTAAAGCATTGTGGCCACTGTAAATAGATGCACTCAGCAGAATAGAGCTTCTTCATTCCTAATTAGGGAAGTAACTCTAGAAAGACAGAATGTCACTTGCTAGGCTGTGCGTATTGTTGAGTTTGTACTCGCCTCCACAATGTGAGGTAATTGGAGTTGTACCTTTTAGAAAGCTGCTAATTTCACATAGGAAGTGCTAACAAGACCTTTCTGGGCCATGTTTTCCTTCTTCCTTTTTAAGGAAGTTACAGACCTTCAGTAGTGGGAATGGCTGAGCCCTGGCCTGGCGGAGGAAACAGCAGTAATGAACCACTTCAGCCCGCGGTTAGAAAAAGGAGGCCTCATTTTGGAGTCCTGAGAATACTAAGCACAACAAAAGGTTCTGTTTAAGCTTGTTATCCAGGACATTCTTACAGGCTACACAGCTTTCCCTGCAATGACCCTCTCCAAACAAGTGCATCAAGTTTGAGCAAATAGAAACACCCAACTTTCAAGGCTCAGAGTTATAGTTTTCTTTACAAAGCCATTTATATAATGTAAGCTGCAATTAGCATGGGACAGAGCGAGGAGATTTAGGCTGGAAAGTTCTTTTAACAAAAGATAGAAATTAGTGGAATAAGTAACAGTTAAATATCGGCTTCAGATAACTAGTTGAAAAGGCCTTTTAAATCATTTACTAATAAAATAAAATAAAATAAAATGATTTTGCCTCAGACCTTGTTCCAACCAAAGTGTGGTCTTTTAAATCACTGAACTGATTAATCTACTAATTTTAAATTATCCAGCAAGAATGGATCCAAGCAAAAAAAAAAAAAAAAAAAAAAAGTCCACACACCCCCAAATGAAAAGCACTACAGCTTTTAAGCCTGACAATTTCATCAAAATGTCCATAGGAATTACATAAAAAATTCAAACCGTAATGAAATAAATTGCTACTTACATTATGAAAAGTCTGCAAAAGCTTTTTATAGACTTCAAATGCAGAAGTTATATAAACTGCACACTAAAAAGAATTAGAAATTGACCTTTACAGATCAAGGGCTAAAATTAACAGTCTTCAGGGGAAAAAAAAATTCCCAGTTCACAGTGGCTTTTAATGCCATTTTTTCCCCCTACACTCATTTATCTAATAACCATGGCAAGGTTAGGATAAACAATGAACAGTATGTTTTCACATTTTCCACCTTTTGTGTCCTCCATATGAATTTCTAAAACACTTAGGAGAATAGATACATAAACCTGTGACCTTCAAATGAGCTTTCTGATACTCTCAACATTTTGAATAAAAAGATCAGAAAATGGAACCACTTTTACATAGTAATGAATTCCATTCTGTTGGGTAAACAAAGCTAAATTTTAAAACAGAGACCTGACATTTGTATAGCTCAAGAAGCTGTTCTGTTCTTTTGGGGGTAGGCAGAGGGAGGGAGGGGACTTTGTCCGTATGACCAAATGTACAATTCGCATAAAAAGGAGACGAATCCATTTGGCCCTGTTCAACAGACAGCCACCGTTTCCAAGACAAGGACAACAAAAATGCCCAATTTTTATGACAATGTCCCCCCCCCCCACCCCACCCCATGAACAATCGATCCATCCCACAGAAAAGGGGGGTTGCTGGGGGAGGCCCATGCCGCCATTATGGAGCGGGCGCTTATTGACGGGAGCTTACAAGGGCCTCCAAAAGTTACTCCAATTTCCGTCGAGCTTTTGTGCGTCCCTTGTCCTGTCTGAAAGGCTCAGTTAGGTATTGTTGCAAAAAAAGTCTGCATCCACATTTGTTCCCCTCTAATTCATACTCGGCATTGT